>NC_083389.1:12455000-13906875 GCF_031755915.1 Ziziphus jujuba | reverse complement strand
TATTAATTTGGAATATATGAAGTAAAAAGTTTGATATATGAATATTGTTATTTGCCACAGAGTGCCATCTTAAATTTTTTGTATTTTAAATTTTTTTAAATCAAAATGACATTTTGAACATTTCTTATTTTGTCACCTTTTTTTCTTTTTTTTCTTTTTTATTTTTTTATTTTCCATATGTTTTGGTTGATCACTCCCTATTATAAAACTGGAACTTTTTTCTTTTACCTTAAATTGTATATTTCTTTATGTAATTTTATAGATTTGCTATGTATTTATTATAAATGCCAAAATACATTTGTCGAAGCATTTAAATTATTAAAATAATATATTTTATCTGTAAAAAAAAAATAATAAAGCAAAAATATTTAACTACTTTGTTTAGTTGATATTCTAATTAATTGAAATATAATATAGCGAATGATGTTGCATTTTTTTTATAATTTTATATATCTTTATGTTTTAAACCAATGAACCGTGGAATGATATTATATAATGGTGCTCTAGAAAAATTTCCTGGTTTGAAACTGATACTGAGGTCAATATTATCACTAATGAGCAACTGATATGTTAATTAGTTTTAGTGAACGTTTTACATTTTAAAACTAAAATGCTATATAGAACATTGAATTTCCCAAAATCTACGTGCTAGTGATAAATCGCAACAAATGTTATTTGTTTTAGTTATACATCAATAAATATTTTACCACACATCAGTTACGTCGAAATAATATGGATTCAAACTTGGCTGAGTTAGACATCATATTATTTTTATGGGTTATCACCCAATCAATTAGGCCAAGATCTAACAAAAAATTTTAAAGAGAAAACTAATTGACATAGTTGTGGGAAAATTGAAAGGTGGGACATTGCTACCCAAATAGATACTCGAATGGAGCTCATAAAGGTATCATGTAACTTTTCCATGCCACTCATAAAGGTATCATGTAACTTTTCCAACTTTTAATTAATATATATATATATATGTATACTGAAGTTCTTTCTTATGCAGATCCTTGAGTAAAAGTTAAAACCCATGAAGATCCCATTAGCACTAATAAGATGAACAAATTATAATGGCCATGTGAGTCAAACGGCTTGTCAAAGAAATCCATTACTGCTAAATGCTCTAATAGAATGTTCTTAAACTTTAGCTTTTAGTTACAAATCTTGTATAGGAGAATTTCATATAAATATATATATAGTTTTAATCTATTAGAAGTTAAAAATATAGTCAAATTAGTTTACAAATTGGTTATTTATATTCTATCTTAACTTGTTTGCTTTGTATTTAAATCTTTACTTAATAAATATTGAATATAAAAATTATTTTCTATATAAATCTTGATTAATTAATGATTTGTGCATATATATTTTTTATAAAAAATAATAATAATTGATACTATATTTTTTTATATTTTTTTCTTTTAAAAAAAAATATATTGATAAGGATTATTTTGGTAAGTTATGTTATCTAGCCAACTCTGTTACAATATGCCAAGTCTCCAAAGTTGACATGCAGAGCTATTGAAGAGTTTTATTAAAAATTTTATCTATATTTTTATTGTGGGAATAAGAATATAACAATTTACAAAGCTATTAAAGTTCTAAAAACCCCTCCATAACAGATTCTTTAAGGTCATTATCATATCAAATATCTCTATTTATATATTTACTTCAAAACAACTAATATTTATGTTGATTAATTCTTGTCATGTACCCCAAATTTATTAGAATATAAAAAAGTAGTATAACTCACAGTAATCTTAAATTTTGGTTCCCATCGTATAATAACTAATGTATGTCTGTTATCCAATGTGTAGTACACATAACAAAAGAAAAAAAGTCTATTGTATTATGCTTATTATTTTTTTTATTTTAGGAATATTATACAAATAAGTCAAATAAGTTACTCAGTTGTTAGATACAATTGCGACAACATGTTGGTTGTTAATGCTCGTCGAGAGAAATTAAAAAAAAAAAAGAAAAAAAAGAAAAAATGCTGGTTGATCAATATTAATTTGTATATGTCTTTCACATAGGTATAATTCGTTTGTTTGAAGACTGAGCAAGTATAGTTGACTTTGAAGACCAGGATCGTGATTCAATAGCCGCCAGAGCAGGCCCCGACTATCCTTAGGTCAAAAAAAAAAAAGACTATACTTAGGTCGGGCCCTAAAATTAATAAGTATATGTAATATATATATATATATATAGTTTATTTATAGTACCAATATTTGTTTGGATGTTTTTATTATCCGGACTTCGAAACGAATATTAATTTTATATATTCATATTATATTAAATAATTTTTAAAATAATATATATATATATTTTTTGTCCTCAAAAGTTTAGATTTCATTTAAACGTCTAAAAAGGTAAATATTAATATTTTTTTAAAAAATAATCATTTTTTTAGTTTTTTCCTATTCCTAGTTAATAATTAATATCTTTAAATTCTTTATAATTATCCAAATACATCAACAACCATAATTTTCTTATTGTTCCATGCATGAAGGCCATATTTTGGTGGTTAAATGATTTTATCTTGCACATATTACATAATTTTCTCTCACCCTTTTAATATCTTTCAATTTAAGGGCCCAACACCTTTTAAATCTCACAACCAGCCTACCAATGGCTGCTGTATACATAATATATTTTAAAATTTTGGTTGCCTAGGAAAAAAAAAAAAAAAGTTAGTTTTAAGGTCCAGTTTAAGAAGTGTCAAAGTTGAGAGGGAAAATGATTTTCAGGATTTAGTTCTCTGAGAATTAATTTTTCTCTTGATTTATTTGATAAGTAATAGAAAAGTTGGAATTCGTAATTAAATTTAATATTGTATAATAAATTAAGGATAAATATGTATTTTAAAAAAATTTCGAAACTATTTTCTTTAAGATTCTCAAAATGACATCTACATATGTGGGAACAACTTTTCCACATATTTTCCTACATAAGTGGAAATCTAATTATTTGGATCCACAAAATAAAATTATGACTTTTCTAAAAAAATTAGATTCTCACTAACTTTATTTTTATCCAAACATGTATGCCGTAAGGGGAAGGGCTCAATTATTTCCACATGGCCAACAATGAATGTTCCGAGCTTGTCACATATTAATAAATGATTGATTGAAAAAGAAAAAAGAAAAAAAAAAGAAAAGAAAAAGAAAGAAACATAACATTGGGGAACATATATAGATACATTCCTTTCTTAACTTGGGTCCAATATCTTATCACTCAACTTCTTTTTTTGGGTAAATATCACTGAGCTTCATGAATGCATGTTCATGATGCCTTTAAATTCCTTCTTCTTCTTCCTCCTTTTATTCTTCTTCTTATTATTATTACATTGTATGTGCATGATTACTTCAATATTATCAAGTTGCCGAGAAAAACAAACACGTACTTGAAAAATAAAAATAGAAAAAATTATAAACTAGTTACTGTAATTGTCAATTAATTAGGTGGGTGATTAAATTAGATAAAATGGTAGTTGAAGAAGAGACGAAAGTAAACAAATCTGTATATTCAATGCACTAGTTTATTAGCAGCCAGCCAAAGTAGACTCCATCAATTAGGGGCGGAGTCAAGATTTCTAGGTTGTGGGGGCAAAGCTTTAAATTTTTTATTTTTTATTTTTCATCAATATTATTAAACTAATTAAAAAAATATCATCATATGATATTAATATTTTATGTGAAACAATATATATAATTTTTACATAAAATTAATTGCATTTTAGTATCTTGTACTTTAGTATAATTGCACATTGAATATTTAAATTTGAAATGTTTCATATTGGATCCTGAATTTATAATTTATTTTATATTAGGCCCTCAATTATCAAATTGACTAATAAAAAATTTATATTGAGAAAATTAATTAGTTTTTTCAATTGAATACCAATATGAGGGAAAAAAAAATTTGATCAATGATAAAACTACTAAATTTTTAAACCTTTTGTTAGTTAGTCTGGAAATTGAAATATGAAATAAATTATAAATTGAGGATCTAATATGAAACATTTTAAATTTAAAAGCCAAATTTACAAAATGATCAAAGTATGGGATACTAAAGTGTAATTAACCCTTTTGTATAATAACAATGCTAGCTTTACCAAAATGTTGATCAAATTTTTTTACTAAATGATGTAGTAGATGATATGATAATATTTAATTATTTTTTTAATTCATTTATTAATTTAAAAATTTACTTTTTCATGTTTAAATTATATAACTATGTTAATTAATAATATTTTAATAAGTATTATTTAATAAATAATTTTGATAAACATTTTAATATATGTCGCATTACTGAGCATAAGTTTTTTTCTTTTTTAAAAAATATATATTACAAAAAAACGTATAAATCATTGTACTTACACGTAAAACGCTATATATATATATATATATCATATTGACGTCTAGGTCTTTACAGTAATTTAGAGCATAAAAACTTGCCATAAATATTTTATTTCTCTTTTCAAAGATTATGGTTATAAAATTAATATGAACTTTTTCTAACATTGTGGAATCGAAAATCGTACTGATAAGATTAGATAGTAAAAAGAGAAGGTACATTAACAGAATATAATCAAAGTTCATTTGAAACGTACTTGTAATAATAAAGCAATCCAAAATTTTAAGTTTTAAATAATTTCTGTGTTAGATATATACATGTTGAAATTTTTCAAAGGATGAATGATTTATAAAAGCACATACCACAATTTATTTATCATTTTTTTAATTAAGAACACAATTTACTTCTCATTTGTACATATAAAAAAATTATAGAAATTTTTTAAAACTCTACTCATCTTTACTCATTTTGGATATAAATGTATTTTTTATTTTGTCATTTTGTAGAGTGTAATGAAGAGATAAAAGAGATATTTCTTTTAGGTTTAGTTTGTAAAATGTAAAAGTTGAGAAGCAAATTGATTTCTGGATTTAGTTCCTACGATTTAGTTTTCTGAAAATTAATTTTTTTTTTGATATGTCTAGTGAGTAATAAGAAAATTAGATCTTATAAGTAATTAAATTTAATATTATATAATAAATTAAGGACAATATGTATTTTAAAAAAATATAAAATTATTTTGTCTAAGATTTTCAAAATGACATATTTTATAGATGAAACAACTTTTTCATATATTTTTCTATATTAATGAAAATCTAATTTTCCAAATCCATATTTTTCCACCTTACAATAAATATTTAAAAAAAAATATATCACTTTTTGAAAAAAAATTAGATTTCTATTAATTTTACTGTTATCCAAAATGCGGTTAAGATAAGTTTGTTTTCACTGTAATTGTATATAATAAAAAAAAAAAAAAAAAAAAAAGGAAAATGCTAGGGATCATTATTTTAAAAGGCAAGAGTATAAGTCAAGGCGTCTATTTCTTCACGAGGAGAGGCATTAGCTTGGATGTACGTCTTTTCCAGGGAATTTGAATTTAATACGATAATATATTAAAATTTATTAAAAAGTAACTATAAATATGATATTAAATAATATTTGTTAATATCAATGTGTTTTCCTTCACTAAACAAAAATTACCGTGGGTGTGTAAATTTAACTCTAGTTAACTTAACTTTGTCGAATGGCAAAAGATATGGACAAATGTAAGGTCAAAATTAAGTTCTAGAAAAATCTACCCCTTGATGGTGTGAAAGCCATCCCGTCTGGTGCATTAAAAATAATAATAATACTAATAATAATAATAATAAATAAATATATATATAAAAATCAGGTGTTGAAAGTTTATATTGAAAAAACAAGTTCTCTCCTCCGTTGCTTGTACTTTGCTGAGACCTTCCTCCGTTTGAAGTGTATATGTGTACTAATGTGCTAATTTCTTCTTGCTTTGAGTGGTGTTGTCCAAATATATTTGTGTTTTGTTGCTATTTATTTCCACATTACTATGAATTTATTAGAACTCAATAAACATGTCAACTATGTTTTATAAAATCTCATATCTATAGTTTATCATAATCATATGCATTTCTTAAGATCTAATTCAACTATCACTTCCCAGTCTCAAATCAAATCATGAATTATACAATTGATGGCCAAACAATCACAAACATTAGGGGCATAATAAAACACCTAACATAAATATGCAATAAAACATCAATTCATTGAAATTAGAAAGTAATTCAAGTAATTATAATCTGGCTACATCATAGCCTTAGAAAAGAAATTTAGAATTTAGAACATCATGAAATTAAATAAAATTCTAAACATATTATATGGTATTGAGAAAGAAGGATAAGAAACTAGAGAATTTGAAGAACAATGATCAAATTCCATTTTCGGATTTCATCTTTTCTCCATTCCATGTCTCCTTGCACATTTTCCTGGGTTTCCCGCCATCCCAAAAGTCCCTTCCAATAATTTACAAATCTCTGTTTATAATCCTCTTTGGTTTGGCTTTGGTTTCCTAATTTTTAATGGTCAAATTTGTTATCGTAAATCTAATATGCCCAATAACTAATTCAACCCAAATTAAAGTGGCGAGTAGACCCAAACTACTTTAATTAGGCCCATAAATGGGGACTGGAATGGTTGACACAAAGTCATAATAGGGGTTAACCCATTTGTTTTGTATCAGGCTGGTCCATTTAGGAGTGTCTGATAGCTAATGATTAAAAACAAATGATATGAGGCTCTGAGTAGTTTTTATTGACGGCCCATTTCTTTTAAACAAGCCCAAAAAGTTATTAAGCTTGAAATTTGTTTTATAATATTTTCATTTACTTGCTAGCTAGTTTACATGTTACCATCTTGAGCAACTTTTACAAGCGGGAGTCCTTGAATAAGTAAATTTTCAAAAGGAGTGAGGAGTGGTTTCTCATAGTGAGGATAAACAAATGTGCTCACGATCTCCCATAAACCAACCTTTCTATCAAAGTTTCTTGTTTCCTTTGGGTAATCCAACGCTAACCATACTTTAAGGTGATCTTTGTTATTTCAAGTTAAATCATTCTTTCTTCTTTGAGGGTGAACCAGTGGGCTTTACCAAAAGGAAAGACCATGTTTATTGTCCATAAGTTGTTCAAAAGTATGCTTTAGAAAAGTAAAGTCTTATAAAGATCCGCCAGGTTATAATGTTGTTTTTGGATAAAATGAGGAAGGAGAGTTGAGAGGTTGGTCTATCTAAATAAAAATGTTTTTCACTAAAAGTGGGGGGAGGATCTGGTCTTTGGGCTTCTCAAGACTTTTCCTCTTCAACTCAATAAACTTGCTTATGTTTTATGCATCTCTACAACTTTTCTTCAAAATGCTTTTTTTGCTAAATACAATCTTTCTCTATAAACAATTATATTCCTTTATTTATTTCCAAAATAAATCATTTATGGGTTGTTAAAAATGCTTTTCAGAACTTGTTAGGGATTTTGCTCTCACTCTCTTTTATTTATGTGTTCTTTCACTTTGCTATGCTCCTAGATTGTTGTTGTGGTATTATTGAATTTGTGATCAGGTACACTTTTGAAGCTTTACATGATCCAAGGTGATCTAACTTAGTTCTCAAACAAGAAGAACCCAAAAGGACCCAAACTTAAGCTAAAGAACAGATCTAAGCCCTTCACGGATTAAGAATCACAGTCAGTCTCAATCAAAAATCGTCCTCTAATACTAATTTAATCAGAAGTCTTGCTAAAAGCCTTCGCCATAGCACTGTGGTGCCATACTTACTAGAAAATCAACAAACATCGACTACAAACACAAGGTATATGGAAAAACCATAGCCACAAGGTATAGCAAGAGACATTCACCAAATTAGGTTGTTTAAACATAATATTGAGCAAGAGACATTCACCAAATAAGGTTGTTTAAACATACTTTGCTGAGCATTCTTTCTGATATAGAAATAGTTAAATAATACGACGGCTGCTTCGGCAAGGTATCAACAAAAAGTCATTAATTTAAATATGGTGGACTTAAAAAGTCAAGTACGACCATTAAACACCATTAAAGTACAGAAATAATACGAAATTCCCACGGATGAATTTAAAATCATTTACTTGACCAACTAATTAGTAGCTTCAGCACATCATTAGTTAACAGTCAAAATTATTTAGCTGCATTACAACTAAAGTAGTCATAGACACCCTCTTATCTTTTCTTATTAAAGAAGGACTCAGAAAAAAATTGAATTCCATTCCTTCTCTCTGTTTCAAATAAATATATATAATATTAGATTAGTCTTTTTATATTAATAACAGTATACATAACACTCTCTAGAAATATTTTCTTTCCCTATATATTAATCATAATTTTGCGGTAGTTGTGAAAGAAGTGTTTCTAATTGATCTATAAAATTCCAATTTTCATATTAAAAAATATAATAAAATAATCCTTTCTATCTTTTCAGTTATCAAATGGGGTTATGAATATAATATTTAATGAAGAATAATATTGGCATGGGCTATCCAACAGATTAATTTTTGTGAACCACTCTCGACTCTAGACCACAAGCTTTTATTTTTATTTTTATTTTTTTTAGCTCTGTTTTGGAGCATGAAGACCATTATACCTTCAAACTATATAATAAAGTTTTGGAAGAATCCACGGTTAAGGAAGTAATTTGCAAATATTAGTCTTCCTCAACCTTTTTTCCATCCATCATTATCTAAATATGGAACCATTACTCAAGATGTTAATCACCAAGAAGATTGGAAGGTTAGTCTTATTCACTTCTGTTATCATCATCATCATCATCATTTTTCTGGCTCCTTCCTTTTCAGAAGCAATTGCACAAGAAGGAAAGGAAATGGAGGCCCTTCTCAAATGGAAGGACGGCCTTGATAGTCCAACAGATTCTGTTCTTCTACGCTCATGGAGTCCTCTACCTCCTCAGAACTCGTCATCATCTTCAACAAATTCTTCTTACAACTTCAATATTGGAGGTGGCAGCCCCTGCAAATGGTTTGGAATCACTTGTAACAAGGCAGGAAGTGTTGTTGGTATAAACATTAGCAGCAGTCATCTTCAAGGTACGCTTGATAACTTCAGCTTCTCATCATTTCCCAACTTACTCACCCTTGATCTATATAACAACAGCCTTTATGGAGGTATCCCATCCCATATTAGTGAGCTTTCTAGGCTCACCTACCTTGACTTGGGTCGAAATCATCTATCCGGATATATTCCATCTGGAATACGGCTATTAACAAGTTTAGAATACCTTTTTCTGGATGGCAATGAAATTTCCGGATCCATCCCTCAAGAAATCGGACAGCTTAAATCTCTCGTTAAGCTTGTTTTGGAAAAAAACCATCTGACTGGTTCAATCCCTGTATCCATTGGAAACCTGACCATGTTAACCACACTAAGCCTTGGTGAGAACAATATTTCTGGATGCATCCCACAAGAAATAGGACAACTTAGATCTCTCGATGTTCTTTCTTTGTATGCAACCCAAGTGACTGGCTCAATCCCTGTATCCATTGGAAACTTGAGCATGTTAACCATGCTAAACCTCGGCCGAAACCATATAAATGGATACATCCCTCAAGAAGTAGGACAACTTGAATCTCTTGTTAGTCTCTCCTTTGATGACAACTATCTTGTTGGGTCAATCCCTGCATCCATTGGGAAGCTCAAAAACCTTACATTCTTAAGTTTAGCGGACAACTACTTGAATGGTTCCATTCCTCAAGTATTATTGAACAATCTTACCGAGCTGGAGACGCTGCAATTTGACAGCAACAACTTGTCTGGATTCCTTCCCGAAAATATTTGTCTCAATGGAAAGCTTACATGGTTTGTAGCAGCCCGTAACAATTTTAGAGGTTCCATTCCAAAAACCTTGAGAAATTGCAGTACTTTGGCCGCAGTTTCACTTGAATGTAATTTGCTAACAGGAAATATATCAGAAGAGTTCGGGATATACCCAAACTTAAGCCGTATTGACTTAAGCAACAACAAATTTGTGGGAAAGATTGGCGGAAACTGGGGACAATGTCATAAACTCACTTTGTTGAACCTCTCGAACAATAAAGTTTCAGGTGAGCTACATCCTGGACTTGGGAAAGCTACCGAGTTGCGTGTACTTGACCTCTCTTCCAATCTTCTAGAAGGGAAAATTCCAAACGAGTTGGGACATCTAAAATTCTTATTCGAGCTCAACTTGAACAACAATACAATTTCTGGGCAAGTTCCTGCAGAAATTGGATTGTTGTCAAACCTTGAGATCCTGGAACTTGCATCCAACAAACTAAATGGATCGATCCCTGTTCATTTGGGACAGTGCTCAAAACTGAGGCACTTGAACTTGAGAATGAACAGACTAAGTGGGAATGTTCCATTCCAGATTGGGCGTTTGGAATCTCTCCTAACTCTGGATGTAAGTCACAATTTTCTTGCAGGAGGCTTGCCTGAGGAGCTGCATGAGTTGAAGTTGTTGGAAACATTTAACCTGTCTCACAATATGCTCTCTGGCTTAATACCATCCAAGTTCAAAGAAATGGAAAGCTTGTCATCTATTGATGTATCTTTCAATCAATTATATGGACCTCTCCCAGACATCAAAGCCTTCACCGAGGCCCCAGCAGCAGCACTGCAAAATAATAAAGGCTTGTGCGGCAACAACACTAGTTTGAAGTCATGTCCTGTTCGCGGAAAGAAAAACATCATTCCTGTTGTAATTTCAGTTATAGTGTCTATCTCTGGCACTATAATTGTTTTGTTAATCATTGCTGGGATACTTTTTAGTCGCCAAAAAGGAGAGAAGATTGTGGATGAACAACCAAAGGAAATAAAAACTGAAATTTTCTTTGCAGCATGGAATCATGATGGGAAAAGGGTTCATGAAGAAATAGTTGAAGCCACAGAGAACTTTGACCCCAAATATTGCATTGGGGTTGGAGGGAATGGAAGTGTTTATAAAACACTGTTGTCAACCGGTCAAGTTGTTGCAGTGAAAAAGTTCCATGAAAATGGTGGGCGGGCCAGTAAGGAAGCTTTTGATAGTGAGACTAGCATGTTGACAAAAGTACGCCACAGAAATATCATTAAGCTTTTTGGATTTTGTTCGCATACTAGATACTCGTTTTTGGTGTATGAGTTCATGGAAAGGGGAAGCTTATTTAAGATACTAAGAGATAATGTAAAGGCGAAGGAATTGGGGTGGACTACAAGAGTGAATAGTGTCATAGGTTTAGCCAATGCCATCTCCTATTTGCACCACGAGTGTTGTCCTGCTATAGTTCATAGAGACATATCAAGCAAGAATGTTCTGTTGGATGCAGAATATGAAGCTTGTATTTCTGACTTTGGTTCAGCTATAAATTTGCATCCCGGCTCATCAAATTGGACTTCATTTGCAGGAACTTTTGGATACTCAGCTCCAGGTAAGTTTCTCCAACAACTTGGCTTTCAATAGTGATCCACAATGCATCTTTTGTTACTCTGTTGCAACCAGAATGCTTCTTTTGTTACTCAGTTGCAACCAGGCTAGCTCATATTGTCTCCATTCCATTTATAACATTTTAATTACAGAAATGATACATTTAAAAAAAAAAAAAATTAGCAAAAGATTACTAACTTGAACATATATTATCTGCAGAGCTTTCTTATACAATGGAAGTAAATGAAAAGAGTGATGTGTACAGCTTCGGAATTGTGACATTGGAAGTGATTATGGGAAAGCATCCAGGAGATCTCATCTCGTCTCTGTCAACATCTCCATTAGCGGTCGCTGATCAGATTCTACTTAAGGATGTATTAGATGAACGTCTCTCACCTCCATGGAAGCACTTAGAAGACCAAGTTGTCTGCATTGCAGAAATAGCATTTTCATGCCTGCATCAAATTCCACAGCTTCGGCCAACTATGAAGCAAGTTTCTCAGAAGCTATCAATTTTATTACCATCACCATCATCAGAGCCCTTTCATGCAATTACATTAGAGAAACTGTTTGATCCCGAAACTCTGATATACTGAAGAATTTCAAATTCTTCAGTTTTTTTTTTTTTTTTTTTTTTTTTTCCCCTCTTCCATGTCGTTGCTTGGTATTGTTTTTCTGTTTCTAATATAGATTTTCATATTCCGTATCAAACACACAAATCCAAATATATTTCTAATCAAAATGTTGATAAAATAGCTGATAAAAGAAGGTTATATATTAATAAATAGCCTCCTATCCTCATAGCGGTTTACTGAAAATTCTCAAAACTACCAATGTTAATATCTCTTATAATACATGCTCACGACCATATCCTCAAAGCTGTGTCTGATTTATAATTAATCGAGAGCGACAAATGCAACACACCGTCAGCTCACTACAAGTAGCCACACTGTTAATATTCAATTAGATAACTACAAAGCCACACCAGCATGATTACTTGCCGTGCAATTCCCCTGTTTTGATTTAAACCAAGACTAACAAATTCTTGAATGAATAATCAACATCTTTAAAAACCAAATTGTTGATTTTTAACAAGAAGAAATGGGTATATATTCATCACTTGAACTGAAATTGTTGAATTTCTTCTCTTTTTTCAATTTAACTTTTATATTGCTTGAGTACTAACAGTGCGATCGATAAGATACAACAATTTATTTTTTTTCCCTGGATATAATTTTTTTTTTTTTTTTTTTAATATGCACTATGTTTGGTTTTGTGACTCACAATCATTTAACAATGTAATATTTACTATATATGAAACTAATTTATTGATCAACAATAACCTACTTAAGGATGTGCTAGATGAGTGTCTCTCACCTCCATTGAAGCAATTAGAAGACCAAGCTGTCTGCACTGCAGAGACAGCATTTTCATGCCTGCATCAAATTCAACACTTTCGCACAACTATGAAGCAAGTTTCTGAGAAGCTGTCAATTTTATTACCATCATCATTATCAAAGCCCCTCCATACAGTTACATTAAAGAAACTGTTCGATCCCGACTCTTTGGCATACTGAAGATTTGCAATTCTTCATTTTTTTTTTTTTTAATTATTTTTTTAAAATCATGTCATCGCTTCATGAGTAAGGTATTGTTTTTCTGTTTCTGATAAATAGATTGCCACAGTCTGGATCAAACCCAGAAATTTAAATATATTTCTAATGAAAATGTTGCTACACACACACACACACATATATATAGCCTCCAACGTTCATCAAGCAGTTCACCTAAAACCATAATACACAAGCAAAAGTACGTGCCTTGCAATTCCGCCTGCCTTGATTTAGACCAAGATTAACAAATTCTTAGATGAATTATCAACATCGGTGAGAACCAAATTGTGTAGCTTCTTACAATTAAGATTTTTTTTGTTCAAGAATATAGAATATTCTCAATTCAAATTTAAGAAAAACATGTGTATCACTTACAGTTACTGAAATGTTAATTTAAGAAAAATGTTAGTTATTTTAACTGATCATGAGAAAGCATCCTAGAGATCTCATCTTATCTCTGTCAACATCATCAACACCAGTTGTTCAACAAATTCTGTTTAAGGACTTCTTAGATCAATGACTTTCCATCAAATAAAAAGATGCATACGCTGAACCAGATGGAGAAATATTATCCATCTTTATCCCAAACTCACTACTTTTGAGAGACCTCTAATTATACAGAAATTGCTACTCTTCCTGAGGCCTAAAGATTAATTGCTACTACACAGTCATGCATGAAAGCTCGGGGAGAGGGGGGGGGGGGGGGGGGGGGGGGGGGGGAAGAGAGAGAGAGAGAGAGAGAGATAGAGAGAGGGAGGAGAGAGACTATACATACAATTTATAAATAGCTAGTTGTATAATAGTAACATATAAATATATAGCAAGTCAAAGTTATACACACACCTTCAACAATGGTGCCATTATTTCCAGATTTTGAACTTGCAACAGAATCCATCTCGTCCCTCCCGGAGTACCAGAATTTTGCTGCCCTTAGAGGCCTAGTGCTGTTAGTTTTTCCACCGGGGTGACCTTGCAGATATCCTTATCGGGAGGTTTATGGCATGCTCTGTAATTAAACCAACAAAACAACATATGTTTATGTTATTAGCCTACGTCTTAATTCCATTAATAATTATCATCTAAAACACAATCATTTAGTACAGTGTCAAAAGATGGAACATTAAAGTAATGAATATTTCTTTATTAATAAGATTCACTCTTTCTAAACAAAATTAATGTAGTTTCATCATTTTATATGACACATTTTAATTGACAAGTTATACATTTTTCTCTAGCTATAGCTGCGATTATTGTAAGAGAGAAAAGTTTAAAAACTTGCAGATCAAGTCATTAGCATGAAAAAGTAAAAGCCGAGATTACATAAAGAAAGTGAAATATTTGCATGCAATTCTTAACTAGAGAATTAGAAAAAAGAATATAAAAGATATTGGTCCATACTGGAATGCAAAAGCAAGTTTGTCTTGAGAATATGGCCAGAGTCACAGCCATTACCATATGCAGTATTCTTGGATTCATCCGACATTTGGATCAACTAATATCTCATAAAAAAATTTTCTTGACTTGTCCTCAATTACAACAATGGGTTTCTTCTCATTAAAAATTCTATATGAAGAATGAAAATCACCAAAGGAAAAAAAAAAAAAAAAAAAAAACTTCAACAATGAAAAACAAAATATAGCTTAAGTATTAATCATAGCAATTGTCCTTAATTACCTGAGCAATTTGTGAACACAATGAACTGGCTTTATGAAATTGTTTGACTAAGCTTCAACACCTCTTTAAGCAACTCACCAGTAGAAGCTTTTAGTTCATCAGGCACAACCAGCAGCGAAGGCACAGCATCAAAAGCACACAAAGTGATTTCATTCACAGCATCTGTCAAATTCAATTCTTGATGTTTGGCCCTCCAAACATTCTGATTCACACACTTGCACAAATGTTTTAGCACACGTTTACTACAAACCTGATGACAAATGCAGAGAAACCAGGATTTTTATGGTATTCAAATAGAGCACCTAAGTCAAATCAAAGTTTATGGGACTTGGAGGGGAAGAGAAACTGAAAGATTTTCTTACAGTTTCTCTCCAATTTCAAAAAAACTACGCAATCTTTTAGCAGAAAAGGCACTCCTGCCTGAAACCCATTTGATAATCCAAAATCCAAGTTTAACACATTGGAAAGAGCAACCAAGAGTCAGGAAAGTCTCAATTACCCAAAAAGAAAGAAACCTACTAGCAGCAAGAAACAAAACAGCACATTGAATAGTTGACACAACTCATGCAACAAAGCAACAAAGAAATAAGTTGCTGATAGCACTGTTCAACCGAATTGTCGGCCCTGCCAGATTACTGATCTACCTTATGGAAAACTCTTTTGCTAGGCTCTTTACACTGGTACGATGTTCAGAGTTTATTATTGTCAGGGATCATGGTGAGAGCAGAACTTCAGCCTGATCTGGTGTCATTTCATAGTCTACAGGCTCCACAATATGTATTTTTCTAGATCCAATCCTCTCTTTGGCAGAAGTTTTAATAGATGGAAAACTCGAAAGCCCTTAATAAGAGTATCTAAGAAAACAATCCCATTCAACCACAAAGGATTTTACTCACCAATGAGTAAATATTCAATTCTAAAAAGAAGGTGCTTAAATCTCTTAACCACCCTCCAAACAGAAACAAGAAACGGAAGCATATAAAGCAAGTAAGCTTAATCTGAAGAAAAAACAAATAAACAATTTGCTTACTTTTGGCCATTTCCTAATTGTCTTTGGGAAACTTTTTCGACAGCAAACTTTATAAATGCACGGCCATTGCTATCCTCGAAACAGCTAAAATCCAAATAACCATTACTACTCCTGCGCAAGAAATTTGCATCCCTGAAGTAGCCTTCTTTGTACAGATGAAACAAACAATTCCACATCGTAAATGCTCCTCCTCCGACCTTGAGAATTCTCGCTGCACTTTTTCTCTTTCGCTGTACTGCCCCTTTGAACAGAACATCCAGAGGCTTTCTGGGTTTGCTATGGCGTTTTAAAGATTGAGGCGACACGGATAGAGTTCTCGGGAAGAGAGAGACAGAAAGAGGAGCCTTTGAACAGAGCAGACATGGGTGGGATCGGATGGGTTTTGCTGAATCATTGATTGGGTTCGTGGGGTATTGGGGATTGACAGTTTCGTTAATGGGGGCTCAGAGAAGTGGCGGCGCGGTTGAAGAAGAAGAAGAAGAAGAAGGCACGGCGATTGCCGCAGTAAAAGGCAAGCAAGCTAGAATTTTGGGAGGTCGTGTGGGTTTAGCGAGAAACTGAGGAAAATGAAAAAATAACAGATTAATTCGCTGCTGTTTTATTTTATTTTAGGAATTTGTATAACTCTTTTTCGGGGAAAAAATAATAATCCATTGAAATATTAGTGATTAATTTACTTAATCTTTGATTACAATTTATAAATGTAAATAAATTTTATCATGATGAATTTGTTACAATCTAACATGCATTTTTTACTGACTTGACTTAATTAGATAAGTCACTAAGCAGGCTTGACTCAAAATTTTAAATAGTTGAAATTTCAGTCGATATTATTTTAAATTTTAAATTTTAAAAAAAATTAAAAATAAATTTTACTTTTAAATTGGATGGATATAATTTTTATAATATTTATTAAAATTTTTACAAAAATTTCTGCCAAAATATTTTCAATAATTTAGTTTAAAAATATTCTATGAAAATTTTCAAAATTTTAATAAAAAATTTTTTAAAAATTTTAAAAAAATTTTCATATAATTTTTTTTAAAATTTTTATAAAAATTTTTAAAATATTTATAAATTTTTTTTTTAAAAATTATGAAAAAAATTCATAAATATTATTGATATTTAATAAATTATTTTATCAAATAAAATTTAATGATAAATTTTTTAATTTTTAATTATTTTTTAAATATTTAATGATATAAAAATAGAATAAATTAAATTGAATAATTTTGATATGTGCTATCTATTGATAAAGTATATGTAAATTTACTACATATTTTGTGTAAGATGGACTTGTATATTTCTTTGTAGAATTATTTTATTTTTAAAATTATCTTATTATGGTTGTAGAATAGGATTTACATAATATTATTCTTATTTCTATTTTAATAATCCATTTAAAAATAAAACCAGTATGATATCTTAAAAAGATATCATTTTGTTTAAAGAATCATACAAAATTCTTTTACATTGTGTATTTAAATCATTTTTTTGGGTTATAACATAGTTTCTCTCATGGGCATTTATGTCTCTATTGAAACTTTAACATGTTCAATTTTTGTTTTTGTTTGTCTTTTTTTTTTTTCCTAAATGATATGTAATTTTTTATTTTAATAGTTTATTTGTGTTAATTAATAGTAATTAGTGTTTGTTAGATATATTAATTAATTACAAATACAAAGAAAAAAAAAACTAAAATGAATACAATTTTAAACTATGTTCTATTTAGTATTATTATATTTTTTTCCTTTTTAAATTTATAGAAAATTAACAAGGTTAATAACAATTAATTAATACTAACAACTACTGAACTAAGCTAACTACATTAACTTTAGTAGATGGAAACAAAAAAAAAAAAAAATCTCAATGAAAAATTTAATTACTTACAGGTTTTAGAGAGAGAGAGAGAGAGAGAGAGAAAATGGTGGAGAAAGAGCTTGTGGATGGCTTCAATGTGCATATTTGAGTTTGACAATTCACCTTTAGCGCTGGTCGCAGCTGATTCAAATGTCAGTTATGATCACAGAGCTTTGATCATCGATGGCTTACACCAAATGCTCAACTCTGCTAGTATTCACTGCCTTCGCTCCACTTTGAAGGTACTCAGTTTGATTTCCACTAGCTCTATTCGTGTTTTGAATTTTGTGGAGGAAGTGAAATTTTAGGTGGAATTTTCACGTTTGGACTTTAGAAAAATTTGCGTTTGGTCTAATTTTTGCTCTGTTTGGATGTTTTTGAAGTGAAGGAAGAAAACTGTTGAAGATATATTCTCTGGCTAATTCTATCGCTTGATAGAGTACATGATATATACACACACTAACAACTCTCCTAATGATATGAGTTGTTGAAAAAACGATCACAACAAGATAAGTGCTACAGCAGCTTAGGTAACATTGCTATCAGTTCTGCAGGATTTACTTTAATCTAAATTGGCGTTTGTTTACTGATATAAAACTACAATTGTCAATTTGACTATATTGTGAGTTCGCCTTGAATGTAAATATATATAAATGTGTAAAAGTTTACAGAGCAAGCAATGGGCTTGATTTGGGTGTAGTAGAAGAAGGGCAGGTCCATTAAACAGAACAGATTATCAAGTTAATCTGTGCCCCTTTTAAGATAGCCGAAAAGAAGGTTTTTTTTATTTTTATTTTTTTTTCTATTAGGCTTTTTAACTTTATGGTCTCTTCTTTTGCTTTCTTTGAGGGTTCTATTTTGCTTCAAATTATTTACCTGATTGGTAGTCTGTGGTTTTATTCCTCTAAAAATTAACATGGTTCTGGCTAAGCTATCATTTTAATAATTGGTTACAATTTACACGATGTCTACCTTCATAAATGTAATTTTTAAACAGAGTTTTGCCCCAAGCTAGTCATTTGAATCTGTGACAGTTATCCTTTCTTTTTTGGTTTGATTTCAATCTTCCATTTTGAAGTCTCTGCTTGGTAGGCCATCATATAACTCTAGAGTGCAAAAAATATGAAGCTTTCCTAAGAATAATTTTTCTTCAATCCTTTTTTTTAGCATGTGGTCTGATTTTCTCATTGCCAAGTTTTGTATGGTTGACAGCTCAAATAATGAAATTATTTGTGAAAAGTTATCATTCAAATTTACTGACAAAAACATGAGCTTTGTTGGAAAGGTGATATACTTAACGGTGACTGTACCAAACAATTAACTTTTCAGTTAGTCCAGCTAGAGAAGCCCCGAAAGTGGGTCACTGGGAAACAATTTGTAGGATTCATAATTATAAAGGCCACATCAATTGATATGAGTGTGACTTATATAAAAAGCAAATAACTGGCTGAGATATGTCAATCTAATGCTGATTGGGAAAGCTCTAAGGATGGAAGATCTATTTAGTTTACGTATGTTTGATTTGGGCAGCAATGACACACTCATACATATGTGATCTAACATTTTTCTTTTGTCTGATAGTTTGTTGAAAAAAACAATGCAAACTTTGCTAAACATATTGATATAAAAGGATATGTCTTGCAACAATTTTGGAAGTTGATTCTAAAGACAAAGATGTTGCCCTATCCTAGTCAGTTGACATTGTAAAATTTCTGGCTAAAAATATCACTTAACAGTATCATACCAGTCGAGAAGCTGTTTAAAACATGCTTCAACCTCAAAATCATGATTACAGAGTCAATTGCGTCTAACTTTTCCATATCACATTATTTGAGAGAGTATAGTTCTTCCATCACACAATTTTGTGATATTAATCTTGCTTGCTGGTCTTTTATCATTGTTACAAATGGAATGAATATAGCTATATTGCCTTAAACCTCCTTCTTCTTTTTTGGATCTATTTTGGGAAATGTGTACGAGTTTACCACCTAGTGAATGTCTGTGATCTCTTCCTTTGTCATGCTTAAGCACGCTGCAGCACGAACTTTCCCTTAAAACAGTAGAGCTTGATTTGCCTCTTTCTTCAGACGCAAGAAATGATGATTGAGAATAATTTTTTCGACGTTGTGAGGTCTTGATTGACTGTTAGTATTTAGGAAGAGAAGAACACTTCTATTGTTCTACGTATATCGGCATCTGAAACGTAACAAAGGCTTATTTGACCATTTCTAACCAGGTATATATTATTCTTAAATATGACGATAACCAGATCAGATAAGCTACAGGATTAGCAACACTCCTTATACGTCATAAATCTCTCCTTTAGGATTATGACAATGTCAGAAATCAAGCATAGTTATCAACGTGATTGGCATATTGAAAATGTACGTTTTCTTATGAAGCACCGTTTTGTCTTCTCAGCCCTTGTTGGTTTTCCACATGTTATTGCTTCCAATTATTTATTTATTTTTAATTTTGCTTTGTAAAGAATTTTGTTTGGTATAAAGTAACGAGCTTTGTGGAATAGAATGATAACTGGAAGAGAATCAACTTTTTCTTCAACCTGCCATATGGGAAATTAACATCATCTTCTTTTCTTTATTTCTCCTTCACTAGGGGGCTCCTTACCCCTAAGCAACTCCTTTTGGTGGAATTAACAATCACTAGTGGACCTTGATTTCCTGCATATTTAGCATGAATCCTAGGACCTTGTCCCCCATCTTTGGGCTAGATGTTAGTATTGGAAAAGCAGGTTTGATGAAAGTACCTACCTCTCTGGGCCCCATATCCTCTTCCCCCGTGCCAACTGCCATGGAAGAGGGTCTTGCCTCCTAATCCATCTAACTTGGGTTTTAAATTTGTGAGGACATATCTATTAGCTCCTTTCTGGTATAAAAAACCATGTCATCGCAACGAGTTATTCTCCATACTGGCAACAACTATATGTGCCATTCTAAGAACTAATGATGTCTGGTCCATGCTTTTATTTGTTTCAGATGAGGACATTGCATTTTGGGGGGAGCATGACTCCAGCAGCTACACAACTGGGAATAAACATGTATCAGATGCGTGATGTGCTGTGCTGCTGCGTGGATGTGTTAATCACCAACTTCAAGGTAAATTATCTTTTACACACCAGAAGCACTGAAACTTTGGAAGAAATGTGCTGAATTAAATGCATCTCATCTCATCTTGGTAACCTGACTTGGAATAAATATACTTTTTCTTTACATCTGCTTGATAAACAAGGTTATTCTGATGACTGGTCCTCGCGAACAACCATTGGAGACGACCGGAAATAAATAAATAAAAAAAATAAATAAATAAAAAAAAAAAGAAGAAGGAAACAAACAAACAAACAAACAAACAAAAGAAAGAAGAAGTTAAAATGGAAATTACCTGAGGTTGGTTCATAAATCCACCTAATCTCAAGTGTTCTTCTGCAGGAAGAGTAGGTGCCCAAGTTTGGAAGAGTAAAATGAAAATTTGCCTTCTGTTTACCTTTGCAAACACACATTACGAGTAATCCTACAGTTTACAATAGAAAAAATTTACACAATAAGCAAGGAAGTCAAACTATAAACATGAAAAACGAAAAAAAATAAGATAAAATGAAATAATACATGGAAAGTGAGGCCAATTACATGTTTTATGGAAAGAGAGGCCTGAGAAAGTGGCTTTCCTCACTGAACAACAATAAGTAACCAATTGTTGGATGAAGATGCCCTTTGATCCTAATTCATCCTTTTTGTTTTTTTCTTTTTTTTCTTTGTTGAAAGCACGTAGAAAATATTTTGTCAAACAAAAAAGAAATGTTGCTTATTTTAAATGAAATGTTGCTGCTAATGCTGTGAGAATCCTCTCCATGCAAAACCTTCAAAATCCTCCCTCCTTTTCTGATGCAATCAACTCTGTGAAATAGGAAACAGAATTAATTTCAATCAATAGAAGTTTTTGAATATATTATTAAGTATATGAAAATCCGTATAAATAATTACATTAAGCATAAGCTCATAGACAGCCTCCTTTATGGGTTTGGAGAAATATTTTTATTTGTCTATGTCAAGTACTGATGCATTTCTACCACCTAAAAATACAAAAAATCCCATAAATCGCGAATATCAAGTCCCACTTATAAATTTTGTATGGGATCAAATTTTATGGGTTGGAATTTCATAGTCTTGCATTTATCTGCTCATTTTTTAAATTGAAATTAAAATGGAAAGATGCAAGTTACCTAAATCTGAGATGATTTTAAGTTTCATAATGAATTATTATGTTTTGCTTCTCTGAAAGATAGGTGTTTGGTGTTTGGTGTTTTGCTTCTGCTTCTTGTTAATTGCTAAATAATATTATGACATGGGACGTAAAAGAAATGCAGAACAATGGCGCTTTCATGGAGGAAATGGGCCGGGGTTTTGAGGAGAAATTGTTACTGGGTTTAGAAATGTGGATCCATATAGACCTGTCATTATGAACTGGTAAGCATTCCCTTCCTATATTTTATATTTTATAATGTGAACTGTCCCCAGCCGATATTTAACAAAAAAAAAAGAAAACATCAATTTTACTGTATATATATTATAACGGTGTATATAGTAAAATTGGTAATTTTTTTTTTTTTTATAAAAAAATATTGATTTTTTATATGATCTGGATGTGGAAAATCCACATCATAGAATTACTTTATATATATATATATATATATATATATATATATATTTTTTTTTTCACTCCAGATGGAGGTTTGATACTTAACATTCTTAGATTGATTAGTTACTTTTTTATTTTTCATGTTTTTATTTTTTAAGGAAATTTTAATACTTTATTAAGGAATTTTATTTTAGTACAATTTTTAGTTTATGCAGCATCTTTATTAAAAAAAATCACATGTAACTGCCAGCTGGAAGCTAGAAGCAAAATTTTAAAAATTAAAAATATGAACATTTGAAAAAAAAAAAGAAAAAAAAAAGAGTTTTGGGGCTTAAAATTATTTATACATAAATGGGAAAGAATATAATTTTTCAATTTAAATTTTTATTTTATTAAAGAGAAAAAAAGTATACATATTTTGATTACAGTGGCTATTATAAATAGCAAATATATATATATATATATATCTATATATATATATATTAATTTGAAGAAAGATAAGACAAAAAATAACAAACAACCCATAAAATATATATGAGATATACAATTACTTTTTAGTGGTTGATTCAAATTTTTTGACATTGATTAAAAAAAATTTACTATGTGGCAACTAACATGGCATGTCCCACTTAGTAAGTTGTTAAAAGGTTCTCAGCTTTTATCATATCAAAATTATACATATGTCATTTCAATGTCGTAAATAAGAATATCAAATGAGATTAACTTGGTGAGGAAGGCATTAACACGTATAATTGAAAGGTTATAAATTTGAGATATAGGATAAAAGGCAAAAATTATTGTATATGCCATAATATTTATTCATGGCCCTAACCATTAGAATTTTACAAAAATGCATGCCAATCTAGAAACATAGAAAAGAAATTGGTTAACTGTACTTTAATACTTTGTAATTTGGAGAAGTTGCATTTTTGAATTAAAATTTAAAACGTTTCAATTTAATTCTTCAAATTTCAATTGTTTCATTTTTGTTCAATCGAATTTTCGACAAACAGTGATTGATGGTTTAAAGATATTAAAAAACTACTTTGTTTGAAAATAAAGGATTTAAATTGTCACAAATTAAAATTAGAGAGCCTAAATTGCAATAAATACTATTTTAATGTTGGTTAAATATAACCGTTAATCACCATTAGCCAAAAAATCCAATTGGACAAAATTGAAACAATTTGAAATTGAAGGAAACAAATTGAAATTTAAGAATTAAAATTGAAACATTTTAAATTTGAGTGTATAATTTTTTCTAAACTATGCAATATTAAAATATAATTAACCCAAAGTAATTCCATCTTCATCACAATTCACCGACATGGGTATTCATCCATTAAGCATAGCAAACTATTTTACGATATCCAATTAAAAAGCTTAATTTTTATTAATCACATTCATGCCTGGAAATTACACGCACTTACAAAGGAGAGAAAAATAACATAACATATTCCAACTATTTATTTATATATAGTACTTGTACAATATTATATAATTAAATAGCAAGTCAATATATATATATATATATATACACACACACATATAAAAATTCTTTAATCCATGATCTTAGATTAAAGTTGAAGTCCAAGAATAGCTTGCATGTGTTAATTATTAATGAAAAGGAAAATAGATGCATATAAGCACATGCTTTGTTTTTGAACTTCAATTTTGTCCAATGATTGTGGATAAGAATCTCACTATGTAAATGCATATAGAGATCTGTTCTTTTGTACCAAGGTTTGATAAAGATTTTTGATAACTACCATTTTGGCTGTTGAATGAATCCATATAACCATGTATAAATCATGAATAAAATTAAACCAATTCAATGGCTAAGATGGTAATCAAAAATCTTTATCGAATATCTTGGTCAAAAAAATATTCCCAATATATATATATATATATAAAATAACTGTTGGAAGCCGCCTACTTTCGAGGGCCACGACCTTTCTCGGTACTTTTCTTCTTTTCTGCGTCTGATATTGAGCCAGGTCCACTGCTCCCTTTCGGCCGGCGGTCTGCAGGGGGGGGTTTCACCCTGTTGCCTGGAGTGCCACTTTTACATAATCTGTAATTTAACCAACAAAACAATAAATGCACATGTTAGGCCGGATCTACTTAGTATTTCCAAGTCTAATTAAAATATTCAACTAGTTAACTACATAATTAATGATTCATGTATGTATTATATAAGAAAAGTGCTAGTAATAAAAAACAATCTATATATATTTGCAATATTCTTTATGAAGCAAAGTCCATAGCTAGATAAAAATTAAGTTAGGCGTAGATGCCCAACAATATCGGTTCCAATTAATTACATGTATAGAATTGATGAGATATATTACTATGAATTATATTTAATTAAATATCAATAGCCTATATATATACATATGAGAATTGGTCTTTTGAATACACTCTTTCTCTCAATTTATGGTAGAATATAAGATGATTTAAACAACAAAAATAGGATTCACATTGATTAATAAATTTAGTTTTATATGATAATATTTTAACTTATTTTTTATACTAAAAACGTAATTAAATATAAATGAGAAAATATGGGTAACATTTTGCTTACCCATGTCACATGTCTCCCAATCTTTAAGATATTATCAATTATATATATATATAACATTTTTGCTATAAAATGCATGCATATGTATAATGTCAAATGCATACGTAACAAATTATATGTTATTCGTTGTACGATTGCATTACAAAACATTTTAGATTACATGCAATTATGTATACAAAGTTTGATATCATTCATATGTATGCACTTTTAACAAAATTTTATAGGTTAAAATATGGAAATGTATTAGCTTACATACATTTTTTAGCAAAATCTTATAAAGTAAAAGGTGGAAATATTTTGATATATTAAATATTATTAATTAATGATTTAAAACTAAAATACTAATTTAACAACTGACGACTCATGATAATTGTCATAAGTGTCACGCAAAAGATGGGAACATATGAAAGCTATATGTGTGTGTGTGTGTGTGTGTGTGTGTGTGTGTGTGTAGCTTATATAGAGTTACTTACATCATCGCGGTTCTGTAGGCCTTGCAAATTTGCATTCGGTCAGGCAGTTGGGTGATCTTAACTGGCATACGGATCAAACAACCTACTAGAGCCATGAGAGAATAGTGAAGACAACCAAGTTTATAATTTCTCTTTGGCCAGTTTATGCTCTCCGAGTTATTCGGAATATTTCACTTCTCTGCCTTCGTTGGTGCTCTTAGCGAGCATGAAAGAAGAAATATATAGATAGAGAGTTACCGCGTGGAATCTGACACTAATAATAATTAATGCGAATTGGATTGGTCTGTTGCTTTAATTATTTCTTACTTTTTAATTACTAGACGTACATGTGTATTGTCCTTTTTGTCTCAAGTCTAGCTATATAAAATGATGCTTTCCCATTCTCATTTTATAATATCAGTTTCATTAGGTGTGATATATATATATATTTATTTATTTTGCTGGATTGTCTTTATTAAATATTTTTTTGATTATTAACTTTGACTATATAAAATAAAGAGTTTGATATATGAATATTGTTATTTGTCACGTTATGTTAAGATAAATCCACATGGGGGTTTATAAGTGCCATCTCAAATTTTTTGAATTTTAATTTTTTCTTAAAGTATTGTCGAAGTGACATTTTGAACATTTCCACTTTTCCTTCTTTAATTTTTTTTTTTCTTTTTATCATCTTTAACCACGGGTTTATTTTGTTACCTTTTAATTTTTATTTTTATTTTTGTTTTCCATATGTTGTCATGTATTTATTATAAATGCCAAAATACATTTGTAGAAGCATTTAAATCATTAATTGAAATCATTGAAATCATATACTTTACCCGTAATATTTAGCAACATTGTTTAGTTGATATTCGAATTAATTGAAATATAATATGGTGAATGATGTTGCATTTTTTTTATATGTTTATATATATTTTTGTTATAAACCCGTGAACAGTCGAGTGATATTATATAACGGTGCTCTAGAAACATTTCCTGGTTTGACACTGATACCAAGGTCAATATTATAACTAGTGAGCAACTGACATGTTAATTTGTTTAAGTGAATGTTTTACATTTTAAAACTAAATTGCTATATAGAAGATTGAATTTCCCAAAATTTACATGCTAGTGATAAATCGCAACAAATGGTATTTTCTTTTTCTTTTTATTTTTTTTTTTGGTTATGCCCCAGGCACCCCTTACCCTTCGGTAGATTCGGAACCAGCATAGTAAGGTTAGGTGGTGGTATTTCTTTTAGTTATATATCAACAAATATTTTACTATGGATCAGTTATGTCGAATTAATATGAGTTTAAATTTGATTGAGTTAGATATCATATTATTTTTATGGGTTATAATCCAATCAATTTGGCCAAGATCTACCAAAAAATTTTAAAAAAGAAAACAAATTGACATAACTGTATCAAAATTGAAAGGGACATTGCTACCCAAATAGTTATTCGAGTGGAGTTCATAAAGGTATAATGTAATTTTTCCAACTTTTAATTATTATTATATATATATATATATATATTGAATGTCTTATGCAGATCCTTGAGTAAAAGTTAAAGCCCATGAAGATCCTACTAGTACTACTACTAGCACTGATAAGATGAACAAATTATAATGGCCATGTGACTCAAACGTCTTGTCAAAGAAATCCATTGCTGCTAAATGCCCTAATAGAACGTTCTTAAACTTAGCTTTTAGTTGCAAATCTTGTACAGGAGAATTTCACATATATATATATATATATATAAATATAAGATGATTCTACTATCCGAATCATCTGCATATGGACTAAGGTGAAAAATAATAGATTTTTGAAAAAAACAGATGAAAGAAAAAACAACTGTTTTTCAAAAAATCATTATTTATTTTTTAATCCACATGCGGACAATCCGGATGATAGCCAGATTCTATATATATATATATATATAGCTTTAAACTTATTAGAAAGTCAAGATAAAATCAAATCCGTTAGAACAAATTAATTATTTATATTCCATTTTAATTTGTTTATGTTATATCTAAATATTTATTTTATAAATATTGAACTTAAAAATTATTTTCTATATAAATTTTAATTAATTAATGATGTGTGCAAATATATTTTTCATAAAATTAATAATAATTGATATATATATATATATATATATACTTTTATCTTTTTTTCCTTTTAAAAAAATATTTTGATAAGGATTATTTTGGTAAGTTATGTCATCCGACCAAACCGGTTACAATATGCAAGGTCTCCAAAGTTGATATGCAGAGATGTATATAACAATTTACAAAGCTATTAAAGCTCTAAAAACCCATCCCATAACAGATTTTTTAAGGTCATTATCATATCAAATATCTATTTATATATTTAGTGCACAACAACTAATATTTATGTTGATTAATTCTTTTGTCATATACCCCAAATTTATTAGAATATAAAAAAGTATGTAAATATAATTGATAGCCATCTTAAATTTTGGTCCCCATCATATAAAAGCTAATGTACATCTGTTATCCAATGTGTAATATACATAACAAAAGAATAAAAGTGTATAGTTGTTTTTTTTTTTTTTAGGAATATTATACACATAAATCAAATAAGTTGATCAGTTGTTAAATACAATTGCGACAACATGTTGGTTGTTAATCCTCATCAAGAGAAATTTAAAAAAATGAAAAAGAAAAAAAAAAAAAACATGTTGTTTGATCAATATTAATTTGTATGTCTTTCACGTAGGTATAATTCGTTTCTTTGAAGACCAACAAGTATGGTTGACTTTGACGACCAGGATCGTGATTCCATAGCCGCCAGAGCTGGCCCCGACTGTGGGCAGGGCATACCATTGCCTAAGGCCCCACTTAAGTCAGCGCCCTATAATTGATAAGTACATATATAAATATATATTTATATATATGTATGTCAGTTTTATATTTTCGCACATATATTAAATAGTTTTCAGAATAAAAATTTGTTTTTTTTTTCTTTTTATTTTTTTTAAACGTTTAAACCTCATTCGAACCTTTAAAATGGTAAGTATTAATATTTTTTTAAAAAAAATTTCAGTTTTTTGGTCTTTTCCTATTCCTAGTTAGTAATTAATATCTTTAAATTCTTTATAATTTTCCAAATAAATAAACTACCATAATTTTTTCGTTGTTCCCTGCATTAAGGCTATATTTTGGTGGTTAAATGAGTATATCTTGCACATGTTACATAATTTTCTCTCACCCTTTTAATATCTTTCAATTTAAGGGCCTAACGACTCCGAAATCTCAAAACCAGCGCTGCCAATAGCTACTATATACATAATATATTTTAAAATTTTGGTTGCCTAGTAAATTTTTTTTTAAAAAAAAAGTTAGTTTTAAGGGGAAGGGCTCAATTATTTCCACATGGCCAACAATGAATGTTCTGAGCTTGTCACAGATTAATCCATGGTTGATTGAAAAAGAAAAAAGAAAGAGAAAAAAAAAAAAAAAGAAAAGAGAAAGAAAGAGACATAATATTAAAAGCATTTGATTGGGTTACTTATATAGATACATTAATAATTTTTCTTTGTTCTTTCTGAACTAGGGTCCAATATCTTATTGCTCAACATTTTTTTATTTTTATTTTTTTTGGGTTAAATATCAGTCAACTTCATGAATGCATGTTCAGGATGCCTTTAAAATCATTCTTCTTCTTCTTCTTCTTCTTCCTCCTCTTCTTCTTATTATTATATTGTATGTGCATTATTACTTCAATATTATCAAGTTGTCGAGAAAAACAAACAAGCACTTGAAAAATAAAAATAGAAAAAATTATAAACTAGTTACTATAATTGTTAATTAATTAGGTGGGTGATTAAATTAGATAAAATGGTAGTTGAAGAAGAGACAAAAGTCAACGAATCTGTATATTCACAGCACTAGTTTACTAGCAGCCCGCCAAAGTAGACTCTTTCAATTAGGGGCGGAGTCAAGAATTTTATGCTGTGGGGGCAAAGCTTTGAATTTTTTATTTTCTTTTATTAATATTATTAAACTAATTAAAAAAATATGATATTAATATTTTATGTAAAACAATATATATAAAGTTTTTACATTTTAATACCTTATACTTTCATATAATTATATATTGAACCTTCAAATTTGTAATGTTTCATATTAAATCCTCAATTTATAATTTATTTTATATTAGGCCTTCAATTATCAAATTGACTAATAAAAAATTTTAAATTGAGAAAATTAACTATTTTTTTTTCAATTTAATAACAATATGAGAGAGAGGGGGGAGGAGGGGGGGGGGGAATTGATTAATGATAAAACTACTTAATTTTTAAACTTTTTGTTCGTCAATTTGAAAATTGAAAACCTAATGTGAAATAATTATAAATTGAGGATCTAATATTGAATGTTTTAAATTTGAAAGTCAAATTTGCATTATGATCAAAGTATAGAATATTAAAGTGAAATTAACTCTTTTGTACATTAATAATGTTAGATTTACCAAAATGTTGATCAAATTTATTTACCAAATGATAAAATAGATTATGTGATAATATTTAATTTGTTCTTTTTAATTTACTTATTCATTTAAAAATTTACTTTTTAATATTTAAATTATATAAATATGTTAACCAATAATATTTTAGTAAGTGTTATTTAATAAATATATTTGGTGAACATTTTAATATATATATAGCATTAGTGTTTATATATGAATACCAGCATAAGTTTTTTTTTTTTTTTTTTTTAAACAAAAAGTATAAACCACTGTAGTTACATGTAAAACGCTATATATATATATATATATATATAAATATCTTGTTTTTACATCAAGGTCTTCAAAGTTATTTAAAGCATAAAATCTTGCTATAAATATTTTATTTTTCTTTCCAAAGATTATGGTTATAAATTAATATGAATTTTTTTCTAACATTGTGGAATCTAAAATCATACTTATAAGATTAAATAGTAAGAAGAGAAGATACTTTAACATAATATAATCAAGGTTCATTTGAAACCTATTTGTAATAATGAAGCAATCCAAAATTTTAAGTTTTAAATCATTTTTTATTAGATATATACATGTTGAAATTTTCAGATGATGAATGATTTATAAAAGCACATCAACCATAATTTATTTATCATTTTTTCAATTAAGACACAATTTAATTCTCATTTGCACTTATAAAAAAATCATAGAAATTTTTTAAAACTCTGTACTTATTTTCGATATAAATTTCTTTTCTTTTCTATTTTGTCATTTTGTAGAGTTTAATGAAGAGATAAAAGAGATATTTCTTTTACGTAAGTTTGTTTCCACTGTAATTATATATATATATATATATATATATATAAAATGCTAGGGATCATTATTTTAAAAGGCAAGAGTGCAAGGGGGGGCGTCTATTTGTTCATGAGGTGAGGCACTAGCTTGGATGCATGTCTTTTTCAGGGAATTTGAATTTAATTTGACAATATATTAAAATTTATTAAAAAAAACTATAAATATGATATTAAATAATATTTATTAATATTAATGTGTTTTCCTTTACTAAACAAAAATTACTGTGGGTGTGTAAATTTAACTTAACTTTGTTGAAGGGCAAAGACATGGACAAATGTAAGGTCAAAATTAAGTTCTAGAAAAATCTACCCTTTGTTTTTTGGTAAACAAATCTACCCCTTGTTGGTGTGAAAGCCATCCCGTGTGGTGCATTAAAAATAATAATAATAAATAAATAAATCAGATATTGAAACTGGAAAAAACAAGTTCTCTCCTCCTTTGCTCGTACTTTACTTAAGACCTTCCTCCGTTTCAAGTGTATATGTATACTAATGTTCTAATTTCTTCTTGCCTTAAGTAGTGTTGCCCAAATATATTTGTGTTTTGTTGCTATTTATTTCCACATTAATATGAATTTATTAGAACTTATTAAATACAAGAAATTAACTATATTTCGTAAAATCTCATAAATATCTATATTTTATGATAATCATATGTGTATTTTATTAAGATCTAATTCAATTATCACAAATCAAACCATAAATCATGCAAGTGATGACCAAACAATCAAAAGCATTAAGAGCATAATAAAATATCCAATATAAATATACAATAAAACATCAATTCATTGAAACTAGAAAGTAATTCAAGTAATCATAATACGGCTACCTCATAATCTTAGGAAAGAAATTTAGAACATCATGAAATTAAATAAAATTCTAAACATATTATATGGTATTGAGAAAGCAGAGTACGAAACTAGAGAATTTTACTTTCAATTTTTTCTTTTTTTTCTTTTTTAATCTACCGACCTCTTTTTAAACATTTCAATTATACCCTTAACCCAGGATTTGGGGTTGCACAAATCGAATCTTCCACATATTAAAGGGATGCAGTCGGAGAAGAGAGCGTGCAAGGGGGTGAGAGTAGGAAGAATAAACAAGATGAATATGAAGATGAAGTTGAGGGAGGCCATGCAGAAGAAGAAGAAGAGGAAAGCATGAGTTTGGATTTGGAATGGGAATTGGAATATGGGTTATGGTTGTTGTTTATGTCAGTGTCCTTCATTATTGCTTCCGTGATATTGAGAGACATTGAGAGTTACAGGGACTATGCTTCGATGGGTATTCATGCTCTTTTTTCGCTTTTTTTTTTTAAATTTATAGATAAAAAAAATATAAAATAGAAATCGAAAATAAAAGAAAGCATAGGTGGAGCAGGATTTTTTTTTTTTTTAATAAGATTGTGTGTAGATTTTGCTAGAAGAAGAAGGAAAAAAAAAAAAAATGGAGGTGCAGATATTGAAAGCTTTTCGGAAGGAGAAAAGGAAAATAAAATAATTTTTAGTTTGATTGAGGGTAAAATAGAAAGTAGCAAATAGATTAAAGAAAAATGAAGAAGGAAAGAATAAATATCCTTGACCGGTATTAAACCTAATTCCCCAATACAATGTTTGACACAAAATCATAATAGGGTTTTAACCCATTTGTTTTGTATTAGGCTGGCCCACTTGGGGTGTTTACAAGTAGTGTCTATTGATAACCCATTTCTTTTAAACAAGCCCAAAAGTTATTAAGCTTGAAATGTGTTTTTATAATTTTTTTCTTTACTTGCTAGCTAGTTTATATGTTGCCAACTATCTTTAGCAGCTTTTACAAGCTGTACTCCTTACATAAGTAAATTTTAAAACCAATATAACTTAACCCTTAGTCCAACAGCTATTTTATTTTCCTTTTTGGTTTCGACTATTTTTTCCAAAAGGAGTGAAGATTGGTTTCTCATAGAGAGGATAAACATATGTGCTCACGATCTCCCATAAACCAGCCTTTCTATCAAAGTTTCTTCTTTCCTTTGGGTAATCCAACGCTAACAATATTTTAAAGTGATCTTTGTTATTTCAAGTTAATCACTCTTTCTTCCTTGAGGGTTAACCAGTAAGCTTTACCAAAAGTAAAGACCATGTTTATTGTCCATAAATTATTCAAAAATATAGTTTAGAAAAGTAAAGTCTTATAAAGATCCACCAGATTATATTGGTTTTACTGGACAAAATGAGGAAAGAGAGTTAAAAGGTTGGTCTATTTAAAGAAAAACGTTTTTCACTAAAAGCATGGGGAGGATCTGGTCTTTGGGCTTCTCAAGACTTTTCAACTCATTAAACTTGCTTATATCTCATGCATCTCTACAACTCTTTCTCAAAATGGTTTTTATGCTAAATACAATCTTTCTCGATAAACCATTATATTCACTACTAGAAACGAGCTGATACACGACGCAAATACTGCGTCGCACTAAATAAACAGCGACGCATTTGACGGAGTCGCCAAATGTCTTATCGCGAAATATATAAGATAACAGGCGACGTATAATAACAGTCGCCTAATAATAATTTTTAGCGACGCACATTTAATTAAATATCATACAGTGATGTACTTATAGCGACTAATAAAATAGCGACTCTTTATAATAAAGTCGCTAATAAATTTTTAGCGACACTTACGTGATTAGTCGCCAAATAATTATGTCGCTAAAAATTCTTCCTGAATAGTGACTCATTCATTTTTAGCGACACATTGTTTTTGTCGCCTATTTAGCGACGCTTTATTTTTTGCGACGCATTATGTGAGACTCTCTTTTAACGACCATATATTTTTAGCGACTATTTTTTAGTGTCTCTAAAATAGCGTCTCATGAATTTTTAGCGACGCTTTTTTGTCACCTATTTAGCAACGTATTATTTTTAGCGACAAATTTTGTGGATCGATTTTTTAACGACCTGTAACAATTAGCGAGGAGTTTTTAGTGTCGCCATATTAGCGACCGTTCATGTTTTAGCGACAAATTATAAGAGTCGCATATTTATTAATTTTTAGCGACTCTTTTACCTATTTAGCGACGTATACAACAATATACTTATGTCGCTAAAAATTATATGAGTCGCCAAATTGATCTTATTATATGTCGTTATATATTTTAGGCGACTTTTAGTTATATTCATAAACAGCCATTTCTTTTATTTTTTAGATTTATCTTCATAAAAATTTATTAAAATATAAAATTAATTATAATAGCAAAAAACCCAAACTAACTTCGTCCAAAATAATTAGAATATAAAAACTTAAAATAAATACTTGTTCATAACAAAACAATAATCAATATAATTAAATATCATCTCATTGACATATTTTTACATATGCATACTTATTGAGATGGAAGTTGATGTACTCGAGTTGACGATATTACGCCCTCATACTGCATATGGAAAAATAAAAAAATTTGTTAGCACTGACGCAAAATAAATTAATAAAAACTTAATCATAATTAATAAATTAAATTGTAATTTGGCAAATGAAAATTTAATGAATATTTACCTTCTTAAGGTTTGGCGTGGCACATATTCTCCTAATTAAAGTAGAAAACACATAAGAAAAAAACACACAATGAATAAATAAATATTACTTAAAATATAATTATAAGTTAATAAATATACGTACCAATTTATTTAGAAGATATTGTTTATCCATATCCCCTCACAGTCATTACGAACATAGCCACTCTCACATTCATCCTCATTATCATTTTCATCAACACTTGGCAATTGTATGGCAAATGGATTGTGAGCCATTGTAGTATTGCCAAGAACATCTTCTTCAACCAATTCTTCTTCAACCAAAGTACAATGTTGTGGTGGAGTTAAAACAACAGACCATCTCGAGTCAAGTTGATCTTCAACATAAAATATTTGTTGAACTTGTGAAGCCATGATGAATGGGTCAGATTTATATCCAATTTTACTAAAGTTAACACATGTAAACCCCATCTCATCAACTTTCACACCACTGCTGTCAACCCAATCACACTTGAACACTGGAATTCGAAACATAGTGTAATCGACGTCCCAAATCTCTCTTATGATCCCATAGTATGTCATCTCGGCTAAAATTGGGTTATTATCCTTAGCACTAGCAAAATGCTCACTTTTGGCAATAACTTTGACACCACTATTCTGGGTGACCCTCTTATTATTCATATTTATAGTGTTGAATCTAACCCCTCTAATGACATATCCTTCATGTTTCGTTACCACCCATTGCGGACCATGGGCTAACCATCGTAATGTTTCAGACACTGTGTGGTTAGGTTGACTTCGCTCTTGTGCAATCTAGTCAATAGAAAAATATGAAAATTTAAAGCTAAAACAATGATATTATATATTGAATATTTAACTTTCCCATACCTTATCACGTAACCAGTACGTAAATGTACGTTTGTGTTCGTCTTGAAACCATTTTGCTTTTTTTCCTCGATTTTTTTTGCTTGACTTCAAGACTTCAAAATGAATACTAAAACAAATAAAAGTTGTTGTAATTAATAAAAATATCCAACATATCAACTTATCGATGCGTATTAATATATTCAAAATATCAACTAAATTATACATGTTGATATATATATATATATATATATTAAAAATATCAACTATTTTATACATTAACATGTATATACGCACCTGACATACGGTTCCACTTCTGGTGTATTCAAAAGTATATATCTATGAACTTGCTCCCAAAGTTGTTGATCAATTGATTGATTTTTTCCACCTTTAAATGGGGCACCAACATCATCCTTATCATTTAACTTTTAATATCTACCAATTGGGTTTCCAACTGCATCTAATCCTCTCTGAAATTCACTACAAAACTCAATCACTTCTTCACATATGTAACCCTCGGCAATACAACCTTCTGGCCGATTTTTGTTTCGAACATAACTTTTCAATACTTTCATGTACCTCTCAAACGGGTACATCCACCTGAAATGTACTGGTCCACACAATCTTACCTCTCGAACCAAATGTACAGTTAGATGAACCATTACATCAAAAAATGATGGTGGAAAGAATTTCTCTAAAAGGCACAAAGTTGTGACAAGATCATTTTGAATATTTTCCAATTCAGCAACAATGATAGACTTCTTGCAAATTGCATTGAAGAAAAAACAAAGTCTTGCAATTGCATGTCTCACATGTTTAGGAAGGATTGCACGAATTGCAAGAGGCAAGAGTTGTTGCATCAATGTATGACAATCATGAGATTTCAATCCTACCATCTTTAAGTCCTCCATTGAAACAAGATTCCTAAAGTTTGAAGAATAACCATCTGGAACCTTTAAGTCCGCTAAACACTTACAAAACAATTTCTTCTCATGCTTTGATAATGTATAGCAGGCCGATGGTAGGAAAGTTCGATTACCTTGAGGCTTAGGGGCCAAGTCTTTCCGCAAACCCATTTCTTGTAAATCTAACCGAGCATTAACTCCGTCCTTCGTCTTACCAGGAATATTGAGCAATGTACCATATATGCTCTCACAAACATTTTTCTCAATATGCATGACATCTAAATTATGTCGCACATGGAGAAATTTCCAATATTCCAATTCAAAAAAAATGGACTTCCTCTTCCAACATTCTTCAGAATCAACAGTCCTTTTCCTCTTGTGTGAGTTATCAAATCTCATTGCATTAAGCTTATCTAATATTTCTTCTCCAGTCAACGGTTTTGGAGGCACTCCAAATTCTTGAAATCCATTGAAAGCCTTCTTTTGCCTTCTATATTGATGATTTGGAGGAAGAAATCTTCTATGCCCGGTAAAACTCATTTTTTTTCCATGCTTTAGCCTTGTAGCAAAAGTATTTTCACTGCAAATTGGACAAGCATAATATCCCTTCACCGCATGACCGGATAAGTTACCATAAGCTGGGAAATCATTTATTGTCCATAGCAACACTGCCTTCAACGTGAATTTCTCCTGACGGTAAGCATCGAAGACCGTAACACCCTCATTCCACAACCGCTGCAGGTCTTCAACTAACGGCTCCATGTATACATCAATTTGATTTCCTGGTTGCTTCGGTCCAGAAATTAGAAGACTTAACATCATAAATTTCCGCTTCATACACAACCAAGGAGGAAGATTATACACAACCGTCATCACAGGCCAACAACTATACCTACTACTCAACATATTATGTGGATTAACTCCATCGGCCGCGATCCCAAGTCTCAAATTCCTATCTTCGGATGCAAAGTTTGGCCATAAACGATCAACCAACTTCCAAGATGGAGAATCCGCAGGGTGTTGCATTTCCCCTGTCCTAACCTTTCTCCCATTGGCATGCCATGTCAAATTCTTAGCTGTTTCAACACTACGAAACATTCGTTTAAAACGCGGAATAATAGGAAAGTACCATAAAACTTTATTTGGAATATTGCTAGCAACTCCATTCTTATCAATTTTCCATCTAGCAGATCCACATTTAGGACATTCATTAAGGTCCACATATTCCTTCCTAAACAGAATACAACTTTTAGGACATGCATGAATCTTGATGTACTCCATTCCCAAAGCACTCAAAGTCTTCTTAACATTGTACATGGAGGTTGGCAACACATTGTCATTTGGCAACATCTGGGATAACAATTGCAACAGTACATCAAAGCTCTTATCAGAATATCCATATCTTACCTTTAAGTTGTATAATTTAACCAAAGCCGACAACTTGGTAAATTTGGTACAACCTAGGTACAAAGGTTTCTCCGCATCCTCCAATAAGGTAGCAAATTCATTAGGATCATTATCAAAAGTTTCTAATGCAGCACGGGTCATGTCTAAGCTATTGAAAGCCACGTCTTCCTTACTACTACTATCATTTTCATTATATTCTACATTAATATTCCCAAAATGAGAAGATGGTCTAATACCATCAGCACATGACTCACCATGCCAAATCCATCGCCGATAGTTGACATCAAACCCATTCCAATATATATGGCCTTTAATATCCCTAATAGTATGGATTTTCATATTCCCGCATTGCATGCAAGGACACCGTATGGCATTACAATCATTGGCATTCTCCATGCTAAATTTCAAAAATTCACTCACCCCCTTAGCAAAATCGCTTGAGGTTCTATCCTTCGTTATCCACGATTTATCCATTTCCCTACCAATCTAATTAAACAGAACAATATCAAACAATATCATAAAAAAAATTTCAGACAAAAGCAAGATTAAGAAAACCCATCGCAAACAAATTATCGACAAAAGCAAGATTAAGAAACCCATCGAAGCAAGATTAAGAAAACCCATTGCAAACAAATTATCGACAAAAGCAAGATTAAGAAAACCCATCTCAAACAAATTTTCGACAAAAGCAAGATTAAGAAACCCATCGAAGCAAGATTAAAAAAACCCATCGCAAACAAATTATCCACAAAAGCGAGATTAAGAAAACCCATCGCAAACAAATTATTGACAAAAGCAAAATTAAGAAAACCCATCGAAAACAAATTATCCACAAAAACAAGATTAAGAAAACCCAACGAACCTAACCTTCGGGTATAATGAATAAATAAATAAAAAATAACCCAATCCACCACATGTCACCACCAATCATAAAGCGAAAAGAAACTCACCGAAACCATGGAGACGAAGAAAGAAGAATCCAAGCTAACCACGAGGTTGACGAAGAAAGAAGAATCCACGAAGAAAGAAATCCAACTTCCAGATAGCAATGCAAGCAAATGGAAAATTAAACACGAAATATCCCACTCTTCAAGTCTCTTTTAGATTGCTTCCAATTCTAACACCTATTATGAAGTGTACTAACACATATTTTGTGAAAAGAAATGGTATTCAAAATCCCCCGTAAATTTTGAAAACGCACCAAAAATTTTAAGAAATTGGATAAACAGGCGACGTATTCAGATAAACTGTGTCGTTAAGGATAAACAGAGTTTTTTTTTTTAAAAAAATTAGAGTAATAGACGACGCATAATCTATCCTATGCGTCGCCTGATACCCTTTTTTTTTTCATATAGTTTTTTAAAACCTTCATTTTTAACAATTTGATTTTGTTGGAGCATCAAATAACCAGTGAAGATATTTAAACAAGATAAATAGATTTTTTTTTTTTTAATTTTAGTAATAGGCGACGCATAATCTTGATTATGCGTCGCCAATACCCTATATATATATATTTTTTTAAACCTTCATTTTTAACAATTGGATTTTAGTTGAGCATCAAATAACCAGTTAAAATATTTAAACAATAACAAGAGAGTTTTTTTTTTTTAATTATAGTAATAGGCGACGCATAATCAGTACTATGCGTCGCCTAATACCCAATTTCTTTTTTTTTTCTTTCAAAAAAACCATGCTTTTTAACAATTTGATTTTCTTCCAGCATCAAATAAGCAGTGAAAATAGTTAAACAACATAAATGAGTTTTGTTTTTTTATTTTTTTAATCAATCTAATTTTATCTCAGCATCAAATAACCAGTTAAAATATTTAAACTAGTTAGAGAAGGTGTTTTTTTTTTTTAAATCTTCCTGTTTAACAATTTTATTTTCTTCCAGCATCAAATGACCAGTGACAATATTTAAATATGATAAACAGAGTTTTTTTTTTGAAAAAATTAGAGTAATAGACGACGCATAATCTATCCTATACGTCGCCTGATACCCTTTTTTTTTTCAAATGGTTTTTTAAAACCTTCATTTTTAACAATTTGATTTTGTTGGAGCATCAAATAACCAGTGAAGATATTTAAACAAGATAAATAGAGTTTTTTTTTTTTTTAATTTTAGTAATAGGCGACGCATAATCATGATTATGCGTCGCCTAATACCCTATATATATATATATATTTTTTTAAACCTTCATTTTTAACAATTGGATTTTAGTTGAGTATCAAATAACCAGTTAAAATATTTAAACAATAACAAGAGAGTTTTTTTTTTTTTTAATTATAGTAATAGGCGACGCATAATCAGTACTATGCGTCGCCTAATACCCAATTTCTTTTTTTTTTCTTTCAAAAAAACCATGCTTTTTAACAATTTGATTTTCTTCCAGCATCAAATAAGCAGTGAAAATAGTTAAACAACATAAATGAGTTTTGTTTTTTTATTTTTTTAATCAATCTAATTTTATCTCAGCATCAAATAACCAGTTAAAATATTTAAACTAGTTAGAGAAGGTGTTTTTTTTTTTTAAATCTTCCTGTTTAACAATTTTATTTTCTTCCAGCATCAAATGACCAGTGACAATATTTAAAGATGATAAATAGAGTTTTTTTTTAAAAAAAATTAGAGGAATAGACGAAGCATAATCTATCCTACGCGTCGCCTGATACCCTTTTTTTTCATATAGTTTTTTAAAACCTTCATTTTTAACAATTTGATTTTGTTGGAGCATCAATAACCAGTGAAGATATTTAAACAAGATAAATAGAGTTTTTTTTTTTTTAATTTTAGTAATAGGCGACGCATAATCACGATTATGCGTCGCCTAATACCCTATATATATATATATATTTTTTTTTTTTTTAAAACCTTCATTTTTAACAATTGGATTTTAGTTGAGCATCAAATAACCAGTTAAAATATTTAAACAATAACAAGAGAGTTTTTTTTTTTTTAATTATAGTAATAGGCGACGCATAATCAGTACTATGCGTCGCCTAATACCCAATTTCTTTTTTTTTTTTTCTTTCAAAAAAACCATGCTTTTTAACAATTTGATTTTCTTCCAGCATCAAATAAGCGGTGAAAATAGTTAAACAACATAAATGAGTTTTGTTTTTTTATTTTTTTAATCAATCTGATTTCATCTCAGCATCAAATAACCAGTTAAAATATTTAAACTAGTTAGAGAAGGTGTTTTTTTTTTTAAAATCTGCCTGTTTAACAATTTTAATTTCTTCCAGAATCAAATGACCGGTGACAATATTTAAAGATGATAAATAGAGTTTTTTTTTAAAAAAAATTAGAGGAATAGACGAAGCATAATCTATCCTACGCGTCGCCTGATACCCTTTTTTTTCATATAGTTTTTTAAAACCTTCATTTTTAACAATTTGATTTTGTTGGAGCATCAAATAACCAGTGAAGATATTTAAACAAGATAAATAGAGTTTTTTTTTTTTTTAATTTTAGTAATAGGCGACGCATAATCACGATTATGCGTCGCCTAATACCCTATATATATATATATATATTTTTTTTTTTTTTAAAACCTTCATTTTTAACAATTGGATTTTAGTTGAGCATCAAATAACCAGTTAAAATATTTAAACAATAACAAGAGAGTTTTTTTTTTTTTTTAATTATAGTAATAGGCGACGCATAATCAGTACTATGCGTCGCCTAATACCCAATTTCTTTTTTTTTTTTTTTCTTCCAAAAAAACCATGCTTTTTAACAATTTGATTTTCTTCCAGCATCAAATAAGCAGTGAAAATAGTTAAACAACATAAATTAGTTTTGTTTTTTTATTTTTTTAATCAATCTGATTTTATCTCAGCATCAAATAACCAGTTAAAATATTTAAACTAGTTAGAGAAGGTGTTTGTTTTTTTAAAATCTTCCTGTTTAACAATTTTATTTTCTTGCAGCATCAAATGACCGGTGACAATATTTAAAGATGATAAATAGAGTTTTTTTAAAAAAAAAATTAGAGGAATAGACGAAGCATAATCTATCCTACGCGTCGCCTGATACCCTTTTTTTTCATATAGTTTTTTAAAACCTTCATTTTTAACAATTTGATTTTGTTGGAGCATCAAATAACCAGTGAAGATATTTAAACAAGATAAATAGAGTTTTTTTTTTTTTTTTTAATTTTAGTAATATGCGTCGCCTAATACTCTATATATATATTTTTTTAAACCTTCATTTTTAACAATTGGATTTTAGTTGAGCATCAAATAACCAGTTAAAATATTTAAACAATAACAAGAGAGTTTTTTTTTTTTTTTTAATTATAGTAATAGGCGACGCATAATGAGTACTATGCGTCGCTTAATACCCAATTTCTTTTTTTTTTTTTCTTTCAAAAAAACCATGCTTCTTAACAATTTGATTTTCTTCCAGCATCAAATAAGCAGTGAAAATAGTTAAACAACATAAATGAGTTTTGTTTTTTTATTTTTTTAATCAATCTGATTTTATCTCAGCATCAAATAACCAGTTAAAATATTTAAACTAGTTAGAGAAGGTGTTTTTTTTTTTAAAATCTGCCTGTTTAACAATTTTAATTTCTTCCAGAATCAAATGACCGGTGACAATATTTAAAGATGATAAATAGAGTTTTTTTTTAAAAAAAATTAGAGGAATAGACGAAGCATAATCTATCCTACGCGTCGCCTGATACCCTTTTTTTTCATATAGTTTTTTAAAACCTTCATTTTTAACAATTTGATTTTGTTGGAGCATCAAATAACCAGTGAAGATATTTAAACAAGATAAATAGAGTTTTTTTTTTTTTAATTTTAGTAATAGGCGACGCATAATCACGATTATGCGTCGCCTAATACCCTATATATATATATATATTTTTTTTTTTTTAAAACCTTCATTTTTAACAATTGGATTTTAGTTGAGCATCAAATAACCAGTTAAAATATTTAAACAATAACAAGAGAGTTTTTTTTTTTTTTTAATTATAGTAATAGGCGACGCATAATCAGTACTATGCGTCGCCTAATACCCAATTTCTTTTTTTTTTTTTTCTTTCAAAAAAACCATGCTTTTTAACAATTTGATTTTCTTCCAGCATCAAATAAGCAGTGAAAATAGTTAAACAACATAAATTAGTTTTGTTTTTTTATTTTTTTAATCAATCTGATTTTATCTCAGCATCAAATAACCAGTTAAAATATTTAAACTAGTTAGAGAAGGTGTTTGTTTTTTTAAAATCTTCCTGTTTAACAATTTTATTTTCTTGCAGCATCAAATGACCGGTGACAATATTTAAAGATGATAAATAGAGTTTTTTTAAAAAAAAAATTAGAGGAATAGACGAAGCATAATCTATCCTACGCGTCGCCTGATACCCTTTTTTTTCATATAGTTTTTTAAAACCTTCATTTTTAACAATTTGATTTTGTTGGAGCATCAAATAACCAGTGAAGATATTTAAACAAGATAAATAGAGTTTTTTTTTTTTTTTTAATTTTAGTAATATGCGTCGCCTAATACTCTATATATATATTTTTTTAAACCTTCATTTTTAACAATTGGATTTTAGTTGAGCATCAAATAACCAGTTAAAATATTTAAACAATAACAAGAGAGTTTTTTTTTTTTTTTAATTATAGTAATAGGCGACGCATAATGAGTACTATGCGTCGCTTAATACCCAATTTCTTTTTTTTTTTTTTCTTTCAAAAAAACCATGCTTCTTAACAATTTGATTTTCTTCCAGCATCAAATAAGCAGTGAAAATAGTTAAACAACATAAATGAGTTTTGTTTTTTTATTTTTTTAATCAATCTGATTTTATCTCAGTATCAAATAACTAGTTAAAATATTTAAACTAGTTAGAGAAGGTGTTTTTTTTTGTAAAATCTGCCTGTTTAACAATTTTATTTTCTTCCAGCATCAAATGACCGGTGACAATATTTAAAGATGATAAATAGAGTTTTTTTTAAAAAAAAATTAGAGGAATAGACGAAGCATAATCTATCCTACGCGTCGCCTGATACCCTTTTTTTTCATATAGTTTTTTAAAACCTTCATTTTTAACAATTTGATTTTGTTGGAGCATCAAATAACCAGTGAAGATATTTAAACAAGATAAATAGAGTTTTTTTTTTTTTTAATTTTAGTAATAGGCGACGCATAATCATGATTATGCGTCGCCTAATACCCTATATATATATATATATATTTTTTTTTTTAAAACCTTCATTTTTAACAATTGGATTTTAGTTGAGCATCAAATAACCAGTTAAAATATTTAAACAATAACAAGAGAGTTTTTTTTTTTTTAATTATAGTAATAGGCGACGCATAATCAGTACTATGCGTCGCCTAATACCCAATTTCTTTTTTTTTTTTTTCTTTCAAAAAAACCATGCTTTTTAACAATTTGATTTTCTTCCAGCATCAAATAAGCAGTGAAAATAGTTAAACAACATAAATGAGTTTTGTTTTTTTATTTTTTTAATCAATTTGATTTTATCTCAGCATCAAATAACCAGTTAAAATATTTAAACTAGTTAGAGAAGGTGTTTTTTTTTTTTAAATCTGCCTGTTTAACAATTTTAATTTCTTCCAGAATCAAATGACCGGTGACAATATTTAAAGATGATAAATAGAGTTTTTTTTTAAAAAAAATTAGAGCAATAGACGACGCATAATCTATCCTATGCGTCGCCTGATACCCTTTTTTTTCATATAGTTTTTTAAAACCTTCATTTTTAACAATTTGATTTTGTTGGAGCATCAAATAACCAGTGAAGATATTTAAACAAGATAAATAGAGTTTTTTTTTTTTTTTAATTTTAGTAATATGCGTCGCCTAATACTCTATATATATATTTTTTTAAACCTTCATTTTTAACAATTGGATTTTAGTTGAGCATCAAATAACCAGTTAAAATATTTAAACAATAACAAGAGAGTTTTTTTTTTTTTTAATTATAGTAATAGGCGACGCATAATCAGTACTATGCGTCGCCTAATACCCAATTTCTTTTTTTTTTTTTCTTTCAAAAAAACCATGCTTTTTAACAATTTGATTTTCTTCCAGCATCAAATAAGCAGTGAAAATAGTTAAACAACATAAATGAGTTTTATTTTTTTATTTTTTTAATCAATCTGATTTTATCTCAGCATCAAATAACCAGTTAAAATATTTAAACTAGTTAGAGAAGGTGTTTTTTTTTTTTAAATCTTCCAGTTTAACAATTTTATTTTCTTGCAGCATCAAATGACCGGTGACAATATTTAAAGATGATAAATAGAGTGTTTTTTTAAAAAATATTAGAGGAATAGACGAAGCATAATCTATCCTACGCGTCGCCTGATACCCTTTTTTTTCATATAGTTTTTTAAAACCTTCATTTTTAACAATTTGATTTTGTTGGAGCATCAAATAACCAGTGAAGATATTTAAACAAGATAAATAGAGTTTTTTTTTTTTTTTAATTTTATTAATATGCGTCGCCTAATACTCTATATATATATTTTTTTAAACCTTCATTTTTAACAATTGGATTTTAGTTGAGCATCAAATAACCAGTTAAAATATTTAAACAATAACAAGAGAGTTTTTTTTTTTTTTTAATTATAGTAATAGGCGACGCATAATAAGTACTATGCGTCGCCTAATACCCAATTTCTTTTTTTTTTTTTCTTTCAAAAAAACCATGCTTCTTAACAATTTGATTTTCTTCCAGCATCAAATAAGCAGTGAAAATAGTTAAACAACATAAATGAGTTTTGTTTTTTTATTTTTTTAATCAATCTGATTTTATCTCAGTATCAAATAACCAGTTAAAATATTTAAACTAGTTAGAGAAGGTGTTTTTTTTTTAAAATCTGCCTGTTTAACAATTTTATTTTCTTACAGCATCAAATGACCGGTGACAATATTTAAAGATGATAAACAGAGTTTTTTTTTAAAAAAAATTAGACGAATAGACGAAGCATAATCTATCCTACGCGTCGCCTGATACCCTTTTTTTTCATATAGTTTTTTAAAACCTTCATTTTTAACAATTTGATTTTGTTGGAGCATCAAATAACCAGTGAAGATATTTAAACAAGATAAATAGAGTTTTTTTTTTTTAATTTTAGTAATAGGCGACGCATAATCATGATTATGCGTCGCCTAATACCCTATATATATATATATATTTTTAAAATCTTCATTTTTAACAATTGGATTTTAGTTGAGCATCAAATAACCAGTTAAAATATTTAAACAATAACAAGAGAGTTTTTTTTTTTTTTAATTATAGTAATAGGCGACGCATAATCAGTACTATGCGTCGCCTAATACCCAATTTCTTTTTTTTTTTCTTTCAAAAAAACCATGCTTTTTAACAATTTGATTTTCTTCCAGCATCAAATAAGCAGTGAAAATAGTTAAAGAACATAAATGAGTTTTGTTTTTTTATTTTTTTAATCAATCTGATTTTATCTCAGCATCAAATAACCAGTTAAAATATTTAAACTAGTTAGAGAAGGTGTTTTTTTTTTTTAAATCTGCCTGTTTAACAATTTTAATTTCTTCCAGAATCAAATGACCGGTGACAATATTTAAAGATGATAAATAGAGTTTTTTTTTAAAAAAAATTAGAGCAATAGACGACGCATAATCTATCCTATGCGTCGCCTGATACCCTTTTTTTTCATATAGTTTTTCAAAACCTTCATTTTTAACAATTTGATTTTGTTGGAGCATCAAATAACCAGTGAAGATATTTAAACAAGATAAATAGAGTTTTTTTTTTTTTTAATTTTAGTGATATGCGTCGCCTAATACTCTATATATATATTTTTTTAAACCTTCATTTTTAACAATTGGATTTTAGTTGAGCATCAAATAACCAGTTAAAATATTTAAACAATAACAAGAGAGTTTTTTTTTTTTTTTAATTATAGTAATAGGCGACGTATAATCATTACTATGCGTCGCCTAATACCCAATTTCTTTTTTTTTTTTTTTGCTTTCAAAAAAACCATGCTTTTTAACAATTTGATTTTCTTCCAGCATCAAATAAGCAGTGAAAATAGTTAAACAACATAAATGAGTTTTGTTTTTTTATTTTTTTAATCAATCTGATTTTATCTCAGCATCAAATAACCAGTTAAAATATTTAAACTAGTTAGAGAAGGTGTTTTTTTTTTTAAAATCTTCCTGTTTAACAATTTTATTTTCTTGCAGCATCAAATGACCGGTGACAATATTTAAAGATGATAAATAGAGTTTTTTTTTTAAAAAAAATTAGAGGAATAGACGAAGCATAATCTATCCTACGCGTCGCCTGATACCCTTTTTTTTCATATAGTTTTTTAAAACCTTCATTTTTAACAATTTGATTTTGTTGGAGCATCAAATAACCAGTGAAGATATTTAAACAAGATAAATAGAGTTTTTTTTTTTTTAATTTTAGTAATAGGCGACGCATAATCACGATTATGCGTCGCCTAATACCCTATATATATATATATATATATATATATTTTTTTAAAACCTTCATTTTTAACAATTGGATTTTAGTTGAGCATCAAATAACCAGTTAAAATATTTAAACAATAACAAGAGAGTTTTTTTTTTTTTTAATTATAGTAATAGGCGACGCATAATCAGTACTATGCGTCGCCTAATACCCAATTTCTTTTTTTTTTTTTCTTTTAAAAAAACCATGCTTTTTAACAATTTGATTTTCTTCCAGCATCAAATAAGCAGTGAAAATAGTTAAACAAAATAAATGAGTTTTGTTTTTTTATTTTTTTAATCAATCTGATTTTATCTCAGCATCAAATAACCAGTTAAAATATTTAAACTAGTTAGAGAAGGTGTTTTTTTTTTTAAAATCTGCATGTTTAACAATTTTAATTTCTTCCAGAATCAAATGACCGGTGACAATATTTAAAGATGATAAATAGAGTTTTTTTTTTAAAAAAATTAGAGCAATAGACGACGCATAATCTATCCTATGCGTCGCCTGATACCCTTTTCTTTCATATAGTTTTTTAAAACCTTCATTTTTAACAATTTGATTTTGTTGGAGCATCAAATAACCAGTGAAGATATTTAAACAAGATAAATAGAGTTTTTTTTTTTTTAATTTTAATAATAGGCGACGCATAATCATGATTATGCGTCGCCTAATACCCTATATATATATATATATTTTTTTTTAAAACCTTCATTTTTAACAATTGGATTTTAGTTGAGCATCAAATAACCAGTTAAAATATTTAAATAATAACAAGAGAGTTTTTTTTTTTTTTAATTATAGTAATAGGCGACGCATAATCAGTACTATGCGTCGCCTAATACCCAATTTCTTTTTTTTTTTCTTTCAAAAAAACCATGCTTTTTAACAATTTGATTTTCTTCCAGCATCAAATAAGCGGTGAAAATAGTTAAACAACATAAATGAGTTTTGTTTTTTTATTTTTTTAATCAATCTGATTTTATCTCAGCATCAAATAACCAGTTAAAATATTTAAACTAGTTAGAGAAGGTGTTTTTTTTTTTAAAATCTGCCTGTTTAACAATTTTAATTTCTTCCAGAATCAAATGACCGGTGACAATATTTAAAGATGATAAATAGAGTTTTTTTTAAAAAACAATTAGAGCAATAGACGACGCATAATCTATCCTATGCGTCGCCTGATACCCTTTTTTTCATATAGTTTTTTAAATCCTTCATTTTTAACAATTTGATTTTGTTGGAGCATCAAATAACCAGTGAAGATATTTAAACAAGATAAATAGAGTTTTTTTTTTTTAATTTTAGTAATAGGCGACGCATAATCATGATTATGCGTCGCCTAATACCCTATATATATATATATATATATTTTTTTTTTCTTTAAAACCTTCATTTTTAACAATTGGATTTTAGTTGAGCATCAAATAACCAGTTAAAATATTTAAACAATAACAAGAGAGTTTTTTTTTTTTTAATTATAGTAATAGGCGACGCATAATCAGTACTATGCGTCGCCTAATACCCAATTTCTTTTTTTTTTTCTTTCAAAAAAACCATGCTTTTTAACAATTTGATTTTCTTCCAGCATCAAATAAGCAGTGAAAATAGTTAAACAACATAAATGAGTTTTGTTTTTTTATTTTTTTAATCAATCTGATTTTATCTCAGCATCAAATAACCAGTTAAAATATTTAAACTAGTTAGAGAAGGTGTTTTTTTTTTTAAAATCTGCCTGTTTAACAATTTTAATTTCTTCCAGAATTAAATGACCGGTGACAATATTTAAAGATGATAAATAGAGTTTTTTTTAAAAAACAATTAGAGCAATAGACGACGCATAATCTATCCTATGCGTCGCCTGATACCCTTTTTTTCATATAGTTTTTTAAATCCTTCATTTTTAACAATTTGATTTTGTTGGAGCATCAAATAACCAGTGAAGATATTTAAACAAGATAAATAGAGTTTTTTTTTTTTTAATTTTAGTAATAGGCGACGCATAATCATGATTATGCGTCGCCTAATACCCTATATATATATATATTTTTCTTTTTAAACCTTCATTTTTAACAATTGGATTTTAGTTGAGGATCAAATAACCAGTTAAAATATTTAAACAATAACAAGAGAGTTTTTTTTTCTTTTAATTATAGTAATAGGTGACGTATAATCAGTACTATGCGTCGCCTAATAGCCAATTTCTTTTTTTTTTTTTTTGCTTTCAAAAAAACCATGCTTTTTAACAATTTGATTTTCTTCCAGCATCAAATAAGCGGTGAAAATAGTTAAACAACATAAATGAGTTTTGTTTTTTTATTTTTTTAATCAATCTGATTTTATCTCAGCATCAAATAACCAGTTAAAATATTTAAACTAGTTAGAGAAGGTGTTTTTTTTTTTTTAAATCTGCCTGTTTAACAATTTTATTTTCTTCCGGCATCAAATGACCTGTGACAATATTTAAAGATGATAAATAGAGTTTTTTTTTTTAAAAAGTAGAGTAATAGACGACGCATAATCTATTCTATGCGTCGCCTGATACCCTTTTTTTTCATATAGTTTTTTAAAACCTTCATTTTTAACAATTTGATTTTGTTGGAGCATCAAATAACCAGTGAAGATATTTAAACAAGATAAATAGAGTTTTTTTTTTTTTTAATTTTAGTAATATGCGTCGCCTAATACCCTATATATATATTTTTTTAAACCTTCATTTTTAACAATAGGATTTTAGTTGAGCATCAAATAACCAGTTAAAATATTTAAACAATAATAAGAGAGTTTTTTTTTTTTTTTAATTATAGTAATAGGCGACGCATAATCAGTACTAGGCGTCGCCTAATACCCAATTTCTTTTTTTTTTTTCTTTCAAAAACACCACGCTTTTTAACAATTTGATTTTCTTCCAGCATCAAATAAGCAGTGAAAATAGTTAAACAACATAAATTAGTTTTGTTTTTTTATTTTTTTAATCAATCTGATTTTATCTCAGCATCAAATAACCAGTTAAAATATTTAAACTAGTTAGAGAAGGTGTTTGTTTTTTTAAAATCTTCCTGTTTAACAATTTTATTTTCTTGCAGCATCAAATGACCGGTGACAATATTTAAAGATGATAAATAGAGTTTTTTTTAAAAAAAAATTAGAGGAATAGACGAAGCATAATCTATCCTACGCGTCGCCTGATACCCTTTTTTTTCATATAGTTTTTTAAAACCTTCATTTTTAACAATTTGATTTTGTTGGAGCATCAAATAACCAGTGAAGATATTTAAACAAGATAAATAGAGTTTTTTTTTTTTTTTTAATTTTAGTAATATGCGTCGCCTAATACTCTATATATATATTTTTTTAAACCTTCATTTTTAACAATTGGATTTTAGTTGAGCATCAAATAACCAGTTAAAATATTTAAACAATAACAAGAGAGTTTTTTTTTTTTTTTTAATTATAGTAATAGGCGACGCATAATAAGTACTATGCGTCGCCTAATACCCAATTTCTTTTTTTTTTTTTTCTTTCAAAAAAACCATGCTTCTTAACAATTTGATTTTCTTCCAGCATCAAATAAGCAGTGAAAATAGTTAAACAACATAAATGAGTTTTGTTTTTTTATTTTTTTAATCAATCTGATTTTATCTCAGTATCAAATAACCAGTTAAAATATTTAAACTAGTTAGAGAAGGTGTTTTTTTTTTAAAATCTGCCTGTTTAACAATTTTATTTTCTTCCAGCATCAAATGACCGGTGACAATATTTAAAGATGATAAACAGAGTTTTTTTTTAAAAAAAATTAGAGGAATAGACGAAGCATAATCTATCCTACGCGTCGCCTGATACCCTTTTTTTTCATATAGTTTTTTAAAACCTTCATTTTTAACAATTTGATTTTGTTGGAGCATCAAATAACCAGTGAAGATATTTAAACAAGATAAATAGAGTTTTTTTTTTTTAATTTTAGTAATAGGCGACGCATAATCATGATTATGCGTCGCCTAATACCCTATATATATATATATATATTTTTAAAATCTTCATTTTTAACAATTGGATTTTAGTTGAGCATCAAATAACCAGTTAAAATATTTAAACAATAACAAGAGAGTTTTTTTTTTTTTAATTATAGTAATAGGCGACGCATAATCAGTACTATGCGTCGCCTAATACCCAATTTCTTTTTTTTTTTTTCTTTCAAAAAAACCATGCTTTTTAACAATTTGATTTTCTTCCAGCATCAAATAAGCAGTGAAAATAGTTAAAGAACATAAATGAGTTTTGTTTTTTTATTTTTTTAATCAATCTGATTTTATCTCAGCATCAAATAACCAGTTAAAATATTTAAACTAGTTAGAGAAGGTGTTTTTTTTTTTTAAATCTGCCTGTTTAACAATTTTAATTTCTTCCAGAATCAAATGACCGGTGACAATATTTAAAGATGATAAATAGAGTTTTTTTTTAAAAAAAATTAGAGCAATAGACGACGCATAATCTATCCTATGCGTCGCCTGATACCCTTTTTTTTTCATATAGTTTTTCAAAACCTTCATTTTTAACAATTTGATTTTGTTGGAGCATCAAATAACCAGTGAAGATATTTAAACAAGATAAATAGAGTTTTTTTTTTTTTTAAATTTTAGTGATATGCGTCGCCTAATACTCTATATATATATTTTTTTAAACCTTCATTTTTAACAATTGGATTTTAGTTGAGCATCAAATAACCAGTTAAAATATTTAAACAATAACAAGAGAGTTTTTTTTTTTTTTTTTAATTATAGTAATAGGCGACGTATAATCATTACTATGCGTCGCCTAATACCCAATTTCTTTTTTTTTTTTTTTGCTTTCAAAAAAACCATGCTTTTTAACAATTTGATTTTCTTCCAGCATCAAATAAGCAGTGAAAATAGTTAAACAACATAAATGAGTTTTGTTTTTTTATTTTTTTAATCAATCTGATTTTATCTCAGCATCAAATAACCAGTTAAAATATTTAAACTAGTTAGAGAAGGTGTTTTTTTTTTTAAAATCTTCCTGTTTAACAATTTTATTTTCTTGCAGCATCAAATGACCGGTGACAATATTTAAAGATGATAAATAGAGTTTTTTTTTTAAAAAAAATTAGAGGAATAGACGAAGCATAATCTATCCTACGCGTCGCCTGATACCCTTTTTTTTCATATAGTTTTTTAAAACCTTCATTTTTAACAATTTGATTTTGTTGGAGCATCAAATAACCAGTGAAGATATTTAAACAAGATAAATAGAGTTTTTTTTTTTTTAATTTTAGTAATAGGCGACGCATAATCACGATTATGCGTCGCCTAATACCCTATATATATATATATATATATATATATTTTTTTTTTTTAAAACCTTCATTTTTAACAATTGGATTTTAGTTGAGCATCAAATAACCAGTTAAAATATTTAAACAATAACAAGAGAGTTTTTTTTTTTTTAATTATAGTAATAGGCGACGCATAATCAGTACTATGCGTCGCCTAATACCAAATTTCTTTTTTTTTTTTCTTTTAAAAAAACCATGCTTTTTAACAATTTGATTTTCTTCCAGCATCAAATAAGCAGTGAAAATAGTTAAACAACATAAATGAGTTTTGTTTTTTTATTTTTTTAATCAATCTGATTTTATCTCAGCATCAAATAACCAGTTAAAATATTTAAACTAGTTAGAGAAGGTGTTTTTTTTTTTAAAATCTGCATGTTTAACAATTTTAATTTCTTCCAGAATCAAATGACCGGTGACAATATTTAAAGATGATAAATAGAGTTTTTTTTTAAAAAAAATTAGAGCAATAGACGACGCATAATCTATCCTATGCGTCGCCTGATACCCTTTTCTTTCCTATAGTTTTTTAAAACCTTCATTTTTAACAATTTGATTTTGTTGGAGCATCAAATAACCAGTGAAGATATTTAAACAAGATAAATAGAGTTTTTTTTTTTTTAATTTTAGTAATAGGCGACGCATAATCATGATTATGCGTCGCCTAATACCCTATATATATATATATATATATTTTTTAAAACCTTCATTTTTAACAATTGGATTTTAGTTGAGCATCAAATAACCAGTTAAAATATTTAAATAATAACAAGAGAGTTTTTTTTTTTTTTAATTATAGTAATAGGCGACGCATAATCAGTACTATGCGTCGCCTAATACCCAATTTCTTTTTTTTTTCTTTCAAAAAAACCATGCTTTTTAACAATTTGATTTTCTTCCAGCATCAAATAAGCGGTGAAAATAGTTAAACAACATAAATGAGTTTTATTTTTTTATTTTTTTAATCAATCTGATTTTATCTCAGCATCAAATAACCAGTTAAAATATTTAAACTAGTTAGAGAAGGTGTTTTTTTTTTTTTAAATCTGCCTGTTTAACAATTTTATTTTCTTCCGGCATCAAATGACCTGTGACAATATTTAAAGATGATAAATAGAGTTTTTTTTTTTAAAAAGTAGAGTAATAGACGACGCATAATCTATTCTATGCGTCGCGTGATACCCTTTTTTTTCATATAGTTTTTTAAAACCTTCATTTTTAACAATTTGATTTTGTTGGAGCATCAAATAACCAGTGAAGATATTTAAACAAGATAAATAGAGTTTTTTTTTTTTTTTAATTTTAGTAATATGCGTCGCCTAATACCCTATATATATATTTTTTTAAACCTTCATTTTTAACAATAGGATTTTAGTTGAGCATCAAATAACCAGTTAAAATATTTAAACAATAATAAGAGAGTTTTTTTTTTTTTAATTATAGTAATAGGCGACGCATAATCAGTACTATGCGTCGCCTAATACCAAATTTCTTTTTTTTTTTCTTTTAAAAAAACCATGCTTTTTAACAATTTGATTTTCTTCCAGCATCAAATAAGCAGTGAAAATAGTTAAACAACATAAATGAGTTTTGTTTTTTTATTTTTTTAATCAATCTGATTTTATCTCAGCATCAAATAACCAGTTAAAATATTTAAACTAGTTAGAGAAGGTGTTTTTTTTTTTTAAATCTGCATGTTTAACAATTTTAATTTCTTCCAGAATCAAATGACCGGTGACAATATTTAAAGATGATAAATAGAGTTTTTTTTTAAAAAAAATTAGAGCAATAGACGACGCATAATCTATCCTATGCGTCGCCTGATACCCTTTTCTTTCCTATAGTTTTTTAAAACCTTCATTTTTAACAATTTGATTTTGTTGGAGCATCAAATAACCAGTGAAGATATTTAAACAAGATAAATAGAGTTTTTTTTTTTTTTAATTTTAGTAATAGGCGACGCATAATCATGATTATGCGTCGCCTAATACCCTATATATATATATATATTTTTTTTAAAACCTTCATTTTTAACAATTGGATTTTAGTTGAGCATCAAATAACCAGTTAAAATATTTAAATAATAACAAGAGAGTTTTTTTTTTTTTTAATTATAGTAATAGGCGACGCATAATCAGTACTATGCGTCGCCTAATACCCAATTTCTTTTTTTTTTTCTTTCAAAAAAACCATGCTTTTTAACAATTTGATTTTCTTCCAGCATCAAATAAGCGGTGAAAATAGTTAAACAACATAAATGAGTTTTGTTTTTTTATTTTTTTAATCAATCTGATTTTATCTCAGCATCAAATAACCAGTTAAAATATTTAAACTAGTTAGAGAAGGTGTTTTTTTTTTTAAAATCTGCCTGTTTAACAATTTTAATTTCTTCCAGAATCAAATGACCGGTGACAATATTTAAAGATGATAAATAGAGTTTTTTTTAAAAAACAATTAGAGCAATAGACGACGCATAATCTATCCTACGCGTCGCCTGATACCCTTTTTTTTCATATAGTTTTTTAAAACCTTCATTTTTAACAATTTGATTTTGTTGGAGCATCAAATAACCAGTGAAGATATTTAAACAAGATAAATAGAGTTTTGTTTTTTTTTAATTTTAGTAATAGGCGACGCATAATCAGTACTATGCGTCGCCTAATACCCAATTTCTTTTTTTTTTTCTTTCAAAAAAACCATGCTTTTTAACAATTTGATTTTCTTCCAGCATCAAATAAGCGGTGAAAATAGTTAAACAACATAAATGAGTTTTGTTTTTTTATTTTTTTAATCAATCTGATTTTATCTCAGCATCAAATAACCAGTTAAAATATTTAAACTAGTTAGAGAAGGTGTTTTTTTTTTTAAAATCTGCCTGTTTAACAATTTTAATTTCTTCCAGAATCAAATGACCGGTGACAATATTTAAAGATGATAAATAGAGTTTTTTTTAAAAAACAATTAGAGCAATAGACGACGCATAATCTATCCTACGCGTCGCCTGATACCCTTTTTTTTCATATAGTTTTTTAAAACCTTCATTTTTAACAATTTGATTTTGTTGGAGCATCAAATAACCAGTGAAGATATTTAAACAAGATAAATAGAGTTTTGTTTTTTTTTAATTTTAGTAATAGGCGACGCATAATCATGATTATGCGTCGCCTAATACCCTATATATATATATATATATATATATTTTGAAAACCTTCATTTTTAACAATTGGATTTGAGTTGAGCATCAAATAACCAGTTAAAATATTTAAACAATAACAAGAGAGTTTTTTTTTTTTTTTTTAATTATAGTAATAGGCGACGTATAATCATTACTATGCGTCGCCTAATACCCAATTTCTTTTTTTTTTTTTTTGCTTTCAAAAAAACCATGCTTTTTAACAATTTGATTTTCTTCCAGCATCAAATAAGCAGTGAAAATAGTTAAACAACATAAATGAGTTTTGTTTTTTTATTTTTTTAATCAATCTGATTTTATCTCAGCATCAAATAACCAGTTAAAATATTTAAACTAGTTAGAGAAGGTGTTTTTTTTTTTAAAATCTGCCTGTTTAACAATTTTAATTTCTTCCAGAATCAAATGATCGGTGACAATATTTAAAGATGATAAATAGAGTTTTTTTTAAAAAACAATTAGAGCAATAGACGACGCATAATCTATCCTATGCGTCGCCTGATACCCTTTTTTTCATATAGTTTTTTAAATCCTTCATTTTTAACAATTTGATTTTGTTGGAGCATCAAATAACCAGTGAAGATATTTAAACAAGATAAATAGAGTTTTTTTTTTTTAATTTTAGTAATAGGCGACGCATAATCATGATTATGCGTCGCCTAATACCCTATATATATATATATATTTTTTTTTTTTCTTTAAAACCTTCATTTTTAATAATTGGATTTTAGTTGAGCATCAAATAACCAGTTAAAATATTTAAACAATAACAAGAGAGTTTTTTTTTTTTTTAATTATAGTAATAGGCGACGCATAATCAGTACTATGCGTCGCCTAATACCCAATTTCTTTTTTTTTTTCTTTCAAAAAAACCATGCTTTTTAACAATTTGATTTTCTTCCAGCATCAAATAAGCAGTGAAAATAGTTAAACAACATAAATGAGTTTTGTTTTTTTATTTTTTTAATCAATCTGATTTTATCTCAGCATCAAATAACCAGTTAAAATATTTAAACTAGTTAGAGAAGGTGTTTTTTTTTTTAAAATCTGCCTGTTTAACAATTTTAATTTCTTCCAGAATCAAATGACCGGTGACAATATTTAAAGATGATAAATAGAGTTTTTTTTAAAAAACAATTAGAGCAATAGACGACGCATAATCTATCCTATGCGTCGCCTGATACCCTTTTTTTCATATAGTTTTTTAAATCCTTCATTTTTAACAATTTGATTTTGTTGGAGCATCAAATAACCAGTGAAGATATTTAAACAAGATAAATAGAGTTTTTTTTTTTAATTTTAGTAATAGGCGACGCATAATCATGATTATGCGTCGCCTAATACCCTATATATATATATTTTTTTCTTTTTAAACCTTCATTTTTAACAATTGGATTTTAGTTGAGCATCAAATAACCAGTTAAAATATTTAAACAATAACAAGAGAGTTTTTTTTTCTTTTAATTATAGTAATAGGTGACGTATAATCAGTACTATGCGTCGCCTAATAGCCAATTTCTTTTTTTTTTTTTTTGCTTTCAAAAAAACCATGCTTTTTAACAATTTGATTTTCTTCCAGCATCAAATAAGCGGTGAAAATAGTTAAACAACATAAATGAGTTTTGTTTTTTTATTTTTTTAATCAATCTGATTTTATCTCAGCATCAAATAACCAGTTAAAATATTTAAACTAGTTAGAGAAGGTGTTTTTTTTTTTTTAAATCTGCCTGTTTAACAGTTTTATTTTCTTCCGGCATCAAATGACCTGTGACAATATTTAAAGATGATAAATAGAGTTTTTTTTTTTAAAAAGTAGAGTAATAGACGACGCATAATCTATTCTATGCGTCGCGTGATACCCTTTTTTTTCATATAGTTTTTTAAAACCTTCATTTTTAACAATTTGATTTTGTTGGAGCATCAAATAACCAGTGAAGATATTTAAACAAGATAAATAGAGTTTTTTTTTTTTTTTAATTTTAGTAATATGCGTCGCCTAATACCCTATATATATATTTTTTTAAACCTTCATTTTTAACAATAGGATTTTAGTTGAGCATCAAATAACCAGTTAAAATATTTAAACAATAATAAGAGAGTTTTTTTTTTTTTAATTATAGTAATAGGCGACGCATAATCAGTACTAGGCGTCGCCTAATACCCAATTTCTTTTTTTTTTTTTTCTTTCAAAAACACCATGCTTTTTAACAATTTGATTTTCTTCCAGCATCAAATAAGCAGTGAAAATAGTTAAACAACATAAATTAGTTTTGTTTTTTTATTTTTTTAATCAATCTGATTTTATCTCAGCATCAAATAACCAGTTAAAATATTTAAACTAGTTAGAGAAGGTGTTTGTTTTTTTAAAATCTTCCTGTTTAACAATTTTATTTTCTTGCAGCATCAAATGACCGGTGACAATATTTAAAGATGATAAATAGAGTTTTTTTTAAAAAAAAATTAGAGGAATAGACGAAGCATAATCTATCCTACGCGTCGCCTGATACCCTTTTTTTTCATATAGTTTTTTAAAACCTTCATTTTTAACAATTTGATTTTGTTGGAGCATCAAATAACCAGTGAAGATATTTAAACAAGATAAATAGAGTTTTTTTTTTTTTTTAATTTTAGTAATATGCGTCGCCTAATACTCTATATATATATTTTTTTAAACCTTCATTTTTAACAATTGGATTTTAGTTGAGCATCAAATAACCAGTTAAAATATTTAAACAATAACACGAGAGTTTTTTTTTTTTTTTTTTAATTATAGTAATAGGCGACGCATAATAAGTACTATGCGTCGCCTAATACCCAATTTCTTTTTTTTTTTTTTTCTTTCAAAAAAACCATGCTTCTTAACAATTTGATTTTCTTCCAGCATCAAATAAGCAGTGAAAATAGTTAAACAACATAAATGAGTTTTGTTTTTTTATTTTTTTAATCAATCTGATTTTATCTCAGTATCAAATAACCAGTTAAAATATTTAAACTAGTTAGAGAAGGTGTTTTTTTTTTAAAATCTGCCTGTTTAACAATTTTATTTTCTTCCAGCATCAAATGAATGGTGACAATATTTAAAGATGATAAATAGAGTTTTTTTTAAAACAAAATTAGAGGAATAGACGAAGCATAATCTATCCTACGCGTCGCCTGATACCCTTTTTTTTCATATAGTTTTTTAAAACCTTCATTTTTAACAATTTGATTTTGTTGGAGCATCAAATAACCAGTGAAGATATTTAAACAAGATAAATAGAGTTTTTTTTTTTTTAATTTTAGTAATAGGCGACGCATAATCACGATTATGCGTCGCCTAATACCCTATATATATATATATATATATATTTTTTTTTAAAACCTTCATTTTTAACAATTGGATTTTAGTTGAGCATCAAATAACCAGTTAAAATATTTAAACAATAACAAGAGAGTTTTTTTTTTTTTTAATTATAGTAATAGGCGACGCATAATCAGTACTATGCGTCGCCTAATACCAAATTTCTTTTTTTTTTTCTTTTAAAAAAACCATGCTTTTTAACAATTTGATTTTCTTCCAGCATCAAATAAGCAGTGAAAATAGTTAAACAACATAAATGAGTTTTGTTTTTTTATTTTTTTAATCAATCTGATTTTATCTCAGCATCAAATAACCAGTTAAAATATTTAAACTAGTTAGAGAAGGTGTTTTTTTTTTTTAAATCTGCATGTTTAACAATTTTAATTTCTTCCAGAATCAAATGACCGGTGACAATATTTAAAGATGATAAATAGAGTTTTTTTTTAAAAAAAATTAGAGCAATAGACGACGCATAATCTATCCTATGCGTCGCCTGATACCCTTTTCTTTCCTATAGTTTTTTAAAACCTTCATTTTTAACAATTTGATTTTGTTGGAGCATCAAATAACCAGTGAAGATATTTAAACAAGATAAATAGAGTTTTTTTTTTTTTTAATTTTAGTAATAGGCGACGCATAATCATGATTATGCGTCGCCTAATACCCTATATATATATATATATTTTTTTTAAAACCTTCATTTTTAACAATTGGATTTTAGTTGAGCATCAAATAACCAGTTAAAATATTTAAATAATAACAAGAGAGTTTTTTTTTTTTTAATTATAGTAATAGGCGACGCATAATCAGTACTATGCGTCGCCTAATACCCAATTTCTTTTTTTTTTTCTTTCAAAAAAACCATGCTTTTTAACAATTTGATTTTCTTCCAGCATCAAATAAGCGGTGAAAATAGTTAAACAACATAAATGAGTTTTGTTTTTTTATTTTTTTAATCAATCTGATTTTATCTCAGCATCAAATAACCAGTTAAAATATTTAAACTAGTTAGAGAAGGTGTTTTTTTTTTTAAAATCTGCCTGTTTAACAATTTTAATTTCTTCCAGAATCAAATGACCGGTGACAATATTTAAAGATGATAAATAGAGTTTTTTTTAAAAAACAATTAGAGCAATAGACGACGCATAATCTATCCTACGCGTCGCCTGATACCCTTTTTTTTCATATAGTTTTTTAAAACCTTCATTTTTAACAATTTGATTTTGTTGGAGCATCAAATAACCAGTGAAGATATTTAAACAAGATAAATAGAGTTTTGTTTTTTTTTAATTTTAGTAATAGGCGACGCATAATCATGATTATGCGTCGCCTAATACCCTATATATATATATATATATATATATATATTTTGAAAACCTTCATTTTTAACAATTGGATTTGAGTTGAGCATCAAATAACCAGTTAAAATATTTAAACAATAACAAGAGAGTTTTTTTTTTTTTAATTATAGTAATAGGCGACGCATAATCAGTACTATGCGTCGCCTAATACCCAATTTCTTTTTTTTTTTTCCTTTCAAAAAAACCATGCTTTTTAACAATTTGATTTTCTTCCAGCATCAAATAAGCAGTGAAAATAGTTAAACAACATAAATGAGTTTTGTTTTTTTATTTTTTTAATCAATCTGATTTTATCTCAGCATCAAATAACCAGTTAAAATATTTAAACTAGTTAGAGAAGGTGTTTTTTTTTTTTTAAATCTGCCTGTTTAACAATTTTATTTTCTTCCGGCATCAAATGACCTGTGACAATATTTAAAGATGATAAATAGAGTTTTTTTTTTTAAAAAGTAGAGTAATAGACGACGCATAATCTATTCTATGCGTCGCGTGATACCCTTTTTTTTCATATAGTTTTTTAAAACCTTCATTTTTAACAATTTGATTTTGTTGGAGCATCAAATAACCAGTGAAGATATTTAAACAAGATAAATAGAGTTTTTTTTTTTTTTAATTTTAGTAATATGCGTCGCCTAATACCCTATATATATATTTTTTTAAACCTTCATTTTTAACAATAGGATTTTAGTTGAGCATCAAATAACCAGTTAAAATATTTAAACAATAACAAGAGAGTTTTTTTTTTTTTTTTTTAATTATAGTAATAGGCGACGCATAATAAGTACTATGCGTCGCCTAATACCCAATTTCTTTTTTTTTTTTTTTCTTTCAAAAAAACCATGCTTCTTAACAATTTGATTTTCTTCCAGCATCAAATAAGCAGTGAAAATAGTTAAACAACATAAATGAGTTTTGTTTTTTTATTTTTTTAATCAATCTGATTTTATCTCAGTATCAAATAACCAGTTAAAATATTTAAACTAGTTAGAGAAGGTGTTTGTTTTTTTAAAATCTTCCTGTTTAACAATTTTATTTTCTTGCAGCATCAAATGACCGGTGACAATATTTTAAGATGATAAATAGAGTTTTTTTTAAAAAAAAATTAGAGGAATAGACGAAGCATAATCTATCCTACGCGTCGCCTGATACCCTTTTTTTTCATATAGTTTTTTAAAACCTTCATTTTTAACAATTTGATTTTGTTGGAGCATCAAATAACCAGTGAAGATATTTAAACAAGATAAATAGAGTTTTTTTTTTTTTTTAATTTTAGTAATATGCGTCGCCTAATACTCTATATATATATTTTTTTAAACCTTCATTTTTAACAATTGGATTTTAGTTGAGCATCAAATAACCAGTTAAAATATTTAAACAATAACAAGAGAGTTTTTTTTTTTTTTTTTTTTAATTATAGTAATAGGCGACGCATAATAAGTACTATGCGTCGCCTAATACCCAATTTCTTTTTTTTTTTTTTTCTTTCAAAAAAACCATGCTTCTTAACAATTTGATTTTCTTCCAGCATCAAATAAGCAGTGAAAATAGTTAAACAACATAAATGAGTTTTGTTTTTTTATTTTTTTAATCAATCTGATTTTATCTCAGTATCAAATAACCAGTTAAAATATTTAAACTAGTTAGAGAAGGTGTTTTTTTTTTAAAATCTGCCTGTTTAACAATTTTATTTTCTTCCAGCATCAAATGAATGGTGACAATATTTAAAGATGATAAATAGAGTTTTTTTTAAAAAAAAATTAGAGGAATAGACGAAGCATAATCTATCCTACGCGTCGCCTGATACCCTTTTTTTTCATATAGTTTTTTAAAACCTTCATTTTTAACAATTTGATTTTGTTGGAGCATCAAATAACCAGTGAAGATATTTAAACAAGATAAATAGAGTTTTTTTTTTTTTTTAATTTTAGTAATATGCGTCGCCTAATACTCTATATATATATTTTTTTAAACCTTCATTTTTAACAATTGGATTTTAGTTGAGCATCAAATAACCAGTTAAAATATTTAAACAATAACAAGAGAGTTTTTTTTTTTTTTTTTTTAATTATAGTAATAGGCGACGCATAATAAGTACTATGCGTCGCCTAATACCCAATTTCTTTTTTTTTTTTTTTCTTTCAAAAAAACCATGCTTCTTAACAATTTGATTTTCTTCCAGCATCAAATAAGCAGTGAAAATAGTTAAACAACATAAATGAGTTTTGTTTTTTTATTTTTTTAATCAATCTGATTTTATCTCAGTATCAAATAACCAGTTAAAATATTTAAACTAGTTAGAGAAGGTGTTTTTTTTTTAAAATCTGCCTGTTTAACAATTTTATTTTCTTCCAGCATCAAATGAATGGTGACAATATTTAAAGATGATAAATAGAGTTTTTTTAAAAAAAAAATTAGAGGAATAGACGAAGCATAATCTATCCTACGCGTCGCCTGATACCCTTTTTTTTCATATAGTTTTTTAAAACCTTCATTTTTAACAATTTGATTTTGTTGGAGCATCAAATAACCAGTGAAGATATTTAAACAAGATAAATAGAGTTTTTTTTTTTAATTTTAGTAATAGGCGACGCATAATCATGATTATGCGTCGCCTAATACCCTATATATATATATTTTTTTCTTTTTAAACCTTCATTTTTAACAATTGGATTTTAGTTGAGCATCAAATAACCAGTTAAAATATTTAAACAATAACAAGAGAGTTTTTTTTTCTTTTAATTATAGTAATAGGTGACGTATAATCAGTACTATGCGTCGCCTAATAGCCAATTTCTTTTTTTTTTTTTTTGCTTTCAAAAAAACCATGCTTTTTAACAATTTGATTTTCTTCCAGCATCAAATAAGTGGTGAAAATAGTTAAACAACATAAATGAGTTTTGTTTTTTTATTTTTTTAATCAATCTGATTTTATCTCAGCATCAAATAACCAGTTAAAATATTTAAACTAGTTAGAGAAGGTGTTTTTTTTTTTTTAAATCTGCCTGTTTAACAATTTTATTTTCTTCCGGCATCAAATGACCTGTGACAATATTTAAAGATGATAAATAGAGTTTTTTTTTTTTAAAAGTAGAGTAATAGACGACGCATAATCTATTCTATGCGTCGCGTGATACCCTTTTTTTTCATATAGTTTTTTAAAACCTTCATTTTTAACAATTTGATTTTGTTGGAGCATCAAATAACCAGTGAAGATATTTAAACAAGATAAATAGAGTTTTTTTTTTTTTTAATTTTAGTAATATGCGTCGCCTAATACCCTATATATATATTTTTTTAAACCTTCATTTTTAACAATAGGATTTTAGTTGAGCATCAAATAACCAGTTAAAATATTTAAACAATAATAAGAGAGTTTTTTTTTTTTTAATTATAGTAATAGGCGACGCATAATCAGTACTAGGCGTCGCCTAATACCCAATTTCTTTTTTTTTTTTTCTTTCAAAAACACCATGCTTTTTAACAATTTGATTTTCTTCCAGCATCAAATAAGCAGTGAAAATAGTTAAACAACATAAATTAGTTTTGTTTTTTTATTTTTTTAATCAATCTGATTTTATCTCAGCATCAAATAACCAGTTAAAATATTTAAACTAGTTAGAGAAGGTGTTTGTTTTTTTAAAATCTTCCTGTTTAACAATTTTATTTTCTTGCAGCATCAAATGACCGGTGACAATATTTAAAGATGATAAATAGAGTTTTTTTTAAAAAAAAATTAGAGGAATAGACGAAGCATAATCTATCCTACGCGTCGCCTGATACCCTTTTTTTTCATATAGTTTTTTAAAACCTTCATTTTTAACAATTTGATTTTGTTGGAGCATCAAATAACCAGTGAAGATATTTAAACAAGATAAATAGAGTTTTTTTTTTTTTTTAATTTTAGTAATATGCGTCGCCTAATACTCTATATATATATTTTTTTAAACCTTCATTTTTAACAATTGGATTTTAGTTGAGCATCAAATAACCAGTTAAAATATTTAAACAATAACAAGAGAGTTTTTTTTTTTTTTTTTTAATTATAGTAATAGGTGACGCATAATAAGTACTATGCGTCGCCTAATACCCAATTTCTTTTTTTTTTTTTCTTTCAAAAAAACCATGCTTCTTAACAATTTGATTTTCTTCCAGCATCAAATAAGCAGTGAAAATAGTTAAACAACATAAATGAGTTTTGTTTTTTTATTTTTTTAATCAATCTGATTTTATCTCAGTATCAAATAACCAGTTAAAATATTTAAACTAGTTAGAGAAGGTGTTTTTTTTTTAAAATCTGCCTGTTTAACAATTTTATTTTCTTCCAGCATCAAATGAATGGTGACAATATTTAAAGATGATAAATAGAGTTTTTTTTAAAAAAAAATTAGAGGAATAGACGAAGCATAATCTATCCTACGCGTCGCCTGATACCCTTTTTTTTCATATAGTTTTTTAAAACCTTCATTTTTAACAATTTGATTTTGTTGGAGCATCAAATAACCAGTGAAGATATTTAAACAAGATAAATAGAGTTTTGTTTTTTTTTAATTTTAGTAATAGGCGACGCATAATCATGATTATGCGTCGCCTAATACCCTATATATATATATATATATATTTTTTTTTTAAAACCTTCATTTTTAACAATTGGATTTGAGTTGAGCATCAAATAACCAGTTAAAATATTTAAACAATAACAAGAGAGTTTTTTTTTCTTTTAATTATAGTAATAGGTGACGTATAATCAGTACTATGCGTCGCCTAATAGCCAATTTCTTTTTTTTTTTTTTCTTTCAAAAAAACCATGCTTCTTAACAATTTGATTTTCTTCCAGCATCAAATAAGCAGTGAAAATAGTTAAACAACATAAATGAGTTTTGTTTTTTTATTTTTTTAATCAATCTGATTTTATCTCAGTATCAAATAACCAGTTAAAATATTTAAACTAGTTAGAGAAGGTGTTTTTTTTTTTAAAATCTGCCTGTTTAACAATTTTATTTTCTTCCAGCATCAAATGAATGGTGACAATATTTAAAGATGATAAATAGAGTTTTTTTAAAAAAAAAAATTAGAGCAATAGACGAAGCATAATCTATCCTACGCGTCGCCTGATACCCTTTTTTTTCATATAGTTTTTTAAAACCTTCATTTTTAACAATTTGATTTTGTTGGAGCATCAAATAACCAGTGAAGATATTTAAACAAGATAAATAGAGTTTTTTTTTTTAATTTTAGTAATAGGCGACGCATAATCATGATTATGCGTCGCCTAATACCCTATATATATATATTTTTTTCTTTTTAAACCTTCATTTTTAACAATTGGATTTTAGTTGAGCATCAAATAACCAGTTAAAATATTTAAACAATAACAAGAGAGTTTTTTTTTCTTTTAATTATAGTAATAGGTGACGTATAATCAGTCCTATGCGTCGCCTGATACCCTTTTTTTTCATATAGTTTTTCAAAACCTTCATTTTTAACAATTTGATTTTGTTGGAGCATCAAATAACCAGTGAAGATATTTAAACAAGATAAATAGAGTTTTTTTTTTTTAATTTTAGTGATATGCGTCGCCTAATACTCTATATATATATTTTTTTAAACCTTCATTTTTAACAATTGGATTTTAGTTGAGCATCAAATAACCAGTTAAAATATTTAAACAATAACAAGAGAGTTTTTTTTTTTTTTTTAATTATAGTAATAGGCGACGTATAATCATTACTATGCGTCGCCTAATACCCAATTTCTTTTTTTTTTTTTTTGCTTTCAAAAAAACCATGCTTTTTAACAATTTGATTTTCTTCCAGCATCAAATAAGCGGTGAAAATAGTTAAACAACATAAATGAGTTTTGTTTTTTTATTTTTTTAATCAATCTGATTTTATCTCAGCATCAAATAACCAGTTAAAATATTTAAACTAGTTAGAGAAGGTGTTTTTTTTTTTTTAAATCTGCCTGTTTAACAATTTTATTTTCTTCCGGCATCAAATGACCTGTGACAATATTTAAAGATGATAAATAGAGTTTTTTTTTTTAAAAAGTAGAGTAATAGACGACGCATAATCTATTCTATGCGTCGCCTGATACCCTTTTTTTTCATATAGTTTTTTAAAACCTTCATTTTTAACAATTTGATTTTGTTGGAGCATCAAATAACCAGTGAAGATATTTAAACAAGATAAATAGAGTTTTTTTTTTTTTTAATTTTAGTAATATGCGTCGCCTAATACCCTATATATATATTTTTTTAAACCTTCATTTTTAACAATAGGATTTTAGTTGAGCATCAAATAACCAGTTAAAATATTTAAACAATAATAAGAGAGTTTTTTTTTTTTTTTAATTATAGTAATAGGCGACGCATAATCAGTACTAGGCGTCGCCTAATACCCAATTTCTTTTTTTTTTTTTCTTTCAAAAACACCACGCTTTTTAACAATTTGATTTTCTTCCAGCATCAAATAAGCAGTGAAAATAGTTAAACAACATAAATTAGTTTTGTTTTTTTATTTTTTTAATCAATCTGATTTTATCTCAGCATCAAATAACCAGTTAAAATATTTAAACTAGTTAGAGAAGGTGTTTGTTTTTTTAAAATCTTCCTGTTTAACAATTTTATTTTCTTGCAGCATCAAATGACCGGTGACAATATTTAAAGATGATAAATAGAGTTTTTTTTAAAAAAAAATTAGAGGAATAGACGAAGCATAATCTATCCTACGCGTCGCCTGATACCCTTTTTTTTCATATAGTTTTTTAAAACCTTCATTTTTAACAATTTGATTTTGTTGGAGCATCAAATAACCAGTGAAGATATTTAAACAAGATAAATAGAGTTTTTTTTTTTTTTTAATTTTAGTAATATGCGTCGCCTAATACTCTATATATATATTTTTTTAAACCTTCATTTTTAACAATTGGATTTTAGTTGAGCATCAAATAACCAGTTAAAATATTTAAACAATAACAAGAGAGTTTTTTTTTTTTTTTTTAATTATAGTAATAGGCGACGCATAATAAGTACTATGCGTCGCCTAATACCCAATTTCTTTTTTTTTTTTTTCTTTCAAAAAAACCATGCTTCTTAACAATTTGATTTTCTTCCAGCATCAAATAAGCAGTGAAAATAGTTAAACAACATAAATGAGTTTTGTTTTTTTATTTTTTTAATCAATCTGATTTTATCTCAGTATCAAATAACCAGTTAAAATATTTAAACTAGTTAGAGAAGGTGTTTTTTTTTTAAAATCTGCCTGTTTAACAATTTTATTTTCTTCCAGCATCAAATGACCGGTGACAATATTTAAAGATGATAAACAGAGTTTTTTTTTAAAAAAAATTAGAGGAATAGACGAAGCATAATCTATCCTACGCGTCGCCTGATACCCTTTTTTTTCATATAGTTTTTTAAAACCTTCATTTTTAACAATTTGATTTTGTTGGAGCATCAAATAACCAGTGAAGATATTTAAACAAGATAAATAGAGTTTTTTTTTTTTTAATTTTAGTAATAGGCGACGCATAATCATGATTATGCGTCGCCTAATACCCTATATATATATATATATATTTTTAAAATCTTCATTTTTAACAATTGTATTTTAGTTGAGCATCAAATAACCAGTTAAAATATTTAAACAATAACAAGAGAGTTTTTTTTTTTTTAATTATAGTAATAGGCGACGCATAATCAGTACTATGCGTCGCCTAATACCCAATTTCTTTTTTTTTTTTTCTTTCAAAAAAACCATGCTTTTTAACAATTTGATTTTCTTCCAGCATCAAATAAGCAGTGAAAATAGTTAAAGAACATAAATGAGTTTTGTTTTTTTATTTTTTTAATCAATCTGATTTTATCTCAGCATCAAATAACCAGTTAAAATATTTAAACTAGTTAGAGAAGGTGTTTTTTTTTTTTAAATCTGCCTGTTTAACAATTTTAATTTCTTCCAGAATCAAATGACCGGTGACAATATTTAAAGATGATAAATAGAGTTTTTTTTTTAAAAAAATTAGAGCAATAGACGACGCATAATCTATCCTATGCGTCGCCTGATACCCTTTTTTTTTCATATAGTTTTTCAAAACCTTCATTTTTAACAATTTGATTTTGTTGGAGCATCAAATAACCAGTGAAGATATTTAAACAAGATAAATAGAGTTTTTTTTTTTTTTAAATTTTAGTGATATGCGTCGCCTAATACTCTATATATATATTTTTTTAAACCTTCATTTTTAACAATTGGATTTTAGTTGAGCATCAAATAACCAGTTAAAATATTTAAACAATAACAAGAGAGTTTTTTTTTTTTTTTTAATTATAGTAATAGGCGACGTATAATCATTACTATGCGTCGCCTAATACCCAATTTCTTTTTTTTTTTTTTTGCTTTCAAAAAAACCATGCTTTTTAACAATTTGATTTTCTTCCAGCATCAAATAAGCAGTGAAAATAGTTAAACAACATAAATGAGTTTTGTTTTTTTATTTTTTTAATCAATCTGATTTTATCTCAGCATCAAATAACCAGTTAAAATATTTAAACTAGTTAGAGAAGGTGTTTTTTTTTTTAAAATCTTCCTGTTTAACAATTTTATTTTCTTGCAGCATCAAATGACCGGTGACAATATTTAAAGACGATAAATAGAGTTTTTTTTTTAAAAAAAATTAGAGGAATAGACGAAGCATAATCTATCCTACGCGTCGCCTGATACCCTTTTTTTTCATATAGTTTTTTAAAACCTTCATTTTTAACAATTTGATTTTGTTGGAGCATCAAATAACCAGTGAAGATATTTAAACAAGATAAATAGAGTTTTTTTTTTTTTAATTTTAGTAATAGGCGACGCATAATCACGATTATGCGTCGCCTAATACCCTATATATATATATATATATATATTTTTTTTTTTTTTTAAAACCTTCATTTTTAACAATTGGATTTTAGTTGAGCATCAAATAACCAGTTAAAATATTTAAACAATAACAAGAGAGTTTTTTTTTTTTTTAATTATAGTAATAGGCGACGCATAATCAGTACTATGCGTCGCCTAATACCAAATTTCTTTTTTTTTTTCTTTTAAAAAAACCATGCTTTTTAACAATTTGATTTTCTTCCAGCATCAAATAAGCAGTGAAAATTGTTAAACAACATAAATGAGTTTTGTTTTTTTATTTTTTTAATCAATCTGATTTTATCTCAGCATCAAATAACCAGTTAAAATATTTAAACTAGTTAGAGAAGGTGTTTTTTTTTTTAAAATCTGCATGTTTAACAATTTTAATTTCTTCCAGAATCAAATGACCGGTGACAATATTTAAAGATGATAAATAGAGTTTTTTTTAAAAAACAATTAGAGCAATAGACGACGCATAATCTATCCTATGCGTCGCCTGATACCCTTTTTTTCATATAGTTTTTTAAATCCTTCATTTTTAACAATTTGATTTTGTTGGAGCATCAAATAACCAGTGAAGATATTTAAACAAGATAAATAGAGTTTTTTTTTTTTAATTTTAGTAATAGGCGACGCATAATCATGATTATGCGTCGCCTAATACCCTATATATATATATATTTTTTTTTTTTTCTTTAAAACCTTCATTTTTAATAATTGGATTTTAGTTGAGCATCAAATAACCAGTTAAAATATTTAAACAATAACAAGAGAGTTTTTTTTTTTTTTAATTATAGTAATAGGCGACGCATAATCAGTACTATGCGTCGCCTAATACCCAATTTCTTTTTTTTTTTTCTTTCAAAAAAACCATGCTTTTTAACAATTTGATTTTCTTCCAGCATCAAATAAGCAGTGAAAATAGTTAAACAACATAAATGAGTTTTGTTTTTTTATTTTTTTAATCAATCTGATTTTATCTCAGCATCAAATAACCAGTTAAAATATTTAAACTAGTTAGAGAAGGTGTTTTTTTTTTTAAAATCTGCCTGTTTAACAATTTTAATTTCTTCCAGAATCAAATGACCGGTGACAATATTTAAAGATGATAAATAGAGTTTTTTTTAAAAAACAATTAGAGCAATAGACGACGCATAATCTATCCTATGCGTCGCCTGATACCCTTTTTTTCATATAGTTTTTTAAATCCTTCATTTTTAACAATTTGATTTTGTTGGAGCATCAAATAACCAGTGAAGATATTTAAACAAGATAAATAGAGTTTTTTTTTTTAAATTTTAGTAATAGGCGACGCATAATCATGATTATGCGTCGCCTAATACCCTATATATATATATTTTTTTCTTTTTAAACCTTCATTTTTAACAATTGGATTTTAGTTGAGCATCAAATAACCAGTTAAAATATTTAAATAATAACAAGAGAGTTTTTTTTTTTTTTAATTATAGTAATAGGCGACGCATAATCAGTACTATGCGTCGCCTAATACCCAATTTCTTTTTTTTTTTTCTTTCAAAAAAACCATGCTTTTTAACAATTTGATTTTCTTCCAGCATCAAATAAGCAGTGAAAATAGTTAAACAACATAAATGAGTTTTGTTTTTTTATTTTTTTAATCAATCTGATTTTATCTCAGCATCAAATAACCAGTTAAAATATTTAAACTAGTTAGAGAAGGTGTTTTTTTTTTTAAAATCTGCCTGTTTAACAATTTTAATTTCTTCCAGAATCAAATGACCGGTGACAATATTTAAAGATGATAAATAGAGTTTTTTTTAAAAAACAATTAGAGCAATAGACGACGCATAATCTATCCTATGCGTCGCCTGATACCCTTTTTTTCATATAGTTTTTTAAATCCTTCATTTTTAACAATTTGATTTTGTTGGAGCATCAAATAACCAGTGAAGATATTTAAACAAGATAAATAGAGTTTTTTTTTTAAATTTTAGTAATAGGCGACGCATAATCATGATTATGCGTCGCCTAATACCCTATATATATATATTTTTTTCTTTTTAAACCTTCATTTTTAACAATTGGATTTTAGTTGAGCATCAAATAACCAGTTAAAATATTTAAACAATAACAAGAGAGTTTTTTTTTCTTTTAATTATAGTAATAGGTGACGTATAATCAGTACTATGCGTCGCCTAATAGCCAATTTCTTTTTTTTTTTTTTTGCTTTCAAAAAAACCATGCTTTTTAACAATTTGATTTTCTTCCAGCATCAAATAAGCGGTGAAAATAGTTAAACAACATAAATGAGTTTTGTTTTTTTATTTTTTTAATCAATCTGATTTTATCTCAGCATCAAATAACCAGTTAAAATATTTAAACTAGTTAGAGAAGGTGTTTTTTTTTTTTTAAATCTGCCTGTTTAACAATTTTATTTTCTTCCGGCATCAAATGACCTGTGACAATATTTAAAGATGATAAATAGAGTTTTTTTTTTTAAAAAGTAGAGTAATAGACGACGCATAATCTATTCTATGCGTCGCGTGATACCCTTTTTTTTCATATAGTTTTTTAAAACCTTCATTTTTAACAATTTGATTTTGTTGGAGCATCAAATAACCAGTGAAGATATTTAAACAAGATAAATAGAGTTTTTTTTTTTTTTTAATTTTAGTAATATGCGTCGCCTAATACCCTATATATATATTTTTTTAAACCTTCATTTTTAACAATAGGATTTTAGTTGAGCATCAAATAACCAGTTAAAATATTTAAACAATAATAAGAGAGTTTTTTTTTTTTAATTATAGTAATAGGCGACGCATAATCAGTACTAGGCGTCGCCTAATACCCAATTTCTTTTTTTTTTTTTTCTTTCAAAAACACCATGCTTTTTAATAATTTGATTTTCTTCCAGCATCAAATAAGCAGTGAAAATAGTTAAACAACATAAATTAGTTTTGTTTTTTTATTTTTTTAATCAATCTGATTTTATCTCAGCATCAAATAACCAGTTAAAATATTTAAACTAGTTAGAGAAGGTGTTTGTTTTTTTAAAATCTTCCTGTTTAACAATTTTATTTTCTTGCAGCATCAAATGACCGGTGACAATATTTAAAGATGATAAATAGAGTTTTTTTTAAAAAAAAATTAGAGGAATAGACGAAGCATAATCTATCCTACGCGTCGCCTGATACCCTTTTTTTTCATATAGTTTTTTAAAACCTTCATTTTTAACAATTTGATTTTGTTGGAGCATCAAATAACCAGTGAAGATATTTAAACAAGATAAATAGAGTTTTTTTTTTTTTTTAATTTTAGTAATATGCGTCGCCTAATACTCTATATATATATTTTTTTAAACCTTCATTTTTAACAATTGGATTTTAGTTGAGCATCAAATAACCAGTTAAAATATTTAAACAATAACAAGAGAGTTTTTTTTTTTTTTTTTTAATTATAGTAATAGGCGACGCATAATAAGTACTATGCGTCGCCTAATACCCAATTTCTTTTTTTTTTTTTTTCTTTCAAAAAAACCATGCTTCTTAACAATTTGATTTTCTTCCAGCATCAAATAAGCAGTGAAAATAGTTAAACAACATAAATGAGTTTTGTTTTTTTATTTTTTTAATCAATCTGATTTTATCTCAGTATCAAATAACCAGTTAAAATATTTAAACTAGTTAGAGAAGGTGTTTTTTTTTTAAAATCTGCCTGTTTAACAATTTTATTTTCTTCCAGCATCAAATGAATGGTGACAATATTTAAAGATGATAAATAGAGTTTTTTTTAAAACAAAATTAGAGGAATAGACGAAGCATAATCTATCCTACGCGTCGCCTGATACCCTTTTTTTTCATATAGTTTTTTAAAACCTTCATTTTTAACAATTTGATTTTGTTGGAGCATCAAATAACCAGTGAAGATATTTAAACAAGATAAATAGAGTTTTTTTTTTTTTAATTTTAGTAATAGGCGACGCATAATCACGATTATGCGTCGCCTAATACCCTATATATATATATATATATATATATATTTTTTTTTTAAAACCTTCATTTTTAACAATTGGATTTTAGTTGAGCATCAAATAACCAGTTAAAATATTTAAACAATAACAAGAGAGTTTTTTTTTTTTTTAATTATAGTAATAGGCGACGCATAATCAGTACTATGCGTCGCCTAATACCAAATTTCTTTTTTTTTTTCTTTTAAAAAAACCATGCTTTTTAACAATTTGATTTTCTTCCAGCATCAAATAAGCAGTGAAAATAGTTAAACAACATAAATGAGTTTTGTTTTTTTATTTTTTTAATCAATCTGATTTTATCTCAGCATCAAATAACCAGTTAAAATATTTAAACTAGTTAGAGAAGGTGTTTTTTTTTTTAAAATCTGCATGTTTAACAATTTTAATTTCTTCCAGAATCAAATGACCGGTGACAATATTTAAAGATGATAAATAGAGTTTTTTTTTTAAAAAAATTAGAGCAATAGACGACGCATAATCTATCCTATGCGTCGCCTGATACCCTTTTCTTTCCTATAGTTTTTTAAAACCTTCATTTTTAACAATTTGATTTTGTTGGAGCATCAAATAACCAGTGAAGATATTTAAACAAGATAAATAGAGTTTTTTTTTTTTTTTAATTTTAGTAATAGGCGACGCATAATCATGATTATGCGTCGCCTAATACCCTATATATGTATATATATTTTTTTTAAAACCTTCATTTTTAACAATTGGATTTTAGTTGAGCATCAAATAACCAGTTAAAATATTTAAATAATAACAAGAGAGTTTTTTTTTTTTTTAATTATAGTAATAGGCGACGCATAATCAGTACTATGCGTCGCCTAATACCCAATTTCTTTTTTTTTTTCTTTCAAAAAAACCATGCTTTTTAACAATTTGATTTTCTTCCAGCATCAAATAAGCGGTGAAAATAGTTAAACAACATAAATGAGTTTTGTTTTTTTATTTTTTTAATCAATCTGATTTTATCTCAGCATCAAATAACCAGTTAAAATATTTAAACTAGTTAGAGAAGGTGTTTTTTTTTTTAAAATCTGCCTGTTTAACAATTTTAATTTCTTCCAGAATCAAATGACCGGTGACAATATTTAAAGATGATAAATAGAGTTTTTTTTAAAAAACAATTAGAGCAATAGACGACGCATAATCTATCCTACGCGTCGCCTGATACCCTTTTTTTTCATATAGTTTTTTAAAACCTTCATTTTTAACAATTTGATTTTGTTGGAGCATCAAATAACCAGTGAAGATATTTAAACAAGATAAATAGAGTTTTGTTTTTTTTTAATTTTAGTAATAGGCGACGCATAATCATGATTATGCGTCGCCTAATACCCTATATATATATATATATATATATTTTTTTTTAAAACCTTCATTTTTAACAATTGGATTTGAGTTGAGCATCAAATAACCAGTTAAAATATTTAAACAATAACAAGAGAGTTTTTTTTTTTTTAATTATAGTAATAGGCGACGCATAATCAGTACTATGCGTCGCCGAATACCCAATTTCTTTTTTTTTTTTCCTTTCAAAAAAACCATGCTTTTTAACAATTTGATTTTCTTCCAGCATCAAATAAGCAGTGAAAATAGTTAAACAACATAAATGAGTTTTGTTTTTTTATTTTTTTAATCAATCTGATTTTATCTCAGCATCAAATAACCAGTTAAAATATTTAAACTAGTTAGAGAAGGTGTTTTTTTTTTTTTAAATCTGCCTGTTTAACAATTTTATTTTCTTCCGGCATCAAATGACCTGTGACAATATTTAAAGATGATAAATAGAGTTTTTTTTTTTAAAAAGTAGAGTAATAGACGACGCATAATCTATTCTATGCGTCGCGTGATACCCTTTTTTTTCATATAGTTTTTTAAAACCTTCATTTTTAACAATTTGATTTTGTTGGAGCATCAAATAACCAGTGAAGATATTTAAACAAGATAAATAGAGTTTTTTTTTTTTTAATTTTAGTAATATGCGTCGCCTAATACCCTATATATATATTTTTTTAAACCTTCATTTTTAACAATAGGATTTTAGTTGAGCATCAAATAACCAGTTAAAATATTTAAACAATAACAAGAGAGTTTTTTTTTTTTTTTTTTTAATTATAGTAATAGGCGACGCATAATAAGTACTATGCGTCGCCTAATACCCAATTTCTTTTTTTTTTTTTTTCTTTAAAAAAAACCATGCTTCTTAACAATTTGATTTTCTTCCAGCATCAAATAAGCAGTGAAAATAGTTAAACAACATAAATGAGTTTTGTTTTTATATTTTTTTAATCAATCTGATTTTATCTCAGTATCAAATAACCAGTTAAAATATTTAAACTAGTTAGAGAAGGTGTTTGTTTTTTTAAAATCTTCCTGTTTAACAATTTTATTTTCTTGCAGCATCAAATGACCGGTGACAATATTTAAAGATGATAAATAGAGTTTTTTTTTAAAAAAAATTAGAGGAATAGACGAAGCATAATCTATCCTACGCGTCGCCTGATACCCTTTTTTTTCATATAGTTTTTTAAAACCTTCATTTTTAACAATTTGATTTTGTTGGAGCATCAAATAACCAGTGAAGATATTTAAACAAGATAAATAGAGTTTTTTTTTTTTTTAATTTTAGTAATATGCGTCGCCTAATACTCTATATATATATTTTTTTAAACCTTCATTTTTAACAATTGGATTTTAGTTGAGCATCAAATAACCAGTTAAAATATTTAAACAATAACAAGAGAGTTTTTTTTTTTTTTTTTTTTAATTATAGTAATAGGCGACGCATAATAAGTACTATGCGTCGCCTAATACCCAATTTCTTTTTTTTTTTTTTTCTTTCAAAAAAACCATGCTTCTTAACAATTTGATTTTCTTCCAGCATCAAATAAGCAGTGAAAATAGTTAAACAACATAAATGAGTTTTGTTTTTTTATTTTTTTAATCAATCTGATTTTATCTCAGTATCAAATAACCAGTTAAAATATTTAAACTAGTTAGAGAAGGTGTTTTTTTTTTAAAATCTGCCTGTTTAACAATTTTATTTTCTTCCAGCATCAAATGAATGGTGACAATATTTAAAGATGATAAATAGAGTTTTTTTTAAAAAAAAATTAGAGGAATAGACGAAGCATAATCTATCCTACGCGTCGCCTGATACCCTTTTTTTTCATATAGTTTTTTAAAACCTTCATTTTTAACAATTTGATTTTGTTGGAGCATCAAATAACCAGTGAAGATATTTAAACAAGATAAATAGAGTTTTTTTTTTTTTTTAATTTTAGTAATATGCGTCGCCTAATACTCTATATATATATTTTTTTAAACCTTCATTTTTAACAATTGGATTTTAGTTGAGCATCAAATAACCAGTTAAAATATTTAAACAATAACAAGAGAGTTTTTTTTTTTTTTTTTTAATTATAGTAATAGGCGACGCATAATAAGTACTATGCGTCGCCTAATACCCAATTTCTTTTTTTTTTTTTTTCTTTCAAAAAAACCATGCTTCTTAACAATTTGATTTTCTTCCAGCATCAAATAAGCAGTGAAAATAGTTAAACAACATAAATGAGTTTTGTTTTTTTATTTTTTTAATCAATCTGATTTTATCTCAGTATCAAATAACCAGTTAAAATATTTAAACTAGTTAGAGAAGGTGTTTTTTTTTTAAAATCTGCCTGTTTAACAATTTTATTTTCTTCCAGCATCAAATGAATGGTGACAATATTTAAAGATGATAAATAGAGTTTTTTTTAAAAAAAAATTAGAGGAATAGACGAAGCATAATCTATCCTACGCGTCGCCTGATACCCTTTTTTTTCATATAGTTTTTTAAAACCTTCATTTTTAACAATTTGATTTTGTTGGAGCATCAAATAACCAGTGAAGATATTTAAACAAGATAAATAGAGTTTTTTTTTTTTTTTAATTTTAGTAATATGCGTCGCCTAATACTCTATATATATATTTTTTTAAACCTTCATTTTTAACAATTGGATTTTAGTTGAGCATCAAATAACCAGTTAAAATATTTAAACAATAACAAGAGAGTTTTTTTTTTTTTTTTTTAATTATAGTAATAGGCGACGCATAATAAGTACTATGCGTCGCCTAATACCCAATTTCTTTTTTTTTTTTTTTCTTTCAAAAAAACCATGCTTCTTAACAATTTGATTTTCTTCCAGCATCAAATAAGCAGTGAAAATAGTTAAACAACATAAATGAGTTTTGTTTTTTTATTTTTTTAATCAATCTGATTTTATCTCAGTATCAAATAACCAGTTAAAATATTTAAACTAGTTAGAGAAGGTGTTTTTTTTTTAAAATCTGCCTGTTTAACAATTTTATTTTCTTCCAGCATCAAATGAATGGTGACAATATTTAAAGATGATAAATAGAGTTTTTTTAAAAAAAAAATTAGAGGAATAGACGAAGCATAATCTATCCTACGCGTCGCCTGATACCCTTTTTTTTCATATAGTTTTTTAAAACCTTCATTTTTAACAATTTGATTTTGTTGGAGCATCAAATAACCAGTGAAGATATTTAAACAAGATAAATAGAGTTTTTTTTTTTAATTTTAGTAATAGGCGACGCATAATCATGATTATGCGTCGCCTAATACCCTATATATATATATTTTTTTCTTTTTAAACCTTCATTTTTAACAATTGGATTTTAGTTGAGCATCAAATAACCAGTTAAAATATTTAAACAATAACAAGAGAGTTTTTTTTTCTTTTAATTATAGTAATAGGTGACGTATAATCAGTACTATGCGTCGCCTAATAGCCAATTTCTTTTTTTTTTTTTTTGCTTTCAAAAAAACCATGCTTTTTAACAATTTGATTTTCTTCCAGCATCAAATAAGTGGTGAAAATAGTTAAACAACATAAATGAGTTTTGTTTTTTTATTTTTTTAATCAATCTGATTTTATCTCAGCATCAAATAACCAGTTAAAATATTTAAACTAGTTAGAGAAGGTGTTTTTTTTTTTTTAAATCTGCCTGTTTAACAATTTTATTTTCTTCCGGCATCAAATGACCTGTGACAATATTTAAAGATGATAAATAGAGTTTTTTTTTTTTAAAAGTAGAGTAATAGACGACGCATAATCTATTCTATGCGTCGCGTGATACCCTTTTTTTTCATATAGTTTTTTAAAACCTTCATTTTTAACAATTTGATTTTGTTGGAGCATCAAATAACCAGTGAAGATATTTAAACAAGATAAATAGAGTTTTTTTTTTTTTTAATTTTAGTAATATGCGTCGCCTAATACCCTATATATATATTTTTTTAAACCTTCATTTTTAACAATAGGATTTTAGTTGAGCATCAAATAACCAGTTAAAATATTTAAACAATAATAAGAGAGTTTTTTTTTTTTTAATTTTAGTAATAGGCGACGCATAATCATGATTATGCGTCGCCTAATACCCTATATATATATATATATATTTTTTTTTTAAAACCTTCATTTTTAACAATTGGATTTGAGTTGAGCATCAAATAACCAGTTAAAATATTTAAACAATAACAAGAGAGTTTTTTTTTCTTTTAATTATAGTAATAGGTGACGTATAATCAGTACTATGCGTCGCCTAATAGCCAATTTCTTTTTTTTTTTTTTCTTTCAAAAAAACCATGCTTCTTAACAATTTGATTTTCTTCCAGCATCAAATAAGCAGTGAAAATAGTTAAACAACATAAATGAGTTTTGTTTTTTTATTTTTTTAATCAATCTGATTTTATCTCAGTATCAAATAACCAGTTAAAATATTTAAACTAGTTAGAGAAGGTGTTTTTTTTTTAAAATCTGCCTGTTTAACAATTTTATTTTCTTCCAGCATCAAATGAATGGTGACAATATTTAAAGATGATAAATAGAGTTTTTTTAAAAAAAAAAATTAGAGCAATAGACGAAGCATAATCTATCCTACGCGTCGCCTGATACCCTTTTTTTTCATATAGTTTTTTAAAACCTTCATTTTTAACAATTTGATTTTGTTGGAGCATCAAATAACCAGTGAAGATATTTAAACAAGATAAATAGAGTTTTTTTTTTTAATTTTAGTAATAGGCGACGCATAATCATGATTATGCGTCGCCTAATACCCTATATATATATATTTTTTTCTTTTTAAACCTTCATTTTTAACAATTGGATTTTAGTTGAGCATCAAATAACCAGTTAAAATATTTAAACAATAACAAGAGAGTTTTTTTTTCTTTTAATTATAGTAATAGGTGACGTATAATCAGTACTATGCGTCGCCTAATAGCCAATTTCTTTTTTTTTTTTTTTGCTTTCAAAAAAACCATGCTTTTTAACAATTTGATTTTCTTCCAGCATCAAATAAGTGGTGAAAATAGTTAAACAACATAAATGAGTTTTGTTTTTTTATTTTTTTAATCAATCTGATTTTATCTCAGCATCAAATAACCAGTTAAAATATTTAAACTAGTTAGAGAAGGTGTTTTTTTTTTTTTAAATCTGCCTGTTTAACAATTTTATTTTCTTCCGGCATCAAATGACCTGTGACAATATTTAAAGATGATAAATAGAGTTTTTTTTTTTTAAAAGTAGAGTAATAGACGACGCATAATCTATTCTATGCGTCGCGTGATACCCTTTTTTTTCATATAGTTTTTTAAAACCTTCATTTTTAACAATTTGATTTTGTTGGAGCATCAAATAACCAGTGAAGATATTTAAACAAGATAAATAGAGTTTTTTTTTTTTTTAATTTTAGTAATATGCGTCGCCTAATACCCTATATATATATTTTTTTAAACCTTCATTTTTAACAATAGGATTTTAGTTGAGCATCAAATAACCAGTTAAAATATTTAAACAATAATAAGAGAGTTTTTTTTTTTTTAATTATAGTAATAGGCGACGCATAATCAGTACTATGCGTCGCCTAATACCCAATTTCTTTTTTTTTTTTCCTTTCAAAAAAACCATGCTTTTTAACAATTTGATTTTCTTCCAGCATCAAATAAGCAGTGAAAATAGTTAAACAACATAAATGAGTTTTGTTTTTTTATTTTTTTAATCAATCTGATTTTATCTCAGCATCAAATAACCAGTTAAAATATTTAAACTAGTTAGAGAAGGTGTTTTTTTTTTTTAAATCTGCCTGTTTAACAATTTTAATTTCTTCCAGAATCAAATGACCGGTGACAATATTTAAAGATGATAAATAGAGTTTTTTTTTAAAAAAAATTAGAGCAATAGACGACGCATAATCTATCCTATGCGTCGCCTGATACCCTTTTTTTTCATATAGTTTTTTAAAACCTTCATTTTTAACAATTTGATTTTGTTGGAGCATCAAATAACCAGTGAAGATATTTAAACAAGATAAATAGAGTTTTTTTTTTTTTTTTAATTTTAGTAATATGCGTCGCCTAATACTCTATATATATATTTTTTTAAACCTTCATTTTTAACAATTGGATTTTAGTTGAGCATCAAATAACCAGTTAAAATATTTAAACAATAACAAGAGAGTTTTTTTTTTTTTTTAATTATAGTAATAGGCGACGCATAATCAGTACTATGCGTCGCCTAATACCCAATTTCTTTTTTTTTTTTCTTTCAAAAAAACCATGCTTTTTAACAATTTGATTTTCTTCCAGCATCAAATAAGCAGTGAAAATAGTTAAACAACATAAATGAGTTTTGTTTTTTTATTTTTTTAATCAATCTGATTTTATCTCAGCATCAAATAACCAGTTAAAATATTTAAACTAGTTAGAGAAGGTGTTTTTTTTTTTTAAATCTGCCTGTTTAACAATTTTAATTTCTTCCAGAATCAAATGACCGGTGACAATATTTAAAGATGATAAATAGAGTTTTTTTTTTTTAAAAGTAGAGTAATAGACGACGCATAATCTATTCTATGCGTCGCGTGATACCCTTTTTTTTCATATAGTTTTTTAAAACCTTCATTTTTAACAATTTGATTTTGTTGGAGCATCAAATAACCAGTGAAGATATTTAAACAAGATAAATAGAGTTTTTTTTTTTGTTAATTTTAGTAATATGCGTCGCCTAATACCCTATATATATATTTTTTTAAACCTTCATTTTTAACAATAGGATTTTAGTTGAGCATCAAATAACCAGTTAAAATATTTAAACAATAATAAGAGAGTTTTTTTTTTTTTAATTTTAGTAATAGGCGACGCATAATCATGATTATGCGTCGCCTAATACCCTATATATATATATATATTTTTTTTTTTTAAAACCTTCATTTTTAACAATTGGATTTGAGTTGAGCATCAAATAACCAGTTAAAATATTTAAACAATAACAAGAGAGTTTTTTTTTCTTTTAATTATAGTAATAGGTGACGTATAATCAGTACTATGCGTCGCCTAATAGCCAATTTCTTTTTTTTTTTTTTCTTTCAAAAAAACCATGCTTCTTAACAATTTGATTTTCTTCCAGCATCAAATAAGCAGTGAAAATAGTTAAACAACATAAATGAGTTTTGTTTTTTTATTTTTTTAATCAATCTGATTTTATCTCAGTATCAAATAACCAGTTAAAATATTTAAACTAGTTAGAGAAGGTGTTTTTTTTTTAAAATCTGCCTGTTTAACAATTTTATTTTCTTCCAGCATCAAATGAATGGTGACAATATTTAAAGATGATAAATAGAGTTTTTTTAAAAAAAAAAATTAGAGCAATAGACGAAGCATAATCTATCCTACGCGTCGCCTGATACCCTTTTTTTTCATATAGTTTTTTAAAACCTTCATTTTTAACAATTTGATTTTGTTGGAGCATCAAATAACCAGTGAAGATATTTAAACAAGATAAATAGAGTTTTTTTTTTTAATTTTAGTAATAGGCGACGCATAATCATGATTATGCGTCGCCTAATACCCTATATATATATATTTTTTTCTTTTTAAACCTTCATTTTTAACAATTGGATTTTAGTTGAGCATCAAATAACCAGTTAAAATATTTAAACAATAACAAGAGAGTTTTTTTTTCTTTTAATTATAGTAATAGGTGACGTATAATCAGTACTATGCGTCGCCTAATAGCCAATTTCTTTTTTTTTTTTTTTGCTTTCAAAAAAACCATGCTTTTTAACAATTTGATTTTCTTCCAGCATCAAATAAGTGGTGAAAATAGTTAAACAACATAAATGAGTTTTGTTTTTTTATTTTTTTAATCAATCTGATTTTATCTCAGCATCAAATAACCAGTTAAAATATTTAAACTAGTTAGAGAAGGTGTTTTTTTTTTTTTAAATCTGCCTGTTTAACAATTTTATTTTCTTCCGGCATCAAATGACCTGTGACAATATTTAAAGATGATAAATAGAGTTTTTTTTTTTTAAAAGTAGAGTAATAGACGACGCATAATCTATTCTATGCGTCGCGTGATACCCTTTTTTTTCATATAGTTTTTTAAAACCTTCATTTTTAACAATTTGATTTTGTTGGAGCATCAAATAACCAGTGAAGATATTTAAACAAGATAAATAGAGTTTTTTTTTTTTTTAATTTTAGTAATATGCGTCGCCTAATACCCTATATATATATTTTTTTAAACCTTCATTTTTAACAATAGGATTTTAGTTGAGCATCAAATAACCAGTTAAAATATTTAAACAATAATAAGAGAGTTTTTTTTTTTTTAATTATAGTAATAGGCGACGCATAATCAGTACTATGCGTCGCCTAATACCCAATTTCTTTTTTTTTTTTCCTTTCAAAAAAACCATGCTTTTTAACAATTTGATTTTCTTCCAGCATCAAATAAGCAGTGAAAATAGTTAAACAACATAAATGAGTTTTGTTTTTTTATTTTTTTAATCAATCTGATTTTATCTCAGCATCAAATAACCAGTTAAAATATTTAAACTAGTTAGAGAAGGTGTTTTTTTTTTTTAAATCTGCCTGTTTAACAATTTTAATTTCTTCCAGAATCAAATGACCGGTGACAATATTTAAAGATGATAAATAGAGTTTTTTTTTAAAAAAAATTAGAGCAATAGACGACGCATAATCTATCCTATGCGTCGCCTGATACCCTTTTTTTTCATATAGTTTTTTAAAACCTTCATTTTTAACAATTTGATTTTGTTGGAGCATCAAATAACCAGTGAAGATATTTAAACAAGATAAATAGAGTTTTTTTTTTTTTTTTAATTTTAGTAATATGCGTCGCCTAATACTCTATATATATATTTTTTTAAACCTTCATTTTTAACAATTGGATTTTAGTTGAGCATCAAATAACCAGTTAAAATATTTAAACAATAACAAGAGAGTTTTTTTTTTTTTTTAATTATAGTAATAGGCGACGCATAATCAGTACTATGCGTCGCCTAATACCCAATTTCTTTTTTTTTTTTCTTTCAAAAAAACCATGCTTTTTAACAATTTGATTTTCTTCCAGCATCAAATAAGCAGTGAAAATAGTTAAACAACATAAATGAGTTTTGTTTTTTTATTTTTTTAATCAATCTGATTTTATCTCAGCATCAAATAACCAGTTAAAATATTTAAACTAGTTAGAGAAGGTGTTTTTTTTTTTTAAATCTGCCTGTTTAACAATTTTAATTTCTTCCAGAATCAAATGACCGGTGACAATATTTAAAGATGATAAATAGAGTTTTTTTTTAAAAAAAATTAGAGCAATAGACGACGCATAATCTATCCTATGCGTCGCCTGATACCCTTTTTTTTCATATAGTTTTTTAAAACCTTCATTTTTAACAATTTGATTTTGTTGGAGCATCAAATAACCAGTGACGATATTTAAACAAGATAAATAGAGTTTTTTTTTTTTTTTTAATTTTAGTAATATGCGTCGCCTAATACTCTATATATATATTTTTTTAAACCTTCATTTTTAACAATTGGATTTTAGTTGAGCATCAAATAACCAGTTAAAATATTTAAACAATAACAAGAGAGTTTTTTTTTTTTTTTTAATTATAGTAATAGGCGACGCATAATCAGTACTATGCGTCGCCTAATACCCAATTTCTTTTTTTTTTTTTTTGCTTTCAAAAAAACCATGCTTTTTAAGAATTTGATTTTCTTCCAGCATCAAATAAGCGGTGAAAATAGTTAAACAACATAAATGAGTTTTGTTTTTTTATTTTTTTAATCAATCTGATTTTATCTCAGTATCAAATAACCAGTTAAAATATTTAAACTAGTTAGAGAAGGTGTTTTTTTTTTTTAAAATCTGCCTGTTTAACAATTTTATTTTCTTCCGGCATCAAATGACCGGTGACAATATTTAAAGATGATAAATAGAGTTTTTTTTTTAAAAAAGTAGAGTAATAGACGACGCATAATCTATCCTATGCGTAGCCTGATACCCTTTTTTTTCATATAGTTTTTTAAAACCTTCATTTTTAACAATTTGATTTTGTTGGAGCATCAAATAACGAGTGAAGATATTTAAACAAGATAAATAGAGTTTTTTTTTTTTTTTTTAATTTTAGTAATATGCGACGCCTAATACCCTATATATATATTTTTTTAAACCTTCCTTTTTAACAATAGGATTTTAGTTGAGCATCAAATAACCAGTTAAAATATTTAAACAATAATAAGAGAGTTTTTTTTTTTTTTTAATTATAGTAATAGGCGACGCATAATCAGTACTATGCGTCGCCTAATACCCAATTTCTTTTTTTTTTTTCTTTCAAAAAAACCATGCTTTTTAACAATTTGATTTTCTTCCAGCATCAAATAAGCAGTGAAAATAGTTAAACAACATAAATTAGTTTTGTTTTTTTATTTTTTTAATCAATCTGATTTTATCTCAGCATCAAATAACCAGTTAAAATATTTAAACTAGTTAAAGAAGGTGTTTGTTTTTTTAAAATCTTCCTGTTTAACAATTTTATTTTCTTGCAGCATCAAATGACCGGTGACAATATTTAAAGATGATAAATAGAGTTTTTTTTAAAAAAAAATTAGAGGAATAGACGAAGCATAATCTATCCTACGCGTCGCCTGATACCCTTTTTTTTCATATAGTTTTTTAAAACCTTCATTTTTAACAATTTGATTTTGTTGGAGCATCAAATAACCAGTGAAGATATTTAAACAAGATAAATAGAGTTTTTTTGTTTTTTTTAATTTTAGTAATATGCGTCGCCTAATACTCTATATATATATTTTTTTAAACCTTCATTTTTAACAATTGGATTTTAGTTGAGCATCAAATAACCAGTTAAAATATTTAAACAATAACAAGAGAGTTTTTTTTTTTTTTTAATTATAGTAATAGGCGACGTATAATCATTACTATGCGTCGCCTAATACCCAATTTCTTTTTTTTTTTTTTTGCTTTCAAAAAAACCATGCTTTTTAACAATTTGATTTTCTTCCAGCATCAAATAAGCAGTGAAAATAGTTAAACAACATAAATGAGTTTTGTTTTTTTATTTTTTTAATCAATCTGATTTTATCTCAGCATCAAATAACCAGTTAAAATAATTAAACTAGTTAGAGAAGGTGTTTTTTTTTTTAAAATCTTCCTGTTTAACAATTTTATTTTCTTGCAGCATCAAATGACCGGTGACAATATTTAAAGATGATAAATAGAGTTTTTTTTTTAAAAAAAATTAGAGGAATAGACGAAGCATAATCTATCCTACGCGTCGCCTGATACCCTTTTTTTTCATATAGTTTTTTAAAACCTTCATTTTTAACAATTTGATTTTGTTGGAGCATCAAATAACCAGTGAAGATATTTAAACAAGATAAATAGAGTTTTTTTTTTTTTAATTTTAGTAATAGGCGACGCATAATCACGATTATGCGTCGCCTAATACCCTATATATATATATATATATATATTTTTTTAAAACCTTCATTTTTAACAATTGGATTTTAGTTGAGCATCAAATAACCAGTTAAAATATTTAAACAATAACAAGAGAGTTTTTTTTTTTTTTTAATTATAGTAATAGGCGACGCATAATCAGTACTATGCGTCGCCTAATACCCAATTTCTTTTTTTTTTTTCTTTCAAAAAAACCATGCTTTTTAACAATTTGATTTTCTTCCAGCATCAAATAAGCAGTGAAAATAGTTAAACAACATAAATGAGTTTTGTTTTTTTATTTTTTTAATCAATCTGATTTTATCTCAGCATCAAATAACCAGTTAAAATATTTAAACTAGTTAGAGAAGGTGTTTTTTTTTTTTAAAATCTGCATGTTTAACAATTTTAATTTCTTCCAGAATCAAATGACCGGTGACAATATTTAAAGATGATAAATAGAGTTTTTTTTAAAAAAAAATTAGAGCAATAGACGACGCATAATCTATCCTATGCGTCGCCTGATACCCTTTTCTTTCATATAGTTTTTTAAAACCTTCATTTTTAACAATTTGATTTTGTTGGAGCATCAAATAACCAGTGAAGATATTTAAACAAGATAAATAGAGTTTTTTTTTTTTTAATTTTAGTAATAGGCGACGCATAATCATGATTATGCGTCGCCTAATACCCTATATATATATATATATATATTTTTTAAAACCTTCATTTTTAACAATTGGATTTTAGTTGAGCATCAAATAACCAGTTAAAATATTTAAATAATAACAAGAGAGTTTTTTTTTTTTTTAATTATAGTAATAGGCGACGCATAATCAGTACTATGCGTCGCCTAATACCCAATTTCTTTTTTTTTTTCTTTCAAAAAAACCATGCTTTTTAACAATTTGACTTTCTTCCAGCATCAAATAAGCAGTGAAAATAGTTAAACAGCATAAATGAGTTTTGTTTTTTTATTTTTTTAATCAATCTGATTTTATCTCAGCATCAAATAACCAGTTAAAATATTTAAACTAGTTAGAGAAGGTGTTTTTTTTTTTTAAAATCTTCCTGTTTAACAATTTTATTTTCTTCCAGCATCAAATGACCAGGGACAATATTTAAAGATGATAAGCAGAGTTTTTTTTTAAAAAACAATTAGAGTAATGGACGACGCATAATCTATCCTATGCGTCGCCTGATACCCTTTTTTTTAATATAGTTTTTTAAAACCTTCATTTTTAACAATTTGATTTTGTTGGAGCTTCAAATAACCAGTGAAGATATTTAAACAAGATAAATAGAGTTTTTTTTTTTTTTTAATTTTAGTAATAGGCGACGCATAATCATGATTATGCGTCGCCTAATACCCTATATATATATTTTTTTTAAACCTTCATTTTTAACAATTGGATTTTAGTTGAGCATCAAATAACCAGTTAAAATATTTAAACAATAACAAGAGAGTTTTTTTTTTTTTTTTTTAATTATAATAATAGGCGACGCATAATAAGTACTATGCGTCGCCTAATACCCAATTTCTTTTTTTTTTTTATCTTTCAAAAAAACCATGCTTCTTAACAATTTGATTTTCTTCCAGCATCAAATAAGCAGTGAAAATAGTTAAACAACATAAATGAGTTTTGTTTTTTTATTTTTTTAATCAATCTGATTTTATCTCAGTATCAAATAACCAGTTAAAATATTTAAACTAGTTAGAGAAGGTGTTTTTTTTTTAAAATCTGCTTGTTTAACAATTTTATTTTCTTCCAGCATCAAATGACCGGTGACAATATTTAAAGATGATAAATAGAGTTTTTTTTTAAAAAAAATTAGAGGAATAGACGAAGCATAATCTATCCTATGCGTCGCCTGATACCCTTTTTTTTCATATAGTTTTTTAAAACCTTCATTTTTAACAATTTGATTTTGTTGGAGCATCAAATAACCAGTGAAGATATTTAAACAAGATAAATAGAGTTTTTTTTTTTTTAATTTTAGTAATAGGCGACGCATAATCATGATTATGCGTCGCCTAATACCCTATATATATATATATATATATATATTTTAAACCTTCATTTTTTACAATTGGATTTTAGTTGAGCATCAAATAACCAGTTAAAATATTTAAACAATAACAAGAGAGTTTTTTTTTTTTTTAATTATAGTAATAGGCGACGCATAATCAGTACTATGCGACGCCTAATACCCAATTTCTTTTTTTTTTTCTTTCAAAAAAACCATGCTTTTTAACAATTTGACTTTCTTCCAGCATCAAATAAGCAGTGAAAATAGTTAAACAACATAAATGAGTTTTGTTTTTTTATTTTTTTAATCAATCTGATTTTATCTCAGTATCAAATAACCAGTTAAAATATTTAAACTAGTTAGAGAAGGTGTTTTTTTTTTAAAATCTGCTTGTTTAACAATTTTATTTTCTTCCAGCATCAAATGACCAGGGACAATATTTAAAGATGATAAGCAGAGTTTTTTTTTTTAAAAACAATTAGAGTAATGGACGACGCATAATCTATCCTATGCGTCGCCTGATACCCTTTTTTTTCATATAGTTTTTTAAAACCTTCATTTTTAACAATTTGATTTTGTTGGAGCATCAAATAACCAGTGAAGATATTTAAACAAGATAAATAGAGTTTTTTTTTTTTTTTAATTTTAGTAATAGGCGACGCATAATCATGATTATGCGTCGCCTAATACCCTATATATATATTTTTTTTAAACCTTCATTTTTAACAATTGGATTTTAGTTGAGCATCAAATAACCAGTTAAAATATTTGAACAATAACAAGAGAGTTTTTTTTTTTTTAATTATAGTAATAGGCGACGCATAATCAGTACTATGCGTCGCCTAATACCCAATTTCTTTTTTTTTTTCTTTCAAAAAAACCATGCTTTTTAACAATTTGATTTTCTTCCAGCATCAAATAAGCAGTGAAAATAGTTAAACAACATAAATGAGTTTTGATTTTTTATTTTTTTAATCAATCTGATTTTATCTCAGCATCAAATAACCAGTTAAAATATTTAAACTAGTTAGAGAAGGTGTTTTTTCTTTTAAAATCTGCCTGTTTAACAATTTTAATTTCTTCCAGAATCAAATGACCGGTGACAATATTTAAAGATGATAAATAGAGTTTTTTTTAGAAAAAAATTAGAGCAATAGACGACGCATAATCTATCCTATGCGTCGCCTGATACCCTTTTTTTCCATATAGTTTTTTAAAACCTTCATTTTTAACAATTTGATTTTGTTGGAGCATCAAATAACCAGTGAAGATATTTAAACAAGATAAATAGAGTTTTTTTTTTTTTTTAATTTTAGTAATAGGCGACGCATAATCATGATTATGCGTCGCCTAATACCCTATATATATATATATATATTTTTTTTTTAAGCCTTCATTTTTAACAATTGGATTTTAGTTGAGCATCAAATAACCAGTTAACATATTTAAACAATAACAAGAGAGTTTTTTTTTTTTTTTAATTATAGTAATAGGCGACGCATAATCAGTACTATGCGTCGCCTAATACCCAATTTCTTTTTTTTTTTTCTTTCAAAAAAACCATGCTTTTTAACAATTTGATTTTCTTCCAGCATCAAATAAGCAGTGAAAATAGTTAAACAACATAAATGAGTTTTGTTTTTTTATTTTTTTAATCAATCTGATTTTATCTCAGCATCAAATAACCAGTTAAAATATTTAAACTAGTTAGAGAAGGTGTTTTTTTTTTTTAAAATCTGCATGTTTAACAATTTTAATTTCTTCCAGAATCAAATGACCGGTGACAATATTTAAAGATGATAAATAGAGTTTTTTTTAAAAAAAAATTAGAGCAATAGACGACGCATAATCTATCCTATGCGTCGCCTGATACCCTTTTCTTTCATATAGTTTTTTAAAACCTTCATTTTTAACAATTTGATTTTGTTGGAGCATCAAATAACCAGTGAAGATATTTAAACAAGATAAATAGAGTTTTTTTTTTTTTAATTTTAGTAATAGGCGACGCATAATCATGATTATGCGTCGCCTAATACCCTATATATATATATATATATATTTTTTAAAACCTTCATTTTTAACAATTGGATTTTAGTTGAGCATCAAATAACCAGTTAAAATATTTAAATAATAACAAGAGAGTTTTTTTTTTTTTTAATTATAGTAATAGGCGACGCATAATCAGTACTATGCGTCGCCTAATACCCAATTTCTTTTTTTTTTTCTTTCAAAAAAACCATGCTTTTTAACAATTTGACTTTCTTCCAGCATCAAATAAGCAGTGAAAATAGTTAAACAGCATAAATGAGTTTTGTTTTTTTATTTTTTTAATCAATCTGATTTTATCTCAGCATCAAATAACCAGTTAAAATATTTAAACTAGTTAGAGAAGGTGTTTTTTTTTTTTAAAATCTTCCTGTTTAACAATTTTATTTTCTTCCAGCATCAAATGACCAGGGACAATATTTAAAGATGATAAGCAGAGTTTTTTTTTAAAAAACAATTAGAGTAATGGACGACGCATAATCTATCCTATGCGTCGCCTGATACCCTTTTTTTTAATATAGTTTTTTAAAACCTTCATTTTTAACAATTTGATTTTGTTGGAGCTTCAAATAACCAGTGAAGATATTTAAACAAGATAAATAGAGTTTTTTTTTTTTTTTAATTTTAGTAATAGGCGACGCATAATCATGATTATGCGTCGCCTAATACCCTATATATATATTTTTTTTAAACCTTCATTTTTAACAATTGGATTTTAGTTGAGCATCAAATAACCAGTTAAAATATTTAAACAATAACAAGAGAGTTTTTTTTTTTTTTTTTTAATTATAATAATAGGCGACGCATAATAAGTACTATGCGTCGCCTAATACCCAATTTCTTTTTTTTTTTTATCTTTCAAAAAAACCATGCTTCTTAACAATTTGATTTTCTTCCAGCATCAAATAAGCAGTGAAAATAGTTAAACAACATAAATGAGTTTTGTTTTTTTATTTTTTTAATCAATCTGATTTTATCTCAGTATCAAATAACCAGTTAAAATATTTAAACTAGTTAGAGAAGGTGTTTTTTTTTTAAAATCTGCTTGTTTAACAATTTTATTTTCTTCCAGCATCAAATGACCGGTGACAATATTTAAAGATGATAAATAGAGTTTTTTTTTAAAAAACATTAGAGGAATAGACGAAGCATAATCTATCCTATGCGTCGCCTGATACCCTTTTTTTTCATATAGTTTTTTAAAACCTTCATTTTTAACAATTTGATTTTGTTGGAGCATCAAATAACCAGTGAAGATATTTAAACAAGATAAATAGAGTTTTTTTTTTTTTAATTTTAGTAATAGGCGACGCATAATCATGATTATGCGTCGCCTAATACCCTATATATATATATATATATATATATTTTAAACCTTCATTTTTTACAATTGGATTTTAGTTGAGCATCAAATAACCAGTTAAAATATTTAAACAATAACAAGAGAGTTTTTTTTTTTTTTAATTATAGTAATAGGCGACGCATAATCAGTACTATGCGACGCCTAATACCCAATTTCTTTTTTTTTTTCTTTCAAAAAAACCATGCTTTTTAACAATTTGACTTTCTTCCAGCATCAAATAAGCAGTGAAAATAGTTAAACAACATAAATGAGTTTTGTTTTTTTATTTTTTTAATCAATCTGATTTTATCTCAGTATCAAATAACCAGTTAAAATATTTAAACTAGTTAGAGAAGGTGTTTTTTTTTTAAAATCTGCTTGTTTAACAATTTTATTTTCTTCCAGCATCAAATGACCAGGGACAATATTTAAAGATGATAAGCAGAGTTTTTTTTTTTAAAAACAATTAGAGTAATGGACGACGCATAATCTATCCTATGCGTCGCCTGATACCCTTTTTTTTCATATAGTTTTTTAAAACCTTCATTTTTAACAATTTGATTTTGTTGGAGCATCAAATAACCAGTGAAGATATTTAAACAAGATAAATAGAGTTTTTTTTTTTTTTTAATTTTAGTAATAGGCGACGCATAATCATGATTATGCGTCGCCTAATACCCTATATATATATTTTTTTTAAACCTTCATTTTTAACAATTGGATTTTAGTTGAGCATCAAATAACCAGTTAAAATATTTGAACAATAACAAGAGAGTTTTTTTTTTTTTAATTATAGTAATAGGCGACGCATAATCAGTACTATGCGTCGCCTAATACCCAATTTCTTTTTTTTTTTCTTTCAAAAAAACCATGCTTTTTAACAATTTGATTTTCTTCCAGCATCAAATAAGCAGTGAAAATAGTTAAACAACATAAATGAGTTTTGATTTTTTATTTTTTTAATCAATCTGATTTTATCTCAGCATCAAATAACCAGTTAAAATATTTAAACTAGTTAGAGAAGGTGTTTTTTCTTTTAAAATCTGCCTGTTTAACAATTTTAATTTCTTCCAGAATCAAATGACCGGTGACAATATTTAAAGATGATAAATAGAGTTTTTTTTAGAAAAAAATTAGAGCAATAGACGACGCATAATCTATCCTATGCGTCGCCTGATACCCTTTTTTTCCATATAGTTTTTTAAAACCTTCATTTTTAACAATTTGATTTTGTTGGAGCATCAAATAACCAGTGAAGATATTTAAACAAGATAAATAGAGTTTTTTTTTTTTTTTAATTTTAGTAATAGGCGACGCATAATCATGATTATGCGTCGCCTAATACCCTATATATATATATATATATTTTTTTTTTAAGCCTTCATTTTTAACAATTGGATTTTAGTTGAGCATCAAATAACCAGTTAACATATTTAAACAATAACAAGAGAGTTTTTTTTTTTTTAATTATAGTAATAGGCGACGCATAATCAGTACTATGCGTCGCCTAATACCCAATTTCTTTTTTTTTTTCTTTCAAAAAAACCATGCTTTTTAACAATTTGACTTTCTTCCAGCATCAAATAAGCAGTGAAAATAGTTAAACAGCATAAATGAGTTTTGTTTTTTTATTTTTTTAATCAATCTGATTTTATCTCAGCATCAAATAACCAGTTAAAATATTTAAACTAGTTAGAGAAGGTGTTTTTTTTTTAAAATCTGCCTGTTTAACAATTTTATTTTCTTCCAGCATCAAATGACCGGTGACAATATTTAAAGATGATAAATAGAGTTTTTTTTAAAAAAAAAATTAGAGGAATAGACGAAGCATAATCTATCCTACGCGTCGCCTGATACCCTTTTTTTTCATATAGTTTTTTAAAACCTTCATTTTTAACAATTTGATTTTGTTGGAGCATCAAATAACCAGTGAAGATATTTAAACAAGATAAATAGAGTTTTTTTTTTTTTTAATTTTAGTAATATGCGTCGCCTAATACTCTATATATATATTTTTTTAAACCTTCATTTTTAACAATTGGATTTTAGTTGAGCATCAAATAACCAGTTAAAATATTTAAACAATAACAAGAGAGTTTTTTTTTTTTTTTTTAATTATAGTAATAGGCGACGCATAATCAGTACTATGCGTCGCCTAATACCCAATTTCTTTTTTTTTTTTTTTTGCTTTCAAAAAAACCATGCTTTTTAACAATTTGATTTTCTTCCAGCATCAAATAAGCGGTGAAAATAGTTAAACAACATAAATGAGTTTTGTTTTTTTATTTTTTTAATCAATCTGATTTTATCTCAGCATCAAATAACCAGTTAAAATATTTAAACTAGTTAGAGAAGGTGTTTTTTTTTTTTAAAATCTGCCTGTTTAACAATTTTATTTTCTTCCGGCATCAAATGACCGGTGACAATATTTAAAGATGATAAATAGAGTTTTTTTTTTAAAAACGTAGAGTAATAGACGACGCATAATCTATCCTATGCGTCGCCTGATACCCTTTTTTTTCATATAGTTTTTTAAAACCTTCATTTTTAACAATTTGATTTTGTTGGAGCATCAAATAACCAGTGAAGATATTTAAACAAGATAAATAGAGTTTTTTTTTTTTTTTTTAATTTTAGTAATATGCGTCGCCTAATACCCTATATATATATATTTTTTAAACCTTCATTTTTAACAATAGGATTTTAGTTGAGCATCAAATAACCAGTTAAAATATTTAAACAATAATAAGAGAGTTTTTTTTTTTTTAATTATAGTAATAGGCGACGCATAATCAGTACTATGCGTCGCCTAATACCCAATTTCTTTTTTTTTTTTTCTTTCAAAAAAACCATGCTTTTTAACAATTTGATTTTCTTCCAGCATCAAATAAGCAGTGAAAATAGTTAAACAACATAAATGAGTTTTGTTTTTTTATTTTTTTAATCAATCTGATTTTATCTCAGCATCAAATAACCAGTTAAAATATTTAAACTAGTTAGAGAAGGTGTTTTTTTTTTTAAAATCTTCCTGTTTAACAATTTTATTTTCTTGCAGCATCAAATGACCGGTGACAATATTTAAAGATGATAAATAGAGTTTTTTTTAAAAAAATATTAGAGGAATAGACGAAGCATAATCTATCCTACGCGTCGCCTGATACCCTTTTTTTTCATATAGTTTTTTACAACCTTCATTTTTAACAATTTGATTTTGTTGGAGCATCAAATAACCAGTGAAGATATTTAAACAAGATAAATAGAGTTTTTTTTTTTTTTTTTAATTTTAGTAATATGCGTCGCCTAATACTCTATATATATATTTTTTTAAACCTTCATTTTTAACAATTGGATTTTAGTTGAGCATCAAATAACCAGTTAAAATATTTAAACAATAACAAGAGAGTTTTTTTTTTTTTTTAATTATAGTAATAGGCGACGCATAATAAGTACTATGCGTCGCCTAATACCCAATTTCTTTTTTTTTTTTTTTCTTTCAAAAAAACCATGCTTCTTAACAATTTGATTTTCTTCCAGCATCAAATAAGCAGTGAAAATAGTTAAACAACATAAATGAGTTTTGTTTTTTTATTTTTTTAATCAATCTGATTTTATCTCAGCATCAAATAACCAGTTAAAATATTTAAACTAGTTAGAGAAGGTGTTTTTTTTTTTTAAATCTGCCTGTTTAACAATTTTAATTTCTTCCAGAATCAAATGACCGGTGACAATATTTAAAGATGATAAATAGAGTTTTTTTTTAAAAAAAATTAGAGCAATAGACGACGCATAATCTATCCTATGCGTCGCCTGATACCCTTTTTTTTCATATAGTTTTTTAAAACCTTCATTTTTAACAATTTGATTTTGTTGGAGCATCAAATAACCAGTGAAGATATTTAAACAAGATAAATAGAGTTTTTTTTTTTTTTTAATTTTAGTAATATGCGTCGCCTAATACTCTATATATATATTTTTTTAAACCTTCATTTTTAACAATTGGATTTTAGTTGAGCGTCAAATAACCAGTTAAAATATTTAAACAATAACAAGAGAGTTTTTTTTTTTTTTAATTATAGTAATAGGTGACGCATAATAAGTACTATGCGTCGCCTAATACCCAATTTTTTTTTTTTTTCTTTCAAAAAAACCACGTTTCTTAACAATTTGATTTTCTTCCAGCATCAAATAAGCAGTGAAAATAGTTAAACAACATAAATGAGTTTTGTTTTTTTATTTTTTTAATAAATCTGATTTTATCTCAGTATCAAATAACCAGTTAAAATATTTAAACTAGTTAGAGAAGGTGTTTTTTTTTTAAAATCTGCCTGTTTAACAATTTTATTTTCTTCCAGCATCAAATGACCGGTGACAATATTTAAAGATCATAAATAGAGTTTTTTTTTAAAAAAAATTAGAGGAATAGACGAAGCATAATCTATCCTACGCGTCGCCTGATACCCTTTTTTTTCATATAGTTTTTTAAAACCTTCATTTTTAACAATTTGATTTTGTTGGAGCATCAAATAACCAGTGAAGATATTTAAACAAGATAAATAGAGTTTTTTTTTTTTTTAATTTTAGTAATAGGCGACGCATAATCATGATTATGCGTCGCCTAATACCCTATATATATATATATATATATTTTTTAAAACCTTCATTTTTAACAATTGGATTTTAGTTGAGCATCAAATAACCAGTTAAAATATTTAAACAATAACAAGAGAGTTTTTTTTTTTTTTTAATTATAGTAATAGGCGACGCATAATCAGTACTATGCGTCGCCTAATACCCAATTTCTTTTTTTTTTTTTTCTTTCAAAAAAACCATGCTTTTTAACAATTTGATTTTCTTCCAGCATCAAATAAGCAGTGAAAATAGTTAAACAACATAAATGAGTTTTGTTTTTTTATTTTTTTAATCAATCTGATTTTATCTCAGCATCAAATAACCAGTTAAAATATTTAAACTAGTTAGAGAAGGTGTTTTTTTTTTTAAAATCTGCCTGTTTAACAATTTTAATTTCTTCCAGAAGCAAATGACCGGTGACAATATTTAAAGATGATAAATAGAGTTTTTTTTTAAAAAAAATTAGAGCAATAGACGACGCATAATCTATCCTATGCGTCGCCTGATACCCTTTTTTTTCATATAGTTTTTTAAAACCTTCATTTTTAACAATTTGATTTTGTTGGAGCATCAAATAACCAGTGAAGATATTTAAACAAGATAAATAGAGTTTTTTTTTTTTTTTAATTTTAGTAATATGCGTCGCCTAATACTCTATATATATATTTTTTTAAACCTTCATTTTTAACAATTGGATTTTAGTTGAGCATCAAATAACCAGTTAAAATATTTAAACAATAACAAGAGAGTTTTTTTTTTTTTTTAATTATAGTAATAGGCGACGCATAATCAGTACTATGCGTCGCCTAATACCCAATTTCTTTTTTTTTTTTCTTTCAAAAAAACCATGCTTTTTAACAATTTGATTTTCTTCCAGCATCAAATAAGCGGTGAAAATAGTTAAACAACATAAATGAGTTTTGTTTTTTTATTTTTTTAATCAATCTGATTTTATCTCAGCATCAAATAACCAGTTAAAATATTTAAACTAGTTAGAGAAGGTGTTTTTTTTTTTTAAAATCTGCCTGTTTAACAATTTTATTTTCTTCCGGCATCAAATGACCGGTGACAATATTTAAAGATGATAAATAGAGTTTTTTTTTAAAAAAAGTAGAGTAATAGACGACGCATAATCTATCCTATGCGTCGCCTGATACCCTTTTTTTTCATATAGTTTTTTAAAACCTTCATTTTTAACAATTTGATTTTGTTGGAGCATCAAATAACCAGTGAAGATATTTAAACAAGATAAATAGAGTTTTTTTTTTTTTTTTAATTTTAGTAATATGCGTCGCCTAATACCCTATATATATATTTTTTTAAACCTTCCTTTTTAACAATAGGATTTTAGTTGAGCATCAAATAACCAGTTAAAATATTTAATTTTTTAATTTTAGTAATAGGCGACGCATAATCATGATTATGCGTCGCCTAATACCCTATATATATATATATATTTTTTTTTAAGCCTTCATTTTTAACAATTGGATTTTAGTTGAGCATCAAATAACCAGTTAACATATTTAAACAATAACAAGAGAGTTTTTTTTTTTTTAATTATAGTAATAGGCGACGCATAATCACTACTATGCGTCGCCTAATACCCAATTTCTTTTTTTTTTTCTTTCAAAAAAACCATGCTTTTTAACAATTTGACTTTCTTCCAGCATCAAATAAGCAGTGAAAATAGTTAAACAGCATAAATGAGTTTTGTTTTTTTATTTTTTTAATCAATCTGATTTTATCTCAGCATCAAATAACGAGTTAAAATATTTAAACTAGTTAGAGAAGGTGTTTTTTTTTTTTAAAATCTGCCTGTTTAACAATTTTATTTTCTTCCGGCATCAAATGACCGGTGACAATATTTAAAGATGATAAATAGAGTTTTTTTTTTAAAAACGTAGAGTAATAGACGACGCATAATCTATCCTATGCGTCGCCTGATACCCTTTTTTTTTCATATAGTTTTTTAAAACCTTCATTTTTAACAATTTGATTTTGTTGGAGCATCAAATAACCAGTGAAGATATTTAAACAAGATAAATAGAGTTTTTTTTTTTTTTTTTTAATTTTAGTAATATGCGTCGCCTAATACCCTATATATATATATTTTTTAAACCTTCATTTTTAACAATAGGATTTTAGTTGAGCATCAAATAACCAGTTAAAATATTTAAACAATAATAAGAGAGTTTTTTTTTTTTTTAATTATAGTAATAGGCGACGCATAATCAGTACTATGCGTCGCCTAATACCCAATTTCTTTTTTTTTTTTTTTCTTTCAAAAAAACCATGCTTTTTAACAATTTGATTTTCTTCCAGCATCAAATAAGCAGTGAAAATAGTTAAACAACATAAATGAGTTTTGTTTTTTTATTTTTTTAATCAATCTGATTTTATCTCAGCATCAAATAACCAGTTAAAATATTTAAACTAGTTAGAGAAGGTGTTTTTATTTTTTAAAATCTTCCTGTTTAACAATTTTATTTTCTTGCAGCATCAAATGACCGGTGACAATATTTAAAGATGATAAATAGAGTTTTTTTTTAAAAAATATTAGAGGAATAGACGAAGCATAATCTATCCTACGCGTCGCCTGATACCCTTTTTTTTCATATAGTTTTTTAAAACCTTCATTTTTAACAATTTGATTTTGTTGGAGCATCAAATAACGAGTGAAGATATTTAAACAAGATAAATAGAGTTTTTTTTTTTTTTTTTAATTTTAGTAATATGCGTCGCCTAATACTCTATATATATATTTTTTTAAACCTTCATTTTTAACAATTGGATTTTAGTTGAGCATCAAATAACCAGTTAAAATATTTAAACAATAACAAGAGAGTTTTTTTTTTTTTTAATTATAGTAATAGGCGACGCATAATAAGTACTATGCGTCGCCTAATACCCAATTTCTTTTTTTTTTTTTTTCTTTCAAAAAAACCATGCTTCTTAACAATTTGATTTTCTTCCAGCATCAAATAAGCAGTGAAAATAGTTAAACAACATAAATGAGTTTTGTTTTTTTATTTTTTTAATCAATCTGATTTTATCTCAGCATCAAATAACCAGTTAAAATATTTAAACTAGTTAGAGAAGGTGTTTTTTTTTTTTAAATCTGCCTGTTTAACAATTTTAATTTCTTCCAGAATCAAATGACCGGTGACAATATTTAAAGATGATAAATAGAGTTTTTTTTTAAAAAAAATTAGAGCAATAGACGACGCATAATCTATCCTATGCGTCGCCTGATACCCTTTTTTTTCATATAGTTTTTTAAAACCTTCATTTTTAACAATTTGATTTTGTTGGAGCATCAAATAACCAGTGAAGATATTTAAACAAGATAAATAGAGTTTTTTTTTTTTTTTAATTTTAGTAATATGCGTCGCCTAATACTCTATATATATATTTTTTTAAACCTTCATTTTTAACAATTGGATTTTAGTTGAGCATCAAATAACCAGTTAAAATATTTAAACAATAACAAGAGAGTTTTTTTTTTTTTTTTAATTATAGTAATAGGTGACGCATAATAAGTACTATGCGTCGCCTAATACCCAATTTTTTTTTTTTTCTTTCAAAAAAACCACGCTTCTTAACAATTTGATTTTCTTCCAGCATCAAATAAGCAGTGAAAATAGTTAAACAACATAAATGAGTTTTGTTTTTTTATTTTTTTAATCAATCTGATTTTATCTCAGTATCAAATAACCAGTTAAAATATTTAAACTAGTTAGAGAAGGTGTTTTTTTTTTAAAATCTGCCTGTTTAACAATTTTATTTTCTTCCAGCATCAAATGACCGGTGACAATATTTAAAGATCATAAATAGAGTTTTTTTTAAAAAAAAATTAGAGGAATAGACGAAGCATAATCTATCCTACGCGTCGCCTGATACCCTTTTTTTTCATATAGTTTTTTAAAACCTTCATTTTTAACAATTTGATTTTGTTGGAGCATCAAATAACCAGTGAAGATATTTAAACAAGATAAATAGAGTTTTTTTTTTTTTTAATTTTAGTAATAGGCGACGCATAATCATGATTATGCGTCGCCTAATACCCTATATATATATATATATATTTTTTTTTTTAAAACCTTCATTTTTAACAATTGGATTTTAGTTGAGCATCAAATAACCAGTTAAAATATTTAAACAATAACAAGAGAGTTTTTTTTTTTTTTAATTATAGTAATAGGCGACGCATAATAAGTACTATGCGTCGCCTAATACCCAATTTCTTTTTTTTTTTTTTTCTTTCAAAAAAACCATGCTTCTTAACAATTTGATTTTCTTCCAGCATCAAATAAGCAGTGAAAATAGTTAAACAACATAAATGAGTTTTGTTTTTTTATTTTTTTAATCAATCTGATTTTATCTCAGCATCAAATAACCAGTTAAAATATTTAAACTAGTTAGAGAAGGTGTTTGTTTTTTTAAAATCTGCCTGTTTAACAATTTTAATTTCTTCCAGAAGCAAATGACCGGTGACAATATTTAAAGATGATAAATAGAGTTTTTTTTTAAAAAAAATTAGAGCAATAGACGACGCATAATCTATCCTATGCGTCGCCTGATACCCTTTTTTTTCATATAGTTTTTTAAAACCTTCATTTTTAACAATTTGATTTTGTTGGAGCATCAAATAACCAGTGAAGATATTTAAACAAGATAAATAGAGTTTTTTTTTTTTTTTAATTTTAGTAATATGCGTCGCCTAATACTCTATATATATATTTTTTTAAACCTTCATTTTTAACAATTGGATTTTAGTTGAGCATCAAATAACCAGTTAAAATATTTAAACAATAACAAGAGAGTTTTTTTTTTTTTTAAATTATAGTAATAGGCGACGCATAATCAGTACTATGCGTCGCCTAATACCCAATTTCTTTTTTTTTTTTTTTTGCTTTCAAAAAAACCATGCTTTTTAACAATTTGATTTTCTTCCAGCATCAAATAAGCGGTGAAAATAGTTAAACAACATAAATGAGTTTTGTTTTTTTATTTTTTTAATCAATCTGATTTTATCTCAGCATCAAATAACCAGTTAAAATATTTAAACTAGTTAGAGAAGGTGTTTTTTTTTTTAAAATCTGCCTATTTAACAATTTTATTTTCTTCCGGCATCAAATGACCGGTGACAATATTTAAAGATGATAAATAGAGTTTTTTTTTTAAAAAAGTAGAGTAATAGACGACGCATAATCTATCCTATGCGTCGCCTGATACCCTTTTTTTTCATATAGTTTTTTAAAACCTTCATTTTTAACAATTTGATTTTGTTGGAGCATCAAATAACTAGTAAAGATATTTAAACAAGATAAATAGAGTTTTTTTTTTTTTAATTTTAGTAATAAGCGACGCATAATCATGATTATGCGTCGCCTAATACCCTATATATATATATATATTTTTTTTTTAAACCTTCATTTTTAACAATTGGATTTTAGTTGAGCATCAAATAACCAGTTAAAATATTTAAAAAATAACAAGAGAGTTTTTTTTTTTTAATTATAGTAATAGGCGACGCATAATCAGTACTATGCGTCGCCTAATACCCAATTTCTTTTTTTTTTCTTTTTTTCTTTCAAAAAAACCATGCTTTTTAACAATTTGATTTTCTTCCAGCATCAAATAAGCAGTGAAAATAGTTAAACAACATAAATGAGTTTTGTTTTTTTATTTTTTTAATCAATCTGATTTTATCTCAGCATCAAATAACCAGTTAAAATATTTAAACTAGTTAGAGAAGGTGTTTTTTTTTTTTTAAATCTGCCTGTTTAACAATTTTATTTTCTTCCAGCATCAAATGACCGGTGACAATATTTAAAGATGATAAACAGAGTTTTTTTTAAAAAAAATTAGAGCAATAGACGACGCATAATCTATCCTATGCGTCGCCTGATACCCTTTTTTTTCATATAGTTTTTTAAAACCTTCATTTTTAACAATTTGATTTTGTTGGAGCATCAAATAACCAGTGAAGATATTTAAACAAGATAAATAGAGTTTTTTTTTTTTTTTTTTAATTTTAGTAATATGCGTCGCCTAATACTCTATATATATATTTTTTTAAACCTTCATTTTTAACAATTGGATTTTAGTTGAGCATCAAATAACCAGTTAAAATATTTAAACAATAACAAGAGAGTTTTTTTTTTTTTTTTAATTATAGTAATAGGCGACGCATAATCAGTACTATGCGTCGCCTAATACCCAATTTCTTTTTTTTTTTTTTTGCTTTCAAAAAAACCATGCTTTTTAACAATTTGATTTTCTTCCAGCATCAAATAAGCGGTGAAAATAGTTAAACAACATAAATGAGTTTTGTTTTTTTATTTTTTTAATCAATCTGATTTTATCTCAGCATCAAATAACCAGTTAAAATATTTAAACTAGTTAGAGAAGGTGTTTTTTTTTTTTAAAATCTGCCTGTTTAACAATTTTATTTTCTTCCGGCATCAAATGACCGGTGACAATATTTAAAGATGATAAATAGAGTTTTTTTTTTAAAAACGTAGAGTAATAGACGACGCATAATCTATCCTATGCGTCGCCTGATACCCTTTTTTTTCATATAGTTTTTTAAAACCTTCATTTTTAACAATTTGATTTTGTTGGAGCATCAAATAACCAGTGAAGATATTTAAACAAGATAAATAGAGTTTTTTTTTTTTTTTTTAATTTTAGTAATATGCGTCGCCTAATAACCTATATATATATATTTTTTAAACCTTCATTTTTAACAATAGGATTTTAGTTGAGCATCAAATAACCAGTTAAAATATTGAAACAATAATAAGAGAGTTTTTTTTTTTTTTAATTATAGTAATAGGCGACGCATAATCAGTACTATGCGTCGCCTAATACCCAATTTCTTTTTTTTTTTTTCTTTCAAAAAAACCATGCTTTTTAACAATTTGATTTTCTTCCAGCATCAAATAAGCAGTGAAAATAGTTAAACAACATAAATGAGTTTTGTTTTTTTATTTTTTTAATCAATCTGATTTTATCTCAGCATCAAATAACCAGTTAAAATATTTAAACTAGTTAGAGAAGGTGTTTTTATTTTTTAAAATCTTCCTGTTTAACAATTTTATTTTCTTGCAGCATCAAATGACCGGTGACAATATTTAAAGATGATAAATAGAGTTTTTTTTTAAAAAATATTAGAGGAATAGACGAAGCATAATCTATCCTACGCGTCGCCTGATACCCTTTTTTTTCATATAGTTTTTTAAAACCTTCATTTTTAACAATTTGATTTTGTTGGAGCATCAAATAACCAGTGAAGATATTTAAACAAGATAAATAGAGTTTTTTTTTTTTTTTTAATTTTAGTAATATGCGTCGCCTAATACTCTATATATATATTTTTTTAAACCTTCATTTTTAACAATTGGATTTTAGTTGAGCATCAAATAACCAGTTAAAATATTTAAACAATAACAAGAGAGTTTTTTTTTTTTTTTAATTATAGTAATAGGCGACGCATAATAAGTACTATGCGTCGCCTAATACCCAATTTCTTTTTTTTTTTTTTTCTTTCAAAAAAACCATGCTTCTTAACAATTTGATTTTCTTCCAGCATCAAATAAGCAGTGAAAATAGTTAAACAACATAAATGAGTTTTGTTTTTTTATTTTTTTAATCAATCTGATTTTATCTCAGCATCAAATAACTAGTTAAAATATTTAAACTAGTTAGAGAAGGTGTTTTTTTTTTTTAAATCTGCCTGTTTAACAATTTTAATTTCTTCCAGAATCAAATGACCGGTGACAATATTTAAAGATGATAAATAGAGTTTTTTTTAAAAAAAAATTAGAGCAATAGACGACGCATAATCTATCCTATGCGTCGCCTGATACCCTTTTTTTTCATATAGTTTTTTAAAACCTTCATTTTTAACAATTTGATTTTGTTGGAGCATCAAATAACCAGTGAAGATATTTAAACAAGATAAATAGAGTTTTTTTTTTTTTTTTAATTTTAGTAAAATGCGTCGCCTAATACTCTATATATATATTTTTTTAAAACCTTCATTTTTAACAATTGGATTTTAGTTGAGCATCAAATAACCAGTTAAAATATTTAAACAATAACAAGAGAGTTTTTTTTTTTTTTTAATTATAGTAATAGGCGACGCATAATCAGTACTATGCGTCGCCTAATACCCAATTTCTTTTTTTTTTTTCTTTTAAAAAAACCATGCTTTTTAACAATTTGATTTTCTTCCAGCATCAAATAAGCAGTGAAAATAGTTAAACAACATAAATGAGTTTTGTTTTTTTATTTTTTTAATCAATCTGATTTTATCTCAGCATCAAATAACCAGTTAAAATATTTAAACTAGTTAGAGAAGGTGTTTTTTTTTTTAAAATCTTCCTGTTTAACAATTTTATTTTCTTGCAGCATCAAATGACCGGTGACAATATTTAAAGATGATAAATAGAGTTTTTTTTAAAAAAAAATTAGAGGAATAGACGAAGCATAATCTATCCTACGCGTCGCCTGATACCCTTTTTTTTCATATAGTTTTTTAAAACCTTCATTTTTCACAATTTGATTTTGTAGGAGCATCAAATAACCAGTGAAGATATTTAAACAAGATAAATAGAGTTTTTTTTTTTTTTAATTTTAGTAATATGCGTCGCCTAATACTCTATATATATATTTTTTTAAACCTTCATTTTTAACAATTGGATTTTAGTTGAGCATCAAATAACCAGTTAAAATATTTAAACAATAACAAGAGAGTTTTTTTTTTTTTTTAATTATAGTAATAGGCGACGCATAATCAGTACTATGCGTCGCCTAATACCCAATTTCTTTTTTTTTTTTTTTTGCTTTCAAAAAAACCATGCTTTTTAACAATTTGATTTTCTTCCAGCATCAAATAAGCGGTGAAAATAGTTAAACAACATAAATGAGTTTTGTTTTTTTATTTTTTTAATCAATCTGATTTTATCTCAGCATCAAATAACCAGTTAAAATATTTAAACTAGTTAGAGAAGGTGTTTTTTTTTTTTAAAATCTGCCTGTTTAACAATTTTATTTTCTTCCGGCATCAAATGACCGGTGACAATATTTAAAGATGATAAATAGAGTTTTTTTTTTAAAAAAGTAGAGTAATAGACGACGCATAATCTATCCTATGCGTCGCCTGATACCCTTTTTTTTCATATAGTTTTTTAAAACCTTCATTTTTAACAATTTGATTTTGTTGGAGCATCAAATAACCAGTGAAGATATTTAAACAAGATAAATAGAGTTTTTTTTTTTTTTTTTAGTTTTAGTAATTGGCGACGCATAATCATGATTATGCGTCGCCTAATACCCTATATATATATATATATATATTTTTTTTTTTTTTAAACCTTCATTTTTAACAATTGGATTTTAGTTGAGCATCAAATAACCAGTTAAAATATTTAAACAATAACAAGAGAGTTTTTTTTTTCTTTTAATTATAGTAATAGGCGACGCATAATCAGTACTATGCGTCGCCTAATACCCAATTTCTTTTTTTTTTTTTTCTTTCAAAAAAACCATGCTTTTTAACAATTTGATTTTCTTCCAGCATCAAATAAGCAGTGAAAATAGTTAAACAACATAAATGAGTTTTGTTTTTTTATTTTTTTAATCAATCTGATTTTATCTCAGCATCAAATAACCAGTTAAAATATTTAAACTAGTTAGAGAAGGTGTTTTTTTTTTTAAAATCTGCCTGTTTAACAATTTTAATTTCTTCCAGAATCAAATGACCGGTGACAATATTTAAAGATGATAAATAGAGTTTTTTTTTTAAAAAAGTAGAGTAATAGACGACGCATAATCTATCCTATGCGTCGCCTGATACCCTTTTTTTTGATATAGTTTTTTAAAACCTTCATTTTTAACAATTTGATTTTGTTGGAGCATCAAATAACCAGTGAAGATATTTAAACAAGATAAATAGAGTTTTTTTTTTTTTTTTTAGTTTTAGTAATTGGCGACGCATAATCATGATTATGCGTCGCCTAATACCCTATATATATATATATATTTTTTTTTTTTTAAACCTTCATTTTTAACAATTGGATTTTAGTTGAGCATCAAATAACCAGTTAAAATATTTAAACAATAACAAGAGAGTTTTTTTTTTTCTTTTAATTATAGTAATAGGCGACGCATAATCAGTACTATGCGTCGCCTAATACCCAATTTCTTTTTTTTTTTTTCTTTCAAAAAAACCATGCTTTTTAACAATTTGATTTTCTTCCAGCATCAAATAAGCAGTGAAAATAGTTAAACAACATAAATGAGTTTTGTTTTTTTATTTTTTTAATCAATCTGATTTTATCTCAGCATCAAATAACCAGTTAAAATATTTAAACTAGTTAGAGAAGGTGTTTTTTCTTTTAAAATCTGCCTGTTTAACAATTTTATTTTCTTCCAGCATCAAATGACCGGTGACAATATTTAAAGATGATAAACAGAGTTTTTTTTAAAAAAAAATTAGAGTAATAGACGAAGCATAATCTATCCTATGCGTCGCCTGATACCCTTTTTTTTCATATAGTTTTTTAAAACCTTCATTTTTAACAATTTGATTTTGTTGGAGCATCAAATAACTAGTAAAGATATTTAAACAAGATAAATAGAGTTTTTTTTTTTTTAATTTTAGTAATAAGCGACGCATAATCATGATTATGCGTCGCCTAATACCCTATATATATATATATATTTTTTTTTTTAAACCTTCATTTTTAACAATTGGATTTTAGTTGAGCATCAAATAACCAGTTAAAATATTTAAAAAATAACAAGAGAGTTTTTTTTTTTTTAATTATAGTAATAGGCGACGCATAATCAGTACTATGCGTCGCCTAATACCCAATTTCTTTTTTTTTTCTTTTTTTCTTTCAAAAAAACCATGCTTTTTAACAATTTGATTTTCTTCCAGCATCAAATAAGCAGTGAAAATAGTTAAACAACATAAATGAGTTTTGTTTTTTTATTTTTTTAATCAATCTGATTTTATCTCAGCATCAAATAACCAGTTAAAATATTTAAACTAGTTAGAGAAGGTGTTTTTTTTTTTTTAAATCTGCCTGTTTAACAATTTTATTTTCTTCCAGCATCAAATGACCGGTGACAATATTTAAAGATGATAAACAGAGTTTTTTTTAAAAAAAATTAGAGCAATAGACGACGCATAATCTATCCTATGCGTCGCCTGATACCCTTTTTTTTCATATAGTTTTTTAAAACCTTCATTTTTAACAATTTGATTTTGTTGGAGCATCAAATAACCAGTGAAGATATTTAAACAAGATAAATAGAGTTTTTTTTTTTTTTTTTTAATTTTAGTAATATGCGTCGCCTAATACTCTATATATATATTTTTTTAAACCTTCATTTTTAACAATTGGATTTTAGTTGAGCATCAAATAACCAGTTAAAATATTTAAACAATAACAAGAGAGTTTTTTTTTTTTTTTAATTATAGTAATAGGCGACGCATAATCAGTACTATGCGTCGCCTAATACCCAATTTCTTTTTTTTTTTTTTTGCTTTCAAAAAAACCATGCTTTTTAACAATTTGATTTTCTTCCAGCATCAAATAAGCGGTGAAAATAGTTAAACAACATAAATGAGTTTTGTTTTTTTATTTTTTTAATCAATCTGATTTTATCTCAGCATCAAATAACCAGTTAAAATATTTAAACTAGTTAGAGAAGGTGTTTTTTTTTTTTAAAATCTGCCTGTTTAACAATTTTATTTTCTTCCGGCATCAAATGACCGGTGACAATATTTAAAGATGATAAATAGAGTTTTTTTTTTAAAAACGTAGAGTAATAGACGACGCATAATCTTTCCTATGCGTCGCCTGATACCCTTTTTTTTCATATAGTTTTTTAAAACCTTCATTTTTAACAATTTGATTTTGTTGGAGCATCAAATAACCAGTGAAGATATTTAAACAAGATAAATAGAGTTTTTTTTTTTTTTTTTAATTTTAGTAATATGCGTCGCCTAATACCCTATATATATATATTTTTTAAACCTTCATTTTTAACAATAGGATTTTAGTTGAGCATCAAATAACCAGTTAAAATATTTAAACAATAATAAGAGAGTTTTTTTTTTTTTTAATTATAGTAATAGGCGACGCATAATCAGTACTATGCGTCGCCTAATACCCAATTTCTTTTTTTTTTTTTTCTTTCAAAAAAACCATGCTTTTTAACAATTTGATTTTCTTCCAGCATCAAATAAGCAGTGAAAATAGTTAAACAACATAAATGAGTTTTGTTTTTTTATTTTTTTAATCAATCTGATTTTATCTCAGCATCAAATAACCAGTTAAAATATTTAAACTAGTTAGAGAAGGTGTTTTTTCTTTTAAAATCTGCCTGTTTAACAATTTTATTTTCTTCCAGCATCAAATGACCGGTGACAATATTTAAAGATGATAAACAGAGTTTTTTTTAAAAAAAAATTAGAGTAATAGACGAAGCATAATCTATCCTATGCGTCGCCTGATACCCTTTTTTTTCATATAGTTTTTTAAAACCTTCATTTTTAACAATTTGATTTTGTTGGAGCATCAAATAACTAGTAAAGATATTTAAACAAGATAAATAGAGTTTTTTTTTTTTTAATTTTAGTAATAAGCGACGCATAATCATGATTATGCGTCGCCTAATACCCTATATATATATATATATTTTTTTTAAACCTTCATTTTTAACAATTGGATTTTAGTTGAGCATCAAATAACCAGTTAAAATATTTAAAAAATAACAAGAGAGTTTTTTTTTTTTTAATTATAGTAATAGGCGACGCATAATCAGTACTATGCGTCGCCTAATACCCAATTTCTTTTTTTTTTCTTTTTTTCTTTCAAAAAAACCATGCTTTTTAACAATTTGATTTTCTTCCAGCATCAAATAAGCAGTGAAAATAGTTAAACAACATAAATGAGTTTTGTTTTTTTATTTTTTTAATCAATCTGATTTTATCTCAGCATCAAATAACCAGTTAAAATATTTAAACTAGTTAGAGAAGGTGTTTTTTTTTTTTTAAATCTGCCTGTTTAACAATTTTATTTTCTTCCAGCATCAAATGACCGGTGACAATATTTAAAGATGATAAACAGAGTTTTTTTTAAAAAAACATTAGAGTAATAGACGAAGCATAATCTATCCTATGCGTCGCCTGATACCCTTTTTTTTCATATAGTTTTTTAAAACCTTCATTTTTAACAATTTGATTTTGTTGGAGCATCAAATAACTAGTAAAGATATTTAAACAAGATAAATAGAGTTTTTTTTTTTTTTAATTTTAGTAATAAGCGACGCATAATCATGATTATGCGTCGCCTAATACCCTATATATATATATATATATTTTTTTTTTAAACCTTCATTTTTAACAATTGGATTTTAGTTGAGCATCAAATAACCAGTTAAAATATTTAAAAAATAACAAGAGAGTTTTTTTTTTTTTTTAATTATAGTAATAGGCGACGCATAATCAGTACTATGCGTCGCGTAATACCCAATTTCTTTTTTTTTTCTTTTTTTCTTTCAAAAAAACCATCCTTTTTAACAATTTGATTTTCTTCCAGCATCAAATAAGCAGTGAAAATAGTTAAACAACATAAATGAGTTTTGTTTTTTTATTTTTTTAATCAATCTGATTTTATCTCAGTATCAAATAACCAGTTAAAATATTTAAACTAGTTAGAGAAGGTGTTTTTTTTTTTTTAAATCTGCCTGTTTAACAATTTTATTTTCTTCCAGCATCAAATGACCGGTGACAATATTTAAAGATGATAAACAGAGTTTTTTTTAAAAAAACATTAGAGTAATAGACGAAGCATAATCTATCCTATGCGTCGCCTGATACCCTTTTTTTTCATATAGTTTTTTAAAACCTTCATTTTTAACAATTTGATTTTGTTGGAGCATCAAATAACCAGTGAAGATATTTAAACAAGATAAATAGAGTTTTTTTTTTTTTTTAATTTTAGTAATAGGCGACGCATAATCATGATTATGCGTCGCCTAATACCCTATATATATATATATTTTTTTTAAACCTTCATTTTTAACAATTGGATTTTAGTTGAGCATCAAATAACCAGTTAAAATATTTAAACAATAACAAGAGACTTTTTTTTTTTTTTAATTATAGTAATAGGCGACGCATAATCAGTACTATGCGTCGCCTAATACCCAATTTCTTTTTTTTTCTTTTTTTCTTTCAAAAAAACCATGCTTTTTAACAATTTGATTTTCTTCCAGCATCAAATAAGCAGTGAAAATAGTTAAACAACATAAATGAGTTTTGTTTTTTTATTTTTTTAATCAATCTGATTTTATCTCAGCATCAAATAACCAGTTAAAATATTTAAACTAGTTAGAGAAAGTGTTTTTTTTTTAAAATCTGCCTGTTTAACAATTTTATTTTCTTCCAGCATCAAATGACCGGTGACAATATTTAAAGATGATAAACAGAGTTTTTTTTAAAAAAACATTAGAGTAATAGACGAAGCATAATCTATCCTATGCGTCGCCTGATACCCTTTTTTTTCATATAGTTTTTTAAAACCTTCATTTTTAACAATTTGATTTTGTTGGAGCATCAAATAACCAGTGAAGATATTTAAACAAGATAAATAGAGTTTTTTTTTTTTTAATTTTAGTAATAGGCGACGCATAATCATGATTATGCGTCGCCTAATACCCTATATATATATATATATATATTTTTTTTTTAAAACCTTCATTTTTAACAATTGGATTTTAGTTGAGCATCAAATAACCAGTTAAAATATTTAAACAATAACAAGAGAGTTTTTTTTTTTTTTAATTATAGTAATAGGCGACGCATAATCAGTACTATGCGTCGCCTAATACCCAATTTCTTTTTTTTTTCTTTTTTTCTTTCAAAAAAACCATGCTTTTTAACAATTTGATTTTCTTCCAGCATCAAATAAGCAGTGAAAATAGTTAAACAACATAAATGAGTTTTGTTTTTTTATTTTTTTAATCAATCTGATTTTATCTCAGCATCAACTAACCAGTTAAAATATTTAAACTAGTTAGAGAAAGTGTTTTTTTTTTAAAATCTGCCTGTTTAACAATTTTATTTTCTTCCAGCATCAAATGACCGGTGACAATATTTAAAGATGATAAACAGAGTTTTTTTTAAAAAAAAATTAGAGTAATAGACGAAGCATAATCTATCCTATGCGTCGCCTGATACCCTTTTTTTTCATATAGTTTTTTAAAACCTTCATTTTTAACAATTTGATTTTGTTGGAGCATCAAATAACCAGTGAAGATATTTAAACAAGATAAATAGAGTTTTTTTTTTTTTTAATTTTAGTAATATGCGTCGCCTAATACTCTATATATATATTTTTTTAAACCTTCATTTTTAACAATTGGATTTTAGTTGAGCATCAAATAACCAGTTAAAATATTTAAACAATAACAAGAGAGTTTTTTTTTTTTTTTAATTATAGTAATAGGCGACGCATAATCAGTACTATGCGTCGCCTAATACCCAATTTCTTTTTTTTTTTTTTTTGCTTTCAAAAAAACCATGCTTTTTAACAATTTGATTTTCTTCCAGCATCAAATAAGCGGTGAAAATAGTTAAACAACATAAATGAGTTTGGATTTTTTATTTTTTTAATCAATCTGATTTTATCTCAGCATCAAATGACCAGTTAAAATATTTAAACTAGTTAGAGAAGGTGTTTTTTTTTTTTAAAATCTGCCTGTTTAACAATTTTATTTTCTTCCGGCATCAAATGACCGGTGACAATATTTAAAGATGATAAATAGAGTTTTTTTTTTAAAAAAGTAGAGTAATAGACGACGCATAATCTATCCTATGCGTCGCCTGATACCCTTTTTTTTCATATAGTTTTTTAAAACCTTCATTTTTAACAATTTGATTTTGTTGGAGCATCAAATAACCAGTGAAGATATTTAAACAAGATAAATAGAGTTTTTTTTTTTTTTTTTAGTTTTAGTAATTGGCGACGCATAATCATGATTATGCGTCGCCTAATACCCTATATATATATATATTTTTTTTTTAAACCTTCATTTTTAACAATTGGATTTTAGTTGAGCATCAAATAACCAGTTAAAATATTTAAACAATAACAAGAGAGTTTTTTTTTTCTTTTAATTATAGTAATAGGCGACGCATAATCAGTACTATGCGTCGCCTAATACCCAATTTCTTTTTTTTTTTTTTCTTTCAAAAAAACCATGCTTTTTAACAATTTGATTTTCTTCCAGCATCAAATAAGCAGTGAAAATAGTTAAACAACATACATGAGTTTTGTTTTTTTATTTTTTTAATCAATCTGATTTTATCTCAGCATCAAATAACCAGTTAAAATATTTAAACTAGTTAGAGAAGGTGTTTTTTCTTTTAAAATCTGCCTGTTTAACAATTTTATTTTCTTCCAGTATCAAATGACCGGTGACAATATTTAAAGATGATAAACAGAGTTTTTTTTAAAAAAAAATTAGAGTAATAGACGAAGCATAATCTATCCTATGCGTCGCCTGATACCCTTTTTTTTCATATAGTTTTTTAAAACCTTCATTTTTAACAATTTGATTTTGTTGGAGCATCAAATAACTAGTAAAGATATTTAAACAAGATAAATAGAGTTTTTTTTTTTTAATTTTAGTAATAAGCGACGCATAATCATGATTATGCGTCGCCTAATACCCTATATATATATATATATATATATTTTTTTTTAAACCTTCATTTTTAACAATTGGATTTTAGTTGAGCATCAAATAACCAGTTAAAATATTTAAAAAATAACAAGAGAGTTTTTTTTTTTTTTTAATTATAGTAATAGGCGACGCATAATCAGTACTATGCGTCGCCTAATACCCAATTTCTTTTTTTTTTCTTTTTTTCTTTCAAAAAAACCATGCTTTTTAACAATTTGATTTTCTTCCAGCATCAAATAAGCAGTGAAAATAGTTAAACAACATAAATGAGTTTTGTTTTTTTATTTTTTTAATCAATCTGATTTTATCTCAGCATCAAATAACCAGTTAAAATATTTAAACTAGTTAGAGAAGGTGTTTTTTTTTTTTTTAAATCTGCCTGTTTAACAATTTTATTTTCTTCCAGCATCAAATGACCGGTGACAATATTTAAAGATGATAAACAGAGTTTTTTTTAAAACAACATTAGAGTAATAGACGAAGCATAATCTATCCTATGCGTCGCCTGATACCCTTTTTTTTCATATAGTTTTTTAAAACCTTCATTTTTAACAATTTGATTTTGTTGGAGCATCAAATAACCAGTGAAGATATTTAAACAAGATAAATAGAGTTTTTTTTTTTTTTTAATTTTAGTAATAGGCGACGCATAATCATGATTATGCGTCGCCTATTACCCTATATATATATATTTTTTTTAAACCTTCATTTTTAACAATTGGATTTTAGTTGAGCATCAAATAACCAGTTAAAATATTTAAACAATAACAAGAGACTTTTTTTTTTTTTAATTATAGTAATAGGCGACGCATAATCAGTACTATGCGTCGCCTAATACCCAATTTCTTTTTTTTTCTTTTTTTCTTTCAAAAAAACCATGCTTTTTAACAATTTGATTTTCTTCCAGCATCAAATAAGCAGGGAAAATAGTTAAACAACATAAATGAGTTTTGTTTTTTTATTTTTTTAATCAATCTGATTTTATCTCAGCATCAAATAACCAGTTAAAATATTTAAACTAGTTAGAGAAAGTGTTTTTTTTTTAAAATCTGCCTGTTTAACAATTTTATTTTCTTCCAGCATCAAATGACCGGTGACAATATTTAAAGATGATAAACAGAGTTTTTTTTAAAAAAACATTAGAGTAATAGACGAAGCATAATCTATCCTATGCGTCGCCTGATACCCTTTTTTTTCATATAGTTTTTTAAAACCTTCATTTTTAACAATTTGATTTTGTTGGAGCATCAAATAACCAGTGAAGATATTTAAACAAGATAAATAGAGTTTTTTTTTTTTTTTAATTTTAGTAATAGGCGACGCATAATCATGATTATGCGTCGCCTAATACCCTATATATATATATTTTTTTTAAACCTTCATTTTTAACAATTGGATTTTAGTTGAGCATCAAATAACCAGTTAAAATATTTAAACAATAACAAGAGAGTTTTTTTTTTTTTTTAATTATAGTAATAGGCGACGCATAATCAGTACTATGCGTCGCCTAATACCCAATTTCTTTTTTTTTTCTTTTTTTCTTTCAAAAAAACCATGCTTTTTAACAATTTGATTTTCTTCCAGCATCAAATAAGCAGTGAAAATAGTTAAACAACATAAATGAGTTTTGTTTTTTTATTTTTTTAATCAATCTGATTTTATCTCAGCATCAAATAACCAGTTAAAATATTTAAACTAGTTAGAGAAAGTGTTTTTTTTTTAAAATCTGCCTGTTTAACAATTTTATTTTCTTCCAGCATCAAATGACCGGTGACAATATTTAAAGATGATAAACAGAGTTTTTTTTTAAAAAAAATTAGAGTAATAGACGAAGCATAATCTATCCTATGCGTCGCCTGATACCCTTTTTTTTCATATAGTTTTTTAAAACCTTCATTTTTAACAATTTGATTTTGTTGGAGCATCAAATAACCAGTGAAGATATTTAAACAAGATAAATAGAGTTTTTTTTTTTTTTAATTTTAGTAATAGGCGACGCATAATCATGATTATGCGTCGCCTAATACCCTATATATATATATTTTTTTTAAACCTTCATTTTTAACAATTGGATTTTAGTTGAGCATCAAATAACCAGTTAAAATATTTAAACAATAACAAGAGAGTTTTTTTTTTTTTTTAATTATAGTAATAGGCGACGCATAATCAGTACTATGCGTCGCCTAATACCCAATTTCTTTTTTTTTTTTTTTCTTTCAAAAAAACCATGCTTCTTAATAATTTGATTTTCTTCCAGCATCAAATAAGCAGTGAAAATAGTTAAACAACATAAATGAGTTTTGTTTTTTTATTTTTTTAATCAATCTGATTTTATCTCAGTATCAAATAACCAGTTAAAATATTTAAACTAGTTAGAGAAGGTGTTTTTTTTTTAAAATCTGCCTGTTTAACAATTTTATTTTCTTCCAGCATCAAATGACCGGTGACAATATTTAAAGATGATAAACAGAGTTTTTTTTAAAAAAAAATTAGAGTAATAGACGAAGCATAATCTATCCTATGCGTCGCCTGATACCATTTTTTTTCATATAGTTTTTTAAAACCTTCATTTTTAACAATTTGATTTTGTTGGAGCATCAAATAACCAGTGAAGATATTTAAACAAGATAAATAGAGTTTTTTTTTTTTTAATTTTAGTAATATGCGTCGCCTAATACTCTATATATATATTTTTTTAAACCTTCATTTTTAACAATTGGATTTTAGTTGAGCATCAAATAACCAGTTAAAATATTTAAACAATAACAAGAGAGTTTTTTTTTTTTTTAATTATAGTAATAGGCGACGCATAATCAGTACTATGCGTCGCCTAATACCCAATTTCTTTTTTTTTTTTTTTTGCTTTCAAAAAAACCATGCTTTTTAACAATTTGATTTTCTTCCAGCATCAAATAAGCGGTGAAAATAGTTAAACAACATAAATGAGTTTTGTTTTTTTATTTTTTTAATCAATCTGATTTTATCTCAGCATCAAATAACCAGTTAAAATATTTAAACTAGTTAGAGAAGGTGTTTTTTTTTTTTAAAATCTGCCTGTTTAACAATTTTATTTTCTTCCGGCATCAAATGACCGGTGACAATATTTAAAGATGATAAATAGAGTTTTTTTTTTAAAAAAGTAGAGTAATAGACGACGCATAATCTATCCTATGCGTCGCCTGATACCCTTTTTTTTCATATAGTTTTTTAAAACCTTCATTTTTAACAATTTGATTTTGTTGGAGCATCAAATAACCAGTGAAGATATTTAAACAAGATAAATAGAGTTTTTTTTTTTTTTTTTAGTTTTAGTAATTGGCGACGCATAATCATGATTATGCGTCGCCTAATACCCTATATATATATATATATATATTTTTTTTAAACCTTCATTTTTAACAATTGGATTTTAGTTGAGCATCAAATAACCAGTTAAAATATTTAAACAATAACAAGAGAGTTTTTTTTTTCTTTTAATTATAGTAATAGGCGACGCATAATCAGTACTATGCGTCGCCTAATACCCAATTTCTTTTTTTTTTCTTTTTTTCTTTCAAAAAAACCATGCTTTTTAACAATTTGATTTTCTTCCAGCATCAAATAAGCAGTGAAAATAGTTAAACCACATAAATGAGTTTTGTTTTTTTATTTTTTTAATCAATCTGATTTTATCTCAGCATCAAATAACCAGTTAAAATATTTAAACTAGTTAGAGAAGGTGTTTTTTCTTTTAAAATCTGCCTGTTTAACAATTTTATTTTCTTCCAGCATCAAATGACCGGTGACAATATTTAAAGATGATAAACAGAGTTTTTTTTAAAAAAAAATTAGAGTAATAGACGAAGCATAATCTATCCTATGCGTCGCCTGATACCCTTTTTTTTCATATAGTTTTTTAAAACCTTCATTTTTAACAATTTGATTTTGTTGGAGCATCAAATAACTAGTAAAGATATTTAAACAAGATAAATAGAGTTTTTTTTTTTTAATTTTAGTAATAAGCGACGCATAATCATGATTATGCGTCGCCTAATACCCTATATATATATATATATATATTTTTTTTTTTTAAACCTTCATTTTTAACAATTGGATTTTAGTTGAGCATCAAATAACCAGTTAAAATATTTAAAAAATAACAAGAGAGTTTTTTTTTTTTTTTAATTATAGTAATAGGCGACTCATAATCAGTACTATACGTCGCCTAATACCCAATTTCTTTTTTTTTTCTTTTTTTCTTTCAAAAAAACCATGCTTTTTAACAATTTGATTTTCTTCCAGCATCAAATAAGCAGTGAAAATAGTTAAACAACATAAATGAGTTTTGTTTTTTTATTTTTTTAATCAATCTGATTTTATCTCAGCATCAAATAACCAGTTAAAATATTTAAACTAGTTAGAGAAGGTGTTTTTTTTTTTTTAAATCTGCCTGTTTAACAATTTTATTTTCTTCCAGCATCAAATGACCGTTGACAATATTTAAAGATGATAAACAGAGTTTTTTTTAAAAAAACATTAGAGTAATAGACGAAGCATAATCTATCCTATGCGTCGCCTGATACCCTTTTTTTTCATATAGTTTTTTAAAACCTTCATTTTTAACAATTTGATTTTGTTGGAGCATCAAATAACGAGTAAAGATATTTAAACAAGATAAATAGAGTTTTTTTTTTTTTTAATTTTAGTAATAAGCGACGCATAATCATGATTATGCGTCGCCTAATACCCTATATATATATATATATATTTTTTTTTAAACCTTCATTTTTAACAATTGGATTTTAGTTGAGCATCAAATAACCAGTGAAAATATTTAAAAAATAACAAAAGAGTTTTTTTTTTTTTTTAATTATAGTAATAGGCGACGCATAATCAGTACTATGCGTCGCCTAATACCCAATTTCTTTTTTTTTTCTTTTTTTCTTTCAAAAAAACCATCCTTTTTAACAATTTGATTTTCTTCCAGCATCAAATAAGCAGTGAAAATAGTTAAACAACATAAATGAGTTTTGTTTTTTTATTTTTTTAATCAATCTGATTTTATCTCAGCATCAAATAACCAGTTAAAATATTTAAACTAGTTAGAGAAGGTGTTTTTTTTTTTTTAAATCTGCCTGTTTAACAATTTTATTTTCTTTCAGCATCAAATGACCGGTGACAATATTTAAAGATGATAAACAGAGTTTTTTTTAAAAAAACATTAGAGTAATAGACGAAGCATAATCTATCCTATGCGTCGCCTGATACCCTTTTTTTCATATAGTTTTTTAAAACCTTCATTTTTAACAATTTGATTTTGTTGGAGCATCAAATAACCAGTGAAGATATTTAAACAAGATAAATAGAGTTTTTTTTTTTTTTTAATTTTAGTAATAGGCGACGCATAATCATGATTATGCGTCGCCTAATACCCTATATATATATATTTTTTTTAAACCTTCATTTTTAACAATTGGATTTTAGTTGAGCATCAAATAACCAGTTAAAATATTTAAACAATAACAAGAGACTTTTTTTTTTTTTAATTATAGTAATAGGCGACGCATAATCAGTACTATGCGTCGCCTAATACCCAATTTCTTTTTTTTTCTTTTTTTCTTTCAAAAAAACCATGCTTTTTAACAATTTGATTTTCTTCCAGCATCAAATAAGCAGTGAAAATAGTTAAACAACATAAATGAGTTTTGTTTTTTTATTTTTTTAATCAATCTGATTTTATCTCAGCATCAAATAACCAGTTAAAATATTTAAACTAGTTAGAGAAAGTGTTTTTTTTTTAAAATCTGCCTGTTTAACAATTTTATTTTCTTCCAGCATCAAATGACCGGTGACAATATTTAAAGATGATAAACAGAGTTTTTTTTAAAAAAACATTAGAGTAATAGACGAAGCATAATCTATCCTATGCGTCGCCTGATACCCTTTTTTTTCATATAGTTTTTTAAAACCTTCATTTTTAACAATTTGATTTTGTTGGAGCATCAAATAACCAGTGAAGATATTTAAACAAGATAAATAGAGTTTTTTTTTTTTTTTAATTTTAGTAATAGGCGACGCATAATCATGATTATGCGTCGCCTAATACCCTATATATATATATTTTTTTTAAACCTTCATTTTTAACAATTGGATTTTAGTTGAGCATCAAATAACCAGTTAAAATATTTAAAAAATAACAAGAGAGTTTTTTTTTTTTTTAATTATAGTAATAGGCGACGCATAATCAGTACTATGCGTCGCCTAATACCCAATTTCTTTTTTTTTTCTTTTTTTCTTTCAAAAAAACCATGCTTTTTAACAATTTGATTTTCTTCCAGCATCAAATAAGCAGTGAAAATAGTTAAACAACATAAATGAGTTTTGTTTTTTTATTTTTTTAATCAATCTGATTTTATCTCAGCATCAAATAACCAGTTAAAATATTTAAACTAGTTAGAGAAGGTGTTTTTTTTTTTTTAAATCTGCCTGTTTAACAATTTTATTTTCTTCCAGCATCAAATGACCGTTGACAATATTTAAAGATGATAAACAGAGTTTTTTTTAAAAAAACATTAGAGTAATAGACGAAGCATAATCTATCCTATGCGTCGCCTGATACCCTTTTTTTTCATATAGTTTTTTAAAACCTTCATTTTTAACAATTTGATTTTGTTGGAGCATCAAATAACTAGTAAAGATATTTAAACAAGATAAATAGAGTTTTTTTTTTTTTTAATTTTAGTAATAAGCGACGCATAATCATGATTATGCGTCGCCTAATACCCTATATATATATATATATTTTTTTTTTTAAACCTTCATTTTTAACAATTGGATTTTAGTTGAGCATCAAATAACCAGTTAAAATATTTAAAAAATAACAAGAGAGTTTTTTTTTTTTTTTAATTATAGTAATAGGCGACGCATAATGAGTACTATGCGTCGCCTAATACCCAATTTCTTTTTTTTTTCTTTTTTTCTTTCAAAAAAACCATCCTTTTTAACAATTTGATTTTCTTCCAGCATCAAATAAGCAGTGAAAATAGTTAAACAACATAAATGAGTTTTGTTTTTTTATTTTTTTAATCAATCTGATTTTATCTCAGCATCAAATAACCAGTTAAAATATTTAAACTAGTTAGAGAAGGTGTTTTTTTTTTTTTAAATCTGCCTGTTTAACAATTTTATTTTCTTCCAGCATCAAATGACCGGTGACAATATTTAAAGATGATAAACAGAGTTTTTTTTAAAAAAACATTAGAGTAATAGACGAAGCATAATCTATCCTATGCGTCGCCTGATACCCTTTTTTTTCATATAGTTTTTTAAAACCTTCATTTTTAACAATTTGATTTTGTTGGAGCATCAAATAACCAGTGAAGATATTTAAACAAGATAAATAGAGTTTTTTTTTTTTTTTAATTTTAGTAATAGGCGACGCATAATCATGATTATGCGTCGCCTAATACCCTATATATATATATTTTTTTTAAACCTTCATTTTTAACAATTGGATTTTAGTTGAGCATCAAATAACCAGTTAAAATATTTAAACAATAACAAGAGACTTTTTTTTTTTTTAATTATAGTAATAGGCGACGCATAATCAGTACTATGCGTCGCCTAATACCCAATTTCTTTTTTTTTCTTTTTTTCTTTCAAAAAAACCATGCTTTTTAACAATTTGATTTTCTTCCAGCATCAAATAAGCAGTGAAAATAGTTAAACAACATAAATGAGTTTTGTTTTTTTATTTTTTTAATCAATCTGATTTTATCTCAGCATCAAATAACCAGTTAAAATATTTAAACTAGTTAGAGAAGGTGTTTTTTTTTTAAAATCTGCCTGTTTAACAATTTTATTTTCTTCCAGCATCAAATGACCGGTGACAATATTTAAAGATGATAAACAGAGTTTTTTTTAAAAAAACATTAGAGTAATAGACGAAGCATAATCTATCCTATGCGTCGCCTGATACCCTTTTTTTTCATATAGTTTTTTAAAACCTTCATTTTTAACAATTTGATTTTGTTGGAGCATCAAATAACCAGTGAAGATATTTAAACAAGATAAATAGAGTTTTTTTTTTTTTAATTTTAGTAATAGGCGACGCATAATCATGATTATGCGTCGCCTAATACCCTATATATATATATATATATATATTTTTTTTTAAAACCGTCATTTTTAACAATTGGATTTTAGTTGAGCATCAAATAACCAGTTAAAATATTTAAACAATAACAAGAGAGTTTTTTTTTTTTTTAATTATAGTAATAGGCGACGCATAATCAGTACTATGCGTCGCCTAATACCCAATTTCTTTTTTTTTTCTTTTTTTCTTTCAAAAAAACCATGCTTTTTAACAATTTGATTTTCTTCCAGCATCAAATAAGCAGTGAAAATAGTTAAACAACATAAATGAGTTTTGTTTTTTTATTTTTTTAATCAATCTGATTTTATCTCAGCATCAAATAACCAGTTAAAATATTTAAACTAGTTAGAGAAGGTGTTTTTTTTTTTTTAAATCTGCCTGTTTAACAATTTTATTTTCTTCCAGCATCAAATGACCGTTGACAATATTTAAAGATGATAAACAGAGTTTTTTTTAAAAAAACATTAGAGTAATAGACGAAGCATAATCTATCCTATGCGTCGCCTGATACCCTTTTTTTTCATATAGTTTTTTAAAACCTTCATTTTTAACAATTTGATTTTGTTGGAGCATCAAATAACTAGTAAAGATATTTAAACAAGATAAATAGAGTTTTTTTTTTTTTTTAATTTTAGTAATAGGCGACGCATAATCATGATTATGCGTCGCCTAATACCCTATATATATATATTTTTTTTAAACCTTCATTTTTAGCAATTGGATTTTAGTTGAGCATCAAATAACCAGTTAAAATATTTAAACAATAACAAGAGAGTTTTTTTTTTTTTTAATTATAGTAATAGGCGACTCATAATCAGTACTATGCGTCGCCTAATACCCAATTTCTTTTTTTTTTCTTTTTTTCTTTCAAAAAAACCATGCTTTTTAACAATTTGATTTTCTTCCAGCATCAAATAAGCAGTGAAAATAGTTAAACAACATAAATGAGTTTTGTTTTTTTATTTTTTTAATCAATCTGATTTTATCTCAGCCTCAAATAACCAGTTAAAATATTTAAACTAGTTAGAGAAAGTGTTTTTTTTTTAAAATCTGCCTGTTTAACAATTTTATTTTCTTCCAGCATCAAATGACCGGTGACAATATTTAAAGATGATAAACAGAGTTTTTTTTAAAAAAACATTAGAGTAATAGACGAAGCATAATCTATCCTATGCGTCGCCTGATACCCTTTTTTTTCATATAGTTTTTTAAAACCTTCATTTTTAACAATTTGATTTTGTTGGAGCATCAAATAACCAGTGAAGATATTTAAACAAGATAAATAGAGTTTTTTTTTTTTTAATTTTAGTAATAGGCGACGCATAATCATGATTATGCGTCGCCTAATACCCTATATATATATATATATATATATATTTTTTTTTAAAACCGTCATTTTTAACAATTGGATTTTAGTTGAGCATCAAATAACCAGTTAAAATATTTAAACAATAACAAGAGAGTTTTTTTTTTCTTTTAATTATAGTAATAGGCGACGCATAATCAGTACTATGCGTCGCCTAATACCCAATTTCTTTTTTTTTTTTCTTTCAAAAAAACCATGCTTTTTAACAATTTGATTTTCTTCCAGCATCAAATAAGCAGTGAAAATAGTTAAACAACATAAATGAGTTTTGTTTTTTTATTTTTTTAATCAATCTGATTTTATCTCAGCATCAAATAACCAGTTAAAATATTTAAACTAGTTAGAGAAGGTGTTTTTTCTTTTAAAATCTGCCTGTTTAACAATTTTAATTTCTTCCAGAATCAAATGACCGGTGACAATATTTAAAGATGATAAATAGAGTTTTTTTTAAAAAAAAATTAGAGCAATAGACGACGCATAATCTATCCTATGCATCGCCTGATACCCTTTTTTTTCATATAGTTTTTTAAAACCTTCATTTTTAACAATTTGATTTTGTTGGAGCATCAAATAACCAGTGAAGATATTTAAACAAGATAAATAGAGTTTTTTTTTTTTTTTAATTTTAGTAATAGGCGACGCATAATCATGATTATGCGTCGCCTAATACCCTATATATATATATTTTTTTTAAACCTTCATTTTTAGCAATTGGATTTTAGTTGAGCATCAAATAACCAGTTAAAATATTTAAACAATAACAAGAGAGTTTTTTTTTTTTTTAATTATAGTAATAGGCGACTCATAATCAGTACTATGCGTCGCCTAATACCCAATTTCTTTTTTTTTTCTTTTTTTCTTTCAAAAAAACCATGCTTTTTAACAATTTGATTTTCTTCCAGCATCAAATAAGCAGTGAAAATAGTTAAACAACATAAATGAGTTTTGTTTTTTTATTTTTTTAATCAATCTGATTTTATCTCAGCCTCAAATAACCAGTTAAAATATTTAAACTAGTTAGAGAAAGTGTTTTTTTTTTAAAATCTGCCTGTTTAACAATTTTATTTTCTTCCAGCATCAAATGACCGGTGACAATATTTAAAGATGATAAACAGAGTTTTTTTTAAAAAACAATTAGAGTAATAGACGAAGCATAATCTATCCTATGCGTCGCCTGATACCCTTTTTTTTCATATAGTTTTTTAAAACCTTCATTTTTAACAATTTGATTTTGTTGGAGCATCAAATAACTAGTAAAGATATTTAAACAAGATAAATAGAGTTTTTTTTTTTTAATTTTAGTAATAAGTGACGCATAATCATGATTATGCGTCGCCTAATACCCTATATATATATATATATATTTTTTTTTTTAAACCTTCATTTTTAACAATTGGATTTTAGTTGAGCATCAAATAACTAGTTAATATATTTAAAAAATAACAAGAGAGTTTTTTTTTTTTTTTAATTATAGTAATAGGCGACGCATAATCAGTACTATGCGTCGCCTAATACCCAATTTCTTTTTTTTTTTCTTTTTTTCTTTCAAAAAAACCATGCTTTTTAACAATTTGATTTTCTTCCAGCATCAAATAAGCAGTGAAAATAGTTAAACAACATAAATGAGTTTTGTTTTTTTATTTTTTTAATCAATCTGATTTTATCTCAGCATCAAATAACCAGTTAAAATATTTAAACTAGTTAGAGAAGGTGTTTTTTTTTTTTTAAATCTGCCTGTTTAACAATTTTATTTTCTTCCAGCATCAAATGACCGGTGACAATATTTAAAGATGATAAACAGAGTTTTTTTTAAAAAAACATTAGAGTAATAGACGAAGCATAATCTATCCTATGCGTCGCCTGATACCCTTTTTTTTCATATAGTTTTTTAAAACCTTCATTTTTAACAATTTGATTTTGTTGGAGCATCAAATAACCAGTGAAGATATTTAAACAAGATAAATAGAGTTTTTTTTTTTTTTAATTTTAGTAATAGGCGACGCATAATCATGATTATGCGTCGCCTAATACCCTATATATATATTTTTTTTTTAAACCTTCATTTTTAACAATTGGATTTTAGTTGAGCATCAAATAACCAGTTAAAATATTTAAACAATAACAAGAGAGTTTTTTTTTTTTTTAATTATAGTAATAGGCGACGCATAATCAGTACTATGCGACGCCTAATACCTAATTTCTTTTTTTTTTTTATTTCAAAAAAACCATGCTTTTTAACAATTTGATTTTCTTCCAGCATCAAATAAGCAGTGAAAATAGTTAAACAGCATAAATGAGTTTTGTTTTTTTATTTTTTTAATCAATCTGATTTTATCTCAGCATCAAATAACCAGTTAAAATATTTAAACTAGTTAGAGAAGGTGTTTTTTTTTTTTTAAATCTTCCTGTTTAACAATTTTATTTTCTTCCAGCATCAAATGACCAGGGACAATATTTAAAGATGATAAGCAGAGTTTTTTTTTTTTAAAAACAATTAGAGTAATGGACGACGCATAATCTATCCTATGCGTCGCCTGATACCCTTTTTTTTCATATAGTTTTTTAAAACCTTCATTTTTAACAATTTGATTTTGTTGGAGCATCAAATAACCAGTGAAGATATTTAAACAAGATAAATAGAGTTTTTTTTTTTTTTTAATTTTAGTAATAGGCGACGCATAATCATGATTATGCGTCGCCTAATACCCTATATATATATTTTTTTTAAACCTTCATTTTTAACAATTGGATTTTAGTTGAGCATCAAATAACCAGTTAAAATATTTGAACAATAACAAGAGAGTTTTTTTTTTTTTTAATTATAGTAATAGGCGACGCATAATCAGTACTATGCGTCGCCTAATACCCAATTTCTTCTTTTTTTTCTATCAAAAAAACCATGCTTTTTAACAATTTGATTTTCTTCCAGCATCAAATAAGCAGTGAAAATAGTTAAACAACATAAATGAGTTTTGTTTTTTTATTTTTTTAATCAATCTGATTTTATCTCAGCATCAAATAACCAGTTAAAATATTTAAACTAGTTAGAGAAGGTGTTTTTTCTTTTAAAATCTGCCTGTTTAACAATTTTAATTTCTTCCAGAATCAAATGACCGGTGACAATATTTAAAGATGATAAATAGAGTTTTTTTTAGAAAAAAATTAGAGCAATAGACGACGCATAATCTATCCTATGCGTCGCCTGATACCCTTTTTTTCCATATAGTTTTTTAAAACCTTCATTTTTAACAATTTGATTTTGTTGGAGCATCAAATAACCAGTGAAGATATTTAAACAAGATAAATAGAGTTTTTTTTTTTTTTTTTAATTTTAGTAATAGGCGACGCATAATCATGATTATGCGTCGCCTAATACCCTATATATATATATATTTTTTTTTAAGCCTTCATTTTTAACAATTGGATTTTAGTTGAGCATCAAATAACCAGTTAACATATTTAAACAATAACAAGAGAGTTTTTTTTTTTTAATTATAGTAATAGGCGACGCATAATCAGTACTATGCGTCGCCTAATACCCAATTTCTTTTTTTTTTTCTTTCAAAAAAACCATGCTTTTTAACAATTTGACTTTCTTCCAGCATCAAATAAGCAGTGAAAATAGTTAAACAGCATAAATGAGTTTTGTTTTTTTATTTTTTTAATCAATCTGATTTTATCTCAGCATCAAATAACCAGTTAAAATATTTAAACTAGTTAGAGAAGGTGTTTGTTTTTTTTAAAATCTTCCTGTTTAACAATTTTATTTTCTTCCAGCATCAAATAACCAGGGACAATATTTAAAGATGATAAGCAAAGTTTTTTTTTTAAAAAACAATTAGAGTAATGCACGACGCATAATCTATCCTATGCGTCGCCTGATACCCTTTTTTTTAATATAGTTTTTTAAAACCTTCATTTTTAACAATTTGATTTTGTTGGAGCATCAAATAACCAGTGAAGATATTTAAACAAGATAAACAGAGTTTTTTTTTTTTTTTAATTTTAGTAATAGGTGACGCATAATCATGATTATGCGTCGCCTAATACCCTATATATATATTTTTTTTAAACCTTCATTTTTAACAATAGGATTTTAGTTGAGCATCAAATAACCAGTTAAAATATTTAAACAATAACAAGAGAGTTTTTTTTTTTTTTAATTATAATAATAGGCGACGCATAATAAGTACTATGCGTCGCCTAATACCCAATTTCTTTTTTTTTTTTTTTCTTTCAAAAAAACCATGCTTCTTAACAATTTGATTTTCTTCCAGCATCAAATAAGCAGTGAAAATAGTTAAACAACGTAAATGAGTTTTGTTTTTTTATTTTTTTAATCAATCTGATTTTATCTCAGTATCAAATAACCAGTTAAAATATTTAAACTAGTTAGAGAAGGTGTTTTTTTTTTAAAATCTGCCTGTTTAACAATTTTATTTTCTTCCAGCATCAAATGACCGGTGACAATATTTAAAGATGATAAATAGAGTTTTTTTTAAAAAAAAATTAGAGGAACAGACGAAGCATAATCTATCCTACGCGTCGCCTGATACCCTTTTTTTTCATATAGTTTTTTAAAACCTTCATTTTTAACAATTTGATTTTGTTGGAGCATCAAATAACCAGTGAAGATATTTAAACAAGATAAATAGAGTTTTTTTTTTTTTTAATTTTAGTAATAGGCGACGCATAATCATGATTATGCGTCGCCTAATACCCTATATATATATATATATATTTTTTTTTTAAAACCTTCATTTTTAACAATTGGATTTTAGTTGAGCATCAAATAACCAGTTAAAATATTTAAACAATAACAAGAGAGTTTTTTTTTTTTTTTTTAATTATAGTAATAGGCGACGCATAATCAGTACTATGCGTCGCCTAATACCCAATTTCTTTTTTTTTTTTCTTTCAAAAAAACCATGCTTTTTAACAATTTGATTTTCTTCCAGCATCAAATAAGCAGTGAAAATAGTTAAACAACATAAATGAGTTTTGTTTTTTTATTTTTTTAATCAATCTGATTTTATCTCAGCATCAAATAACCAGTTAAAATATTTAAACTAGTTAGAGAAGGTGTTTTTTTTTTTTAAAATCTGCCTGTTTAACAATTTTAATTTCTTCCAGAATCAAATGACCGGTGACAATATTTAAAGATGATAAACAGAGTTTTTTTTTAAAAAAAATTAGAGCAATAGACGACGCATAATCTATCCTATGCGTCGCCTGATACCCTTTTTTTTCATATAGTTTTTTAAAACCTTCATTTTTAACAATTTGATTTTGTTGGAGCATCAAATAACCAGTGAAGATATTTAAACAAGATAAATAGAGTTTTTTTTTTTTTTTAATTTTAGTAATATGCGTCGCCTAATACTCTATATATATATTTTTTTAAACCTTCATTTTTAACAATTGGATTTTAGTTGAGCATCAAATAACCAGTTAAAATATTTAAACAATAACAAGAGAGTTTTTTTTTTTTTTTAATTATAGTAATAGGCGACGCATAATCAGTACTATGCGTCGCCTAATACCCAATTTCTTTTTTTTTTTTTTTTGCTTTCAAAAAAACCATGCTTTTTAACAATTTGATTTTCTTCCAGCATCAAATAAGCGGTGAAAATAGTTAAACAACATAAATGAGTTTTGTTTTTTTATTTTTTTAATCAATCTGATTTTATCTCAGCATCAAATAACCAGTTAAAATATTTAAACTAGTTAGAGAAGGTGTTTTTTTTTTTTTAAAATCTGCCTGTTTAACAATTTTATTTTCTTCCGGCATCAAATGACCGGTGACAATATTTAAAGATGATAAATAGAGTTTTTTTTTTAAAAAAGTAGAGTAATAGACGACGCATAATCTATCCTATGCGTCGCCTGATACCCTTTTTTTTCATATAGTTTTTTAAAACCTTCATTTTTAACAATTTGATTTTGTTGGAGCATCAAATAACCAGTGAAGATATTTAAACAAGATAAATAGAGTTTTTTTTTTTTTTTTTAGTTTTAGTAATTGGCGACGCATAATCATGATTATGCGTCGCCTAATACCCTATATATATATATATTTTTTTTTTTTTTTTAAACCTTCATTTTTAACAATTGGATTTTAGTTGAGCATCAAATAACCAGTTAAAATATTTAAACAATAACAAGAGAGTTTTTTTTTTCTTTTAATTATAGTAATAGGCGACGCATAATCAGTACTATGCGTCGCCTAATACCCAATTTCTTTTTTTTTTTTCTTTCAAAAAAACCATGCTTTTTAACAATTTGATTTTCTTCCAGCATCAAATAAGCAGTGAAAATAGTTAAACAACATAAATGAGTTTTGTTTTTTTATTTTTTTAATCAATCTGATTTTATCTCAGCATCAAATAACCAGTTAAAATATTTAAACTAGTTAGAGAAGGTGTTTTTTCTTTTAAAATCTGCCTGTTTAACAATTTTATTTTCTTCCAGCATCAAATGACCGGTGACAATATTTAAAGATGATAAACAGAGTTTTTTTTTAAAAAAAATTAGAGTAATAGACGAAGCATAATCTATCCTATGCGTCGCCTGATACCCTTTTTTTTCATATAGTTTTTTAAAACCTTCATTTTTAACAATTTGATTTTGTTGGAGCATCAAATAACTAGTAAAGATATTTAAACAAGATAAATAGAGTTTTTTTTTTTTTAATTTTAGTAATAAGCGACGCATAATCATGATTATGCGTCGCCTAATACCCTATATATATATATATATATTTTTTTTTTAAACCTTCATTTTTAACAATTGGATTTTAGTTGAGCATCAAATAACCAGTTAAAATATTTAAAAAATAACAAGAGAGTTTTTTTTTTTTTTAATTATAGTAATAGGCGACGCATAATCAGTACTATGCGTCGCCTAATACCCAATTTCTTTTTTTTTTCTTTTTTTCTTTCAAAAAAACCATGCTTTTTAACAATTTGATTTTCTTCCAGCATCAAATAAGCAGTGAAAATAGTTAAACAACATAAATGAGTTTTGTTTTTTTATTTTTTTAATCAATCTGATTTTATCTCAGCATCAAATAACCAGTTAAAATATTTAAACTAGTTAGAGAAGGTGTTTTTTTCTTTTAAAATCTGCCTGTTTAACAATTTTATTTTCTTCCAGCATCAAATGACCGGTGACAATATTTAAAGATGATAAACAGAGTTTTTTTTAAAAAAAAATTAGAGTAATAGACGAAGCATAATCTATCCTATGCGTCGCCTGATACCCTTTTTTTTCATATAGTTTTTTAAAACCTTCATTTTTAACAATTTGATTTTGTTGGAGCATCAAATAACCAGTAAAGATATTTAAACAAGATAAATAGAGTTTTTTTTTTTTCAATTTTAATAATAAGCGACGCATAATCATGATTATGCGTCGCCTAATACCCTATATATATATATATATATATTTTTTTTTTTTAAACCTTCATTTTTAACAATTGGATTTTAGTTGAGCATCAAATAACCAGTTAAAATATTTAAAAAATAACAAGAGAGTTTTTTTTTTTTTTTAATTATAGTAATAGGCGACGCATAATCAGTACTATGCGTCGCCTAATACCCAATTTCTTTTTTTTTTCTTTTTTTCTTTCAAAAAAACCATGCTTTTTAACAATTTGATTTTCTTCCAGCATCAAATAAGCAGTGAAAATAGTTAAACAACATAAATGAGTTTTGTTTTTTTATTTTTTTAATCAATCTGATTTTATCTCAGCATCAAATAACCAGTTAAAATATTTAAACTAGTTAGAGAAGGTGTTTTTTTTTTTTTAAATCTGCCTGTTTAACAATTTTATTTTCTTCCAGCATCAAATGACCGTTGACAATATTTAAAGATGATAAACAGAGTTTTTTTTAAAAAAACATTAGAGTAATAGACGAAGCATAATCTATCCTATGCGTCGCCTGATACCCTTTTTTTTCATATAGTTTTTTAAAACCTTCATTTTTAACAATTTGATTTTGTTGGAGCATCAAATAACTAGTAAAGATATTTAAACAAGATAAATAGAGTTTTTTTTTTTTTTAATTTCAGTAATAAGCGACGCATAATCATGATTATGCGTCGCCTAATACCCTATATATATATATATATTTTTTTTTTTTTTAAACCTTCATTTTTAACAATTGGATTTTAGTTGAGCATCAAATAACCAGTTAAAATATTTAAAAAATAACAAGAGAGTTTTTTTTTTTTTTTAATTATAGTAATAGGCGACGCATAATGAGTACTATGCGTCGCCTAATACCCAATTTCTTTTTTTTTTCTTTTTTTCTTTCAAAAAAACCATCCTTTTTAACAATTTGATTTTCTTCCAGCATCAAATAAGCAGTGAAAATAGTTAAACAACATAAATGAGTTTTGTTTTTTTATTTTTTTAATCAATCTGATTTTATCTCAGCATCAAATAACCAGTTAAAATATTTAAACTAGTTAGAGAAGGTGTTTTTTTTTTTTTAAATCTGCCTGTTTAACAATTTTATTTTCTTCCAGCATCAAATGACCGGTGAAAATATTTAAAGATGATAAACAGAGTTTTTTTTAAAAAAACATTAGAGTAATAGACGAAGCATAATCTATCCTATGCGTCGCCTGATACCCTTTTTTTTCATATAGTTTTTTAAAACCTTCATTTTTAACAATTTGATTTTGTTGGAGCATCAAATAACCAGTGAAGATATTTAAACAAGATAAATAGAGTTTTTTTTTTTTTTTTAATTTTAGTAATAGGCGACGCATAATCATGATTATGCGTCGCCTAATACCCTATATATATATATTTTTTTTTTTAAACCTTCATTTTTAACAATTGGATTTTAGTTGAGCATCAAATAACCAGTTAAAATATTTAAAAAATAACAAGAGAGTTTTTTTTTTTTTTTAATTATAGTAATAGGCGACGCATAATCAGTACTATGCGTCGCCTAATACCCAATTTCTTTTTTTTTTCTTTTTTTCTTTCAAAAAAACCATGCTTCTTAACAATTTGATTTTCTTCCAGCATCAAATAAGCAGTGAAAATAGTTAAACAACATAAATGAGTTTTGTTTTTTTATTTTTTTAATCAATCTGATTTTATCTCAGCATCAAATAACCAGTTAAAATATTTAAACTAGTTAGAGAAGGTGTTTTTTTTTTTAAAATCTGCCTGTTTAACAATTTTAATTTCTTCCAGAATCAAATGACCGGTGACAATATTTAAAGATGATAAATAGAGTTTTTTTTTAAAAAAAATTAGAGCAATAGACGACGCATAATCTATCCTATGCGTCGCCTGATACCCTTTTTTTTCATATAGTTTTTTAAAACCTTCATTTTTAACAATTTGATTTTGTTGGAGCATCAAATAACCAGTGAAGATATTTAAACAAGATAAATAGAGTTTTTTTTTTTTTTAATTTTAGTAATAGGCGACGCATAATCATGATTATGCGTCGCCTAATACCCTATATATATATATTTTTTTTAAACCTTCATTTTTAACAATTGGATTTTAGTTGAGCATCAAATAACCAGTTAAAATATTTAAACAATAACAAGAGACTTTTTTTTTTTTTAATTATAGTAATAGGCGACGCATAATCAGTACTATGCGTCGCCTAATACCCAATTTCTTTTTTTTTCTTTTTTTCTTTCAAAAAAACCATGCTTTTTAACAATTTGATTTTCTTCCAGCATCAAATAAGCAGTGAAAATAGTTAAACAACATAAATGAGTTTTGTTTTTTTATTTTTTTAATCAATCTGATTTTATCTCAGCATCAAATAACCAGTTAAAATATTTAAACTAGTTAGAGAAAGTGTTTTTTTTTTAAAATCTGCCTGTTTAACAATTTTATTTTCTTCCAGCATCAAATGACCGGTGACAATATTTAAAGATGATAAACAGAGTTTTTTTTAAAAAAAATTAGAGTAATAGACGAAGCATAATCTATCCTATGCGTCGCCTGATACCCTTTTTTTTCATATAGTTTTTTAAAACCTTCATTTTTAACAATTTGATTTTGTTGGAGCATCAAATAACCAGGGAAGATATTTAAACAAGATAAATAGAGTTTTTTTTTTTTTAATTTTAGTAATAGGCGACGCATAATCATGATTATGCGTCGCCTAATACCCTATATATATATTTTTTTTTTAAACCTTCATTTTTAACAATTGGATTTTAGTTGAGCATCAAATAACCAGTTAAAATATTTAAACAATAACAAGAGAGTTTTTTTTTTTTTTAATTATAGTAATAGGCGACGCATAATCAGTACTATGCGTCGCCTAATACCCAATTTCTTTTTTTTTTCTTTTTTTCTTTCAAAAAAACCATGCTTTTTAACAATTTGATTTTCTTCCAGCATCAAATAAGCGGTGAAAATAGTTAAACAACATAAATGAGTTTTGTTTTTTTATTTTTTTAATCAATCTGATTTTATCTCAGCATCAAATAACCAGTTAAAATATTTAAACTAGTTAGAGAAAGTGTTTTTTTTTTAAAATCTGCCTGTTTAACAATTTTATTTTCTTCCAGCATCAAATGACCGGTGACAATATTTAAAGATGATAAACAGAGTTTTTTTTAAAAAAAAATTAGAGTAATAGACGAAGCATAATCTATCCTATGCGTCGCCTGATACCCTTTTTTTTCATATAGTTTTTTAAAACCTTCATTTTTAACAATTTGATTTTGTTGGAGCATCAAATAACCAGTGAAGATATTTAAACAAGATAAATAGAGTTTTTTTTTTTTTTTTAATTTTAGTAATAGGCGACGCATAATCATGATTATGCGTCGCCTAATACCCTATATATATATATTTTTTTTAAACCTTCATTTTTAACAATTGGATTTTAGTTGAGCATCAAATAACCAGTTAAAATATTTAAACAATAACAAGAGAGTTTTTTTTTTTTTTAATTATAGTAATAGGCGACGCATAATCAGTACTATGCGTCGCCTAATACCCAATTTCTTTTTTTTTTCTTTTTTTCTTTCAAAAAAACCATGCTTTTTAACAATTTGATTTTCTTCCAGCATCAAATAAGCAGTGAAAATAGTTAAACAACATAAATGAGTTTTGTTTTTTTATTTTTTTAATCAATCTGATTTTATCTCAGCATCAAATAACCAGTTAAAATATTTAAACTAGTTAGAGAAGGTGTTTTTTTTTTTTAAAATCTTCCTGTTTAACAATTTTATTTTCTTGCAGCATCAAATGACCGGTGACAATATTTAAAGATGATAAATAGAGTTTTTTTTTAAAAAATATTAGAGGAATAGACGAAGCATAATCTATCCTACGCGTCGCCTGATACCCTTTTTTTTCATATAGTTTTTTAAAACCTTCATTTTTAACAATTTGATTTTGTTGGAGCATCAAATAACCAGTGAAGATATTTAAACAAGATAAATAGAGTTTTTTTTTTTTTTTTAATTTTAGTAATATGCGTCGCCTAATACTCTATATATATATTTTTTTAAACCTTCATTTTTAACAATTGGATTTTAGTTGAGCATCAAATAACCAGTTAAAATATTTAAACAATAACAAGAGAGTTTTTTTTTTTTTTTAATTATAGTAATAGGCGACGCATAATAAGTACTATGCGTCGCCTAATACCCAATTTCTTTTTTTTTTTTTTCTTTCAAAAAAACCATGCTTCTTAACAATTTGATTTTCTTCCAGCATCAAATAAGCAGTGAAAATAGTTAAACAACATAAATGAGTTTTGTTTTTTTATTTTTTTAATCAATCTGATTTTATCTCAGCATCAAATAACCAGTTAAAATATTTAAACTAGTTAGAGAAGGTGTTTTTTTTTTTAAAATCTGCCTGTTTAACAATTTTAATTTCTTCCAGAATCAAATGACCGGTGACAATATTTAAAGATGATAAATAGAGTTTTTTTTTAAAAAAAATTAGAGCAATAGACGACGCATAATCTATCCTATGCGTCGCCTGATACCCTTTTTTTTCATATAGTTTTTTAAAACCTTCATTTTTAACAATTTGATTTTGTTGGAGCATCAAATAACCAGTGAAGATATTTAAACAAGATAAATAGAGTTTTTTTTTTTTTTTAATTTTAGTAATATGCATTGCCTAATACTCTATATATATATTTTTTTAAACCTTCATTTTTAACAATTGGATTTTAGTTGAGCATCAAATAACCAGTTAAAATATTTAAACAATAACAAGAGAGTTTTTTTTTTTTTTTAATTATAGTAATACGCGACGCATAATAAGTACTATGCGTCGCCTAATACCCAATTTTTTTTTTTTTTTTCTTTCAAAAAAACCATGCTTCTTAACAATTTGATTTTCTTCCAGCATCAAATAAGCAGTGAAAATAGTTAAACAACATAAATGAGTTTGTTTTTTTATTTTTTTAATCAATCTGATTTTATCTCAGTATCAAATAACCAGTTAAAATATTTAAACTAGTTAGAGAAGGTGTTTTTTTTTTAAAATCTGCCTGTTTAACAATTTTATTTTCTTCCAGCATCAAATGACCGGTGACAATATTTAAAGATGATAAATAGAGTTTTTTTTAAAAAAAAATTAGAGGAATAGACGAAGCATAATCTATCCTACGCGTCGCCTGATACCCTTTTTTTTCATATAGTTTTTTAAAACTTTCATTTTTAACAATTTGATTTTGTTGGAGCATCAAATAACTAGTGAAGATATTTAAACAAGATAAATAGAGTTTTTTTTTTTTTAATTTTAGTAATAGGCGACGCGTAATCATGATTATGCGTCGCCTAATACCCTATATATATATATATATATATTTTTTTTTTAAAACCTTCATTTTTAACAATTGGATTTTAGTTGAGCATCAAATAACCAGTTAAAATATTTAAACAATAACAAGAGAGTTTTTTTTTTTTTAATTATAGTAATAGGCGACGCATAATCAGTACTATGCGTCGCCTAATACCCAATTTCTTTTTTTTTTTTTTCTTTCAAAAAAACCATGCTTTTTAACAATTTGATTTTCTTCCAGCATCAAATAAGCAGTGAAAATAGTTAAACAACATAAATGAGTTTTGTTTTTTTATTTTTTTAATCAATCTGATTTTATCTCAGCATCAAATAACCAGTTAAAATATTTAAACTAGTTAGAGAAGGTGTTTTTTCTTTTAAAATCTGCCTGTTTAACAATTTTAATTTCTTCCAGAATCAAATGACCGGTGACAATATTTAAAGATGATAAACAGAGTTTTTTTTAAAAAAAAATTAGAGTAATAGACGAAGCATAATCTATCCTATGCGTCGCCTGATACCCTTTTTTTTCATATAGTTTTTTAAAACCTTCATTTTTAACAATTTGATTTTGTTGGAGCATCAAATAACTAGTAAAGATATTTAAACAAGATAAATAGAGTTTTTTTTTTTTTTAATTTTAGTAATAAGTGACGCATAATCATGATTATGCGTCGCCTAATACCCTATATATATATATATATATATTTTTTTTTAAACCTTCATTTTTAACAATTGGATTTTAGTTGAGCATCAAATAACTAGTTAAAATATTTAAAAAATAACAAGAGAGTTTTTTTTTTTTTTTAATTATAGTAATAGGCGTCGCATAATCAGTACTATGCGTCGCCTAATACCCAATTTCTTTTTTTTTTTTTTTTCTTTCAAAAAAACCATGCTTTTTAACAATTTGATTTTCTTCCAGCATCAAATAAGCAGTGAAAATAGTTAAACAACATAAATGAGTTTTGTTTTTTTATTTTTTTAATCAATCTGATTTTATCTCAGCCTCAAATAACCAGTTAAAATATTTAAACTAGTTAGAGAAAGTGTTTTTTTTTTAAAATCTGCCTGTTTAACAATTTTATTTTCTTCCAGCATCAAATGACCGGTGACAATATTTAAAGATGATAAACAGAGTTATTTTTAAAAAAAAATTAGAGTAATAGACGAAGCATAATCTATCCTATGCGTCGCCTGATACCCTTTTTTTTCATATAGTTTTTTAAAACCTTCATTTTTAACAATTTGATTTTGTTGGAGCATCAAATAACTAGTAAAGATATTTAAACAAGATAAATAGAGTTTTTTTTTTTTTTAATTTTAGTAATAAGTGACGCATAATCATGATTATGCGTCGCCTAATACCCTATATATATATATATATATATTTTTTTTTAAACCTTCATTTTTAACAATTGGATTTTAGTTGAGCATCAAATAACTAGTTAAAATATTTAAAAAATAACAAGAGAGTTTTTTTTTTTTTTTAATTATAGTAATAGGCGTCGCATAATCAGTACTATGCGTCGCCTAATACCCAATTTCTTTTTTTTTTTTTTTTCTTTCAAAAAAACCATGCTTTTTAACAATTTGATTTTCTTCCAGCATCAAATAAGCAGTGAAAATAGTTAAACAACATAAATGAGTTTTGTTTTTTTATTTTTTTAATCAATCTGATTTTATCTCAGCATCAAATAACCAGTTAAAATATTTAAACTAGTTAGAGAAGGTGTTTTTTTTTTTTTAAATCTGCCTGTTTAACAATTTTATTTTCTTCCAGCATCAAATGACCGGTGACAATATTTAAAGATGATAAACAGAGTTTTTTTTAAAAAAACATTAGAGTAATAGACGAAGCATAATCTATCCTATGCGTCGCCTGATACCCTTTTTTTTCATATAGTTTTTTAAAACCTTCATTTTTAACAATTTGATTTTGTTGGAGCATCAAATAACCAGTGAAGATATTTAAACAAGATAAATAGAGTTTTTTTTTTTTTTTAATTTTAGTAATAGGCGACGCATAATCATGATTATGCGTCGCCTAATACCCTATATATATATATTTTTTTTAAACCTTCATTTTTAACAATTGGATTTTAGTTGAGCATCAAATAACCAGTTAAAATATTTGAACAATAACAAGAGAGTTTTTTTTTTTTTTAATTATAGTAATAGGCGACGCATAATCAGTACTATGCGACGCCTAATACCTAATTTCTTTTTTTTTTTTTATTTCAAAAAAACCATGCTTTTTAACAATTTGATTTTCTTCCAGCATCAAATAAGCAGTGAAAATAGTTAAACAGCATAAATGAGTTTTGTTTTTTTATTTTTTTAATCAATCTGATTTTATCTCAGCATCAAATAACCAGTTAAAATATTTAAACTAGTTAGAGAAGGTGTTTTTTTTTTTTTAAATCTTCCTGTTTAACAATTTTATTTTCTTCCAGCATCAAATGACCAGGGACAATATTTAAAGATGATAAGCAGAGTTTTTTTTTTTAAAAACAATTAGAGTAATGGACGACGCATAATCTATCCTATGCGTCGCCTGATACCCTTTTTTTTCATATAGTTTTTTAAAACCTTCATTTTTAACAATTTGATTTTGTTGGAGCATCAAATAACCAGTGAAGATATTTAAACAAGATAAATAGAGTTTTTTTTTTTTTTAATTTTAGTAATAGGCGACGCATAATCATGATTATGCGTCGCCTAATACCCTATATATATATATTTTTTTTAAACCTTCATTTTTAACAATTGGATTTTAGTTGAGCATCAAATAACCAGTTAAAATATTTGAACAATAACAAGAGAGTTTTTTTTTTTTTTAATTATAGTAATAGGCGACGCATAATCAGTATTATGCGACGCCTAATACCTAATTTCTTTTTTTTTTTTTATTTCAAAAAAACCATGCTTTTTAACAATTTGATTTTCTTCCAGCATCAAATAAGCAGTGAAAATAGTTAAACAGCATAAATGAGTTTTGTTTTTTTATTTTTTTAATCAATCTGATTTTATCTCAGCATCAAATAACCAGTTAAAATATTTAAACTAGTTAGAGAAGGTGTTTTTTTTTTTTTAAATCTTCCTGTTTAACAATTTTATTTTCTTCCAGCATCAAATGACCAGGGACAATATTTAAAGATGATAAGCAGAGTTTTTTTTTTTAAAAACAATTAGAGTAATGGACGACGCATAATCTATCCTATGCGTCGCCTGATACCCTTTTTTTTCATATAGTTTTTTAAAACCTTCATTTTTAACAATTTGATTTTGTTGGAGCATCAAATAACCAGTGAAGATATTTAAACAAGATAAATAGAGTTTTTTTTTTTTTTAATTTTAGTAATAGGCGACGCATAATCATGATTATGCGTCGCCTAATACCCTATATATATATTTTTTTTAAACCTTCATTTTTAACAATTGGATTTTAGTTGAGCATCAAATAACCAGTTAAAATATTTGAACAATAACAAGAGAGTTTTTTTTTTTTTTAATTATAGTAATAGGCGACGCATAATCAGTACTATGCGTCGCCTAATACCCAATTTCTTTTTTTTTTCTTTTTTTCTTTCAAAAAAACCATGCTTTTTAACAATTTGATTTTCTTCCAGCATCAAATAAGCAGTGAAAATAGTTAAACAACATAAATGAGTTTTGTTTTTTTATTTTTTTAATCAATCTGATTTTATCTCAGCATCAAATAACCAGTTAAAATATTTAAACTAGTTAGAGAAGGTGTTTTTTTTTTTTTAAATCTGCCTGTTTAACAATTTTATTTTCTTCCAGCATCAAATGACCGGTGACAATATTTAAAGATGATAAACAGAGTTTTTTTTAAAAAAACATTAGAGTAATGGACGAAGCATAATCTATCCTATGCGTCGCCTGATACCCTTTTTTTTCATATAGTTTTTTAAAACCTTCATTTTTAACAATTTGATTTTGTTGGAGCATCAAATAACCAGTGAAGATATTTAAACAAGATAAATAGAGTTTTTTTTTTTTTTTTAATTTTAGTAATAGGTGACGCATAATCATGATTATGCGTCGCCTAATACCCTATATATATATTTTTTTTAAACCTACATTTTTAACAATTGGATTTTAGTTGAGCATCAAATAACCAGTTAAAATATTTAAACAATAACAAGAGAGTTTTTTTTTTTTTAATTATAGTAATAGGCGACGCATAATCAGTACTATGCGTCGCCTAATACCCAATTTCTTTTTTTTTTCTTTTTTTCTTTCAAAAAAACCATGCTTTTTAACAATTTGATTTTCTTCCAGCATCAAATAAGCAGTGAAAATAGTTAAACAACATAAATGAGTTTTGTTTTTTTATTTTTTTAATCAATCTGATTTTATCTCAGCATCAAATAACCAGTTAAAATATTTAAACTAGTTAGAGAAAGTGTTTTTTCTTTTAAAATCTGCCTGTTTAACAATTTTAATTTCTTCCAGAATCAAATGACCGGTGACAATATTTAAAGATGATAAATAGAGTTTTTTTTAGAAAACAATTAGAGCAATAGACGACGCATAATCTATCCTATGCGTCGCCTGATACCCTTTTTTTCCATATAGTTTTTTAAAACCTTCATTTTTAACAATTTGATTTTGTTGGAGCATCAAATAACCAGTGAAGATATTTAAACAAGATAAATAGAGTTTTTTTTTTTTTTTTAATTTTAGTAATAGGCGACGCATAATCATGATTATGCGTCGCCTAATACCCTATATATATATATATATTTTTTTTTTAAGCCTTCATTTTTAACAATTGGATTTTAGTTGAGCATCAAATAACCAGTTAACATATTTAAACAATAACAAGAGAGTTTTTTTTTTTTAATTATAGTAATAGGCGACGCATAATCAGTACTATGCGTCGCCTAATACCCAATTTCTTTTTTTTTTTCTTTCAAAAAAACCATGCTTTTTAACAATTTGACTTTCTTCCAGCATCAAATAAGCAGTGAAAATAGTTAAACAGCATAAATGAGTTTTGTTTTTTTATTTTTTTAATCAATCTGATTTTATCTCAGCATCAAATAACCAGTTAAAATATTTAAACTAGTTAGAGAAGGTGTTTGTTTTTTTTAAAATCTTCCTGTTTAACAATTTTATTTTCTTCCAGCATCAAATAACCAGGGACAATATTTAAAGATGATAAGCAAAGTTTTTTTTTTAAAAAACAATTAGAGTAATGGACGACGCATAATCTATCCTATGCGTCGCCTGATACCCTTTTTTTTAATATAGTTTTTTAAAACCTTCATTTTTAACAATTTGATTTTGTTGGAGCATCAAATAACCAGTGAAGATATTTAAACAAGATAAATAGAGTTTTTTTTTTTTTTTAATTTTAGTAATAGGTGACGCATAATCATGATTATGCGTCGCCTAATACCCTATATATATATTTTTTTTAAACCTTCATTTTTAACAATTGGATTTTAGTTGAGCATCAAATAACCAGTTAAAATATTTAAACAATAACAAGAGAGTTTTTTTTTTTTAATTATAGTAATAGGCGACGCATAATCAGTACTATGCGTCGCCTAATACCCAATTTCTTTTTTTTTTCTTTTTTTCTTTCAAAAAAACCATGCTTTTTAACAATTTGATTTTCTTCCAGCATCAAATAAGCAGTGAAAATAGTTAAACAACATAAATGAGTTTTGTTTTTTTATTTTTTTAATCAATCTGATTTTATCTCAGTATCAAATAACCAGTTAAAATATTTAAACTAGTTAGAGAAGGTGTTTTTTTTTTAAAATCTGCCTGTTTAACAATTTTATTTTCTTCCAGCATCAAATGACCGGTGACAATATTTAAAGATGATAAATAGAGTTTTTTTTTAAAAAAAATTAGAGGAATAGACGAAGCATAATCTATCCTACGCGTCGCCTGATACCCTTTTTTTTCATATAGTTTTTTAAAACCTTCATTTTTAACAATTTGATTTTGTTGGAGCATCAAATAACCAGTGAAGATATTTAAACAAGATAAATAGAGTTTTTTTTTTTTTAATTTTAGTAATAGGCGACGCATAAGCATGATTATGCGTCGCCTAATACCCTATATATATATATATATATTTTTTTTTTTTAAAACCTTCATTTTTAACAATTGGATTTTAGTTGAGCATCAAATAACCAGTTAAAATATTTAAACAATAACAAGAGAGTTTTTTTTTTTTTTTTTAATTATAGTAATAGGCGACGCATAATCAGTACTATGCGTCGCCTAATACCCAATTTCTTTTTTTTTTTTCTTTCAAAAAAACCATGCTTTTTAACAATTTGATTTTCTTCCAGCATCAAATAAGCAGTGAAAATAGTTAAACAACATAAATGAGTTTTGTTTTTTTATTTTTTTAATCAATCTGATTTTATCTCAGCATCAAATAACCAGTTAAAATATTTAAACTAGTTAGAGAAGGTGTTTTTTTTTTTAAAATCTGCCTGTTTAACAATTTTAATTTCTTCCAGAATCAAATGACCGGTGACAATATTTAAAGATGATAAATAGAGTTTTTTCTTAAAAAAAATTAGAGCAATAGACGACGCATAATCTATCCTATGCGTCGCCTGATACCCTTTTTTTTCATATAGTTTTTTAAAACCTTCATTTTTAACAATTTGATTTTGTTGGAGCATCAAATAACCAGTGAAGATATTTAAACAAGATAAATAGAGTTTTTTTTTTTTTTAATTTTAGTAATATGCGTCGCCTAATACTCTATATATATATTTTTTTAAACCTTCATTTTTAACAATTGGATTTTAGTTGAGCATCAAATAACCAGTTAAAATATTTAAACAATAACAAGAGAGTTTTTTTTTTTTAATTATAGTAATAGGCGACGCATAATCAGTACTATGCGTCGCCTAATACCCAATTTCTTTTTTTTTTTTTTTGCTTTCAAAAAAACCATGCTTTTTAACAATTTGATTTTCTTCCAGCATCAAATAAGCGGTGAAAATAGTTAAACAACATAAATGAGTTTTGTTTTTTTATTTTTTTAATCAATCTGATTTTATCTCAGCATCAAATAACCAGTTAAAATATTTAAACTAGTTAGAGAAGGTGTTTTTTTTTTTTAAAATCTGCCTGTTTAACAATTTTATTTTCTTCCGGCATCAAATGACCGGTGACAATATTTAAAGATGATAAATAGAGTTTTTTTTTTTAAAAAGTAGAGTAATAGACGACGCATAATCTATCCTATGCGTCGCCTGATACCCTTTTTTTTCATATAGTTTTTTAAAACCTTCATTTTTAACAATTTGACTTTGTTGGAGCATCAAATAACCAGTGAAGATATTTAAACAAGATAAATAGAGTTTTTTTTTTTTTTTTTAGTTTTAGTAATTGGCGACGCATAATCATGATTATGCGTCGCCTAATACCCTATATATATATATATATATTTTTTTTTTTTTAAACCTTCATTTTTAACAATTGGATTTTAGTTGAGCATCAAATAACCAGTTAAAATATTTAAACAATAACAAGAGAGTTTTTTTTTTCTTTTAATTATTGTAATAGGCGACGCATAATCAGTACTATGCGTCGCCTAATACCCAATTTCTTTTTTTTTTTTTCTTTCAAAAAAACCATGCTTTTTAACAATTTGATTTTCTTCCAGCATCAAATAAGCAGTGAAAATAGTTAAACAACATAAATGAGTTTTGTTTTTTTATTTTTTTAATCAATCTGATTTTATCTCAGCATCAAATAACCAGTTAAAATATTTAAACTAGTTAGAGAAGGTGTTTTTTCTTTTAAAATCTGCCTGTATTACAATTTTATTTTCTTCCAGCATCAAATGACCGGTGACAATATTTAAAGATGATAAACAGAGTTTTTTTTAAAAAAAAATTAGAGTAATAGACGAAGCATAATCTATCCTATGCGTCGCCTGATACCCTTTTTTTTCATATAGTTTTTTAAAACCTTCATTTTTAACAATTTGATTTTGTTGGAGCATCAAATAACTAGTAAAGATATTTAAACAAGATAAATAGAGTTTTTTTTTTTTAATTTTAGTAATAAGCGACGCATAATCATGATTATGCGTCGCCTAATACCCTATATATATATATATATATTTTTTTTTTAAACCTTCATTTTTAACAATTGGATTTTAGTTGAGCATCAAATAACCAGTTAAAATATTTAAAAAATAACAAGAGAGTTTTTTTTTTTTTTTAATTATAGTAATAGGCGACGCATAATCAGTACTATGCGTCGCCTAATACCCAATTTCTTTTTTTTTTTCTTTTTTTCTTTCAAAAAAACCATGCTTTTTAACAATTTGATTTTCTTCCAGCATCAAATAAGCAGTGAAAATAGTTAAACAACATAAATGAGTTTTGTTTTTTTATTTTTTTAATCAATCTGATTTTATCTCAGTATCAAATAACCAGTTAAAATATTTAAACTAGTTAGAGAAGGTGTTTTTTTTTTAAAATCTGCCTGTTTAACAATTTTATTTTCTTCCAGCATCAAATGACCGGTGACAATATTTAAAGATGATAAATAGAGTTTTTTTTTAAAAAAAATTAGAGGAATAGACGAAGCATAATCTATCCTACGCGTCGCCTGATACCCTTTTTTTTCATATAGTTTTTTAAAACCTTCATTTTTAACAATTTGATTTTGTTGGAGCATCAAATAACCAGTGAAGATATTTAAACAAGATAAATAGAGTTTTTTTTTTTTTTAATTTTAGTAATAGGCGACGCATAATCATGATTATGCGTCGCCTAATACCCTATATATATATATATATTTTTTTTTTAAAACCTTCATTTTTAACAATTGGATTTTAGTTGAGCATCAAATAACCAGTTAAAATATTTAAACAATAACAAGAGAGTTTTTTTTTTTTTTAATTATAGTAATAGGCGACGCATAATCAGTACTATGCGTCGCCTAATACCCAATTTCTTTTTTTTTTTTTTCTTTCAAAAAAACCATGCTTTTTAACAATTTGATTTTCTTCCAGCATCAAATAAGCAGTGAAAATAGTTAAACAACATAAATGAGTTTTGTTTTTTTATTTTTTTAATCAATCTGATTTTATCTCAGCATCAAATAACCAGTTAAAATATTTAAACTAGTTAGAGAAGGTGTTTTTTTTTTTAAAATCTGCCTGTTTAACAATTTTAATTTCTTCCAGAATCAAATGACCGGTGACAATATTTAAAGATGATAAATAGAGTTTTTTTTTAAAAAAAATTAGAGCAATAGACGACGCATAATCTATCCTATGCGTCGCCTGATACCCTTTTTTTTCATATAGTTTTTTAAAACCTTCATTTTTCACAATTTGATTTTGTTGGAGCATCAAATAACCAGTGAAGATATTTAAACAAGATAAATAGAGTTTTTTTTTTTTTTTAATTTTAGTAATATGCGTCGCCTAATACTCTATATATATATTTTTTTAAACCTTCATTTTTAACAATTGGATTTTAGTTGAGCATCAAATAACCAGTTAAAATATTTAAACAATAACAAGAGGGTTTTTTTTTTTTTTTAATTATAGTAATAGGCGACGCATAATCAGTACTATGCGTCGCCTAATACCCAATTTCTTTTTTTTTTTTTTTTGCTTTCAAAAAAACCATGCTTTTTAACAATTTGATTTTCTTCCAGCATCAAATAAGCGGTGAAAATAGTTAAACAACATAAATGAGTTTTGTTTTTTTATTTTTTTAATCAATCTGATTTTATCTCAGTATCAAATAACCAGTTAAAATATTTAAACTAGTTAGAGAAGGTGTTTTTTTTTTAAAATCTGCCTGTTTAACAATTTTATTTTCTTCCAGCATCAAATGACCGGTGACAATATTTAAAGATGATAAATAGAGTTTTTTTTTAAAAAAAATTAGAGGAATAGACGAAGCATAATCTATCCTACGCGTCGCCTGATACCCTTTTTTTTCATATAGTTTTTTAAAACCTTCATTTTTAACAATTTGATTTTGTTGGAGCATCAAATAACCAGTGAAGATATTTAAACAAGATAAATAGAGTTTTTTTTTTTTTTAATTTTAGTAATAGGCGACGCATAAGCATGATTATGCGTCACCTAATACCCTATATATATATATATATATATATTTGTTTTTTAAAACCTTCATTTTTAACAATTGGATTTTAGTTGAGCATCAAATAACCAGTTAAAATATTTAAACAATAACAAGAGAGTTTTTTTTTTTTTTTTTAATTATAGTAATAGGCGACGCATAATCAGTACTATGCGTCGCCTAATACCCAATTTCTTTTTTTTTTTTCTTTCAAAAAAACCATGCTTTTTAACAATTTGATTTTCTTCCAGCATCAAATAAGCAGTGAAAATAGTTAAACAACATAAATGAGTTTTGTTTTTTTATTTTTTTAATCAATCTGATTTTATCTCAGCATCAAATAACCAGTTAAAATATTTAAACTAGTTAGAGAAGGTGTTTTTTTTTTTAAAATCTGCCTGTTTAACAATTTTAATTTCTTCCAGAATCAAATGACCGGTGACAATATTTAAAGATGATAAATAGAGTTTTTTTTTAAAAAAAATTAGAGCAATAGACGACGCATAATCTATCCTATGCGTCGCCTGATACCCTTTTTTTTCATATAGTTTTTTAAAACCTTCATTTTTAACAATTTGATTTTGTTGGAGCATCAAATAACCAGTGAAGATATTTAAACAAGATAAATAGAGTTTTTTTTTTTTTTAATTTTAGTAATATGCGTCGCCTAATACTCTATATATATATTTTTTTAAACCTTCATTTTTAACAATTGGATTTTAGTTGAGCATCAAATAACCAGTTAAAATATTTAAACAATAACAAGAGAGTTTTTTTTTTTTAATTATAGTAATAGGCGACGCATAATCAGTACTATGCGTCGCCTAATACCCAATTTCTTTTTTTTTTTTTTTTGCTTTCAAAAAAACCATGCTTTTTAACAATTTGATTTTCTTCCAGCATCAAATAAGCGGTGAAAATAGTTAAACAACATAAATGAGTTTTGTTTTTTTATTTTTTTAATCAATCTGATTTTATCTCAGCATCAAATAACCAGTTAAAATATTTAAACTAGTTAGAGAAGGTGTTTTTTTTTTTTAAAATCTGCCTGTTTAACAATTTTATTTTCTTCCGGCATCAAATGACCGGTGACAATATTTAAAGATGATAAATAGAGTTTTTTTTTTAAAAAAGTAGAGTAATAGACGACGCATAATCTATCCTATGCGTCGCCTGATACCCTTTTTTTTCATATAGTTTTTTAAAACCTTCATTTTTAACAATTTGATTTTGTTGGAGCATCAAATAACCAGTGAAGATATTTAAACAAGATAAATAGAGTTTTTTTTTTTTTTTTAGTTTTAGTAATTGGCGACGCATAATCATGATTATGCGTCGCCTAATACCCTATATATATATATATATATATTTTTTTTTTTTTTAAACCTTCATTTTTAACAATTGGATTTTAGTTGAGCATCAAATAACCAGTTAAAATATTTAAACAATAACAAGAGACTTTTTTTTTTTTTTAATTATAGTAATAGGCGACGCATAATCAGTACTATGCGTCGCCTAATACCCAATTTCTTTTTTTTTCTTTTTTTCTTTCAAAAAAACCATGCTTTGTAACAATTTGATTTTCTTCCAGCATCAAATAAGCAGTGAAAATAGTTAAACAACATAAATGAGTTTTGTTTTTTTATTTTTTTAATCAATCTGATTTTATCTCAGTATCAAATAACCAGTTAAAATATTTAAACTAGTTAGAGAAGGTGTTTTTTTTTTAAAATCTGCCTGTTTAACAATTTTATTTTCTTCCAGCATCAAATGACCGGTGACAATATTTAAAGATGATAAATAGAGTTTTTTTTTAAAAAAAATTAGAGGAATAGACGAAGCATAATCTATCCTACGCGTCGCCTGATACCCTTTTTTTTCATATAGTTTTTTAATACCTTCATTTTTAACAATTTGATTTTGTTGGAGCATCAAATAACCAGTGAAGATATTTAAACAAGATAAATAGAGTTTTTTTTTTTTTTAATTTTAGTAATAGGCGACGCATAATCATGATTATGCGTCGCCTAATACCCTATATATATATATATATTTTTTTTTTTTTAAAACCTTCATTTTTAACAATTGGATTTTAGTTGAGCATCAAATAACCAGTTAAAATATTTAAACAATAACAAGAGAGTTTTTTTTTTTTTTAATTATAGTAATAGGCGACGCATAATCAGTACTATGCGTCGCCTAATACCCAATTTCTTTTTTTTTTTTTTCTTTCAAAAAAACCATGCTTTTTAACAATTTGATTTTCTTCCAGCATCAAATAAGCAGTGAAAATAGTTAAACAACATAAATGAGTTTTGTTTTTTTATTTTTTTAATCAATCTGATTTTATCTCAGCATCAAATAACCAGTTAAAATATTTAAACTAGTTAGAGAAGGTGTTTTTTTTTTTTTAAATCTGCCTGTTTAACAATTTTATTTTCTTCCAGCATCAAATGACCGGTGACAATATTTAAAGATGATAAACAGAGTTTTTTTTAAAAAAACATTAGAGTAATAGACGAAGCATAATCTATCCTATGCGTCGCCTGATACCCTTTTTTTTCATATAGTTTTTTAAAACCTTCATTTTTAACAATTTGATTTTGTTGGAGCATCAAATAACTAGTAAAGATATTTAAACAAGATAAATAGAGTTTTTTTTTTTTTTAATTTTAGTAATAAGCGACGCATAATCATGATTATGCGTCGCCTTATACCCTATATATATATATATATATTTTTTTTTTTTAAACCTTCATTTTTAACAATTGGATTTTAGTTGAGCATCAAATAACCAGTTAAAATATTTAAAAAATAACAAGAGAGTTTTTTTTTTTTTTTAATTATAGTAATAGGCGACGCATAATCAGTACTATGCGTCGCCTAATACCCAATTTCTTTTTTTTTTCTTTTTTTCTTTCAAAAAAACCATCCTTTTTAACAATTTGATTTTCTTCCAGCATCAAATAAGCAGTGAAAATAGTTAAACAACATAAATGAGTTTTGTTTTTTTATTTTTTTAATCAATCTGATTTTATCTCAGCATCAAATAACCAGTTAAAATATTTAAACTAGTTAGAGAAATTGTTTTTTTTTTAAAATCTGCCTGTTTAACAATTTTATTTTCTTCCAGCATCAAATGACCGGTGACAATTTTTAAAGATGATAAACAGAGTTTTTTTTAAAAAAACATTAGAGTAATAGACGAAGCATAATCTATCCTATGCGTCGCCTGATACCCTTTTTTTTCATATAGTTTTTTAAAACCTTCATTTTTAACAATTTGATTTTGTTGGAGCATCAAATAACCAGGGAAGATATTTAAACAAGATAAATAGAGTTTTTTTTTTTTTTTAATTTTAGTAATAGGCGACGCATAATCATGATTATGCGTCGCCTAATACCCTATATATATATATTTTTTTTAAACCTTCATTTTTAACAATTGGATTTTAGTTGAGCATCAAATAACCAGTTAAAATATTTAAAAAATAACAAGAGAGTTTTTTTTTTTTTTTAATTATAGTAATAGGCGACGCATAATCAGTACTATGCGTCGCCTAATACCCAATTTCTTTTTTTTTTCTTTTTTTCTTTCAAAAAAACCATGCTTTTTAACAATTTGATTTTCTTCCAGCATCAAATAAGCAGTGAAAATAGTTAAACAACATAAATGAGTTTTGTTTTTTTATTTTTTTAATCAATCTGATTTTATCTCAGCATCAAATAACCAGTTAAAATATTTAAACTAGTTAGAGAAAGTGTTTTTTTTTTAAAATCTGCCTGTTTAACAATTTTATTTTCTTCCAGCATCAAATGACCGGTGACAATATTTAAAGATGATAAACAGAGTTTTTTTTTAAAAAAAATTAGAGTAATAGACGAAGCATAATCTATCCTATGCGTCGCCTGATACCCTTTTTTTTCATATAGTTTTTTAAAACCTTCATTTTTAACAATTTGATTTTGTTGGAGCATCAAATAACCAGGGAAGATATTTAAACAAGATAAATAGAGTTTTTTTTTTTTTTAATTTTAGTAATAGGCGACGCATAATCATGATTATGCGTCGCCTAATACCCTATATATATATATTTTTTTTTAAACCTTCATTTTTAACAATTGGATTTTAGTTGAGCATCAAATAACCAGTTAAAATATTTAAACAATAACAAGAGAGTTTTTTTTTTTTTTAATTATAGTAATAGGCGACGCATAATCAGTACTATGCGTCGCCTAATACCCAATTTCTTTTTTTTTTCTTTTTTTCTTTCAAAAAAACCATGCTTTTTAACAATTTGATTTTCTTCCAGCATCAAATAAGCAGTGAAAATAGTTAAACAACATAAATGAGTTTTGTTTTTTTATTTTTTTAATCAATCTGATTTTATCTCAGCATCAACTAACCAGTTAAAATATTTAAACTAGTTAGAGAAAGTGTTTTTTTTTTTAAATCTGCCTGTTTAACAATTTTATTTTCTTCCAGCATCAAATGACCGGTGACAATATTTAAAGATGATAAACAGAGTTTTTTTTAAAAAAAAATTAGAGTAATAGACGAAGCATAATCTATCCTATGCGTCGCCTGATACCCTTTTTTTTCATATAGTTTTTTAAAACCTTCATTTTTAACAATTTGATTTTGTTGGAGCATCAAATAACCAGTGAAGATATTTAAACAAGATAAATAGAGTTTTTTTTTTTTTTTAATTTTAGTAATAGGCGACGCATAATCATGATTATGCGTCGCCTAATACCCTATATATATATATTTTTTTTAAACCTTCATTTTTAACAATTGGATTTTAGTTGAGCATCAAATAACCAGTTAAAATATTTAAACAATAACAAGAGAGTTTTTTTTTTTTTTAATTATAGTAATAGGCGACGCATAATCAGTACTATGCGTCGCCTAATACCCAATTTCTTTTTTTTTTTTTTCTTTCAAAAAAACCATGCTTTTTAACAATTTGATTTTCTTCCAGCATCAAATAAGCAGTGAAAATAGTTAAACAACATAAATGAGTTTTGTTTTTTTATTTTTTTAATCAATCTGATTTTATCTCAGCATCAAATAACCAGTTAAAATATTTAAACTAGTTAGAGAAGGTGTTTTTTTTTTTAAAATCTGCCTGTTTAACAATTTTAATTTCTTCCAGAATCAAATGACCGGTGACAATATTTAAAGATGATAAATAGAGTTTTTTTTTAAAAAAAATTAGAGCAATAGACGACGCATAATCTATCCTATGCGTCGCCTGATACCCTTTTTTTTCATATAGTTTTTTAAAACCTTCATTTTTCACAATTTGATTTTGTTGGAGCATCAAATAACCAGTGAAGATATTTAAACAAGATAAATAGAGTTTTTTTTTTTTTTTTAATTTTAGTAATATGCGTCGCCTAATACTCTATATATATATTTTTTTAAACCTTCATTTTTAACAATTGGATTTTAGTTGAGCATCAAATAACCAGTTAAAATATTTAAACAATAACAAGAGGGTTTTTTTTTTTTTTAATTATAGTAATAGGCGACGCATAATCAGTACTATGCGTCGCCTAATACCCAATTTCTTTTTTTTTTTTTTTTGCTTTCAAAAAAACCATGCTTTTTAACAATTTGATTTTCTTCCAGCATCAAATAAGCGGTGAAAATAGTTAAACAACATAAATGAGTTTTGTTTTTTTATTTTTTTAATCAATCTGATTTTATCTCAGTATCAAATAACCAGTTAAAATATTTAAACTAGTTAGAGAAGGTGTTTTTTTTTTAAAATCTGCCTGTTTAACAATTTTATTTTCTTCCAGCATCAAATGACCGGTGACAATATTTAAAGATAATAAATAGAGTTTTTTTTTAAAAAAAATTAGAGGAATAGACGAAGCATAATCTATCCTACGCGTCGCCTGATACCCTTTTTTTTCATATAGTTTTTTAAAACCTTCATTTTTAACAATTTGATTTTGTTGGAGCATCAAATAACCAGTGAAGATATTTAAACAAGATAAATAGAGTTTTTTTTTTTTTTAATTTTAGTAATAGGCGACGCATAAGCATGATTATGCGTCACCTAATACCCTATATATATATATATATATATATATTTGTTTTTTAAAACCTTCATTTTTAACAATTGGATTTTAGTTGAGCATCAAATAACCAGTTAAAATATTTAAACAATAACAAGAGAGTTTTTTTTTTTTTTTTTAATTATAGTAATAGGCGACGCATAATCAGTACTATGCGTCGCCTAATACCCAATTTCTTTTTTTTTTTTCTTTCAAAAAAACCATGCTTTTTAACAATTTGATTTTCTTCCAGCATCAAATAAGCAGTGAAAATAGTTAAACAACATAAATGAGTTTTGTTTTTTTATTTTTTTAATCAATCTGATTTTATCTCAGCATCAAATAACCAGTTAAAATATTTAAACTAGTTAGAGAAGGTGTTTTTTTTTTTAAAATCTGCCTGTTTAACAATTTTAATTTCTTCCAGAATCAAATGACCGGTGACAATATTTAAAGATGATAAATAGAGTTTTTTTTTAAAAAAAATTAGAGCAATAGACGACGCATAATCTATCCTATGCGTCGCCTGATACCCTTTTTTTTCATATAGTTTTTTAAAACCTTCATTTTTAACAATTTGATTTTGTTGGAGCATCAAATAACCAGTGAAGATATTTAAACAAGATAAATAGAGTTTTTTTTTTTTTAATTTTAGTAATATGCGTCGCCTAATACTCTATATATATATTTTTTTAAACCTTCATTTTTAACAATTGGATTTTAGTTGAGCATCAAATAACCAGTTAAAATATTTAAACAATAACAAGAGAGTTTTTTTTTTTTTAATTATAGTAATAGGCGACGCATAATCAGTACTATGCGTCGCCTAATACCCAATTTCTTTTTTTTTTTTTTTTGCTTTCAAAAAAACCATGCTTTTTAACAATTTGATTTTCTTCCAGCATCAAATAAGCGGTGAAAATAGTTAAACAACATAAATGAGTTTTGTTTTTTTATTTTTTTAATCAATCTGATTTTATCTCAGCATCAAATAACCAGTTAAAATATTTAAACTAGTTAGAGAAGGTGTTTTTTTTTTTTAAAATCTGCCTGTTTAACAATTTTATTTTCTTCCGGCATCAAATGACCGGTGACAATATTTAAAGATGATAAATAGAGTTTTTTTTTTAAAAAAGTAGAGTAATAGACGACGCATAATCTATCCTATGCGTCGCCTGATACCCTTTTTTTTCATATAGTTTTTTAAAACCTTCATTTTTAACAATTTGATTTTGTTGGAGCATCAAATAACCAGTGAAGATATTTAAACAAGATAAATAGAGTTTTTTTTTTTTTTTTAGTTTTAGTAATTGGCGACGCATAATCATGATTATGCGTCGCCTAATACCCTATATATATATATATATATATATATATTTTTTTTTTAAACCTTCATTTTTAACAATTGGATTTTAGTTGAGCATCAAATAACCAGTTAAAATATTTAAACAATAACAAGAGACTTTTTTTTTTTTTTAATTATAGTAATAGGCGACGCATAATCAGTACTATGCGTCGCCTAATACCCAATTTCTTTTTTTTTCTTTTTTTCTTTCAAAAAAACCATGCTTTGTAACAATTTGATTTTCTTCCAGCATCAAATAAGCAGTGAAAATAGTTAAACAACATAAATGAGTTTTGTTTTTTTATTTTTTTAATCAATCTGATTTTATCTCAGTATCAAATAACCAGTTAAAATATTTAAACTAGTTAGAGAAGGTGTTTTTTTTTTAAAATCTGCCTGTTTAACAATTTTATTTTCTTCCAGCATCAAATGACCGGTGACAATATTTAAAGATGATAAATAGAGTTTTTTTTTAAAAAAAATTAGAGGAATAGACGAAGCATAATCTATCCTACGCGTCGCCTGATACCCTTTTTTTTCATATAGTTTTTTAATACCTTCATTTTTAACAATTTGATTTTGTTGGAGCATCAAATAACCAGTGAAGATATTTAAACAAGATAAATAGAGTTTTTTTTTTTTTTAATTTTAGTAATAGGCGACGCATAATCATGATTATGCGTCGCCTAATACCCTATATATATATATATATATTTTTTTTTTAAAACCTTCATTTTTAACAATTGGATTTTAGTTGAGCATCAAATAACCAGTTAAAATATTTAAACAATAACAAGAGAGTTTTTTTTTTTTTTTAATTATAGTAATAGGCGACGCATAATCAGTACTATGCGTCGCCTAATACCCAATTTCTTTTTTTTTTTTTCTTTCAAAAAAACCATGCTTTTTAACAATTTGATTTTCTTCCAGCATCAAATAAGCAGTGAAAATAGTTAAACAACATAAATGAGTTTTGTTTTTTTATTTTTTTAATCAATCTGATTTTATCTCAGCATCAAATAACCAGTTAAAATATTTAAACTAGTTAGAGAAGGTGTTTTTTTTTTTTTAAATCTGCCTGTTTAACAATTTTATTTTCTTCCAGCATCAAATGACCGGTGACAATATTTAAAGATGATAAACAGAGTTTTTTTTAAAAAAACATTAGAGTAATAGACGAAGCATAATCTATCCTATGCGTCGCCTGATACCCTTTTTTTTCATATAGTTTTTTAAAACCTTCATTTTTAACAATTTGATTTTGTTGGAGCATCAAATAACTAGTAAAGATATTTAAACAAGATAAATAGAGTTTTTTTTTTTTTTAATTTTAGTAATAAGCGACGCATAATCATGATTATGCGTCGCCTTATACCCTATATATATATATATATATTTTTTTTTTTTAAACCTTCATTTTTAACAATTGGATTTTAGTTGAGCATCAAATAACCAGTTAAAATATTTAAAAAATAACAAGAGAGTTTTTTTTTTTTTTTAATTATAGTAATAGGCGACGCATAATCAGTACTATGCGTCGCCTAATACCCAATTTCTTTTTTTTTTCTTTTTTTCTTTCAAAAAAACCATCCTTTTTAACAATTTGATTTTCTTCCAGCATCAAATAAGCAGTGAAAATAGTTAAACAACATAAATGAGTTTTGTTTTTTTATTTTTTTAATCAATCTGATTTTATCTCAGCATCAAATAACCAGTTAAAATATTTAAACTAGTTAGAGAAATTGTTTTTTTTTTAAAATCTGCCTGTTTAACAATTTTATTTTCTTCCAGCATCAAATGACCGGTGACAATTTTTAAAGATGATAAACAGAGTTTTTTTTAAAAAAACATTAGAGTAATAGACGAAGCATAATCTATCCTATGCGTCGCCTGATACCCTTTTTTTTCATATAGTTTTTTAAAACCTTCATTTTTAACAATTTGATTTTGTTGGAGCATCAAATAACCAGGGAAGATATTTAAACAAGATAAATAGAGTTTTTTTTTTTTTTTAATTTTAGTAATAGGCGACGCATAATCATGATTATGCGTCGCCTAATACCCTATATATATATATTTTTTTTAAACCTTCATTTTTAACAATTGGATTTTAGTTGAGCATCAAATAACCAGTTAAAATATTTAAAAAATAACAAGAGAGTTTTTTTTTTTTTTTAATTATAGTAATAGGCGACGCATAATCAGTACTATGCGTCGCCTAATACCCAATTTCTTTTTTTTTTCTTTTTTTCTTTCAAAAAAACCATGCTTTTTAACAATTTGATTTTCTTCCAGCATCAAATAAGCAGTGAAAATAGTTAAACAACATAAATGAGTTTTGTTTTTTTATTTTTTTAATCAATCTGATTTTATCTCAGCATCAAATAACCAGTTAAAATATTTAAACTAGTTAGAGAAAGTGTTTTTTTTTTAAAATCTGCCTGTTTAACAATTTTATTTTCTTCCAGCATCAAATGACCGGTGACAATATTTAAAGATGATAAACAGAGTTTTTTTTTAAAAAAAATTAGAGTAATAGACGAAGCATAATCTATCCTATGCGTCGCCTGATACCCTTTTTTTTCATATAGTTTTTTAAAACCTTCATTTTTAACAATTTGATTTTGTTGGAGCATCAAATAACCAGGGAAGATATTTAAACAAGATAAATAGAGTTTTTTTTTTTTTTAATTTTAGTAATAGGCGACGCATAATCATGATTATGCGTCGCCTAATACCCTATATATATATTTTTTTTTTAAACCTTCATTTTTAACAATTGGATTTTAGTTGAGCATCAAATAACCAGTTAAAATATTTAAACAATAACAAGAGAGTTTTTTTTTTTTTAATTATAGTAATAGGCGACGCATAATCAGTACTATGCGTCGCCTAATACCCAATTTCTTTTTTTTTTCTTTTTTTCTTTCAAAAAAACCATGCTTTTTAACAATTTGATTTTCTTCCAGCATCAAATAAGCAGTGAAAATAGTTAAACAACATAAATGAGTTTTGTTTTTTTATTTTTTTAATCAATCTGATTTTATCTCAGCATCAACTAACCAGTTAAAATATTTAAACTAGTTAGAGAAAGTGTTTTTTTTTTTAAATCTGCCTGTTTAACAATTTTATTTTCTTCCAGCATCAAATGACCGGTGACAATATTTAAAGATGATAAACAGAGTTTTTTTTAAAAAAAAATTAGAGTAATAGACGAAGCATAATCTATCCTATGCGTCGCCTGATACCCTTTTTTTTCATATAGTTTTTTAAAACCTTCATTTTTAACAATTTGATTTTGTTGGAGCATCAAATAACCAGTGAAGATATTTAAACAAGATAAATAGAGTTTTTTTTTTTTTTTAATTTTAGTAATAGGCGACGCATAATCATGATTATGCGTCGCCTAATACCCTATATATATATATTTTTTTTAAACCTTCATTTTTAACAATTGGATTTTAGTTGAGCATCAAATAACCAGTTAAAATATTTAAACAATAACAAGAGAGTTTTTTTTTTTTTTTAATTATAGTAATAGGCGACGCATAATGAGTACTATGCGTCGCCTAATACCCAATTTCTTTTTTTTTTCTTTTTTTCTTTCAAAAAAACCATGCTTTTTAACAATTTGATTTTCTTCCAGCATCAAATAAGCAGTGAAAATAGTTAAACAACATAAATGAGTTTTGTTTTTTTATTTTTTTAATCAATCTGATTTTATCTCAGCATCAAATAACCAGTTAAAATATTTAAACTAGTTAGAGAAAGTGTTTTTTTTTTAAAATCTGCCTGTTTAACAATTTTATTTTCTTCCAGCATCAAATGTCCGGTGACAATATTTAAAGATGATAAACAGAGTTTTTTTTAAAAAAAATTAGAGTAATAGACGAAGCATAATCTATCCTATGCGTCGCCTGATACCCTTTTTTTTCATATAGTTTTTTAAAACCTTCATTTTTAACAATTTGATTTTGTTGGAGCATCAAATAACCAGTGAAGATATTTAAACAAGATAAATAGAGTTTTTTTTTTTTTTTTTAATTTTAGTAATATGCGTCGCCTAATACTCTATATATATATTTTTTTAAACCTTCATTTTTAACAATTGGATTTTAGTTGAGCATCAAATAACCAGTTAAAATATTTAAACAATAACAAGAGAGTTTTTTTTTTTTTTTAATTATAGTAATAGGCGACGCATAATGAGTACTATGCGTCGCCTAATACCCAATTTCTTTTTTTTTTCTTTTTTTCTTTCAAAAAAACCATGCTTTTTAACAATTTGATTTTCTTCCAGCATCAAATAAGCAGTGAAAATAGTTAAACAACATAAATGAGTTTTGTTTTTTTATTTTTTTAATCAATCTGATTTTATCTCAGCATCAAATAACCAGTTAAAATATTTAAACTAGTTAGAGAAAGTGTTTTTTTTTTAAAATCTGCCTGTTTAACAATTTTATTTTCTTCCAGCATCAAATGTCCGGTGACAATATTTAAAGATGATAAACAGAGTTTTTTTTAAAAAAAATTAGAGTAATAGACGAAGCATAATCTATCCTATGCGTCGCCTGATACCCTTTTTTTTCATATAGTTTTTTAAAACCTTCATTTTTAACAATTTGATTTTGTTGGAGCATCAAATAACCAGTGAAGATATTTAAACAAGATAAATAGAGTTTTTTTTTTTTTTTTTAATTTTAGTAATATGCGTCGCCTAATACTCTATATATATATTTTTTTAAACCTTCATTTTTAACAATTGGATTTTAGTTGAGCATCAAATAACCAGTTAAAATATTTAAACAATAACAAGAGAGTTTTTTTTTTTTTTTTAATTATAGTAATAGGCGACGCATAATAAGTACTATGCGTCGCCTAATACCCAATTTTTTTTTTTTTTTTCTTTCAAAAAAACCATGCTTCTTAACAATTTGATTTTCTTCCAGCATCAAATAAGCAGTGAAAATAGTTAAACAACATAAATGAGTTTTGTTTTTTTATTTTTTTAATCAATCTGATTTTATCTCAGTATCAAATAACCAGTTAAAATATTTAAACTAGTTAGAGAAGGTGTTTTTTTTTTAAAATCTGCCTGTTTAACAATTTTATTTTCTTCCAGCATCAAATGACCGGTGACAATATTTAAAGATGATAAATAGAGTTTTTTTTTAAAAAAAATTAGAGGAATAGACGAAGCATAATCTATCCTACGCGTCGCCTGATACCCTTTTTTTTCATATAGTTTTTTAAAACCTTCATTTTTAACAATTTGATTTTGTTGGAGCATCAAATAACCAGTGAAGATATTTAAACAAGATAAATAGAGTTTTTTTTTTTTTTAATTTTAGTAATAGGCGACGCATAATCATGATTATGCGTCGCCTAATACCCTATATATATATATATATTTTTTTTTTTAAAACCTTCATTTTTAACAATTGGATTTTAGTTGAGCATCAAATAACCAGTTAAAATATTTAAACAATAACAAGAGAGTTTTTTTTTTTTTTAATTATAGTAATAGGCGACGCATAATCAGTACTATGCGTCGCCTAATACCCAATTTCTTTTTTTTTTTTTTCTTTCAAAAAAACCATGCTTTTTAACAATTTGATTTTCTTCCAGCATCAAATAAGCAGTGAAAATAGTTAAACAACATAAATGAGTTTTGTTTTTTTATTTTTTTAATCAATCTGATTTTATCTCAGCATCAAATAACCAGTTAAAATATTTAAACTAGTTAGAGAAGGTGTTTTTTTTTTTAAAATCTGCCTGTTTAACAATTTTAATTTCTTCCAGAATCAAATGACCGGTGACAATATTTAAAGATGATAAATAGAGTTTTTTTTAAAAAAAAATTAGAGCAATAGACGACGCATAATCTATCCTATGCGTCGCCTGATACCCTTTTTTTTCATATAGTTTTTTAAAACCTTCATTTTTCACAATTTGATTTTGTTGGAGCATCAAATAACCAGTGAAGATATTTAAACAAGATAAATAGAGTTTTTTTTTTTTTTTAATTTTAGTAATATGCGTCGCCTAATACTCTATATATATATTTTTTTAAACCTTCATTTTTAACAATTGGATTTTAGTTGAGCATCAAATAACCAGTTAAAATATTTAAACAATAACAAGAGGGTTTTTTTTTTTTTTTAATTATAGTAATAGGCGACGCATAATCAGTACTATGCGTCGCCTAATACCCAATTTCTTTTTTTTTTTTTTTTGCTTTCAAAAAAACCATGCTTTTTAACAATTTGATTTTCTTCCAGCATCAAATAAGCGGTGAAAATAGTTAAACAACATAAATGAGTTTTGTTTTTTTATTTTTTTAATCAATCTGATTTTATCTCAGTATCAAATAACCAGTTAAAATATTTAAACTAGTTAGAGAAGGTGTTTTTTTTTTAAAATCTGCCTGTTTAACAATTTTATTTTCTTCCAGCATCAAATGACCGGTGACAATATTTAAAGATGATAAATAGAGTTTTTTTTTAAAAAAAATTAGAGGAATAGACGAAGCATAATCTATCCTACGCGTCGCCTGATACCCTTTTTTTTCATATAGTTTTTTAAAACCTTCATTTTTAACAATTTGATTTTGTTGGAGCATCAAATAACCAGTGAAGATATTTAAACAAGATAAATAGAGTTTTTTTTTTTTTTAATTTTAGTAATAGGCGACGCATAAGCATGATTATGCGTCACCTAATACCCTATATATATATATATATTTTTTTTTTTTTAAAACCTTCATTTTTAACAATTGGATTTTAGTTGAGCATCAAATAACCAGTTAAAATATTTAAACAATAACAAGAGAGTTTTTTTTTTTTTTTTTAATTATAGTAATAGGCGACGCATAATCAGTACTATGCGTCGCCTAATACCCAATTTCTTTTTTTTTTTTCTTTCAAAAAAACCATGCTTTTTAACAATTTGATTTTCTTCCAGCATCAAATAAGCAGTGAAAATAGTTAAACAACATAAATGAGTTTTGTTTTTTTATTTTTTTAATCAATCTGATTTTATCTCAGCATCAAATAACCAGTTAAAATATTTAAACTAGTTAGAGAAGGTGTTTTTTTTTTTAAAATCTGCCTGTTTAACAATTTTAATTTCTTCCAGAATCAAATGACCGGTGACAATATTTAAAGATGATAAATAGAGTTTTTTTTTAAAAAAAATTAGAGCAATAGACGACGCATAATCTATCCTATGCGTCGCCTGATACCCTTTTTTTTCATATAGTTTTTTAAAACCTTCATTTTTAACAATTTGATTTTGTTGGAGCATCAAATAACCAGTGAAGATATTTAAACAAGATAAATAGAGTTTTTTTTTTTTTTAATTTTAGTAATATGCGTCGCCTAATACTCTATATATATATTTTTTTAAACCTTCATTTTTAACAATTGGATTTTAGTTGAGCATCAAATAACCAGTTAAAATATTTAAACAATAACAAGAGGGTTTTTTTTTTTTTAATTATAGTAAGAGGCGACGCATAATCAGTACTATGCGTCGCCTAATACCCAATTTCTTTTTTTTTTTTTTTTGCTTTCAAAAAAACCATGCTTTTTAACAATTTGATTTTCTTCCAGCATCAAATAAGCGGTGAAAATAGTTAAACAACATAAATGAGTTTTGTTTTTTTATTTTTTTAATCAATCTGATTTTATCTCAGTATCAAATAACCAGTTAAAATATTTAAACTAGTTAGAGAAGGTGTTTTTTTTTTAAAATCTGCCTGTTTAACAATTTTATTTTCTTCCAGCATCAAATGACCGGTGACAATATTTAAAGATGATAAATAGAGTTTTTTTTTAAAAAAAATTAGAGGAATAGACGAAGCATAATCTATCCTACGCGTCGCCTGATACCCTTTTTTTTCATATAGTTTTTTAAAACCTTCATTTTTAACAATTTGATTTTGTTGGAGCATCAAATAACCAGTGAAGATATTTAAACAAGATAAATAGAGTTTTTTTTTTTTTTAATTTTAGTAATAGGCGACGCATAAGCATGATTATGCGTCACCTAATACCCTATATATATATATATATATTTTTTTTTTTAAAACCTTCATTTTTAACAATTGGATTTTAGTTGAGCATCAAATAACCAGTTAAAATATTTAAACAATAACAAGAGAGTTTTTTTTTTTTTTTTAATTATAGTAATAGGCGACGCATAATCAGTACTATGCGTCGCCTAATACCCAATTTCTTTTTTTTTTTTCTTTCAAAAAAACCATGCTTTTTAACAATTTGATTTTCTTCCAGCATCAAATAAGCAGTGAAAATAGTTAAACAACATAAATGAGTTTTGTTTTTTTATTTTTTTAATCAATCTGATTTTATCTCAGCATCAAATAACCAGTTAAAATATTTAAACTAGTTAGAGAAGGTGTTTTTTTTTTTAAAATCTGCCTGTTTAACAATTTTAATTTCTTCCAGAATCAAATGACCGGTGACAATATTTAAAGATGATAAATAGAGTTTTTTTTTAAAAAAAATTAGAGCAATAGACGACGCATAATCTATCCTATGCGTCGCCTGATACCCTTTTTTTTCATATAGTTTTTTAAAACCTTCATTTTTAACAATTTGATTTTGTTGGAGCATCAAATAACCAGTGAAGATATTTAAACAAGATAAATAGAGTTTTTTTTTTTTTTAATTTTAGTAATATGCGTCGCCTAATACTCTATATATATATTTTTTTAAACCTTCATTTTTAACAATTGGATTTTAGTTGAGCATCAAATAACCAGTTAAAATATTTAAACAATAACAAGAGAGTTTTTTTTTTTTTAATTATAGTAATAGGCGACGCATAATCAGTACTATGCGTCGCCTAATACCCAATTTCTTTTTTTTTTTTTTTTGCTTTCAAAAAAACCATGCTTTTTAACAATTTGATTTTCTTCCAGCATCAAATAAGCGGTGAAAATAGTTAAACAACATAAATGAGTTTTGTTTTTTTATTTTTTTAATCAATCTGATTTTATCTCAGCATCAAATAACCAGTTAAAATATTTAAACTAGTTAGAGAAGGTGTTTTTTTTTTTTAAAATCTGCCTGTTTAACAATTTTATTTTCTTCCGGCATCAAATGACCGGTGACAATATTTAAAGATGATAAATAGAGTTTTTTTTTTAAAAAAGTAGAGTAATAGACGACGCATAATCTATCCTATGCGTCGCCTGATACCCTTTTTTTTCATATAGTTTTTTAAAACCTTCATTTTTAACAATTTGATTTTGTTGGAGCATCAAATAACCAGTGAAGATATTTAAACAAGATAAATAGAGTTTTTTTTTTTTTTTTTAGTTTTAGTAATTGGCGACGCATAATCATGATTATGCGTCGCCTAATACCCTATATATATATATATATATATTTTTTTTTTTTTTAAACCTTCATTTTTAACAATTGGATTTTAGTTGAGCATCAAATAACCAGTTAAAATATTTAAACAATAACAAGAGACTTTTTTTTTTTTTTAATTATAGTAATAGGCGACGCATAATCAGTACTATGCGTCGCCTAATACCCAATTTCTTTTTTTTTCTTTTTTTCTTTCAAAAAAACCATGCTTTGTAACAATTTGATTTTCTTCCAGCATCAAATAAGCAGTGAAAATAGTTAAACAACATAAATGAGTTTTGTTTTTTTATTTTTTTAATCAATCTGATTTTATCTCAGTATCAAATAACCAGTTAAAATATTTAAACTAGTTAGAGAAGGTGTTTTTTTTTTAAAATCTGCCTGTTTAACAATTTTATTTTCTTCCAGCATCAAATGACCGGTGACAATATTTAAAGATGATAAATAGAGTTTTTTTTTAAAAAAAATTAGAGGAATAGACGAAGCATAATCTATCCTACGCGTCGCCTGATACCCTTTTTTTTCATATAGTTTTTTAATACCTTCATTTTTAACAATTTGATTTTGTTGGAGCATCAAATAACCAGTGAAGATATTTAAACAAGATAAATAGAGTTTTTTTTTTTTTTAATTTTAGTAATAGGCGACGCATAAGCATGATTATGCGTCACCTAATACCCTATATATATATATATATATATATTTTTTTTTAAAACCTTCATTTTTAACAATTGGATTTTAGTTGAGCATCAAATAACCAGTTAAAATATTTAAACAATAACAAGAGACTTTTTTTTTTTTTTAATTATAGTAATAGGCGACGCATAATAAGTACTATGCGTCGCCTAATACCCAATTTCTTTTTTTTTTTTTTCTTTCAAAAAAACCATGCTTCTTAACAATTTGATTTTCTTCCAGCATCAAATAAGCAGTGAAAATAGTGAAACAACATAAATGAGTTTTGTTTTTTTATTTTTTTAATCAATCTGATTTTATCTCAGCATCAAATAACCAGTTAAAATATTTAAACTAGTTAGAGAAGGTGTTTTTTTTTTTAAAATCTGCCTGTTTAACAATTTTAATTTCTTCCAGAATCAAATGACCGGTGACAATATTTAAAGATGATAAATAGAGTTTTTTTTTAAAAACAATTAGAGCAATAGACGACGCATAATCTATCCTATGCGTCGCCTGATACCCTTTTTTTTCATATAGTTTTTTAAAACCTTCTTTTTTAACAATTTGATTTTGTTGGAGCATCAAATAACCAGTGAAGATATTTAAACAAGATAAGTAGAGTTTTTTTTTTTTTTTTAATTTTAGTAATATGCGTCGCCTAATACTCTATATATATATTTTTTTAAACCTTCATTTTTAACAATTGGATTTTAGTTGAGCATCAAATAACCAGTTAAAATATTTAAAAAATAACAAGAGAGTTTTTTTTTTTTTTTAATTATAGTAATAGGCGACGCATAATAAGTACTATGCGTCGCCTAATACCCAATTTTTTTTTTTTTCTTTCAAAAAAACCATGCTTCTTAACAATTTGATTTTCTTCCAGCATCAAATAAGCAGTGAAAATAGTTAAACAACATAAATGAGTTTTGTTTTTTTATTTTTTTAATCAATCTGATTTTATCTCAGTATCAAATAACCAGTTAAAATATTTAAACTAGTTAGAGAAGGTGTTTTTTTTTTAAAATCTGCCTGTTTAACAATTTTATTTTCTTCCAGCATCAAATGACCGGTGACAATATTTAAAGATGATAAATAGAGTTTTTTTTTAAAAAAAATTAGAGGAATAGACGAAGCATAATCTATCCTACGCGTCGCCTGATACCCTTTTTTTTCATATAGTTTTTTAAAACCTTCATTTTTAACAATTTGATTTTGTTGGAGCATCAAATAACCAGTGAAGATATTTAAACAAGATAAATAGAGTTTTTTTTTTTTTTTAATTTTAGTAATAGGCGACGCATAATCATGATTATGCGTCGCCTAATACCCTATATATATATATATATTTTTTTTAAAACCTTCATTTTTAACAATTGGATTTTAGTTGAGCATCAAATAACCAGTTAAAATATTTAAACAATAACAAGAGAGTTTTTTTTTTTTTTAATTATAGTAATAGGCGACGCATAATCAGTACTATGCGTCGCCTAATACCCAATTTCTTTTTTTTTTTTTTCTTTCAAAAAAACCATGCTTTTTAACAATTTGATTTTCTTCCAGCATCAAATAAGCAGTGAAAATAGTTAAACAACATAAATGAGTTTTGTTTTTTTATTTTTTTAATCAATCTGATTTTATCTCAGCATCAAATAACCAGTTAAAATATTTAAACTAGTTAGAGAAGGTGTTTTTTTTTTTAAAATCTGCCTGTTTAACAATTTTAATTTCTTCCAGAATCAAATGACCGGTGACAATATTTAAAGATGATAAATAGAGTTTTTTTTTAAAAAAAATTAGAGCAATAGACGACGCATAATCTATCCTATGCGTCGCCTGATACCCTTTTTTTTCATATAGTTTTTTAAAACCTTCATTTTTCAAAATTTGATTTTGTTGGAGCATCAAATAACCAGTGAAGATATTTAAACAAGATAAATAGAGTTTTTTTTTTTTTTTAATTTTAGTAATATGCGTCGCCTAATACTCTATATATATATTTTTTTAAACCTTCATTTTTAACAATTGGATTTTAGTTGAGCATCAAATAACCAGTTAAAATATTTAAACAATAACAAGAGGGTTTTTTTTTTTTTTTAATTATAGTAATAGGCGACGCATAATCAGTACTATGCGTCGCCTAATACCCAATTTCTTTTTTTTTTTTTTTTGCTTTCAAAAAAACCATGCTTTTTAACAATTTGATTTTCTTCCAGCATCAAATAAGCGGTGAAAATAGTTAAACAACATAAATGAGTTTTGTTTTTTTATTTTTTTAATCAATCTGATTTTATCTCAGTATCAAATAACCAGTTAAAATATTTAAACTAGTTAGAGAAGGTGTTTTTTTTTTAAAATCTGCCTGTTTAACAATTTTATTTTCTTCCAGCATCAAATGACCGGTGACAATATTTAAAGATGATAAATAGGGTTTTTTTTTAAAAAAAATTAGAGGAATAGACGAAGCATAATCTATCCTACGCGTCGCCTGATACCCTTTTTTTTCATATAGTTTTTTAAAACCTTCATTTTTAACAATTTGATTTTGTTGGAGCATCAAATAACCAGTGAAGATATTTAAACAAGATAAATAGAGTTTTTTTTTTTTTTAATTTTAGTAATAGGCGACGCATAAGCATGATTATGCGTCACCTAATACCCTATATATATATATATATATATATATATATTTTTTTTTAAAACCTTCATTTTTAACAATTGGATTTTAGTTGAGCATCAAATAACCAGTTAAAATATTTAAACAATAACAAGAGAGTTTTTTTTTTTTTTTTTAATTATAGTAATAGGCGACGCATAATCAGTACTATGCGTCGCCTAATACCCAATTTCTTTTTTTTTTTTCTTTCAAAAAAACCATGCTTTTTAACAATTTGATTTTCTTCCAGCTTCAAATAAGCAGTGAAAATAGTTAAACAACATAAATGAGTTTTGTTTTTTTATTTTTTTAATCAATCTGATTTTATCTCAGCATCAAATAACCAGTTAAAATATTTAAACTAGTTAGAGAAGGTGTTTTGTTTTTTAAAATCTGCCTGTTTAACAATTTTAATTTCTTCCAGAATCAAATGACCGGTGACAATATTTAAAGATGATAAATAGAGTTTTTTTTTAAAAAAAATTAGAGCAATAGACGACGCATAATCTATCCTATGCGTCGCCTGATACCCTTTTTTTTCATATAGTTTTTTAAAACCTTCATTTTTAACAATTTGATTTTGTTGGAGCATCAAATAACCAGTGAAGATATTTAAACAAGATAAATAGAGTTTTTTTTTTTTTTAATTTTAGTAATATGCGTCGCCTAATACTCTATATATATATTTTTTTAAACCTTCATTTTTAACAATTGGATTTTAGTTGAGCATCAAATAACCAGTTAAAATATTTAAACAATAACAAGAGAGTTTTTTTTTTTTTAATTATAGTAATAGGCGACGCATAATCAGTACTATGCGTCTCCTAATACCCAATTTCTTTTTTTTTTTTTTTTGCTTTCAAAAAAACCATGCTTTTTAACAATTTGATTTTCTTCCAGCATCAAATAAGCGGTGAAAATAGTTAAACAACATAAATGAGTTTTGTTTTTTTATTTTTTTAATCAATCTGATTTTATCTCAGTATCAAATAACCAGTTAAAATATTTAAACTAGTTAGAGAAGGTGTTTTTTTTTTAAAATCTGCCTGTTTAACAATTTTATTTTCTTCCAGCATCAAATGACCGGTGACAATATTTAAAGATGATAAATAGGGTTTTTTTTTAAAAAAAATTAGAGGAATAGACGAAGCATAATCTATCCTACGCGTCGCCTGATACCCTTTTTTTTCATATAGTTTTTTAAAACCTTCATTTTTAACAATTTGATTTTGTTGGAGCATCAAATAACCAGTGAAGATATTTAAACAAGATAAATAGAGTTTTTTTTTTTTTTAATTTTAGTAATAGGCGACGCATAATCATGATTATGCGTCGCCTAATACCCTATATATATATATATTTTTTTTTTTTAAAACCTTCATTTTTAACAATTGGATTTTAGTTGAGCATCAAATAACCAGTTAAAATATTTAAACAATAACAAGAGAGTTTTTTTTTTTTTTAATTATAGTAATAGGCGACGCATAATCAGTACTATGCGTCGCCTAATACCCAATTTCTTTTTTTTTTTTTTCTTTCAAAAAAACCATGCTTTTTAACAATTTGATTTTCTTCCAGCATCAAATAAGCAGTGAAAATAGTTAAACAACATAAATGAGTTTTGTTTTTTTATTTTTTTAATCAATCTGATTTTATCTCAGCATCAAATAACCAGTTAAAATATTTAAACTAGTTAGAGAAGGTGTTTTTTTTTTTAAAATCTGCCTGTTTAACAATTTTAATTTCTTCCAGAATCAAATGACCGGTGACAATATTTAAAGATGATAAATAGAGTTTTTTTTTAAAAAAAATTAGAGCAATAGACGACGCATAATCTATCCTATGCGTCGCCTGATACCCTTTTTTTTCATATAGTTTTTTAAAACCTTCATTTTTCACAATTTGATTTTGTTGGAGCATCAAATAACCAGTGAAGATATTTAAACAAGATAAATAGAGTTTTTTTTTTTTTTTAATTTTAGTAATATGCGTCGCCTAATACTCTATATATATATTTTTTTAAACCTTCATTTTTAACAATTGGATTTTAGTTGAGCATCAAATAACCAGTTAAAATATTTAAATAATAACAAGAGGGTTTTTTTTTTTTTTTAATTATAGTAATAGGCGACGCATAATCAGTACTATGCGTCGCCTAATACCCAATTTCTTTTTTTTTTTTTTTTGCTTTCAAAAAAACCATGCTTTTTAACAATTTGATTTTCTTCCAGCATCAAATAAGCGGTGAAAATAGTTAAACAACATAAATGAGTTTTGTTTTTTTATTTTTTTAATCAATCTGATTTTATCTCAGTATCAAATAACCAGTTAAAATATTTAAACTAGTTAGAGAAGGTGTTTTTTTTTTAAAATCTGCCTGTTTAACAATTTTATTTTCTTCCAGCATCAAATGACCGGTGACAATATTTAAAGATGATAAATAGAGTTTTTTTTTAAAAAAAATTAGAGGAATAGACGAAGCATAATCTATCCTACGCGTCGCCTGATACCCTTTTTTTTCATATAGTTTTTTAAAACCTTCATTTTTAACAATTTGATTTTGTTGGAGCATCAAATAACCAGTGAAGATATTTAAACAAGATAAATAGAGTTTTTTTTTTTTTTAATTTTAGTAATAGGCGACGCATAAGCATGATTATGCGTCACCTAATACCCTATATATATATATATATATATTTTTTTTTAAAACCTTCATTTTTAACAATTGGATTTTAGTTGAGCATCAAATAACCAGTTAAAATATTTAAACAATAACAAGAGAGTTTTTTTTTTTTTTTTTAATTATAGTAATAGGCGACGCATAATCAGTACTATGCGTCGCCTAATACCCAATTTCTTTTTTTTTTTTCTTTCAAAAAAACCATGCTTTTTAACAATTTGATTTTCTTCCAGCATCAAATAAGCAGTGAAAATAGTTAAACAACATAAATGAGTTTTGTTTTTTTATTTTTTTAATCAATCTGATTTTATCTCAGCATCAAATAACCAGTTAAAATATTTAAACTAGTTAGAGAAGGTGTTTTTTTTTTTAAAATCTGCCTGTTTAACAATTTTAATTTCTTCCAGAATCAAATGACCGGTGACAATATTTAAAGATGATAAATAGAGTTTTTTTTTAAAAAAAATTAGAGCAATAGACGACGCATAATCTATCCTATGCGTCGCCTGATACCCTTTTTTTTCATATAGTTTTTTAAAACCTTCATTTTTAACAATTTGATTTTGTTGGAGCATCAAATAACCAGTGAAGATATTTAAACAAGATAAATAGAGTTTTTTTTTTTTTTAATTTTAGTAATATGCGTCGCCTAATACTCTATATATATATTTTTTTAAACCTTCATTTTTAACAATTGGATTTTAGTTGAGCATCAAATAACCAGTTAAAATATTTAAACAATAACAAGAGAGTTTTTTTTTTTTTAATTATAGTAATAGGCGACGCATAATCAGTACTATGCGTCGCCTAATACCCAATTTCTTTTTTTTTTTTTTTTGCTTTCAAAAAAACCATGCTTTTTAACAATTTGATTTTCTTCCAGCATCAAATAAGCGGTGAAAATAGTTAAACAACATAAATGAGTTTTGTTTTTTTATTTTTTTAATCAATCTGATTTTATCTCAGCATCAAATAACCAGTTAAAATATTTAAACTAGTTAGAGAAGGTGTTTTTTTTTTTTAAAATCTGCCTGTTTAACAATTTTATTTTCTTCCGGCATCAAATGACCGGTGACAATATTTAAAGATGATAAATAGAGTTTTTTTTTTAAAAAAGTAGAGTAATAGACGACGCATAATCTATCCTATGCGTCGCCTGATACCCTTTTTTTTCATATAGTTTTTTAAAACCTTCATTTTTAACAATTTGATTTTGTTGGAGCATCAAATAACCAGTGAAGATATTTAAACAAGATAAATAGAGTTTTTTTTTTTTTTTTTAGTTTTAGTAATTGGCGACGCATAATCATGATTATGCGTCGCCTAATACCCTATATATATATATATATATATATTTTTTTTTTTTAAACCTTCATTTTTAACAATTGGATTTTAGTTGAGCATCAAATAACCAGTTAAAATATTTAAACAATAACAAGAGACTTTTTTTTTTTTTTAATTATAGTAATAGGCGACGCATAATCAGTACTATGCGTCGCCTAATACCCAATTTCTTTTTTTTTCTTTTTTTCTTTCAAAAAAACCATGCTTTGTAACAATTTGATTTTCTTCCAGCATCAAATAAGCAGTGAAAATAGTTAAACAACATAAATGAGTTTTGTTTTTTTATTTTTTTAATCAATCTGATTTTATCTCAGTATCAAATAACCAGTTAAAATATTTAAACTAGTTAGAGAAGGTGTTTTTTTTTTAAAATCTGCCTGTTTAACAATTTTATTTTCTTCCAGCATCAAATGACCGGTGACAATATTTAAAGATGATAAATAGAGTTTTTTTTTAAAAAAAATTAGAGGAATAGACGAAGCATAATCTATCCTACGCGTCGCCTGATACCCTTTTTTTTCATATAGTTTTTTAATACCTTCATTTTTAACAATTTGATTTTGTTGGAGCATCAAATAACCAGTGAAGATATTTAAACAAGATAAATAGAGTTTTTTTTTTTTTAATTTTAGTAATAGGCGACGCATAATCATGATTATGCGTCGCCTAATACCCTATATATATATATATATATTTTTTTTTTTTTAAAACCTTCATTTTTAACAATTGGATTTTAGTTGAGCATCAAATAACCAGTTAAAATATTTAAACAATAACAAGAGAGTTTTTTTTTTTTTTAATTATAGTAATAGGCGACGCATAATAAGTACTATGCGTCGCCTAATACCCAATTTCTTTTTTTTTTTTTCTTTCAAAAAAACCATGCTTCTTAACAATTTGATTTTCTTCCAGCATCAAATAAGCAGTGAAAATAGTGAAACAACATAAATGAGTTTTGTTTTTTTATTTTTTTAATCAATCTGATTTTATCTCAGCATCAAATAACCAGTTAAAATATTTAAACTAGTTAGAGAAGGTGTTTTTTTTTTTAAAATCTGCCTGTTTAACAATTTTAATTTCTTCCAGAATCAAATGACCGGTGACAATATTTAAAGATGATAAATAGAGTTTTTTTTTAAAAACAATTAGAGCAATAGACGACGCATAATCTATCCTATGCGTCGCCTGATACCCTTTTTTTTCATATAGTTTTTTAAAACCTTCATTTTTAACAATTTGATTTTGTTGGAGCATCAAATAACCAGTGAAGATATTTAAACAAGATAAGTAGAGTTTTTTTTTTTTTTTTAATTTTAGTAATATGCGTCGCCTAATACTCTATATATATATTTTTTTAAACCTTCATTTTTAACAATTGGATTTTAGTTGAGCATCAAATAACCAGTTAAAATATTTAAAAAATAACAAGAGAGTTTTTTTTTTTTTTTAATTATAGTAATAGGCGACGCATAATAAGTACTATGCGTCGCCTAATACCCAATTTTTTTTTTTTTTCTTTCAAAAAAACCATGCTTCTTAACAATTTGATTTTCTTCCAGCATCAAATAAGCAGTGAAAATAGTTAAACAACATAAATGAGTTTTGTTTTTTTATTTTTTTAATCAATCTGATTTTATCTCAGTATCAAATAACCAGTTAAAATATTTAAACTAGTTAGAGAAGGTGTTTTTTTTTTAAAATCTGCCTGTTTAACAATTTTATTTTCTTCCAGCATCAAATGACCGGTGACAATATTTAAAGATGATAAATAGAGTTTTTTTTTAAAAAAAATTAGAGGAATAGACGAAGCATAATCTATCCTACGCGTCGCCTGATACCCTTTTTTTTCATATAGTTTTTTAAAACCTTCATTTTTAACAATTTGATTTTGTTGGAGCATCAAATAACCAGTGAAGATATTTAAACAAGATAAATAGAGTTTTTTTTTTTTTAATTTTAGTAATAGGCGACGCATAATCATGATTATGCGTCGCCTAATACCCTATATATATATATATTTTTTTTTTAAAACCTTCATTTTTAACAATTGGATTTTAGTTGAGCATCAAATAACCAGTTAAAATATTTAAACAATAACAAGAGAGTTTTTTTTTTTTTTAATTATAGTAATAGGCGACGCATAATCAGTACTATGCGTCGCCTAATACCCAATTTCTTTTTTTTTTTTTTCTTTCAAAAAAACCATGCTTTTTAACAATTTGATTTTCTTCCAGCATCAAATAAGCAGTGAAAATAGTTAAACAACATAAATGAGTTTTGTTTTTTTATTTTTTTAATCAATCTGATTTTATCTCAGCATCAAATAACCAGTTAAAATATTTAAACTAGTTAGAGAAGGTGTTTTTTTTTTTAAAATCTGCCTGTTTAACAATTTTAATTTCTTCCAGAATCAAATGACCGGTGACAATATTTAAAGATGATAAATAGAGTTTTTTTTTAAAAAAAATTAGAGCAATAGACGACGCATAATCTATCCTATGCGTCGCCTGATACCCTTTTTTTTCATATAGTTTTTTAAAACCTTCATTTTTCAAAATTTGATTTTGTTGGAGCATCAAATAACCAGTGAAGATATTTAAACAAGATAAATAGAGTTTTTTTTTTTTTTTAATTTTAGTAATATGCGTCGCCTAATACTCTATATATATATTTTTTTAAACCTTCATTTTTAACAATTGGATTTTAGTTGAGCATCAAATAACCAGTTAAAATATTTAAACAATAACAAGAGGGTTTTTTTTTTTTTTTAATTATAGTAATAGGCGACGCATAATCAGTACTATGCGTCGCCTAATACCCAATTTCTTTTTTTTTTTTTTTTGCTTTCAAAAAAACCATGCTTTTTAACAATTTGATTTTCTTCCAGCATCAAATAAGCGGTGAAAATAGTTAAACAACATAAATGAGTTTTGTTTTTTTATTTTTTTAATCAATCTGATTTTATCTCAGTATCAAATAACCAGTTAAAATATTTAAACTAGTTAGAGAAGGTGTTTTTTTTTTAAAATCTGCCTGTTTAACAATTTTATTTTCTTCCAGCATCAAATGACCGGTGACAATATTTAAAGATGATAAATAGGGTTTTTTTTTAAAAAAAATTAGAGGAATAGACGAAGCATAATCTATCCTACGCGTCGCCTGATACCCTTTTTTTTCATATAGTTTTTTAAAACCTTCATTTTTAACAATTTGATTTTATTGGAGCATCAAATAACCAGTGAAGATATTTAAACAAGATAAATAGAGTTTTTTTTTTTTTTAATTTTAGTAATAGGCGACGCATAAGCATGATTATGCGTCACCTAATACCCTATATATATATATATATATATTTTTTTTTTTAAAACCTTCATTTTTAACAATTGGATTTTAGTTGAGCATCAAATAACCAGTTAAAATATTTAAACAATAACAAGAGAGTTTTTTTTTTTTTTTTTAATTATAGTAATAGGCGACGCATAATCAGTACTATGCGTCGCCTAATACCCAATTTCTTTTTTTTTTTTCTTTCAAAAAAACCATGCTTTTTAACAATTTGATTTTCTTCCAGCTTCAAATAAGCAGTGAAAATAGTTAAACAACATAAATGAGTTTTGTTTTTTTATTTTTTTAATCAATCTGATTTTATCTCAGCATCAAATAACCAGTTAAAATATTTAAACTAGTTAGAGAAGGTGTTTTTTTTTTTAAAATCTGCCTGTTTAACAATTTTAATTTCTTCCAGAATCAAATGACCGGTGACAATATTTAAAGATGATAAATAGAGTTTTTTTTAAAAAAAAATTAGAGCAATAGACGACGCATAATCTATCCTATGCGTCGCCTGATACCCTTTTTTTTCATATAGTTTTTTAAAACCTTCATTTTTAACAATTTGATTTTGTTGGAGCATCAAATAACCAGTGAAGATATTTAAACAAGATAAATAGAGTTTTTTTTTTTTTTTAATTTTAGTAATATGCGTCGCCTAATACTCTATATATATATTTTTTTAAACCTTCATTTTTAACAATTGGATTTTAGTTGAGCATCAAATAACCAGTTAAAATATTTAAACAATAACAAGAGAGTTTTGTTTTTTTTAATTATAGTAATAGGCGACGCATAATCAGTACTATGCGTCTCCTAATACCCAATTTCTTTTTTTTTTTTTTTTGCTTTCAAAAAAACCATGCTTTTTAACAATTTGATTTTCTTCCAGCATCAAATAAGCGGTGAAAATAGTTAAACAACATAAATGAGTTTTGTTTTTTTATTTTTTTAATCAATCTGATTTTATCTCAGTATCAAATAACCAGTTAAAATATTTAAACTAGTTAGAGAAGGTGTTTTTTTTTTAAAATCTGCCTGTTTAACAATTTTATTTTCTTCCAGCATCAAATGACCGGTGACAATATTTAAAGATGATAAATAGGGTTTTTTTTAAAAAAAAATTAGAGGAATAGACGAAGCATAATCTATCCTACGCGTCGCCTGATACCCTTTTTTTTCATATAGTTTTTTAAAACCTTCATTTTTAACAATTTGATTTTGTTGGAGCATCAAATAACCAGTGAAGATATTTAAACAAGATAAATAGAGTTTTTTTTTTTTTTAATTTTAGTAATAGGCGACGCATAAGCATGATTATGCGTCACCTAATACCCTATATATATATATATATATATTTTTTTTTTTTTAAAACCTTCATTTTTAACAATTGGATTTTAGTTGAGCATCAAATAACCAGTTAAAATATTTAAACAATAACAAGAGAGTTTTTTTTTTTTTTTTTAATTATAGTAATAGGCGACGCATAATCAGTACTATGCGTCGCCTAATACCCAATTTCTTTTTTTTTTTTCTTTCAAAAAAACCATGCTTTTTAACAATTTGATTTTCTTCCAGCATCAAATAAGCAGTGAAAATAGTTAAACAACATAAATGAGTTTTGTTTTTTTATTTTTTTAATCAATCTGATTTTATCTCAGCATCAAATAACCAGTTAAAATATTTAAACTAGTTAGAGAAGGTGTTTTTTTTTTTAAAATCTGCCTGTTTAACAATTTTAATTTCTTCCAGAATCAAATGACCGGTGACAATATTTAAAGATGATAAATAGAGTTTTTTTTTAAAAAAAATTAGAGCAATAGACGACGCATAATCTATCCTATGCGTCGCCTGATACCCTTTTTTTTCATATAGTTTTTTAAAACCTTCATTTTTAACAATTTGATTTTGTTGGAGCATCAAATAACCAGTGAAGATATTTAAACAAGATAAATAGAGTTTTTTTTTTTTTTAATTTTAGTAATATGCGTCGCCTAATACTCTATATATATATTTTTTTAAACCTTCATTTTTAACAATTGGATTTTAGTTGAGCATCAAATAACCAGTTAAAATATTTAAACAATAACAAGAGAGTTTTTTTTTTTTTAATTATAGTAATAGGCGACGCATAATCAGTACTATGCGTCGCCTAATACCCAATTTCTTTTTTTTTTTTTTTTGCTTTCAAAAAAACCATGCTTTTTAACAATTTGATTTTCTTCCAGCATCAAATAAGCAGTGAAAATAGTTAAACAACATAAATGAGTTTTGTTTTTTTATTTTTTTAATCAATCTGATTTTATCTCAGCATCAAATAACCAGTTAAAATATTTAAACTAGTTAGAGAAGGTGTTTTTTTTTTTAAAATCTGCCTGTTTAACAATTTTAATTTCTTCCAGAATCAAATGACCGGTGACAATATTTAAAGATGATAAATAGAGTTTTTTTTTAAAAAAAATTAGAGCAATAGACGACGCATAATCTATCCTATGCGTCGCCTGATACCCTTTTTTTTCATATAGTTTTTTAAAACCTTCATTTTTCAAAATTTGATTTTGTTGGAGCATCAAATAACCAGTGAAGATATTTAAACAAGATAAATAGAGTTTTTTTTTTTTTTTAATTTTAGTAATATGCGTCGCCTAATACTCTATATATATATTTTTTTAAACCTTCATTTTTAACAATTGGATTTTAGTTGAGCATCAAATAACCAGTTAAAATATTTAAACAATAACAAGAGGGTTTTTTTTTTTTTTAATTATAGTAATAGGCGACGCATAATCAGTACTATGCGTCGCCTAATACCCAATTTCTTTTTTTTTTTTTTTTGCTTTCAAAAAAACCATGCTTTTTAACAATTTGATTTTCTTCCAGCATCAAATAAGCGGTGAAAATAGTTAAACAACATAAATGAGTTTTGTTTTTTTATTTTTTTAATCAATCTGATTTTATCTCAGTATCAAATAACCAGTTAAAATATTTAAACTAGTTAGAGAAGGTGTTTTTTTTTTAAAATCTGCCTGTTTAACAATTTTATTTTCTTCCAGCATCAAATGACCGGTGACAATATTTAAAGATGATATATAGGGTTTTTTTTTAAAAAAAATTAGAGGAATAGACGAAGCATAATCTATCCTACGCGTCGCCTGATACCCTTTTTTTTCATATAGTTTTTTAAAACCTTCATTTTTAACAATTTGATTTTATTGGAGCATCAAATAACCAGTGAAGATATTTAAACAAGATAAATAGAGTTTTTTTTTTTTTTAATTTTAGTAATAGGCGACGCATAAGCATGATTATGCGTCACCTAATACCCTATATATATATATATATATATATTTTTTTTTAAAACCTTCATTTTTAACAATTGGATTTTAGTTGAGCATCAAATAACCAGTTAAAATATTTAAACAATAACAAGAGAGTTTTTTTTTTTTTTTTTAATTATAGTAATAGGCGACGCATAATCAGTACTATGCGTCGCCTAATACCCAATTTCTTTTTTTTTTTTCTTTCAAAAAAACCATGCTTTTTAACAATTTGATTTTCTTCCAGCTTCAAATAAGCAGTGAAAATAGTTAAACAACATAAATGAGTTTTGTTTTTTTATTTTTTTAATCAATCTGATTTTATCTCAGCATCAAATAACCAGTTAAAATATTTAAACTAGTTAGAGAAGGTGTTTTTTTTTTTAAAATCTGCCTGTTTAACAATTTTAATTTCTTCCAGAATCAAATGACCGGTGACAATATTTAAAGATGATAAATAGAGTTTTTTTTTAAAAAAAATTAGAGCAATAGACGACGCATAATCTATCCTATGCGTCGCCTGATACCCTTTTTTTTCATATAGTTTTTTAAAACCTTCATTTTTAACAATTTGATTTTGTTGGAGCATCAAATAACCAGTGAAGATATTTAAACAAGATAAATAGAGTTTTTTTTTTTTTTAATTTTAGTAATATGCGTCGCCTAATACTCTATATATATATTTTTTTAAACCTTCATTTTTAACAATTGGATTTTAGTTGAGCATCAAATAACCAGTTAAAATATTTAAACAATAACAAGAGAGTTTTGTTTTTTTTAATTATAGTAATAGGCGACGCATAATCAGTACTATGCGTCTCCTAATACCCAATTTCTTTTTTTTTTTTTTTTGCTTTCAAAAAAACCATGCTTTTTAACAATTTGATTTTCTTCCAGCATCAAATAAGCGGTGAAAATAGTTAAACAACATAAATGAGTTTTGTTTTTTTATTTTTTTAATCAATCTGATTTTATCTCAGTATCAAATAACCAGTTAAAATATTTAAACTAGTTAGAGAAGGTGTTTTTTTTTTAAAATCTGCCTGTTTAACAATTTTATTTTCTTCCAGCATCAAATGACCGGTGACAATATTTAAAGATGATAAATAGGGTTTTTTTTAAAAAAAAATTAGAGGAATAGACGAAGCATAATCTATCCTACGCGTCGCCTGATACCCTTTTTTTTCATATAGTTTTTTAAAACCTTCATTTTTAACAATTTGATTTTGTTGGAGCATCAAATAACCAGTGAAGATATTTAAACAAGATAAATAGAGTTTTTTTTTTTTTTAATTTTAGTAATAGGCGACGCATAAGCATGATTATGCGTCACCTAATACCCTATATATATATATATATATATTTTTTTTTTTTTTTAAAACCTTCATTTTTAACAATTGGATTTTAGTTGAGCATCAAATAACCAGTTAAAATATTTAAACAATAACAAGAGAGTTTTTTTTTTTTTAATTATAGTAATAGGCGACGCATAATCAGTACTATGCGTCGCCTAATACCCAATTTCTTTTTTTTTTTTTTTTGCTTTCAAAAAAACCATGCTTTTTAACAATTTGATTTTCTTCCAGCATCAAATAAGCGGTGAAAATAGTTAAACAACATAAATGAGTTTTGTTTTTTTATTTTTTTAATCAATCTGATTTTATCTCAGTATCAAATAACCAGTTAAAATATTTAAACTAGTTAGAGAAGGTGTTTTTTTTTTAAAATCTGCCTGTTTAACAATTTTATTTTCTTCCAGCATCAAATGACCGGTGACAATATTTAAAGATGATAAATAGGGTTTTTTTTAAAAAAAAATTAGAGGAATAGACGAAGCATAATCTATCCTACGCGTCGCCTGATACCCTTTTTTTTCATATAGTTTTTTAAAACCTTCATTTTTAACAATTTGATTTTGTTGGAGCATCAAATAACCAGTGAAGATATTTAAACAAGATAAATAGAGTTTTTTTTTTTTTTAATTTTAGTAATAGGCGACGCATAAGCATGATTATGCGTCACCTAATACCCTATATATATATATATATATATTTTTTTTTTTTTTTAAAACCTTCATTTTTAACAATTGGATTTTAGTTGAGCATCAAATAACCAGTTAAAATATTTAAACAATAACAAGAGAGTTTTTTTTTTTTTTTTTAATTATAGTAATAGGCGACGCATAATCAGTACTATGCGTCGCCTAATACCCAATTTCTTTTTTTTTTTTCTTTCAAAAAAACCATGCTTTTTAACAATTTGATTTTCTTCCAGCATCAAATAAGCAGTGAAAATAGTTAAACAACATAAATGAGTTTTGTTTTTTTATTTTTTTAATCAATCTGATTTTATCTCAGCATCAAATAACCAGTTAAAATATTTAAACTAGTTAGAGAAGGTGTTTTTTTTTTTAAAATCTGCCTGTTTAACAATTTTAATTTCTTCCAGAATCAAATGACCGGTGACAATATTTAAAGATGATAAATAGAGTTTTTTTTTAAAAAAAATTAGAGCAATAGACGACGCATAATCTATCCTATGCGTCGCCTGATACCCTTTTTTTTCATATAGTTTTTTAAAACCTTCATTTTTAACAATTTGATTTTGTTGGAGCATCAAATAACCAGTGAAGATATTTAAACAAGATAAATAGAGTTTTTTTTTTTTTTAATTTTAGTAATATGCGTCGCCTAATACTCTATATATATATTTTTTTAAACCTTCATTTTTAACAATTGGATTTTAGTTGAGCATCAAATAACCAGTTAAAATATTTAAACAATAACAAGAGAGTTTTTTTTTTTTTAATTATAGTAATAGGCGACGCATAATCAGTACTATGCGTCGCCTAATACCCAATTTCTTTTTTTTTTTTTTTTGCTTTCAAAAAAACCATGCTTTTTAACAATTTGATTTTCTTCCAGCATCAAATAAGCAGTGAAAATAGTTAAACAACATAAATGAGTTTTGTTTTTTTATTTTTTTAATCAATCTGATTTTATCTCAGCATCAAATAACCAGTTAAAATATTTAAACTAGTTAGAGAAGGTGTTTTTTTTTTTAAAATCTGCCTGTTTAACAATTTTAATTTCTTCCAGAATCAAATGACCGGTGACAATATTTAAAGATGATAAATAGAGTTTTTTTTTAAAAAAAATTAGAGCAATAGACGACGCATAATCTATCCTATGCGTCGCCTGATACCCTTTTTTTTCATATAGTTTTTTAAAACCTTCATTTTTCAAAATTTGATTTTGTTGGAGCATCAAATAACCAGTGAAGATATTTAAACAAGATAAATAGAGTTTTTTTTTTTTTTTAATTTTAGTAATATGCGTCGCCTAATACTCTATATATATATTTTTTTAAACCTTCATTTTTAACAATTGGATTTTAGTTGAGCATCAAATAACCAGTTAAAATATTTAAACAATAACAAGAGGGTTTTTTTTTTTTTTTAATTATAGTAATAGGCGACGCATAATCAGTACTATGCGTCGCCTAATACCCAATTTCTTTTTTTTTTTTTTTTGCTTTCAAAAAAACCATGCTTTTTAACAATTTGATTTTCTTCCAGCATCAAATAAGCGGTGAAAATAGTTAAACAACATAAATGAGTTTTGTTTTTTTATTTTTTTAATCAATCTGATTTTATCTCAGTATCAAATAACCAGTTAAAATATTTAAACTAGTTAGAGAAGGTGTTTTTTTTTTAAAATCTGCCTGTTTAACAATTTTATTTTCTTCCAGCATCAAATGACCGGTGACAATATTTAAAGATGATAAATAGGGTTTTTTTTTAAAAAAAATTAGAGGAATAGACGAAGCATAATCTATCCTACGCGTCGCCTGATACCCTTTTTTTTCATATAGTTTTTTAAAACCTTCATTTTTAACAATTTGATTTTATTGGAGCATCAAATAACCAGTGAAGATATTTAAACAAGATAAATAGAGTTTTTTTTTTTTTTAATTTTAGTAATAGGCGACGCATAAGCATGATTATGCGTCACCTAATACCCTATATATATATATATATATATATTTTTTTTTAAAACCTTCATTTTTAACAATTGGATTTTAGTTGAGCATCAAATAACCAGTTAAAATATTTAAACAATAACAAGAGAGTTTTTTTTTTTTTTTTTAATTATAGTAATAGGCGACGCATAATCAGTACTATGCGTCGCCTAATACCCAATTTCTTTTTTTTTTTTCTTTCAAAAAAACCATGCTTTTTAACAATTTGATTTTCTTCCAGCTTCAAATAAGCAGTGAAAATAGTTAAACAACATAAATGAGTTTTGTTTTTTTATTTTTTTAATCAATCTGATTTTATCTCAGCATCAAATAACCAGTTAAAATATTTAAACTAGTTAGAGAAGGTGTTTTTTTTTTTAAAATCTGCCTGTTTAACAATTTTAATTTCTTCCAGAATCAAATGACCGGTGACAATATTTAAAGATGATAAATAGAGTTTTTTTTTAAAAAAAATTAGAGCAATAGACGACGCATAATCTATCCTATGCGTCGCCTGATACCCTTTTTTTTCATATAGTTTTTTAAAACCTTCATTTTTAACAATTTGATTTTGTTGGAGCATCAAATAACCAGTGAAGATATTTAAACAAGATAAATAGAGTTTTTTTTTTTTTTAATTTTAGTAATATGCGTCGCCTAATACTCTATATATATATTTTTTTAAACCTTCATTTTTAACAATTGGATTTTAGTTGAGCATCAAATAACCAGTTAAAATATTTAAACAATAACAAGAGAGTTTTGTTTTTTTTAATTATAGTAATAGGCGACGCATAATCAGTACTATGCGTCTCCTAATACCCAATTTCTTTTTTTTTTTTTTTTGCTTTCAAAAAAACCATGCTTTTTAACAATTTGATTTTCTTCCAGCATCAAATAAGCGGTGAAAATAGTTAAACAACATAAATGAGTTTTGTTTTTTTATTTTTTTAATCAATCTGATTTTATCTCAGTATCAAATAACCAGTTAAAATATTTAAACTAGTTAGAGAAGGTGTTTTTTTTTTAAAATCTGCCTGTTTAACAATTTTATTTTCTTCCAGCATCAAATGACCGGTGACAATATTTAAAGATGATAAATAGGGTTTTTTTTTAAAAAAAATTAGAGGAATAGACGAAGCATAATCTATCCTACGCGTCGCCTGATACCCTTTTTTTTCATATAGTTTTTTAAAACCTTCATTTTTAACAATTTGATTTTGTTGGAGCATCAAATAACCAGTGAAGATATTTAAACAAGATAAATAGAGTTTTTTTTTTTTTTAATTTTAGTAATAGGCGACGCATAAGCATGATTATGCGTCACCTAATACCCTATATATATATATATATATATTTTTTTTTTTTTAAAACCTTCATTTTTAACAATTGGATTTTAGTTGAGCATCAAATAACCAGTTAAAATATTTAAACAATAACAAGAGAGTTTTTTTTTTTTTTTTTAATTATAGTTATAGGCGACGCATAATCAGTACTATGCGTCGCCTAATACCCAATTTCTTTTTTTTTTTTCTTTCAAAAAAACCATGCTTTTTAACAATTTGATTTTCTTCCAGCATCAAATAAGCAGTGAAAATAGTTAAACAACATAAATGAGTTTTGTTTTTTTATTTTTTTAATCAATCTGATTTTATCTCAGCATCAAATAACCAGTTAAAATATTTAAACTAGTTAGAGAAGGTGTTTTTTTTTTTAAAATCTGCCTGTTTAACAATTTTAATTTCTTCCAGAATCAAATGACCGGTGACAATATTTAAAGATGATAAATAGAGTTTTTTTTTAAAAAAAATTAGAGCAATAGACGACGCATAATCTATCCTATGCGTCGCCTGATACCCTTTTTTTTCATATAGTTTTTTAAAACCTTCATTTTTAACAATTTGATTTTGTTGGAGCATCAAATAACCAGTGAAGATATTTAAACAAGATAAATAGAGTTTTTTTTTTTTTTAATTTTAGTAATATGCGTCGCCTAATACTCTATATATATATTTTTTTAAACCTTCATTTTTAACAATTGGATTTTAGTTGAGCATCAAATAACCAGTTAAAATATTTAAACAATAACAAGAGAGTTTTTTTTTTTTTAATTATAGTAATAGGCGACGCATAATCAGTACTATGCGTCGCCTAATACCCAATTTCTTTTTTTTTTTTTTTTGCTTTCAAAAAAACCATACTTTTTAACAATTTGATTTTCTTCCAGCATCAAATAAGCGGTGAAAATAGTTAAACAACATAAATGAGTTTTGTTTTTTTATTTTTTTAATCAATCTGATTTTATCTCAGTATCAAATAACCAGTTAAAATATTTAAACTAGTTAGAGAAGGTGTTTTTTTTTTAAAATCTGCCTGTTTAACAATTTTATTTTCTTCCAGCATCAAATGACCGGTGACAATATTTAAAGATGATAAATAGGGTTTTTTTTTAAAAAAAATTAGAGGAATAGACGAAGCATAATCTATCCTACGCGTCGCCTGATACCCTTTTTTTTCATATAGTTTTTTAAAACCTTCATTTTTAACAATTTGATTTTGTTGGAGCATCAAATAACCAGTGAAGATATTTAAACAAGATAAATAGAGTTTTTTTTTTTTTTAATTTTAGTAATAGGCGACGCATAAGCATGATTATGCGTCACCTAATACCCTATATATATATATATATATATTTTTTTTTTTTTAAAACCTTCATTTTTAACAATTGGATTTTAGTTGAGCATCAAATAACCAGTTAAAATATTTAAACAATAACAAGAGAGTTTTTTTTTTTTTTTTTAATTATAGTAATAGGCGACGCATAATCAGTACTATGCGTCGCCTAATACCCAATTTCTTTTTTTTTTTTCTTTCAAAAAAACCATGCTTTTTAACAATTTGATTTTCTTCCAGCATCAAATAAGCAGTGAAAATAGTTAAACAACATAAATGAGTTTTGTTTTTTTATTTTTTTAATCAATCTGATTTTATCTCAGCATCAAATAACCAGTTAAAATATTTAAACTAGTTAGAGAAGGTGTTTTTTTTTTTAAAATCTGCCTGTTTAACAATTTTAATTTCTTCCAGAATCAAATGACCGGTGACAATATTTAAAGATGATAAATAGAGTTTTTTTTTAAAAAAAATTAGAGCAATAGACGACGCATAATCTATCCTATGCGTCGCCTGATACCCTTTTTTTTCATATAGTTTTTTAAAACCTTCATTTTTAACAATTTGATTTTGTTGGAGCATCAAATAACCAGTGAAGATATTTAAACAAGATAAATAGAGTTTTTTTTTTTTTTAATTTTAGTAATATGCGTCGCCTAATACTCTATATATATATTTTTTTAAACCTTCATTTTTAACAATTGGATTTTAGTTGAGCATCAAATAACCAGTTAAAATATTTAAACAATAACAAGAGAGTTTTTTTTTTTTTAATTATAGTAATAGGCGACGCATAATCAGTACTATGCGTCGCCTAATACCCAATTTCTTTTTTTTTTTTTTTTGCTTTCAAAAAAACCATACTTTTTAACAATTTGATTTTCTTCCAGCATCAAATAAGCGGTGAAAATAGTTAAACAACATAAATGAGTTTTGTTTTTTTATTTTTTTAATCAATCTGATTTTATCTCAGTATCAAATAACCAGTTAAAATATTTAAACTAGTTAGAGAAGGTGTTTTTTTTTTAAAATCTGCCTGTTTAACAATTTTATTTTCTTCCAGCATCAAATGACCGGTGACAATATTTAAAGATGATAAATAGAGTTTTTTTTTAAAAAAAATTAGAGGAATAGACGAAGCATAATCTATCCTACGCGTCGCCTGATACCCTTTTTTTTCATATAGTTTTTTAAAACCTTCATTTTTAACAATTTGATTTTGTTGGAGCATCAAATAACCAGTGAAGATATTTAAACAAGATAAATAGAGTTTTTTTTTTTTTTAATTTTAGTAATAGGCGACGCATAAGCATGATTATGCGTCACCTAATACCCTATATATATATATATATATATTTTTTTTTTAAAACCTTCATTTTTAACAATTGGATTTTAGTTGAGCATCAAATAACCAGTTAAAATATTTAAACAATAACAAGAGAGTTTTTTTTTTTTTTTTAATTATAGTAATAGGCGACGCATAATCAGTACTATGCGTCGCCTAATACCCAATTTCTTTTTTTTTTTTCTTTCAAAAAAACCATGCTTTTTAACAATTTGATTTTCTTCCAGCATCAAATAAGCAGTGAAAATAGTTAAACAACATAAATGAGTTTTGTTTTTTTATTTTTTTAATCAATCTGATTTTATCTCAGCATCAAATAACCAGTTAAAATATTTAAACTAGTTAGAGAAGGTGTTTTTTTTTTTAAAATCTGCCTGTTTAACAATTTTAATTTCTTCCAGAATCAAATGACCGGTGACAATATTTAAAGATGATAAATAGAGTTTTTTTTTAAAAAAAATTAGAGCAATAGACGACGCATAATCTATCCTATGCGTCGCCTGATACCCTTTTTTTTCATATAGTTTTTTAAAACCTTCATTTTTAACAATTTGATTTTGTTGGAGCATCAAATAACCAGTGAAGATATTTAAACAAGATAAATAGAGTTTTTTTTTTTTTTAATTTTAGTAATATGCGTCGCCTAATACTCTATATATATATTTTTTTAAACCTTCATTTTTAACAATTGGATTTTAGTTGAGCATCAAATAACCAGTTAAAATATTTAAACAATAACAAGAGAGTTTTGTTTTTTTTAATTATAGTAATAGGCGACGCATAATCAGTACTATGCGTCTCCTAATACCCAATTTCTTTTTTTTTTTTTTTTGCTTTCAAAAAAACCATGCTTTTTAACAATTTGATTTTCTTCCAGCATCAAATAAGCGGTGAAAATAGTTAAACAACATAAATGAGTTTTGTTTTTTTATTTTTTTAATCAATCTGATTTTATCTCAGTATCAAATAACCAGTTAAAATATTTAAACTAGTTAGAGAAGGTGTTTTTTTTTTAAAATCTGCCTGTTTAACAATTTTATTTTCTTCCAGCATCAAATGACCGGTGACAATATTTAAAGATGATAAATAGGGTTTTTTTTAAAAAAAAATTAGAGGAATAGACGAAGCATAATCTATCCTACGCGTCGCCTGATACCCTTTTTTTTCATATAGTTTTTTAAAACCTTCATTTTTAACAATTTGATTTTGTTGGAGCATCAAATAACCAGTGAAGATATTTAAACAAGATAAATAGAGTTTTTTTTTTTTTTAATTTTAGTAATAGGCGACGCATAAGCATGATTATGCGTCACCTAATACCCTATATATATATATATATATTTTTTTTTTTTTTTAAAACCTTCATTTTTAACAATTGGATTTTAGTTGAGCATCAAATAACCAGTTAAAATATTTAAACAATAACAAGAGAGTTTTTTTTTTTTTTTTTAATTATAGTAATAGGCGACGCATAATCAGTACTATGCGTCGCCTAATACCCAATTTCTTTTTTTTTTTTCTTTCAAAAAAACCATGCTTTTTAACAATTTGATTTTCTTCCAGCATCAAATAAGCAGTGAAAATAGTTAAACAACATAAATGAGTTTTGTTTTTTTATTTTTTTAATCAATCTGATTTTATCTCAGCATCAAATAACCAGTTAAAATATTTAAACTAGTTAGAGAAGGTGTTTTTTTTTTTAAAATCTGCCTGTTTAACAATTTTAATTTCTTCCAGAATCAAATGACCGGTGACAATATTTAAAGATGATAAATAGAGTTTTTTTTTAAAAAAAATTAGAGCAATAGACGACGCATAATCTATCCTATGCGTCGCCTGATACCCTTTTTTTTCATATAGTTTTTTAAAACCTTCATTTTTAACAATTTGATTTTGTTGGAGCATCAAATAACCAGTGAAGATATTTAAACAAGATAAATAGAGTTTTTTTTTTTTTTAATTTTAGTAATATGCGTCGCCTAATACTCTATATATATATTTTTTTAAACCTTCATTTTTAACAATTGGATTTTAGTTGCGCATCAAATAACCAGTTAAAATATTTAAACAATAACAAGAGAGTTTTTTTTTTTTTAATTATAGTAATAGGCGACGCATAATCAGTACTATGCGTCGCCTAATACCCAATTTCTTTTTTTTTTTTTTTTGCTTTCAAAAAAACCATGCTTTTTAACAATTTGATTTTCTTCCAGCATCAAATAAGCAGTGAAAATAGTTAAACAACATAAATGAGTTTTGTTTTTTTATTTTTTTAATCAATCTGATTTTATCTCAGCATCAAATAACCAGTTAAAATATTTAAACTAGTTAGAGAAGGTGTTTTTTTTTTTAAAATCTGCCTGTTTAACAATTTTAATTTCTTCCAGAATCAAATGACCGGTGACAATATTTAAAGATGATAAATAGAGTTTTTTTTTAAAAAAAATTAGAGCAATAGACGACGCATAATCTATCCTATGCGTCGCCTGATACCCTTTTTTTTCATATAGTTTTTTAAAACCTTCATTTTTCAAAATTTGATTTTGTTGGAGCATCAAATAACCAGTGAAGATATTTAAACAAGATAAATAGAGTTTTTTTTTTTTTTTAATTTTAGTAATATGCGTCGCCTAATACTCTATATATATATTTTTTTAAACCTTCATTTTTAACAATTGGATTTTAGTTGAGCATCAAATAACCAGTTAAAATATTTAAACAATAACAAGAGGGTTTTTTTTTTTTTTTAATTATAGTAATAGGCGACGCATAATCAGTACTATGCGTCGCCTAATACCCAATTTCTTTTTTTTTTTTTTTTGCTTTCAAAAAAACCATGCTTTTTAACAATTTGATTTTCTTCCAGCATCAAATAAGCGGTGAAAATAGTTAAACAACATAAATGAGTTTTGTTTTTTTATTTTTTTAATCAATCTGATTTTATCTCAGTATCAAATAACCAGTTAAAATATTTAAACTAGTTAGAGAAGGTGTTTTTTTTTTAAAATCTGCCTGTTTAACAATTTTATTTTCTTCCAGCATCAAATGACCGGTGACAATATTTAAAGATGATAAATAGGGTTTTTTTTTAAAAAAAATTAGAGGAATAGACGAAGCATAATCTATCCTACGCGTCGCCTGATACCCTTTTTTTTCATATAGTTTTTTAAAACCTTCATTTTTAACAATTTGATTTTATTGGAGCATCAAATAACCAGTGAAGATATTTAAACAAGATAAATAGAGTTTTTTTTTTTTTTAATTTTAGTAATAGGCGACGCATAAGCATGATTATGCGTCACCTAATACCCTATATATATATATATATATATATTTTTTTTTAAAACCTTCATTTTTAACAATTGGATTTTAGTTGAGCATCAAATAACCAGTTAAAATATTTAAACAATAACAAGAGAGTTTTTTTTTTTTTTTTTAATTATAGTAATAGGCGACGCATAATCAGTACTATGCGTCGCCTAATACCCAATTTCTTTTTTTTTTTTCTTTCAAAAAAACCATGCTTTTTAACAATTTGATTTTCTTCCAGCTTCAAATAAGCAGTGAAAATAGTTAAACAACATAAATGAGTTTTGTTTTTTTATTTTTTTAATCAATCTGATTTTATCTCAGCATCAAATAACCAGTTAAAATATTTAAACTAGTTAGAGAAGGTGTTTTTTTTTTTAAAATCTGCCTGTTTAACAATTTTAATTTCTTCCAGAATCAAATGACCGGTGACAATATTTAAAGATGATAAATAGAGTTTTTTTTTAAAAAAAATTAGAGCAATAGACGACGCATAATCTATCCTATGCGTCGCCTGATACCCTTTTTTTTCATATAGTTTTTTAAAACCTTCATTTTTAACAATTTGATTTTGTTGGAGCATCAAATAACCAGTGAAGATATTTAAACAAGATAAATAGAGTTTTTTTTTTTTTTAATTTTAGTAATATGCGTCGCCTAATACTCTATATATATATTTTTTTAAACCTTCATTTTTAACAATTGGATTTTAGTTGAGCATCAAATAACCAGTTAAAATATTTAAACAATAACAAGAGAGTTTTGTTTTTTTTAATTATAGTAATAGGCGACGCATAATCAGTACTATGCGTCTCCTAATACCCAATTTCTTTTTTTTTTTTTTTTGCTTTCAAAAAAACCATGCTTTTTAACAATTTGATTTTCTTCCAGCATCAAATAAGCGGTGAAAATAGTTAAACAACATAAATGAGTTTTGTTTTTTTATTTTTTTAATCAATCTGATTTTATCTCAGTATCAAATAACCAGTTAAAATATTTAAACTAGTTAGAGAAGGTGTTTTTTTTTTAAAATCTGCCTGTTTAACAATTTTATTTTCTTCCAGCATCAAATGACCGGTGACAATATTTAAAGATGATAAATAGGGTTTTTTTTTAAAAAAAATTAGAGGAATAGACGAAGCATAATCTATCCTACGCGTCGCCTGATACCCTTTTTTTTCATATAGTTTTTTAAAACCTTCATTTTTAACAATTTGATTTTGTTGGAGCATCAAATAACCAGTGAAGATATTTAAACAAGATAAATAGAGTTTTTTTTTTTTTTAATTTTAGTAATAGGCGACGCATAAGCATGATTATGCGTCACCTAATACCCTATATATATATATATATATATATTTTTTTTTTTAAAACCTTCATTTTTAACAATTGGATTTTAGTTGAGCATCAAATAACCAGTTAAAATATTTAAACAATAACAAGAGAGTTTTTTTTTTTTTTTTTAATTATAGTAATAGGCGACGCATAATCAGTACTATGCGTCGCCTAATACCCAATTTCTTTTTTTTTTTTCTTTCAAAAAAACCATGCTTTTTAACAATTTGATTTTCTTCCAGCATCAAATAAGCAGTGAAAATAGTTAAACAACATAAATGAGTTTTGTTTTTTTATTTTTTTAATCAATCTGATTTTATCTCAGCATCAAATAACCAGTTAAAATATTTAAACTAGTTAGAGAAGGTGTTTTTTTTTTTAAAATCTGCCTGTTTAACAATTTTAATTTCTTCCAGAATCAAATGACCGGTGACAATATTTAAAGATGATAAATAGAGTTTTTTTTTAAAAAAAATTAGAGCAATAGACGACGCATAATCTATCCTATGCGTCGCCTGATACCCTTTTTTTTCATATAGTTTTTTAAAACCTTCATTTTTAACAATTTGATTTTGTTGGAGCATCAAATAACCAGTGAAGATATTTAAACAAGATAAATAGAGTTTTTTTTTTTTTTAATTTTAGTAATATGCGTCGCCTAATACTCTATATATATATTTTTTTAAACCTTCATTTTTAACAATTGGATTTTAGTTGAGCATCAAATAACCAGTTAAAATATTTAAACAATAACAAGAGAGTTTTTTTTTTTTTAATTATAGTAATAGGCGACGCATAATCAGTACTATGCGTCGCCTAATACCCAATTTCTTTTTTTTTTTTTTTTGCTTTCAAAAAAACCATACTTTTTAACAATTTGATTTTCTTCCAGCATCAAATAAGCGGTGAAAATAGTTAAACAACATAAATGAGTTTTGTTTTTTTATTTTTTTAATCAATCTGATTTTATCTCAGTATCAAATAACCAGTTAAAATATTTAAACTAGTTAGAGAAGGTGTTTTTTTTTTAAAATCTGCCTGTTTAACAATTTTATTTTCTTCCAGCATCAAATGACCGGTGACAATATTTAAAGATGATAAATAGAGTTTTTTTTTAAAAAAAATTAGAGGAATAGACGAAGCATAATCTATCCTACGCGTCGCCTGATACCCTTTTTTTTCATATAGTTTTTTAAAACCTTCATTTTTAACAATTTGATTTTGTTGGAGCATCAAATAACCAGTGAAGATATTTAAACAAGATAAATAGAGTTTTTTTTTTTTTTAATTTTAGTAATAGGCGACGCATAAGCATGATTATGCGTCACCTAATACCCTATATATATATATATATATATTTTTTTTTTAAAACCTTCATTTTTAACAATTGGATTTTAGTTGAGCATCAAATAACCAGTTAAAATATTTAAACAATAACAAGAGAGTTTTTTTTTTTTTTTTTAATTATAGTAATAGGCGACGCATAATCAGTACTATGCGTCGCCTAATACCCAATTTCTTTTTTTTTTTTCTTTCAAAAAAACCATGCTTTTTAACAATTTGATTTTCTTCCAGCATCAAATAAGCAGTGAAAATAGTTAAACAACATAAATGAGTTTTGTTTTTTTATTTTTTTAATCAATCTGATTTTATCTCAGCATCAAATAACCAGTTAAAATATTTAAACTAGTTAGAGAAGGTGTTTTTTTTTTTAAAATCTGCCTGTTTAACAATTTTAATTTCTTCCAGAATCAAATGACCGGTGACAATATTTAAAGATGATAAATAGAGTTTTTTTTTAAAAAAAATTAGAGCAATAGACGACGCATAATCTATCCTATGCGTCGCCTGATACCCTTTTTTTTCATATAGTTTTTTAAAACCTTCATTTTTAACAATTTGATTTTGTTGGAGCATCAAATAACCAGTGAAGATATTTAAACAAGATAAATAGAGTTTTTTTTTTTTTTAATTTTAGTAATATGCGTCGCCTAATACTCTATATATATATTTTTTTAAACCTTCATTTTTAACAATTGGATTTTAGTTGAGCATCAAATAACCAGTTAAAATATTTAAACAATAACAAGAGAGTTTTTTTTTTTTTAATTATAGTAATAGGTGACGCATAATCAGTACTATGCGTCGCCTAATACCCAATTTCTTTTTTTTTTTTTTTTGCTTTCAAAAAAACCATGCTTTTTAACAATTTGATTTTCTTCCAGCATCAAATAAGCGGTGAAAATAGTTAAACAACATAAATGAGTTTTGTTTTTTTATTTTTTTAATCAATCTGATTTTATCTCAGCATCAAATAACCAGTTAAAATATTTAAACTAGTTAGAGAAGGTGTTTTTTTTTTTTAAAATCTGCCTGTTTAACAATTTTATTTTCTTCCGGCATCAAATGACCGGTGACAATATTTAAAGATGATAAATAGAGTTTTTTTTTTAAAAAAGTAGAGTAATAGACGACGCATAATCTATCCTATGCGTCGCCTGATACCCTTTTTTTTCATATAGTTTTTTAAAACCTTCATTTTTAACAATTTGATTTTGTTGGAGCATCAAATAACCAGTGAAGATATTTAAACAAGATAAATAGAGTTTTTTTTTTTTTTTTTAGTTTTAGTAATTGGCGACGCATAATCATGATTATGCGTCGCCTAATACCCTATATATATATATATATATATTTTTTTTTTTTTAAACCTTCATTTTTAACAATTGGATTTTAGTTGAGCATCAAATAACCAGTTAAAATATTTAAACAATAACAAGAGACTTTTTTTTTTTTTTAATTATAGTAATAGGCGACGCATAATCAGTACTATGCGTCGCCTAATACCCAATTTCTTTTTTTTTCTTTTTTTCTTTCAAAAAAACCATGCTTTGTAACAATTTGATTTTCTTCCAGCATCAAATAAGCAGTGAAAATAGTTAAACAACATAAATGAGTTTTGTTTTTTTATTTTTTTAATCAATCTGATTTTATCTCAGTATCAAATAACCAGTTAAAATATTTAAACTAGTTAGAGAAGGTGTTTTTTTTTTAAAATCTGCCTGTTTAACAATTTTATTTTCTTCCAGCATCAAATGACCGGTGACAATATTTAAAGATGATAAATAGAGTTTTTTTTTAAAAAAAATTAGAGGAATAGACGAAGCATAATCTATCCTACGCGTCGCCTGATACCCTTTTTTTTCATATAGTTTTTTAATACCTTCATTTTTAACAATTTGATTTTGTTGGAGCATCAAATAACCAGTGAAGATATTTAAACAAGATAAATAGAGTTTTTTTTTTTTTAATTTTAGTAATAGGCGACGCATAATCATGATTATGCGTCGCCTAATACCCTATATATATATATATATATATTTTTTTTAAAACCTTCATTTTTAACAATTGGATTTTAGTTGAGCATCAAATAACCAGTTAAAATATTTAAACAATAACAAGAGACTTTTTTTTTTTTTTAATTATAGTAATAGGCGACGCATAATCAGTACTATGCGTCGCCTAATACCCAATTTCTTTTTTTTTCTTTTTTTCTTTCAAAAAAACCATGCTTTGTAACAATTTGATTTTCTTCCAGCATCAAATAAGCAGTGAAAATAGTTAAACAACATAAATGAGTTTTGTTTTTTTATTTTTTTAATCAATCTGATTTTATCTCAGTATCAAATAACCAGTTAAAATATTTAAACTAGTTAGAGAAGGTGTTTTTTTTTTAAAATCTGCCTGTTTAACAATTTTATTTTCTTCCAGCATCAAATGACCGGTGACAATATTTAAAGATGATAAATAGAGTTTTTTTTTAAAAAAAATTAGAGGAATAGACGAAGCATAATCTATCCTACGCGTCGCCTGATACCCTTTTTTTTCATATAGTTTTTTAATACCTTCATTTTTAACAATTTGATTTTGTTGGAGCATCAAATAACCAGTGAAGATATTTAAACAAGATAAATAGAGTTTTTTTTTTTTTAATTTTAGTAATAGGCGACGCATAATCATGATTATGCGTCGCCTAATACCCTATATATATATATATATATTTTTTTTTTAAAACCTTCATTTTTAACAATTGGATTTTAGTTGAGCATCAAATAACCAGTTAAAATATTTAAACAATAACAAGAGAGTTTTTTTTTTTTTTAATTATAGTAATAGGCGACGCATAATCAGTACTATGCGTCGCCTAATACCCAATTTCTTTTTTTTTTTTTTCTTTCAAAAAAACCATGCTTTTTAACAATTTGATTTTCTTCCAGCATCAAATAAGCAGTGAAAATAGTTAAACAACATAAATGAGTTTTGTTTTTTTATTTTTTTAATCAATCTGATTTTATCTCAGCATCAAATAACCAGTTAAAATATTTAAACTAGTTAGAGAAAGTGTTTTTTTTTTAAAATCTGCCTGTTTAACGATTTTATTTTCTTCCAGCATCAAATGACCGGTGACAATATTTAAAGATGATAAACAGAGTTTTTTTTTAAAAAAAATTAGAGTAATAGACGAAGCATAATCTATCCTATGCGTCGCCTGATACCCTTTTTTTTCATATAGTTTTTTAAAACCTTCATTTTTAACAATTTGATTTTGTTGGAGCATCAAATAACCAGTGAAGATATTTAAACAAGATAAATAGAGTTTTTTTTTTTTTTTTTAATTTTAGTAATATGCGTCGCCTAATACTCTATATATATATTTTTTTAAACCTTCATTTTTAACAATTGGATTTTAGTTGAGCATCAAATAACCAGTTAAAATATTTAAACAATAACAAGAGAGTTTTTTTTTTTTTTTTAATTATAGTAATAGGCGACGCATAATAAGTACTATGCGTCGCCTAATACCCAATTTCTTTTTTTTTTCTTTTTTTCTTTCAAAAAAACCATGCTTTTTAACAATTTGATTTTCTTCCAGCATCAAATAAGCAGTGAAAATAGTTAAACAACATAAATGAGTTTTGTTTTTTTATTTTTTTAATCAATCTGATTTTATCTCAGCATCAACTAACCAGTTAAAATATTTAAACTAGTTAGAGAAAGTGTTTTTTTTTTTAAATCTGCCTGTTTAACAATTTTATTTTCTTCCAGCATCAAATGACCGGTGACAATATTTAAAGATGATAAACAGAGTTTTTTTTAAAAAAAAATTAGAGTAATAGACGAAGCATAATCTATCCTATGCGTCGCCTGATACCCTTTTTTTTCATATAGTTTTTTAAAACCTTCATTTTTAACAATTTGATTTTGTTGGAGCATCAAATAACCAGTGAAGATATTTAAACAAGATAAATAGAGTTTTTTTTTTTTTTTAATTTTAGTAATAGGCGACGCATAATCATGATTATGCGTCGCCTAATACCCTATATATATATATTTTTTTTAAACCTTCATTTTTAACAATTGGATTTTAGTTGAGCATCAAATAACCAGTTAAAATATTTAAACAATAACAAGAGAGTTTTTTTTTTTTTTTAATTATAGTAATAGGCGACGCATAATGAGTACTATGCGTCGCCTAATACCCAATTTCTTTTTTTTTTCTTTTTTTCTTTCAAAAAAACCATGCTTTTTAACAATTTGATTTTCTTCCAGCATCAAATAAGCAGTGAAAATAGTTAAACAACATAAATGAGTTTTGTTTTATTATTTTTTTAATCAATCTGATTTTATCTCAGCATCAAATAACCAGTTAAAATATTTAAACTAGTTAGAGAAAGTGTTTTTTTTTTAAAATCTGCCTGTTTAACAATTTTATTTTCTTCCAGCATCAAATGTCCGGTGACAATATTTAAAGATGATAAACAGAGTTTTTTTTAAAAAAAATTAGAGTAATAGACGAAGCATAATCTATCCTATGCGTCGCCTGATACCCTTTTTTTTCATATAGTTTTTTAAAACCTTCATTTTTAACAATTTGATTTTGTTGGAGCATCAAATAACCAGTGAAGATATTTAAACAAGATAAATAGAGTTTTTTTTTTTTTTTCATTTTAGTAATAGGCGACGCATAATCATGATTATGCGTCGCCTAATACCCTATATATATATATTTTTTTTAAACCTTCATTTTTAACAATTGGATTTTAGTTGAGCATCAAATAACCAGTTAAAATATTTAAACAATAACAAGAGAGTTTTTTTTTTTTTTAATTATAGTAATAGGCGACGCATAATCAGTACTATGCGTCGCCTAATACCCAATTTCTTTTTTTTTTCTTTTTTTCTTTCAAAAAAACCATGCTTTTTAACAATTTGATTTTCTTCCAGCATCAAATAAGCAGTGAAAATAGTTAAACAACATAAATGAGTTTTGTTTTTTTATTTTTTTAATCAATCTGATTTTATCTCAGCATCAAATAACCAGTTAAAATATTTAAACTAGTTAGAGAAGGTGTTTTTTTTTTTTAAAATCTTCCTGTTTAACAATTTTATTTTCTTGCAGCATCAAATGACCGGTGACAATATTTAAAGATGATAAATAGAGTTTTTTTTTAAAAAATATTAGAGGAATAGACGAAGCATAATCTATCCTACGCGTCGCCTGATACCCTTTTTTTTCATATAGTTTTTTAAAACCTTCATTTTTAACAATTTGATTTTGTTGGAGCATCAAATAACCAGTGAAGATATTTAAACAAGATAAATAGAGTTTTTTTTTTTTTTTTTAATTTTAGTAATATGCGTCGCCTAATACTCTATATATATATTTTTTTAAACCTTCATTTTTAACAATTGGATTTTAGTTGAGCATCAAATAACCAGTTAAAATATTTAAACAATAACAAGAGAGTTTTTTTTTTTTTTTTAATTATAGTAATAGGCGACGCATAATAAGTACTATGCGTCGCCTAATACCCAATTTCTTTTTTTTTTTTTTCTTTCAAAAAAACCATGCTTCTTAACAATTTGATTTTCTTCCAGCATCAAATAAGCAGTGAAAATAGTTAAACAACATAAATGAGTTTTGTTTTTTTATTTTTTTAATCAATCTGATTTTATCTCAGAATCAAATAACCAGTTAAAATATTTAAACTAGTTAGAGAAGGTGTTTTTTTTTTTAAAATCTGCCTGTTTAACAATTTTAATTTCTTCCAGAATCAAATGACCGGTGACAATATTTAAAGATGATAAATAGAGTTTTTTTTTAAAAAAAATTAGAGCAATAGACGACGCATAATCTATCCTATGCGTCGCCTGATACCCTTTTTTTTCATATAGTTTTTTAAAACCTTCATTTTTAACAATTTGATTTTGTTGGAGCATCAAATAACCAGTGAAGATATTTAAACAAGATAAATAGAGTTTTTTTTTTTTTTTTAATTTTAGTAATATGCGTCGCCTAATACTCTATATATATATTTTTTTAAACCTTCATTTTTAACAATTGGATTTTAGTTGAGCATCAAATAACCAGTTAAAATATTTAAACAATAACAAGAGAGTTTTTTTTTTTTTTAATTATAGTAATAGGCGACGCATAATAAGTACTATGCGTCGCCTAATACCCAATTTTTTTTTTTTTTCTTTCAAAAAAACCATGCTTCTTAACAATTTGATTTTCTTCCAGCATCAAATAAGCAGTGAAAATAGTTAAACAACATAAATGAGTTTTGTTTTTTTATTTTTTTAATCAATCTGATTTTATCTCAGTATCAAATAACCAGTTAAAATATTTAAACTAGTTAGAGAAGGTGTTTTTTTTTAAAATCTGCCTGTTTAACAATTTTATTTTCTTCCAGCATCAAATGACCGGTGACAATATTTAAAGATGATAAATAGAGTTTTTTTTTAAAAAAAATTAGAGGAATAGACGAAGCATAATCTATCCTACGCGTCGCCTGATACCCTTTTTTTTCATATAGTTTTTTAAAACCTTCATTTTTAACAATTTGATTTTGTTGGAGCATCAAATAACCAGTGAAGATATTTAAACAAGATAAATAGAGTTTTTTTTTTTTTTAATTTTAGTAATAGGCGACGCATAATCATGATTATGCGTCGCCTAATACCCTATATATATATATATATATTTTTTTTTTAAAACCTTCATTTTTAACAATTGGATTTTAGTTGAGCATCAAATAACCAGTTAAAATATTTAAACAATAACAAGAGAGTTTTTTTTTTTTTTTAATTATAGTAATAGGCGACGCATAATCAGTACTATGCGTCGCCTAATACCCAATTTCTTTTTTTTTTTTTTCTTTCAAAAAAACCATGCTTTTTAACAATTTGATTTTCTTCCAGCATCAAATAAGCAGTGAAAATAGTTAAACAACATAAATGAGTTTTGTTTTTTTATTTTTTTAATCAATCTGATTTTATCTCAGCATCAAATAACCAGTTAAAATATTTAAACTAGTTAGAGAAGGTGTTTTTTTTTTTAAAATCTGCCTGTTTAACAATTTTAATTTCTTCCAGAATCAAATGACCGGTGACAATATTTAAAGATGATAAATAGAGTTTTTTTTTTAAAAAAATTAGAGCAATAGACGACGCATAATCTATCCTATGCGTCGCCTGATACCCTTTTTTTTCATATAGTTTTTTAAAACCTTCATTTTTCACAATTTGATTTTGTTGGAGCATCAAATAACCAGTGAAGATATTTAAACAAGATAAATAGAGTTTTTTTTTTTTTTAATTTTAGTAATATGCGTCGCCTAATACTCTATATATATATTTTTTTAAACCTTCATTTTTAACAATTGGATTTTAGTTGAGCATCAAATAACCAGTTAAAATATTTAAACAATAACAAGAGGGTTTTTTTTTTTTTTAATTATAGTAATAGGCGACGCATAATCAGTACTATGCGTCGCCTAATACCCAATTTCTTTTTTTTTTTTTTTTGCTTTCAAAAAAACCATGCTTTTTAACAATTTGATTTTCTTCCAGCATCAAATAAGCGGTGAAAATAGTTAAACAACATAAATGAGTTTTGTTTTTTTATTTTTTTAATCAATCTTATTTTATCTCAGCATCAAATAACCAGTTAAAATATTTAAACTAGTTAGAGAAGGTGTTTTTTTTTTTTAAAATCTGCCTGTTTAACAATTTTATTTTCTTCCGGCATCAAATGACCGGTGACAATATTTAAAGATGATATATAGAGTTTTTTTTTTAAAAAAGTAGAGTAATAGACGACGCATAATCTATCCTATGCGTCGCCTGATACCCTTTTTTTTCATATAGTTTTTTAAAACCTTCATTTTTAACAATTTGATTTTGTTGGAGCATCAAATAACCAGTGAAGATATTTAAACAAGATAAATAGAGTTTTTTTTTTTTTTTTTAGTTTTAGTAATTGGCGACGCATAATCATGATTATGCGTCGCCTAATACCCTATATATATATATATATATATTTTTTTTTAAACCTTCATTTTTAACAATTGGATTTTAGTTGAGCATCAAATAACCAGTTAAAATATATAAACAATAACAAGAGAGTTTTTTTTTTCTTTTAATTATAGTAATAGGCGACGCATAATCAGTACTATGCGTCGCCTAATACCCAATTTCTTTTTTTTTTTTTTCTTTCAAAAAAACCATGCTTTTTAACAATTTGATTTTCTTCCAGCATCAAATAAGCAGTGAAAATAGTTAAACAACATAAATGAGTTTTGTTTTTTTATTTTTTTAATCAATCTGATTTTATCTCAGCATCAAATAACCAGTTAAAATATTTAAACTAGTTAGAGAAGGTGTTTTTTCTTTTAAAATCTGCCTGTTTAACAATTTTAATTTCTTCCAGAATCAAATGACCGGTGACAATATTTAAAGATGATAAATAGAGTTTTTTTTTAAAAAAAATTAGAGCAATAGACGACGCATAATCTATCCTATGCATCGCCTGATACCCTTTTTTTTCATATAGTTTTTTAAAACCTTCATTTTTAACAATTTGATTTTGTTGGAGCATCAAATAACCAGTGAAGATATTTAAACAAGATAAATAGAGTTTTTTTTTTTTTTAATTTTAGTAATAGGCGACGCATAATCATGATTATGCGTCGCCTAATACCCTATATATATATATTTTTTTTTTAAACCTTCATTTTTAGCAATTGGATTTTAGTTGAGCATCAAATAACCAGTTAAAATATTTAAACAATAACAAGAGAGTTTTTTTTTTTTTTAATTATAGTAATAGGCGACGCATAATCAGTACTATGCGTCGCCTAATACCCAATTTCTTTTTTTTTTCTTTTTTTCTTTCAAAAAAACCATGCTTTTTAACAATTTGATTTTCTTCCAGCATCAAATAAGCAGTGAAAATAGTTAAACAACATAAATGAGTTTTGTTTTTTTATTTTTTTAATCAATCTGATTTTATCTCAGCCTCAAATAACCAGTTAAAATATTTAAACTAGTTAGAGAAAGTGTTTTTTTTTTAAAATCTGCCTGTTTAACAATTTTATTTTCTTCCAGCATCAAATGACCGGTGACAATATTTAAAGATGATAAACAGAGTTTTTTTTAAAAAAAAATTAGAGTAATAGACGAAGCATAATCTATCCTATGCGTCGCCTGATACCATTTTTTTTCATATAGTTTTTTAAAACCTTCATTTTTAACAATTTGATTTTGTTGGAGCATCAAATAACTAGTAAAGATATTTAAACAAGATAAATAGAGTTTTTTTTTTTTTAATTTTAGTAATAAGTGACGCATAATCATGATTATGCGTCGCCTAATACCCTATATATATATATATATATTTTTTTTTTTTAAACCTTCATTTTTAACAATTGGATTTTAGTTGAGCATCAAATAACCAGTTAAAATATTTAAAAAATAACAAGAGAGTTTTTTTTTTTTTTAATTATAGTAATAGGCGACGCATAATCAGTACTATGCGTCTCCTAATACCCAATTTCTTTTTTTTTTCTTTTTTTCTTTCAAAAAAACCATGCTTTTTAACAATTTGATTTTCTTCCAGCATCAAATAAGCAGTGAAAATAGTTAAACAACATAAATGAGTTTTGTTTTTTTATTTTTTTAATCAATCTGATTTTATCTCAGCATCAAATAACCAGTTAAAATATTTAAACTAGTTAGAGAAGGTGTTTTTTCTTTTAAAATCTGCCTGTTTAACAATTTTAATTTCTTCCAGAATCAAATGACCGGTGACAATATTTAAAGATGATAAATAGAGTTTTTTTTTAAAAAAAATTAGAGCAATAGACGACGCATAATCTATCCTATGCATCGCCTGATACCCTTTTTTTTCATATAGTTTTTTAAAACCTTCATTTTTAACAATTTGATTTTGTTGGAGCATCAAATAACCAGTGAAGATATTTAAACAAGATAAATAGAGTTTTTTTTTTTTTTAATTTTAGTAATAGGCGACGCATAATCATGATTATGCGTCGCCTAATACCCTATATATATATATATTTTTTTTAAACCTTCATTTTTAGCAATTGGATTTTAGTTGAGCATCAAATAACCAGTTAAAATATTTAAACAATAACAAGAGAGTTTTTTTTTTTTTTAATTATAGTAATAGGCGACGCATAATCAGTACTATGCGTCGCCTAATACCCAATTTCTTTTTTTTTTCTTTTTTTCTTTCAAAAAAACCATGCTTTTTAACAATTTGATTTTCTTCCAGCATCAAATAAGCAGTGAAAATAGTTAAACAACATAAATGAGTTTTGTTTTTTTATTTTTTTAATCAATCTGATTTTATCTCAGCCTCAAATAACCAGTTAAAATATTTAAACTAGTTAGAGAAAGTGTTTTTTTTTTAAAATCTGCCTGTTTAACAATTTTATTTTCTTCCAGCATCAAATGACCGGTGACAATATTTAAAGATGATAAACAGAGTTTTTTTTAAAAAAAAATTAGAGTAATAGACGAAGCATAATCTATCCTATGCGTCGCCTGATACCATTTTTTTTCATATAGTTTTTTAAAACCTTCATTTTTAACAATTTGATTTTGTTGGAGCATCAAATAACTAGTAAAGATATTTAAACAAGATAAATAGAGTTTTTTTTTTTTTTAATTTTAGTAATAAGTGACGCATAATCATGATTATGCGTCGCCTAATACCCTATATATATATATATATATTTTTTTTTTTTTAAACCTTCATTTTTAACAATTGGATTTTAGTTGAGCATCAAATAACCAGTTAAAATATTTAAAAAATAACAAGAGAGTTTTTTGTTTTTTTAATTATAGTAATAGGCGACGCATAATCAGTACTATGCGTCTCCTAATACCCAATTTCTTTTTTTTTTCTTTTTTTCTTTCAAAAAAACCATGCTTTTTAACAATTTGATTTTCTTCCAGCATCAAATAAGCAGTGAAAATAGTTAAACAACATAAATGAGTTTTGTTTTTTTATTTTTTTAATCAATCTGATTTTATCTCAGCATCAAATAACCAGTTAAAATATTTAAACTAGTTAGAGAAGGTGTTTTTTTTTTTTTAAATCTGCCTGTTTAACAATTTTATTTTCTTCCAGCATCAAATGACCGGTGACAATATTTAAAGATGATAAACAGAGTTTTTTTTAAAAAAACATTAGAGTAATAGACGAAGCATAATCTATCCTATGCGTCGCCTGATACCCTTTTTTTTCATATAGTTTTTTAAAACCTTCATTTTTAACAATTTGATTTTGTTGGAGCATCAAATAACTAGTAAAGATATTTAAACAAGATAAATAGAGTTTTTTTTTTTTAATTTTAGTAATAGGCGACGCATAATCATGATTATGCGTTGCCTAATACCCTATATATATATATATATATTTTTTTTTTTTTAAACCTTCATTTTTAACAATTGGATTTTAGTTGAGCATCAAATAACCAGTTAAAATATTTAAACAATAACAAGAGACTTTTTGTTTTTTTTAATTATAGTAATAGGCGACGCATAATCAGTACTATGCGTCGCCTAATACCCAATTTCTTTTTTTTTTCTTTTTTTCTTTCAAAAAAACCATGCTTTTTAACAATTTGATTTTCTTCCAGCATCAAATAAGCAGTGAAAATAGTTAAACAACATAAATGAGTTTTGTTTTTTTATTTTTTTAATCAATCTGATTTTATCTCAGCATCAAATAACCAGTTAAAATATTTAAACTAGTTAGAGAAAGTGTTTTTTTTTTAAAATCTGCCTGTTTAACAATTTTATTTTCTTCCATCATCAAATGACCGGTGACAATATTTAAAGATGATAAACAGAGTTTTTTTTAAAAAAAAATTAGAGTAATAGACGAAGCATAATCTATCCTATGCGTCGCCTGATACCCTTTTTTTTCATATAGTTTTTTAAAACCTTCATTTTTAACAATTTGATTTTGTTGGAGCATCAAATAACCAGTGAAGATATTTAAACAAGATAAATAGAGTTTTTTTTTTTTTTTAATTTTAGTAATAGGCGACGCATAATCATGATTATGCGTCGCCTAATACCCTATATATATATATTTTTTTTAAACCTTCATTTTTAACAATTGGATTTTAGTTGAGCATCAAATAACCAGTTAAAATATTTAAACAATAACAAGAGAGTTTTTTTTTTTTTTAATTATAGTAATAGGCGACGCATAATCAGTACTATGCGTCGCCTAATACCCAATTTCTTTTTTTTTTCTTTTTTTCTTTCAAAAAAACCATGCTTTTTAACAATTTGATTTTCTTCCAGCATCAAATAAGCAGTGAAAATAGTTAAACAACATAAATGAGTTTTGTTTTTTTATTTTTTTAATCAATCTGATTTTATCTCAGCATCAAATAACCAGTTAAAATATTTAAACTAGTTAGAGAAAGTGTTTTTTTTTTAAAATCTGCCTGTTTAACAATTTTATTTTCTTCCAGCATCAAATGACCGGTGACAATATTTAAAGATGATAAACAGAGTTTTTTTTTAAAAAAAATTAGAGTAATAGACGAAGCATAATCTATCCTATGCGTCGCCTGATACCCTTTTTTTTCATATAGTTTTTTAAAACCTTCATTTTTAACAATTTGATTTTGTTGGAGCATCAAATAACTAGTAAAGATATTTAAACAAGATAAATAGAGTTTTTTTTTTTTTAATTTTAGTAATAGGTGACGCATAATCATGATTATGCGTCGCCTAATACCCTATATATATATATATATATATATTTTTTTTTTAAACCTTCATTTTTAACAATTGGATTTTAGTTGAGCATCAAATAACCAGTTAAAATATTTAAAAAATAACAAGAGAGTTTTTTTTTTTTTTTAATTATAGTAATAGGCGACGCATAATCAGTACTATGCGTCGCCTAATACCCAATTTCTTTTTTTTTTCTTTTTTTCTTTCAAAAAAACCATGCTTTTTAACAATTTGATTTTCTTCCAGCATCAAATAAGCAGTGAAAATAGTTAAACAGCATAAATGAGTTTTGTTTTTTTATTTTTTTAATCAATCTGATTTTATCTCAGCATCAAATAACCAGTTAAAATATTTAAACTAGTTAGAGAAGGTGTTTTTTTTTTTTAAAATCTGCCTGTTTAACAATTTTATTTTCTTCCAGCATCAAATGACCGGTGACAATATTTAAAGATGATAAACAGAGTTTTTTTTAAAAAAAAAATTAGAGTAATGGACGACGCATAATCTATCCTATGCGTCGCCTGATATCCTTTTTTTTCATATAGTTTTTTAAAACCTTCATTTTTAACAATTTGATTTTGTTGGAGCATCAAATAACCAGTGAAGATATTTAAACAAGATAAATAGAGTTTTTTTTTTTTTTTAATTTTAGTAATAGGCGACGCATAATCATGATTATGCGTCGCCTAATACCCTATATATATATTTTTTTTAAACCTTCATTTTTAACAATTGGATTTTAGTTGAGCATCAAATAACCAGTTAAAATATTTGAACAATAACAAGAGAGTTTTTTTTTTTTAATTATAGTAATAGGCGACGCATAATCAGTACTATGCGTCGCCTAATACCCAATTTCTTTTTTTTTTTTTCTTTCAAAAAAACCATGCTTTTTAACAATTTGATTTTCTTCCAGCATCAAATAAGCAGTGAAAATAGTTAAACAACATAAATGAGTTTTGCTTTTTTATTTTTTTAATCAATCTGATTTTATCTCAGCATCAAATAACCAGTTAAAATATTTAAACTAGTTAGAGAAGGTGTTTTTTCTTTTAAAATCTGCCTGTTTAACAATTTTAATTTCTTCCAGAATCAAATGACCGGTGACAACATTTAAAGATGATAAATAGATGTTTTTTTTTAAAAAAAAATTAGAGCAATAGACGACGCATAATCTATCCTATGCGTCGCCTGATACCCTTTTTTTTCATATAGTTTTTTAAAACCTTCATTTTTAACAATTTGATTTTGTTGGAGCATCAAATAACCAGTGAAGATATTTAAACAACATAAATAGAGTTTTTTTTTTTTTTTAGTTTTAGTAATAGGCGACGCATAATCATGATTATGCGTCGCCTAATACCCTATATATATATATATATATATATATATTTTTTTTAAACCTTCATTTTTAACAATTGGATTTTAGTTGAGCATCAAATAACCAGTAAAAATATTTAAACAATAACAAGAGAGTTTTTTTTTCTTTTAATTATAGTAATAGGCGACGCATAATCAGTACTATGCGTCACCTAATACCCAATTTCTTTTTTTTTTCTTTCAAAAAAACCATGCTTTTTAACAATTTGATTTTCTTCCATCATCAAATAAGCAGTGAAAATAGTTAAACAACATAAATGAGTTTTGTTTTTTTATTTTTTTAATCAATCTGATTTTATCTCAGCATCAAATAACCAGTTAAAATATTTAAACTAGTTAGAGAAGGTGTTTTTTTTTTTAAAATCTTCCTGTTTAACAATTTTATTTTCTTGCAGCATCAAATGACCGGTGACAATATTTAAAGATGATAAACAGAGTTTTTTTTTTTAAAAAATTAGAGCAATAGACGACGCATAATCTATCCTATGCATCGCCTGATACCCTTTTTTTTCATATAGTTTTTTAAAACCTTCATTTCTAACAATTTGATTTTGTTGGAGCATCAAATAACCAGTGAAGATATTTAAACAAGATAAATAGAGTTTTTTTTTTTTTTTTTAATTTTAGTAATAGGCGACGCATAATCATGATTATGCGTCGCCTAATACCCTATATATATATATTTTTTTAAACCATCATTTTTAACAATTGCATTTTAGTTGAGCATCAAATAACTAGTTAAAATATTTAAACAATAACAAGAGAGTTTTTTTTTTTTTAATTATAGTAATGGGCGACGCATAATCAGTACTATGCGTCTCCTAATACACAATTTCTTTTTTTTTTTTTCAAAAAAACCATGCTTTTTAACAATTTGATTTTCTTCCAGCATCAAATAAGCAGTGAAAATAGTTAAACAACATAAATGAGTTTTGTTTTTTTATTTTTTTAATCAATCTGATTTTATCTCAGCATCAAATAACCAGTTAAAATATTTAAACTAGTTAGAGAAAATGTTTTTTTTTTAAAATCTGCCTGTTTAACAATTTTATTTTCTTCCAGCATCAAATGACCGGTGACAATACTTAAAGATGATAAACAGAGTTTTTTTTTTTTTTTAAATTAGAGTAATAGACGACGCATAATCTATCCTATGCGTCGCTGATACCCTTTTTTTTCATATAGTTTTTTAAAACCTTCATTTTTAACAATATAATTTTGTTAGAGCATCAAATAACCAGTGAAGATATTTAAACAAAATAAATAGAGTTGTTTTTTTTAATTTTAATAATAGGGGACGCATAATCATGATTATGCGTCGCCTAATACCCTATATATTTATATATTTTTTTTTAAACCTTCATTTTTAACAATTGGATTTTAGTTGAACATCAAATAACCAGTTAAAATATTTAAACAATAACAAGTGAATTTTTTTTTTTAATTATAGTAATAGGCGACGCATAATCAGTACTACGCGTCGCCTAATACCCAATTTTTTTTTTTCTCTCAAAAAAACCATGCTTTTTAACAATTTGATTTTCTTCCAGCATCAAATAAGCAGTGAAAATAGTTAAACAGCATAAATGAGTTTTGTTTTTTTATTTTTTTAATCAATCTGATTTTATCTCAGCATCAAATAACCAGTTAAAATATTTAAACTAGTTAGAGAAGGTGTTTTTTTTTTTTAAAATCTGCCTGTTTAACAATTTTATTTTCTTCCAGCATCAAATGACCGGTGACAATATTTAAAGATGATAAACAGAGTTTTTTTTAAAAAAAAAATTAGAGTAATGGACGACGCATAATCTATCCTATGCGTCGCCTGATATCCTTTTTTTTCATATAGTTTTTTAAAACCTTCATTTTTAACAATTTGATTTTGTTGGAGCATCAAATAACCAGTAAAGATATTTAAACAAGATAAATAGAGTTTTTTTTTTCTTTAATTTTAGTAATAGGCGACACATAATCATGATTATGCGTCGCCTAATACCCTATATATATATATTTTTTTAAACCTTCATTTTTAACAATTGGATTTTAGTTGAGCATCAAATAACAAGTTAAAATATTTAAACAATAACAAGAGAGTTTTTTTTTTTTAATTATAGTAATAGGCGACGCATAATCAGTACTATGCGTCGCCTAATACCCAATTTCTTTTTTTTTTTTTTCAAAAAAACCATGCTTTTTAACAATTTGATTTTCCTCCAGCATCAAATAAGCAGTGAAAATAGTTAAACAGCATAAATGAGTTTTGTTTTTTTATTTTTTTAATCAATCTAATTTTATCTCAGCATCAAATAACCAGTTAAAATATTTAAATTAGTTAGAGAAGGTGTTTTTTTTTTTTAAAATTTGCCTGTTTAACAATTTTATTTTCTTCCAGTATCAAATGACCGGTGACAATATTTAATGATGATAAATAGAGTTTTTTTTTTAAAAACATTAGAGTAATAGACGAAGCATAATCTATCCTATGCGTCGCCTGATACCCTTTTTTTTCATATAGTTTTTTAAAACCTTCATTTTTAACAATTTGATTTTGTTGGAGCATCAAATAACCAGTAAAGATATTTAAACAAGATAAATAGAGTTTTTTTTTTCTTTAATTTTAGTAATAGGCGACACATAATCATGATTATGCGTCGCCTAATACCCTATATATATATATTTTTTTTAAAGCTTCATTTTTAACAATTGGATTTTAGTTGAGCATCAAATAACCAGTTAAAATATTTAAACAATAACAAGAGAGTTTTTTTTTTTTTTAATTATAGTAATAGGCGACGCATAATTAGTACTATGCGTCGCCTAATACCCAATTTCTTTTTTTTTCTTTTTTTCTTTCAAAAAAACCATGCTTTTTAACAATTTGATTTTCTTTCAGCATCAAATAAGCAGTGAAAATAGTTAAACAACATAAATGAGTTTTGCTTTTTTATTTTTTTAATCAATCTGATTTTATCTCAGCATCAAATAACCAGTTAAAATATTTAAACTAGTTAGAGAAAGTGTTTTTTTTTTAAAATCTGCCTGTTTAACAATTTTATTTTCTTCCAGCATCAAATGTCCGGTGACAATATTTAAAGATGATAAACAGAGTTTTTTTTAAAAAAAAATTAGAGTAATAGACGAAGCATAATCTATCCTATGCGTCGCCTGATACCCTTTTTTTTCATATAGTTTTTTAAAACCTTCATTTTTAACAATTTGATTTTGTTGGAGCATCAAATAACTAGTAAAGATATTTAAACAAGATAAATAGAGTTTTTTTTTTTTTTAATTTTAGTAATAGGTGACGCATAATCATGATTATGCGTCGCCTAATACCCTATATATATATATATATATTTTTTTTTTTTAAACCTTCATTTTTAACAATTGGATTTTAGTTGAGCATCAAATAACCAGTTAAAATATTTAAAAAATAACAAGAGAGTTTTTTTTTTTTTTTAATTATAGTAATAGGCGACGCATAATCAGTACTATGCGTCGCCTAATACCCAATTTCTTTTTTTTTTCTTTTTTTCTTTCAAAAAAACCATGCTTTTTAACAATTTGATTTTCTTCCAGCATCAAATAAGCAGTGAAAATAGTTAAACAGCATAAATGAGTTTTGTTTTTTTACTTTTTTAATCAATCTGATTTTATCTCAGCATCAAATAACCAGTTAAAATATTTAAACTAGTTAGAGAAGGTGTTTTTTTTTTTTAAAATCTGCCTGTTTAACAATTTTATTTTCTTCCAGCATCAAATGACCGGTGACAATATTTAAAGATGATAAACAGAGTTTTTTTTAAAAAAAAAATTAGAGTAATGGACGACGCATAATCTATCCTATGCGTCGCCTGATATCCTTTTTTTTCATATAGTTTTTTAAAACCTTCATTTTTAACAATTTGATTTTGTTGGAGCATCAAATAACCAGTGAAGATATTTAAACAAGATAAATAGAGTTTTTTTTTTTTTTTAATTTTAGTAATAGGCGACGCATAATCATGATTATGCGTCGCCTAATACCCTATATATATATTTTTTTTAAACCTTCATTTTTAACAATTGGATTTTAGTTGAGCATCAAATAACCAGTTAAAATATTTGAACAATAACAAGAGAGTTTTTTTTTTTTAATTATAGTAATAGGCGACGCATAATCAGTACTATGCGTCGCCTAATACCCAATTTCTTTTTTTTTTCTTTCTTTCAAAAAAACCATGCTTTTTAACAATTTGATTTTCTTCCAGCATCAAATAAGCAGTGAAAATAGTTAAACAACATAAATGAGTTTTGCTTTTTTATTTTTTTAATCAATCTGATTTTATCTCAGCATCAAATAACAAGTTAAAATATTTAAACAAGTTAGAGAAGGTGTTTTTTCTTTTAAAATCTGCCTGTTTAACAATTTTAATTTCTTCCAGAATCAAATGACCGGTGACAACATTTAAAGATGATAAATAGAGTTTTTTTTTAAAAAAAAATTAGAGCAATAGACGACGCATAATCTATCCTATGCGTCGCCTGATACCCTTTTTTTCATATAGTTTTTTAAAACCTTCATTTTTAACAATTTGATTTTGTTGGAGCATCAAATAACCAGTGAAGATATTTAAACAAGATAAATAGAGTTTTTTTTTTTTTAAATTTTAGTAATAGGCGACGCATAATCATGATTATGCGTCGCCTAATACCCTATATATATATATTTTTTAAACCTTCATTTTTAACAATTGGATTTTAGTTGAGCATCAAATAACCAGTTAAAATATTTAAAAAATAACAAGAGAGTTTTTTTTTTTTTAATTATAGTAATAGGCGACGCATAATCAGTACTATGCGTCGCCTAATACCCAATTTCTTTTTTTTTTCTTTTTTTCTTTCAAAAAAACCATGCTTTTTAACAATTTGATTTTCTTCCAGCATCAAATAAGCAGTGAAAATAGTTAAACAACATAAATGAGTTTTGTTTTTTTATTTTTTTAATCAATCTGATTTTATCTCAGCATCAACTAACCAGTTAAAATATTTAAACTAGTTAGAGAAGGTGTTTTTTCTTTTAAAATCTGCCTGTTTAACAATTTTAATTTCTTCCAGAATCAAATGACCGGTGACAACATTTAAAGATGATAAATAGAGTTTTTTTTTTAAAAAAAATTAGAGCAATAGACGACGCATAATCTATCCTATGCGTCGCCTGATACCCTTTTTTTCATATAGTTTTTTAAAACCTTCATTTTTAACAATTTGATTTTGTTGGAGCATCAAATAACCAGTGAAGATATTTAAACAAGATAAATAGAGTTTTTTTTTTTTTAAATTTTAGTAATAGGCGACGCATAATCATGATTATGCGTCGCCTAATACCCTATATATATATATTTTTTTTTAAACCTTCGTTTTTAACAATTGGATTTTAGTTGAGCATCAAATAACCAGTTAACATATTTAAACAATAACAAGAGAGTTTTTTTTTTTTTTAATTATAGTAATAGGCGACGCATAATCAGTACTATGCGTCGCCTAATACCCAATTTCTTTTTTTTTTTTTTCTTTCAAAAAAACCATGCTTTTTAACAATTTGATTTTCTTCCAGCATCAAATAAGCAGTGAAAATAGTTAAACAACATAAATGAGTTTTGCTTTTTTATTTTTTTAATCAATCTGATTTTATCTCAGCATCAAATAACCAGTTAAAATATTTAAACTAGTTAGAGAAGGTGTTTTTTCTTTTAAAATCTGCCTGTTTAACAATTTTAATTTCTTCCAGAATCAAATGACCGGTGACAACATTTAAAGATGATAAATAGATGTTTTTTTTTAAAAAAAAATTAGAGCAATAGACGACGCATAATCTATCCTATGCGTCGCCTGATACCCTTTTTTTTCATATAGTTTTTTAAAACCTTCATTTTTAACAATTTGATTTTGTTGGAGCATCAAATAACCAGTGAAGATATTTAAACAACATAAATAGAGTTTTTTTTTTTTTTTAGTTTTAGTAATAGGCGACGCATAATCATGATTATGCGTCGCCTAATACCCTATATATATATATATATATATATTTTTTTTTAAACCTTCATTTTTAACAATTGGATTTTAGTTGAGCATCAAATAACCAGTAAAAATATTTAAACAATAACAAGAGAGTTTTTTTTTCTTTTAATTATAGTAATAGGCGACGCATAATCAGTACTATGCGTCACCTAATACCCAATTTCTTTTTTTTTTCTTTCAAAAAAACCATGCTTTTTAACAATTTGATTTTCTTCCATCATCAAATAAGCAGTGAAAATAGTTAAACAACATAAATGAGTTTTGTTTTTTTATTTTTTTAATCAATCTGATTTTATCTCAGCATCAAATAACCAGTTAAAATATTTAAACTAGTTAGAGAAGGTGTTTTTTTTTTTAAAATCTTCCTGTTTAACAATTTTATTTTCTTGCAGCATCAAATGACCGGTGACAATATTTAAAGATGATAAACAGAGTTTTTTTTTTTAAAAAATTAGAGCAATAGACGACGCATAATCTATCCTATGCATCGCCTGATACCCTTTTTTTTCATATAGTTTTTTAAAACCTTCATTTCTAACAATTTGATTTTGTTGGAGCATCAAATAACCAGTGAAGATATTTAAACAAGATAAATAGAGTTTTTTTTTTTTTTTTTAATTTTAGTAATAAGCGACGCATAATCATGATTATGCGTCGCCTAATACCCTATATATATATATTTTTTTAAACCATCATTTTTAACAATTGCATTTTAGTTGAGCATCAAATAACTAGTTAAAATATTTAAACAATAACAAGAGAGTTTTTTTTTTTTTAATTATAGTAATGGGCGACGCATAATCAGTACTATGCGTCTCCTAATACACAATTTCTTTTTTTTTTTTTCAAAAAAACCATGCTTTTTAACAATTTGATTTTCTTCCAGCATCAAATAAGCAGTGAAAATAGTTAAACAACATAAATGAGTTTTGTTTTTTTATTTTTTTAATCAATCTGATTTTATCTCAGCATCAAATAACCAGTTAAAATATTTAAACTAGTTAGAGAAAATGTTTTTTTTTTAAAATCTGCCTGTTTAACAATTTTATTTTCTTCCAGCATCAAATGACCGGTGACAATATTTAAAGATGATAAACAGAGTTTTTTTTTTTTTTTAAATTAGAGTAATAGACGACGCATAATCTATCCTATGCGTCGCTGATACACTTTTTTTTCATTTAGTTTTTTAAAACCTTCATTTTTAACAATATAATTTTGTTAGAGCATCAAATAACCAGTGAAGATATTTAAACAAAATAAATAGAGTTGTTTTTTTTAATTTTAATAATAGGGGACGCATAATCATGATTATGCGTCGCCTAATACCCTATATATTTATATATTTTTTTTTAAACCTTCATTTTTAACAATTGGATTTTAGTTGAACATCAAATAACCAGTTAAAATATTTAAACAATAACAAGTGAATTTTTTTTTTTAATTATAGTAATAGGCGACGCATAATCAGTACTACGCGTCGCCTAATACCCAATTTTTTTTTTTCTCTCAAAAAAACCATGCTTTTTAACAATTTGATTTTCTTCCAGCATCAAATAAGCAGTGAAAATAGTTAAACAGCATAAATGAGTTTTGTTTTTTTATTTTTTTAATCAATCTGATTTTATCTCAGCATCAAATAACCAGTTAAAATATTTAAACTAGTTAGAGAAGGTGTTTTTTTTTTTTAAAATCTGCCTGTTTAACAATTTTATTTTCTTCCAGCATCAAATGACCGGTGACAATATTTAAAGATGATAAACAGAGTTTTTTTTAAAAAAAAAATTAGAGTAATGGTCGACGCATAATCTATCCTATGCGTCGCCTGATATCCTTTTTTTTCATATAGTTTTTTAAAACCTTCATTTTTAACAATTTGATTTTGTTGGAGCATCAAATAACCAGTAAAGATATTTAAACAAGATAAATAGAGTTTTTTTTTTCTTTAATTTTAGTAATAGGCGACACATAATCATGATTATGCGTCGCCTAATACCCTATATATATATATTTTTTTAAACCTTCATTTTTAACAATTGGATTTTAGTTGAGCATCAAATAACAAGTTAAAATATTTAAACAATAACAAGAGAGTTTTTTTTTTTTAATTATAGTAATAGGCGACGCATAATCAGTACTATGCGTCGCCTAATACCCAATTTCTTTTTTTTTTTTTTCAAAAAAACCATGCTTTTTAACAATTTGATTTTCCTCCAGCATCAAATAAGCAGTGAAAATAGTTAAACAGCATAAATGAGTTTTGTTTTTTTATTTTTTTAATCAATCTAATTTTATCTCAGCATCAAATAACCAGTTAAAATATTTAAATTAGTTAGAGAAGGTGTTTTTTTTTTTTAAAATTTGCCTGTTTAACAATTTTATTTTCTTCCAGCATCAAATGACCGGTGACAATATTTAATGATGATAAATAGAGTTTTTTTTTTAAAAACATTAGAGTAATAGACGAAGCATAATCTATCCTATGCGTCGCCTGATACCCTTTTTTTTCATATAGTTTTTTAAAACCTTCATTTTTAACAATTTGATTTTGTTGGAGCATCAAATAACCAGTAAAGATATTTAAACAAGATAAATAGAGTTTTTTTTTTCTTTAATTTTAGTAATAGGCGACACATAATCATGATTATGCGTCGCCTAATACCCTATATATATATATTTTTTTTAAAGCTTCATTTTTAACAATTGGATTTTAGTTGAGCATCAAATAACCAGTTAAAATATTTAAACAATAACAAGAGAGTTTTTTTTTTTTTTAATTATAGTAATAGGCGACGCATAATTAGTACTATGCGTCGCCTAATACCCAATTTCTTTTTTTTTCTTTTTTTCTTTCAAAAAAACCATGCTTTTTAACAATTTGATTTTCTTCCAGCATCAAATAAGCAGTGAAAATAGTTAAACAACATAAATGAGTTTTGTTTTTTTATTTTTTTAATCAATCTGATTTTATCTCAGCATCAAATAACCAGTTAAAATATTTAAACTAGTTAGAGAAAGTGTTTTTTTTTTAAAATCTGCCTGTTTAACAATTTTATTTTCTTCCAGCATCAAATGACCGGTGACAATATTTAAAGATGATAAATAGATTTTTTTTTTTTAAAATTAGAGTAAGAGACGACGCATAATCTATCCTACGCGTCGCCTGGTACCCTTTTTTTTCATATAGTTTTTTAAAACCTTCATTTTTAACAATTTGATTTTGTTGGAGCATCAAATAACCAGTGAAGATATTTAAACAAGATAAATAGAGTTTTTTTTTTTTTAAATTTTAGTAATAGGCGACGCATAATCATGATTATGCGTCGCCTAATACCCTATATATATATATTTTTTTTTAAACCTTCATTTTTAACAATTGGATTTTAGTTGAGCATCAAATAACCAGTTAACATATTTAAACAATAACAAGAGAGTTTTTTTTTTTTTAATTATAGTAATAGGCGACGCATAATCAGTACTATGCGTCGCCTAATACCCAATTTCTTTTTTTTTTTTTTCTTTCAAAAAAACCATGCTTTTTAACAATTTGATTTTCTTCCAGCATCAAATAAGCAGTGAAAATAGTTAAACAACATAAATGAGTTTTGCTTTTTTATTTTTTTAATCAATCTGATTTTATCTCAGCATCAAATAACCAGTTAAAATATTTAAACTAGTTAGAGAAGGTGTTTTTTCTTTTAAAATCTGCCTGTTTAACAATTTTAATTTCTTCCAGAATCAAATGACCGGTGACAACATTTAAAGATGATAAATAGATGTTTTTTTTTAAAAAAAAATTAGAGCAATAGACGACGCATAATCTATCCTATGCGTCGCCTGATACCCTTTTTTTTCATATAGTTTTTTAAAACCTTCATTTTTAACAATTTGATTTTGTTGGAGCATCAAATAACCAGTGAAGATATTTAAACAAGATAAATAGAGTTTTTTTTTTTTTTTTAGTATTAGTAATAGGCGACGCATAATCATGATTATGCGTCGCCTAATACCCTATATATATATATATATATATTTTTTTTTTAAACCTTCATTTTTAACAATTGGATTTTATTTGAGCATCAAATAACCAGTAAAAATATTTAAACAATAACAAGAGAGTTTTTTTTTCTTTTAATTATAGTAATAGGCGACGCATAATCAGTACTATGCGTCACCTAATACCCAATTTCTTTTTTTTTTCTTTCAAAAAAACCATGCTTTTTAACAATTTGATTTTCTTCCATCGTCAAATAAGCAGTGAAAATAGTTAAACAACATAAATGAGTTTTGTTTTTTTATTTTTTTAATCAATCTGATTTTATCTCAGCATCAAATAACCAGTTAAAATATTTAAACTAGTTAGAGAAGGTGTTTTTTTTTTTTAAAATCTTCCTGTTTAACAATTTTATTTTCTTGCAGCATCAAATGACCGGTGACAATATTTAAAGATGATAAACAGAGTTTTTTTTTTTTAAAAATTAGAGCAATAGACGACGCATAATCTATCCTATGCATCGCCTGATACCCTTTTATTTCATATAGTTTTTTAAAACCTTCATTTTTAACAATTTGATTTTGTTGGAGCATCAAATAACCAGTGAAGATATTTAAACAAGATAAATAGAGTTTTTTTTTTTTTTTTAATTTTAGTAATAGGCGACGCATAATCATGATTATGCGTCGCCTAATACCCTATATATATATATTTTTTTAAACCATCATTTTTAACAATTGGATTTTAGTTGAGCATCAAATAACTAGTTAAAATATTTAAACAATAACAAGAGAGTTTTTTTTTTTTAATTATAGTAATGGGCGACGCATAATCAGTACTATGCGTCTCCTAATACACAATTTCTTTTTTTTTTTTTCAAAACAACCATGCTTTTTAACAATTTGATTTTCTTCCAGCATCAAATAAGCAGTGAAAATAGTTAAACAACATAAATGAGTTTTGTTTTTTTTATTTTTTTAATCAATCTGATTTTATCTCAGCATCAAATAACCAGTTAAAATATTTAAACTAGTTAGAGAAAATGTTTTTTTTTGAAAATCTGCCTGTTTAACAATTTTATTTTCTTCCAGCATCAAATGACCGGTGACAATATTTAAAGATGATAAATAGATTTTTTTTTTTTAAAATTAGAGTAAGAGACGACGCATAATCTATCCTACGCGTCGCCTGGTACCCTTTTTTTTCATATAGTTTTTTAAAACCTTCATTTTTAACAATTTGATTTTGTTGGAGCATCAAATAACCAGTGAAGATATTTAAACAAGATAAATAGAGTTTTTTTTTTTTTAAATTTTAGTAATAGGCGACGCATAATCATGATTATGCGTCGCCTAATACCCTATATATATATATTTTTTTTTAAACCTTCATTTTTAACAATTGGATTTTAGTTGAGCATCAAATAACCAGTTAACATATTTAAACAATAACAAGAGAGTTTTTTTTTTTTTAATTATAGTAATAGGCGACGCATAATCAGTACTATGCGTCGCCTAATACCCAATTTCTTTTTTTTTTTTTTCTTTCAAAAAAACCATGCTTTTTAACAATTTGATTTTCTTCCAGCATCAAATAAGCAGTGAAAATAGTTAAACAACATAAATGAGTTTTGCTTTTTTATTTTTTTAATCAATCTGATTTTATCTCAGCATCAAATAACCAGTTAAAATATTTAAACTAGTTAGAGAAGGTGTTTTTTCTTTTAAAATCTGCCTGTTTAACAATTTTAATTTCTTCCAGAATCAAATGACCGGTGACAACATTTAAAGATGATAAATAGATGTTTTTTTTTAAAAAAAAATTAGAGCAATAGACGACGCATAATCTATCCTATGCGTCGCCTGATACCCTTTTTTTTCATATAGTTTTTTAAAACCTTCATTTTTAACAATTTGATTTTGTTGGAGCATCAAATAACCAGTGAAGATATTTAAACAAGATAAATAGAGTTTTTTTTTTTTTTTTAGTATTAGTAATAGGCGACGCATAATCATGATTATGCGTCGCCTAATACCCTATATATATATATATATATTTTTTTTTTTTAAACCTTCATTTTTAACAATTGGATTTTATTTGAGCATCAAATAACCAGTAAAAATATTTAAACAATAACAAGAGAGTTTTTTTTTCTTTTAATTATAGTAATAGGCGACGCATAATCAGTACTATGCGTCACCTAATACCCAATTTCTTTTTTTTTTCTTTCAAAAAAACCATGCTTTTTAACAATTTGATTTTCTTCCATCGTCAAATAAGCAGTGAAAATAGTTAAACAACATAAATGAGTTTTGTTTTTTTATTTTTTTAATCAATCTGATTTTATCTCAGCATCAAATAACCAGTTAAAATATTTAAACTAGTTAGAGAAGGTGTTTTTTTTTTTAAAATCTTCCTGTTTAACAATTTTATTTTCTTGCAGCATCAAATGACCGGTGACAATATTTAAAGATGATAAACAGAGTTTTTTTTTTTTAAAAATTAGAGCAATAGACGACGCATAATCTATCCTATGCATCGCCTGATACCCTTTTTTTTCATATAGTTTTTTAAAACCTTCATTTTTAACAATTTGATTTTGTTGGAGCATCAAATAACCAGTGAAGATATTTAAACAAGATAAATAGAGTTTTTTTTTTTTTTTAATTTTAGTAATAGGCGACGCATAATCATGATTATGCGTCGCCTAATACCCTATATATATATATTTTTTTAAACCATCATTTTTAACAATTGGATTTTAGTTGAGCATCAAATAACTAGTTAAAATATTTAAACAATAACAAGAGAGTTTTTTTTTTTTTAATTATAGTAATGGGCGACGCATAATCAGTACTATGCGTCTCCTAATACACAATTTCTTTTTTTTTTTTTCAAAACAACCATGCTTTTTAACAATTTGATTTTCTTCCAGCATCAAATAAGCAGTGAAAATAGTTAAACAACATAAATGAGTTTTGTTTTTTTTATTTTTTTAATCAATCTGATTTTATCTCAGCATCAAATAACCAGTTAAAATATTTAAACTAGTTAGAGAAAATGTTTTTTTTTGAAAATCTGCCTGTTTAACAATTTTATTTTCTTCCAGCATCAAATGACCGGTGACAATATTTAAAGATGATAAACAGAGTTTTTTTTTTTTTTTAAATTAGAGTAATAGACGACGCATAATCTATCCTATGCGTCGCCTGATACCCTTTTTTTTCATATAGTTTTTTAAAACCTTCATTTTTAACAATATAATTTTGTTAGAGCATCAAATAACCAGTGAAGATATTTAAACAAAATAAATAGAGTTTTTTTTTTTAATTTTAATAATAGGGGACGCATAATCATGATTATGCGTCGCCTAATACCCTATATATTTATATATTTTTTTTTAAACCTTCATTTTTAACAATTGGATTTTAGTTGAACATCAAATAACCAGTTAAAATATTTAAACAATAACAAGTGAATTTTTTTTTTTAATTATAGTAATAGGCGACGCATAATCAGTACTATGCGTCGCCTAATACCCAATTTCTTTTTTTTTTTCTCTCAAAAAAACCATGCTTTTTAACAATTTGATTTTCTTCCACCATCGAATAAGCAGTGAAAATAGTTAAACAACATAAATGAGTTTTGTTTTTTTATTTTTTTAATCAATCTGATTTTATCTCAGCATCAAATAACGAGTTAAAATATTTAAACTAGTTAGAGAAGGTGTTTTTTTTTTTATATCTTCCTGTTTAACAATTTTATTTTCTTCTAGCATCAAATGACCAGTGACAATATTTAAAGATGATAAACAGAGATTTTTTTTTAAAAACAATTAGAGTAATAGAGGACCCATAATCTATCCTATGCGTCGCCTGATACCCTTTTTTTTCATATAGTTTTTTAAAACCTTCATTTTTAACAATTTGATTTTGTTGGAGCATCAAATAACCAGTGAAGATATTTAAACAAGATAAAAAGAGTTTTTTTTTTTTTAAATTTTAGTAATAGGCGACGCATAATCATGTTTATGCTTCGCCTAATACCCTATATGTATATTTTTTTTAAACCTTCATTTTTAACAATTGGATTTTAGTTGAGCATCAAATAACCAGTTAAAATATTTAAACAATAACAAGAGAGTTTTTTTTTTTTTAATTATAGTAATAGGCGACGCATAATCAGTACTATGCGACGCCTAATACCCATTTTCTTTTTTTTTTTTATTTAAAAAAAACCATGCTTTTTAACAATTTGATTTTCTTCCAGCATCAAATAAGCAGTGAAAATAGTTAAACAGCATAAATGAGTTTTGTTTTTTTATTTTTTTAATCAATCTGATTTTATCTCAGCATCAAATAACCAGTTAAAATATTTAAACTAGTTAGAGAAGGTGTTTTTTTTTTTTTAAATCTTCCTGTTTAACAATTTTATTTTCTTCCAGCATCAAATGACCAGGGACAATATTTAAAGATGATAAATAGATTTTTTTTTTTTAAAATTAGAGTAAGAGACGACGCATAATCTATCGTACGCGTCGCCTGATACCCTTTTTTTTCATATAGTTTTTTAAAACCTTCATTTTTAACAATTTGATTTTGTTGGAGCATCAAATAACCAGTGAAGATATTTAAACAAGATAAATAGAGTTTTTTTTTTCTTTAATTTTAGTAATAGGCGACGCATAATCATGATTATGCGTCGCCTAATACCCTATATATATATTTTTTTAAACCTTCATTTTTAACAATTGGATTTTAGTTGAACATCAAATAACCAGTTAAAATATTTAAACAATAACAAGTGAATTGTTTTTTTTAATTATAGTAATAGGCGACGCATAATCAGTACTATGCGACGCCTAATACCCAATTTCTTTTTTTTTTTTATTTAAAAAAAACCATGCTTTTTAACAATTTGATTTTCTTCCAGCATCAAATAAGCAGTGAAAATAGTTAAACAGCATAAATGAGTTTTGTTTTTTTATTTTTTTAATCAATCTGATTTTATCTCAGCATCAAATAACCAGTTAAAATATTTAAACTAGTTAGAGAAGGTGTTTTTTTTTTTTTAAATCTTCCTGTTTAACAATTTTATTTTCTTCCAGCATCAAATGACCAGGGACAATATTTAAAGATGATAAGCAGAGTTTTTTTTTTTAAAAACAATTAGAGTAATGGACGACGCATAATCTATCCTATGCGTCGCCTGATACCCTTTTTTTTCATATAGTTTTTTAAAACCTTCATTTTTAACAATTTGATTTTGTTGGAGCATCAAATAACCAGTGAAGATATTTAAACAAGATAAATAGAGTTTTTTTTTTTTTTTAATTTTAGTAATAGGCGACGCATAATCATGATTATGCGTCGCCTAATACCCTATATATATATTTTTTTTAAACCTTCATTTTTAACAATTGGATTTTAGTTGAGCATCAAATAACCAGTTAAAATATTTGAACAATAACAAGAGAGTTTTTTTTTTTTTTAATTATAGTAATAGGCGACGCATAATCAGTACTATGCGTCGCCTAATACCCAATTTCTTTTTTTTTTTTTTCTTTCAAAAAAACCATGCTTTTTAACAATTTGATTTTCTTCCAGCATCAAATAAGCAGTGAAAATAGTTAAACAACATAAATGAGTTTTGTTTTTTTTATTTTTTTAATCAATCTGATTTTATCTCAGCATCAAATAACCAGTTAAAATATTTAAACTAGTTAGAGAAAGTGTTTTTTTTTTAAAATCTGCCTGTTTAACAATTTTATTTTCTTCCAGCATCAAATGACCGGTGACAATATTTAAAGATGATAAATAGATTTTTTTTTTTTAAAATTAGAGTAAGAGACGACGCATAATCTATCGTACGCGTCGCCTGATACCCTTTTTTTTCATATAGTTTTTTAAAACCTTCATTTTTAACAATTTGATTTTGTTGGAGCATCAAATAACCAGTGAAGATATTTAAACAAGATAAATAGAGTTTTTTTTTTCTTTAATTTTAGTAATAGGCGACGCATAATCATGATTATGCGTCGCCTAATACCCTATATATATATTTTTTTAAACCTTCATTTTTAACAATTGGATTTTAGTTGAACATCAAATAACCAGTTAAAATATTTAAACAATAACAAGTGAATTTTTTTTTTTAATTATAGTAATAGGCGACGCATAATCAGTACTATGCGTCGCCTAATACCCAATTTTTTTTTTTTTTCTCTCAAAAAAACCATGCTTTTTAACAATTTGATTTTCTTCCAGCATCAAATAAGCAGTGAAAATAGTTAAACAGCATAAATGAGTTTTGTTTTTTTATTTTTTTAATCAATCTGATTTTATCTCAGCATCAAATAACCAGTTAAAATATTTAAACTAGTTAGAGAAGGTGTTTTTTTTTTTTAAAATCTGCCTGTTTAACAATTTTATTTTCTTCCAGCATCAAATGACCGGTGACAATATTTAAAGATGATAAACAGAGTTTTTTTTAAAAAAAAAATTAGAGTAATGGACGACGCATAATCTATCCTATGCGTCGCCTGATATCCTTTTTTTTCATATAGTTTTTTAAAACCTTCATTTTTAACAATTTGATTTTGTTGGAGCATCAAATAACCAGTGAAGATATTTAAACAAGATAAATAGAGTTTTTTTTTTTTTTAATTTTAGTAATAGGCGACGCATAATCATGATTATGCGTCGCCTAATACCCTATATATATATATTTTTTTTTAAACCTTCATTTTTAACAATTGGATTTTAGTTGAGCATCAAATAACCAGTTAACATATTTAAACAATAACAAGAGAGTTTTTTTTTTTTTTAATTATAGTAATAGGCGACGCATAATCAGTACTATGCGTCGCCTAATACCCAATTTCTTTTTTTTTTTTTTCTTTCAAAAAAACCATGCTTTTTAACAATTTGATTTTCTTCCAGCATCAAATAAGCAGTGAAAATAGTTAAACAACATAAATGAGTTTTGCTTTTTTATTTTTTTAATCAATCTGATTTTATCTCAGCATCAAATAACCAGTTAAAATATTTAAACTAGTTAGAGAAGGTGTTTTTTTTTTTTAAAATCTGCCTGTTTAACAATTTTATTTTCTTCCAGCATCAAATGACCGGTGACAATATTTAAAGATGATAAACAGAGTTTTTTTTAAAAAAAAAATTAGAGTAATGGACGACGCATAATCTATCCTATGCGTCGCCTGATATCCTTTTTTTTCATATAGTTTTTTAAAACCTTCATTTTTAACAATTTGATTTTGTTGGAGCATCAAATAACCAGTAAAGATATTTAAACAAGATAAATAGAGTTTTTTTTTTCTTTAATTTTAGTAATAGGCGACACATAATCATGATTATGCGTCGCCTAATACCCTATATATATATATTTTTTTAAACCTTCATTTTTAACAATTGGATTTTAGTTGAGCATCAAATAACAAGTTAAAATATTTAAACAATAACAAGAGAGTTTTTTTTTTTAATTATAGTAATAGGCGACGCATAATCAGTACTATGCGTCGCCTAATACCCAATTTCTTTTTTTTTTTTTTTCAAAAAAACCATGCTTTTTAACAATTTGATTTTCCTCCAGCATCAAATAAGCAGTGAAAATAGTTAAACAGCATAAATGAGTTTTGTTTTTTTATTTTTTTAATCAATCTAATTTTATCTCAGCATCAAATAACCAGTTAAAATATTTAAATTAGTTAGAGAAGGTGTTTTTTTTTTTTAAAATTTGCCTGTTTAACAATTTTATTTTCTTCCAGCATCAAATGACCGGTGACAATATTTAATGATGATAAATAGAGTTTTTTTTTTAAAAACATTAGAGTAATAGACGAAGCATAATCTATCCTATGCGTCGCCTGATACCCTTTTTTTTCATATAGTTTTTTAAAACCTTCATTTTTAACAATTTGATTTTGTTGGAGCATCAAATAACCAGTAAAGATATTTAAACAAGATAAATAGAGTTTTTTTTTTCTTTAATTTTAGTAATAGGCGACACATAATCATGATTATGCGTCGCCTAATACCCTATATATATATATATTTTTTTAAAGCTTCATTTTTAACAATTGGATTTTAGTTGAGCATCAAATAACCAGTTAAAATATTTAAACAATAACAAGAGAGTTTTTTTTTTTTTTAATTATAGTAATAGGCGACGCATAATTAGTACTATGCGTCGCCTAATACCCAATTTCTTTTTTTTTCTTTTTTTCTTTCAAAAAAACCATGCTTTTTAACAATTTGATTTTCTTCCAGCATCAAATAAGCAGTGAAAATAGTTAAACAACATAAATGAGTTTTGTTTTTTTATTTTTTTAATCAATCTGATTTTATCTCAGCATCAAATAACCAGTTAAAATATTTAAACTAGTTAGAGAAAGTGTTTTTTTTTTAAAATCTGCCTGTTTAACAATTTTATTTTCTTCCAGCATCAAATGACCGGTGACAATATTTAAAGATGATAAATAGATTTTTTTTTTTTAAAATTAGAGTAAGAGACGACGCATAATCTATCCTACGCGTCGCCTGATACCCTTTTTTTTCATATAGTTTTTTAAAACCTTCATTTTTAACAATTTGATTTTGTTGGAGCATCAAATAACCAGTGAAGATATTTAAACAAGATAAATAGAGTTTTTTTTTTTTTAAATTTTAGTAATAGGCGACGCATAATCATGATTATGCGTCGCCTAATACCCTATATATATATATTTTTTTTTAAACCTTCATTTTTAACAATTGGATTTTAGTTGAGCATCAAATAACCAGTTAACATATTTAAACAATAACAAGAGAGTTTTTTTTTTTTTTAATTATAGTAATAGGCGACGCATAATCAGTACTATGCGTCGCCTAATACCCAATTTCTTTTTTTTTTTTTTCTTTCAAAAAAACCATGCTTTTTAACAATTTGATTTTCTTCCAGCATCAAATAAGCAGTGAAAATAGTTAAACAACATAAATGAGTTTTGCTTTTTTATTTTTTTAATCAATCTGATTTTATCTCAGCATCAAATAACCAGTTAAAATATTTAAACTAGTTAGAGAAGGTGTTTTTTCTTTTAAAATCTGCCTGTTTAACAATTTTAATTTCTTCCAGAATCAAATGACCGGTGACAACATTTAAAGATGATAAATAGATGTTTTTTTTTAAAAAAAAATTAGAGCAATAGACGACGCATAATCTATCCTATGCGTCGCCTGATACCCTTTTTTTTCATATAGTTTTTTAAAACCTTCATTTTTAACAATTTGATTTTGTTGGAGCATCAAATAACCAGTGAAGATATTTAAACAAGATAAATAGAGTTTTTTTTTTTTTTTTAGTATTAGTAATAGGCGACGCATAATCATGATTATGCGTCGCCTAATACCCTATATATATATATATATATTTTTTTTTTTAAACCTTCATTTTTAACAATTGGATTTTATTTGAGCATCAAATAACCAGTAAAAATATTTAAACAATAACAAGAGAGTTTTTTTTTCTTTTAATTATAGTAATAGGCGACGCATAATCAGTACTATGCGACGCCTAATACCCAATTTCTTTTTTTTTTTTATTTCAAAAAAACCATGCTTTTTAACAATTTGATTTTCTTCCAGCATCAAATAAGCAGTGAAAATAGTTAAACAGCATAAATGAGTTTTGTTTTTTTATTTTTTTAATCAATCTGATTTTATCTCAGCATCAAATAACCAGTTAAAATATTTAAACTAGTTAGAGAAGGTGTTTTTTTTTTTTTAAATCTTCCTGTTTAACAATTTTATTTTCTTCCAGCATCAAATGACCAGGGACAATATTTAAAGATGATAAGCAGAGTTTTTTTTTTTAAAAACAATTAGAGTAATGGACGACGCATAATCTATCCTATGCGTCGCCTGATACCCTTTTTTTTCATATAGTTTTTTAAAACCTTCATTTTTAACAATTTGATTTTGTTGGAGCATCAAATAACCAGTGAAGATATTTAAACAAGATAAATAGAGTTTTTTTTTTTTTTTAATTTTAGTAATAGGCGACGCATAATCATGATTATGCGTCGCCTAATACCCTATATATATATTTTTTTTAAACCTTCATTTTTAACAATTGGATTTTAGTTGAGCATCAAATAACCAGTTAAAATATTTGAACAATAACAAGAGAGTTTTTTTTTTTTTTAATTATAGTAATAGGCGACGCATAATCAGTACTATGCGTCGCCTAATACCCAATTTCTTTTTTTTTTTTTTCTTTCAAAAAAACCATGCTTTTTAACAATTTGATTTTCTTCCAGCATCAAATAAGCAGTGAAAATAGTTAAACAACATAAATGAGTTTTGTTTTTTTATTTTTTTAATCAATCTGATTTTATCTCAGCATCAAATAACCAGTTAAAATATTTAAACTAGTTAGAGAAAGTGTTTTTTTTTTAAAATCTGCCTGTTTAACAATTTTATTTTCTTCCAGCATCAAATGACCGGTGACAATATTTAAAGATGATAAATAGATTTTTTTTTTTTAAAATTAGAGTAAGAGACGACGCATAATCTATCGTACGCGTCGCCTGATACCCTTTTTTTTCATATAGTTTTTTAAAACCTTCATTTTTAACAATTTGATTTTGTTGGAGCATCAAATAACCAGTGAAGATATTTAAACAAGATAAATAGAGTTTTTTTTTTCTTTAATTTTAGTAATAGGCGACGCATAATCATGATTATGCGTCGCCTAATACCCTATATATATATTTTTTTAAACCTTCATTTTTAACAATTGGATTTTAGTTGAACATCAAATAACCAGTTAAAATATTTAAACAATAACAAGTGAATTTTTTTTTTTAATTATAGTAATAGGCGACGCATAATCAGTACTATGCGTCGCCTAATACCCAATTTTTTTTTTTTTTCTCTCAAAAAAACCATGCTTTTTAACAATTTGATTTTCTTCCAGCATCAAATAAGCAGTGAAAATAGTTAAACAGCATAAATGAGTTTTGTTTTTTTATTTTTTTAATCAATCTGATTTTATCTCAGCATCAAATAACCAGTTAAAATATTTAAACTAGTTAGAGAAGGTGTTTTTTTTTTTTAAAATCTGCCTGTTTAACAATTTTATTTTCTTCCAGCATCAAATGACCGGTGACAATATTTAAAGATGATAAACAGAGTTTTTTTAAAAAAAAAAATTAGAGTAATGGACGACGCATAATCTATCCTATGCGTCGCCTGATATCCTTTTTTTTCATATAGTTTTTTAAAACCTTCATTTTTAACAATTTGATTTTGTTGGAGCATCAAATAACCAGTGAAGATATTTAAACAAGATAAATAGAGTTTTTTTTTTTTTTTAATTTTAGTAATAGGCGACGCATAATCATGATTATGCGTCGCCTAATACCCTATATATATATATTTTTTTAAACCTTCATTTTTAACAATTGGATTTTAGTTGAGCATCAAATAACAAGTTAAAATATTTAAACAATAACAAGAGAGTTTTTGTTTTTAATTATAGTAATAGGCGACGCATAATCAGTACTATGCGTCGCCTAATACCCAATTTCTTTTTTTTTTTTTTCAAAAAAACCATGCTTTTTAACAATTTGATTTTCCTCCAGCATCAAATAAGCAGTGAAAATAGTTAAACAGCATAAATGAGTTTTGTTTTTTTATTTTTTTAATCAATCTAATTTTATCTCAGCATCAAATAACCAGTTAAAATATTTAAATTAGTTAGAGAAGGTGTTTTTTTTTTTTAAAATTTGCCTGTTTAACAATTTTATTTTCTTCCAGCATCAAATGACCGGTGACAATATTTAAAGATGATAAATAGAGTTTTTTTTTTAAAAACATTAGAGTAATAGACGAAGCATAATCTATCCTATGCGTCGCCTGATACCCTTTTTTTTCATATAGTTTTTTAAAACCTTCATTTTTAACAATTTGATTTTGTTGGAGCATCAAATAACCAGTAAAGATATTTAAACAAGATAAATAGAGTTTTTTTTTTCTTTAATTTTAGTAATAGGCGACACATAATCATGATTATGCGTCGCCTAATACCCTATATATATATATTTTTTTAAACCTTCATTTTTAACAATTGGATTTTAGTTGAGCATCAAATAACAAGTTAAAATATTTAAACAATAACAAGAGAGTTTTTTTTTTTTTAATTATAGTAATAGGCGACGCATAATTAGTACTATGCGTCGCCTAATACCCAATTTCTTTTTTTTTCTTTTTTTCTTTCAAAAAAACCATGCTTTTTAACAATTTGATTTTCTTCCAGCATCAAATAAGCAGTGAAAATAGTTAAACAACATAAATGAGTTTTGTTTTTTTATTTTTTTAATCAATCTGATTTTATCTCAGCATCAAATAACCAGTTAAAATATTTAAACTAGTTAGAGAAAGTGTTTTTTTTTTAAAATCTGCCTGTTTAACAATTTTATTTTCTTCCAGCATCAAATGACCGGTGACAATATTTAAAGATGATAAATAGATTTTTTTTTTTTAAAATTAGAGTAAGAGACGACGCATAATCTATCCTACGCGTCGCCTGATACCCTTTTTTTTCATATAGTTTTTTAAAACCTTCATTTTTAACAATTTGATTTTGTTGGAGCATCAAATAACCAGTGAAGATATTTAAACAAGATAAAAAGAGTTTTTTTTTTTTTAAATTTTAGTAATAGGCGACGCATAATCATGTTTATGCTTCGCCTAATACCCTATATGTATATTTTTTTTAAACCTTCATTTTTAACAATTGGATTTTAGTTGAGCATCAAATAACCAGTTAAAATATTTAAACAATAACAAGAGAGTTTTTTTTTTTTTTTAATTATAGTAATAGTCGACGCATAATCAGTACTATGCGACGCCTAATACCCAATTTCTTTTTTTTTTTTTATTTCAAAAAAACCATGCTTTTTAACAATTTGATTTTCTTCCAGCATCAAATAAGCAGTGAAAATAGTTAAACAGCATAAATGAGTTTTGTTTTTTTATTTTTTTAATCAATCTGATTTTATCTCAGCATCAAATAACCAGTTAAAATATTTAAACTAGTTAGAGAAGGTGTTTTTTTTTTTTAAAATCTTCCTGTTTAACAATTTTATTTTCTTCCAGCATCAAATGACCAGTGACAATATTTAAAGATGATAAACAGAGTTTTTTTTTTTTTTAAATTAGAGTAATAGACGACGCATAATCTATCCTATGCGTCGCCTGATACCCTTTTTTTTCATATAGTTTTTTAAAACCTTCATTTTTAACAATATAATTTTGTTAGAGCATCAAATAACCAGTGAAGATATTTAAACAAAATAAATAGAGTTTTTTTTTTAATTTTAATAATAGGGGACGCATAATCATGATTATGCGTCGCCTAATACCCTATATATATATATATTTTTTTTTTTTTTAAACCTTCATTTTTAACAATTGGATTTTAGTTGAACATCAAATAACCAGTTAAAATATTTAAACAATAACAAGTGAATTTTTTTTTTAATTATAGTAATAGGCGACGCATAATCAGTACTATGCGTCGCCTAATACCCAATTTCTTTTTTTTTTTTCTCTCAAAAAAACCATGCTTTTTAACAATTTGATTTTCTTTCACCATCGAATAAGCAGTGAAAATAGTTAAACAACATAAATGAGTTTTGTTTTTTTATTTTTTTAATCAATCTGATTTTATCTCAGCATCAAATAACCAGTTAAAATATTTAAACTAGTTAGAGAAGGTGTTTTTTTTTTTAAATCTTCCTGTTTAACAATTTTATTTTCTTCTAGCATCAAATGACCAGTGACAATATTTAAAGATGATAAACAGAGATTTTTTTTTAAAAACAATTAGAGTAATAGAGGACCCATAATCTATCCTATGCGTCGCCTGATACCCTTTTTTTTCATATAGTTTTTTAAAACCTTCATTTTTAACAATTTGATTTTGTTGGAGCATCAAATAACCAGTGAAGATATTTAAACAAGATAAAAAGAGTTTTTTTTTTTTTAAATTTTAGTAATAGGCGACGCATAATCATGTTTATGCTTCGCCTAATACCCTATATATATATTTTTTTTAAACCTTCATTTTTAACAATTGGATTTTAGTTGAGCATCAAATAACCAGTTAAAATATTTAAACAATAACAAGAGAGTTTTTTTTTTTTTAATTATAGTAATAGGCGACGCATAATCAGTACTATGCGACGCCTAATACCCAATTTCTTTTTTTTTTTTTATTTCAAAAAAACCATGCTTTTTAACAATTTGATTTTCTTCCAGCATCAAATAAGCAGTGAAAATAGTTAAACAGCATAAATGAGTTTTATTTTTTTATTTTTTTAATCAATCTGATTTTATCTCAGCATCAAATAACCAGTTAAAATATTTAAACTAGTTAGAGAAGGTGTTTTTTTTTTTTAAAATCTTCCTGTTTAACAATTTTATTTTCTTCCAGCATCAAATGACCAGGGACAATATTTAAAGATGATAAGCAGAGTTTTTTTTTTAAAAACAATTAGAGTAATAGAGGACCCATAATCTATCCTATGCGTCGCCTGATACCCTTTTTTTTCATATAGTTTTTTAAAACCTTCATTTTTAACAATTTGATTTTGTTGGAGCATCAAATAACCAGTGAAGATATTTAAACAAGATAAAAAGAGTTTTTTTTTTTTAAATTTTAGTAATAGGCGACGCATAATCATGTTTATGCTTCGCCTAATACCCTATATATATATTTTTTTTAAACCTTCATTTTTAACAATTGGATTTTAGTTGAGCATCAAATAACCAGTTAAAATATTTAAACAATAACAAGAGAGTTTTTTTTTTTTTTTAATTATAGTAATAGGCGACGCATAATCAGTAGTATGCGACGCCTAATACCCAATTTCTTTTTTTTTTTTATTTCAAAAAAACCATGCTTTTTAACAATTTGATTTTCTTCCAGCATCAAATAAGCAGTGAAAATAGTTAAACAGCATAAATGAGTTTTGTTTTTTTATTTTTTTAATCAATCTGATTTTATCTCAGCATCAAATAACCAGTTAAAATATTTAAACTAGTTAGAGAAAGTGTTTTTTTTTTAAAATCTGCCTGTTTAACAATTTTATTTTCTTCCAGCATCAAATGACCGGTGACAATATTTAAAGATGATAAATAGAGTTTTTTTTTAAAAAAAATTAGAGGAATAGACGAAGCATAATCTATCCTACGCTTCGCCTGATACCCTTTTTTTTCATATAGTTTTTTAAAACCTTCATTTTTAACAATTTGATTTTGTTGGAGCATCAAATAACCAGTGAAGATATTTAAACAAGATAAATAGAGTTTTTTTTTTTTTTTAATTTTAGTAATAGGCGACGCATAATCATGATTATGTGTCGCCTAATACCCTATATATATATATATATATATTTTTTTTTTTTTAAACCTTCATTTTTAACAATTGGATTTTAGTTGAGCATCAAATAACCAGTTAAAATATTTAAACAATAACAAGAGAGTTTTTTTGTTTTTTTTAATTATAGTAATAGGCGACGCATAATCAGTACTATGCGACGCCTAATACCCAATTTATTTTTTTTTTTTTTCAAAAAAACCATGCTTTTTAACAATTTGATTTTCCTCCAGCATCAAATAAGCATTGAAAATAGTTAAACAACATAAATGAGTTTTGTTTTTTTATTTTTTTAATCAATCTGATTTTATCTCAGCATCAAATAACCAGTTAAAATATTTAAACTAGTTAGAGAAAGTGTTTTTTTTTTTTAAATCTGCCTGTTTAACAATTTTATTTTCTTCCAGCATCAAATGACCGGTGACAATATTTAAAGATGATAAATAGAGTTTTTTTTTAAAAAAAAATTAGAGTAATAGACGACGCATAATCTATCCTATGCGTCGCCTGATATCCTTTTTTTTCATATAGTTTTTTAAAACCTTCATTTTTAACAATTTGATTTTGTTGGAGCATCAAATAACCAGTGAAGATATTTAAACAAGATAAATAGAGTTTTTTTTTTCTTTAATTTTAGTAATAGGCGACGCATAATCAGGATTATGCGTCGCCTAATACCCTATATATATATATTTTTTTTAAAGCTACATTTTTAACAATTGGATTTTAGTTGAGCATCAAATAACCAGTTAAAATATTTAAACAATAACAAGAGAGTTTTTTTTTTTTTTAATTATAGTAATAGGCGACGCATAATCAGTACTATGCGTCGCCTAATACCCAATTTCTTTTTTTTTCTTTTTTTCTTTCAAAAAAACCATGCTTTTTAACAATTTGATTTTCTTCCAGCATCAAATAACCAGTGAAAATAGTTAAACACCATAAATGAGTTTTGTTTTTTTATTTTTTTAATCAATCTGATTTTATCTCAGCATCAAATAACCAGTTAAAATATTTAAACTAGTTAGAGAAGGTGTTTTTTTTTTTTAAAATCTTCCTGTTTAACAATTTTATTTTGTTCCAGCATCAAATGACCAGTGACAATATTTAAAGATGATAAACAGAGTTTTTTTTTTTTTTAAATTAGAGTAATAGACGACGCATAATCTATCCTATGCGTCGCCTGATACCCTTTTTTTTCATATAGTTTTTTAAAACCTTCATTTTTAACAATATAATTTTGTTAGAGCATCAAATAACCAGTGAAGATATTTAAACAAAATAAATAGAGTTTTTTTTTTTAATTTTAATAATAGGGGACGCATAATCATGATTATGCGTCGCCTAATACCCTATATATATATATATATATATATTTTGAACCTTCATTTTTAACAATTGGATTTTAGTTGAACATCAAATAACCAGTTAAAATATTTAAACAATAACAAGTGAATTTTTTTTTTTAATTATAGTAATAGGCGACGCATAATCAGTACTATGCGTCGCCTAATACCCAATTTCTTTTTTTTTTTTCTCTCAAAAAAACCATGCTTTTTAACAATTTGATTTTCTTCCACCATCGAATAAGCAGTGAAAATAGTTAAACAACATAAATGAGTTTTGTTTTTTTATTTTTTTAATCAATCTGATTTTATCTCAGCATCAAATAACCAGTTAAAATATTTAAACTGGTTAGAGAAGGTGTTTTTTTTTTTAAATCTTCCTGTTTAACAATTTTATTTTCTTCTAGCATCAAATGACCAGTGACAATATTTAAAGATGATAAACAGAGATTTTTTTTTAAAAACAATTAGAGTAATAGAGGACCCATAATCTATCCTATGCGTCGCCTGATACCCTTTTTTTTCATATAGTTTTTTAAAACCTTCATTTTTAACAATTTGATTTTGTTGGAGTATCAAATAACCAGTGAAGATATTTAAACAAGATAAAAAGAGTTTTTTTTTTTTTAAATTTTAGTAATAGGCGACGCATAATCATGTTTATGCTTCGCCTAATACCCTATATATATATATTTTTTTAAACCTTCATTTTTAACAATTGGATTTTAGTTGAGCATCAAATAACCAGTTAAAATATTTAAACAATAACAAGAGAGTTTTTTTTTTTTTTAATTATAGTAATAGGCGACGCATAATCAGTACTATGCGACGCCTAATACCCAATTTCTTTTTTTTTTTTTATTTCAAAAAAACCATGCTTTTTAACAATTTGATTTTCTTCCAGCATCAAATAAGCAGTGAAAATAGTTAAACAGCATAAATGAGTTTTGTTTTTTTATTTTTTTAATCAATCTGATTTTATCTCAGCATCAAATAACCAGTTAAAATATTTAAACTAGTTAGAGAAGGTGTTTTTTTTTTTTTAAATCTTCCTGTTTAACAATTTTATTTTCTTCCAGCATCAAATGACCAGGGACAATATTTAAAGATGATAAGCAGAGTTTTTTTTTTAAAAAACAATTAGAGTAATGGACGACGCATAATCTATCCTATGCGTCGCCTGATACCCTTTTTTTTCATATAGTTTTTTAAAACCTTCATTTTTAACAATTTGATTTTGTTGGAGCATCAAATAACCAGTGAAGATATTTAAACAAGATAAATAGAGTTTTTTTTTTTTTTAATTTTAGTAATAGGCGACGCATAATCATGATTATGCGTCGCCTAATACCCTATATATATATTTTTTTTAAACCTTCATTTTTAACAATTGGATTTTAGTTGAGCATCAAATAACGAGTTAAAATATTTAAACAATAATAAGAGAGTTTTTTTTTTTTAATTATAGTAATAGGCGACGCATAATCAGTACTATGCGTCGCCTAATACCCAATTTCTTTTTTTTTTTTTTCAAAAAAACCATGCTTTTTAACAATTTGATTTTCCTCCAGCATCAAATAAGCAGTGAAAATAGTTAAACAGCATAAATGAGTTTTGTTTTTTTATTTTTTTAATCAATCTAATTTTATCTCAGCATCAAATAACTAGTTAAAATATTTAAATTAGTTAGAGAAGGTGTTTTTTTTTTTTAAAATTTGCCTGTTTAACAATTTTATTTTCTTCCAGCATCAAATGACCGGTGACAATATTTAAAGATGATAAATAGAGTTTTTTTTAAAAAAAAATTAGAGTAATAGACGAAGCATAATCTATCCTATGCGTCGCCTGATACCCTTTTTTTTCATATAGTTTTTTAAAACCTTCATTTTTAACAATTTGATTTTGTTGGAGCATCAAATAACCAGTGAAGATATTTAAACAAGATAAATAGAGTTTTTTTTTTTTTAATTTTAGTAATAGGCGACGCATAATCATGATTATGTGTCGCCTAATACCCTATATATATATATATATTTTTTTTTTTTTAAACCTTCATTTTTAACAATTGGATTTTAGTTGAGCATCAAATAACCAGTTAAAATATTTAAACAATAACAAGAGAGTTTTTTTGTTTTTTTTAATTATAGTAATAGGCGACGCATAATAAGTACTATGCGTCGCCTAATACCCAATTTCTTTCTTTTTTTTTTCTTTCAAAAAAACCATGCTTCTTAACAATTTGATTTTCTTCCAGCATCAAATAAGCAGTGAAAATAGTTAAACAACATAAATGAGTTTTGTTTTTTTATTTTTTTAATCAATCTGATTTTATCTCAGTATCAAATAACCAGTTAAAATATTTAAACTAGTTAGAGAAGGTGTTTTTTTTTTAAAAAAATGCCTGTTTAACAATTTTATTTTCTTCCAGCATCAAATGACCGGTGACAATATTTAAAGATGATAAATAGAGTTTTTTTTTAAAAAAAATTAGAGGAATAGATGAAGCATAATCTATCCTACGCGTCGCCTGATACCCTTTTTTTTCATATAGTTTTTTAAAACCTTCATTTTTAACAATTTGATTTTGTTGGAGCATCAAATAACCAGTGAAGATATTTAAACAAGATAAATAGAATTTTTTTTTTTTTTAATTTTAGTAATAGGCGACGCATAATCATGATTATGCGTCGCCTAATACCCTATATATATATATATTTTTTTTTTAAACCTTCATTTTTAACAATTGGATTTTAGTTGAGCATCAAATAACCAGTTAAAATATTTAAACAATAATAAGAGAGTTTTTTTTTTTTATTTATAGTAATAGGCGACGCATAATCAGTACTATGCGTCGCCTAATACCCAATTTCTTTTTTTTTTTTTCAAAAAAACCATGCTTTTTAACAATTTGATTTTCCTCCAGCATCAAATAAGCAGTGAAAATAGTTAAACAGCATAAATGAGTTTTGTTTTTTTATTTTTTTAATCAATCTAATTTTATCTCAGCATCAAATAACTAGTTAAAATATTTAAATTAGTTAGAAAAGGTGTTTTTTTTTTTTAAAATTTGCCTGTTTAACAATTTTATTTTCTTCCAGCATCAAATGACCGGTGACAATATTTAAAGATGATAAATAGAGTTTTTTTTTAAAAAAAATTAGAGTAATAGACGAAGCATAATCTATCCTATGCGTCGCCTGATACCCTTTTTTTTCATATAGTTTTTTAAAACCTTCATTTTTAACAATTTGATTTTGTTGGAGCATCAAATAACCAGTGAAGATATTTAAACAAGATAAATAGAGTTTTTTTTTTTTTTTAATTTTAGTAATAGGCGACGCATAATCATGATTATGCGTCGCCTAATACCCTATATATATATATTTTTTAAACCTTCATTTTTAACAATTGGATTTTAGTTGAGCATCAAATAACCAGTTAAAATATTTAAACAATAACAAGAGAGTTTTTTTTTTTTTTTAATTATAGTAATAGGCGACGCATAATCAGTACTATGCGTCGCCTAATACCCAATTTCTTTTTTTTTTTCTTTTTTTCTTTCAAAAAAACCATGCTTTTTAACAATTTGATTTTCTTCCAGCATCAAATAAGCAGTGAAAATAGTTAAACAACATAAATGAGTTTTGTTTTTTTATTTTTTTAATCAATCTGATTTTATCTCAGCATCAAATAACCAGTTAAAATATTTAAACTAGTTAGAGAAAGTGTTTTTTTTTTTAAATCTGCCTGTTTAACAATTTTATTTTCTTCCAGCATCAAATGACCGGTGACAATATTTAAAGATGATAAATAGATTTTTTTTAAAAAAAAAATTAGAGTAATAGACGACGCATAATCTATCCTATGCGTCGCCTGATACCCTTTTTTTTCATATAGTTTTTTAAAACCTTCATTTTTAACAATTTAATTTTGTTGGAGCATCAAATAACCAGTGAAGATATTTAAACAAGATAAATAGAATTTTTTTTTTTTTTTTAATTTTAGTAATAGGCGACGCATAATCATGATTATGCGTCGCCTAATACCCTATATATATATATATATATATATTTTTTAAACCTTCATTTTTAACAATTGGATTTTAGTTGAGCATCAAATAACCAGTTAAAATATTTAAACAATAATAAGAGAGTTTTTTTTTTTTAATTATAGTAATAGGCGACGCATAATCAGTACTATGCGTCGCCTAATACCCAATTTCTTTTTTTTTTTTTTCAAAAAAACCATGCTTTTTAACAATTTGATTTTTCTCCAGCATCAAATAAGCAGTGAAAATAGTTAAACAGCATAAATGAGTTTTGTTTTTTTATTTTTTTAATCAATCTAATTTTATCTCAGCATCAAATAACTAGTTAAAATATTTAAATTAGTTAGAAAAGGTGTTTTTTTTTTTTAAAATTTGCCTGTTTAACAATTTTATTTTCTTCCAGCATCAAATGACCGGTGACAATATTTAAAGATGATAAATAGAGTTTTTTTTTAAAAAAAATTAGAGTAATAGACGAAGCATAATCTATCCTATGCGTCGCCTGATACCCTTTTTTTTCATATAGTTTTTTAAAACCTTCATTTTTAACAATTTGATTTTGTTGGAGCATCAAATAACCAGTGAAGATATTTAAACAAGATAAATAGAGTTTTTTTTTTTTTTTAATTTTAGTAATAGGCGACGCATAATCATGATTATGCGTCGCCTAATACCCTATATATATATATTTTTTAAACCTTCATTTTTAACAATTGGATTTTAGTTGAGCATCAAATAACCAGTTAAAATATTTAAACAATAACAAGAGAGTTTTTTTTTTTTTTTTAATTATAGTAATAGGCGACGCATAATCAGTACTATGCGTCGCCTAATACCCAATTTCTTTTTTTTTTCTTTTTTTCTTTCAAAAAAACCATGCTTTTTAACAATTTGATTTTCTTCCAGCATCAAATAAGCAGTGAAAATAGTTAAACAACATAAATGAGTTTTGTTTTTTTATTTTTTTAATCAATCTGATTTTATCTCAGCATCAAATAACCAGTTAAAATATTTAAACTAGTTAGAGAAAGTGTTTTTTTTTTTAAATCTGCCTGTTTAACAATTTTATTTTCTTCCAGCATCAAATGACCGGTGACAATATTTAAAGATGATAAATAGATTTTTTTTAAAAAAAAAATTAGAGTAATAGACGACGCATAATCTATCCTATGCGTCGCCTGATACCCTTTTTTTTCATATAGTTTTTTAAAACCTTCATTTTTAACAATTTAATTTTGTTGGAGCATCAAATAACCAGTGAAGATATTTAAACAAGATAAATAGAATTTTTTTTTTTTTTTTAATTTTAGTTATAGGCGACGCATAATCATGATTATGCGTCGCCTAATACCCTATATATATATATATATATATTTTTTAAACCTTCATTTTTAACAATTGGATTTTAGTTGAGCATCAAATAACCAGTTAAAATATTTAAACAATAATAAGAGAGTTTTTTTTTTTTAATTATAGTAATAGGCGACGCATAATCAGTACTATGCGTCGCCTAATACCCAATTTCTTTTTTTTTTTTTTCAACAAAACCATGCTTTTTAACAATTTGATTTTTCTCCAGCATCAAATAAGCAGTGAAAATAGTTAAACAGCATAAATGAGTTTTGTTTTTTTATTTTTTTAATCAATCTAATTTTATATCAGCATCAAATAACTAGTTAAAATATTTAAATTAGTTAGAGAAGGTGTTTTTTTTTTTTAAAATTTGCCTGTTTAACAATTTTATTTTCTTCCAGCATCAAATGACCGGTGACAATATTTAAAGATGATAAATAGAGTTTTTTTTTAAAAAAAATTAGAGTAATAGACGAAGCATAATCTATCCTATGCGTCGCCTGATACCCTTTTTTTTCATATAGTTTTTTAAAACCTTCATTTTTAACAATTTGATTTTGTTGGAGCATCAAATAACCAGTGAAGATATTTAAACAAGATAAATAGAGTTTTTTTTTTTTTAATTTTAGTAATAGGCGACGCATAATCATGATTATGTGTCGCCTAATACCCTATATATATATATATATATATATATTTTTTTTTTTTTTAAACCTTCATTTTTAACAATTGGATTTTAGTTGAGCATCAAATAACCAGTTAAAATATTTAAACAATAACAAGAGAGTTTTTTTGTTTTTTTTAATTATAGTAATAGGCGACGCATAATAAGTACTATGCGTCGCCTAATACCCAATTTCTTTTTTTTTTTTTTCTTTCAAAAAAACCATGCTTCTTAACAATTTGATTTTCTTCCAGCATCAAATAAGCAGTGAAAATAGTTAAACAACATAAATGAGTTTTGTTTTTTTATTTTTTTAATCAATCTGATTTTATCTCAGTATCAAATAACCAGTTAAAATATTTAAACTAGTTAGAGAAGGTGTTTTTTTTTTTAAAAAATGCCTGTTTAACAATTTTATTTTCTTCCAGCATCAAATGACCGGTGACAATATTTAAAGATGATAAATAGAGTTTTTTTTTAAAAAAAATTAGAGGAATAGATGAAGCATAATCTATCTTACGCGTCGCCTGATACCCTTTTTTTTCATATAGTTTTTTAAAACCTTCATTTTTAACAATTTGATTTTGTTGGAGCATCAAATAACCAGTGAAGATATTTAAACAAGATAAATAGAGTTTTTTTTTTTTTTAATTTTAGTAATAGGCGACGCATAATCATGATTATGCGTCGCCTAATACCCTATATATATATTTTTTTAAACCTTCATTTTTAACAATTGGATTTTAGTTGAGCATCAAATAACCAGTTAAAATATTTAAACAATAACAAGAGAGTTTTTTTTTTTTTTTAATTATAGTAATAGGCGACGCATAATCAGTACTATGCGTCGCCTAATACCCAATTTCTTTTTTTTTCTTTTTTTCTTTCAAAAAAACCATGCTTTTTAACAATTTGATTTTCTTCCAGCATCAAATAAGCAGTGAAAATAGTTAAACAACATAAATGAGTTTTGTTTTTTTATTTTTTTAATCAATCTGATTTTATCTCAGCATCAAATAACCAGTTAAAATATTTAAACTAGTTAGAGAAAGTGTTTTTTTTTTTAAATCTGCCTGTTTAACAATTTTATTTTCTTCCAGCATCAAATGACCGGTGACAATATTTAAAGATGATAAATAGATTTTTTTTTAAAAAAAAATTAGAGTAATAGACGACGCATAATCTATCCTATGCGTCGCCTGATACCCTTTTTTTTCATATAGTTTTTTAAAACCTTCATTTTTAACAATTTAATTTTGTTGGAGCATCAAATAACCAGTGAAGATATTTAAACAAGATAAATAGAATTTTTTTTTTTTTTAATTTTAGTAATAGGCGACGCATAATCATGATTATGCGTCGCCTAATACCCTATATATATATATATATATTTTTTTTTTAAACCTTCATTTTTAACAATTGGATTTTAGTTGAGCATCAAATAACCAGTTAAAATATTTAAACAATAATAAGAGAGTTTTTTTTTTTAATTATAGTAATAGGCGACGCATAATCAGTACTATGCGTCGCCTAATACCCAATTTTTTTTTTTTCTTTCAAAAAAACCATGCTTTTTAACAATTTGACTTTCTTGCAGCATCAAATAAGCAGTGAAAATAGTTAAACAACATAAATGAGTTTTGTTTTTTTATTTTTTTAATCAATCTGATTTTATCTCAGCATCAAATAACCAGTTAAAATATTTAAACTAGTTAGAGAAGGTGTTTTTTCTTTTAAAATCTCCCTGTTTAAGAATTTTATTTTCTTCCGGCATCAAATGACCGGTGACAATATTTAAAGATGATAAATAGATTTTTTTTTAAAAAAATTAGAGGAATAGACGACGCATAATCTATCCTATGCGTCGCCAGATATCCTTTTTTTTCATATAGTTTTTTAAAACCTTCATTTTTAACAATTTGATTTTGTTGGAGCATCAAATAACCAGTGAAGATATTTAGACAAGATAAATAGAGTTTTTTTTTTTTTAATTTTAGTAATATGCGTCGCCTAATACCCTATATATATATTTTTTTAAACCATCATTTTTAACAGTAGGATTTTAGTTGAGCATCAAATAACCAGTTAAAATATTTAAACAATAACAAGAGAGTTTTGTTTTTTTTAATTATAGTAATAGGCGACGCATAATCAGTACTATGCGTCGCCTAATACCCAATTTCTTTTTTTTTTTTTTTTTCTTTCAAAAAAACCATGCTTTTTAACAATTTGATTTTCTTCCAGCATCAAATAAGCAGTGAAAATAGTTAAACAACATAAATGAGTTTTGTTTTTTTATTTTTTTAATCAATCTGATTTTATCTCAGCATCAAATAACCAGTTAAAATATTTAAACTAGTTAGAGAAAGTGTTTTTTTTTTTTAAATCTGCCTGTTTAACAATTTTATTTTCTTCCAGCATCAAATGACCGGTGACAATATTTAAAGATGATAAATAGATTTTATTTTAAAAAAAAATTAGAGTAATAGACGACGCATAATCTATCCTATGCGTCACCTGATACCCTTTTTTTTCATATAGTTTTTTAAAACCTTCATTTTTAACAATTTAATTTTGTTGGAGCATCAAATAACCAGTGAAGCTATTTAAACAAGATAAATAGAATTTTTTTTTTTTTTTTAATTTTAGTAATAGGCGACGCATAATCATGATTATGCGTCGCCTAATACCCTATATATATATATATATATTTTTTTTAAACCTTCATTTTTAACAATTGGATTTTAGTTGAGCATCAAATAACCAGTTAAAATATTTAAACAATAACAAGAGAGTTTTTTTTTTTTAATTATAGTAATAGGCGACGCATAATCAGTACTATGCGTCGCCTAATACCCAATTTTTTTTTTCTTTCAAAAAAACCATGCTTTTTAACAATTTGACTTTCTTGCAGCATCAAATAAGCAGTGAAAATAGTTAAACAACATAAATGAGTTTTGTTTTTTTATTTTTTTAATCAATCTGATTTTATCTCAGCATCAAATAACCAGTTAAAATATTTAAACTAGTTAGAGAAGGTGTTTTTTCTTTTAAAATCTACCTGTTTAACAATTTTAATTTCTTCCAGAATCAAATGACCGGTGACAATATTTAAAGATGATAAATAGAGTTTTTTTTTAAAACAATTAGAGCAATAGACGACGCATAATCTATCCTATGCGTCGCCAGATATCCTTTTTTTTCATATAGTTTTTTAAAACCTTCATTTTTAATAATTTGATTTTGTTGGAGCATCAAATAACCAGTGAAGATATTTAAACAAGATAAATAGAGTTTTTTTTTTTTTTAATTTTTAATACTATGCGTCGCCTAATACCCTATATATATATATATTTTTTTTTTAAACCTTCATTTTTAACAATTGGATTTTAGTTGAGCATCAAATAACCAGTTAAAATATTTAAACAATAATAAGAGAGTTTTTTTTTTTAATTATAGTAATAGGCGACGCATAATCAGTACTATGCGTCGCCTAATACCCAATTTCTTTTTTTTTTTTTTCAAAAAAACCATGCTTTTTAACAATTTGATTTTCCTCCAGCATCAAATAAGCAGTGAAAATAGTTAAACAGCATAAATGAGTTTTGTTTTTTTATTTTTTTAATCAATCTAATTTTATCTCAGCATCAAATAACTAGTTAAAATATTTAAATTAGTTAGAGAAGGTGTTTTTTTTTTTTAAAATTTGCCTGTTTAACAATTTTATTTTCTTCCAGCATCAAATGACCGGTGACAATATTTAAAGATGATAAATAGAGTTTTTTTTTAAAAAAAATTAGAGTAATAGACGAAGCATAATCTATCCTATGCGTCGCCTGATACCCTTTTTTTTCATATAGTTTTTTAAAACCTTCATTTTTAACAATTTGATTTTGTTGGAGCATCAAATAACCAGTGAAGATATTTAAACAAGATAAATAGAGTTTTTTTTTTTTTAATTTTAGTAATAGGCGACGCATAATCATGATTATGTGTCGCCTAATACCCTATATATATATATATATATATTTTTTTTTTAAACCTTCATTTTTAACAATTGGATTTTAGTTGAGCATCAAATAACCAGTTAAAATATTTAAACAATAACAAGAGAGTTTTTTTCTTTTTTTTAATTATAGTAATAGGCGACGCATAATAAGTACTATGCGTCGCCTAATACCCAATTTCTTTCTTTTTTTTTTCTTTCAAAAAAACCATGCTTCTTAACAATTTGATTTTCTTCCAGCATCAAATAAGCAGTGAAAATAGTTAAACAACATAAATGAGTTTTGTTTGTTTATTTTTTTAATCAATCTGATTTTATCTCAGTATCAAATAACCAGTTAAAATATTTAAACTAGTTAGAGAAGGTGTTTTTTTTTTTTAAAAAATGCCTGTTTAACAATTTTATTTTCTTCCAGCATCAAATGACCGGTGACAATATTTAAATATGATAAATAGAGTTTTTTTTTAAAAAAAATTAGAGGAATAGATGAAGCATAATCTATCCTACGCGTCGCCTGATACCCTTTTTTTTCATATAGTTTTTTAAAACCTTCATTTTTAACAATTTGATTTTGTTGGAGCATCAAATAACCAGTGAAGATATTTAAACAAGATAAATAGAGTTTTTTTTTTTTTAATTTTAGTAATAGGCGACGCATAATCATGATTATGCGTCGGCTAATACCCTATATATATATATATATATATATTTTTTTTTTAAACCTTCATTTTTAACAATTGGATTTTAGTTGAGCATCAAATAACCAGTTAAAATATTTAAACAATAACAAGAGAGTTTTTTTTTTTTTTAAATTATAGTAATAGGCGACGCATAATAAGTACTATGCGTCGCCTAATACCCAATTTCTTTCTTTTTTTTTTCTTTCAAAAAAACCATGCTTCTTAACAATTTGATTTTCTTCCAGCATCAAATAAGCAGTGAAAATAGTTAAACAACATAAATGAGTTTTGTTTGTTTATTTTTTTAATCAATCTGATTTTATCTCAGTATCAAATAACCAGTTAAAATATTTAAACTAGTTAGAGAAGGTGTTTTTTTTTTTTAAAAAATGCCTGTTTAACAATTTTATTTTCTTCCAGCATCAAATGACCGGTGACAATATTTAAATATGATAAATAGAGTTTTTTTTTAAAAAAAATTAGAGGAATAGATGAAGCATAATCTATCCTACGCGTCGCCTGATACCCTTTTTTTTCATATAGTTTTTTAAAACCTTCATTTTTAACAATTTGATTTTGTTGGAGCATCAAATAACCAGTGAAGATATTTAAACAAGATAAATAGAGTTTTTTTTTTTTTAATTTTAGTAATAGGCGACGCATAATCATGATTATGCGTCGGCTAATACCCTATATATATATATATATATATTTTTTTTTTTTAAACCTTCATTTTTAACAATTGGATTTTAGTTGAGCATCAAATAACCAGTTAAAATATTTAAACAATAACAAGAGAGTTTTTTTTTTTTTTAAATTATAGTAATAGGCGACGCATAATAAGTACTATGCGTCGCCTAATACCCAATTTCTTTTTTTTTTTTTTCTTTCAAAAAAACCATGCTTCTTAACAATTTGATTTTCTTCCAGCATCAAATAAGCAGTGAAAATAGTTAAACAACATAAATGAGTTTTGTTTTTTTATTTTTTTAATCAATCTGATTTTATCTCAGTATCAAATAACCAGTTAAAATATTTAAACTAGTTAGAGAAGGTGCTTTTTTTTTTAAAAAATGCCTGTTTAACAATTTTATTTTCTTCCAGCATCAAATGACCGGTGACAATATTTAAAGATGATAAATAGAGTTTTTTTTAAAAAAAAATTAGAGTAATAGACGAAGCATAATCTATCCTATGCGTCGCCTGATACCCTTTTTTTTCATATAGTTTTTTAAAACCTTCATTTTTAACAATTTGATTTTGTTGGAGCATCAAATAACCAGTGAAGATATTTAAACAAGATAAATAGAGTTTTTTTTTTTTTAATTTTAGTAATAGGCGACGCATAATCATGATTATGTGTCGCCTAATACCCTATATATATATATATATATATATATATTTTTTTTTTAAACCTTCATTTTTAACAATTGGATTTTAGTTGAGCATCAAATAACCAGTTAAAATATTTAAACAATAACAAGAGAGTTTTTTTGTTTTTTTTAATTATAGTAATAGGCGACGCATAATAAGTACTATGCGTCGCCTAATACCCAATTTCTTTTTTTTTTTTTTCTTTCAAAAAAACCATGCTTCTTAACAATTTGATTTTCTTCCAGCATCAAATAAGCAGTGAAAATAGTTAAACAACATAAATGAGTTTTGTTTTTTTATTTTTTTAATCAATCTGATTTTATCTCAGTATCAAATAACCAGTTAAAATATTTAAACTAGTTAGAGAAGGTGTTTTTTTTTTTAAAAAATGCCTGTTTAACAATTTTATTTTCTTCCAGCATCAAATGACCGGTGACAATATTTAAAGATGATAAATAGAGTTTTTTTTTAAAAAAAATTAGAGGAATAGATGAAGCATAATCTATCTTACGCGTCGCCTGATACCCTTTTTTTTCATATAGTTTTTTAAAACCTTCATTTTTAACAATTTGATTTTGTTGGAGCATCAAATAACCAGTGAAGATATTTAAACAAGATAAATAGAGTTTTTTTTTTTTTTTTAATTTTAGTAATAGGCGACGCATAATCATGATTATGCGTCGCCTAATACCCTATATATATATTTTTTTAAACCTTCATTTTTAACAATTGGATTTTAGTTGAGCATCAAATAACCAGTTAAAATATTTAAACAATAACAAGAGAGTTTTTTTTTTTTTTTAATTATAGTAATAGGCGACGCATAATCAGTACTATGCGTCGCCTAATACCCAATTTCTTTTTTTTTCTTTTTTTCTTTCAAAAAAACCATGCTTTTTAACAATTTGATTTTCTTCCAGCATCAAATAAGCAGTGAAAATAGTTAAACAACATAAATGAGTTTTGTTTTTTTATTTTTTTAATCAATCTGATTTTATCTCAGCATCAAATAACCAGTTAAAATATTTAAACTAGTTAGAGAAAGTGTTTTTTTTTTTAAATCTGCCTGTTTAACAATTTTATTTTCTTCCAGCATCAAATGACCGGTGACAATATTTAAAGATGATAAATAGATTTTTTTTAAAAAAAAAATTAGAGTAATAGACGACGCATAATCTATCCTATGCGTCGCCTGATACCCTTTTTTTTCATATAGTTTTTTAAAACCTTCATTTTTAACAATTTAATTTTGTTGGAGCATCAAATAACCAGTGAAGCTATTTAAACAAGATAAATAGAATTTTTTTTTTTTTTTTAATTTTAGTAATAGGCGACGCATAATCATGATTATGCGTCGCCTAATACCCTATATATATATATATATTTTTTTTTTAAACCTTCATTTTTAACAATTGGATTTTAGTTGAGCATCAAATAACCAGTTAAAATATTTAAACAATAACAAGAGAGTTTTTTTTTTTTAATTATAGTAATAGGCGACGCATAATCAGTACTATGCGTCGCCTAATACCCAATTTTTTTTTTTCTTTCAAAAAAACCATGCTTTTTAACAATTTGACTTTCTTGCAGCATCAAATAAGCAGTGAAAATAGTTAAACAACATAAATGAGTTTTGTTTTTTTATTTTTTTAATCAATCTGATTTTATCTCAGCATCAAATAACCAGTTAAAATATTTAAACTAGTTAGAGAAGGTGTTTTTTCTTTTAAAATCTACCTGTTTAACAATTTTAATTTCTTCCAGAATCAAATGACCGGTGACAATATTTAAAGATGATAAATAGAGTTTTTTTTTAAAACAATTAGAGCAATAGACGACGCATAATCTATCCTATGCGTCGCCAGATATCCTTTTTTTTCATATAGTTTTTTAAAACCTTCATTTTTAATAATTTGATTTTGTTGGAGCATCAAATAACCAGTGAAGATATTTAAACAAGATAAATAGAGTTTTTTTTTTTTTTAATTTTTAATACTATGCGTCGCCTAATACCCTATATATATATATATATTTTTTTTAAACCTTCATTTTTAACAATTGGATTTTAGTTGAGCATCAAATAACCAGTTAAAATATTTAAACAATAATAAGAGAGTTTTTTTTTTTTAATTATAGTAATAGGCGACGCATAATCAGTACTATGCGTCGCCTAATACCCAATTTCTTTTTTTTTTTTTTCAAAAAAACCATGCTTTTTAACAATTTGATTTTCCTCCAGCATCAAATAAGCAGTGAAAATAGTTAAACAGCATAAATGAGTTTTGTTTTTTTATTTTTTTAATCAATCTAATTTTATCTCAGCATCAAATAACTAGTTAAAATATTTAAATTAGTTAGAGAAGGTGTTTTTTTTTTTTAAAATTTGCCTGTTTAACAATTTTATTTTCTTCCAGCATCAAATGACCGGTGACAATATTTAAAGATGATAAATAGAGTTTTTTTTTAAAAAAAATTAGAGTAATAGACGAAGCATAATCTATCCTATGCGTCGCCTGATACCCTTTTTTTTCATATAGTTTTTTAAAACCTTCATTTTTAACAATTTGATTTTGTTGGAGCATCAAATAACCAGTGAAGATATTTAAACAAGATAAATAGAGTTTTTTTTTTTTAATTTTAGTAATAGGCGACGCATAATCATGATTATGTGTCGCCTAATACCCTATATATATATATATATATATATTTTTTTTTTTTTTAAACCTTCATTTTTAACAATTGGATTTTAGTTGAGCATCAAATAACCAGTTAAAATATTTAAACAATAACAAGAGAGTTTTTTTGTTTTTTTTAATTATAGTAATAGGCGACGCATAATAAGTACTATGCATCGCCTAATACCCAATTTCTTTTTTTTTCTTTTTTTCTTTCAAAAAAACCATGCTTTTTAACAATTTGATTTTCTTCCAGCATCAAATAAGCAGTGAAAATAGTTAAACAACATAAATGAGTTTTGTTTTTTTATTTTTTTAATCAATCTGATTTTATCTCAGCATCAAATAACCAGTTAAAATATTTAAACTAGTTAGAGAAAGTGTTTTTTTTTTAAAATCTGCCTGTTTAACAATTTTATTTTCTTCCAGCATCAAATGACCGGTGACAATATTTAAAGATGATAAATAGATTTTTTTTTTTAAAAATTAGAGGAATAGACGACGCATAAACTATCCTATGCGTCGCTTGATACCCTTTTTTTTCATATAGTTTTTTAAAACCTTCATTTTTAACAATTTAATTTTGTTGGAGCACCAAATAACCAGTGAAGATATTTAAACAAGATAAATAGAGTTTTTTTTTTTTTAATTTTAGTAATAGGCGACGCATAATCATAATTATGCGTCGGCTAATACCCTATATATATATATATATATATATTTTTTTTTTTTAAACCTTAATTTTTAACAATTGGATTTTAGTTGAGCATCAAATAACCAGTTAAAATATTTAAACAATAACAAGAGAGTTTTTTTATTTTTTAAATTATAGTAATAGGCGACGCATAATAAGTACTATGCGTCGCCTAATACCCAATTTCTTTTTTTTTTTTTCTTTCAAAAAAACCATGCTTCTTAACAATTTGATTTTCTTCCAGCATCAAATAAGCAGTGAAAATAGTTAAACAACATAAATGAGTTTTGTTTTTTTATTTTTTTAATCAATCTGATTTTATCTCAGCATCAAATAACCAGTTAAAATATTTAAACTATTTAGAGAAGGTGTTTTTTCTTTTAAAATCTGCCTGTTTAAGAATTTTATTTTCTTCCGGCATCAAATGACCGGTGACAATATTTAAAGATGATAAATAGATTTTTTTTTAAAAAAATTAGAGGAATAGACGACGCATAATCTATCCTATGCGTCGCCAGATATCCTTTTTTTTCATATAGTTTTTTAAAATCTTCATTTTTAACAATTTGATTTTGTTGGAGCATCAAATAACCAGTGAAGATATTTAAACAAGATAAATAGAGTTTTTTTTTTTTTTAATTTTAGTAATATGCGTCGCCTAATACCCTATATATATATTTTTTTAAACCATCATTTTTAACAGTAGGATTTTAGTTGAGCATCAAATAACCAGTTAAAATATTTAAACAATAACAAGAGAGTTTTTTTTTTTTAATTATAGTAATAGGCGACGCATAATCAGTACTATGCGTCGCCTAATACCCAATTTCTTTTTTTTTTTTTTTTTCTTTCAAAAAAACCATGTTTTTTAACAATTTGATTTTCTTCCAGCATCAAATAAGCAGTGAAAATAGTTAAACAACATAAATGAGTTTTGTTTTTTTATTTTTTTAATCAATCTGATTTTATCTCAGCATCAAATAACCAGTTAAAATATTTAAACTAGTTAGAGAAAGTGTTTTTTTTTTAAATCTGCCTGTTTAACAATTTTATTTTCTTCCAGCATCAAATGACCGGTGACAATATTTAAAGATGATAAACAGAGTTTTTTTTAAAAAAAAAATTAGAGTAATAGACGACGCATAATCTATCCTATGCGTCGCCAGATATCCTTTTTTTTCATATAGTTTTTTAAAACCTTCATTTTTAATAATTTGATTTTGTTGGAGCATCAAATAACCAGTGAAGATATTTAAACAAGATAAATAGAGTTTTTTTTTTTTTTAATTTTAGTAATATGCGTCGCCTAATACCCTATATATATATATATTTTTTTTAAAGCTTCATTTTTAACAATTGGATTTTAGTTGAGCATCAAATAACCAGTTAAAATATTTAAACAATAACAAGAGAGTTTTTTTTTTTTAATTATAGTAATAGGCGACGCATAATCAGTACTATGCGTCGCCTAATACCCAATTTCTTTTTTTTTTCTTTTTTTCTTTCAAAAAAACCATGCTTTTTAACAATTTGATTTTCTTCCAGCATTAAATAAGCAGTGAAAATAGTTAAACAACATAAATGAGTTTTGTTTTTTTATTTTTTTAATCAATCTGATTTTATCTCAGCATCAAATAACCAGTTAAAATATTTAAACTAGTTAGAGAAGGTGTTTTTTTTTTTTAAAATCTTCCTGTTTAACAATTTTATTTTCTTCCAGCATCAACTGACCAGTGACAATATTTAAAGATGATAAACAGAGTTTTTTTTTTTTTTAAATTAGAGTAATAGACGACGCATAATCTATCCTATGCGTCGCCTGATACCCTTTTTTTTCATATAGTTTTTTAAAACCTTCATTTTTAACAATATAATTTTGTTAGAGCATCAAATAACCAGTGAAGATATTTAAACAAAATAAATAGAGTTTTTTTTTTTAATTTTAATAATAGGGGACGCATAATCATGATTATGCGTCGCCTAATATCCTATATATATATATATATTTTTTTTTTTTTAAACCTTCATTTTTAACAATTGGATTTTAGTTGAACATCAAATAACCAGTTAAAATATTTAAACAATAACAAGAGAATTTTTTTTTTTAATTATAGTAATAGGCGACGCATAATCAGTACTATGCGTCGCCTAATACCCAATTTCTTTTTTTTTTTTCTCTCAAAAAAACCATGCTTTTTAACAATTTGATTTTCTTCCACCATCGAATAAGCAGTGAAAATAGTTAAACAACATAAATGAGTTTTGTTTTTTTATTTTTTTAATCAATCTGATTTTATCTCAGCATCAAATAACCAGTTAAAATATTTAAACTAGTTAGAGAAGGTGTTTTTTTTTTTAAATCTTCCTGTTTAACAATTTTATTTTCTTCCAGCATCAAATGACCAGTGACAATATTGAAAGATGATAAACAGAGTTTTTTTTTTTTTTTAAATTAGAGTAATAAACGACGCATAATCTATCCTATGCGTCGCCTGATACCCTTTTTTTTCATATAGTTTTTTAAAACCTTCATTTTTAACAATATAATTTTGTTAGAGCATCAAATAACCAGTGAAGATATTTAAACAAAATAAATAGAGTTTTTTTTTTAAATTTTAATAATAGGGGACGCATAATCATGATTATGCGTCGCCTAATACCCTATATATATATATATATATTTTTTTTTTTAAACCTTCATTTTTAACAATTGGATTTTAGTTGAACATCAAATAACCAGTTAAAATATTTAAACAATAACAAGAGAATTTTTTTTTTTAATTATAGTAATAGGCGACGCATAATCAGTACTATGCGTCGCCTAATACCCAATTTCTTTTTTTTTTTCTCTAAAAAAAACCATGCTTTTTAACAATTTGATTTTCTTCCACCATCGAATAAGCAGTGAAAATAGTTAAACAACATAAATGAGTTTTGTTTTTTTATTTTTTTAATCAATCTGATTTTATCTCAGCATCAAATAACCAGTTAAAATATTTAAACTAGTTAGAGAAGGTGTTTTTTTTTTTAAATCTTCCTGTTTAACAATTTTATTTTCTTCTAGCATCAAATGACCAGTGACAATATTTAAAGATGATAAACAGAGGTTTTTTTTTAAAAACAATTAGAGTAATAGAGGACCCATAATCTATCCTATGCGTCGCCTGATACCCTTTTTTTTCATATAGTTTTTTAAAACCTTCATTTTTAACAATTTGATTTTGTTGGAGCATCAAATAACCAGTGAAGATATTTAAACAAGATAAAAAGAGTTTTTTTTTTTTTAAATTTTAGTAATAGGCGACGCATAATCATGTTTATGCTTCGCCTAATACCCTATATATATATTTTTTTTAAACCTTCATTTTTAACAATTGGATTTTAGTTGAGCATCAAATAACCAGTTAAAATATTTAAACAATAACAAGAGAGTTTTTTTTTTTTTTAATTATAGTAATAGGCGACGCATAATCAGTACTATGCGACGCCTAATACCCAATTTCTTTTTTTTTTTTTTTTCAAAAAAACCATGCTTTTTAACAATTTGATTTTCTTTCAGCATCAAATAAGCAGTGAAAATAGTTAAACAGCATAAATGAGTTTTGTTTTTTTATTTTTTTAATCAATCTGATTTTATCTCAGCATCGAATAACCAGTTAAAATATTTAAACTAGTTAGAGAAGGTGTTTTTTTTTGTAAAATCTTCCTGTTTAACAATTTTATTTTCTTCCAGCATCAAATGACCAGGGACAATATTTAAAGATGATAAGCAGAGTTTTTTTTTAAAAAAACAATTAGAGTAATGGACGACGCATAATCTATCCTATGCGTCGCCTGATACCCTTTTTTTTCATATAGTTTTTTAAAACCTTCATTTTTAACAATTTGATTTTGTTGGAGCATCAAATAACCAGTGAAGATATTTAAACAAGATAAATAGAGTTTTTTTTTTTTTTAATTTTAGTAATAGGCGACGCATAATCATGATTATGCGTCGCCTAATACCCTATATATATATATTTTTTTAAACCTTCATTTTTAATAATTGGATTTTAGTTGAGCATCAAATAACCAGTTAAAATATTTAAACAATAACAAGAGAGTTTTTTTGTTTTTTTTAATTATAGTAATAGGCGACGCATAATAAGTACTATGCGTCGCCTAATACCCAATTTCTTTTTTTTTCTTTTTTTCTTTCAAAAAAACCATGCTTTTTAACAATTTGATTTTCTTCCAGCATCAAATAAGCAGTGAAAATAGTTAAACAACATAAATGAGTTTTGTTTTTTTATTTTGTTAATCAATCTGATTTTATCTCAGCATCAAATAACCAGTTAAAATATTTAAACTAGTTAGAGAAGGTGTTTTTTTTTAAAAAAAATGCCTGTTTAACAATTTTATTTTCTTCCAGCATCAAATGACCGGTGACAATATTTAAAGATGATAAATAGAGTTTTTTTTTAAAAAAATATTAGAGGAATAGATGAAGCATAATCTATCCTACGCGTCGCCTGATACACTTTTTTTTCATATAGTTTTTTAAAACCTTCATTTTTAACAATTTCATTTTGTTGGAGCATCAAATAACCAGTGAAGATATTTAAACAAGATAAATAGAGTTTTTTTTTTTTTTAATTTTAGTAATAGGCGACGCATAATCATGATTATGCGTCGCCTAATACCCTATATATATATTTTTTTAAACCTTCATTTTTAACAATTGGATTTTAGTTGAGCATCAAATAACCAGTTAAAATATTTAAACAATAACAAGAGAGTTTTTTTTTTTTTTTTAATTATAGTAATAGGCGACGCATAATCAGTACTATGCGTCGCCTAATACCCAATTTCTTTTTTTTTCTTTTTTTCTTTCAAAAAAACCATGCTTTTTAACAATTTGATTTTCTTCCAGCATCAAATAAGCAGTGAAAATAGTTAAACAACATAAATGAGTTTTGTTTTTTTATTTTTTTAATCAATCTGATTTTATCTCAGCATCAAATAACCAGTTAAAATATTTAAACTAGTTAGAGAAGGTGTTTTTTTGTTTTAAAATCTGCATGTTTAAGAATTTTATTTTCTTCCGGCATCAAATGACCGGTGACAATATTTAAAGATGATAAATAGAGTTTTTTTTTAAAAAAAGTAGAGTAATAGACGATGCATAATCTATCCTATGCGTCGCCTGATACCCTTTTTTTTCATATAGTTTTTTAAAACCTTCATTTTTAACAATTTGATTTTGTTGGAGCATCAAATAACCAGTGAAGATATTTAAACAAGATAAATAGAGTTTTTTTTTTTTTTAATTTTAGTAATAGGCGACGCATAATCATGATTATGCGTCGCCTAATACCCTATATATATATTTTTTTAAACCTTCATTTTTAACAATTGGATTTTAGTTGAGCATCAAATAACCAGTTAAAATATTTAAACAATAACAAGAGAGTTTTTTTTTTTTTTTAATTATAGTAATAGGCAACGCATAATCAGTACTATGCGTCGCCTAATACCCAATTTCTTTTTTTTTCTTTTTTTCTTTCAAAAAAACCATGCTTTTTAACAATTTGATTTTCTTTAAGCATCAAATAAGCAGTGAAAATAGTTAAACAACATAAATGAGTTTTGTTTTTTTATTTTTTTAATCAATCTGATTTTATCTCAGCATCAAATAACCAGTTAAAATATTTAAACTAGTTAGAGAAGGTGTTTTTTTGTTTTAAAATCTGCCTGTTTAAGAATTTTATTTTCTTCCGGCATCAAATGACCGGTGACAATATTTAAAGATGATAAATAGAGTTTTTTTTTAAAAAAAGTAGAGTAATAGACGACGCATAATCTATCCTATGCGTCGCCTGATACCCTTTTTTTTCATATAGTTTTTTAAAACCTTCATTTTTAACAATTTGATTTTGTTGGAGCATCAAATAACCAGTGAAGATATTTAAACAAGATAAATAGAGTTTTTTTTTTTTTAATTTTAGTAATAGGCGACGCATAATCATGATTATGCGTCGCCTAATACCCTATATATATATTTTTTTAAACCTTCATTTTTAACAATTGGATTTTAGTTGAGCATCAAATAACCAGTTAAAATATTTAAACAATAACAAGAGAGTTTTTTTTTTTTTTTTTAATTATAGTAATAGGAGACGCATAATCAGTACTATGCGTCGCCTAATACCCAATTTCTTTTTTTTTCTTTTTTTCTTTCAAAAAAACCATGCTTTTTAACAATTTGATTTTCTTCCAGCATCAAATAAGCAGTGAAAATAGTTAAACAACATAAATGAGTTTTGTTTTTCTATTTTTTTAATCAATCTGATTTTATCTCAGCATCAAATAACCAGTTAAAATATTTAAACTAGTTAGAGAAGGTGTTTTTTTTTTTAAATCTGCCTGTTTAACAATTTTATTTTCTTTCAGCATCAAATGACCGGTGACAATATTTAAAGATGATAAATAGAGTTTTTTTTTTAAAAAAAATTAGAGTAATAGACGAGGCATAATCTATCCTATGCGTCGCCTGATACCCTTTTTTTTCATATAGTTTTTTAAAACCTTCATTTTTAACAATTTGATTTTGTTGGAGCATCAAATAACCAGTGAAGATATTTAAACAAGATAAATAGAGTTTTTTTTTTTTTAATTTTAGTAATAGGCGACGCATAATCATGATTATGCGTCGCCTAATACCCTATATATATATATATATATTTTTTTTTTTTTTTAAACCTTCATTTTTAACAATTGGATTTTAGTTGAGCATCAAATAACCAGTTAAAATATTTAAACAATAACAAGAGAGTTTTTTTTTTTTTTTTTTAATTATAGTAATAGGCGACGCATAATCAGTACTATGCGTCGTCTAATACCCAATTTCTTTTTTTTTCTTTTTTTCTTTCAAAAAAACCATGCTTTTTAACAATTTGATTTTCTTCCAGCATCAAATAAGCAGTGAAAATAGTTAAACAACATAAATGAGTTTTGTTTTTTTATTTTTTTAATCAATCTGATTTTATCTCAGCATCAAATAACCAGTTAAAATATTTAAACTAGTTAGAGAAAGTGTTTTTTTTTTAAATCTGCCTGTTTAACAATTTTATTTTCTTCCAGCATCAAATGACCGGTGACAATATTTAAACAAGATAAATAGAATTATTTTTTTTTTTTAATTTTAGTAATAGGCGATTATGCGTCGCCTAATACCCTATATATATATATATATTTTTTTTTTAAACCTTCATTTTTAACAATTGGATTTTAGTTGAGCATCAAATAACCAGTTAAAATATTTAAACAATAATAAGAGAGTTTTTTTTTTTTTAATTATAGTAATAGGCGACGCATAATCAGTACTATGCGTCGCCTAATACCCAATTTTTTTTTTTCTTTCAAAAAAACCATGCTTTTTAACAATTTGACTTTCTTGCAGCATCAAATAAGCAGTGAAAATAGTTAAACAACATAAATGAGTTTTGTTTTTTTATTTTTTTAATCAATCTGATTTTATCTCAGCATCAAATAACCAGTTAAAATATTTAAACTAGTTAGAGAAAGTGTTTTTTTTTTTTAAATCTGCCTGTTTAACAATTTTATTTTCTTCCAGCATCAAATGACCGGTGACAATATTTAAAGATGATAAATAGATTTTTTTTAAAAAAAAAATTAGAGTAATAGACGACGCATAATCTATCCTATGCGTCGCCTGATACCCTTTTTTTTCATATAGTTTTTTAAAACCTTCATTTTTAACAATTTAATTTTGTTGGAGCATCAAATAACCAGTGAAGATATTTAAACAAGATAAATAGAATTTTTTTTTTTTTTAATTTTAGTAATAGGCGACGCATAATCATGATTATGCGTCGCCTAATACCCTATATATATATTTTTTTAAACCTTCATTTTTAACAATTGGATTTTAGTTGAGCATCAAATAACCAGTTAAAATATTTAAAAAATAATAAGAGAGTTTTTTTTTTTTAATTATAGTAATAGGCGACGCATAATCAGTACTATGCGTCGCCTAATACCCAATTTTTTTTTTTTCTTTCAAAAAAACCATGCTTTTTAACAATTTGACTTTCTTGCAGCATCAAATAAGCAGTGAAAATAGTTAAACAACATAAATGAGTTTTGTTTTTTTATTTTTTTAATCAATCTGATTTTATCTCAGCATCAAATAACCAGTTAAAATATTTAAACTAGTTAGAGAAGGTGTTTTTTCTTGTAAAATCTGCCTGTTTAAGAATTTTATTTTCTTCCGGCATCAAATGACCGGTGACAATATTTAAAGATGATAAATAGATTTTTTTTTTAAAAAATTAGAGGAATAGACGACGCATAATCTATCCTATGCGTCGCCAGATATCCTTTTTTTTCATATAGTTTTTTAAAACCTTCATTTTTAACAATTTGATTTTGTTCGAGCATCAAATAACCAGTGAAGATATTTAAACAAGATAAATAGAGTTTTTTTTTTTTTTTTAATTTTAGTAATATGCGTCGCCTAATACCCTATATATATATTTTTTTAAACCATCATTTTTAACAGTAGGATTTTAGTTGAGCATCAAATAACCAGTTAAAATATTTAAACTATAACAAGAGAGTTTTTTTTTTTTAATTATAGTAATAGGCGACGCATAATCAGTACTATGCGTCGCCTAATACCCAATTTCTTTTTTTTTTTTTTTTCTTTCAAAAAAACCATGCTTTTTAACAATTTGATTTTCTTCCAGCATCAAATAAGCAGTGAAAATAGTTAAACAACATAAATGAGTTTTGTTTTTTTATTTTTTTAATCAATCTGATTTTATCTCAGCATCAAATAACCAGTTAAAATATTTAAACTAGTTAGAGAAAGTGTTTTTTTTTTTAAATCTGCCTGTTTAACAATTTTATTTTCTTCCAGCATCAAATGACCGGTGACAATATTTAAAGATGATAAATAGATTTTATTTTAAAAAAAAATTAGAGTAATAGACGACGCATAATCTATCCTATGCGTCACCTGATACCCTTTTTTTTCATATAGTTTTTTAAAACCTTCATTTTTAACAATTTAATTTTGTTGGAGCATCAAATAACCAGTGAAGATATTTAAACAAGATAAATAGAATTTTTTTTTTTTTTAATTTTAGTAATAGGCGACGCATAATCATGATTATGCGTCCCCTAATACCCTATATATATATATATATATTTTTTTTTTAAACCTTCATTTTTAACAATTGGATTTTAGTTGAGCATCAAATAACCAGTTAAAATATTTAAACAATAACAAGAGAGTTTTTTTTTTTTAATTATAGTAATAGGCGACGCATAATCAGTACTATGCGTCGCCTAATACCCAATTTTTTTTTTCTTTCACAAAAACCATGATTTTTAACAATTTGACTTTCTTGCAGCATCAAATAAGCAGTGAAAATAGTTAAACAACATAAATGAGTTTTGTTTTTTTATTTTTTTAATCAATCTGATTTTATCTTAGCATCAAATAACCAGTTAAAATGTTTAAACTAGTTAGAGAAGGTGTTTTTTCTTTTAAAATCTACCTGTTTAACAATTTTAATTTCTTCCAGAATCAAATGACCGGTGACAATATTTAAAGATGATAAATAGAGTTTTTTTTTAAAACAATTAGAGCAATAGACGACGCATAATCTATCCTATGCGTCGCCAGATATCCTTTTTTTTCATATAGTTTTTTAAAACCTTCATTTTTAATAATTTGATTTTGTTGGAGCATCAAATAACCAGTGAAGATATTTAAACAAGATAAATAGAGTTTTTTTTTTTTTTAATTTTAGTAATATGCGTCGCCTAATACCCTATATATATATATATTTTTTAAAGCTTCATTTTTAACAATTGGATTTTAGTTGAGCATCAAATAACCAGTTAAAATATTTAAACAATAACAAGAGAGTTTTTTTTTTTTTAATTATAGTAATAGGCGACGCATAATCAGTACTATGCGTCGCCTAATACCCAATTTCTTTTTTTTTTTCTTTTTTTCTTTCAAAAAAACCATGCTTTTTAACAATTTGATTTTCTTCCAGCATTAAATAAGCAGTGAAAATAGTTAAACAACATAAATGAGTTTTGTTTTTTTATTTTTTTAATCAATCTGATTTTATCTCAGCATCAAATAACCAGTTAAAATATTTAAACTAGTTAGAGAAAGTGTTTTTTTTTTTTAAATCTGCCTGTTTAACAATTTTATTTTCTTCCAGCATCAAATGACCGGTGACAATATTTAAAGATGATAAATAGATTTTTTTTAAAAAAAAAATTAGAGTAATAGACGACGCATAATCTATCCTATGCGTCGCCTGATACCCTTTTTTTTCATATAGTTTTTTAAAACCTTCATTTTTAACAATTTAATTTTGTTGGAGCATCAAATAACCAGTGAAGATATTTAAACAAGATAAATAGAATTTTTTTTTTTTTTTAATTTTAGTAATAGGCGACGCATAATCATGATTATGCGTCGCCTAATACCCTATATATATATATATATATTTTTTTTTTTAAACCTTCATTTTTAACAATTGGATTTTATATGAGCATCAAATAACCAGTTAAAATATTTAAAAAATAATAAGAGAGTTTTTTTTTTTTAATTATAGTAATAGGCGACGCATAATCAGTACTATGCGTCGCCTAATACCCAATTTTTTTTTTTTCTTTCAAAAAAACCATGCTTTTTAACAATTTGACTTTCTTGCAGCATCAAATAAGCAGTGAAAATAGTTAAACAACATAAATGAGTTTTGTTTTTTTATTTTTTTAATCAATCTGATTTTATCTCAGCATCAAATAACCAGTTAAAATATTTAAACTAGTTAGAGAAAATGTTTTTTTTTTTTAAATCTGCCTGTTTAACAATTTTATTTTCTTCCAGCATCAAATGACCGGTGACAATATTTAAAGATGATAAATAGATTTTTTTTAAAAAAAAAATTAGAGTAATAGACGACGCATAATCTATCCTATGCGTCGCCTGATACCCTTTTTTTTCATATAGTTTTTTAAAACCTTCATTTTTAACAATTTAATTTTGTTGGAGCATCAAATAACCAGTGAAGATATTTAAACAAGATAAATAGAATTTTTTTTTTTTTTTTAATTTTAGTAATAGGCGACGCATAATCATGATTATGCGTCGCCTAATACCCTATATATATATATATATATTTTTTTTTTTTAAACCTTCATTTTTAACAATTGGATTTTATATGAGCATCAAATAACCAGTTAAAATATTTAAAAAATATCCTATGCGTCGCCTGATACCCTTTTTTTTCATATAGTTTTTTAAAACCTTCATTTTTAACAATTTGATTTTGTTGGAGCATCAAATAACCAGTGAAGATATTTAAACAAGATAAATAGAGTTTTTTTTTTTTTTAATTTTAGTAATAGGCGACGCATAATCATGATTATGCGTCGCCTAATACCCTATATATATATTTTTTTAAACCTTCATTTTTAACAATTGGATTTTAGTTGAGCATCAAATAACCAGTTAAAATATTTAAACAATAACAAGAGAGTTTTTTTTTTTTTTTTTTAATTATAGTAATAGGCGACGCATAATCAGTACTATGCGTCGCCTAATACCCAATTTCTTTTTTTTTCTTTTTTTCTTTCAAAAAAACCATGCTTTTTAACAATTTGATTTTCTTCCAGCATCAAATAAGCAGTGAAAATAGTTAAACAACATAAATGAGTTTTGTTTTTTTATTTTTTTAATCAATCTGATTTTATCTCAGCATCAAATAACCAGTTAAAATATTTAAACTAGTTAGAGAAAGTGTTTTTTTTTTAAATCTGCCTGTTTAACAATTTTATTTTCTTCCAGCATCAAATGACCGGTGACAATATTTAAAGATGATAAATAGATTTTTTTTAAAAAAAAAATTAGAGTAATAGACGACGCATAATCTATCCTATGCGTCGCCTGATACCCTTTTTTTTCATATAGTTTTTTAAAACCTTCAATTTTAACAATTTAATTTTGTTGGAGCATCAAATAACTAGTGAAGATATTTAAACAAGATAAATAGAATTTTTTTTTTTTTTAATTTTAGTAATAGGCGATTATGCGTCGCCTAATACCCTATATATATATATATTTTTTTTTTTTTTAAACCTTCATTTTTAACAATTGGATTTTAGTTGAGCATCAAATAACCAGTTAAAATATTTAAACAATAACAAGAGAGTTTTTTTTTTTTTTAATTATAGTAATAGGCGACGCATAATCAGTACTATGCGTCGCCTAATACCCAATTTTTTTTTTTTCTTTCAAAAAAACCATGCTTTTTAACAATTTGACTTTCTTGCAGCATCAAATAAGCAGTGAAAATAGTTAAACAACATAAATGAGTTTTGTTTTTTTATTTTTTTAATCAATCTGATTTTATCTCAGCATCAAATAACCAGTTAAAATATTTAAACTAGTTAGAGAAGGTGTTTTTTCTTTTAAAATCTGCCTGTTTAACAATTTTAATTTCTTCCAGAATCAAATGACCGGTGACAATATTTAAAGATGATAAATAGAGTTTTTTTTTAAAACAATTAGAGCAATAGACGACGCATAATCTATCCTATGCGTCGCCAGATATCCTTTTTTTTCATATAGTTTTTTAAAACCTTCATTTTTAACAATTTGATTTTGTTGGAGCATCAAATAACCAGTGAAGATATTTAAACAAGATAAATAGAGTTTTTTTTTTTTAATTTTAGTAATATGCGTCGCCTAATACCCTATATATATATTTTTTTAAACCATCATTTTTAACAATAGGATTTTAGTTGAGCATCAAATAACCAGTTAAAATATTTAAACAATAACAAGAGAGTTTTTTTTTTTTTTAATTATAGTAATAGGCGACGCATAATCAGTACTATGCGTCGCCTAATACCCAATTTCTTTTTTTTTTTTTTCTTTCAAAAAAACCATGCTTTTTAACAATTTGATTTTCTTCCAGCATCAAATAAGCAGTGAAAATAGTTAAACAACATAAATGAGTTTTGTTTTTTTATTTTTTTAATCAATCTGATTTTATCTAAGCATCAAATAACCAGTTAAAATATTTAAACTAGTTAGAGAAGGTGTTTTTTTTTTTTAAAATCTGCCTGTTTAAGAATTTTATTTTCTTCCGGCATCAAATGACCGGTGACAATATTTAAAGATGATAAATAGAGTTTTTTTTAAAAAAAAGTAGAGTAATAGACGACGCATAATCTATCCTATGCGTCGCCTGATACCCTTTTTTTTCATATAGTTTTTTAAAACCTTCATTTTTAACAATTTGATTTTGTTGGAGCATCAAATAACCAGTGAAGATATTTAAACAAGATAAATAGAGTTTTTTTTTTTTTTAATTTTAGTAATAGGCGACGCATAATCATGATTATGCGTCGCCTAATACCCTATATATATATTTTTTTAAACCTTCATTTTTAACAATTGGATTTTAGTTGAGCATCAAATAACCAGTTAAAATATTTAAACAATAACAAGAGAGTTTTTTTTTTTTTTTTTTAATTATAGTAATAGGCGACGCATAATCAGTACTATGCGTCGCCTAATACCCAATTTCTTTTTTTTTCTTTTTTTCTTTCAAAAAAACCATGCTTTTTAACAATTTGATTTTCTTCCAGCATCAAATAAGCAGTGAAAATAGTTAAACAACATAAATGAGTTTTGTTTTTTTATTTTTTTAATCAATCTGATTTTATCTCAGCATCAAATAACCAGTTAAAATATTTAAACTAGTTAGAGAAAGTGTTTTTTTTTTAAATCTGCCAGTTTAACAATTTTATTTTCTTCCAGCATCAAATGACCGGTGACAATATTTAAAGATGATAAATAGATTTTTTTTAAAAAAAAAATTAGAGTAATAGACGACGCATAATCTATCCTATGCGTCGCCTGATACCCTTTTTTTTCATATAGTTTTTTAAAACCTTCAATTTTAACAATTTAATTTTGTTGGAGCATCAAATAACTAGTGAAGATATTTAAACAAGATAAATAGAATTTTTTTTTTTTTTAATTTTAGTAATAGGCGATTATGCGTCGCCTAATACCGTATATATATATATATATTTTTTTTTAAACCTTCATTTTTAACAATTGGATTTTAGTTGAGCATCAAATAACCAGTTAAAATATTTAAACAATAACAAGAGAGTTTTTTTTTTTTTTAATTATAGTAATAGGCGACGCATAATCAGTACTATGCGTCGCCTAATACCCAATTTTTTTTTTTTCTTTCAAAAAAACCATGCTTTTTAACAATTTGACTTTCTTGCAGCATCAAATAAGCAGTGAAAATAGTTAAACAACATAAATGAGTTTTGTTTTTTTATTTTTTTAATCAATCTGATTTTATCTCAGCATCAAATAACCAGTTAAAATATTTAAACTAGTTAGAGAAGGTGTTTTTTCTTTTAAAATCTGCCTGTTTAACAATTTTAATTTCTTCCAGAATCAAATGACCGGTGACAATATTTAAAGATGATAAATAGAGTTTTTTTTTAAAACAATTAGAGCAATAGACGACGCATAATCTATCCTATGCGTCGCCAGATATCCTTTTTTTTCATATAGTTTTTTAAAACCTTCATTTTTAACAATTTGATTTTGTTGGAGCATCAAATAACCAGTGAAGATATTTAAACAAGATAAATAGAGTTTTTTTTTTTTAATTTTAGTAATATGCGTCGCCTAATACCCTATATATATATTTTTTTAAACCATCATTTTTAACAATAGGATTTTAGTTGAGCATCAAATAACCAGTTAAAATATTTAAACAATAACAAGAGAGTTTTTTTTTTTTTTAATTATAGTAATAGGCGACGCATAATCAGTACTATGCGTCGCCTAATATCCAATTTCTTTTTTTTTTTCTTTCAAAAAAACCATGCTTTTTAACAATTTGATTTTCTTCCTGCATCAAATAAGGAGTGAAAATAGTTAAACAACATAAATGAGTTTTGCTTTTTTATTTTTTTAATCAATCTGATTTTATCTCAGCATCAAATAACAAGTTAAAATATTTAAACTAGTTAGAGAAGGTGTTTTTTCTTTTAAAATCTGCCTGTTTAACAATTTTAATTTCTTCCAGAATCAAATGACCGGTGACAACATTTAAAGATGATAAATAGAGTTTTTTTTTTAAAAAAAATTAGAGCAATAGACGACGCATAATCTATCCTATGCGTCGCCTGATACCCTTTTTTTTCATATAGTTTTTTAAAACCTTCATTTTTAACAATTTGATTTTGTTGGAGCATCAAATAACCAGTGAAGATATTTAAACAAGATAAATAGAGTTTTTTTTTTTTTTTTTTAGTTTTAGTAATAGGCGACGCATAATCATGATTATACGTCGCCTAATACCCTATATATATATATATATATATTTTTAAACCTTCATTTTTAACAATTGGATTTTTGTTGAGCATCAAATAACCAGTTAAAATATTTAAACAATAACAAGAGAGTTTTTTTTTTTTTTAATTATAGTAATAGGCGACGCATAATCAGTACTATGCGTCGCCTAATACCCAATTTCTTTTTTTTTTTTTCTTTCAAAAAAACCATGCTTTTTAACAATTTGATTTTCTTCCAGCATCAAATAAGCAGTGAAAATAGTTAAACAACATAAATGAGTTTTGTTTTTTTATTTTTTTAATCAATCTGATTTTATCTAAGCATCAAATAACCAGTTAAAATATTTAAACTAGTTAGAGAAGGTGTTTTTTTTTTTTAAAATCTGCCTGTTTAAGAATTTTATTTTCTTCCGGCATCAAATGACCGGTGACAATATTTAAAGATGATAAATAGAGTTTTTTTTAAAAAAAAGTAGAGTAATAGACGACGCATAATCTATCCTATGCGTCGCCTGATACCCTTTTTTTTCATATAGTTTTTTAAAACCTTCATTTTTAACAATTTGATTTTGTTGGAGCATCAAATAACCAGTGAAGATATTTAAACAAGATAAATAGAGTTTTTTTTTTTTTTTAATTTTAGTAATAGGCGACGCATAATCAGTACTATGCGTCGCCTAATACCCAATTTCTTTTTTTTTTTTTCTTTCAAAAAAACCATGCTTTTTAACAATTTGATTTTCTTCCAGCATCAAATAAGCAGTGAAAATAGTTAAACAACATAAATGAGTTTTGTTTTTTTATTTTTTTAATCAATCTGATTTTATCTCAGCATCAAATAAGCAGTTAAAATATTTAAACTAGTTAGAGAAGGTGTTTTTTTTTTTTAAAATCTTCCTGTTTAACAATTTTATTTTCTTGCAGCATCAAATGACCGGTGACAATATTTAAAGATGATAAACAGAGTTTTTTTTTAAAAAAAATTAGAGCAATAGACGACGCATAATCTATCCTATGCGTCGCCTGATAACCTTTTTTTTCATATAGTTTTTGAAAACCTTCATTTTTAACAATTTGATTTTGTTGGAGCATCAAATAACCTGTGAAGATATTTAAACAAGATAAATAGAGTTTTTTTTTTTTTTTTAATTTTAGTAATAGGCGACGCATAATCATGATTATGCGTCGCCTAATACCCTATATATATATATATTTTTTTAAACCTTCATTTTTAACAATTGGATTTTAGTTGAGCATCAAATAACCAGTTAAAATATTTAAACAATAACAAGAGAGTTTTTTTTTTTTTAATTATAGTAATAGGCGACGCATAATCAGTACTATGCGTCTCCTAATACCCAATTTCTTTTTTTTTTTTTCAAAAAAACCATGCTTTTTAACAATTTGATTTTCTTCCAGCATCAAATAAGCAGTGAAAATAGTTAAACAGCATAAATGAGTTTTGTTTTTTTATTTTTTTAATCAATCTGATTTTATCTCAGCAACAAATAACCAGTTAAAATAGTTAAATAGCATAAATGAGTTTTGTTTTTTTATTTTTTTAACCAATCTGATTTTATCTCAGCATCAAATAACCAGTTAAAATATTTAAACTAGTTAGAGAAGGTGTTTTTTTTTTTTTAAATCTGCCTGTTTAACAATTTTATTTTCTTCCAGCATCAAATGACCGGTGACAATATTTAAAGATGATAAATAGAGTTTTTTTTTAAAACAATTAGAGCAATAGACGACGCATAATCTATCCTATGCGTCGCCAGATATCCTTTTTTTTCATATAGTTTTTTAAAACCTTCATTTTTAACAATTTGATTTTGTTGGAGCATCAAATAACCAGTGAAGATATTTAAACAAGATAAATAGAGTTTTTTTTTTTTAATTTTAGTAATATGCGTCGCCTAATACCCTATATATATATTTTTTTAAACCATCATTTTTAACAATAGGATTTTAGTTGAGCATCAAATAACCAGTTAAAATATTTAAACAATAACAAGAGAGTTTTTTTTTTTTTAATTATAGTAATAGGCGACGCATCATCAGTACTATGCGTCGCCTAATACCCAATTTCTTTTTTTTTTTTTTTCTTTCAAAAAAACCATGCTTTTTAACAATTTGATTTTCTTCCAGCATCAAATAAGCAGTGAAAATAGTTAAACAACATAAATGAGTTTTGTTTTTTTATTTTTTTAATCAATCTGATTTTATCTCAGTATCAAATAACCAGTTAAAATATTTAAACTAGTTAGAGAAGGTGTTTTTTTTTTTAAATCTGCCTGTTTAACAATTTTATTTTCTTTCAGCATCAAATGACCGGTGACAATATTTAAAGATGATAAATAGAGTTTTTTTTTTTTTTAAATTAGAGTAATAGACGAGGCATAATCTATCCTATGCGTCGCCTGATACCCTTTTTTTTCATATAGTTTTTTAAAACCTTCATTTTTAACAATTTGATTTTGTTGGGGCATCAAATAATCAGTGAAGATATTTAAACAAGATAAATAGAGTTTTTTTTTTTAATTTTAGTAATAGGCGACGCATAATCATGATTATGCGTCGCCTAATACCCTATATATATATATATATTTTTTTTTTTTTTAAACCTTCATTTTTAACAATTGGATTTTAGTTGAGCATCAAATAACCAGTTAAAATATTTAAACAATAACAAGAGAGTTTTTTTTTTCTTTTAATTATAGTAATAGGCGACGCATAATCAGTACTATGCGTCGCCTAATACCCAATTTCTTTTTTTTTTTCTTTCAAAAAAACCATGCTTTTTAACAATTTGATTTTCTTCCAGCATCAAATAAGCAGTGAAAATAGTTAAACAACATAAATGAGTTTTGTTTTTTTATTTTTTTAATCAATCTGATTTTATCTCAGCATCAAATAAGTAGTTAAAATATTTAAACTAGTTAGAGAAGGTGTTTTTTCTTTTAAAATCTGCCTGTTTAACAATTTTAATTTCTTCCAGAATCAAATGACCGGTGACAATATTTAAAGATGATTAATAGAGTTTTTTTTTAAAAAAAAATTAGAGCAATAGACGACGCATAATCTATCCTATGCATCGCCTGATACCCTTTTTTTTCATATAGTTTTTTAAAACCTTCATTTTTAACAATTTGATTTTGTTGGAGCATCAAATAACCAGTGAAGATATTTAAACAAGATAAATAGAGTTTTTTTTTTTTTTATTTTAGTAATAGGCGACGCATAATCATGATTATGCGTCGCCTAATACCCTATATATATATATATATATTTTTTTTTAAACCTTCATTTTTAACAATTGGATTTTAGTTGAGCATCAAATAACCAGTTAAAATATTTAAACAATAACAAGAGAGTTTTTTTTTTTTTTTTAATTATAGTAATAGGCGACGCATAATCAGTACTATGCGTCGCCTAATACCCAATTTCTTTTTTTTTTTTTCTTTCAAAAAAACCATGCTTTTTAACAATTTGATTTTCTTCCTGCATCAAATAAGCAGTGAAAATAGTTAAACAACATAAATGAGTTTTGCTTTTTTATTTTTTTAATCAATCTGATTTTATCTCAGCATCAAATAACAAGTTAAAATATTTAAACTAGTTAGAGAAGGTGATTTTTCTTTTAAAATCTGCCTGTTTAACAATTTTAATTTCTTCCAGAATCAAATGACCGGTGACAACATTTAAAGATGATAAATAGAGTTTTTTTAAAAAAAAAAATTAGAGCAATAGACGACGCATAATCTATCCTATGCATCGCCTGATACCCTTTTTTTTCATATAGTTTTTTAAAACCTTCATTTTTAACAATTTGATTTTGTTGGAGCATCAAATAACCAGTGAAGATATTTAAACAAGATAAATAGAGTTTTTTTTTTTTTTTTAGTTTTAGTAATAGGCGACGCATAATCATGATTATGCGTCGCCTAATACCCTATATATATATATATATATATATTTTTAAACCTTCATTTTTAACAATTGGATTTTAGTTGAGCATCAAATAACCAGTTAAAATATTTAAACAATAACAAGAGAGTTTTTTTTTTCTTTTAATTATAGTAATAGGCGACGCATAATCAGTACTATGCGTCGCCTAATACCCAATTTCTTTTTTTTTTTTTCTTTCAAAAAAACCATGCTTTTTAACAATTTGATTTTCTTCCAGCATCAAATAAGCAGTGAAAATAGTTAAACAACATAAATGAGTTTTGTTTTTTTATTTTTTTAATCAATCTGATTTTATCTCAGCATCAAATAAGCAGTTAAAATATTTAAACTAGTTAGAGAAGGTGTTTTTTTTTTTTAAAATCTTCCTGTTTAACAATTTTATTTTCTTGCAGCATCAAATGACCGGTGACAATATTTAAAGATGATAAACAGAGTTTTTTTTTAAAAAAAATTAGAGCAATAGACGACGCATAATCTATCCTATGCGTCGCCTGATAACCTTTTTTTTCATATAGTTTTTGAAAACCTTCATTTTTAACAATTTGATTTTGTTGGAGCATCAAATAACCAGTGAAGATATTTAAACAAGATAAATAGAGTTTTTTTTTTTTTTTTAATTTTAGTAATAGGCGACGCATAATCATGATTATGCGTCGCCTAATACCCTATATATATATATATTTTTTTAAACCTTCATTTTTAACAATTGGATTTTAGTTGAGCATCAAATAACCAGTTAAAATATTTAAACAATAACAAGAGAGTTTTTTTTTTTTTAATTATAGTAATAGGCGACGCATAATCAGTACTATGCGTCTCCTAATACCCAATTTCTTTTTTTTTTTTTCAAAAAAACCATGCTTTTTAACAATTTGATTTTCTTCCAGCATCAAATAAGCAGTGAAAATAGTTAAACAGCATAAATGAGTTTTGTTTTTTTATTTTTTTAATCAATCTGATTTTATCTCAGCATCAAATAACCAGTTAAAATAGTTAAACAGCATAAATGAGTTTTGTTTTTTTATTTTTTTAATCAATCTGATTTTATCTCAGCATCAAATAACCAGTTAAAATATTTAAACTAGTTAGAGAAGGTGTTTTTTTTTTTTTAAATCTGCCTGTTTAACAATTTTATTTTCTTCCAGCATCAAATGACCGGTGACAATATTTAAAGATGATAAATAGAGTTTTTTTTTAAAACAATTAGAGCAATAGACGACGCATAATCTATCCTATGCGTCGCCAGATATCCTTTTTTTTCATATAGTTTTTTAAAACCTTCATTTTTAACAATTTGATTTTGTTGGAGCATCAAATAACCAGTGAAGATATTTAAACAAGATAAATAGAGTTTTTTTTTTTTAATTTTAGTAATATGCGTCGCCTAATACCCTATATATATATTTTTTTAAACCATCATTTTTAACAATAGGATTTTAGTTGAGCATCAAATAACCAGTTAAAATATTTAAACAATAACAAGAGAGTTTTTTTTTTTTTTAATTATAGTAATAGGCGACGCATCATCAGTACTATGCGTCGCCTAATACCCAATTTCTTTTTTTTTTTTTTTCTTTCAAAAAAACCATGCTTTTTAACAATTTGATTTTCTTCCAGCATCAAATAAGCAGTGAAAATAGTTAAACAACATAAATGAGTTTTGTTTTTTTATTTTTTTAATCAATCTGATTTTATCTCAGTATCAAATAACCAGTTAAAATATTTAAACTAGTTAGAGAAGGTGTTTTTTTTTTTAAATCTGCCTGTTTAACAATTTTATTTTCTTTCAGCATCAAATGACCGGTGACAATATTTAAAGATGATAAATAGAGTTTTTTTTTTTTTTTAAATTAGAGTAATAGACGAGGCATAATCTATCCTATGCGTCGCCTGATACCCTTTTTTTTCATATAGTTTTTTAAAACCTTCATTTTTAACAATTTGATTTTGTTGGGGCATCAAATAATCAGTGAAGATATTTAAACAAGATAAATAGAGTTTTTTTTTTTAATTTTAGTAATAGGCGACGCATAATCATGATTATGCGTCGCCTAATACCCTATATATATATATATATATTTTTTTTTTAAACCTTCATTTTTAACAGTTGGATTTTAGTTGAGCATCAAATAACCAGTTAAAATATTTAAACAATAACAAGAGAGTTTTTTTTTTCTTTTAATTATAGTAATAGGCGACGCATAATCAGTACTATGCGTCGCCTAATACCCAATTTCTTTTTTTTTTTCTTTCAAAAAAACCATGCTTTTTAACAATTTGATTTTCTTCCAGCATCAAATAAGCAGTGAAAATAGTTAAACAACATAAATGAGTTTTGTTTTTTTATTTTTTTAATCAATCTGATTTTATCTCAGCATCAAATAAGTAGTTAAAATATTTAAACTAGTTAGAGAAGGTGTTTTTTCTTTTAAAATCTGCCTGTTTAACAATTTTAATTTCTTCCAGAATCAAATGACCGGTGACAATATTTAAAGATGATTAATAGAGTTTTTTTTAAAAAAAAAATTAGAGCAATAGACGACGCATAATCTATCCTATGCATCGCCTGATACCCTTTTTTTTCATATAGTTTTTTAAAACCTTCATTTTTAACAATTTGATTTTGTTGGAGCATCAAATAACCAGTGAAGATATTTAAACAAGATAAATAGAGTTTTTTTTTTTTTTTTAGTTTTAGTAATATGCGTCGCCTAATACCCTATATATATATATATATATTTTTTAAACCTTCATTTTTAACAATTGGATTTTAGTTGAGCATCAAATAACCAGTTAAAATATTTAAACAATAACAAGAGAGTTTTTTTTTTGTTTTAATTATAGTAATAGGCGACGCATAATCAGTACTATGCGTCGCCTAATACCCAATTTCTTTTTTTTTCTTTTTTTCTTTCAAAAAAACCATGCTTTTTAACAATTTGATTTTCTTCCAGCATCAAATAAGCAGTGAAAATAGTTAAACAACATAAATGAGTTTTGTTTTTTTATTTTTTTAATCAATCTGATTTTATCTCAGCATCAAATAACCAGTTAAAATATTTAAACTAGTTAGAAAAGGTGTTTTTTTTTTAAAATCTGCCTGTTTAACAATTTTATTTTCTTCCAACATCAAATGACCGGTGACAATATTTAAAGATGATAAATAGAGTTTTTTTTTTTTGAAAATTAGAGTAATAGACGACGCATAATCTATCCTATGCGTCGCCTGATACCCTTTTTTTTCATATAGTTTTTTAAAACCTTCATTTTTAACAATTTAATTTTGTTGGAGCATCAAATAACCAGGGAAGATATTTAAACAAGATAAATAGAGTTTTTTTTTTTTTTAATTTTAGTAATAGGCGACGCATAATCATGATTATGCGTTGCCTAATACCCTATATATATATATATATATTTTTTTTTTTTAAACCTTCATTTTTAACAATTGGATTTTAGTTGAGCATCAAATAACCAGTTAAAATATTTAAACAATAACAAGAGAGTTTTTTTTTTCTTTTAATTATAGTAATAGGCGACGCATAATCAGTACTATGCGTCGCCTAATACCCAATTTCTTTTTTTTTTTCTTTCAAAAAAACCATGCTTTTTAACAATTTGATTTTCTTCCAGCATCAAATAAGCAGTGAAAATAGTTAAACAACATAAATGAGTTTTGTTTTTTTATTTTTTTAATCAATCTGATTTTATCTCAGCATCAAATAAGTAGTTAAAATATTTAAACTAGTTAGAGAAGGTGTTTTTTCTTTTAAAATCTGCCTGTTTAACAATTTTAATTTCTTCCAGAATCAAATGACCGGTGACAATATTTAAAGATGATTAATAGAGTTTTTTTTAAAAAAAAAATTAGAGCAATAGACGACGCATAATCTATCCTATGCATCGCCTGATACCCTTTTTTTTCATATAGTTTTTTAAAACCTTCATTTTTAACAATTTGATTTTGTTGGAGCATCAAATAACCAGTGAAGATATTTAAACAAGATAAATAGAGTTTTTTTTTTTTTTTTAGTTTTAGTAATATGCGTCGCCTAATACCCTATATATATATTTTTTTAAAGCTTCATTTTTAACAATAGGATTTTAGTTGAGCATCAAATAACCAGTGAAAATATTTAAACAATAACAAGAGAGTTTTTTTTTTTTTAATTATAGTAATAGGCAAAGCATAATCAGTACTATGCGTCGCCTAATACCCAATTTCTTTTTTTTTTTCTTTCAAAAAAACCATGCTTTTTAACAATTTGATTTTCTTCCAGCATCAAATAAGCAGTGAAAATAGTTAAACAAAATAAATGAGTTTTGTTTTTTTATTTTTTTAATCAATCTGATTTTATCTCAGCATCAAATAACCAGTTAAAATATTTAAACTAGTTAGAGAAGGTGTTTTTTTTTTTTAAAATCTTCCTGTTTAACAATTTTATTTTCTTGCAGCATCAAATGACCGGTGACAATATTTAAAGATGATAAACAGAGTTTTTTTTTTTTAAAAATTAGAGCAATAGACGACGCATAATCTATCCTATGCGTCGCCTGATACCCTTTTTTTTCATATAGTTTTTGAAAACCTTCATTTTTAACAATTTGATTTTGTTGGAGCATCAAATAACCAGTGAAGATATTTAAACAAGATAAATAGAGTTTTTTTTTTTTTTTAATTTTAGTAATAGGCGACGCATAATCATGATTATGCGTCGCCTAATACCCTATATATATATATTTTTTTAAACCTTCATTTTTAACAATTGGATTTTAGTTGAGCATCAAATAACCAGTTAAAATATTTAAACAATAACAAGAGAGTTTTTTTTTTTTTTAATTATAGTAATAGGCGACGCATAATCAGTACTATGCGTCTCCTAATACCCAATTTCTTTTTTTTTTTTTCAAAAAAACCATGCTTTTTAACAATTTGATTTTCTTCCAGTATCAAATAAGCAGTGAAAATAGTTAAACAGCATAAATGAGTTTTGTTTTTTTATTTTTTTAATCAATCTGATTTTATCTCAGCATCAAATAACCAGTTAAAATATTTAAACTAGTTAGAAAAGGTGTTTTTTTTTTAAAATCTGCCTGTTTAACAATTTTATTTTCTTCCAACATCAAATGACCGGTGACAATATTTAAAGATGATAAATAGAGTTTTTTTTTTTTGAAAATTAGAGTAATAGACGACGCATAATCTATCCTATGCGTCGCCTGATACCCTTTTTTTTCATATAGTTTTTTAAAACCTTCATTTTTAACAATTTAATTTTGTTGGAGCATCAAATAACCAGTGAAGATATTTAAACAAGATAAATAGAGTTTTTTTTTTTTTTAATTTTAGTAATAGGCGACGCATAATCATGATTATGCGTTGCCTAATACCCTATATATATATATATATATATATTTTTTTTAAACCTTCATTTTTAACAATTGGATTTTAGTTGAGCATCAAATAACCAGTTAAAATATTTAAACAATAACAAGAGAGTTTTTTTTTTCTTTTAATTATAGTAATAGGCGACGCATAATCAGTACTATGCGTCGCCTAATACCCAATTTCTTTTTTTTTTTCTTTCAAAAAAACCATGCTTTTTAACAATTTGATTTTCTTCCAGCATCAAATAAGCAGTGAAAATAGTTAAACAACATAAATGAGTTTTGTTTTTTTATTTTTTTAATCAATCTGATTTTATCTCAGCATCAAATAAGTAGTTAAAATATTTAAACTAGTTAGAGAAGGTGTTTTTTCTTTTAAAATCTGCCTGTTTAACAATTTTAATTTCTTCCAGAATCAAATGACCGGTGACAATATTTAAAGATGATTAATAGAGTTTTTTTTAAAAAAAAAATTAGAGCAATAGACGACGCATAATCTATCCTATGCATCGCCTGATACCCTTTTTTTTCATATAGTTTTTTAAAACCTTCATTTTTAACAATTTGATTTTGTTGGAGCATCAAATAACCAGTGAAGATATTTAAACAAGATAAATAGAGTTTTTTTTTTTTTTTTAGTTTTAGTAATATGCGTCGCCTAATACCCTATATATATATTTTTTTAAAGCTTCATTTTTAACAATAGGATTTTAGTTGAGCATCAAATAACCAGTGAAAATATTTAAACAATAACAAGAGAGTTTTTTTTTTTTTAATTATAGTAATAGGCAAAGCATAATCAGTACTATGCGTCGCCTAATACCCAATTTCTTTTTTTTTTTCTTTCAAAAAAACCATGCTTTTTAACAATTTGATTTTCTTCCAGCATCAAATAAGCAGTGAAAATAGTTAAACAAAATAAATGAGTTTTGTTTTTTTATTTTTTTAATCAATCTGATTTTATCTCAGCATCAAATAACCAGTTAAAATATTTAAACTAGTTAGAGAAGGTGTTTTTTTTTTTTTAAATCTTCCTGTTTAACAATTTTATTTTCTTGCAGCATCAAATGACCGGTGACAATATTTAAAGATGATAAACAGAGTTTTTTTTTTTTAAAAATTAGAGCAATAGACGACGCATAATCTATCCTATGCGTCGCCTGATACCCTTTTTTTTCATATAGTTTTTTAAAACCTTCATTTTTAACAATTTGATTTTGTTGGAGCATCAAATAACCAGTGAAGATATTTAAACAAGATAAATAGAGTTTTTTTTTTTTTTTAATTTTAGTAATAGGCGACGCATAATCATGATTATGCGTCGCCTAATACCCTATATATATATATTTTTTTAAACCTTCATTTTTAACAATTGGATTTTAGTTGAGCATCAAATAACCAGTTAAAATATTTAAACAATAACAAGAGAGTTTTTTTTTTTTTTAATTATAGTAATAGGCGACGCATAATCAGTACTATGCGTCTCCTAATACCCAATTTCTTTTTTTTTTTTTCAAAAAAACCATGCTTTTTAACAATTTGATTTTCTTCCAGCATCAAATAAGCAGTGAAAATAGTTAAACAGCATAAATGAGTTTTGTTTTTTTATTTTTTTAATCAATCTGATTTTATCTCAGCATCAAATAACCAGTTAAAATATTTAAACTAGTTAGAGAAGGTGTTTTTTTTTTTTTAAATCTGCCTGTTTAACAATTTTATTTTCTTCCAGCATCAAATGACCGGTGACAATATTTAAAGATGATAAATAGAGTTTTTTTTTAAAAAAAAATTAGAGCAATAGACGACGCATAATCTATCCTATGCGTCGCCTGATACCCTTTTTTTTCATATAGTTTTTTAAAACCTTCATTTTTAACAATTTGATTTTGTTGGAGCATCAAATAACCAGTGAAGATATTTAAACAAGATAAATAGAGTTTTTTTTTTTTTTTTTTAGTTTTAGTAATAGGCGACGCATAATCATGATTATACGTCGCCTAATACCCTATATATATATATATATATATATTTTTAAACCTTCATTTTTAACAATTGGATTTTTGTTGAGCATCAAATAACCAGTTAAAATATTTAAACAATAACAAGAGAGTTTTTTTTTTTTTTAATTATAGTAATAGGCGACGCATAATCAGTACTATGCGTCGCCTAATACCCAATTTCTTTTTTTTTTTTTCTTTCAAAAAAACCATGCTTTTTAACAATTTGATTTTCTTCCAGCATCAAATAAGCAGTGAAAATAGTTAAACAACATAAATGAGTTTTGTTTTTTTATTTTTTTAATCAATCTGATTTTATCTAAGCATCAAATAACCAGTTAAAATATTTAAACTAGTTAGAGAAGGTGTTTTTTTTTTTTAAAATCTGCCTGTTTAAGAATTTTATTTTCTTCCGGCATCAAATGACCGGTGACAATATTTAAAGATGATAAATAGAGTTTTTTTTAAAAAAAAGTAGAGTAATAGACGACGCATAATCTATCCTATGCGTCGCCTGATACCCTTTTTTTTCATATAGTTTTTTAAAACCTTCATTTTTAACAATTTGATTTTGTTGGAGCATCAAATAACCAGTGAAGATATTTAAACAAGATAAATAGAGTTTTTTTTTTTTTTTAATTTTAGTAATAGGCGACGCATAATCAGTACTATGCGTCGCCTAATACCCAATTTCTTTTTTTTTTTTTCTTTCAAAAAAACCATGCTTTTTAACAATTTGATTTTCTTCCAGCATCAAATAAGCAGTGAAAATAGTTAAACAACATAAATGAGTTTTGTTTTTTTATTTTTTTAATCAATCTGATTTTATCTCAGCATCAAATAAGCAGTTAAAATATTTAAACTAGTTAGAGAAGGTGTTTTTTTTTTTTAAAATCTTCCTGTTTAACAATTTTATTTTCTTGCAGCATCAAATGACCGGTGACAATATTTAAAGATGATAAACAGAGTTTTTTTTTAAAAAAAATTAGAGCAATAGACGACGCATAATCTATCCTATGCGTCGCCTGATAACCTTTTTTTTCATATAGTTTTTGAAAACCTTCATTTTTAACAATTTGATTTTGTTGGAGCATCAAATAACCAGTGAAGATATTTAAACAAGATAAATAGAGTTTTTTTTTTTTTTTTAATTTTAGTAATAGGCGACGCATAATCATGATTATGCGTCGCCTAATACCCTATATATATATATATTTTTTTAAACCTTCATTTTTAACAATTGGATTTTAGTTGAGCATCAAATAACCAGTTAAAATATTTAAACAATAACAAGAGAGTTTTTTTTTTTTTAATTATAGTAATAGGCGACGCATAATCAGTACTATGCGTCTCCTAATACCCAATTTCTTTTTTTTTTTTTCAAAAAAACCATGCTTTTTAACAATTTGATTTTCTTCCAGCATCAAATAAGCAGTGAAAATAGTTAAACAGCATAAATGAGTTTTGTTTTTTTATTTTTTTAATCAATCTGATTTTATCTCAGCATCAAATAACCAGTTAAAATAGTTAAACAGCATAAATGAGTTTTGTTTTTTTATTTTTTTAACCAATCTGATTTTATCTCAGCATCAAATAACCAGTTAAAATATTTAAACTAGTTAGAGAAGGTGTTTTTTTTTTTTTAAATCTGCCTGTTTAACAATTTTATTTTCTTCCAGCATCAAATGACCGGTGACAATATTTAAAGATGATAAATAGAGTTTTTTTTTAAAACAATTAGAGCAATAGACGACGCATAATCTATCCTATGCGTCGCCAGATATCCTTTTTTTTCATATAGTTTTTTAAAACCTTCATTTTTAACAATTTGATTTTGTTGGAGCATCAAATAACCAGTGAAGATATTTAAACAAGATAAATAGAGTTTTTTTTTTTTAATTTTAGTAATATGCGTCGCCTAATACCCTATATATATATTTTTTTAAACCATCATTTTTAACAATAGGATTTTAGTTGAGCATCAAATAACCAGTTAAAATATTTAAACAATAACAAGAGAGTTTTTTTTTTTTTTAATTATAGTAATAGGCGACGCATAATCAGTACTATGCGTCGCCTAATATCCAATTTCTTTTTTTTTTTCTTTCAAAAAAACCATGCTTTTTAACAATTTGATTTTCTTCCTGCATCAAATAAGGAGTGAAAATAGTTAAACAACATAAATGAGTTTTGCTTTTTTATTTTTTTAATCAATCTGATTTTATCTCAGCATCAAATAACAAGTTAAAATATTTAAACTAGTTAGAGAAGGTGTTTTTTCTTTTAAAATCTGCCTGTTTAACAATTTTAATTTCTTCCAGAATCAAATGACCGGTGACAACATTTAAAGATGATAAATAGAGTTTTTTTTTTAAAAAAAATTAGAGCAATAGACGACGCATAATCTATCCTATGCGTCGCCTGATACCCTTTTTTTTCATATAGTTTTTTAAAACCTTCATTTTTAACAATTTGATTTTGTTGGAGCATCAAATAACCAGTGAAGATATTTAAACAAGATAAATAGAGTTTTTTTTTTTTTTTTTTAGTTTTAGTAATAGGCGACGCATAATCATGATTATACGTCGCCTAATACCCTATATATATATATATATATATATATTTTTAAACCTTCATTTTTAACAATTGGATTTTTGTTGAGCATCAAATAACCAGTTAAAATATTTAAACAATAACAAGAGAGTTTTTTTTTTTTTTAATTATAGTAATAGGCGACGCATAATCAGTACTATGCGTCGCCTAATACCCAATTTCTTTTTTTTTTTTTCTTTCAAAAAAACCATGCTTTTTAACAATTTGATTTTCTTCCAGCATCAAATAAGCAGTGAAAATAGTTAAACAACATAAATGAGTTTTGTTTTTTTATTTTTTTAATCAATCTGATTTTATCTAAGCATCAAATAACCAGTTAAAATATTTAAACTAGTTAGAGAAGGTGTTTTTTTTTTTTAAAATCTGCCTGTTTAAGAATTTTATTTTCTTCCGGCATCAAATGACCGGTGACAATATTTAAAGATGATAAATAGAGTTTTTTTTAAAAAAAAGTAGAGTAATAGACGACGCATAATCTATCCTATGCGTCGCCTGATACCCTTTTTTTTCATATAGTTTTTTAAAACCTTCATTTTTAACAATTTGATTTTGTTGGAGCATCAAATAACCAGTGAAGATATTTAAACAAGATAAATAGAGTTTTTTTTTTTTTTTAATTTTAGTAATAGGCGACGCATAATCAGTACTATGCGTCGCCTAATACCCAATTTCTTTTTTTTTTTTTCTTTCAAAAAAACCATGCTTTTTAACAATTTGATTTTCTTCCAGCATCAAATAAGCAGTGAAAATAGTTAAACAACATAAATGAGTTTTGTTTTTTTATTTTTTTAATCAATCTGATTTTATCTCAGCATCAAATAAGCAGTTAAAATATTTAAACTAGTTAGAGAAGGTGTTTTTTTTTTTTTAAATCTTCCTGTTTAACAATTTTATTTTCTTGCAGCATCAAATGACCGGTGACAATATTTAAAGATGATAAACAGAGTTTTTTTTTAAAAAAAATTAGAGCAATAGACGACGCATAATCTATCCTATGCGTCGCCTGATAACCTTTTTTTTCATATAGTTTTTGAAAACCTTCATTTTTAACAATTTGATTTTGTTGGAGCATCAAATAACCAGTGAAGATATTTAAACAAGATAAATAGAGTTTTTTTTTTTTTTTAATTTTAGTAATAGGCGACGCATAATCATGATTATGCGTCGCCTAATACCCTATATATATATATATATTTTTTTAAACCTTCATTTTTAACAATTGGATTTTAGTTGAGCATCAAATAACCAGTTAAAATATTTAAACAATAACAAGAGAGTTTTTTTTTTTTTAATTATAGTAATAGGCGACGCATAATCAGTACTATGCGTCTCCTAATACCCAATTTCTTTTTTTTTTTTTCAAAAAAACCATGCTTTTTAACAATTTGATTTTCTTCCAGCATCAAATAAGCAGTGAAAATAGTTAAACAGCATAAATGAGTTTTGTTTTTTTATTTTTTTAATCAATCTGATTTTATCTCAGCATCAAATAACCAGTTAAAATAGTTAAACAGCATAAATGAGTTTTGTTTTTTTATTTTTTTAACCAATCTGATTTTATCTCAGCATCAAATAACCAGTTAAAATATTTAAACTAGTTAGAGAAGGTGTTTTTTTTTTTTTAAATCTGCCTGTTTAACAATTTTATTTTCTTCCAGCATCAAATGACCGGTGACAATATTTAAAGATGATAAATAGAGTTTTTTTTTAAAACAATTAGAGCAATAGACGACGCATAATCTATCCTATGCGTCGCCAGATATCCTTTTTTTTCATATAGTTTTTTAAAACCTTCATTTTTAACAATTTGATTTTGTTGGAGCATCAAATAACCAGTGAAGATATTTAAACAAGATAAATAGAGTTTTTTTTTTTTAATTTTAGTAATATGCGTCGCCTAATACCCTATATATATATTTTTTTAAACCATCATTTTTAACAATAGGATTTTAGTTGAGCATCAAATAACCAGTTAAAATATTTAAACAATAACAAGAGAGTTTTTTTTTTTTTTAATTATAGTAATAGGCGACGCATAATCAGTACTATGCGTCGCCTAATATCCAATTTCTTTTTTTTTTTCTTTCAAAAAAACCATGCTTTTTAACAATTTGATTTTCTTCCTGCATCAAATAAGGAGTGAAAATAGTTAAACAACATAAATGAGTTTTGCTTTTTTATTTTTTTAATCAATCTGATTTTATCTCAGCATCAAATAACAAGTTAAAATATTTAAACTAGTTAGAGAAGGTGTTTTTTCTTTTAAAATCTGCCTGTTTAACAATTTTAATTTCTTCCAGAATCAAATGACCGGTGACAACATTTAAAGATGATAAATAGAGTTTTTTTTTTAAAAAAAATTAGAGCAATAGACGACGCATAATCTATCCTATGCGTCGCCTGATACCCTTTTTTTTCATATAGTTTTTTAAAACCTTCATTTTTAACAATTTGATTTTGTTGGAGCATCAAATAACCAGTGAAGATATTTAAACAAGATAAATAGAGTTTTTTTTTTTTTTTTTTAGTTTTAGTAATAGGCGACGCATAATCATGATTATACGTCGCCTAATACCCTATATATATATATATATATATATTTTTAAACCTTCATTTTTAACAATTGGATTTTTGTTGAGCATCAAATAACCAGTTAAAATATTTAAACAATAACAAGAGAGTTTTTTTTTTTTTTAATTATAGTAATAGGCGACGCATAATCAGTACTATGCGTCGCCTAATACCCAATTTCTTTTTTTTTTTTTCTTTCAAAAAAACCATGCTTTTTAACAATTTGATTTTCTTCCAGCATCAAATAAGCAGTGAAAATAGTTAAACAACATAAATGAGTTTTGTTTTTTTATTTTTTTAATCAATCTGATTTTATCTAAGCATCAAATAACCAGTTAAAATATTTAAACTAGTTAGAGAAGGTGTTTTTTTTTTTTAAAATCTGCCTGTTTAAGAATTTTATTTTCTTCCGGCATCAAATGACCGGTGACAATATTTAAAGATGATAAATAGAGTTTTTTTTAAAAAAAAGTAGAGTAATAGACGACGCATAATCTATCCTATGCGTCGCCTGATACCCTTTTTTTTCATATAGTTTTTTAAAACCTTCATTTTTAACAATTTGATTTTGTTGGAGCATCAAATAACCAGTGAAGATATTTAAACAAGATAAATAGAGTTTTTTTTTTTTTTTAATTTTAGTAATAGGCGACGCATAATCAGTACTATGCGTCGCCTAATACCCAATTTCTTTTTTTTTTTTTCTTTCAAAAAAACCATGCTTTTTAACAATTTGATTTTCTTCCAGCATCAAATAAGCAGTGAAAATAGTTAAACAACATAAATGAGTTTTGTTTTTTTATTTTTTTAATCAATCTGATTTTATCTCAGCATCAAATAAGCAGTTAAAATATTTAAACTAGTTAGAGAAGGTGTTTTTTTTTTTTAAAATCTTCCTGTTTAACAATTTTATTTTCTTGCAGCATCAAATGACCGGTGACAATATTTAAAGATGATAAACAGAGTTTTTTTTTAAAAAAAATTAGAGCAATAGACGACGCATAATCTATCCTATGCGTCGCCTGATAACCTTTTTTTTCATATAGTTTTTGAAAACCTTCATTTTTAACAATTTGATTTTGTTGGAGCATCAAATAACCAGTGAAGATATTTAAACAAGATAAATAGAGTTTTTTTTTTTTTTTTAATTTTAGTAATAGGCGACGCATAATCATGATTATGCGTCGCCTAATACCCTATATATATATATATATTTTTTTAAACCTTCATTTTTAACAATTGGATTTTAGTTGAGCATCAAATAACCAGTTAAAATATTTAAACAATAACAAGAGAGTTTTTTTTTTTTTAATTATAGTAATAGGCGACGCATAATCAGTACTATGCGTCTCCTAATACCCAATTTCTTTTTTTTTTTTTCAAAAAAACCATGCTTTTTAACAATTTGATTTTCTTCCAGCATCAAATAAGCAGTGAAAATAGTTAAACAGCATAAATGAGTTTTGTTTTTTTATTTTTTTAATCAATCTGATTTTATCTCAGCATCAAATAACCAGTTAAAATAGTTAAACAGCATAAATGAGTTTTGTTTTTTTATTTTTTTAACCAATCTGATTTTATCTCAGCATCAAATAACCAGTTAAAATATTTAAACTAGTTAGAGAAGGTGTTTTTTTTTTTTTAAATCTGCCTGTTTAACAATTTTATTTTCTTCCAGCATCAAATGACCGGTGACAATATTTAAAGATGATAAATAGAGTTTTTTTTTAAAACAATTAGAGCAATAGACGACGCATAATCTATCCTATGCGTCGCCAGATATCCTTTTTTTTCATATAGTTTTTTAAAACCTTCATTTTTAACAATTTGATTTTGTTGGAGCATCAAATAACCAGTGAAGATATTTAAACAAGATAAATAGAGTTTTTTTTTTTTAATTTTAGTAATATGCGTCGCCTAATACCCTATATATATATTTTTTTAAACCATCATTTTTAACAATAGGATTTTAGTTGAGCATCAAATAACCAGTTAAAATATTTAAACAATAACAAGAGAGTTTTTTTTTTTTTAATTATAGTAATAGGCGACGCATCATCAGTACTATGCGTCGCCTAATACCCAATTTCTTTTTTTTTTTTTTTCTTTCAAAAAAACCATGCTTTTTAACAATTTGATTTTCTTCCAGCATCAAATAAGCAGTGAAAATAGTTAAACAACATAAATGAGTTTTGTTTTTTTATTTTTTTTTATTTTTTTAATCAATCTGATTTTATCTCAGTATCAAATAACCAGTTAAGATATTTAAACTAGTTAGAGAAGGTGTTTTTTTTTTTTAAAATCTTCCTGTTTAACAATTTTATTTTCTTGCAGCATCAAATGACCGGTGACAATATTTAAAGATGATAAACAGAGTTTTTTTTAAAAAAAAATTAGAGCAATAGACGACGCATAATCTATCCTATGCGTCGCCTGATAACCTTTTTTTTCATATAGTTTTTGAAAACCTTCATTTTTAACAATTTAATTTTGTTGGAGCATCAAATAACCAGTGAAGATATTTAAACAAGATAAATAGAGTTTTTTTTTTTTTTTTAGTTTTAGTAATAGGCGACGCATAATCATGATTATGCGTCGCCTAATACCCTATATATATATATATATATATATATATTTTTAAACCTTCATTTTTAACAATTGGATTTTAGTTGAGCATCAAATAACCAGTTAAAATATTTAAACAATAACAAGAGAGTTTTTTTTTTCTTTTAATTATAGTAATAGGCGACGCATAATCAGTACTATGCGTCGCCTAATACCCAATTTCTTTTTTTTTTTTTCTTTCAAAAAAACCATGCTTTTTAACAATTTGATTTTCTTCCAGCATCAAATAAGCAGTGAAAATAGTTAAACAACATAAATGAGTTTTGTTTTTTTATTTTTTTAATCAATCTGATTTTATCTCAGCATCAAATAAGCAGTTAAAATATTTAAACTAGTTAGAGAAGGTGTTTTTTTTTTTTAAAATCTTCCTGTTTAACAATTTTATTTTCTTGCAGCATCAAATGACCGGTGACAATATTTAAAGATGATAAACAGAGTTTTTTTTAAAAAAAAATTAGAGCAATAGACGACGCATAATCTATCCTATGCGTCGCCTGATAACCTTTTTTTTCATATAGTTTTTGAAAACCTTCATTTTTAACAATTTGATTTTGTTGGAGCATCAAATAACCAGTGAAGATATTTAAACAAGATAAATAGAGTTTTTTTTTTTTTTTTAATTTTAGTAATAGGCGACGCATAATCATGATTATGCGTCGCCTAATACCCTATATATATATATATTTTTTTAAACCTTCATTTTTAACAATTGGATTTTAGTTGAGCATCAAATAACCAGTTAAAATATTTAAACAATAACAAGAGAGTTTTTTTTTTTTTAATTATAGTAATAGGCGACGCATAATCAGTACTATGCGTCTCCTAATACCCAATTTCTTTTTTTTTTTTTCAAAAAAACCATGCTTTTTAACAATTTGATTTTCTTCCAGCATCAAATAAGCAGTGAAAATAGTTAAACAGCATAAATGAGTTTTGTTTTTTTATTTTTTTAATCAATCTGATTTTATCTCAGCATCAAATAACCAGTTAAAATAGTTAAACAGCATAAATGAGTTTTGTTTTTTTATTTTTTTAATCAATCTGATTTTATCTCAGCATCAAATAACCAGTTAAAATATTTAAACTAGTTAGAGAAGGTGTTTTTTTTTTTTTAAATCTGCCTGTTTAACAATTTTATTTTCTTCCAGCATCAAATGACCGGTGACAATATTTAAAGATGATAAATAGAGTTTTTTTTTAAAACAATTAGAGCAATAGACGACGCATAATCTATCCTATGCGTCGCCAGATATCCTTTTTTTTCATATAGTTTTTTAAAACCTTCATTTTTAACAATTTGATTTTGTTGGAGCATCAAATAACCAGTGAAGATATTTAAACAAGATAAATAGAGTTTTTTTTTTTTAATTTTAGTAATATGCGTCGCCTAATACCCTATATATATATTTTTTTAAACCATCATTTTTAACAATAGGATTTTAGTTGAGCATCAAATAACCAGTTAAAATATTTAAACAATAACAAGAGAGTTTTTTTTTTTTTTAATTATAGTAATAGGCGACGCATCATCAGTACTATGCGTCGCCTAATACCCAATTTCTTTTTTTTTTTTTTTCTTTCAAAAAAACCATGCTTTTTAACAATTTGATTTTCTTCCAGCATCAAATAAGCAGTGAAAATAGTTAAACAACATAAATGAGTTTTGTTTTTTTATTTTTTTAATCAATCTGATTTTATCTCAGTATCAAATAACCAGTTAAAATATTTAAACTAGTTAGAGAAGGTGTTTTTTTTTTTTAAATCTGCCTGTTTAACAATTTTATTTTCTTTCAGCATCAAATGACCGGTGACAATATTTAAAGATGATAAATAGAGTTTTTTTTTTTTTTTAAATTAGAGTAATAGACGAGGCATAATCTATCCTATGCGTCGCCTGATACCCTTTTTTTTCATATAGTTTTTTAAAACCTTCATTTTTAACAATTTAATTTTGTTGGAGCATCAAATAACCAGGGAAGATATTTAAACAAGATAAATAGAGTTTTTTTTTTTTTTAATTTTAGTAATAGGCGACGCATAATCATGATTATGCGTTGCCTAATACCCTATATATATATATATATATATTTTTTTTTTAAACCTTCATTTTTAACAATTGGATTTTAGTTGAGCATCAAATAACCAGTTAAAATATTTAAACAATAACAAGAGAGTTTTTTTTTTCTTTTAATTATAGTAATAGGCGACGCATAATCAGTACTATGCGTCGCCTAATACCCAATTTCTTTTTTTTTTTCTTTCAAAAAAACCATGCTTTTTAACAATTTGATTTTCTTCCAGCATCAAATAAGCAGTGAAAATAGTTAAACAACATAAATGAGTTTTGTTTTTTTATTTTTTTAATCAATCTGATTTTATCTCAGCATCAAATAAGTAGTTAAAATATTTAAACTAGTTAGAGAAGGTGTTTTTTCTTTTAAAATCTGCCTGTTTAACAATTTTAATTTCTTCCAGAATCAAATGACCGGTGACAATATTTAAAGATGATTAATAGAGTTTTTTTTAAAAAAAAAATTAGAGCAATAGACGACGCATAATCTATCCTATGCATCGCCTGATACCCTTTTTTTTCATATAGTTTTTTAAAACCTTCATTTTTAACAATTTGATTTTGTTGGAGCATCAAATAACCAGTGAAGATATTTAAACAAGATAAATAGAGTTTTTTTTTTTTTTTTAGTTTTAGTAATATGCGTCGCCTAATACCCTATATATATATTTTTTTAAAGCTTCATTTTTAACAATAGGATTTTAGTTGAGCATCAAATAACCAGTGAAAATATTTAAACAATAACAAGAGAGTTTTTTTTTTTTTAATTATAGTAATAGGCGACGCATAATCAGTACTATGCGTCTCCTAATACCCAATTTCTTTTTTTTTTTTTCAAAAAAACCATGCTTTTTAACAATTTGATTTTCTTCCAGTATCAAATAAGCAGTGAAAATAGTTAAACAGCATAAATGAGTTTTGTTTTTTTATTTTTTTAATCAATCTGATTTTATCTCAGCATCAAATAACCAGTTAAAATATTTAAACTAGTTAGAAAAGGTGTTTTTTTTTTAAAATCTGCCTGTTTAACAATTTTATTTTCTTCCAACATCAAATGACCGGTGACAATATTTAAAGATGATAAATAGAGTTTTTTTTTTTTGAAAATTAGAGTAATAGACGACGCATAATCTATCCTATGCGTCGCCTGATACCCTTTTTTTTCATATAGTTTTTTAAAACCTTCATTTTTAACAATTTAATTTTGTTGGAGCATCAAATAACCAGTTAAGATATTTAAACAAGATAAATAGAGTTTTTTTTTTTTTTAATTTTAGTAATAGGCGACGCATAATCATGATTATGCGTTGCCTAATACCCTATATATATATATATATATATTTTTTTTTTAAACCTTCATTTTTAACAATTGGATTTTAGTTGAGCATCAAATAACCAGTTAAAATATTTAAACAATAACAAGAGAGTTTTTTTTTTCTTTTAATTATAGTAATAGGCGACGCATAATCAGTACTATGCGTCGCCTAATACCCAATTTCTTTTTTTTTTTCTTTCAAAAAAACCATGCTTTTTAACAATTTGATTTTCTTCCAGCATCAAATAAGCAGTGAAAATAGTTAAACAACATAAATGAGTTTTGTTTTTTTATTTTTTTAATCAATCTGATTTTATCTCAGCATCAAATAAGTAGTTAAAATATTTAAACTAGTTAGAGAAGGTGTTTTTTCTTTTAAAATCTGCCTGTTTAACAATTTTAATTTCTTCCAGAATCAAATGACCGGTGACAATATTTAAAGATGATTAATAGAGTTTTTTTTAAAAAAAAAATTAGAGCAATAGACGACGCATAATCTATCCTATGCATCGCCTGATACCCTTTTTTTTCATATAGTTTTTTAAAACCTTCATTTTTAACAATTTGATTTTGTTGGAGCATCAAATAACCAGTGAAGATATTTAAACAAGATAAATAGAGTTTTTTTTTTTTTTTTAGTTTTAGTAATATGCGTCGCCTAATACCCTATATATATATTTTTTTAAAGCTTCATTTTTAACAATAGGATTTTAGTTGAGCATCAAATAACCAGTGAAAATATTTAAACAATAACAAGAGAGTTTTTTTTTTTTTAATTATAGTAATAGGCAAAGCATAATCAGTACTATGCGTCGCCTAATACCCAATTTCTTTTTTTTTTTCTTTCAAAAAAACCATGCTTTTTAACAATTTGATTTTCTTCCAGCATCAAATAAGCAGTGAAAATAGTTAAACAAAATAAATGAGTTTTGTTTTTTTATTTTTTTAATCAATCTGATTTTATCTCAGCATCAAATAACCAGTTAAAATATTTAAACTAGTTAGAGAAGGTGTTTTTTTTTTTTAAAATCTTCCTGTTTAACAATTTTATTTTCTTGCAGCATCAAATGACCGGTGACAATATTTAAAGATGATAAACAGAGTTTTTTTTTTTTAAAAATTAGAGCAATAGACGACGCATAATCTATCCTATGCGTCGCCTGATACCCTTTTTTTTCATATAGTTTTTGAAAACCTTCATTTTTAACAATTTGATTTTGTTGGAGCATCAAATAACCAGTGAAGATATTTAAACAAGATAAATAGAGTTTTTTTTTTTTTTTTAATTTTAGTAATAGGCGACGCATAATCATGATTATGCGTCGCCTAATACCCTATATATATATATTTTTTTAAACCTTCATTTTTAACAATTGGATTTTAGTTGAGCATCAAATAACCAGTTAAAATATTTAAACAATAACAAGAGAGTTTTTTTTTTTTTTAATTATAGTAATAGGCGACGCATAATCAGTACTATGCGTCTCCTAATACCCAATTTCTTTTTTTTTTTTTCAAAAAAACCATGCTTTTTAACAATTTGATTTTCTTCCAGTATCAAATAAGCAGTGAAAATAGTTAAACAGCATAAATGAGTTTTGTTTTTTTATTTTTTTAATCAATCTGATTTTATCTCAGCATCAAATAACCAGTTAAAATATTTAAACTAGTTAGAAAAGGTGTTTTTTTTTTAAAATCTGCCTGTTTAACAATTTTATTTTCTTCCAACATCAAATGACCGGTGACAATATTTAAAGATGATAAATAGAGTTTTTTTTTTTTGAAAATTAGAGTAATAGACGACGCATAATCTATCCTATGCGTCGCCTGATACCCTTTTTTTTCATATAGTTTTTTAAAACCTTCATTTTTAACAATTTAATTTTGTTGGAGCATCAAATAACCAGTTAAGATATTTAAACAAGATAAATAGAGTTTTTTTTTTTTTTAATTTTAGTAATAGGCGACGCATAATCATGATTATGCGTTGCCTAATACCCTATATATATATATATATATATATTTTTTTTTTAAACCTTCATTTTTAACAATTGGATTTTAGTTGAGCATCAAATAACCAGTTAAAATATTTAAACAATAACAAGAGAGTTTTTTTTTTCTTTTAATTATAGTAATAGGCGACGCATAATCAGTACTATGCGTCGCCTAATACCCAATTTCTTTTTTTTTTTCTTTCAAAAAAACCATGCTTTTTAACAATTTGATTTTCTTCCAGCATCAAATAAGCAGTGAAAATAGTTAAACAACATAAATGAGTTTTGTTTTTTTATTTTTTTAATCAATCTGATTTTATCTCAGCATCAAATAAGTAGTTAAAATATTTAAACTAGTTAGAGAAGGTGTTTTTTCTTTTAAAATCTGCCTGTTTAACAATTTTAATTTCTTCCAGAATCAAATGACCGGTGACAATATTTAAAGATGATTAATAGAGTTTTTTTTTAAAAAAAAATTAGAGCAATAGACGACGCATAATCTATCCTATGCATCGCCTGATACCCTTTTTTTTCATATAGTTTTTTAAAACCTTCATTTTTAACAATTTGATTTTGTTGGAGCATCAAATAACCAGTGAAGATATTTAAACAAGATAAATAGAGTTTTTTTTTTTTTTTTAGTTTTAGTAATATGCGTCGCCTAATACCCTATATATATATTTTTTTAAAGCTTCATTTTTAACAATAGGATTTTAGTTGAGCATCAAATAACCAGTGAAAATATTTAAACAATAACAAGAGAGTTTTTTTTTTTTTAATTATAGTAATAGGCAAAGCATAATCAGTACTATGCGTCGCCTAATACCCAATTTCTTTTTTTTTTTCTTTCAAAAAAACCATGCTTTTTAACAATTTGATTTTCTTCCAGCATCAAATAAGCAGTGAAAATAGTTAAACAAAATAAATGAGTTTTGTTTTTTTATTTTTTTAATCAATCTGATTTTATCTCAGCATCAAATAACCAGTTAAAATATTTAAACTAGTTAGAGAAGGTGTTTTTTTTTTTTAAAATCTTCCTGTTTAACAATTTTATTTTCTTGCAGCATCAAATGACCGGTGACAATATTTAAAGATGATAAACAGAGTTTTTTTTTTTTAAAAATTAGAGCAATAGACGACGCATAATCTATCCTATGCGTCGCCTGATACCCTTTTTTTTCATATAGTTTTTTAAAACCTTCATTTTTAACAATTTGATTTTGTTGGAGCATCAAATAACCAGTGAAGATATTTAAACAAGATAAATAGAGTTTTTTTTTTTTTTTAATTTTAGTAATAGGCGACGCATAATCATGATTATGCGTCGCCTAATACCCTATATATATATATTTTTTTAAACCTTCATTTTTAACAATTGGATTTTAGTTGAGCATCAAATAACCAGTTAAAATATTTAAACAATAACAAGAGAGTTTTTTTTTTTTTTAATTATAGTAATAGGCGACGCATAATCAGTACTATGCGTCTCCTAATACCCAATTTCTTTTTTTTTTTTTCAAAAAAACCATGCTTTTTAACAATTTGATTTTCTTCCAGCATCAAATAAGCAGTGAAAATAGTTAAACAGCATAAATGAGTTTTGTTTTTTTATTTTTTTAATCAATCTGATTTTATCTCAGCATCAAATAACCAGTTAAAATATTTAAACTAGTTAGAGAAGGTGTTTTTTTTTTTTTAAATCTGCCTGTTTAACAATTTTATTTTCTTCCAGCATCAAATGACCGGTGACAATATTTAAAGATGATAAATAGAGTTTTTTTTTAAAAAAAATTAGAGTAATAGACGAAGCATAATCTATCCTATACGTCGCCTGATACCCTTTTTTTTCATATAGTTTTTTAAAACCTTCATTTTTAACAATTTGATTTTGTTGGAGCATCAAATAACCAGTGAAGATATTTAAACAAGATAAATAGAGTTTTTTTTTTTTTTTTAATTTTAGTAATAGGCGACGCATAATCATGATTATGCGTCGCCTAATACCCTATATATATATATTTTTTTAAACCTTCATTTTTAACAATTGGATTTTAGTTGAGCATCAAATAACCAGTTAAAATATTTAAACAATAACAAGAGAGTTTTTTTTTTTTTTAATTATAGTAATAGGCGACGCATAATCAGTACTATGCGTCTCCTAATACCCAATTTCTTTTTTTTTTTTTCAAAAAAACCATGCTTTTTAACAATTTGATTTTCTTCCAGTATCAAATAAGCAGTGAAAATAGTTAAACAGCATAAATGAGTTTTGTTTTTTTATTTTTTTAATCAATCTGATTTTATCTCAGCATCAAATAACCAGTTAAAATATTTAAACTAGTTAGAAAAGGTGTTTTTTTTTTAAAATCTGCCTGTTTAACAATTTTATTTTCTTCCAACATCAAATGACCGGTGACAATATTTAAAGATGATAAATAGAGTTTTTTTTTTTTGAAAATTAGAGTAATAGACGACGCATAATCTATCCTATGCGTCGCCTGATACCCTTTTTTTTCATATAGTTTTTTAAAACCTTCATTTTTAACAATTTAATTTTGTTGGAGCATCAAATAACCAGTGAAGATATTTAAACAAGATAAATAGAGTTTTTTTTTTTTTTAATTTTAGTAATAGGCGACGCATAATCATGATTATGCGTTGCCTAATACCCTATATATATATATATATATTTTTTTTTTTAAACCTTCATTTTTAACAATTGGATTTTAGTTGAGCATCAAATAACCAGTTAAAATATTTAAACAATAACAAGAGAGTTTTTTTTTTCTTTTAATTATAGTAATAGGCGACGCATAATCAGTACTATGCGTCGCCTAATACCCAATTTCTTTTTTTTTTTCTTTCAAAAAAACCATGCTTTTTAACAATTTGATTTTCTTCCAGCATCAAATAAGCAGTGAAAATAGTTAAACAACATAAATGAGTTTTGTTTTTTTATTTTTTTAATCAATCTGATTTTATCTCAGCATCAAATAACCAGTTAAAATATTTAAACTAGTTAGAAAAGGTGTTTTTTTTTTAAAATCTGCCTGTTTAACAATTTTATTTTCTTCCAACATCAAATGACCGGTGACAATATTTAAAGATGATAAATAGAGTTTTTTTTTTTTGAAAATTAGAGTAATAGACGACGCATAATCTATCCTATGCGTCGCCTGATACCCTTTTTTTTCATATAGTTTTTTAAAACCTTCATTTTTAACAATTTAATTTTGTTGGAGCATCAAATAACCAGTTAAGATATTTAAACAAGATAAATAGAGTTTTTTTTTTTTTTAATTTTAGTAATAGGCGACGCATAATCATGATTATGCGTTGCCTAATACCCTATATATATATATATATATATTTTTTTTTTAAACCTTCATTTTTAACAATTGGATTTTAGTTGAGCATCAAATAACCAGTTAAAATATTTAAACAATAACAAGAGAGTTTTTTTTTTCTTTTAATTATAGTAATAGGCGACGCATAATCAGTACTATGCGTCGCCTAATACCCAATTTCTTTTTTTTTTTCTTTCAAAAAAACCATGCTTTTTAACAATTTGATTTTCTTCCAGCATCAAATAAGCAGTGAAAATAGTTAAACAACATAAATGAGTTTTGTTTTTTTATTTTTTTAATCAATCTGATTTTATCTCAGCATCAAATAAGTAGTTAAAATATTTAAACTAGTTAGAGAAGGTGTTTTTTCTTTTAAAATCTGCCTGTTTAACAATTTTAATTTCTTCCAGAATCAAATGACCGGTGACAATATTTAAAGATGATTAATAGAGTTTTTTTTAAAAAAAAAATTAGAGCAATAGACGACGCATAATCTATCCTATGCATCGCCTGATACCCTTTTTTTTCATATAGTTTTTTAAAACCTTCATTTTTAACAATTTGATTTTGTTGGAGCATCAAATAACCAGTGAAGATATTTAAACAAGATAAATAGAGTTTTTTTTTTTTTTTTAGTTTTAGTAATATGCGTCGCCTAATACCCTATATATATATTTTTTTAAAGCTTCATTTTTAACAATAGGATTTTAGTTGAGCATCAAATAACCAGTGAAAATATTTAAACAATAACAAGAGAGTTTTTTTTTTTTTAATTATAGTAATAGGCAAAGCATAATCAGTACTATGCGTCGCCTAATACCCAATTTCTTTTTTTTTTTCTTTCAAAAAAACCATGCTTTTTAACAATTTGATTTTCTTCCAGCATCAAATAAGCAGTGAAAATAGTTAAACAAAATAAATGAGTTTTGTTTTTTTATTTTTTTAATCAATCTGATTTTATCTCAGCATCAAATAACCAGTTAAAATATTTAAACTAGTTAGAGAAGGTGTTTTTTTTTTTTAAAATCTTCCTGTTTAACAATTTTATTTTCTTGCAGCATCAAATGACCGGTGACAATATTTAAAGATGATAAACAGAGTTTTTTTTTTTTAAAAATTAGAGCAATAGACGACGCATAATCTATCCTATGCGTCGCCTGATACCCTTTTTTTTCATATAGTTTTTTAAAACCTTCATTTTTAACAATTTGATTTTGTTGGAGCATCAAATAACCAGTGAAGATATTTAAACAAGATAAATAGAGTTTTTTTTTTTTTTTAATTTTAGTAATAGGCGACGCATAATCATGATTATGCGTCGCCTAATACCCTATATATATATATTTTTTTAAACCTTCATTTTTAACAATTGGATTTTAGTTGAGCATCAAATAACCAGTTAAAATATTTAAACAATAACAAGAGAGTTTTTTTTTTTTTTAATTATAGTAATAGGCGACGCATAATCAGTACTATGCGTCTCCTAATACCCAATTTCTTTTTTTTTTTTTCAAAAAAACCATGCTTTTTAACAATTTGATTTTCTTCCAGCATCAAATAAGCAGTGAAAATAGTTAAACAGCATAAATGAGTTTTGTTTTTTTATTTTTTTAATCAATCTGATTTTATCTCAGCATCAAATAACCAGTTAAAATATTTAAACTAGTTAGAGAAGGTGTTTTTTTTTTTTTAAATCTGCCTGTTTAACAATTTTATTTTCTTCCAGCATCAAATGACCGGTGACAATATTTAAAGATGATAAATAGAGTTTTTTTTTAAAAAAAATTAGAGTAATAGACGAAGCATAATCTATCCTATACGTCGCCTGATACCCTTTTTTTTCATATAGTTTTTTAAAACCTTCATTTTTAACAATTTGATTTTGTTGGAGCATCAAATAACCAGTGAAGATATTTAAACAAGATAAATAGAGTTTTTTTTTTTTTTTTAATTTTAGTAATAGGCGACGCATAATCATGATTATGCGTCGCCTAATACCCTATATATATATATTTTTTTAAACCTTCATTTTTAACAATTGGATTTTAGTTGAGCATCAAATAACCAGTTAAAATATTTAAACAATAACAAGAGAGTTTTTTTTTTTTTTAATTATAGTAATAGGCGACGCATAATCAGTACTATGCGTCTCCTAATACCCAATTTCTTTTTTTTTTTTTCAAAAAAACCATGCTTTTTAACAATTTGATTTTCTTCCAGTATCAAATAAGCAGTGAAAATAGTTAAACAGCATAAATGAGTTTTGTTTTTTTATTTTTTTAATCAATCTGATTTTATCTCAGCATCAAATAACCAGTTAAAATATTTAAACTAGTTAGAAAAGGTGTTTTTTTTTTAAAATCTGCCTGTTTAACAATTTTATTTTCTTCCAACATCAAATGACCGGTGACAATATTTAAAGATGATAAATAGAGTTTTTTTTTTTTGAAAATTAGAGTAATAGACGACGCATAATCTATCCTATGCGTCGCCTGATACCCTTTTTTTTCATATAGTTTTTTAAAACCTTCATTTTTAACAATTTAATTTTGTTGGAGCATCAAATAACCAGTGAAGATATTTAAACAAGATAAATAGAGTTTTTTTTTTTTTTAATTTTAGTAATAGGCGACGCATAATCATGATTATGCGTTGCCTAATACCCTATATATATATATATATATTTTTTTTTTTAAACCTTCATTTTTAACAATTGGATTTTAGTTGAGCATCAAATAACCAGTTAAAATATTTAAACAATAACAAGAGAGTTTTTTTTTTCTTTTAATTATAGTAATAGGCGACGCATAATCAGTACTATGCGTCGCCTAATACCCAATTTCTTTTTTTTTTTCTTTCAAAAAAACCATGCTTTTTAACAATTTGATTTTCTTCCAGCATCAAATAAGCAGTGAAAATAGTTAAACAACATAAATGAGTTTTGTTTTTTTATTTTTTTAATCAATCTGATTTTATCTCAGCATCAAATAACCAGTTAAAATATTTAAACTAGTTAGAAAAGGTGTTTTTTTTTTAAAATCTGCCTGTTTAACAATTTTATTTTCTTCCAACATCAAATGACCGGTGACAATATTTAAAGATGATAAATAGAGTTTTTTTTTTTTGAAAATTAGAGTAATAGACGACGCATAATCTATCCTATGCGTCGCCTGATACCCTTTTTTTTCATATAGTTTTTTAAAACCTTCATTTTTAACAATTTAATTTTGTTGGAGCATCAAATAACCAGTTAAGATATTTAAACAAGATAAATAGAGTTTTTTTTTTTTTTAATTTTAGTAATAGGCGACGCATAATCATGATTATGCGTTGCCTAATACCCTATATATATATATATATATATTTTTTTTTTAAACCTTCATTTTTAACAATTGGATTTTAGTTGAGCATCAAATAACCAGTTAAAATATTTAAACAATAACAAGAGAGTTTTTTTTTTCTTTTAATTATAGTAATAGGCGACGCATAATCAGTACTATGCGTCGCCTAATACCCAATTTCTTTTTTTTTTTCTTTCAAAAAAACCATGCTTTTTAACAATTTGATTTTCTTCCAGCATCAAATAAGCAGTGAAAATAGTTAAACAACATAAATGAGTTTTGTTTTTTTATTTTTTTAATCAATCTGATTTTATCTCAGCATCAAATAAGTAGTTAAAATATTTAAACTAGTTAGAGAAGGTGTTTTTTCTTTTAAAATCTGCCTGTTTAACAATTTTAATTTCTTCCAGAATCAAATGACCGGTGACAATATTTAAAGATGATTAATAGAGTTTTTTTTAAAAAAAAAATTAGAGCAATAGACGACGCATAATCTATCCTATGCATCGCCTGATACCCTTTTTTTTCATATAGTTTTTTAAAACCTTCATTTTTAACAATTTGATTTTGTTGGAGCATCAAATAACCAGTGAAGATATTTAAACAAGATAAATAGAGTTTTTTTTTTTTTTTTAGTTTTAGTAATATGCGTCGCCTAATACCCTATATATATATTTTTTTAAAGCTTCATTTTTAACAATAGGATTTTAGTTGAGCATCAAATAACCAGTGAAAATATTTAAACAATAACAAGAGAGTTTTTTTTTTTTTAATTATAGTAATAGGCAAAGCATAATCAGTACTATGCGTCGCCTAATACCCAATTTCTTTTTTTTTTTCTTTCAAAAAAACCATGCTTTTTAACAATTTGATTTTCTTCCAGCATCAAATAAGCAGTGAAAATAGTTAAACAAAATAAATGAGTTTTGTTTTTTTATTTTTTTAATCAATCTGATTTTATCTCAGCATCAAATAACCAGTTAAAATATTTAAACTAGTTAGAGAAGGTGTTTTTTTTTTTTAAAATCTTCCTGTTTAACAATTTTATTTTCTTGCAGCATCAAATGACCGGTGACAATATTTAAAGATGATAAACAGAGTTTTTTTTTTTTAAAAATTAGAGCAATAGACGACGCATAATCTATCCTATGCGTCGCCTGATACCCTTTTTTTTCATATAGTTTTTTAAAACCTTCATTTTTAACAATTTGATTTTGTTGGAGCATCAAATAACCAGTGAAGATATTTAAACAAGATAAATAGAGTTTTTTTTTTTTTTTTAATTTTAGTAATAGGCGACGCATAATCATGATTATGCGTCGCCTAATACCCTATATATATATATTTTTTTAAACCTTCATTTTTAACAATTGGATTTTAGTTGAGCATCAAATAACCAGTTAAAATATTTAAACAATAACAAGAGAGTTTTTTTTTTTTTTAATTATAGTAATAGGCGACGCATAATCAGTACTATGCGTCTCCTAATACCCAATTTCTTTTTTTTTTTTTCAAAAAAACCATGCTTTTTAACAATTTGATTTTCTTCCAGCATCAAATAAGCAGTGAAAATAGTTAAACAGCATAAATGAGTTTTGTTTTTTTATTTTTTTAATCAATCTGATTTTATCTCAGCATCAAATAACCAGTTAAAATATTTAAACTAGTTAGAGAAGGTGTTTTTTTTTTTTTAAATCTGCCTGTTTAACAATTTTATTTTCTTCCAGCATCAAATGACCGGTGACAATATTTAAAGATGATAAATAGAGTTTTTTTTTAAAAAAAATTAGAGTAATAGACGAAGCATAATCTATCCTATACGTCGCCTGATACCCTTTTTTTTCATATAGTTTTTTAAAACCTTCATTTTTAACAATTTGATTTTGTTGGAGCATCAAATAACCAGTGAAGATATTTAAACAAGATAAATAGAGTTTTTTTTTTTTTTTTAATTTTAGTAATAGACGACGCATAATCATGATTATGCGTCGCCTAATACCCTATATATATATATATTTTTTTTAAACCTTCATTTTTAACAATTGGATTTTAGTTGAGCATCAAATAACCAGTTAAAATATTTAAACAATAACAAGAGAGTTTTTTTTTTGTTTTAATTATAGTAATAGGCGACGCATAATCAGTACTATGCGTCGCCTAATACCCAATTTCTTTTTTTTTCTTTTTTTCTTTCAAAAAAACCATGCTTTTTAACAATTTGATTTTCTTCCAGCATCAAATAAGCAGTGAAAATAGTTAAACAACATAAATGAGTTTTGTTTTTTTATTTTTTTAATCAATCTGATTTTATCTCAGCATCAAATAACCAGTTAAAATATTTAAACTAGTTAGAAAAGGTGTTTTTTTTTTAAAATCTGCCTGTTTAACAATTTTATTTTCTTCCAACATCAAATGACCGGTGACAATATTTAAAGATGATAAATAGAGTTTTTTTTTTTTGAAAATTAGAGTAATAGACGACGCATAATCTATCCTATGCGTCGCCTGATACCCTTTTTTTTCATATAGTTTTTTAAAACCTTCATTTTTAACAATTTAATTTTGTTGGAGCATCAAATAACCAGTGAAGATATTTAAACAAGATAAATAGAGTTTTTTTTTTTTTTAATTTTAGTAATAGGCGACGCATAATCATGATTATGCGTTGCCTAATACCCTATATATATATATATATATTTTTTTTTTTTAAACCTTCATTTTTAACAATTGGATTTTAGTTGAGCATCAAATAACCAGTTAAAATATTTAAACAATAACAAGAGAGTTTTTTTTTTCTTTTAATTATAGTAATAGGCGACGCATAATCAGTACTATGCGTCGCCTAATACCCAATTTCTTTTTTTTTTTCTTTCAAAAAAACCATGCTTTTTAACAATTTGATTTTCTTCCAGCATCAAATAAGCAGTGAAAATAGTTAAACAACATAAATGAGTTTTGTTTTTTTATTTTTTTAATCAATCTGATTTTATCTCAGCATCAAATAAGTAGTTAAAATATTTAAACTAGTTAGAGAAGGTGTTTTTTCTTTTAAAATCTGCCTGTTTAACAATTTTAATTTCTTCCAGAATCAAATGACCGGTGACAATATTTAAAGATGATTAATAGAGTTTTTTTTAAAAAAAAAATTAGAGCAATAGACGACGCATAATCTATCCTATGCATCGCCTGATACCCTTTTTTTTCATATAGTTTTTTAAAACCTTCATTTTTAACAATTTGATTTTGTTGGAGCATCAAATAACCAGTGAAGATATTTAAACAAGATAAATAGAGTTTTTTTTTTTTATTTTTTTAATCAATCTGATTTTATCTCAGCATCAAATAACCAGTTAAAATATTTAAACTAGTTAGAGAAGGTGTTTTTTTTTTTTTAAAATCTTCCTGTTTAACAATTTTATTTTCTTCCAGCATCAAATGACCAGTGACAATATTTAAAGATGATAAGCAGAGTTTTTTTTTTAAAAACAATTAGAGTAATAGACGACGCATAATCTATCCTATGCGTCGCCTGATACCCTTTTTTTTCATATTGTTTTTTAAAACCTTCATTTTTAACAATTTGATTTTTTTGGAGCATCAAATAACCAGTGAAGATATTTAAACAAGATAAATAGAGTTTTTTTTTTTTTAATTCTAGTAATAGGCGACGCATAATCATGATTATGCGTTGCCTAATCCCCTATATATATATTTTTTTTTTTAAACCTTCATTTTTAACAATTGGATTTTAGTTGAGCATCAAATAACCAGTTAAAATATTTAAACAATAACAAGAGAGTTTTTTTTCTTTTTTTAATTATAGTAATAGGCGACGCATAATCAGTACTATGCGTCGCATAATACCCAATTTCTTTTTTTTTTTTCTTTCAAAAAAACCATGCTTTTTAACAATTTGATTTTCTTCCAGCATCAAATAAGCAGTGAAAATAGTTAAACAACATAAATGAGTTTTGTTTTTTTATTTTTTTAATCAATCTGATTTTATCTCACCATCAAATAACCAGTTAAAATATTTAAACTAGTTAGAGAAGGTGTTTTTTTTTTTTTAAAATCTGCCTGTTTAACAATTTTATTTTCTTCCAGCATCAAATGACCGGTGACAATATTTAAAGATGATAAATAGAGTTTTTTTTTTTTAAAACTTAGAGTAATAGACGACGCATAATCTATCCTATGCGTCGCCTGATACCCTTTTTTTTTATATAGTTTTTTAAAACCTTCATTTTTAACAATTTAATTTTGTTGGAGCATCAAATAACCAGTGAAGATATTTAAACAAGATAAATAGAGTTTTTTTTTTTAATTTTAGTAATAGGCGACGCATAATCATGATTATGCGTCGCCTAATACCCTATATATATATATATATATATATATTTAAACCTTCATTTTTAACAATTGGATTTTAGTTGAGCATCAAATAACCAGTTAAAATATTTAAACAATAACAAGAGAGTTTTTTTTTTTTTTTAATTATAGTAATAGGCGACGCATAATCAGTACTATGCGTCGCCTAATACCCAATTTCTTTTTTTTTTTCTTTCAAAAAAACCATGCTTTTTAACAATTTGATTTTCTTCCAGCATTAAATAAGCAGTGAAAATAGTTAAACAACATAAATGAGTTTTGTTTTTTTATTTTTTTAATCAATCTGATTTTATCTCAGCATCAAATAACCAGTTAAAATATTTAAACTAGTTAGAGAAGGTGTTTTTTTTTTTTTAAAATCTTCCTGTTTAACAATTTTATTTTCTTCCAGCATCAAATGACCAGTGACAATATTTAAAGATGATAAACAGAGTTTTTTTTAAAAAAAAATTAGAGTAATAGACGACGCATAATCTATCCTATGCATCGCCTGATACCCTTTTTTTTCATATAGTTTTTTAAAACCTTCATTTTTAACAATTTGATTTTGTTGGAGCATCAAATAACCAGTGAAGATATTTAAACAAGATAAATAGAGTTTTTTTTTTATTTTTTTAATCAATCTGATTTTATCTCAGCATCAAATAACTAGTTAAAATATTTTAACAGCGTGAATGAGTTTTTTTTTTATATTTTTTAATCAGTCTGATTTTCTTTCAAGTATATTTATTTTTTATTTAACATTTCAAAACTCTTAAAATTTATATGCTTTTTAATTTTTATAGGCGACGTATTTTATTCGTTATACGTCGCTTTTTCTTATTTATTTTTATTTATTTATTTTTTTTGTATTTCCATTTTTTCGTTTGTAAGTGTCTTTAAATATTTTATTTGCCCCTATAATGTTTTTAATAACATTTTTTTATACCCCAATATTCATGAAATATTATAAATAAAATGGCACGTTAATCTATGAGCTTTCTTTTCAACCATTAACCATTAGTACGGAAACTAGAGAGTTGGAAGCAATGTAGGGGGTATGAGAAGATTTTGAAGGATCACTCTCATTATGCATTCTTGTTTCGTTCAAGGGTTTGAAGGATTTTGTGGGTTTCTTTCCTAAATACCCAAAGTTCCTTCTTCCTCTGCTTCTTCCTTCTTGCCGGTGGTTGGGTTGCAAGAACTTCACCTTCTCTCCGTCGCAGTCGCTGTCGCACTGGGTGGCTGGGGTTTTTGCCATCTCGTCGCCGGGATTTGGTTGCTGGGTTGCTGCCGTGCCGTCGCCGTCGCTGCTGTGGTTGCTTGAAGTTCCTCTTGATTGCTGGATTTGTAAAGGTGTGCTGTTTTTCATCCCTTTTGGGGTTCGGTGGTGTATGTGTGCTGTTTTTGTGTGCTGTTTTTCATCCCTTTTGGGGTTCGGTGGTGTATGTGTTTGCTGGAAAAAAAATTCTGTTTGCTGGTGTTTTTGTTTTTTTTTTTAAATATTTGTTCGTTACTGTAATTTTGGTGGGGTTTTATGTTGTCAAAATCATGGCTTGTTGTCGACAATGGGTTAGCTAAATTTTGTTTGGAAAAATAGCTATATTTATTAAGTGGGGTTCGATTGTATGTAAAGCAAAATTATATGCTATTATTTGTATTATGTGTTTATATGGTTAAATTTGCGTGGGAAATGTCAGAGGTGCTCTGTTTTGGGTCTTAAAACGACGTCGTTTGTGCGACTCAAAATCCATAGTGATTTAGTCGCCGGATGCAAAGTTTGAAAATGTTAATGACTGTTAAAGAGGATAGATGTTAAGAGAAGATACTATTACTGCATCACTTGGTAAATAAATTACATGAATTTATCGTTTATTATTGTTATTAATGGTTTATTCATTATACTACACCCTATATTGTTAGTAATATTAATTTGTGTTTATGTTTTTTGTATGTAGAATTATGGATTCTTTTAATGAACATGTCCTCTCGGATGGGGATGGCGCTGGATCACCATCCATTGATATGGAAAGGCCGAATACATCATCCCCAAGGCGTAGAAAACGAGGGGCCACAACAATGAAAGGCCTTAGGAAGCATTTGGCGGGAAACAAAAGCTTGGAACCTCAATATAATGAGGTTGGAGTTGCTATTAACTCTGAGGCCGTTCGACTAAACAATTTGGAGGGCTCGTTGGCTAGGAGCACAATACCAATTAATATACCTAATTGGAGAGATGTGTCCGATACGTTAAAAGATAACCTATGGGCATCAATAAAGGTACGGAGTGCATTATTGTTAGATATTGTTTATTATAAATAATATTTAATTGATGGAGATTTTATAATTCTTTTTTTGCATTTGCAGCTTGTATATATGCATTTTACTTGCATTTCTAACTTACCGCATTTACTTGTCAATCAATGTTACTAAATATATATATATATATATTTTAATTTTGCAGCAATATACGGGTAAGGATGATAGTTTTAGGAAGGCAACGTTAAAAGATTGTTGTGACAAATGGAGAAAATTCAAGAATTACTTGTATAGATCTTTTGTTCGACCATATATTGACACACCTGAAAAGTTGAAGCATCGACCCTCAATTTATGAATTCATAAGCCAAGAGGTGTGGGATGATTTTGTACAACAAAGGTTGTCGGATAAATTCCAGGTATAGTTTTATTTAACGCACGGTACTGTTGTATTAAATTGCGCTGGCATTATTTATATAAAAATTAAAATTTGTTATGGTGACTTATGTTATTTGGGTTTTCTAATATGTTTGTTTATAACTTTTGTAGGCATTAAGTCAAAAATATTCGGAAAAAAGGCAATTAAACAAGTATCCGCATAGGATGGATGCAATGGGCTACGCGAGATTAGAAAGAGCCATTGTATGCAATTTATTTTTATTTACATTTAACCATAATAATTTTGTCATTGTTACTTGATCAGTTGCATGCATTATTAAAATTAATTTATTTGTAATTTTGAAGCAACTTGAAAGAGGCACTGAAGATTATGTAGACCGAGATGACCTGTGGATACAGGCACGTATGGGGAAGGATGGAAAATATGCAAATGAAGAAACTGAACATGTAGCGGAAAAAATTGTGAGTATTGTATTTTATATGAATATTTGTTGCATATATTATTATTTAGTTCATTATTATATAAACTGATATATTCAATCATTTAAACAATATATTGTAGAATGACTTAAAGAAGAAGGCAACAGAAGGAGAAATTCGGCCTTCACCTCCTGTGGATATCCTAACACAAGCTTTGGGAAAAAAGGAGTATGGAGGTAGGCTTAGGGGTCGAGGCAAAGGATACACGGTGAATAACTTTTTCCATACTCCTAAGCCGAGTTCACAAAAAAAGACCAAGTCGGAGGGAAGTGGAAACAATTCAATCTATGAGACGCTGCTCAAAGGTCTGATGGCGATCGTCAGAAATTCAAGCAGCAGCAGCGCTGCCCAAGTTGATGCGCTCATATCGGCATGTGGTATTCAGATTCCGTCACTCGCTCATCTAGCCGATACTGTTGCTGCTCCTGGGACCCAAGTCGATGATGTTGCTGGTCTAGGGACCCCTCCAGCCGATGATGTTAATGCTCGTGGGACCCAAGTCGATGATGTTGCTGCTCATGGGACCCCCCCAGCCGATGATGTTGATGCTCCGGGCACCCAATTCGATGATGTTGCTGCTCATGGGACCAAATCTACATCTTGGATTGATGCTCCTCGGATCTATCCTGAGGTGATTGATTGATTGATTATTTATTTATTTATTTATTTATATATATTTATGTATGTATGTTTAAGTGGGTTATTACTATCTATATAGCTCCCATGGTTGAAGGGTCTTACCTACCGCCATGAGGTCATGGGATCGAGTCTTTAAGTTGAAGGAATATTGTCATGTGAACATATATTAATCTTTTTTTTTTTTTTTAAACTTTGCAGGGTGTAAAATGCAATCTTGCACAAGGCAATGTTGGCCATATAGTAGCACGTGGCACTTTGGTACCTTCGCTGCCAACGGATATGTGCCATGGTGTGAAGCTAGGTGCAGCAAATTATAAGGTAACTGTTGATGACGTTATTGATGGATTTGCACCTTTGCCTATTCCGTCATTTGACATCATACGTGTCGGTGATGCTGAAGGTGCATTTGTTGCATGGCCAAGAGATCTTGTTATCTTGCCATCTGAGGAGGTATTGTTCGATGCAGCTATATATATTAATGAAGTTTAAAATAATTTCATTTTTGTTCTATTTTAAATGTTGTTTGTTGATATTTTGTAGGGAAGCTCGAACAGGTCAAATGTTGAGAATGATGAAGATGATAATGTTGATCCCTTAATCGTTACCCCAATGATCCGAGAGTTGCTACGTCGGATCAAGGACGTCGATAGCGATCATTTATGGTTTTTTAATATTAAAAAAGAGATCTTTGGGGAAGAACAACAGTTGGCCATAGCGAGTAGCGTTATAAACGATTTTTGTTACATGCAAGAATTATCTTCCGAATGCATCTCATTCTACATAAGGTAAACTAAATTTGGATGTCTTTATAACTAATTCTTTAATTTAATTAATTAAACACTATAATTATTTGTAATCGGATTATGTAGGCATTTATGTGAGGGATTGACGGGCTCCTTCGAAGGGAAATATTGCTTTGTTCATCCGGATATTATTGCTTCGGTTGGTCATCAAAACCCTCATGAACGGATATCAAATATATTGAGTAGATGGCAAGATGCAAGAAATAATCAACTATGGTTATTTCCCTACTGTGCAAGGTAATATTGTGTTAGTTTTATTGAATTATGTTATGAAAATATTCATTTCGAGAAACATCATATTAACTAAAATATTTATTGGTGTTTTTAGGAATCATTGGATGCTATGTGTTGTTGATTTATACAAAGCAGTAGCATGGTTTTTTGATTCTTTGAAGACTCATAAGAATATAATTGATAAGGATCTAAAATCTTTGATCGACAAGTAAGTTAATTAATAACTCTAATATTTTTACTTAATTGTTCTTATATATATTGGATTTGTACTTTTGAAGCTATTGTATAATCTTATACAATATTTATATTTCTATATAGTTCCTTCGTTGCATGGAACCAAGGAAAGACATTTGAAAAGAAACTTCGGTGGCAAAATACTAAGGTAATTATTATATATAAAAACTTAGCATTATTAGTTGTTAGTTAATTTAAATACTTGTATATATTCGTATCTAATATTACACATAATTTACTGTTTGCAAATTTAGACACTGATGCAGCCCGGGAATACGGAATGCGGTTACTATATGATGATGATAATGCGAGATATCATTAGGCGCAAAGTTCCACCCCGGGACTTAAGAGGAATGGTAAATTATTATTAATTTAATGATTTCATCATATTTCTATTATGTAATAATTAATATTTATGATTATTTTTATATGTATTAACATAAGTTTCTCATGTTCAGTACGAAGGTGTCACTTGGTTACAAGCTGAAAATGTCAACGAATTTAGAGATGAATGGGCAACAGCGATGATCACAAGTATCTCAAACCAATGAATATATATATATCTATGCATGGTAGTGAAATAGCTAGATTTTGTTAATAGCTTTTGTTAATTTGTACATATAAAATATCATAGACAAATTTGTGAAAATCGCTCATAAGGTAGTATTTGTTTTGCATGAACTTTGGTTTCAAGCATACCAATTTTACAAAATTTCAAACAATATTAAAAATAATTAAAATAAACGATGAACAGGCGACGCACAATATGCTTCAGAGTCGCCTGATACAAATAATGCAAAAAAAAAAAAAACAAAACCATCACAGTTATGTGCTTCAATATTTTAACAGATTATTTGATGCCAAAAGTAAAACAGATTGATAAATATTTTCACAAAACCAAAGGAAAAAAAATATTTAAATAAAAAGTCAATAGGCGACGCACAAAAACCTTGAGGGTCGCCTGAGGGAAATAAGAAAAAAAAAACAAAAAAAAAGCTCTGTGATGCTGCTTAAACATTTTCACTTGTTATTTAAAGTTGAAAAAAATCAACTGTTTAATACTTAGAAAAAAACAAAAAAAAAATTTCACAATAATAGGCGACGCATAATGGTATTTATGCGTCGCCATATATCAATAAAATATTTGCTAAAAATTTATTTGAAAAAAAAAGAAAAAGCACTGTGAAGCATCTATAACATTTTCACTTGTTATTTAAAGTTGAAAGAAATCAGAAAAACACAAAAAAAAAAACAAATTCACAATAATAGGCGACGCATAATGGTATTTATGCGTCGCCATATATCAATAACATATTTGCTAAAAATTTATTTGAAAAAACAACAAAAAAGCACTGTGAAGCAGCTATAACATTTTCACTTGTTATTTAAAGTTGAAAGAAATCAGAAAACACAAAAAAAAAAAATTTCACAATAATAGGCGACGCATAATTGTATTTATGCGTCGCCATATATCAATAACATATTTGCTAAAACTTTATTTAAAAAACAAAAAAAAAAGCACTGTGAAGCAGCTACAACATTTTCACTTGTTATTTAAAGTTGAAAGAAATCAGAAAACACAAAAAAAAAATTCCACAATAATAGGCGACGCATAATGGTATTTATGCGTCGCCATGTGTCAATAATATATTTGATAAAAATTTATTTGAAAAAACAAAAAAAAAAAGCACTGTGAAGCAGCTATAACATTTTCACTTTTTATTTAAAGTTGAAAGAAATCAGAAAAACACAAAAAAAAAATTTCACAATAATAGGCGACGCATAATGGTATTTATGCGTCGCCTTATATCAATAAAATATTTGCTAAAAATTTATTTGAAAAAAAAAGAAAAAGCACTGTGAAGCATCTATAACATTTTCACTTGTTATTTAAAGTTGAAAGAAATCAGAAAAACACAAAAAAAAAACAAATTCACAATAATAGGCGACGCATAATGGTATTTATGCGTCGCCATATATCAATAACATATTTGCTAAAAATTTATTTGAAAAAACAACAAAAAAGCACTGTGAAGCAGCTATAACATTTTCACTTGTTATTTAAAGTTGAAAGAAATCAGAAAACACAAAAAAAAAAAATTTCACAATAATAGGCGACGCATAATTGTATTTATGCGTCGCCATATATCAATAACATATTTGCTAAAACTTTATTTAAAAAACAAAAAAAAAAGCACTGTGAAGCAGCTACAACATTTTCACTTGTTATTTAAAGTTGAAAGAAATCAGAAAACACAAAAAAAAAATTCCACAATAATAGGCGACGCATAATGGTATTTATGCGTCGCCATGTGTCAATAATATATTTGATAAAAATTTATTTGAAAAAACAAAAAAAAAAAGCACTGTGAAGCAGCTATAACATTTTCACTTTTTATTTAAAGTTGAAAGAAATCAGAAAAACACAAAAAAAAAATTTCACAATAATAGGCGACGCATAATGGTATTTATGCGTCGCCTTATATCAATAAAATATTTGCTAAAAATGTATTTGAAAAAATAAAGAAAAAGCACTGTGAAGCATCTATAACATTTTCACTTGTTATTTAAAGTTGAAAGAAATCAGAAAACACAAAAAAAAAAAAATTCCACAATAATAGGCGACGCATAATGGTATTTATGCGTCGCCATATGTCAATAACATATTGGCTAAAAATTTATTTGAAAAAACAAAAAAAAAAAAGCACTGTGAAGCACCTATAACATTTTCACTTTTTATTTAAAGTTGAAAGAAATCAGAAAAACACCAAAAAAAAAATTTTCACAATAATAGGCGATGCATAATGGTATTTATGCGTCGCCATATATCAATAAAATATTTGCTAAAAATTTATTTGAAAAAATAAAGAAAAAGCACTGTGAAGCATCTATAACATTTTCACTTGTTATTTAAAGTTGAAAGAAATCAGAAAAACACAAAAAAAAAAAAATTCCACAATAATAGGCGACGCGTAATGGTATTTATGCGTCGCCATATATCAATAACATATTGGCTAAAAATTTATTTGAAAAAACAAAAAAAAAAGCACTGTGAAGCACCTATAACATTTTCACTTTTTATTTAAAGTTGAAAGAAATCAGAAAACACAAAAAAAAAATTCCACAATAATAGGCGACGCGTAATGGTATTTATGCGTCGCCATATGTCAATAACATATTAGCTAAAAATTTATTTGAAAAAACAAAAAAAAAAAAAAAAGCACTGTGAAGCACCTATAACATTTTCACTTTTTATTTAAAGTTGAAAGAAATCAACTGTTTAATACTTACTAAAACTTTCAAAAGAAATATATGATAATAGACTAATAGGCGACGCACAATTCTTCTTGTCGCCTGATATCATTAATAAATCTTTTAAAATATTTTTTTCAAAAAAAAAAAATGTCATGCTGCTTAAACATTTTCACTTGTTATTTAAAGTTGAAAGAATATCAACTGTTTAATACTTAGAAAAAACAACCAAAAATATAAATTTATTCCCTAATGGGCGACCCATAATAGTGTATACGTCGCCTTATATCAATAAAATATTTTCCGAAATATTTAAACATTTTCACTTGTTATTTAAATTTGAAAGAAAATCAACTGTTACATACTTAAAAAAACGCAAAACAAAAAAAAAATGTTACACAAATAGGCGACGCATAACTGTGTTTATTTAGCGACTCTAAATCTTATGCGTCGTGTGTGTTTGTTTCTCGCGACTTCTCGACGACAACTTTTTTTTTATGCGTCGTCGATTGGTCGAATTTTTACTGACGTATTAACCTCAGAGTCGCGGTTTTATTTTTTTAGACGCATTTATCTCGTAGCGTCGCTAATAATGTGTCGCTAGAGCTTATTTTTCGCGTAGTGATTCTTTTATTTATTTCCAAAAATAAATCATTAATGGGCTGTTAAAAATGCTTTTCAGAATTGTTGGGGATTTTGCTACCTAGTCTCTCTTTTATTTATGTGTTCTTTCACTTTGCTATTGAATTTCTATATTGTCGCTTCTAGATTGTTGTTGTGGTATTGTTGAATTTGTGATCAACTACACTTTTGGAGCTTTACATGATCCAAGTATTGGTATCATCTACACAGTGGAAGCCTGATCAAGACTGAATAAAGCATGTGATAAATAATGTCACTATCCATTTATTTTACTAACCTTTATGCACAGGACCTTCCAAACTATTTTCTAGTGACAGATCTGCGTGTGGGTACATCTGATCGCAAAAGAAACAAGAAGGTTAATATGAAAAACACTCTGAAACTCACAGTTTCTGTTTTTCTCTCAAGGTGTTTTTAATTCTCTACTGAGATTCTCAATCTCTAAAAAATAATACGTAAAAAACACTATTTGGAGGCTAGTAAGCAGTATATTTATAGACTGCTAACCCTAATTCTTCTAGGGTTTCATAACATCTTGGGCCCAATTAATGGGCTCCTTCTTGTAACTTAATAATCAATTAAATGGACTATGTCAATTAATAAACTAGTTTGGGGATCCCACGGTTCATTATTAATCAAGGCTCCTGATCATGGATTAGCTTGCTCCAAGAGCATAAATCTAACAATCTCCCACTTGCTCTGAGCAAGCCTGGGACTTTGATCTCATCCGGTGCTACTCCACTAAAAGCCCAGATGTGAACTCCAAGATTAATAGTGTTTATATTAAATATATTTTTTTCTTTGTAAAATATCAATGATTAATCGATAATAATTTCTGTTAATCAATTAATTATTTATTATACTGATTTATTAGTTTCTCTAACGGATTCAATGCACTGGCCAGTAACTTTCAATATCCGAGTACCGAAACATGTCAATAGGATATTTCATACAAATTCCATTTTATATATTTCATAAATACTTAGTAATCAAATAACCATAATTCCCAAATCATCAAGATATTGGCCGTTCAAAATAGACCTCACTTATTGATAACTCAAAGAATCATAATTACTTAATTACCTATGTATAATATATTCAGGATTAAGAAAAAAATAACATATCCAATATTGTCTTAGATTTAATTCCTTTTATAGAAATTTATGCTTAATTAAATATCTTCCGATCCTCTCAGAATGATCATAATTCATTCCAATATTTTATAATAATCAAAACAGATTATTTCATAAAATATTGCAGTCTAAATAAAGTGCCCAGCTTTATTTAACAACTGTCAGACAATTCATTAATTATGAGAATCTATGATCACGTCTTCTATGAACGTATCTATATGATCATGTACTACATAATTAATTTGGACCTCATACGTAAAAAAAATGTGCATAAGAATTTAAAAAATTCATAATATTAAATCAGAAAATGATATTACAATTAGTCTTGCTCCTAGAACATAAATGTAACAAATTCCCACTTACACTAAAGTAAGCATGGGATCCTTTTAAGACCCATACAATTTACATGCTTCTCAAACACTCGTTTAGGAAGAGTCTTAGTAAAAGGGTCTACTAGGTTCTCCTCAAATGCTAGTTTAGTAACCACTGTATCTCCTCTATCAATGAAATCATGGATCAAGTGGTACTTTCTTAATATGTGTTTCTGTTTTTTATGAGACGTTGTCTCTTTGGACTGTGCGACGGTCCCACTGTTATCACAGTAAAAGGTAATGAGCCGATCTGCACTTGGTATCATATGAAGATGCAAAAGGAATTTCTTGAGCCATACCGCGTCCTTTGCAGCTTCAGATGCAGCCACATATTTAGCTTCAGTTGTGGAGCAACACAAGTTTGTTCAACACTCCTCCAACAAATGGCTCCCCCATTTAGGATAAACACATATCCTGATGTTGATTTACTAGAATCAATATCCCGTTGAAAATCAGAGTCCATATAACCAAGTGTTTCAAGACTCCTACTGAAATACACCAACATATAATCCCTCATTCTCTTTAAATACTTGAGTATGTGCTTCATTGTAGTCCAGTGTTCTACTCCTAGATCTGATTGGTACCGACTTACTACTCCCACTGCATAGCAGATATCTGGCCTAGTACATAGCATGGCATACATGAGACTACCAACAGTCGATCATAAGGTTTCTCACTCATGAGTTCTTTCTCTTGGGGAGTTTTTGGTGACTGCTCCTTAAAAATATGAATTCCATGTCTAAAGGGTAGAAGTACCCTTTTGGAATTTTCCATACCGAACCTGGTCACTATTTTGTCAATGTAGGAAGCTTGGGATAGAACTAACACCTTATTATTCTGATCTCGTAAAAGTTTGATTCCTAGAATTTAGTTAGCCTCATCCAAATCTTTCATATCAAACTGCTTTTTCAGGTAACCCTTTACGTCTTACAACACTTTCACACTGTTTCCAATTAACAGAATGTCATCTATGTAAAGGACTAGAAAAACTATCACTATACCTTGAATCTTTTTATGTACACATGGTTTATCAAGGCTTTTCTCAAAACTGTATAATTTTATAATTTGATCAAACCCGATGTTCCATGATCTGGATGCTTCCTTAAGTCCATAAATTGACCTATGCAACTTGCAAACCATGTGTTCTTAACCTTTTGTTATGAACCCTTCTGGTTGTTGCATATAGATGTCCTCTTCTAGCTTCCCATTTAGAAAAGTTGTTTTGACATCCATTTGCCAGATCTCATATTCGAAAGCTGCTACTACAGCTAAGAGAATCCGGACAGATTTAAGCATGGCTACTGGCGAAAAAGTTTCATCATAACCTATGCCCTCTTTCTAGGCATAACTTTTTGCCACCAATCTAGCTTTGAAAGTTTCAACCTTCCCATCTGGTCCTCTCTTTCTCTTGTAGATCCACTTAGACCCAATTAGTTTTACCCCTTTAAGTGCTTCTACAAGAGACCAGACTGAGTTAGAATTCATATATTCCATCTCACAGTCCATGGCCTTTCTCCACTCTTGCATATCAACATCCTCCAATGCTTATTTATATGTGGTAGGGTTGTCATCATTATCCAAAACGACTTGATATGTCTCTCCTAACAAGGCATACCTTGTAAGTTTATGTATCATTCTCCCACTACGAGTTTGCTGCATTTATTGTTGTACATATACAGAAGGATCCAAGGTTTGTGGTTCAGGTGGATTACCAATCTCTTCATTATGTTCTTATTTTTGAGTTTCTTGAATTTGGTCATGAGCTGTTTCCTATATTTGTTCACCTTCGGGTACAGTTTGTACATTTTTCCCTCTTTGAACATCAACAGGAAACAGGATTGGAAAAATAGGAGTTTCTGATGGATCTCGAACTGAGTCAAGCTTTTTGAGAATCACTTTACTTTTACGTTTAAAATTATTCATATAATCCTCTTCTAAGAAAATGGCATGAGTACTCACTATCACCTTCTGTTCCTTTGGATTATAAAATATTCTACCTCTCGTTCTCTTGGGGTAGCCAATAAACATACATAATTCTGTACGAGATTCCAATTTTTGAGAATGTTGTGCTAAGACATGTGCCGGGGTGCCTTAAATCTGAATATGGTTTAAACTGGATTTGTGCTCTTTCCATAATTCTGTTGATGTCTTTGAAATAGATTTAGATGGAACCAAATTTAGTATGTATACAGCTGTTTCTAAAGCATATCCCCAGAACGATTTAGGTAATGATAAATAACTAAGCATTGACCTCAATGTATCTAAAAGGGTTCTAATTCTCCTTTCAGAGATGCCATTTTGTTGCGGCGTTCCTAGATATGATGATTGAGAAACTATCCCTCTTTAGCCAAGTAAGACTTGAACTCTCCAAACAAGTATTCACCGCCTCAGTCAGACCGAAGTTGCTTGATATGGACACCCAATTGCTTTTCTGCCTCAGCCTTATACTCTTGAACTTTATCAAAAGCTTCAAACTTATAGCGCATTAGGTAAATATAACCATATCTTGAGTAGTCATCTGTAAATGTGATGAAATACTCATACCAGCCTCTGGCTTGAACGTTCATTGGTCCACATACCTCAGTATGTACCAATTCTAATTGTATGGTGGCACGATTTCCTTTGGCCTTGAAAGGCCTTTTTGTCATTTTACCTTCTAAATATGATTCACATACTAGTATAGGTTCAAATATTAAGGAATTTAAAATTCCACTTTTAACTAAACGATGAATTTTGCTAAAATTAATATGACCCAATCGCAAATGCCGTAGATAGGTTTCTCATTTTCTTAGATAAGGGAAGTTACTCATTATCAGTATTTTCAATGGAATTTATACTATAAAACAAAGGAGTTAAAAAATAAAGACCATTCATTAATAATCCAGAATAAATAAAAGTATTATTACTCTTTATTGAAACTAAGGAATTAAACTGTACTGTTAAACCATGTTCAATTAAACAACTAACAGAAACCAAATTTCTCTCAAAATCTGGAACAAATAAACAGTCTGATAAACATAACGTTTTATTATTAAAATATAACTACACTAGTCGTACTGCCATTACGGAGACATATTTCCCGTTTCCCAACTTCAAACTTTTTTGTCCTTTATTGAATGGGCTGCTTTGTTTGAATCATTACAAAGAGTAACAAACATGGTTAGTGGCTTATGAATCAATGATCCATTTATCATTGTAATTCTCTACTAAACAAGTCTCAACAACATTTAGACTACCCATACCTGATTTAGGCAATTCTTCTTCCAGTGACCTTTTTATCTGCACTTGAAGCACTTGCCTTTCGGCTTCTTCATTATAGCTGGTTTGGTAGCTGGACTTGTTCCCTTCTACTTCTTGTTCTTCTTTCCATCCTTAGGTTTCCCTTTAGGTTTTGAGGAACTTTCAGCATGATAAGCATTTCCTTGCTTCACGAGAGACCTTTCAGCACTCTCAAGCTCGTGCATCAGTTCAATAGAAGTAAGCTTTAGTTTGTTCATATTATAGTTCATTTTGAACTGACTAAGGCCATCCGGTATAGATTCCAAGATCATGTCTATGTTCGTCTCTTGTTCCAGCTTAGCCCCATCACTTCCGCAGTACTGATATGCGGCATCATTTTTAGACAATGGTCCCGGACACTTCCTTCAGTCATGTGAGTGTTCATTAGTGCTCCTATAGCTACTTGTCTGGTAGTACTGCTACTTTTAGCAAACATCCCATCTACAGTTTGAATTATTTCTTATACACACTCCAGATTATCAAGTTGCTTTTGTAGATGCTCTGCAACGCTGGCAAGAATATAACAATGAGCTATTGTATTCGCTGGTCGCCAATCTGTAAATTGTTTTTTAGTTTCCTTTGAAGCATTAGCAGCAGGCTCTTGGGGTTTCGGAGTTGTTGTAATGAATTTAATTATCTCAAAATCAAGGACAATGTAGAGATTGGTTTTCCATAGGTCGTAGTTATTTCCATCCAATGGTTTTTGATTCAAAATTGTAGCAAGAGGATTAAAGGATGCCATTTTCTAAAAATTAAAAGGCACACATATTAACACATAATCAACACAACAAACATACAAATATGTAGATCCCTTAAACTACTTACTATTTATGTTTATTTTAACAATAATTTAATTTCCATTACAAATACTTACGTTGTACAAGAGATTTGTAATAAATTAAACTTTGAACATAGTATATTTTAATGTCCTACTAAGTTAGGTCTCAGAAAAGGTGAGGTGGGTCTCAGACTCCTAAAAAACCTACCTCTTTAGATAAAGCCTTCTTAGATAACACCAACACATACCACTCAAAATTGATTTAAAAAATTAAAACTTTTTGAACCCGATATATATAGTGTCTTACCAAGTCAGCTCCTAGGAAATGTAAGGTGGGTCAAAGACTTCTTAAAAACCTACCTCCTTAGACAGAGCATTCTCAGATAATATAAACACACATCATTCAAAATTAATTTTAAAAATCAACTATTGTTTCAATAATCTTTGGGCTTTTAATAACACTAACAGAGCCTCGTTGGGAGGTTTATTAGTGTCACTAAAATTGAATGTAATAACCATTAATTTTAATTTCAAAATTATCTTTAATATCTAAGCATTGTCGACGTTGGGCCGTACAACCTTATTAAAATTTTGAAATTATTTTATATCAAATCCAATAAAATCCGGTCATGCTTATCCATTGGGGTATCACATAACCATTTTATTATTGGACCTTTAATAGAGCCCGCAAGTTTCAAATTAATTGAATTAATTTTTAACCTTCACCCATTTAATATTTTACATTAATTAATTATGGTTTTCCATAATAATAAGATAAAACAAATATTATTATGCACATGTATATATCAAATGATGCAATTATATGGAACCACCTATTCTAAATGGCATGTTAAGCACATATCACATGTTATATCCATATAATTTAAACAATTATAAACATAGAATAATTAATAGGCCCTAATCCACGGTTTTTTAGAAAAGAAAATTACAAGGCTAATAGGGCTAAGAAGCCCAACTTGATATCTGGCCTGTTCTTCTTCTTTTCTTCTGATCTTGCAAGTCTATGGGATGTGGGCTAAGTTAGAATTGGTTTCTAGGGTTTTTAGCTCAAAACACAAAACCCTATTATGTCGCCTATTGATCCCTAACACCAAAACCGCCGCTAGCCGCCACACAAACCTTGGAATATCACAAAATTTTACAGGGAGGTAGATATCCACCGGAAGAACCATCCCCACCAAAAATCATCATATTCCAACTATGCACACGCCAGATGAATTAAGGCACGTGAATTCTACTCTCAGCCACTTTGGGTGGTGCGTGTGGGCGAGTGAGGATGTTTCGGGCAACCATTCTCCTCCCACTGATCCTCCGTTGTGTCATTTAACTTCCTATGGAGTTATTTTGTCAAGTCGCAGCTCCAATAACCATCCCACCAAAAATCATCAAATTCCAACCATGCACGAGCCTCCACATGCCAGATGAATTAACGCGTGTGAATCCCAGTCTCAACCACTTTGGCTGGTGCATGTGGGCACGTGAGGATGTTTCCGGCGACCATTCTTCTCCCACCGATCCTCCTTCGTGTCATTTAATTTCCTATGGAGTTGTTTTGTCAAGTCGCAGCTCCAATCCACATGAAAAATGTGAAGTCCCACATCGGTTAGAAAGGAAAACGAAGCATGCCTTATAAGAGGGTATGGATACCTGTCAAGACCCATCCAAGATCCCTCACCGGAATCTCAGACAAATCCTGATCCTAGGGAAACCCTACCGGACCTTCCAATGGAAAATCCTGCAGAACCTCCCCTAAAGGTTGGACTTACCACAATTTTCCTGCACATAAAACACACTTCTATATGCACTACCTTATTCCTCCCACCTTACTACAATTTACTTCCACAAGTTTGCAGGACTTCAAATAAATGACAGGGAACTAGTGCAGAATTAAATAAATAATCGTCCAAACAGTATACAGAGCGTTATCAGTACAATTGAATATGAAATTAATATAATATAAGATAAAAAGATATAACACAGATAGAAATGAAAGGAAAAGCCTTATGGTCTTCGACAACGAACCAAGACGTCGAACTCGCCCCCAGACGATCAACGTCAATTAACTTGGACCTAAGGGAACGGAATTTAAAAATATGAGATGCTAATCATCTCAGTGAATAACCCAATCTACTAAAGAGGAAAATAAATAATAATAATAATATTAACTTGATTAATCAATAATAAATAAGTAATTAATTATTAAGTATTTAAAAATAATATTTTCTCTCAAAACCCTTACGATTTACTCAGTTTGAAAAATTCCTTTTTTAAAACATTTTCGTAAAACCCAACATTTTATGCCCCAAAAATCTAGAAAAATATTTAATTAATAATTTACAAATAAAAGACAATAAATTAATAATCCAAAAATCTTAGTGAGAAATAATTATAAAAAAAATAATGCTAATAACAAATATTAAATTGGGAATAAAATATTGTAAACAATTAATACGAAAACACAATAAAATTTACATTAAGAAAAATGATCCAAGAAATATTTAAATAAATAAAATAAAACCAAATAATTAATAATAGAACTCAATTTAGATTACCAAAACAATTTAATTTATAAAACACTATTAAAAATATTTTAATTTAAATAAAATTCTAAAATATTGTATGATTAAAATCACGTCGTGAAAACTATTTGATACATCCACTATATACCAGTGGCGCCAACGGTACCCAGCATCCCAAGCACCGCCAGACAGGAGGTTAAAGAGAGAAACCGGCATACAGTAGCGCTACGTCCCATTGTGCCGCTGCAAACAGGTGTCCCGGCCATGGAGGGGCGGCCTATCCTCATCCGATGACAACCACAGGACAACCCCATAATCACCTGTGCGCTACTCACACCCACCTGCGCACTCACCACATCCACCTGCGCGCTAATCATATCCATGTATAAAGAACACCAGTACGTGTATGGTGCAGTTAAAAATCATAAAATCAATATATTTATTTTCAAATTTCAAAATTTCATAAATACTACCGGGTTTATTCCATCCAATTAAACCCGTAAATTTTCCACAATTCCTTTATAAATCATCATCATAAATCCATCACAGAAATTCCATCAATTTCAAATCCATCAACTCTCAATTCCATCAATTTAAATATACAAATTTTCTAATGGCATAAGTATTTTTGAAACATAATAATTTAAATCAATATTTCTTTTTCAAACCTTCAAAAAAATCAATTTGAATCAAATATGTCATCTAAACATCATAAAATCCACAACAATCAAAATTCTCATAAATAAATTCCACAATAAATCAAATAACATTAAATTTACAATTCCTTTAAATATCAAATTTCCATAAAATCTAAATTTTCATAATTTGTCAAAAAAATCATATACTTCAAATTATTCAAATATTGGCATCAAAATTTAATTCACATTTTATCACATAATCAACGTAGAATAAAAACATTTAAATAATTTTGAAGGTGGGTCACTCACCTCGAGCACGCAATCCAACCAAGATCCTCCATAGGATCGATTTTACGACTCATAAGTGCTCCTAGAACAATAATATTACACAGGATCAAATAAATTAATATTTTGTTTGGATAAATAATACTCGATACTTGGGGAAGCTAACGCAAACGGTAATCAAAATTTACAAATAAGGTATCAACGGAAAGCTAAGGGGACGAGGAATATGTTACCGATCTCCGTTGGACTCAACTTAATCGGAGGTGGCCGGAAAGTGGACGGAAGCTTTCGGCCGAACTTCAACTTGTCATGTCTCCCAAACGGCAAGGAATTGAGCTGAATGGACCTCAAAATCGAGTTTAGGAGGTCCAAAATAGGAGAAATAGGGTATGAAATCGGGCTGGGTTGGTCGGAAAACAACGAAATCACCGGAAAATCAAAATGGGCTGCCATCGGCTTCAGCCGCAGATCTGGGCGCGTCATCGATCGGCTGGCCGCCAAACTTGGCAGATGAGCTCGCCGATGGCTGGACTTCACCAGTGGCCAGCTCGTGTGGCCGTCCGGTGTCCTAAAAAGATGCAGCAGGGAGAGAGAGAGATTGACAAGAAGTAGAAGAAGGAAGAAAAGGCCTGTGGGGGCATTTTCCCACGTGGGCGAAAAGGAAAAAAAAGAAAAAGAAAAAGAAAATAAAAATAAATAAATATATATATATAATAATATTAAAATAATACAGTATTAAAAAAATTTTATAGATCCATAACTTGTAAACCACATATCTGTTTCGGGCATGCCGCTAGTCTATGAACTCGTATCAACGAGTACTTCACAACTGTACATGAGTCAAAGCTCAATTTCGCACGAACAAAAAGTCAACTCCAGCACCCCTTGGACAGTTTGGACCTCAACTTGTTTTGCTTGTAACTTTCAAACGGTAGCTCCGTTTTCAACGCGCTACTAGTCTATGGACTCGGGTCGATGCATACTTTGCAATAATACCCCAGTCAAAGAGAAATTCCATCCGGATCAAAAAGTCAAATTTTGACCCCTCTCGTTCAATGGCGATCAAACCCGATCAATATCGGTCAACGTGAAAAAAAAATTCTGATGTTGTTCGGGATGGGGTGTTACAATACTTTTCCCTTAAGAGGCCTTTTAAAACCATGTGAGCTGGGTCTAAAGCGAATAATATCTCATACGGGTAGACTGAGCTGTTACAATTGGTATCAGAGCTAGACCTGGATCGGTCTGCCAGCAAGGATGCTGGGCCCCAAGGGGGGTAGATTGTGAAGTTCCACATCGGTTGAAAAGGAGAATGAAGCATGCCTTATAAGAGAGTGTGGATACCTTTCCCTTGAAAGGCTTTTTAAAACCGTGCGAGCTCGGCCCAAAGCGGACAATATCTTATGCGGATGGACTGGACTGTTACAATTGGTATCAAAGCTAGACCTGGATCCGTGTGCCAGCGAGGACGCTGGCCCCCAAGGTGGGTAGATTATGAAGTCACACATCGGTTGAAAAGGAGAATGAAGCATGCCTTATAAGAGGGTGTAGATACCTTTCCCTTGAGAGGCTTTTTAAAACCATGCAGGCTGGGCCCAAAACGGACAATATCTTATGTGAGTGGACTAGGCTGTTACAAAAAATGACAAACAGTAAAGTGTATTCAATTTTTCCCGGATATTTTTACATATTTTTCCAATAAATTCGAATTTACCTATAAAAATTCAAATAAAAATTGGAGGAAAAATAAATAAATCAATAAATCAAGGAGGAAATCCTAATCTTATGGTTAGCCTCCTTGTGACATCCCAAAAAAAAAAAAAAAAAATACAAGCAAAAATCTACCATGGACTAAGGCCAAAACCAAATTATTCATTCATAATACAAAAATTATAAATAACATGAATAATAGAATACTAGGTGCCATATATCTAATATACATCATATATACATGAAAATAAAATTGTAAAAAAAAAAAATTGGATTCGATTTATAACACACCGATTCAATCACGGCTCTGATACGAATTGCTGGTATCATATACACTGTGGAAGCCTGATCAAAACTAAATAAAGCATGTGATAAATAATGTCATTATCGATTTATTTTACTAACCTTTATGCGCATGACCTTCCAAACTATTCTTTGGTGACAGAACTGTATGTGGGCGCACCTGATCACAAAAGAAACAAGAAGGTTAATCTGAAAAATACTCTGAAACTCACAGTTTCTGTTTTTCTCTCAAGGTGTTTTTTAATTCTCTACTGAGATTCTCAATCTCTAGAAAATAATAAGTAAAAAACTCTATCTGGAGGTTAGTAAGCAGTATATTTATAGACTGCTAACCTTAATCCTTATAAGGTTTCATAACTCCTTAGGACTAATTAATGGGCTCCTTCTTGTAACTTAATAATCAATTAAATGGGCTTTGTCATTTAATGAGCTAGTTTGGGGATCCCACGGTCCATTATTAATCAAGACTCCTGATCATGGATTAGCTTGCTCCAAGAGCATAAATCCAACACCAAGGTGTTCTAACTCAGTTCACGAACAAGAAGAACCCAAAGGGACCCAAACCTAAGCTAAAGATCAAATCTAAGCCCTTGCCAAATTAAGAACCACAATCAATCTCATTCAAAAATCATCCTTTAATACTAATTTAATCAGAAGTCTTTGCTAAAAAACTTTGTCATAGCACTATGGTGCCAAACTTACTAGAAAAAATCAACAAACAACGACTACTAATGCAAGGTATATGGAAAAACCATTGCCACATATCCAAAGCTACCGTCTTAATGCTCCATTTCAGTTCAAAACTTCTTCCCCTTAAGCTTTTATGTTTTCGTACAAAAAGAACAACTAAAAACATAAAATGCTCATTAAACTTACAAAATATCCAGTAATAAGCATAAGATTAAAGGATTGAAAATCCATTTATCATCTGTTTTATATAAACTAAACAAAAATTCAATATGAGTGAAGTCGTTTGGTATATTTAATATGAATTTCTTGAAGCCATATGGGTTATGTGTACTGAAGAAGACAATATGATCTGGTTTATATGAATCGAATAAAAATTCAATAATAGGTGACATCATTTGGTATACCTAGCTTGAATATTTTGAAGTCGTTTGAGTCATATAACCCATATATTTCTTTTTTTGCAAAATGTGGACCACCTCATAATACCTAACTTTGGTTTTAGGTGTCAAGGCCATCGGGAATTAGCTAAGGAAGAGGAGGAACCTTCATTTTTTCTATCTGTAGCAATTGGAATGAGTGCGGCTAAAGAAAGTCGTTTGAGGGGCGTATCGATTTCGATAAAAAGAATTAGAACATTAGAATTGGAGGATTATGATTGTATTGTATGATAATTTAACTTATTTGTTGTAAAGGTAAATTAAAGTATATTGTATTTTATTAGTCTAGAAAGTAACAATTGAATTAAATATGAATGTGTGTAGAATATAGTATAGCTATTAATTTTTGTAATGCAAATATAACGACCCTTAATTTTAATATTATTTTACCCAAAATGATTCTGGTCATAACAATAAAGTTTTCATCAGGACAAAAAAAAAAAAAAAAAAAAAAAAAAAAAAAAGGGAAGAAACAGCCAACTCACCCCCACCTCCACCCACCCTGGCCTCCCCTATCCCGGGATAATTAATTAAAAAAAAAAAATGGGCATCTTTTCCCGATCTCCAAACAATTTGTTTTCTTTCGGTCGTCTTCATAATTATGGCCACATCATTATTACCATTCTGTTATATATATTGCTTCCTTGCTCGTCTAGTGCTGAAATTCAATATCCTAGAGAAGCTGCAGCCTTCACAATTCAACATCTTATTCTCTTTTTGTTGCATGGAAGCTTTAGTCAAACTCTTCACAGGAGGCGCAATAACAACTAGCCCTTTAGAATGGGTTGGCATCACTTGTAATGAAGTATGGTTCAAAAGAATTACGCAAAGAGAAAGACACAACTAACAAAGAGATTCAAAGTAAAAAGAACTCTGAATTTTCTTTCTGCAAAATTCTCAAATGAATCTTGTGTTTATTATCTTTTGTAACTGTTGTAAAAGACTTTTGATGAGTCAGCAATTAAAGTCACGGCTTCACTTAATGAGCTGCTATAACCCAACAAGTGAGACAACACAGATTTGTTCACTGCAGGTCTGCATGACAAACAGACGAGTGATGTTGGTCCAATAGTATGCCCCTATACCCACATTTTTGAGATCATAGGTTGAGTCATGCCCCCTTCGATTTTAGATTATAAAATTATTGTTATCAGCCCAGTTCTTTGGATCACAAAAACAATATATATGTAATATGTAGGTTTGGATATGCAACTCCAGGTCAGCTTTCCATCAAAGTGACTTTCATGGTCGTTTCTTTTTCTTTTTCTTTTTATTGTTATTGTTGTTTTGGTTGGCCAAGAAAAGCGGCAACTCAAAACGTGTCTTTTGGTACTTTTAAGTAGCCAGGAAGCTTCATGTTTTGTTTATTTCAATTTAAAAAATAAATGACATAAACGGTGAGTACTTCCATATTAACAAATAAAGTATTAGTAGCTCAGACAAATGCACTGTAGCTCCATTGCCCTGCCAGTTAAAAGTAAAATAATGGAGAGATTCCTTCTTAGCAATTGGCAAATTCCAATCTCATCACTGCAAAATATTTAAGTCAAGGCATTCTTCCTTGAAGAGCTTGCTTAAGCAATGGAAGTGAACAAGAAGAGTGACATGCTCGGCTTTGGAGTTGTAACATTGAAAGTGATCATGGGAAAGCATCCAAGAGATCTCATGTTAGTCTCTATTAAGGATATTGGACGAAGGAAGTCTCTTACCCTCCAAGATAGCCAATTAGCAGACCAAGTGATCTGCATTGCAGGGATTGCATTTGCATGTCTGCATCCAAGTCCCACAGTACTCATGGCCAACTAAAAAGCAAGTAACTCAGAAGCTAATCAACCTCACTGGCATCATTTTCAGAGCCTCTTCATCTTATTACATTCCGTAAATCATGAACATTTGCAATTTCTATCAATCGGTCACACACTTGTCTAGTTCTTCTTTTACTTTTTTACCTGTTTTAGACCGAGGATACCAAATTCTTAAATGAACTAACCAATTACCATACTCAATAACCAAATTATTATTAGAAAGCCAGATAATAAAGGCAGTCCTAAGGAATTGTCTGATATTGAAGCAAGAGACATTCACCAAATTAGGTTGTTTAAACATACTTTGCTGAGCATTCTTTCTGATACAGAAATAGTTAAATAATATTGGCTGGTTTGGCAAGCTATCAACAAAAAGACATTATTTAAATATGATTGACTTTAAAAGTCTAGTGCGACCATTAAACACCATTAGACTGCAAAAATAATGCGAAATTCCCTCGGATAACTTTAAAATCATTTACTTGACCAACTAATTAGAAACTTCAGCATACCATTAATTAACAGTCAAAATTATTTAGCTGCTTTACAACTAAGGTAGTCACAGACACCCTCTTATCTTTTCCTGTTAAAGAATGACTCATAGAAAAAAGTTGAATTCTTTTCCTTCTCTCTGTTTCAATTAAATATATATAACATTTGATTAGTCTTTTTATATTAATAACATTATACTCTTTAAGGTAGCTAACACTTTATAGAAATATTTTCTTTCCCCATGTATATCTGCACTTGTTTAGGCAACATACATTAATCACAAAACCATATATCATAATTTTGCTGTAGTTGTAAAAGAAGTGTTTCTAATTGATCTATAAAGTTCCAATTTCTCATATTAAAAAATAGAGTAAAATAATCGTTTCTATCTTTTCAGTTATCAAATGGGGTTATGAATATAATATTTAATGAAGAATAATGTTGGCATGGGCTATCCAACAGATTAATTTGTTGGAACCACACTATACTCTGCAGACCACCAGCTTTTAATATATATACTTTTTTTAAATTCTGTTTTGGAGCATGAGGACCATTATACCTTAAAACTATATAATAAAGTCTTGAAAGAACCCACAGTTGAGGAACTAATTTGCAAACATTAGTCTTCCCCAACATTTTTTTCCCATCCATCATTCACTGAAAATGGAACCATTACTCAAGATATTAATCACCAAGAAGATTGGAAGGTTAGTGTTATTCACTTCTGTTGTCATCATCATCATCATCATTTTTCTGGCTCCTTCTTCCTCTTCAGAAGCAATTGCACAAGAAGGAAAGGAAATGGAGGCCCTTCTCAAATGGAAGGACAGCCTTGATAGTCCAACGGATTCTGCTCTTCTACACTCATGGAGTCCTCTACCTCCTCACAACCCCTCCACGTCATCATCAACAAATTCATCTTACAACTTCAAAATTGGAGATGGCAGCCCCTGCAAATGGTTTGGAATCACTTGTAACAAGGCAGGAAGTGTTGTTGGTGTAAACATTACAAGCAGTCATCTTCAAGGTACGCTTCATAACTTCAGCTTCTCATCATTTCCCTACTTACGCACCCTTGTTCTATATAACAACAGCCTTTATGGAAGTATCCCATCCCATATTAGTGAGCTTTCTAGGCTCACCTACCTTGACTTGGGTCAAAATCATCTATCCGGATATATTCCATCTGGAATACGCCTATTAACAAGTTTAGAATACCTTTTTCTGGATGGCAATGAAATTTCCGGATCCATCCCTCAAGAAGTAGGACAGCTTAAATCTCTCGTTAAGCTTTTTTTGAGAAAAAACCATCTGACTGGTTCAATCCCTGTATCCATTGGAAACCTGACCATGTTAAAAGTACTAGACCTTGGAGGGAACAATATTTCTGGATGTATCCCACAAGAAATAGGACAACTTAAATCTCTCGTTCAACTTTGTTTGTATGAAACCCAAGTGACCGGTTCAATCCCTGTATCTATTGGAAACTTGAGCATGTTAACATTGCTAGACCTGAGCCAAAACCATATAAATGGATACATCCCTCAAGAAGTAGGACAACTTGAATCTCTTCTTACTCTCTCCTTTGATGACAACTATCTTGTTGGATCAATCCCTGCATCCATTGGGAAGCTCAAAAACCTTACATTCTTAGGTTTAGCGGACAACTACCTGAATGGCTCCATTCCTCAAGGCTTATTGAACAATCTTACCGAGCTGAAGACGCTGCAATTTGACAGCAACAACTTGTCTGGATTCCTTCCTGAAAATATTTGTCTCGGTGGAAAACTTACACGGTTTGTAGCAGCCCGTAACAATTTTAGAGGTTCCATTCCAAGAACCTTGAGAAATTGCAGTACTTTGGCCGCAGTTTCACTTGAATGTAATTTACTAACAGGAAATATATCAGAAGAGTTCTGGATATGCCCAAACTTAAGTCATATAGACTTAAGCAACAACATGCTTGTGGGAAAGCTTACCGGAAACTGGGGACAATGTCATAAACTCACTTTGTTGAACCTCTCTAACAATAAAATTTCAGGTGAGCTACATCCTGGACTTGGGAAAGCTACTGAGTTGCGTGTACTTGACCTCTCTTCCAATCTTCTCGAAGGGAAAATTCCAAACGAGCTGGGACGTCTAAAATTCTTATTCAAGCTCAGCTTGAACAACAATACAATTTCTGGGCAAGTTCCTGCAGAAATTGGATTGTTGTCAAATCTTGAGATCCTTGAACTTGCATCCAACAAACTAAATGGATCGATCCCCGTTCATTTGGGACAGTGCTCAAAACTGAGGCACTTGAACTTGAGAATGAACAGACTAAGTGGGAATGTTCCATTCCAGATTGGGCGTTTGGAATCTCTCCTAACTCTGGATGTAAGTCACAATTTTCTTGCAGGAGGCTTGCCTGAGGAGCTGCATAATTTGCAAATGTTAGTAACATTTAACCTCTCTCACAATATGCTCTCTGGCTCAATACCATCCAAGTTCAAAGAAATGGAAAGCTTGTCATCTATTGATGTATCCTCCAATCAATTATATGGACCTCTACCAGACATCAAAGCCTTCACCGAGGCCCCAGCAGCAGCACTGCAAAATAATAAAGGCTTGTGCGGCAACAACACTAGTTTGAAGCCATGTCCTGTTGGCGGAAAGAAAAACATCATTCCTGTTGTAATTTCAGTTATAGTGTCTACTATAATTGTTTTGTTAATCATTGCTGGGATACTTTTTAGTCGCCAAAAAGGAGAGAAGATTGTGGATGAACAACCAAAGGAAATAAAAACTGAAATTTTCTTTGCAGCATGGAATCATGATGGGAAAAGGGTTCATGAAGAAATAGTTGAAGCCACAGAGAACTTTGACCCCAAATATTGCATTGGGGTTGGAGGGAATGGAAGTGTTTATAAAACACTGTTGTCAACCGGTCAAGTTGTTGCAGTGAAAAAGTTCCATGAAAATGGTGGCCGGGCCAGTAAGGAAGCTTTTGATAGTGAGACTAGCATGTTGACAAAAGTACGCCACAGAAATATCATTAAGCTTTTTGGATTTTGTTCGCATACTAGATACTCGTTTTTGGTGTATGAGTTCATGGAAAGGGGAAGCTTATTTCAGATACTAAGAGATAATGTAAAGGCGAAGGAATTGGAGTGGACTACAAGAGTGAATATTGTCAAAGGTTTAGCCAATGCCATCTCCTATTTGCACCACGGGTGTTGTCCTGCTATAGTTCATAGAGACATATCAAGCAAGAATGTTCTGTTGGATGCAGAATATGAAGCTTGTATTTCTGACTTTGGTTCAGCTATAAATTTGCATCCCGGCTCATCAAATTGGACTTCATTTGCAGGAACTTTTGGATACTCAGCTCCAGGTAAGTTTCCAACAACTTGGCTTTCAATGGTGATCCACAATGCATCTTTTGTTACGCTGTTGCAACCAGAATGCTTCTTTTGTTACTCAGTCGCAACCACGCTAGCTCATATTGTCTCCATTCCATTTATAACATTTTAATTACAGAAATGATATATCTTTAAAAAAAAAGAAAAAAAAAAAAAAAAGCAAAAGATTACTAACTTGAACCTATATTTATCTGCAGAGCTTTCTTATACAATGGAAGTAAATGAAAAAAGTGATGTGTACAGCTTCGGAATTGTGACATTGGAAGTGATTATGGGAAAGCATCCAGGAGATCTCATCTCGTCTCTATCAACATCACCATTAGCAGTCGCTGATCAGATTCTACTTAAAGATGTATTAGATGAACGTACCTCACCTCCATGGAAGCATTTAGAAGACCAGGTTGTCTGCATTGCAGAGATAGCATTTTCATGCCTGCATCAAATTCCACAGCTTCGGCCAACCATGAAGCAAGTTTCTCAGAAGCTATCAATTTTATTACCATTACCATCACCATCACCAGAGCCCTTTCATGCAATTACATTAGAGAAACTGTTTGATCCCGAAACTCTGATATACTGAAGAATTTCAATTCTTCAGGGTTTTTTTTTTTTTATTTTTTTTATTATTTTTTTTTTTTTCCCTCTTCCTTGTCGTTGCTTTATGAGTTAAGGTATTGTTTTTCTGTTTCTAATATAGATTTTCGCAGTCCGGATAAAACACACAAATCCAAATATATTTCTAATCAAAATGTTGCTATAAGGGCTGATAAAAGAAGGTTATATATTTATAAATAGTCTCCAATCCTCATCAAGCGGTTCACTGAAAATCCTCAAAACTACCAATGTTAATATCTCGCATAATACATGCTCACGACCATAATCCTCAAAGCTGTATCTGATTTATATGACACATTTTAATTGACAAGTTATACATTTTATATGACACATTTTAATTGACAAGTTATACATTTTTCTCTATCTATAGCTGCGATTATTGTAAGAGAGAAAAGCTTAAAAACTTGCAGATCAAGTCATTAGCATGAAAAAGTAAAAGCCGAGATTATATAAAGAAAGTGAAATATTTGCATACAATTCTTAACTAGAGAATTAGACAAAATAATGTAAAAGATATTGATCCATACTGGAATGCAAAAGCAAGTTCGTCTCGAGAATTTGGCCGGAGTCACAGCCATTACCATATGCCAGTATTCTTGGATGCATCCGACATTTGGATCAACTAATATCTCATAAAAAAATTTTCTTGACTTGTCCTCAATTACAACAATGGGTTTCTTCTCATTATAAGTTCTATATGAAGAATGAAAATCACCAAGGAAAAAAAAAAAAACCTCAACGGTGAAAAACAAAATATAGCTTAAGTATTAATCATAGCAGTTGTCCTTAATTACCTGAACAATTTGTGAATACAATGAACTGGCTTTATGAAATTGTTTGACTAAGCTTCAACACCTCTTTTAGCAACTCGCTGGTAGAAGCTTTTAGTTCATCGGGCACAACCAGCTGTGAAGGCACAGCATCAAAAGCACACAAAGTGATTTCATTCACAGCATCTGTCAAATTCAATTCTTGATGTTTGGCCCTCCAAACATTCTGATTCACACACTTGCACAAATGTTTTAGCACACGTTTACTACAAATCTGATGACAAATGCAGAGAAACCAGGATTTTTATGGTATTCAAATAGAGCACCTAAGTCAAATCAAAGTTCATGGGACTTGGAAGGGAAGAAAAACTGGAAGATTTGCTTACAGTGTTCTCTTGAATTTCAAAAAAACTACGCAATCTTTTTGTCATCATCGGAATCAGCTTTTTTCGAACTCCTCAATTCCACCTTTAATTCCTTCAAACCCCTATTCACCTGGATGTTTTCTTCCTCAATTTCGGTTTCGTTGTGTTCTTATTTTGGGCATTGCTGTACTGCCCCTTTGAACAGAACATCCAGGGGCTTTCTGGGTTTGCTATGGCGTCTTAAAGATTGAGGCGACACGGATAGGGTTCTCGGGAAGAGAGAGACAGAAAGAGGAGCCTTTGAACAGAGCAGACATGGGTGGGATGGAATGGGTTTTGCTGAATCATTGATTGGGTTCGTGGGGTATTGGGGATTGAGAGTTTCGTTAATGGGGGCTCAGAGAAGTGGCGGCGCGGTTGAAGAAGAAGAAGGAGGCACGGTGATTGCAGCAGTGAAAGGCAAGCAAGCTCGCATTTTGGGAGGTCTTTGGTTTTAACGAGAAAATGAGGGAAAAAGGGTTAAAAAAAAAAAAAATATATATATATATATATATATATCGGTTAAATAACAGATTAATTCGCTGCTGTTTTATTTTATTTTAGGAATTTGTATAACTCTTTTCGGGGAAAAAATAATAATCCATTGAAATATTAGTGATTAATTTACTTAATCTTTGATTACAATTTTCAAATGAATAAAATTTATCACGATGAATTCTTTACATTCTAACATGCATTTTTTACTGACTTGACTTAATTAGATAAGTCACTAAGCAGGCTTGACACAAAATTTTAAATATTTGAGATTTCAGTATAAATTATTTAAAATTTTTGATTTTTTAAAAAATTAAAAATAAATTTAGATTTTAAATTAAAATTGATACAATTTTTATAATATCTATTAAAATTTTTAAAATTTCAAATTTTTTAAAATTTTATTGAAATTTTCATAAAAATTTCTATCAAAATATCTGTAACATATATTTAATAATTTAGTTTAAAAATCCATAACATATATTAAAATTTTGAAAATTTTCATATAAATTTTTTAAATTTTTGTAAAAATTTTGAAAATATATAAAAAAAATTATGAAAAAATTAATAAATATTATTGGTATTTAATAAATTATTTTATCAAATAAAATTTGGTGATAATTTTTTTAATATCTTTTAAATATTTAATAATATAAATAAAATAAATTAAATTAAATTAAATAACCTTGATGGATTCTATTTATTGATAAAATATATGTATATTTACTATACATTTTATATAAGATAGACTTATACATTTCTTTGTAGAATTGTTTTATCTTTAAAATTATCTTATTATGGTTGTAGAATTGGATTTACATAATATTATTGTTATTTTTATTTTAATAATCCATTTAAAAATAAAACCAGTATGATATCTTAAAAAATTATCATTTTGTTTAAAGAATCATACAAAATTCTTTTACATTGTATTTAAATCATTTTTTTGGGTTATAACATAGTTTCTCTTGTGGACATTTATAGTTTCTCTTGTGGACATTTATGTCTCTATTGAAAATTTAACATGTTCAATTTTTGTTTTTGTTTTTAAATTATATGTATTTTTTTTATTTTAATAGTTTATTTGTGTTAATTAATAGTAATTAGTGTTTGTTAGATATATAAATTAATTAGAAATACGAAGAAAAGTGAAAAAAAAAAAAACTAAAATGAATACAATTTTAAACTATGTTTATTTGGTATTTTTTTTCCCTTTAAAATTTATAGAAAATTAAGAAGTTTAATAACATTAATTAATATTAAGAACTACTGAACTAAGCTAACTACATTAAATTTAGTAGAGGGAAAAAAAAACTCAATGAAAAATTTAATTACTTACAGATTTTAGATAGAGAGAGAAAATGGTGGAGCAGAGAGAGAGAGAGAGAGAGAGCTTGTGGATGGCTTCAATGTGCATGTTTGAGTTTGACTATTCACCTTTAGCGCTGGTCGCTGCTGATTCAAATGTCAGCTATGATCACAAAGCTTTGATCATCGATGGCTTACACCAAATGCTCAACTCTGCTAGTATTCACTGCCTTCGCCCCACTTTGAAGGTACTCAGTTTGATTTCCACCAGCTCTATTCGTGTTTTGAATTTTGTGGAGGAAGCGAAATTTTAGGTGGAATTTTAACGTTTGGACTTAGAAAAATTTGCGTTTGGTCTAATTTTTGCTCTGTTTGGATGTTTTTGAAGTGAAGAAAGAAAACTATTGAAGATATATTCTCTAACTAATTCCATCGCTTGATAGAGTACATGATATATACACGCACTAACAACTCTCCTAATGATATGAGTTTGTGAAGATTTAATCCACAAATTCATCTTGCAAAGATCTGGTGTATGTATGAGGTCAACACTTGGAGAAGACTTAAGCTAATTCGATGGATAAGTCTCAGAAGAGCAAAACGCATCGTTTCATTTACTTGAAAATAAAGAAGGACAAAGTGGTCATTTCTCGTCTACTGTAACAGAATAACGGCAAGCTACGTGTCTTAATCTGAATGATTCTTCATAATAAGTTGGACGACGTCGTTTTGAAGCTGGTGTGTAATATATATGCACAGAACTCTTTCTCTTCGAGGGAGGTAACAGAAATAACAGTTTTCTTCAAGATTATGAAAGAGAGAGGAGCTCCAAGATTCATGTTCTACCTTTTCTTCAATTGTATTCTTTTCTGAGTGAGAAAACATCTCTAAGTGAATAGAGTGAATGTACAAAGTTGAAAGGATGTAGAAAGGGGTTTCGGGTTTGTGATTGTGTTTTCTATGTGAAAACCAGTTTGTATACAAGTGTTGATAGTTTGTGTAACTGCTGCAAGATTAATAAGAGACCAAAAGCTCTCACCGGAGCAACGAGGACGTAGGTCATCTTGGCCGAACCTCGATAAGTTTTGTGTTGTTTGTTTTGTTCTGATTTTCTAACAGTGGTATCAGAGCTTAGTTAAGTGTTCTTGATTCTTGGTCTTGTGAATTTTCTGTGAGAATCATCTTTGTGAGGGTTTTCAATCTTTCAAGAAGTCAAGAATGTCTACAAAATTGGAAATTGATGTTTTCAATGGCAAAGGAGATTTCTTGCTGTGGCGCAAGAAAATGAAGGCAGTACTGGTGCAAATGAAGGTAGCTAAGGCAATCGATGGAATTTATGCTGCTGATGTTACTGATGAAAAGAAGCATGAGATTGATGAAATTGCAATGAGCACAATCATATTGCATCTCTCCGATAGTGTTCTGAGGCAAGTTGATGATGTAAGTACTACTTCTCAAATGTGGCAAAAGCTTGAACAGCTTTATCTGGTAAGATCCTTACCTGATAGAATTCTTTTGCTTGAACAATTTTTTGGCTTTAAGATGGATACTACTAAGGATTTGGACACAAATCTTGATGCCTTTAATTGTTTAATCTTAAGCCTTGCACATTGTAAAGTTACTTTTGATGATGAACATCATGCTGTGATCTTATTGAACTCATTGCCTAAGACTTATAGAGAAGTAAAGAATGCCATTAAGTATGGTAAAGATTCCTTGACCTTAGATACTGTTGTAAGTGCCCTTCGATCTAGAGATTTGAAATTGAAGTCTGAATCCAAAGGTGAAGGACTTACTGTGAGGGGTAGGAGTGCTACTCGGAGTTGGGGTCATAGTGACCATAGAGGTAAGTCTAGGGAGACCTTTAGGTTTAAATCAAGAACTAGGGGTAGAAGGTGCTATTACTGTAAGAGAGAGGGACACATTATTAAAAATTGTTTCAAGAAGAAGAAAGATGAGAAAGAAAAGAGTCAAGAGTCTGGAGATTTAGCAGTGGCCTACACTGACTTAGAGCCTGCAGAAGTTTTGGTAGTGTCCACAAGTCAAAATCATACTGAATGGGTGTTGGATTCTGGCTGTTCTTTCCACATGTGTCCTGACTTGAGTTGTTTCAACTCATATACTAAGTGTGATGGTGGCCAAGTGTTGTTAGGCAATAATCGATCATGTTCAGTAACTGGCATTGGTAATGTGCAGTTGCAATTAGTAGATGGTACCATTAAGACCCTCACGGCAGTAAGGCATGTACCTGATTTGAAGAGAAATTTAATTTCTCTTGGCATGTTAGATGAATCTGGCTTGTCCTGTAAAGCAGAGAATGGTGTCATGAAAGTGACCAAAGGATCACTTGTAGTAATGAAGGGTCAGAAGAAAAATGGTTTATATGTCTTACTTGGTAAGCCATTAGTTAATTCGAGTAATGCTTCTATAAGTTCACCTGCTGATAAAACTGCTTTATGGCATAAGAGATTAGGCCACATTAGTGAAAAAGGCCTGTATTACTTGAATAAACAGAATGTTTTTGAGAAGGATATAGTCAGTAATTTGGAGTCTTGTGAAACTTGCATTTTGGGCAAACAGCATAGGCTCAGTTTTAATTTGAGCTCAAATAAGGCCAAATCTGTCTTAAATTATGTACATGCTGATTTGTGGGGAACTGCTAGAGTGCAAACACAGAGTGGAAACAAATATTTTTTGTCCATAATTGATGATTACTCTAAAAAGTCTGGATATACTTGTTAAAGGCTAAAAGTGAGGTTTTTTCAAGGTTTAAAGAGTGGAAATTGCTGGTTGAAAATCAAACCAGCAAAACTGTTAAAATTTTAAGAACAGACAATGGTCTTAAGTTTTGCAGTCGAGAATTTGATTACTTTTGCAAATCAAATGGTATTCTAAGGCATAGAACTGTGAAATTCACACCACAGCAAAATGGTGTGGCTGAAAGAATGAATAGAACCTTACTTGATAAGGTAAGATGCATGCTAGTGTCATCTGGGTTACCTAAGCTGTTTTGGGGTGAGGCTGTTATGACAGCCATGTATTTGGTGAACTTGTCACCTTCTACAGCTTTAAGCTTTAGAACTCCTAAACAAATGTGGCTTGGAAAGAGGCCTGATTATAGCAAACTGAGGGTTTTTGGCTGTGCTGCATATGTCCATCAATTTGAAGGGAAACTTGAACCTAGGAGTTTGAAATGTATTTTCTTAGATTACCCTCAGGGAATTAAAGGCTATAGGCCTTGGGATAGAGAGAGTAGAGGTTTTAAAATTATTATTAGCAGAGATGTCATTTTTGATGAAAATTCTATGCCTTGCAAAGATACTAACAGTGCAGGTAATGAAATGAGCAACAAAGTGGAGACACGAAGTCTAAATCTGTTTCCTGAGGTGGAAAACCAAGATAGTGAAGACTTAGAGGGAAGGCCAACTTTAGAAGGAATAGATGAACCTGCAAGAGGTGATGAACCAGAAAGACTAACACCTGCACAGTCTGAGGAAGATTCTGAAGATGATCACACTCAACAACAGTCACCAAGTACAAGAAATAAAAATATAGCATCACCTGGCTATTTGCTGACAAAAGATAGAGCTAACAGGACAGTGAAACCAAACAAGAAGTACAGTTATGCAGACTGCATTGCTTATGCCTTGGTGGCATACGAAGAACTCACTGATAATGAGCCAAGGAGTTACAAAGAAGCAGTAAACTCTAAGGAGTCAGCAAAATGGAAAGAAGCCATGAAGGAGGAAATGGAATCTCTCCATAAGAACAGAACTTGGGACTTAGTACCAACACCAACAAATCAAAGAGTTGTAGATTGTAAATGGATCTACAAGGTCAAAGAGGGTATGTCCAAATCTGAACCAGTAAGGTTTAAGGCCAGATTAGTGGCCAAGGGATTTACTCAGGTGGAAGGAATAGACTACAATGAGGTTTTTTCACCTGTTGTGAAGTATACAAGTATAAGAGTCATGTTAGCATTAGTGACTCATTTCGAATGGGAATTAGAACAAATGGATGTTAAAACTGCCTTTCTTCATGGTGAATTGAAAGAAATAATATATATGAAGCAGCCTAAAGGTTTTGAAATCAAAGGGAAAGGTGGAGATTTGGTATGCTTGCTTAAAAAGTCACTGTATGGACTTAAGCAATCACCAAGGCAGTGGTACAAACGTTTTGACTCATTTGTGGTGAAATTTGGTTTTGAAAGAAGTGATTTTGACAGCTGTTTATACTTTAAAGATCCTATGACAGATAAAGCAGTGTATCTACTGTTATATGTGGATGACATGCTTCTAGCTGGACCAAATAGCAGAATTATACAAATTGTGAAGAACTTATTAAAATCAGAGTTTGAAATGAAGGATCTTGGACCAGCCAAGAAGATCTTGGGCATTGAGATAGTGAGAAACAGGTCAAGATATGAAATGAAGTTGATACAATCTTCATATATCCAGAAGGTAATTTCAAGGTTTTCAATGGAAGGTTCAAAACTTGCAAGTGTACCTCTTGGTGGACATTTCAAATTGTCAAGTGAACAATGCCCATCAACTGAGCAGGAGAAGGAAGACATGATAGCAGTTCCTTATACTAATGCTGTGGGATCAATGATGTATGTTATGATTTTAACTAGGCCTGATTTAGCTCATGCTATTAGTGTTTTGAGCAGATTTATGGCAAATCCTGGCCAAGGTCATTGGGAAGCTTTAAAATGGCTTCTAAGGTATTTGAAGCATACAGCAAATGAAGGGTTGATTTATAAGAAAGATTCAAGTGAAGTGGAGCTTAATGGATATCTAGATTCTGATTATGCAGGAGATAGGGACAAGAGAATATCAATGTCCTCTTATGCATTTACCTTGTGTGGAAATTGCATAAGTTGGAAATCTCAGTTGCAGCCTGTGGTGGCCTTGTCAACTACTGAATCAGAATATATGGCAGCAATTGAGGCTGCAAAAGAAGCCATTTGGCTTAAAGGGCTACTGACAGAGCTTAAAGTACTCAAGCAGGAGGTCACTTTGTACTCAGATAGTCAAAGTGCAATTCATTTATGTAAAAATCCAATGTTTCATGAGAGATCTAAGCACATTCAAGTTAGATATCATTTCATTCGAGATTTGACAGCTCAGAAAGTAGTCAGATTGGAGAAGATTCCTATAGAGTTTAATCCTTCAGATATGGGAACAAAAGTGCTTACTGTTGGCAAGTTTAATACTTGCAAGAACCTGCTTCGAATAGGAGCAGGCTGACCAATTTGTGAAGAATCTTGCTGAGATGGTGATGAGCTTCTGTATTTGGTTGAATTTGAGGATTAGGTGGAGATATGTGAAGATTTAATCCACAAATTCATCTTGCAAAGATCTGGTGTATGTATGAGGTCAACACTTGGAGAAGACTTAAGCTAATTCGATGGATAAATCTCAGAAGAGCAAAACGCATCGTTTCATTTACTTGAAAATAAAGAAGGACAAAGTGGTCATTTCTCATCTACTGTAACAGAATAACGGCAAGCTACGTGTCTTAATCTGAATGATTCTTCATAATAAGTTGGACGACGTCGTTTTGAAGCTGGTGTGTAATATATATGCATAGAACTCTTTCTCTTCGAGGGAGGTAACAGAAATAACAGTTTTCTTCAAGATTATGAAAGAGAGAGGAGGTCCAAGATTCATGTTCTACCTTTTCTTCAATTGTATTCTTTTCTGAGTGAGAAAACATCTCTAAGTGAGATAGAGTGAATGTACAAAGTTGAACGGGTGTAGAAAGGGGCTTCGGGTTTGTGATTGTGTTTTCTATGTGAAAACCAGTTTGTATACAAGTGTTGATAGTTTGTGTAACTGCTGCAAGATTAATAAGAGACCAGAAGCTCTCACCGGAGCAACGAGGACGTAGGTCATCTTGACCGAACCTCGATAAGTTTTGTGTTGTTTGTTTTGTTCTAATTTTCTAACAGAGTTGTTGAAAAAACGACCACAACAAGATAAGTGCTACAGCAGCTTAGGTAATATTGCTGTCAGTTCTGCAGGATTTAATGTAATCTAAATTGGTGTTTGTTTACTGATATAAAACTACAATTGTCAATTTGGCTATATTGTAAGTTCACCTTGAATGTAAATATATATAAGTGCGTAAAATATTTACAGAGCAAGCAATGGGCTTGATTTGGGTGTAGTAGAAGAAGGGTAGGTCCATTAAACAGAATAGATTATCAAGTTAATCTGTGCCCCCTTTAAGATAGACGAAAAGAAGTTTTTTCCTATTAGGCTTTTTAACCTGATGGTCTCTTCTTTTGCTTTCTTTGAGGGTTCTATGTTGCTTCAAATTATTCACCTTAGTTCTATGATAATGGTTGGTGGTCTCTGGTTTTATTCCTCTAAAAATTAACATGGTTCTGGCTCAGCTATCATTTTAATAATTGGTTACAATTTACACGGTGTCTACCTTCATAAATGTAATTTTTAAACAGAGTTTTCCCCCAAGCTAGTCATTTGAATCTGCGATAGTTATCCTTTCTTTTTTGGTTTGATTTCAATCTTCCATTTTGAAGTCTCTGCTTGGTAGGCCATCATATAACTCTAGAGTGCAAAAAATATGAAGCTTTCCTAAGAATAATTTTTTTTCAATCCTTTTTTTTAGCATGTGGTCTGATTTTCTCATTGCCAAGGTTTGTATGGCTGACAGCTCCAATAATGAAACTATTTGTGAAAATTTATCGTTCAAATTTACTGACCAAAACATGAGCTTTTTTGGAAAGGTGATATACTTAACGGTGACTCTTCCAAACAATTAACTTTTCAGTTAGTCCAGCTAGAGAAGCACCGAAAGTGGTTCACTGGGAAACAATTTGTAGGATTTATAATTATAAAGGCCACATCAATTGATAAGAGTGTGACTTATATAAAAAGCAGATATCTAGCTGAGGTATGTCACTCTAAAAGGATTTGTCTTGCTACAATTGTAGAAGTTGATGCTAAAGACAAAGATGTTGCTCTATCCTGGTCGGTTGACATTGTAAAATTTCTGGTTAAAAATATCACTTGACAGTATCATAACAGTCTGGAAGCTGTTTAAAACATGCTTCAACCTCAAAATCATGATTACAGAGTCAATTGCATCTAACTTTTCCATATCACATTTTTTGAGAGAGTATAGTTCTTCCATCACACAATTTTATGATATTAATCTTACTTGCTGGTCTTTTATCATTGTTACAAATGGAATGATATAGCTATATTATCTTTTAAACCTCCTTCTCTTTTGGATCGATTTTGGGAAATGTGTATAATTTTACCACCTAGTGAATGTCTGTAATCTCTTCCTTTGTCACGCTTAAGCAGGCTGCAGCACGAACTTTCCATTAAAACAGTAGAGTTTGATTTGCCTCTTTCTTCAGACGCAAGAAATGATGATTGAGAATAATTGTTTCAACGTTGTGAAGTCTTGATTGACTGTTGGCATTTAGGAAGAGAAGAACACTTCTATTGTTCAACGTATATCGGCATCTGAAACGTAACAAAGGCTTATCTGACCATTCCTAACCAGGTATATATTATTCTTAAATATGACGATAACCAGATCAAATAAGCTACAGGATTAGCAACACTCTTTATATGTCATAAATCTCTCCTTTAGGATTATGACAATGTCAGAAATCAGGTATAGTTATCAATGTGATTGCCATATTGATAGTGTACGTTTTCTTATGAAGCACTGTTTTGTCTTCTCAGCCCTTTTTGGTCTTCCACATGTTATTGCTTCCAATTATTTATTTATTTTTAATTTTGCTTTGAAAAGAATTTTGTTTGGTTGAAATAAATACTGAGCTTTTGTGGAATAGAATGATAACTGGAAGAGTATCAACTTTTTTCTGCAACCTGCCATTTGGGAAATTAACATCGTCTTCTTTTCTTTATTACTCCTTCACTAGGGGCCTTCTTACCCCTAACAACTCCTCTTGATGAAATTTACAACCACTAGTGGACCTTGATTTCCTGCATCTTTAGCATGACTCCCAGGACCTTGCCTCCCATCTTTGGGCTAGATGTCATTTTTACCATAAACAATATTGGAAAAGCAGTTTTGATTAAACTTCCTACCTTCCCCGACTCAACTGCCATGGAAGAAGGTCTTGCCTTCTAATCTATCTAACTTGGGTTTTAACTTTGTGAGGACATATCTATTAGCTCCTTTCTGGTATAAAAAACTATGTCATCTCGATGAGTTGTTCTCCATACTGGCATCAACTCCATGTGCTATTCTAAAATATGATGTGTGGTTAATGCTCTTATTTGTTTCAGATGAGGACATTGCATTTTGGGAGGAACATGACTCCAGCTACACAATTGGGAACAAACATGTTTCAGATGCGTGATGTGCTGCTGCTGCTGCGTGGATGTGTTAATCACCAACTTTAATGTGAATTAGCTTTTACACACCAGAAGCACTGAAATTTTGGAAGAAATGTGCTGAATTAAATGCGAATTAAATGCATCACATCTCAACTTGGTAACCTGACTTGGAATAAATATATATATATTTTTTTGCCTTCTGTTTACCTATGGAAACACACATTACGAGCAATCCTACATTTTACAGTAGAAAAAATTTACACAATAAGCAAGGAAGTCAAACTATAAACATCAAAAACGAAAATAATAATAATAATAATAATAATAATAATAATAATATATGGAAAGAGAAGCCTGAGAAAGTAGATTTCCTCACGGAGTAACCAATTGTTGGATGAAGATGCCCTTTGATCCTAATTCATCATTTTTATTTTTTTTTTGAAAGTACGTAGAAAATATTTTTTCAAACAAAAAAGAAATGCTGCTTATTTAAATGAAATGTTGCTGCTGATGCTGTGAGAATCCTCTCCAAGCAAAACCTTCAAAATCCTCCCTCTTTTTCTGATGCAATCAACTCTGTGAAATAGGAAACAAAACTAATTTCAATCAATAGAAGTTTTTGAATATACTACTAAGTATATGAAATTCTGTATAAATAATTACATTAAGCATAAGCTCATAGGAAGCCTCCTTTATGGGTTTGGAGAATATATTTTTATTTGTCTATGTCAAGTACCATTGCATTTCTAGCACCTAAGATAGAAAAAATCCCATGAATACCGAAGTATCATATCCCACCTACAAATTTTGTGTGGGATCCATATGATAGGACAAATTTTATAGGTCGAAACTTCGTAGTTTTGCATTTATCTGTTAACTTTTTAAATTGAAATGAAAATGGAAAGATACAAGTTATCTAAATCCGAGATGATTTTACATTTCATAATGAATTATTATGTTTTGTTTACTCTTCTTCTTCTTCTTCTTCTTCTTGTTGTACGCATTCACTTCCTTAGATATTTTTTATTATTATTATCACAGGGGAGGGGGGGTTTGATACTTGACATCCTTAGATTGATTTGATTAGTTACTTTTTTACTTTTTGTGTTTTTATTTTTTAAGGGAAATTTTAGTACTTTATTAAGGAATTTTATTTTATCACAAATTTTTAGTTTATGCAGCATCTAAATTAAAAAAAATTACACGTGACTGCCAGCTATAAGTTAGAAAGAAAATTTTAAAAATTAAAAATATGAATATTGGAAAATTAAAAAGAAAAAAAAAGTTTTGGTACTTAAAATTATTTGTACATAAATGGGAAAAAAAATATAATTTTTTTCAATTTAAAACTTTCTATTTTATTACAGAGAAAAAAAAATATACATATTTGGATTCTAATGGCTATTTTAATGACTATTTATAGAAAAATAAATAAAGATTATTTTGAAGAAAGATTAGACAAAAAATAACAAACAACCCATAAAATGTACATGAGATCCACAATTATTTATTAGTTGTTGAATCAACTTTTTTAACATTGACTAAAAAAATTTTACTATGTGACAACTGACATAGCATGTTGTACTTTGTAAATTGTTCCATATTATAATTGTCAATACATGTCATTTCAACGTGGGAGATATTCTACAACGTGGTAAATAAGAATATCTAAGGTTAATTCAATGGAAAAGCCACCGACACTTATAGTTGGAAGGTTATAAGTTTGAGTCATAAAATGTAGTGGGAAAATTATTGTATATATCATGATGTTTCTTCACAACCCTAACCATTATAATTTTACAAACATGCATGCTAACCTAGAAATATAGAAAAGAAATTGGTTAATCGCAAGTTAATACTTTGTAATTTGGAAAAGTTGCATTTTCAATTGTAAAATTTAAAACATTTCAATTTAATTTTTCAAATTTCAATTGTTTCATTTTTGTTCAATTGAATTTTTGACAAACAGTGATTAATGGTTTAAAGGTATTAAAAAACAACTTTGTTTGAAAACATAAAATTTAAATTATAATAAATTAAAACTAGAAACTAGAAAGCCTAAATTTCAACAAATACTATTTTAATGTAGGTTAAATATAACCATTAATCACCATTAGCCAAAAAATTCAATTTGATGAAATTGAAACAAATTGAAATTTAAGGATTAAAATTGAAACATTTTAAATTTAAGGATGGGAAGTATAATTTTTCGAAACTATAGAATATTAAAATGTAATTAACCCAAAGTAATACCATCTTCATAACAATTCACCGACCTGGGTATTCATCCATGGTCCTAAGCATAGAAATCTTATTTACGACATCCAATTAAAAAGCTTAATTTTTATTAATCAAATTCATGCATGGAAGTCACATGCATTTACAAAGGAGAGAAAAATAACATAACATATTCCAATTACTTGTTTATATATAGCTACTTGTACAATATTATATAATTAAATAGCAAGTCAATATATATATATATATATACATATACACATCTAGAAATTCTTTAATCCATGATTTTAGATTATAGTTGAAGTGCAATAATAGCTTGCATGTGTTAATTATTAATAAAAAGGAAAAGAGATGCATATAAGCACATGCTTTGCTATTGGACTTCAATTTTGTCCAGATGATTATGGATAAGAATCTCATTATGTAAATGCATAGAAAGGTTTGTTCTTTTGTACCAAGGTTTGATAAAGATTCTGATAAATATCATTTTAGCCATTAAATGATTGCATCTAACCATATATAAATCATGAACAAAATTAGCCATAATTTTTCAATGTCTATTCATAGTAACTAGATGTACCAATTCAATGGCAAAGATGGTAATCAAAAATCTTTATCAATCTTGGTCAATGAAATATTCCCCAATATATATATATATATATATTAACTGTTGGAAGCCGTCTACTTTCGAGAGCCCCCAACTCCCCCGGAACTTTTCCCAACTCCCCCCGTACTTTTCTGGCCTTTTCTTCCTGTTTTTGAGCCTCCACCACTACCACTCCCATTGCTCCTGGGCGATGGTTTGCGGACTTCCCTCGAGTTATCTGGATCCTGACTTCTACATAATCTATAATTTAACCAACAAAACAATATATGCACATGTTAGGCCGGATCTAAATATTTCCATGTTCAATTTAAATCTTCAACTAATTAACTATATAATTAATGATTCATGTATGTATTATACAAAAAAAGGGCTAGTAATCAACAAAATCTCTATATATTTGCAATATTCTCTATGAAGAAAAATCCATAGCTAGGCAAAAATTAAGTTAGGCATAGATGCCCAACAATATCGGTATCCAATTAATTACCTATATAGAATTAATGAGATATATTACTATGAATTATATTTAATTAGATATCAATAACCTATATATATACACATGAGAATTGATCTTTTCGATACTCTCTTTCTTAGTTTATCTTAAAAGATACAGTGATTTAGACAGCAAAATTAGAATTCACATTTGATTCATTCATTTAGTTCTATATGATAATCTTTTAACTTATTTTTTATACTAAAAACCTATTTAAATATAAATGAGAAAATATGAGTCACATTTTTATTACCCACATCACATGTCTTCCAAAATAAATTAAAAAATAGCTTTTAGGATATTATTAATTAATTATATATATATAACACTTTTTTTTTCCAAAAAAAAAAAAATATATATATATATATATATATAACACTTTTGCTACAAAATACATACATATGTATAATATCAAACATATATGTGTCAAATTATATGTAAATCGCTATAAGATTGCATTACAAAACGTATCAGATTACATGTATCACATATATATGCGTTTAATACCATACCGATGCATATGCATTTTTAACAAAATTTTATAAAATAAAAGGTAGAAGTGTATATTAGCTTGCATATATTGTTTAACAAAATCTAATAAAGTAAAAGGTGAAAACATATTGATATATTAAACATTGTTAATTAACAATTTAAAACTAAACACTAATTAAACAAGTGACAACTCTTAATAATTGTCCTATCTATAAGCGTCAAGCAATGGATGGGGAACATATAAAAGCTATATATGTATATGTATATGTAGCTTATCTAGAGCTCCTTACATCATCGCAGTTCTGTAGGCCTTGCATATTTGCATTCGGTCAGGCAGTTGGGTGATCTTAACTGGCATACGGATCAAACTACCCACTAGAGCCATGAGAGAATAGTGAAGACAACCAAGTTTATAATTTCTCTTTGGCCAGTTTATGCTCTCCGAGTTATTCGGAATATTTCACTTCTCTGGCTTCGTTGGTGCTCTTAGCGAGCATGAAAGAAGAAATATATAGATAGAGAGTTACCGCGTGGAATCTGAAACTAATAATAATTAATGCGAATTGGATTGGTCTGTTGCTTTAATTATTTCTTACTTTTTAATTACTAGACGTACATGTGTATTGTCCTTTTTCTCTCAAGTCTAGCTGTGTAAAATGATGCTTTCCCATTCTCATTTTATAATATCAGTTTCATTAGGTGTGATAGGTGTGATATATATATATATATATATATATATATGTGTGTGTGTGTGTGTAAATTTATTTTGCTGGATTGTCTTTTTTTTTTTCTTTTCTTTTTTTTTGAATGATTTGCTGGATTGTCTTCGTTAATTATTTTTTGATTATTAACTTGGAATATATGAAATAAAAAAGTTTCATATATGAGTATCGTTATTTGCCACCTTTATATAAATTAAGATAAAATCTGCATGGAGGGATATAGAGTGCTATCTCAATATTTTTTTATTTTAAGTTTTTTAAAAGTTCTATCAAAATACCATTTTGAACATTTCTATTTTTCCTTGTTTTAAATTTTTTTTTAATCATCTTTAACCATGGGTTTATTTTGTTACCTTTTTTTTTTCCCCTTATTTTTATTTTTTTGTTTTCCATATGTTTTGGTTGATCACTCCCTATTATAAAACTGGAACTTATTTCTTTTACCTCAAATTGTATGTTTCTTTATGTAATTCTATAGATTCGTTATGTATTTACTGTAAATGCCAAAATACATTTGTGGAAGCATTTAAGTCATTAAAATCATATATTTTATCTGTTAAAAAAAAAAGAAAAAATAAAGCAAAAATATTTAACTACTTTGTTTAGTTGATATTCTAATTAATTGAAATATAATCTAGCGAATGATGTTGCATTTTTTATGTTATAAACCAATGAACAGTCGAGTGATATTATACAATGGTGCTCTAGAAAAATTTCCTGGTTTGACACTGATACTAAGGTCAATATTATCATTAATGAGCAACTGACATGTTAATTAGTTTTAGTGAAAGTTTGACATTTTAAAATTAAATTGCTATATAGAAAAATTGAATTTCCCAAAATTTACGTGCTGGTGATAAATCACAACAAATGTTATTTCTTTTAGTTATATATCAACAAATATTTCATCACAAATCAATTATATCAAATTAGTATGGATTCAAATTGTGTTGAGTTAGATATCATATTATTTTTATGGGTCCCAATCAATTTGGCCAAGATCTAACAAAAATTTTTAAAGAGAAAACAAATTGACATAATTGTGTAAAAATTGAAAGGGATACTGCTACCCTAAGAGATACTCGAGTGGAGTTCATAAAAAACAAAAATTTATTGATGTTAAAATATTTTAAAAATAATAAATTTTTATAGATTTAAAAAAATTTTAAAAATAAAATTGTAAAGAAAATTATTAATATAAAACTTACAAGTATTAATTAATTGATATTTATATAATATGAAAATACATAATAATTTACAAAGCTTTTAAATGTCTGTTTGGTATAGTTGATGGAGATAAAGTTTTTGTTTGTAAAACTTTATATAATAGATCTTTTAAAAAAAAAATATTTTATATTAAAAAGCTAATAAAAGTTTTGTTACAAATAAAAAAAACAAAAACTGTATTAAATAATCATTTATTTTTCCATATAAAGTAAAAAAAAAATTAAATTTAGACTTTTTTTAAAAATAATTTGAAAAACAATTATAAATAAATACTTATTAACTATTATCAAATATTTTTATTTTTTAACAAAAAAAAACTTTTAACCATTAAATAAAATTTTTGGATAAAAAATATCCCTGCCAAACGGGCTCTAAATATCTAAAAACCCCTCCCGTAACAGATTTTTTTAGGATCATTATCATATCAAACATCTCTATTTATATATTTAGTTCAAAACTTTATGTTGGTCAATTCTTTTTGTCATATACCCCAAATTTATTAGAATATAAAAAAGTATGTAAATATAACTCACAGTCATCTTAAATTTTTGTCCCCATCATATAAAAGCTAATGTATATCTGTTATCCAATTTGTAATACACATAACAAAAGAAAAAAAAGTGTATCGTATTGCACTTATTTTTTTTATTTTAGGAATATTATACACATAAATCAAATGAGTTAATCAATTGTTAGATACAATTGCGACAAAATGTTGGTTGTTAATCCTCACCAAGAGAAATTATAAAAAAGTAAAAAAAAAAAAAAAAAATTGGTTGATTAGTATTAATTTGTATATGTCTTTCACATGGGTATAATTTGTTTGTTTAAGACTGAGCAAGTATAGTTGACTTTGACGACCAGGATCGTGATTCAATAGCCGCCAGAGCTGGCCCCAACCATAGGCAGGTCACCCCATTGCCTGAGGCCCCACTTAGGTCAGCCCTCTACAATTATTAAGTACATGTATAATATATTTATATATATGTATGTATGTATGTTTGCTTTATATTTTTCGCACATATATTAAATAGTTTTCAGAATAAAAATTGGTTGTGGTTTTTTTTTTTTTTTTTTTCCCCCCCAAAGGTTTAGACCTCATTTGAACCTTTAAAAAGGTAAGTATCAATATTTTTTTAAAAAAATTAATCATTTTTTTAGTCTTTTCCTATTCCTAGTTAATAATTAATATCTTTAAATCTTTATCATTATCCAATAAATCAACAACCATAATTTTCTATTGTTCCCTGCATTAAGGGCTATATTTTGGTGGCTAAATGAGTATATTGCACATATTACATAATTATCTCTCACCCTTTTGATATCTTTCAATTTAAGGGCCTAACTCCTAAATCTCAAAACCGGCGCTGCCATTGGCTGCTGTATATATAATATATTTTAAAATTTTGTTGCCTAGGGGGGAAAAAAAAAAAGAAAAAAAAAAAGTTAGCTTTAAGGGAAGGGGCTCAATTATTTCCATATGACCAACAATGAATGTTCCGAGCTTGTCACAAATTAATCCATGGTTGATTGAAAAAGAAAAAAGAAAAGAAAAAGAAAGAAACATAACATTAAAAACATTTGATTGGGGAACATATGTAACATTAATAATTTTTCTTAGTCCTTTCTTAACTTGGGTCCAATATCTTATTACTCAACTTCTTTTTGGGTAAATATCACTCAACTTCATGAAGGCGTGAATTCCTTCTTCTTCCTCTTCTTATTCTTCTTCTTTTTGTTATTATATTGTATGCGCATGATTATCAAGTTGTCGAGAAAAACAAACACGCACTTGAAAATAAAAATAGAAAAAATTATAAACTAGTTATTATAATTGTTAATTACATAGGTGGGTGATTAAATTAGATAAAATGGTAGTTGAAGAAGAGACAAAAGTAAACAAATCTGTATACTCAATGCACTAGTTTATTAGCAGCCAGCCAAAGTAGACTCCTTCAACTAGGGGCGGAGTCAAGATTCTTAGGTTGTGGGGCAAAGCTTTAAATTGTTTTTTTTATTTTTTAATCAATATTATTAAACTAATTAAAAAAACATATATTAATATTTTATGTAAAATAATATATATAGTTTTTATGTAAAATTAATTGCATTTTAGCACATTGTACTTTGGTATAATTGCATATTGAATTTTTAAATTTGAAATATTTCATATTGGATTTTTTTAATTTATATTTATTTTATATTAGATCCTTAATTATCAAATTGATTAATAAAAATATATATTGAGAAAATTAACTAGTTTTTTCCAATTGAATAACAATATGAGGGGGAAAAAATTGATCAATGATAAAACTACTTAATTTTTAAATTTTTTGTTAGTCAATTTGGAAATTGAGGTTCTAATATGAAATAAATCATAAATTGAGAATCTAATATGAAACATTTTAAATTTGAAAGTCAAATTTATAATATGATCAAATTACAGGATATTAAAGTGTAATTAACATTTTTATATATCAATAATGTTAAATTTATTAAAATGTTTATCAAATTTATTTAACAAATGATGTGGTAAATGATATAGCAATATTTGATTGATTTTTTTAATTCACTTATTCATTTAAATATTATTTTTCATATTTAAATTATATAAATGTATTAATCAATAATATTTTAATAAGTGTTATTTAATAAATAGTTTTAGTAAACATTTTAATATATGTCGCAATATTGTATATACACATATACAGGCATAGTTGTTTTTCAAAAAAAATATATATATAAATATAAATCATTGTATTTACATGTAAAAAGTTATGTATATATATCGTATTTACATCTAGGTCTTTACAGCAAATTTATAGCATAAAAGCTTGCCATAAATATTTTATTTCTCTTTCCAAAGATTATGGCTATAAAATTAATATGAAGTTTTTCTAACATTGTGGAATCTAAAATCATACTGGTAAGATTAAATAGTAAAAAGGAGAAGTTACGTTAACATAATATAGCCAAAGTTCATTTGAAACGTACCTGTAATAATGAAGCAATCCAAATTTTTATTTTAAATTATATCTGTATTAGATATATACATCTTGAAATTTTTCAAAGGAAAATGATTTATAAAAGCACATCAACCACAATTTATTTATCATTTTTTAATTTACTTCTCATTTGTACATATAAAAATATTATAGATATTTTTTAAAACTCTACTTATTTTGGATACAAATGTATTTTATATTTTGTCATTTTGTAGAGTACAATGAAGAGATAAAAGAGATATTTCTTTTAAGGTAAATTTGTTTTTCACTGTAATTGCATATAATCAAAAAAAAAAAAAAAAAAAAAAAAAAAGGGAAAATGCTAGGGATCATTATTTTAAAAGGCAAGAGTATGAGGCGAGGCGTCTATTTCTTCATGATGTGAGGCATTAGCTTCGATATACGTCTTTTTTCAGGGAATTGGAATTAAATATGATAATATATATATATATATATATAATATGATAATATATTAAAATTTATTAAAAATATAACTATAAATATGAGATTAAATAATATTGGTTATTATTAATGTGTTTTCCTTTACTAAACAAAAATTACGGTGGGTGTGTAAATTTAACTCTTGTTAACTTAACTTTGTTGAATGGCAAAGATATGGACAAATGTAAGGTCAAATTTAAGTTCTAGAAAAATCTAGAACTTGTTGGTGTGAACTGTGAAAGCCATCCCGTGTGGTGCATTAAAAATAATAAAAATAATAATAAATAAATAAATCAGATATTGAAAGTATATATGAAAAAAACAAGTTCTCTTCTCCTCTGCTCGTACTTTGCTGAGACCTTCCTCCGTTTCAAGTGTACTTGCATACCAATGTGCTAATTTCTTCTTGCCTAGAGTAGTGTTGTCTAAATATATTTTTGTTTTGTTGCTATTTATTTCCACATTACAATGAATTTATTAAAACTCATTAAATATAATAACTATGTGTAAAATCTCATAAATATCTATATTTTATACACTTATTAAGATCTAATTCAATTATCACTTCTCATTTCAAATCAAACCATAAAACAATCACAAGCATTGGTAGCATAATAAAATACCCAATATAAGTATACAATAAAAACATCAATTCATTGAAACTAAAAAGTAATCCAAGTGATCATAATCTAGCTGCATCATAACCCTAGAAAAGAAATTTAGAACATCATAAAATTCAATAAAATTCTAAACATATTATATGGCATAGAAAAAGAAAGATAAGAAACTAGAGAATTAGAAGAACAATGATCAAATTCCATCTTCGGATTTCATCTTTTCTCCATTCCTCACCTCCTTGCACACTTTCCTCAGTTTCTAGCCATCCGAAAAGTCCCTTCTAATAGTCTATCAATCTCTATTTATAATCCCCTTTGGTTCGGCTTTTGTTTCCAAATTGTTAAGGGTCAAATTTCTTATTGCAAATCCATTATGCCCAATAACTAATTCAACCCAAATTAAAGTGGATAGTAAATCCAAACTACCTAATGGGGCACATAAATAAGGAAGGGAATGGTTGACACAAAATCATAATAGGTGTTTAACCCAATTATTTTGTATCAAGCTAGCCCATTTAGGAGTGTCTGTAAGGTAATGATGTAAAACAAATAAGATTAGGCTCTGACGAATATTCATTGATAGCCCATTTCTTTTAAACGAGCCCAAAACTTACTAAGCTTGAAATGTGTTTTATAATATTTTTCTTTACTTGCTAGCTAGCTTATACGTTACCAACTATCTTGAGCAGCTTTTACAAGTCCAACTCCTTGCATAAGTAAATTTTAAAACCTATAAAACTCAACCCTTAATTCAGCAGTTATCTTATTTTCCCTTTGGGTTTCTACTATTTTTCCGAAAGGAGCGAGGAGTGGTTTCTCATAGTGAGGATAAACATATGTGCTCATTCTTGTTTCCTTTGGGTAATCCAATGCTAACCATATTTTAAGATAATCTTTGTTATTTTAAGTTAAATCACTCTTTCTTCCTTGAGGGTTAATCAGTGAGCTTTACCAAAAGGAAAAACCATGTTTATTGTCCATAAGTTATTCAAAAGTATGCTTTGGAAAAGTAAAATCTTACAAAGATCCGCCAGATTATACTGTTGTTCTTGGATAAAATGAGAAAGGAGAGTTGAGAGGTTGGTCTATTTAAAGAACAAACGTTTTTCACTAAAAGTGGGGCGAGGATCTCGTCTTTGGGCTTCTCAAGACTTTTCCTCTTCAACTCATTAAACTTGCTTATGTTTCATGCATCTCTACAACTTTTCTTAAAAATGCTTTTTTCGCTAAATAAAATCTTTCTCCATAAACCATTATATTCCTTTATTTATTTCCAAAATAAATCATTTATGGCTGTTAAAAATGCTTTCCCCATTCTCTCTTTTATTTATGTGTTCTTTCACTTTGCTATTGAATTTCTACATTGCCACTCCTAGATTGTTGTTGTGGTATTGTTGAATTTTTGACCAGGTACACTTTTGGAGCTTTACATGATCCATGGTGTTCTAACTTAGTTCTCAAACAAGAAGAACCCGAAGGAACCCATAAAGAACAGATCTAAGCCCTTGGTAGATTAAGAATCACAATCAGTCTCATTTAAAAATCGTCCTCTAATACTAATTTAATCAAAAGTCTTGCTAAAACCTTCACCATAGTGTAACGGCACTAGACTTATTAGAAAATCAATAAACAATGACTACAAACGCAAGGCATATGGAAAAACCATTGCCACATATCAAAAGCTACGGTCTTAATGCTCCATTTCAATTCAAAACTTCTTCCCCTTAAGCTTTTATGTTTTCCTACAAAAAGAACAATTAAAAACATAAAAATGCTCATTAAACTTACACAATATCAAGTAGTATGCATAAGATTAATGGATTAAAAATTCATTTATCATCTAATTTATATAAACTAAATAGAAATTCAGTATAAGTGAAGTCGTTTCGTATATATAACAGGGATTCTTGAAGCTATACGGGTTATGTGTACTGAAGAAGACAATATGATTTGGTTTATATAAATCGAATAAAATTTCAATAATAGGTGAAGTCATTTGGTATACCCAGCTCGAATATTTTGAAGTCTTTAAGAGTTATGTAACCCATAGATTTCATTTTTATCAAATGTACAAAATGTGGACCATCTTAGAATGCCTAACCTTGGTTTTAGGTGTCAAGGCTGTCGGGAATTAGCTAAGGAAGAGGAGGAACCTTCATTTTTTCTATCTGTAGCAATTGGAAGTGCGGCTAAAGAAAGTCGTTTGAGGAGCTTATCGATTTCAATAAAAAGAATTAGAACATTACAATTGGAGGATTATGATTGTATAGTATGGTAATTTAATTTATTTGTTGTAAAGGTAAATTAAATATATTTTTTGTAAAGGTAAATTAAATATATTTTATTAGTGTAGAAAGTAAAAATTGAATTAAATACGAATGTGTGTAGAATATAGTGTGGCTATTAATTTTTGTAATGCAAATATGACCACCCTAATTTTAATATCATTTTACCCAGAATGATCCTGGTCATAACAATAAAGTTTCAGGGAAAAAAAAAAAAAAAAAGAAAAAAAAAGGCATCTTTTCCCAATCTCCAAAAAAGTTTGTTTTCTTTCTATCGTCTTCATAATTAAGACCACATCATTATTACCATTCTGTTATATATATTGATTTCTTGTTCGTCTAGAGCTGCAGTTCAATATCCTAGAGAAGCTGCAGCCTTCACAATTCAACTTCTCATTCTCTTTTGCTTGCATGGAAGCTTTACTCAAACTCTTCAAGGAGAGGCAACAACAGCTAGCCCTTTAAAATGGATTGGCATCACTTGTAATGAAGTACTTTTATAAAGAATTACGTGAAGAGAAAGAGATACCCAACAAAGAGATTCAAAGTAAAGAGAACTTTGAATTTTATTTCTGCAAAATTCTCAAATGAATCTTGTATTTATTATCTTTTGTAACTGTTGTAAAATACTTTTGATGAGTCAGTAATTAAATTCACAGCTTCACTTAACGAGCTGCTATAACCCAACAAGTGAGACAACACCGATTTGTTTACTGCAGGTTTACATGACAAACAGACGAGTGATGTTGGCCCAATAGTATGCCTCTATACCCACATTTTTTAGATCATAGGTTGAGTCATGACCCCTTCGATTTTAGATTATAAAATTATTGTAATCAGCCCAATTATTTGGATCACAAAAACAATATACATGTAATATATAGGTTTGGATATGCAACTCCAGGTAAGCTTTCCATCAAAGTGACTTTCATGTTCGTTTCTTTTTATTTTTATTTTTATTATTATTTTTGTTTTGGTTGGCTAAGAAAAGCGGCTTTCATTTGTCTTTTGGTACTTTTAAGTAGCCAGGAAGCTTCGTGTTTTGTTTGTTCCAATTTAAAAAATAAATAAATAAACGATATAAACGGTGAGTACTTCCATATTAACAAATCAAGTATTAGTAGCTCAGACAGATTCACTGTAGCTCCATTGCTCTGCCAGTTAAAAATAATGGAGAGATTCCTTCTTGGAAATTGGCAAATACCAATCTCATCACTGCAAAATATTTAAGTCAAGGCGCAATGGAAGTGAACAAGAAGAGTGACATGCTCAGCTTTGGAGTTGTAACATTGGAAGTGATCATGGGAAAGCATATAAGAGATCTCATGTTAGTTTGGAAGTGATCATGGGAAAGCATATAAAAAAGATCTCATGTTAGTCTTTATTAAGGATGTATTGGACGAAGGACGTCTCTCACCCTCCAAGAAAGCCAAGTAGCGCATTGCATAGATAGCATTTGCATGCCTGCATCCAAGTCCCACAGTACTCATGGCCAACTAAAAAGCAACTCAGAAGCTAATCAAACTCACTGGCACCATTTTCAGAGCCTCTTCATCTTGTTACATTCTGTAAATCTTGAACATTTGCAATTTCTATCAATCGGTCATACTGTTGTCTAGTTTTTGTTTCACTTTTTTACCTGTTTTAGACCGAGGATACCAAATTCTTAAATGAACTAACCAATTACCATACTCAATAACCAAATTATTATTAGAAAGCCAGATAATAAAGGCAGTCCTAAGGAATTGTCTGATATTGAAGCAAAGAGACATTCACCAAATTAGGTTGTTTAAACATACTTTGCTGAGCATTCTTTCTGATTTGGCAAGGCATCAACAAAAAGACATTAATTTAAATATTAATTACGACCATTAAACTACAGAAATAATACGAAATTCCCACTGGTGAATTTAAAATCATTTACTTGACCAACTAATTAGCAGTTTCAGCACACCAATAATTAACAGTCAAAATTTAGCTGCTTTACAACTAAAGTAGTCATAGACATCCTCTATCGTTTCTTATTAAAGAATGACTCATAGAAAAAAGTTGGATTCTTTTCCTTCGCTGTGTTTCAATTAAATATATATAATATTTAATTAGTCTTTAAAAATTCTTTAAGGTACATAACACTTTCTAGAGATATTTTCTTTTCCTATATATATCTGCACGTGTTTTGGCAACATACATTAATCATAAAACCATATATCATAATTTTGCGGTAGTTGTAAAAGAAGCGTTTCTAATTGATCTATAAAATTCCAATTTTCATATTCAAAAGTAAAATAAAATAATCCTTTCTATCTTTTCAGTATCAAATGGGGTTATGAATATAATATTTAATGAAGAATAATGTTGGCATGGGCTATCCAACAGATTAATTTGTTGGAACCACTCTCTACTCTGTAGACCACCAGCTTTTAATAAGGAAGTAATTTGCAAACATTAAACTTCCTCAACCCTTTTTCTATCCATCATTCTCAAAAAATGGAACCATCACTCAAGATATTAAGCACCATGAAGATTGGAAGGCTAGTCTTGTACACTTCTGCTATCATCATCATCATCGTTTTTCTGGCTCCTTCTTCCTCTTCAGAAGCAATTGCACAAGAAGGAAAGGAAATGGAGGCCCTTCTCAAATGGAAAGACAGCCTTGATAGTCCAACAGATTCTGTTCTACACTCATGGAGTCCTCTACATCCTCACAACTCCTCCACATCATCTTCAAAAAATTCTTCTTACAACTTCAAAATTGGAGGTGGCAGCCCCTGCAAATGGTTTGGAATCACTTGTAACAAGGCAGGAAGCGTTGTTGGTATAAACATTAGCAGCAGTCATCTTCAAGGTACGCTTCATAACTTCAGCTTCTCATCATTTCCCAACTTACTCACCCTTGATCTGTATAACAACAGCCTTTATGGAAGTATCCCATCCCATATTAGTGAGCTTTCTAGGCTCACCTACCTTTACTTGGGTCGAAATCATCTATCCGGAAATATTCCATCTGGAATACGCCTATTAACAAGTTTAGAGTACCTTGTTCTGGATTACAACGAAATTTCTGGATCCATCCCTCAAGAAGTAGGACAGCTTAAATCTCTCGTTAAGCTTTTTTTGAACAAAAACCATCTGACCGGTTCAATCCCTGTATCCATTGGAAACCTGACCATGTTATCCACACTAGAACTTGGTGGGAACAATATTTCTGGATGCATCCCACAAGAAATAGGACAACTTAAATCTCTCCGTGAACTTTCTTTGTATGAAACCCAAGTGACTGGTTCAATCCCTGTCTCTATTGGAAACTTGACCATGTTAACCTTGCTAGACCTGAGCCATAACCATATAAATGGATATATCCCTCAAGAAGTAGGACAACTTGAATCTCTTGTTGATCTCTCCTTTTATGACAACTACCTTGTTGGATCAATCCCTGCATCCATTGGGAAGCTCAAAAACCTTAAATTCTTAAGTTTAGCGAACAACAACTTGAATGGTTCCATTCCCAAAGGATTATTGGACAATCTTACCGAGCTGGAGACGCTGCAATTTAACAGCAATAACCTGTCTGGATTCCTTCCTGAAAATATTTGTCTCAATGGAAAGCTTACATTTTTTGTAGCATCCTACAACAATTTTAAAGGTTCCATTCCAAAAACCTTGAGAAATTGCAGTACTTTGGCCGAAGTTTCACTTAAATGTAATTTACTAACAGGAAATATATCAGAAGAGTTCTGGATATGCCCAAAATTAACACGTATAGACTTAAGCAGCAACACATTTGTGGGAAAGCTTACCGGAAACTGGGGACAATGCCATAAACTCACTTTTTTTAACCTCTCAAACAATAAGATTTCAGGTGAGCTGCATCCTGGACTTGGGAAAGCGACTGAGTTGCGTCAACTTGACCTCTCTTCCAATCTTCTCGAAGGGAGAATTCCAAACGAGCTGGGACGTCTAAAATTCTTATTCGAGCTCAACTTGAACAACAATACAATTTCTGGGCAAGTTCCCGCTGAAATTGGATTGTTGCCAAACCTTGAGATCATTGAACTTGCATCCAACAAACTAAACGGATCGATTCCTGTTCATTTGGGACAGTGCTCAAAACTGACTTACTTGAACTTGAGAATGAACAGACTAAGTGGGAATGTTCCATTCCAGATTGGGCGTTTGGAATCTCTCCGAACTCTGGATGTAAGTCACAATTTTCTTGCAGGAGGCTTGCCTGAGGAGCTGCATAATTTGAAAATGTTAGAAACATTTGACCTGTCTCACAATATGCTCTCTGGCTCAATACCATCCAAGTTCAAAGATATGAAAAGCTTGTTATCTATTGATGTATCCTGCAATCAATTATATGGACCTCTCCCGGACGTCAAAGCCTTCACCGAGGCCCGAGCAGCAGCACTGCAAAATAATAAAGGCTTGTGCGGCAACAACACTAGTTTGAAGCCATGTCCTGTACGCGGAAAGAAAAATATCAATCCTGTTGTAATTTCAGCTATAGTGTCTATCTCTGGCACTATAATTGTGCTGTTGATCATTGCTGGGATACTTTTTACTCGCCCAAAAGGAGATAAGAATGTGGATGAACCAAAGGAGATACAAACTGAAATTTTCTTTGCAGCATGGAATCATGATGGGAAAAGGGTTCATGAAGAAATAGTTGAAGCCACGGAGAACTTTGACCCCAAATATTGCGTTGGGGTTGGAGGGAATGGAAGTGTTTATAAAACGCTGTTGTCAACCGGTCAAGTTGTTGCAGTGAAAAAATTCCATGAAGATGGTGGAGAGGCCAGCAAGGAAGCTTTCGATAGTGAGACTAGCATGTTGACAAAAGTACGCCACAAAAATATCATTAAGCTTTTTGGATTTTGTTCCCATACTAGATACTCATTTTTGGTGTATGAGTTCATGGAAAGGGAGAGCTTATTTAAGGTACTAAGAGACAATGTAAAGGCGAAGGAATTGGAGTGGACTACAAGAGTGAATATTGTCAAAGGTTTAGCCAATGCCATCTCCTATTTGCACCACGGGTGTTGTCCACCTATAATTCACAGAGACATATCAAGCAAGAATGTTCTGTTGGATGCAGAATATGAAGCTCGTATTTCTGACTTTGGTTCAGCTATAAATTTTCATCCCGGGTCATTAAACTGGACTTCATTTGCAGGAACTTTGGGATACTCAGCTCCAGGTAAGTTTCTCCAACAACTTGGCTTTCAATAGTGATCCACAATGCATCTTTTTTTACTCTGTTGCAACCAGAATGCTTCTTTTGTTACTCTGTTGCAACCAGGCTAGCTCATATTGTCTCCATTCCATTCATAACATTTGAATTACAGAAATGATACATTTTAAAAGAAAAAAAAATTAGCAAAAGATTACTAACTTTGAACATATATTTATCTGCAGAGCTTTCTTATACAATGGAAGTAAATGAAAAGAGTGATGTGTACAGCTTTGGAATTGTGACATTGGAAGTGATTATGGGAAAGCATCCAGGAGATCTCATCTCGTCTCTGTCAACATCACCATTAGCAGTCGCTGATAAGATTCTACTTAAGGATGTATTGGATGAACGTCTCTCATCTCCATGGAAGCATTTAGAAGACCAAGTTGTCTGCATTGCGGAGATAGCATTTGCATGCCTGCATCAAATTCCACAGCTTCGGCCAACTATGAAGCAAGTTTCTCAGAAGCTATCAATTTTATTACCACCACCATTATCAGAGCCCTTTCATGCAATTACATTAGAGAAGCTGTTTGATCCCGAAGCTCTTATATACTGAAGAATTCAAGTCTTCAGTGATTTTTTTTTTTTGGTGGTGTCGTTGCTTCATGAGTTAAGGTATTCTTTTTCTGTTTCTAATATAGATTTTCATAGTCCGGATCAAACACACAAATTTAAATATATTTCTAATCAAAATGTTGCCATAAGGGCTGATAAAAGAAGGTTTATATATTTATAAATAGCCTCCAATGCTCATCAAGCAGTTCACTGAAAATCCTCAAAACTACCAGTGTTAATATCTGTCATAATACATGGTCGCAACAATAATCCTCAAAACTGCATCTGATTTATAATTAATCGAGAGCGGCAAATGCAACACACCCTCAGCTCACTACATAGACCACACTGTTAATATTCAACTAGACAACTACAAAGCTACACCAGCAAAATTACTTACCCTGAAATTCCTCTGTTTCTTATTTAAACCAAGACTAACAAATTCTTAGATGAATTATGAACATCTTTGAAAACCAAATTCCGTTGCTTCTTACAATTAACATTTGTTAGTTCAAGAATATAGGAATATTCTCAATTCAATTAAGAATTTAAGAAAAATATTTGTATTACTTCCAGTTATTGAAATTTTAATTTAAGATAAACGCTAGTTATTTTCTTAAAGTTTCATCTATTTACCTCCCTAATTAGAACTTGCTTACACAATTGAAGTTAACTGATCATGAGAAAGCATCCTAGAGATTTCATCTTATCTCTGTCAACATCATCAACACCAGTTGTTCAACAAATTCTGCTTAAGGATTTATTTATTAGATCAACGACTCTTACCATCAAATACAAACATGCATATGCGGAACTACATGGAGAAATAGTCTCCATCTTCATCACAGACTTACTACTTTTGAGACGCCTATAATTTTACAGAAATTGCTACTGTTCCTGAGGCCTAAAGATTAATTACTACTACATAATCATGCATGAAAGCTCACATGCACACAGGGGAAGAGAGAGAGAGAGATAGAGAGAGAGAGAGAGAGAGAGATTATAAATACAATATATAAATAGCTAGTTGTACAATGAAATATATATATATATATATATATATTAATTGGTAGAACCATTCTTCTTTTGAGAGCCACCAACTCCCCCTTCAACAACGATGCCATTATTTCCAGATTTTGAACTTGCAACATATACCAGAATTTTGCTCCCCTCAAAGGCCTAGTGTAGTTAGTATTTCCACCGGGGGCATCCCGTGCTGATATCTTTATGGGGAGGTTTATGGCATGCTCTGTAATTCAACCAACAAAACAATATATGTTTATATTATTAGCCTGCATCTTAATTCCATTTATAATTGTCATCTAAAACACAATCATTTACTACTGTGTCACTGACATTGAACATTAATAGTTTGGTAATGAATATTTCTTTATTAATGAGATTCACTCTTTCTAAACAAACTAATATACATACATACATACATATATATATATATATATATATATAATATTTCTTTATTAATGAGATTCACTCTTTCTAAGTAAATTAATATACATACATATGTAGATATATAATTTCATCATTTTGTATAACACATTTCAATAGACCAGTTATACATTTTTCTCTAGCTATAGCTGCGACCATTGTAAGAGAGAAAAGCTTATAAAGTTTCAGATCAAGTCCTTAAAGTAAAAGCTAAGATTATATAAAGAAAGTGAAACAAACAACACTTTTGCATGCAATCCTTAACTTAAGAATTAGAAAAAAGAATATAAAAGATATTGATCCATACTGGCATGCCCAAGCAAGTTCGTCTCCAGAATTTGGCCAGGAGTCACAGCCATTACCATATGCAGTATTCTTGGATGCATCCGACATTTGGATCAACTAATATCTCATAAATCAATATCTTTGACTTGTCCTCAGTTACAACAATGGGTTTCTTCTTATTACAGGTTCTGTATGAAGGATGAAAACCACCAAGAAAAAAAAAAAAAAATTCAATAATGGCAAACAAAATGTAGCTGAAGTATTAATCACAGCAATTGCCCTTAATTACCTGAACAATAAGAAAAACACAATGACTTGGCTTTATGAAATAGTTTGACTAAGCTTCAACACCTCTTTTGGCAACCCACTAATAGAAGCTTTTAGTTCATCAGGCACAACCAGCTGTGGAGGCACAGCATATAAAGCATACAAAGTGATTACATTTACAGCATCCGTCAAATTCAAATTCTTGATGTCTCCCCTCCAAACAATTACTGATCTACCTTATTGAAACCTCTTTGGTTAGGCGCTTTACACTGGTATAATGTTCAGAGTTTATCTATTTTCCTTTTTTCAGTTTTAATTCTGCTCCATATTGTCAGGGATCATGGTGAGAACAGAACTTCAGCCTGATTAAGCAGGAAATTATTCAGGTGTCATTTCATGGCCTAGCACATTTCACAGGCCCCACAATATGTGTTTTTCTAGATCCAATCCTCTGTTTGGAAGAAGTTTTAATAGATGGAAAACTCAAAAGTCCTTAATAAGAGTATATAAGAAAACAATCCCATTCAACTACAATGGATCTTACTCACCAATGAGTAACTATTCAATTCTGAAGAAGGTGTTTAAATCTCGTAACCATCCTCCAAACAGAGACAAGAAACTGAAGCACATAAAGCAACTAAGCTTAATTTGAAGAAGAACAAACAAACAATTTTCTTACTTTTGGCCATTTCCTAATTGTCTTTGTCAAACTTTTCGACAGCAAACTTTATAAATCCGCGGCCGTTGTTATTCTGGAAACAGCTAAAGTCCAAATAACCATTACTATTCCTGCGCAAGAAATTTGCATCCCTGAAAGTACACTTCTTTGTACAGATGACTGACAAACAATTCCACATCGTAAATGCTCCTCCTCCTCCTACCTTGAGAATTCTTGCTGCACTTTTTCTCTTTCTCTTTCTTTTTGCCATCATCGGAATCCGCTTTTTCAAACTCCTCAATTCCACCTTCAATTCCTTCAAACCCCTCTTCACTTGGCTGTTTTCTTCCTCACTTTCGGTTTCGTTGTGTTCCGATTTTGAGCATTTCTGTACTGCCTCATTGAACAGAACATCCAGAGGCTTTCTGGGTTTGCTATGGTGTTTTTAAGATTGAGGCGACACTTATATAGTTCTCGGAAGAGAGAGACAGAAAGAAGGGCCATGAACAGAGGAGACATGGGTGGGATGGGATGGGTTTTGCTGAATCATTGACTGGGTTCGCGTGGTTTTGGGGATTGAGAGGTTTGTTAATGGGGGCTCAGAGAAGTGGCGGCTTGGTTGAAGAAGAAGAAGAAGAAGAAGAAGGCATGGTGATCGTTGCAGTGAAAGGCGAGTGCGCTTGAATTTTGGGAGGTTTTGGGTTTTAGCGAGAAAATGAGGATTTTTTATTTATTTATTTATTTTTATTTTTATTTTTTTGAGGTGCTAAATAATGGATTAATTCGCTGCTGTTTCATTTTATGTTATTTATTATGGGGATTTCTATAAGTATTTTTTGGGGACAAAAAATAATAATCCATAATTTCTACTAAAATCCCTAATTTCTAGTACTAAACATAAATTTAAATAAGATAAAATACATTCCATATTCATTCACTACCCAAACTATGATAATATACATCTAAATATGATGGTAGCTTATCAGGACTACAAACAAGTAGATAGCACACAGGGGAATGCTGCACACAAGTAGATACATTCTTATCCAGAATGCTGCACAAACTTGAAGCCGAAGGAAGAATCCATGGTGTCAAGATAGGTAGATCCAGTCCAGGTATTTCTCATTTACTTTTCGCAGATGATATTTTGCTCTTCTGCAGAGCAAATTCAGAAGAGGTCAGAGAAATAAAAGCTTGTTTGAATACCTTCTGTAAGTGGACTGGGCAAAAAATCAATGCAGCAAAGTCGGGATGTTTTTTCTCTAAAAACACCTAGGGGAAGATCAAGGTTAGTGTGAAAAAAATCCTGGGCATGACAGAACTTAAGGAAGATGCAAAGTACCTAGGCAATTCTTTGTTTTCTGGGCGTAATCATCATAAAGCCTATGAGGAGCTAAAACAGAAAATTGAGGCAAAGCTTCAGGGGTGGAAATCTAAGTTACTCTCCCAAGCAGGAAGATGCACCCTAATTAAATCCGTGATTAATTCCATTCCTATTTATGCTATGTCAGCTCAAAAGTTTCCCACTCATTGGTGCTCTGATATTGACTCCCTTGCAAGAAAATTTCTTTGGAGCAGAGGCGTAAATGATGGAAGTTTTACTCCTATATCATGGTCAAGAATCTGCCGACCAAAAGAATCGGGAGGACTAGGTGTTAGAAGAACGCAAGACTTGAATTTGGCACTCCTCAGTAAACTAGCCTGGATGCTGGCCGCAGAGAAGGATAGATTTTGGGTGCAGGCGATTAAAGCTAAATATTTTGCTGGTTGTTCCTTCCTGAAATGCTCGAAGAAGAAGAATTGCTCCTCTTCATGGAACGGCATTTATCAGGCTAGGAATATTCTATTAAAAGGACTCTGTTACAGAGTAGGAAAAGGAGATAGAATCAGTATATGGGAGGATCCATGGGTTCCTAATAACCCTCATTTCAAACCAACTCCAATCTCAGAAGCTGTATCCCAAGAATTTGGTATGGTTAACTCTCTCCAGAACAGGGATGGCAGCTGGAATAAAGATAGACTTGACCATCTTTTTGATACAGCCACTGTGAGGAATATCTGTAAAATCCCTTCTTCAAATGCTCATCTAGAGGATAAACTAATCTGGTGCGGCAACACAAATGGGAAATTCACGGTTAAATCAGCTTTCTTGATGGAATTCTGGAGAAATCACTTAGCCTCTCAATGGTGGAAGTATCTATGGTCCTCCAAGATTCATGAAAGAATCAAGTTCTTTCTTTGGAAGCTTTACAATGGAGGACTTCCAACGGCAGAGAATCTCATGCATAGAAATATACATGTCACTAGTAATGAATGCATTCATGGCTGTGGTGTGCTAGAATCGGACAACCACATCTTTTTTCATTGCCAAGTTGCAAGGGCCGTGTGGTATGGCCTCCCATGGTGTATTAAGTGGGAGACGTTTACAGATTATTCAGTGAAAGAAAAACTCTGTCTGATTTCTAACCCCCTTGGCTCTCTTCCAGTGCTCCCGTCAGACAGGGATTTCTTCTTTCTTTTTGCTGCCCTTGTGATGGACCAACTATGGAAGGAAAGAAACTCCCGTATCTTTGAAAATAAAACTAACCCTCTCGATAGTATCATGGATGTGCTGAATTTCAGGTTTAGAGAGGCCAAAGCCATCTTGCTAAAGGAGGAGAAGGGTGTTCTACTCTATAAAGAACCCAGGAGGATAGCAAGAATGCCGGATACGCAGAGCATAAGAATTAATTCTGATGCTGCTGTTAAAAATGGAGTTAGCTTCATTGGACTGGTGGCAAGGGACTACGAGGGCAAAGTTATAAAGATAAAGTCTATTCGCACCCAGACAGATATCCCTGAGCTAGCTGAAGCTGTGGGAGTCCTGCAAGGATTAATTCTAGCTCAAGAGGAAGGCTGGCAAAAAATATGGTGTGAATCTGACGCCAAAAACATTGTATCAGCTCTCAACAGTCAAGACACACACAATTCTCACTGGGCAGTAGAAGGTATTTTGGAGGAGATCAGTTCTAAGAAAATAGGCTTCCAGAAGGTGTGTTTTAACTGGATCCCGAGGGAACAAAACTTTTTGGCTCACTATGTGTGCAACTGGTGTATTAGAAATGATGTTGCTGGTTGTTTGACAGTTAATTCTCTTCCCAGCAATTTTAATTATTTTGCAACCCAGGAGATGGGCCTTGTGCCATCATCCTTTTGATGGCTTAGTCATCGGGTTTTTTGGGTTTTACACCTCACCTTGTAAGCCAAAAAAAAACAAGTAGATAGCACACATTATTTCATCTCTGATCTTCATAACAGACTTTGTCTGTTTAATTTTGAGAGACCCATAATTTTACAAAGCCGCAATTCCTGGGGCCTAATGACTAATTTATCAAAAATGTAATCACATGCATGGAAGTCACGTGCACACAAACGGGAGAAAAAAAATTACAACAATTTATATATAGATATGTATATATATTAATTTGTGGAAGTAGTCTTCTTTGGAGAGACACCAACTTCCCCTTTAATATTATTGGCATTATTATTTCCAGGTTGTGAGCTTCCAAGAGAATATCTTATCTCCTCCCTCAATGGCCTAATGCTGTTAGTTTTTCCACCGGGGGGACCCTTGCTGATATCTCTACGGGAAGGTTTACGGCATGTTCTGTAATTCAATCAACAAATTAAACCAAGTATATGTTAGGCTATACATCATAATTAATTCCATTAATTGTCATCTAAAACTAAACAAGAATTTAGCATATACTAGCTCCGTAACGAAACATTGAACATTCAGTAATCAATAGATTAATTCATTCTAAGCAAATCAATATAAATATTATATGTATAATCAATATTTCATCAAAACGTCGCAATAATTTTCCATCATTATCTCAATTTTAAAAATTAAAATTATAATATATTTGAAATTTATATAAATTTAATAAAATATTAAAATTTTATAAAAGTAGAGTAAATATATTTTTAAATCTTCTTAAAATGCACATTTAAATCTAAAAATCAATAAGTGAAATTATGATATAGAAATTTATCATAATATTTTGATGTGAGAGCGTTTATATATATGTATTAATTCTTTTGTATGGCATACATATATTTTCATGGACACAATTTATATAGTTTTCCTAATTAAAAAGTTGCAGGTCGTTAGAAGAAGTAAAGCTGAGATTATACAAAGGAGGCCATCAAAAAAGAGAAATTAAACAATTGCATAGGCGGTTCTAATAATTTGTGGATTAGAAAAAGTTGAAGACTCCTTACATAATGGTGGTTCTGGTGATGCTGTAGGGCTTGCTAATTGATATTCGGTTCTGCTGGTGCTGCTGGGTGATCTTGATTGGAATACCGATGAAGCTACCCACTAAAGCCATGAGCTAGCAAATATTGAAGAAGCTGAACTTAACTAATTTCCTACTGAAATGCTCTCTGATCAGTCACTCAGGACCAGTTGTTTAATTGTAGGAGTTCTTTGAGAGCATAAAAGATTTAAAGATATATATAGACAAGATTGTCGACATTTCAAGTGGTACAATAATGGAAAGTGACTCTGTCTGTCGTCGCAATCTGAAAAGTCTTACTTTTAATTATTTTGCCTTTTTTTCTTTTGTACCGGACCTAATCAAGGGCTCTGTTCCACCACAATAAATAAATAAAAAAATAAACGAGGTATGTTTAGGTTTTTATTTTTATTAATATATTTTTTTAATTAGGATTATAGGGAGGAGTTTTAAGGACAGGTGTTATTATTTGTGACCTGTGGTGAAACTTGTGGCTCATATAGAAGATAAGTAATTGGTTTAATCTTAATTTATTTATTTTTTTTTTAAAAAAAAGGGAATCTATGTTGAAAAAATAAAAATTAAACCTGTAACAATTTTGCAATTGAATTGTTGGATCACAAAATTAATAGTGACAAATAAATTTATTTTAAGTGTACAATTTATTCACATTTATAATCGAAAAGTTATAAATTTAAAATATCAAAATAAATAAAAAATTATTATAAATGACCATAGTATCAATTATGTTATCCATTATATAAAATTGCTTTTAGTTAGTAAATTAGTTATATTTATATTTAAAAAAAATTATAAATTCAAAAAATAGTAGTAGGTTGAACTATTAAATTATATTTCAAATTATGGGGCATGGACTTCAGATCAGCTTTGGATTATGTTATTTAACAATATATTGACTTATATAGAGGGGATTAGGGCGTCTTCTATAGAATATCATTTTTGAAGTCGAATACGCACGTGAAAAACTTCTTCATATTTTGGGTAAAACATACGCGGAAGGACTTTGATCGTTGATTCATTTACCAAAACTGACTTTGACCGTTGACTTTTTAGACCAGATCTATGTAATTTAATAAGATATATAATATAGCTTTTAAATTTGGTTGAAAATTGAAATTTAAGATTGAAGGGCTTAATTATTTTCATACTAAGGAATAATTGTTTGGAATGAATATAAGGATATACCAACCGAATCGATCTCAATTAATTATAATTATTTGGAGTTGGTGTAGCACTACTCCTATATTGACCACCTAGCATGCACTTAGAAACAATTTTTTTTTTCTACTATCATGCTTTTATTAATTAAGTTTTATATTTATATATGTGAAATATTATGATTTTTTTATTTTAATTAGTATATGTATTTATATTAAATCTTTCAGTGGGAAAAGGTCTTTTTTTTTTTGTTTTTTTTTTTTTTGGGGGCTTGTCAAAGATTCCATAGTTGTTTAGAGAAAGAAATTAGTAGACACATTTAATTGGAGTTAGTACTTATAAATAACTAATTTAATATATAAAGATACAATAATTATTTCTTTTTTTTCTTAATTAGGGTTCAATTTACTCAGCTTGACGATTGCATGCTCGTGATGTCTTTAATTAATTTCCTCATTTTAGTTATTTGCACGTGCATGATAACTTCAATCTTATCAAGTTCTCGACAAAACAAAAAAAGGGAAAAAATGATAAAGTTAGTAGTATAGTATATGAATTTAAGTGGGTGGATGAGAATAAAAATAAAAGTAGTATAGTTGAAGAAGAGACATAAATAAATTAATCTGTATCTTCACTGCAGTTAGTGGCAACCAAAATAGTGTCTCTCAATGATGAATATATAACAGCTTTGGATTATTACTTTGATTGGGTTCGTGAGGTTTTGGGGATTGAGAGGTTCGTTAACGGGGGGGTTCAGAGAAGTAGCAGGGTGGTTGAAGAAGAAGCCATCGTGGTGATTGCTGCAGTGAAAGGTTTTTGCTGGCAAGAGCCAGAAGAGGAGAGATAACAACTTTTGGGAGGATTTGGGTTTAGCGAGAAAATAATGAAAAATATTCTTCTTTTTTTTTTTTTTGTTGTTTTGCTAAAATTAAAGGATTAATTCACCGCTCTGTTTATTATATTTTATTTTAATGATTTATGGGGAACAAAAAATCATTGAAACTGTAATATATTGATTAGTTTACTTTCATTTGGATTACTGTTTAAATTAAAATTTTAAATGTTGATGTAAATAAATTTATCTCGATTAATTTGTAATTAAACATACATTTTTTTTAACATGTTAGATATATAAAACCTGGCTTGCTTGTAATAAATTGGATGGAATATAAGTATTTTTTAAAAATGCAAAAGTAAAAACTAAATTAATTCTTTTTTTCTCTTAATCTTCATTTTTCATGTCATGTGTAGTTTAATTTATCCATGATTATTTTTTTGCTAAAGATAAGTTTAAATAAGAGAAAATATTACATCCTATATTTATGGCCTAATGGTAAAGCAACTATCCATTAAAAAATACACTTCTAGGTTTTGGATTTAAATCTGATTAGATTTAGGTAAAATCTCTGTCCCTTTAAAATAATGATATTTTTACAAAACACACATATGCTAAACTGGAAAGAACATATTACTTCATTAATAATAGCCAAGTCAACTTGGCTATTTAATTTTAGAGAGACCTATAATTTTACGAAATTAAAATTGATCCTGGGGGCCTATTTATTAATCGAATTTTGATCATGATCAATGCTTTTTTTTTTTTACGTATATATATTGGCAGATTTGATGCAATGAGAGACTATGAGGAATTTATAGAAAAGAATAATCAGGCATCTGCAACCGTTAAATGACATTTAATATTATTGATCATATCCATCATATTAAAAAAAAAAACCTTGGACATTACCCCCAAAAAAAAAAAAATATATATATATATATATATATATATGTATGTATAGATTTTATAAATTTGGTTGAAATTAATTCCAGTTTGAAGGGCTCAATTATTTCCATACCAGCAATGCTTGTTCCGAGTTCCATTTTTTCCTTTTTTTAGTCTGGAGGGGGGTGGTAAGGATCGTCGTTTGGAATTGGTGTAGCACTACTCCTATATTGACGACCTAGCATGCCGCTTAGAAACCATTTTCTTCTGCTATCATGCTTTTTCATAATTAAGTTATATATATATATATATATATGAAAATTATGATATTTCTCTTTTAATTAGTACTATTAAATCTATCTAGTGAAAAAGCTTTTTTTCTTGTCAAAGATACATTCCATGATTGATTAGAAAACGAAATCAGTAAACGCATCTAATTGGGCCTAGTACTTATAATTACCTAATTTAATACATTAAGATAGAATAATTTTTTTTTTCCCCTTAATATGGCTCAAGTATCTTGTGACTCAGCTTGACGATTGCATGCTCGGGAGGCCTTTAACTAATTTCCACATTTTAGTTGATTGTAAGTGCAAGCATGATAACTTCAATCTTATCAAGTTGTCGAGAAAAACAAACACCCATATATTAAAAACAAAAACGGAAAAAACAAATTGATAAAGTTACAGTAACATTATATTTGAATTTAAACGGGTGAATGAGATTAGAGATTAAAATAGTATAGTTGGAGAAAAGAACGAAATAAATTAAACCGTATATTCTTTGCAGTCATTGAGAAACCAAAAATAGTATTTCTCAAAAGATTATTATAAAGGCGGGCGATTGCATGCTGCAAGGGACTTTTTTTTGTTTTTTTTTTTTTTGGTCTTTATTAGTAATTTTTTATATATATAAAGCCTGGCTAGCTTGTAATAAACTAAATAGAATATAAGTATTTTTCAAAATGCAAATGTGAAAAATAATTAATTATTTTTTCTTTAATCTTCATTTTTCATGTCATGTCTAGTTTAATTTATCCATAATTTTTTACCAAAACATAAGTTTAAATAAGTGAAAATACATTCATATATATGTATATATATATATATATATATATTCTGCATGCTACCAACCCTTGAATCTTTGCCCTTGATGACGTAGACTGGGCACACTCAACCATCAAGACCAAAGGGGTAGGTAAATACCTTCCATCCCAAACAGTGATAATTCATGCGTACATGTATATGTAAGCCTAGTCCAGTAGCAAAGACCAATACACCTTAAATTGTGGATTTGATCAGATTTGGTATTGATTTTGAGATGCCTAAAATTTTATAAAATTGCAATTTCTTGAATAGCTAGTTTATCAAATCTAAAGATTATTATTGCTAATCACATTCTTGCATGCATGGACATCAAATGCGCACAAAGTACAAAAACAAAAATATAAATAGCTAATTAGCTACTTGTATATATATATATACATATAGGATAATCATATGGTGAGAATATCTTGATTATATATATATATATATATATGGGGACATTTGTATAAAATATATAGCAGATAAAAAACATATGTATATATATATATATATATTAACTGGTGGAAGTAGTCTTCTTTTGAGGGCCGCCAACTCCCCTTTTGATATTGTTGTCACTGTTTCCAGATTTTGAGTTTCCAAAAGAATCTTTGTTCTCCTCCCTCAATGTTCCAATGCTGTTAGTTTTTCCACCAGGGGGTCCCTTGTTGATATCTCTACGGGAGGTTTTACGGCATGTTCTGTAATTCAATCAAGAAATTAAAACAATTAGTATATTTTAGGCTACATGATCTAATTAATTGCATTAATTGTCATCTAACCTAAACAAGAATTTAGCATACTAACTGCATGTGTCACTAATATTGAACATTCGGTCATGGATATTTCTTTGTTGAAGATTAATTATGCGTTTCCTTTTCTTGTATATTGTTAAATAAGATTAACTTTTTCTAAGCAAATTAATATATATATATATATATATATACGCACATATACACTTTAATTATTTTCGTATCGTATGACATGCATATATTTTCATGGACAGTTTATATCGTTTTTCTAATTAAAAATTGCAGATCATTAGCACCTGTACAAAAAAGGTGTAAAATACTGAGATTACATAAAGAAAGCGATCAAAAACAACAAAACGTTTGCATGCAATAGTTATACTTTGTAAATTAGAAAAAAGTTGAAGCAAGCCCTCTTACATAATGGCGGTTCTGCTGTTGTAGGCCTTGAAAGTTGGCGTTTGGTCTTGATGGGTGATCTTATTAATTGGCATACCGATGAAGCTACCTGCTAAAGCCATGATCGAAAAATAGTGAAGAAAATGAAGTCTTTTTTCTGAAATACTCTCTGGTGAGATATCTCAGAATTCAGTTATTTGATAATTGTGTCGTTCTTTGAGAGGATCAAAGAGAGAAATATATAGACACAGATTCGACGACGTTTCAACTAGTATGATAATGGAAAGTTGACTCTGTCTACCTCTTTTTTTTTTTCTTTTCTTTTTTTTAATGATATTGAACAAGTGGACTTTTGGAGTTTTGTCCTTCGATGTTCTAAGGTCTATTTTTTTTCTCTGCCTTTCGGCTTGAATGGACCTAATCAAGGGCTCTAATTAGACAATTTTTTCTAAAGTGGGCAAGGTCGCACACTGTGGGCGACACACGTATGCCTTTCAATTCTCCTCAAGAGAATGTCATAGAGAAAGACCTCGTCCATCTTAGCATTATTATCCAATTAGGTAACATATATACATGTATTCTCCTTCTTTTTTTCTCTATAATTAATCGAGCTAAACGTCTTTGATGCTTACCATTCTCTCATTTTATATATCGTTACATATGTGATATAAATATATATATATATATATATATATCTATGAGCTCCCTCAAATTTATTTTAATTATTTATTTGATTGTTTGATATATTAAGAAGAAATATAATAAGAAATAAAAATAATGTTATTATTTATCACAAGTAGTGACTATTATATATGAAACCAGTTTGATATATTAAGGAGAAATATAATAAGAAATAAAAACAATGTTATTATTTATCACAAGTAGTGACTATTATATATGAAACCAGTAGCTAACATAGAAGATTATTAATTGGCTTTATCTTTGTTTTAATTTTATATTTTTTTTAAATCGGAAATCTGTGTGGAAAAAGTAAGAAGCAGACCCTAGAGCCTTATTCCGATTAAATTGTCATGTTATATAATCATCAGTGACAAAATAATAATTTTTTTTTCTTTGGGTTTATATCACACAATCAATCATGTTACTAGCTAATATCGATGATAATAATGCATTGAATTATGGGGTTTGGGCAACAGATTAGCTATGAAGTAAATGAGTTTGCGCAATATATATACGGGATCTTCAATTAAGATTATATTATTTAATATGCTATTGACTTTGTTTTTATTTTTTATTTTGGAGTTTGGGATTAAAACGCTGCTTTGTACTATTGCTCATTAAACTTTTAATTTTGAGTTAATTAAAGAGTAGTAGTATTTCTCATATCAAATTTATTAATGTGGTCATTGCTTTAATGTATATCCAACACTTGACACAGAAATTGAGACGGCCAGATTCAGCTATATTATGCTTGACCGTCCATGTGTGAACATAGAACTCCGACTGAAAATTGGGAATTTGACTTTCTTCTATACAACTTCATGTTTGAAGTCAAACATAAACATGAAAGGATTTTCCGTTAATTTTGAAGACCTTTTTTTTTTCCTTTTTTTTTTTTTTTAAACATTGAAATAGGAAGATTTCAACTCAGATAATTATATAAAAAAAAAAAAACAGCCATTTTTATCAACTGTGGTAACAAAGACGACCATTTTGAAAACCGGATTTACATAATCCAATGAGATATATAATATATATCGTTTTTAAATTTGGTTGACCAAGGTTAAAGGGCTCAATTATTTGCACTCCTATATTTGATACCATATATGACAATTTGACGACCCATGCCAAACAATTCTTTTCTACAGTCACTGCTTTTAATTAATTTTTTTGTTTATATATTAAATTTCACCATAAAATGTCTGTATACCTATAATATTCTAATTATATGTAATTTACTACCTGAGTATACGCACACTTTTTTATAGCAAAAATGTTTAAATAGATTATTTTTTCTTAGTTTTAATTAGTACAGTTATATTGCTTTCTTTTATAAAACGATAAAAAAAAAAAAAATTAAAACCAAACAGTTCAAACAAGGCTTACAATTCCTTTTTATTCTTGTTTTTCATTTATAAGATACTTTCTCATTTGTTCCAAAAATTATTATTATTTTTTTCAAAAGTTGAAATTAATGAAAGATGGACTATTATTTTTTTTTTTTTATGTTTATCTCTAACCCTTATTTATTTTTTCCCAATAACCCCAAATACATCTGAGAGCCAATGGCTAATAGTTTAATTGTGTACCGAACAAAGAAACCACTCCCATTTGTTGTTGTTGTTGTTTTTTTTTTTTTTTTGGGTGTCTAACTGTTTATTCCAACAAAGTCTCTGGAAAGCTAAATACTGCAACTACTGTTTGAAGTTATTTTGGCAGGATTTATATTTTTTGGAAACCATTTAAATTTAAAAGAACCACCATAGCCCATTCTGTAGGTTCATCTTTAAATATTAGAGAAATTAAATCCCATCTGGTAGTTTTTGTTACACTTGTTTCCGTTAAATTGTTCACGTGAGAACTTGTTTTACGGTTAGGAAGGTTGTTATTGAAGTTAACCACTTTTTGTTCATCTATTGGTTGTAAGGTTGGGTTGGTTTGTATTGCATATAAGCTTAGCTACTGCTCTTCGTTCTCTTTAATTTTTCATTCTTTATCTGAAGTAATCAAAATTATCAGAATTTCACTTTACCTTTTTCCTTCTCTCTCTCTCTCTCTCTCTCTCTCTCTCTCTCTCTCTCTCTCTCTCTCTCTCTCTCTCTCTCTCTCTCTCTCTCTCTCTCTCTGACTACTTCATCTTCTACCTTTAGAAACCCTATAGCTATTTGGTTTGTTCTCATTAAAGCACCTGTTCTCTAAAGATGATGATAGTGATGTTGATTTTGTTGAGACAGAACGTGTAACATATCCCCAATTGTACTTAACCATCGAATCAATGTGATCGACTACATGATCTATCAATGTAGAAAAATAAAGCACATAAATTAAGACTATATAATTCTTAACATAGCAGTGCAGATGTAAGTATGATATTATACTAATATCATACTTACTTTCTAAAAATAAAAATAAAAAATATTGTATCTGAATTTAACTGGATGAATGGGATTCAAATATTATAGTTGAAGAAGAGACAGAAATAATTTTGATCCGTACATTCACTGCAGTTATTAGGCAACCAAAATATAGTGTTTGTCAATGATTAATTTAAAGCCTGGCGATTGCATGCTGTAAGGGACATTTTTTTTTCTTTATTAGTTATTTATTTTCTATATAAAGCCTTGCTGGCTTGTAATAAATTAAATAGAATATAAGTATTTTTCAAAATGCAAATGTGAAAAACAATTAATTATTTTTTTCTTTATTCTTCATTTTTATGTCATGTGTAGTTTAATTTATGATTTATCCATTATTTTTCACTAAATACAAGCTTAAATAAGTAAAAATGCATTCCCTTTTTTCTTTTTTCTTTTTTTCTTTTTTTTCCTGCATGCTACCAACCCTTGAATCTTTTCCCTTGATGACGTGGACTAACCGCTCTCAACCATCAAGACCAAAGGGGGGGGGGGGGGGTAAATACATTCCATATTTATTCACTACCCAAACCATGATAAGTCATGCATATATATATATATATATATATAGGTTTGCCTACTGGCAAAGATCATTGTCCATTAAAAGTGCACTTTTAAATTGTGGAGTTGATCAAACTTGGTTATTAGTTTTGTGACACCTTTAATTTTACAAAATTGCAATTTCTTGGGGCCTAATAACAAGTTATATCAAAACTAAGGATTGTTTTTGCTAATCACATTCTTGCATGCATGGACATCAAATGCGCACAGAGAAGAGAAAAACAACAATATAAATAGCTAGTTAGCTACTTGTACAATATATATAGGATAATTATACATTGAGAATATCCTGATTTTATGTGTGTGTGTGTATAAAATCTCTAGCAGATCAAAAACATATACATATACATATACATATATATATATTAACTGGTGGAAGTAGTCTTCTTTTGAGAGCCACCAACTCCCCCTTTGATATTGTTGTCACTACTACCAGATTTTGAGTTTCCAAAAGAATCTTTGTTCTCTTTCCTCAATTGCCCAATGCTGTTAGTTTTTCCACCAGGGGGTCCCTTGTTGATATCTCTACGAGAAGTTGTACGGCTTGTTCTGTAATTCAATCAACAAATTAAAACAATTAGTATATTTAGGCTACTTGATTTAATTCATTCCATTAATTGTCATCTAAAACTAAACACGAATTTAGCATACTAACTGCACATGTATCACTAATTTTGAAAACTCGGACATGGATATTTCTTTGTTGAAGATTAATTATACGTTTTCTTTTCTTGTATATTTTTATTAAATAAGATCAAAACTTTCTAAGCAAGTTAATATACACATATATATATATATATACACACTTTAATTATTTTCATATTGTATGGCATGCAGTATTTTTCATGGACAATTTATATCGTTTTTCTAATTAAAAAGTTGCAGGTCATGAGCACGAACATAAAAGAGCTGTAAAAAGTTGAGATTAATTATATAGAGAAAGCAATCGAAGACAACAAAACATTTGCATGCAATTCTTATAATTTGTTGAACTAGAAAAAAGTTGAAGCTGGCCACTTACATAATGGCAGTTCTGCTGTTGTGGGCCTTGAAATTTGGCTTTCGGTCTTGCTGGGTGATCTTATTAATTGGCATACCGATGAAGCTACCCGCTAAAGCCATGATCAAAAAACAGTGAAGAAAATGAAATTTCTTTCTGAAATGCTCTCTGATGAGCTATCTTAGAATTCGGTTATTTGATAATTGTGTGGTGTTTTGAGAGCATGAACGAAAGAAATATATAGACAAAGATATGACGAGGTTTCAACTAGTATGATAATGGAAAGTTGACTCTGTCTACTTTTTGTCTTTGTTGATGATTTTAAGGTCTTTTATTTTTTCTTTTATTTATTTATTGTTTTTTTTGACCGGACCTAGTCAATGGATTGAATTAGACAACTCTTCCTAAAATGGTCAAGGTCGCCCACTGTGGGCGACACACACGAACGCCTTTCTATTTCTCCTCAAGAGTGTAATAGAGAAAGACCTCGTCCATCCCAGCTTTATATCCAATTAGATAGCATATATACATGTATTCTCTTTTTTTCTTCAATATTAATCGAGCTAAATATCTTGATGCTTACCCAGTCTCTCATTTTATTTATCTATAGGTATGTATATATGGGTAAAAATGTGTATATATATATATATATGAGCTCCCTCAAATTTATTTTAATCATTTAATTGGTCATTTGATTTAATAAGAAGATTTAAAAATGATGATTATTTGTCATAAGCAGTAATCATCATATGTGAAACCGGTAGCTAACATATATATAGAAGGTTATTAATTGCTTTTATTTTTATTTGAATTTTATTTTTTAAAATTAAAAATTTTATATGGAAAACTTAATAGCATTCTTCCGATTGAATTGTCATGTTATATAATCATCAGTGACAAATATATCCACACATATATATATATATAAGATAATTTTATGATACGATCCGTATGTTTGTATATATATATATATTTATTTATTTATTTTCTGTTTTTATTCCTATTATATTTTTTTCATTTATTCAAAATTAAATTATCATTAAAAAAATTTAATTAATTTCTTTCAAAAAAATTAAATTAATAAAAAATAAACTATTATTTCTTTTATATTTATCTTTTAACACTTGTTTATTTTTATCAATAACTAGTGGCTAATAATTTAATCGTGATTTTCTCTCTCTTGTATTATAGTCTTGTATACTAAACAAAGAAACCACTCCCATTTGTTTGCTTGGGGGTTCTAAACAATTAAAATTATTTTACTGTTTATTACGAGAAAGTCTCTGGAAATCTAAATACTGACTTTGCAATTATATAGTTTGAACTTATTTTGGCAGGATTTATGCTATTAGGAAACCAATTAAAATGACCACATAGCCCCATTCTGTAGCTTCATCTTTAAATATTACAGATATTAAACACCATCCGGCAGTTTTTGTTACACGTGTTTCTGTCAAATTGTTCACGTTAGAACTAATTTATTCATTTACGGTTAGCAAGGTTGTTATTGAAATTAACCACGTGTAGTTCATCTATTGGTCGTAAGGTTGAGTTGGTTTGTATTGTATACAAGCTTAGCCACTGCTTTACGTTCTCTGTAATTTTTCAAACTTCTGAAGCAATCGAAATGATCAAAATTTCACTTTACCTTTCTCTCTCTCCCTGTGTACTTCATCTTCTGCCTTTAGAGACCCTGGCTATCTGGTTTCTTCTCATTAAAGCACCTGTTCTCTGTTATTTAAAACCAAATTTAAAGATGATAATGCTGATCTTGAATTTGTTAAGACAGAATATGTAACATATGCCCCAATTGTTCTTAACTATCCCATCCGTGTGATGGACTACTTGATCTATCAATGCGGAAAAGTAAATCAACTAAATTAAAACTATATAATTCTTTTAAAAAAATAATCGTGGAAAGAGTAATGTAGTGATTAGTTTATCATAATTTGGAAAACATATTACCGTCTACATTTTTTTTTTTTTTTTAATTTGACCGGACCTAATTAGGGATCGAATAAGACAGTTTTTATTAAGTAGGAACATAGTAAGAAGTTTTAAAAATTTACTATCTTATTATTTGTCATAAATAGTGATTATCAATATTAAACTAATAGCTAACATAGAGATTATCAATTGGTTTAATTTTTATTTTATTTTTATTTTTTTAAAAATTAAAAATGTATGAGGTAAAATTAAGGAGTAAATTTATCTTATTCTTCCAATTAAATTGTCATATTACATAAATATAGTACTGACATAAATAATATATCTTTTTCTATAGGTATATATGGAAATAATTACCACACTAATCAATCATATTACTTGCTAATATCGGTGATAATAATAGATTGAATTATACGGTTTGGAATTCAGATTTGCTTGTGCAAATGAGTTTGTTCAATATATATATATATATATATACATATGGGATCAGCAATAAGAATTATATTTTTTACGGTTAAATACACTTTACCGTTAACTATTAAAAAGTATCAAATTGCCCCTTAAATCTTTTTTTTTTTTATCACTTTAGTCTAATTATATTATTTCGATAGATGAAATTTATGAAATTAGTCATACATAACTAATGTAATTTATTAGAAAACAACTTTATTCTGTTTTGTTTTATTTTTAACTAATGTTTATAGCCTAATTTTGCCAAATTGATTTTTTAAAAATGAAGAATTGCACTAAGTGGGGAAAAAAAAAAAAACGAATATTTCAGGAGTGATGTGACATTTTTTAAAATATAGGTGGTAAATTGTAAAATGTGTAATACTTTAGAAGGATAAAGTATATTTTGACCCTATTAATTAACTATTGACTTTTTCTTTTTTAATTTGGAGATGGTGCGGATTCAAAAGCTACAACGATTGCTCATTAAACTTTTAACTTTCATTAATTAAAAACTAGTAATGCTTTACATATCAAATTTATTAACCAAATATTGATAACGTCATTGCTTTAATCATTCGACACAGAAATATTTTAGACGGCCAAATTCAGCTATAGCATGCTTGACCGTCCATGTGTGAATATAGAATTCTAAAACCATTGGAATTTCACTTTCATATATACAATTCCATGTTTAAAATATATGTGAGAAAAAAAGATTTTCCGTTGATTTTGAAGATTTTTTTTTTCAAATTGAAAGTGGAGAATTTTAATCCGAATATATAATTATCTTAGAAAAAGATGGTTTTTATCAACTGTCCTCGCAAAGATGATAGTTGATCTTGAAAACTTTATTTACATAATCCAAAAAGATTTATAATATATATAGATATTTTAAATTTGGTTAACCAAGTTTAAAGGGCTCAATTATTTCCACTTCTGTACTTGATGCCATATACATGACAACGTGATGACCGATGCCACTTTAGAAACAATTCTTTTCCACCATTAAGTAATTTTAATATTTATATATGAAATTTTGTTACAAACACTATGTGTATGCCTATGGTATCAAACGTGTACATTACCATAATTATAAGTAATTCATTATCTGGTTATATGCACGAATTTCATAGCAAAAGTGTTTATATACACCGACCAACCTAGGTAAGAGGCCCCCTCTCTATTTTTTTTTATTTTTTTTTACTTTTAAAATTTTTTAATATATCAACTGTTTTTCTATTTAAAGGACATATGTCCCTCTCCCCCCCCCCCGCGTGGCCAAAATTTTTTTTTTTTTTTTTTTTTTAACTCCTATCTAACGCCTTCCATTTTTTGAATCTTTTTCTTTATTTTAGGTTTTTGTTTTGTTTTGGTCATTCTTTTATAATAGAGAAAAAAAATCTTTTTTTATCTAATGGTTCATATATTTTTAAAGAAAATAAATATAACAGTCCACAATTCAACTCCATTATAATATCTGTAGCATTAACAATATCAACATTGCATTTCTACATACATTCTTATTCTATTTTAGGATTTTTCTCATTATTTGTACTATACGTACTTATTTTTTTTATTCATTTTGGTTCTTAAACTATATGTAATATTACACCAATAGTCCCTTCGTCAATTTGGTTAATAAAATAGACACATGCATATGAACGCTTACTAAGTTTTTATCACGGTTGGTCCCTAAACCATAGAGTGATTCTCACTTTGGTCATTGAATTACTTTTTTTTTTTTTTTCCCCTCATTTTAATCCTTAAAAAATGCTGATCCTACTCTTAACCAATGGAGCACATGATATGCACGTGCCCCTTTCATTATCTAAAGTGATGGAAGGGCTACCGGTGGGATATTACATATAATTTAGGGATTAAAGTGAGTAAAAAATTAGTTTAGGAACCAATAATGGGAAAATCCCTTTATTTTATTATATATTTCATTATTCTAGTTTGAATTAAAATATAGCTAACAAATTCTAATTAAATAAGTTTTAATTTTTAACTTATTTAATTAAAATTGTCAACATATTTTTAAGTTCAATGTGATAATTTCTAATAGTGATATATTTCATAATAATCTGTCATTCAAGAGTTTATATATATATATATATATATTCCTATTTCAGTAAGTTAGTTATTTGCTAAGAAATTTTCATTTCTTTTGTCCTAGAAAGTATATTCATTTGTACGTATATTTTTATAAGATTGAATTAAAACAACACTTTTTTTTTTTATATTGATAGAATTAAAACAACTGTTAATTAAGTTTTATGCATTTTATGAATAGTTATTCCATCATTAAAGTATATAACTTTGGCTTTTATTAAAGAAAAATTATCTATGGTGCCCCCCGAAAATATTTTCTGGATCCGCCACTGTTTATATATGATTTTTTTTCTTTTACTTATTACATTTATTTATATTAAAAAGAACAATGTTTGGTTTTATAAAACATTAAAAAAAAAAAAAAAACTTTTTTTCTTCTGAAAACAGTTTTTATTTGGGGAAAAAAAAGGCCAAAGGGGCCGGTAAATTCCGTTTTATTCTTTGTTTTCATCCCAATATGTTTTCTCACTTGTTTGCTTTTCCCAGTTTCCCCAAATACGTCCGAGAACTAATGGGTAATAAATTAATTCTGATTTTCTCTCTTGTATTGTAGGCTTATATATACTGAACAAAGAAACCACTCCCATTTGAGTGTGTGCCTTTTTTTTTTGGTCTAAACAAAATTAAAGCTGTCTAACTGTTTATTACAAAAAAGACTCTGGAAACCTAGATACTGACTTTTAAACTATTGGTTGAACTTAATTTGGCAGGATTTATATTATGTGGAAACGAACTAAAATGATCACAGTAACCCCATTCTGTAGCTTCATCTTTAAAGCACCTATTCTCTGTTATTTAAAACCAAATTAAAGATCATAATGATCTTGATTTTGTTAAGACAGAATTTATAAGAGCTTTTTATTGGATATATCCATCTAAAAAACTTTTGTCATATCAAATTATTAACAAATAGTCTTTTAAAAAAAACATCTCCAATGGTGCTGTAGAAAACATATGTTAAGTTGATGACATTGAAAAATATAGAAGTTATATAACAAACTCTCTAGTTGTGAAAGGCTTATTAGACCATGTGAGCTATAAATTTAACCTTTTTTTTCTTTTTTATCAATTCATAATCTCTTCTCTCTCCTTTCTCATTTCATCTTCTCTTCCAACATACCAATTCATTCCCAATTTATTCCATTTAAAATTCTAATAGAATCTATTGAAGAAGAATTTTAAATAAACATTTTCTATTGATAAAAACTATACCATCCAATCTGGTATACTTTCCAAACCACTTGCCGCATAAGTTCCAACCATCTGAACCATTGGAGATACTCTAACATTCCCCAATTATACTTAACTATCCAATACATGTGATGTACTACTTGATCTATCAATGTGGGAAAATAAATCAAGTGAATTAAGACTACATAACTCTTTTTGAAAAATAATCATTGAAAGAGTAATGTAGAAGTTACTTTATTATATTTTGGATAACAATTTAAATTAAAATTTTAAACGTAAACAAATTCGGCTCAGTATATTGGCTTGGTGCATGTATAGTCTGAGGAAGAGGTTTGCTTCTGCAGGGGCGTATTGAATCAGTCTTTACTGCCAATCTAGTTACGTGTCTTCTTGAATGATGTGGTATTTCCTTGTTGTTCTCTTACTATTGATTGTTTAAAGCTTTCTAATAATCTGTTAGTTAGAAGGTTAGTTAGGAGGTTAGCTTTTACTATTGGACATGTGTTCATCAGATTTGTCACTTTTCATCTTACTGTGCTGCTATATAACGTGACAGTAGTTTAGCTTTTATTGTAAGCTTTTTTTTTTTTTTTTCTTTTTTAATAAATAAAGGTGAAATAGTTTCTCTCTCTACTTTCTTCTTCTCTCTCTCTCTATCTGGTTCATCTTCAACCTAAAGAATCTGCATATTTTACTTTTTCTCTTGGTATTAGAGCCTCATCAATGGCAGACTTGCATACAATCCTCACTGTCTCTCCATTTCCCAGCAACATAATAAAGCTGGATGATTCGAATTACTCAGTTTGGTAGTCACAAATACTTCCAGTGATTAAAAGTCACAAACTCACCAAATTTCTGCATTTTTCTTCTTATGATGAACATGTAAAGAGAAATCGCAACAACAATGGCTTATCAGATGCAACATCCATTGATTCTTCCTCAAGCTGCTCTGTTTTTTATCGTGATGATTGGGAGGTACAAGATCAATTCCTTGTAGGCTGGTTACGAGGAACAATTGCTAAAGAAGTTATTGGTCATTTTCTTTGAAAAGAGTCAACATATAAACTCTGGTGTGCAATTGCCGATCGATATGCAGCTCGTTCTCCAACTAGAATTCTTCACTATCGTAAATTGCTACAGAACACCAAGAAAAATGCTCTATCTGTTGATGATTATATTCTTAAAATGAAAAACTTGGCTGGAAACCTAACAGCTGCTGGTGATAATGTCTCTGAGACAGATCTAGTGATGTACATTCTTGGAGGACTTGGCTCCAATTTTCAACCAATCTCAACAATATTGGAGATTCAACCATAACAGTATTCTCTAGAGGATGTACAGCATCATCTTTTAGCTTTTGAGTCTAAAATTGATGAACTTAACTCAGCTATTAACTATGATGCTACACATAAAGCTGCATATATGGCTACTGGCTCAATTTCTTCATCTTTTGGTTCTAGTTCTTATGAGCCTTTATCTTCTTCTTATGGATCTGGCATGCCATTTATGGCTCATTCTGGCTTAGGAGTAACCAATCCTTACTCTATTCAGCCAAGTTTTTCCCAATATATTGACTCCTCTCTTGGAGAAATTGATTCCACTAATAAGGTTTTTAATGTGATGCATGATTCCCAATCTGTTGGTCGAAGTTTTAATAATTTCTCAAGAGGTAGAGGTTTTAATAATTTCTTCAGAGGCAGAGGAAGAAATTTCTTTGGTAGAGGTGGTGCTCGATCGAAACCAACTTGTCAACTCTGTGGTGTCTATGGTCATGTTGTAGCTGAGTGCTATAGACGGTTTGACAGCACTTTTCTGGGACTAAATGTTGGTAATACTGTTTCTGAGGTTTCATATCCTCCTGCTCCTCCTGCTCTAAGTAATTTTACTGGTCAATCTTTTACCTCACACCCTTTATACAGTTCATTAGCTCCAATTTTCCTTCTCAGTCTTTACACAACCAAGCCACTTTGACAAGTGCTTCTTCTACACCAGGCTCCTTCATTCGATCTCAAACTGATACACCATATTGTGAATCACAAACACCTTTTCCATTGCCTGCTTCACACTATCCTCTACCTTTTAGACCAATACCACCACTGTTACAGTTTGGCACTCTACCACAAGTTGCAGTCACTACTTCTTTTGCACCTTCAGTTGGTCCACCTAGCCAACCTGTTCCTTCCTCTTTGCAAGCCCAAAGTCACATGGTTCATTCTATTACGCCAACTACAGCACCACAAACTTCTGCTCCAGTTGTGGTTGTATCTGACAAGTTTGCTGATCATTGTCAATCAGCTTCACCGATGACATTGCTTGATCCAGCTTGGTATCTTGACAGTGGTGCTATAGATCATGTAGCAGTTGATGGAAATGCTCTTTTGGAACAAATTGAGTATCGAGGTAACGACAAATTAATGGTTGGTAGTGGTCAATTTCTAGTTATTTCTCATATTGGAAATTCTTATATTCCCACTGGTAGTATTCCAATAAAGCTGTTGAATATTCTTGTTGTTCCTTCAGTTGCAAAGAACCTGCTTAGTGTTTCTAAACTAACAAAAGACAATGCTTTGATAATTGAGTTTATTGCTGCCTCTTGTGTTCTCAAGGATCATCAAAGGACTGTACTACTCAAAGGTGTGCTTGATGAGGGCTTATATAGATTGATACTTCCAAAAAAGGATCATCATACCAGCATCTCTTCCTCAACTTTTCTGTCTTCTCATGGTCCAAGCAATATTTTCAATTCCTCATCAGACTCTTCTTTTCAAACTACAACAACTAGTTTCGTCTTTCCTACACATGATACTAAGATGCTTTCTGATCTTGCTGCAAATTGTAATACTGAATCTTCTCTTATTTTGTCTTCAAATAAAGATTTGTCCTGTAATGTTCGTGTTTCAAAGTCAATTGTTAGTTCAACTTTTCCTTGTAATCTAATATCAGATTTTAATTGTAATTCATCTTCATCACAGTTTGTTGTTAGTGATATGTTCTCTGAACAATGTGATTCTACTATCATCAATAAAAACAATTTTATTTCAGTTTTACCTTCTTCTTTTTCTTCTACTAATTCAACATCTTTGGCTTCTTTTTCAGGAACAAACATGAATGCTGATGTAAATATTTTACATCAACGATTTGGTCATCCATCTTCACATGTTCTTTCTCAAATTTTACCTTTTTGCACACATTCTTCTACTCCAACCATTTCAAATTTGTCTTTCTGTTATGCTTGTTAGTTTGGTAAACAGCATCTTATTTCTTTTCCTTCTTCACGCTCAAGACCTGCAGCACCTCTTGAGTTGATTCATACAGATTTATGGGGTCCAGCACCAGTTAAGTCTGTTGATGGTTTTCGTTACTATATTCAATTCTTAGATGATCATACTCGTTATGTTTGGTTATATCCTCTTAAAGTTAAGTCAGAAGCCTTACAAATGTTCATTCAATTTCAAACCATGGTTGAACGACACTTTGACAGGAAAATTAAGACTGTTCAAGCTGATTGGTGTGGTGAGTATCGTTCCTTTTTGCCTTATCTTACCACCATTGGGGTTCAGTTTCATCATCCTTATCCTCACTTACATTCTCAAAATAGTCGTGTTGAGCACAAACATAGACATATTGTTGAAGTAGATCTTAATTGACTTGCTCATGCTCATATGCCTCTTTTATATTGGTGGGATTCTTTTCGTTGTGCTGCCTTTATTATCAATAGATTACGCACAAAAGCTTTACAAAATTACATTCCATACCAACTGCTCTTTCACAAATCTCCTGACTTTAACTTTTTTCGTGTACTTGGTTGTGCATGCTATCCCTTCCTTCGGCCTTACAACAAAAACAAGTTCCAGTTCCATACTCAGAGATGTGTCTTTCTTGGTTACAGTCCTCACCACAAAGGTTATAAATGCCTTCATTCTTCAGGACGTGTCTATATTTCTAAAAGTGTCACTTTTAATGAACAAGAATTTCCTTTCCTTTCAGATCCTCTTTTTGTTTCCTTACATAATTGAGTATGGTGCCTACTGTGAAGTCTTCAATTTCATATTCAGAGTCTTCTGCTCCTTTGTTAGTTTTAAAAAGGTCATCCGCATCTACCTCATCTTCTTCTAATGCTATCTCTCAATCTCTTCATCCCATAAATTCTTTAATTCCTCCTATTTCAGCTTCTCCATTAGTTCCTACAACTAGAAATCTGCAGCAAGAGCTACCAATTTCTTCCTCTTCACAATCCTTACCTATGCATTATTCCCAACCTACTTTCAATACTCATCCTATGATTACTCGATCCAAAGTAGGAATTTTTAAACCAAAAACTTTTTCAGCTACACATCATCCCTTACCTGTTACAGCTTTCTCTTTTCCTTTAGAACCTTCTATTGTCTCACAAGCTCTTTCAGATCCTTCTTGGAAACATGCAATGACTTTAGAATTTGAAGCCCTCAAGCGCAATAAAACTTGGAATTTAGTTCCTTATGAACCTGGAATGCATGTAGTTAGTAATAAATGAGTGTTTCGTACCAAGTTTAAAGCAGATAGTACAGTTGAGCGATTGAAGGCACGTTTGGTGGCCAAGGGTTTTCAGCAAACACCTGGAGTTGATTACACAGAAACCTTCAGTCCTATTATCAAACCAGCTACAATACGACTCGTTCTTACTCTAGCTTTAATTAATGATTGGGAAGTTCGACAGTTTGATTTCAATAGTGCTTTTCTTAATAGAGACTTAAAGGAAGCTATTTATATACAACAGCCTGAAGGGTTTGTTGATTCATCCTTGCCTACTCATGTTTGTAAGCTCACTAAGGCTGTTTATGGTATTAAGCAAGCTCCAAGAGATTGGTTTGACAAGCTTAAGACACTTCTTCAAAGTTTTGGATTTCAAAACTCACAAGCTGATAATTCTTTGTTCATTTTGAACACTGCTTCAGCTTATGTTTTAATTTTGGTGTACATGGATGACATCTTAATTATAGGAAATAATCCAACTTATATAGCTAGCTTAATCAAACAGCTAGATGATGTCTTTTCTCTTAAGGATTTAGGAAGTCGTCATTATTTTCTTGGTATATAGGTAACACGTACAAGCTCAACTATGCTTTTATGTCAAAATATATTTCAGATTTGTTGAAAAAGACTAAGCTGGATGGTGCAAGCCCTGTTTCATCTCCAATGTGCTCTAGCAAGAAGCTTTTTCAGTTTGATAGTGATCCACTTCAAGATCCTGCTGCTTACAGAAGTACTGTGGGAGCTTTGCAGTACTTATCTGTAACATCCCACATCGGTTGGAAATGGGAACGAAGCATGGCTTATAAGCATGTGGATACATTTTCCTTCAAGAGACCTTTTCCTGTGACCCACCGTTATAATGGGGTCAGGAATAGCAAAACCGTGCGGGTCGGGCCCAAAGCGGACAATATCTTGATGCGGGTGGTCTAGGCTGTTGCAGTGGTATCAGAGCCGGACCCGGATAGATGTGTCAGCGAGGACGCTGGGTCCTAAGGAAGGTGGATTGTAACATCTCACATCGGTTGGAAAGGGGAACGAAGCATGGCTTATAAGCGTGTGGATACATTTCCCTTCAAGAGGCATTTTCCTGTGACCCACCGTTGTAATGAGGTCGGGAAGAGCAAAACCGTGCGGGCCGGGCCCAAAGCGGACAATATCTTGATGCGGGTGGTCTGGGCTGTTGCAGAAGATATTGTCATCTCTGGGGTATTCCAGGCCGTAGCCCCCCTCAAGGTTTTATGTTCCCTGTCAGCGCAGCGAAAGGCCTCTTCCTGTGACCCACCGTTGTAATAGGGTCAAAAAAAGCAAAACCGTGCGGGCCAGGCCCAAAGGGGACAATATCTTGATGCGGATGATCTAAGCTGTTGCAGTGGTATCAGAGCCGGACCCGGATCGGTGTGCCAGCGAGGACGCTTAGCCCTAAGGAGGGTGGATTGTAACATCCCATATCAGTTGGAAAGGGGAACGAATCATGCCTTATAAGCGTGTGGATACCTTTCCCTTTAAGAGACCTTTTCCTGTGACCCACCGTTGTAATGGGGTCTGGAATAGCAAAACCGTACGGACCAGGCCCAAAGCGAACAATATCTTGATGCGGGTGGTCTGGGCTGTTGCAGTGGTATCAGAGCCGGACCCGGATCGATGTGCCAGCGAGGACGCTGGGCCCTAAGGAGGGTGGATTGTAACATCCCACATCTGTTGGAAAGGGGAACGAAGCATGGCTTATAAGCGTATGGATACCTTTCCCTTCAAGAGGCCTTTTCCTGTGACCCACCGTTGTAATGGGGTCGGGAAGAGCAAAACCGTGCGGACCAGGCCCAAAGTAGACAATATCTTGATGCGGGTGGTCTGGACTGTTGCATATCACTCACTCGACCCGACATATCATACTCAGTTAGTACTTTAAGTCGGTTCCTCCAAGCCCCTACTGTTAATCATTAGGATGCCTGTAAACGTATCCTTAGATATCTGAAAGGCACCATTCATCATGGTTTAAAGCTCACGTCAAATAAAGTTCTTCAAGTTCAAGGTTTTGCTAATGTAGATTGGGCTGGTAGTATTAATGATCGAAGGTCAGTAAGTGGGTATTGTATCTACTTGGGCACTAATATGATATCCTGGAGTTCCAAGAAGCAACGAGTAGTAGCTCGATCTAGTACTGAAGCTGAGTATCATGCTCTTGCTCACATTACATTTGAAATTTGTTGGCTTCAGAATTTAACAACAGAACTTCAATATAAGCTTGATTGTCCAATTGTATGGTGTGATAATACTGGGGCAGCAGCTCTTGCTGCAAATCCTGTGCTGCATGCTCGTGTCAAACATATTGAGTTGGACTTGCATTTTGTGAGAGATAAAGTAATTGCAGACTTTGGAAATCAGATACATACCAACTGCTGATCAAGTAGCTGATGTGTTTACCAAACCACTTGGCACTGACCGATTTCTTGCTCTTCGTAGTGAGCTTAATATTGTTGATACTGTAGTTTAACTCGTTCAATATTACAGCTCTATTTCTTCAATAAATTGAAGAAGTGGAGTCTGTCTAGAGGTTGGAAGAGACTTGCTTTTGCGGGGGCATATTGGCTTGGTCCATGTATAGTATGAGGAAGAGGTTTGCTTCTGCAGGGGCGTATTGAATCAGTCTTTGCTGCCAATCTAGTTACGTGTCTTCTTGAATGATGTGGCATTTCCCTGTTGTTCTCTTACTATCGGTTGTTTAAAGCTTTCTAATAATCTATTAGTTAGAAGGTTAGTTAGGAGGTTAGCTTTTACTATTAGACACGTGTTTATCAATGATTTGTCACTTTTCATCTTACTGTGGTGCTGTATAACATGACAATAGTTTAGCTTTTATTGTAAGCTTTTTTTTTTCTTTTTTAATAAATAAAGGTGAAACAGTATCTCTCTGTACTTTCTTCTTCTTCTCTCTCTCTCTATTTGGTTCATCTTCAACCTAAAGAATCTGCATATTTTACTTTTTCTCTCAATATATTTAGAAACATATTCATTTTTTATTATTTTTCTTCCCCATATATATTAGGCCAGTGACTTCTTTTTTTTTTTTATGGTCTTTATTAGTTATTATGTTTTATATGAGGCCTGGCTTGTTTTAAATTTTATGGAATATGATCAGTATGTTTCAAAACACAAAAGTGAGAAATATTTTGTTTGTGTTTTTTGAAAGCTTTGTGAAACGTTAATTGAAGTATTGGAAAAAATTGATTTATAGAAAATAAAAAAAAAAATTAGGGTTGATTTTGATTTAGTAACTTGTAATTTGGAGAAACCACATTTAGAGAAGTTTAAATTTAAAAAATATTGCAATTTGGACTCTCAAGTTTTGTTGCAATTAGCCCAACATGTTTGATATTGATACTTAGGTTCCTTTAAAATAATAATAATAATAATAATAATAATAATAATAATAATAGTATTAATAATAATAATATTTAATTCTTTTTTCTTTATCCTCAGTTTTTGCTGTCCCGTGTAGTGATCCACTATAAAATTCATAATTTCGACTAAACACACAACATTAAAAATAAGAGAATACATATATATATATATATATATATATTCCATTTGACTAACCAAGCCATGATAACAACACAAAATTTCATATGCTGATTTAGATAGAACATTTTCTTCTATCTTCATCATAACGAACTATTACAGGTCTAGCTTCTTTTACTAACCAAACCATGATAACAGCACAAAAATTGCATATGCTGAAGTAGATAGAACATTTTTCTCTATCTTCATCATGACAAACTATTACTAGTCTTCTTTGGAGAGCCACCAACTCCACCTTTGATATTGTTGCTATTATTTCTGGATTTCGAGCTTCCAAAAGAATCCCTGATCTCCTCCCTTAATGGCCCAATGCTATTAGTTTGTCCACCAGGGGGTCCCTTGCTGATATCTTTACGGGAAGGTTTACTGCATGTTCTGTAATTCAATCAACCAACAAAAAAATTATATATGTTAATGTTATTAGGCTGCATCTTAATTCCATTAATATATATAATTGTCATCTAAAACTAAACAATCATTTCTTATCACACGAACTGTGTCACAGATATATGTAGTTTGGTAATCAATATTTCTTTACTATATATTAAATTACTCTTTCTATATGTATATTCAATTCATCATTTTGTATAACAAGATTACATATGTAAGAAAGCCATGGAAAACAACAAAATATTTGCATGCTTTAATTCTCATAATTTGTGAATTAGAAAAATTTGAATCCCCCTTACATAATCGTGGTTCTTCTGTTGCAAGGCTTGGAAAACGGTATTGAGTTCTGCAGCTGCTGGGTGATCTTCAGTGGCATAGTACCGATGAAGCGACCAACAGAAGCCATGTAAGCAAATACTGAAGAAATACGAACTTTAATTTTCTCGCTGAAATGCTCTCTGATGAGCTCTACTCAGAACCAGTTCTTTAACTGTGTGGGTGCCCTCAGAGAGCATAAAAGAAAGATATATATACACAAAGATTGACGACGTGTCCACTAGTATATATAATAATGCAAAGTGGACTCTGTCTTTATTGTTGGTCAATGTTTTAATATATATATATATATTATACTATAGCATGCTGACCGTCCGTACGAATGTAAACTCCAAAACCAATTGGGAGTTTGACTGTCCTATATAGGATTTCATTTTTGAAGTCAAAATACATACGTGAATGAGACGTTGACCGTTGATTTTTAGACCAGAGATCTACGTATACGTGTAATTCTTTCTATAAGATATATACAGCTTTTTCGGAGTAGTCAGTAGTACCACACGTAAATTTGATACCACGACAACTGACGCCTAGCATGCGCTTGGAAACAATTCTTTTTTTTTTTTTTTTTTTTTACCATCTCTGCCTTTTATTTATCAAAAAATATATATATATATATTGTCTCTCTCATATTTATTAAGTTTTATATTTATATATGATATTTATGGTGTTGCTCTTTTAAGTAGTACATGTGTTTATATTAAATTATTAAGTTTTATATTTATATATGATATTTATGGTGTTGCTCTTTTAATTAGTACATGTATTTATATTAAATCTATCCATGGAAAAGCTTTTCATTTTTCTTGTCAAAGATTCCATGGTTGATTTAATGGTAAATTGTATTTTATTAGTCTTGTGATTTAGACTCTCAATTTTTCAACTCAATAATTTTAATGTCTAGTTTTTCATTTTTTTTAGCAAACGATATTAAAGTGTAAAATATTAAAATTATTTTTAAAAATTTTCACTTTAATGCTTTTATTTTTAAAAAAAAAATAATTTGGATCACTTAATTCTTATTAAATTATATTAAATTTTAAATTAGAATATACTAAAAATATAGATGTTTTAAAACTAGTCAAAAAGGACCAAATTGCAACTAATTGAAAAATTAAAAGTCTAAATTGTAAAATTTTGATAATTGAAAGTATTAAAATGCAATTTTTCAATTTGTTAACAAGAAAGTATTAAAGGGAAAAATACTAAAATTATTTTTAAAATTTTGCACTTTAATCAATGTCTTTTAAAAAAGATTGGTATAGGTATTATATTATATCAAATTTCAAATACATTTAATTGTGGTTAATTTTATCTTAGGAAGAATGTGTGACTTTTCAAACCCATATACTCATCGGCATGTTTGGTACACAAGTTTGGAATAGATTTGAGAATGGGATTGGATAAGGTAAGAATAGTCTAGTTTTGTGTTTGGTGTCAATTGCAAAGAACTAATTTATATATATATATATATATATATATATATATATTTATATATGTATATATTGTTATTAAATTGATTTTTGAATGAAACAAAACGATTTAAATTAGATAAGTTCAATATAAAAATAAATAAATCATTTATCTAATTATATTTTTGAAAGAGTTTATCTAATTAATATATAAAATCATTAATATCATCTAGTAAAATTTCATTTATTAATTTAGACATCCACAAAAAGTGAAAGAAAAACTGGAGAGAGGAAAATAAAAATCAAATTAAAGAAACCATAAAAAAAAAATTTAAAAAAAAGAAAGAAAGAAATGGGGAGATGAAAAAAAAAATTGAAACTAAGGGGGATGTATTCAATTTAGAATTTGAAGGATTTTAAAATTTTTTTAAAGTTTTGAGGTATTCGATTTAGATTTTAAGAGAGTCCATACAAATCTAATGATATTCAATTCAGATTTTGATGGATTTTATAAAAGTCCATTAAAATCTAGATGTATTCAATTAGAACTTTATAAAATTCTTTTAAAATCTGATGGTATTCAAAAAGTCATTGATTTTAAAAGATTTTAAAAAATAATGGATTTTAATGGATTTGAAAGGATTTTAACAGGAAAATTGTGAAGAAAATTATCAATATAAAATCCAGTTTTAAATCGAAAGATTTCATTGGATTCTTATAAAATCTTTATGGAGTCTGTAGAATTCCATAACAATCTATCAAATCCTTTAAAGTCTATAATTCATTTTAAATCTATCAAACTCTAAATTGAATATATTTCTCTAAAACTAATGCAATAAAAAAATAAACAAAGATTAATAAAAGAAGAAAAGAGCAAAGATTTAAAAAAAAAATTTAAATTTTTAAAAATTTTAATTGTAATACAACATCAATGAGTTCTTCCTTTTCATCTTAAAATAATTGTTCTAATTGTTTAATATATTTAAATTTATTTTGCAAATATAGATATATGTATGTGTGTGTGTATATATATATATATATACACGTTTTTGTTTTTTGGATTTATCAATTCCCCAACATATCATACACTTCAATCTTATCAAGTTGTTGAGAAAAACAAACACCAATATATAAAAAACAAAAATGGAAAAAATGATGAAGTTAGTAGCATAATGTATGAATTTAAGTGGGTGAACGAGATTAAAATAGTATAGTTCAAACAGGAATTGGAAACAAATTATTCTTTATATTCACTGCAGCTATTGGCAGCCAAAATAGTATCTCTGAATGATTGATACGTCGATTTGGATCATTTTAAGTGAGTTTTTAAGTAAGTTGTCAAGAAAAAGGAGCGAGCACTATTGGATTGATAATGCCCATGGACATATAATACATATATTCCATATGTGCGTATATATAAATATATATATATATATATATATATTTTCCAGAATTCCACACTTTTCTTGGGCTTTCCTTTCACAGAAAGAAATTTGTTACAAAATTCGAAGGCCGCCTTCACGTTATAATTCACACGTGACCAATGCTTTATTAGAAAAATAATTTTTGTTGATGGATTTGACAATGTGCACCAACCCACTAAATCGTTGCATAAAATTAAATTAACACAGTAAAAAATATTATATTAACACAGTCGTCTTTTTTGGCGTGCAAACCGATACACATTTACTACGCTACACGTTTTACAATGCTGCTTATTATGCTGTAACGCAATTTCTGCTCTTAGATATTTGGTACACTACTAAAATAATTTTATTGTATAACATTAAATTGAATGTTTTAATATTATGCCTTGTTTGATGCAGGATTTGTAGTTTACTATAAATTTTTGTAAAAAATTGATTTTTACTTATTATTCATGATAAAAGTTACACTATCAAAACTTCTATAATATCAAACCATAAGGCAAAAAAAAAGTTTTAACGTTAAAAAAATAAAAATTAATAATATTTGATTTTTTTAATAATTAAAAAATTAAAAATTTTCATTATTTTTAATATTATAATCTATTTTTTTAAAAAAATAATTACATTAATTTTAATATCTTAAATGAATTTTAAGTGATTTTTAATATATTAAAAAACATTAATAATGAATAAAGCATTATTTTTCAAATATTATAACTGTCGATAGAAAGCTACAACTTACAATGATTCATTATTAACAGTTGTGATAGTTTCCTAATGAATGTATATTTTCAAAATCATTATTTCTTCCCTTGAATTATTGTCTCTCTGTTATATTTTTTTTTATATCATTATATTCCTTTTTAATATTTCTTTGAAATCTATAAATACTAAATAAAATTATTGTTGAATGTATTGAAAACAATTAAATAAGTGTGTGTACAGAAAGAATTTAGATTTTTGTTTAGTTTATTGTTCTTTAAAATCGAAATGCTACTATTCAAAAAAGTTATGGTTATATCCTATAAGATAATAACTATAAAACTGTGAATAGCATAACAAAATTGATATTGTTTTGAAAGAAGAGAGCTCAATTTTTGTCTCGATAAATATATAAAATCAAATTTCTATAAATTTTAATTGTAATAAAATACCAATGAATTCTTATTTTTTATCTCAAAATAATTGTTCTAATTATTTAATATATTTAAATTTATATTACCTTTTGGTTTTCTGGATTTTTTAATTTCCTAGTGTATGAACTTAAGTGGGTGAATCAGATTAAAATAGTATAGTTCAAAGAAGAATTGGAAACTATTTACCCAAAAAAGGAAAAAAAAAAAAAGAATTGGAAACAAATTAATCTTTATATTCACTGGAGCTAGTGGCAGCCAAAATAGTATCTCTGAATGATTGTTCAACCAAAAAACAAAAAAAGTATCTCTGAATGATTGATGTATAAATCCACAACTTTCGATTATTTTAAGCAACTTGTCAATAAAAGGAGTGAGCATTATTGGATTAGAAATAAATCATTGCTATGTTATTGGATTATAATTCACGCGCGAGCAATGTTACATGGGGCCCAACATTCTGGTCCTGTGGTCAAGTTGGTGATTAGAGTTCACCATATTACAAGTTCGAGAAGAGGCCGGCAAAAAAAAAAAAAAAAAAAAAAAAAAACCAGATCAATGTTATATTAGAAAAATAATTTTTGTTGATGGATTTGACAGTGTGCACTAAACCACTAAATCATTGCATAATATTAAATTAACACAGAAAAAATTATTATATTGACACAGTCCTATTTTTGGCGTGCAAACCGATATTCATTTACTATGCTACACGTTTTATGCTGCTTATTATGCTGTAATTGAAAGAAAAATTATAAACAAAGCTAAAAACTAAAATTATTAACAATGAAATTGCAAAAGAAAAAGAAAACAAGGTTACATGGGGGAAAGTTGTTTGATGAAGATGCAGGTGTGCATTTCTCCAACTGATTAAGCTTGTATTTATAGCTTTAGATTTCTATGCTATAGAAATTTTAATCCAAATAGAACTCTATCATTAGTTATATTAGAAATTTCAATTCAGCTCAATTTCAGCTTGCTTTGTTACATCTCATCTTTATTATTTTTTTTTCTAAAACAATCATAGTTGAGCTCAACACAGTTTTCAATTAGGGTGTCAACTGACCATTAAAATATTTAGGTTGCAAAAAACAGTTGTTGGAATATTTTTCTGTAGAGATAAGGCGGCTACATATACATAAGCCTGCTAAAAATTTTTTTAGATTAGGTATTTAGAAATAAATATTCGAAGAATAAGTATATTTCGAAATAATAATAATAAGTGATTGAGTGGGTGTAAACTTTTATTATTCTTTAATCAATGCGCCGTTGTCCGATAATAATAATAATACTAATATAATAATAATAATAATCTACCTCTAAGGATGACCGGAGCTCTCTCTCAAACTTGTGGCATACAATTATAGAAAGAAAAGTTAATTTGTCAAAAAAATAGAAATAAAGAATGAAATTTTTTTAATAAAGTCAATTGACCAAATGCAATGAGAAGTTAATATTAATACGTGATAATATTTTAGAAACTTTTAATCTGAAAATATCTAATCGACTATAAATGTTTGTAAATATAATCCTCACTTTTCATCTATCCTAATTTATTCATCTTTTCCTACTAATAAAGCCGATATGCACAGACGACTAGGAAGTAATCAAGAAGAATAATTTGTTTTGTTCAAAAAAATAAAATATTATAATTTGTGCCCAGCAAAGGTAGATATATCTTTATCCAAATCCATTTTAATTAATTTTTTTTATAAAACTATGCAAGACATTATTATGTATATCTCTTCATGATACAAACACAATTTTGGCTTCTTTTGAGGCCTTATTTCCACACACATCGATCTCCCTACTCCTTCCGATATCTAATAAAAATCTAACGTTCTTCTGATCACAACGTTCATGCACATGAAAGCACGCACATAATCCATTATATATGTTCATACCCATATAGTAACATATATTTATATATAGATATGGGTAGGCTTCCTTATACAAAGTTCTTTTATTAATATTTAAAACAAATAATCATGGACATTGAAATGGTCTAATCCAATGATGAATAAAATATAGGAAGTTAAGAATTTTAAATTCATAACTAATTTTTAACTCCTTATATTTTATCCACAGAGTGGAATTATGTCATTTTAACAATCATGATAATTTGTCATAAATATTAACAAAAAACCTTAGTACAAAAACAGGCCCATATATATATATATATATATATATATTATGTATCAAATTTTTCTACCATAAGTTACATAGTCGGCATTCGAGTCCTATATATTATACCAGTAACAGAAAGGTTTTTGCATCCTATTGCTAGTAATAGTATGCAGATATCCATCGAAAACTGGGCGATCTTGCACATGGTAGCGATATATATATATATATATATAATCTTAATTGGTAGCACTAGCCCTTCTTTGGAGTGCCGCCACCAACTTCTTTAGTTTTGTTGGAATTATTTTCAGATTTAGAGCTTCCCGGAGAACCATTATTACTCGTAGGCTTATTGACTTGTGTTTGTCCACCGCCCCGGCCTTGGCTGATATCTGAACGAGTAGGACCACCGCATTTTCTAATTCATCAACAGATCAAAAATATAAATATGTTAGCCTCTATAGCTCTAATAATAAAACTAAACAAAGTTATTATATATATATATATATGAAAATAAACGTTATGGTTTTCGAGTGGTAATATTATTGAAAGAATATAAGTCTAACTATAGCAGGAAATTAACAATCAAATCTTTAGTTTTTCAAGGTTTGTCAACTTTCCAACCCGAGTTCATTGAATTTAAAGTAATAAAAATTTTAAAAAAAAAATTAAAGCAAGAAACTAGATTTATGCAGTTCATGAAGAATAATTTGTTGGAACTAACATGATGGCGAGTTTACGGTTGAGAGGCCTCCAACTGGGCATTCGGATGAGGGTGATGATCATCTTTGGCATATTGCCACTGAATTTACCCACTTGAGCCATGAGCCAAAAAAAGTAAAAAAAGCACGAAGTTAAATTATTAAACTAGCTCTCTGAGAGTCTGAGTATGATCAGAATCTCAATTCCTCGTCTGTGGATTCTAATGAGCAAAAGAGAAGGAATATATAAAGGAGTGAGAAGATTTTTTCTAGCTAGTGGTACAATAATAATGCAAAGTGGACTTGCATGTCTTTGTGCATTTAACTCTCAGTCCACTTTAATTATTTCATTTTTAGCTTCTCACTGGACCAGGTGACATGTAAGTTTTTCTTTCTCTATAATCGAGGTGAATATCTGATGCTTATCTCTTTCATTTTATATACCATTATGTGTTTTTTTAAATTAGGTATAATTCAAAAGTATTTCATGTTTATATAATTAATTTGGAGTATAATATACATATATCAACATTTCATCACAGCGATCAGTTATTTGACTTGAATAGTAGTACACCAAATTAATTAGGGATATGGACTTTAAATTAATTTTGGATGTATATATATATATATATATATATATGTATTTAATTTTTGGGGACAGATATTTTTGAAGTAGCTAGTTTGGGGAGTACCACTTGTTCAGATGACTTTTCTTTGTTAAGGATTATATTATCTAATAATTGCCCTTTAATAATATGCTGAATTGGTCGTCCGTGTGAAAGTAATAGCATATGAAATGTGAACATTCGTGCCATTTTTTATTTCCCCATGAAAGGAGACTCTGAAGCTTTTGAATATTGAATCGGTGGATTTTGTCTTCCACCCAGACTTTCATTTTTTAAGTCAATGCATATATTAATTTGGAAGACTTTGACCGTTGATTTTGAATACACGTTATTAAAATTTTTGGAAGGACACAATTATTTCCACACACAAAAAAAATATATATAATATATATATATATATATATATCTTTTAATATGAAAAAAGTTGTGTCTTAAAAATTATGGTTGATCAGCTTGAGCTATCATGCACTTAGAAACAATTTTCCATGTTACTTATTTTCTACATCTGATTTTATTTAAAATATGGTATTTCTTTTTGGTAAATGTAGGTTATATCATGTTGAATGTTTCCAAGGGGAAAGCTTTTTCTAGTCAAAGATTCCAGGGTTTGATTGAAAACGAAACCACTAAGCATATTAATTGACTAGTTAGATAGCTAGTTCTAATTTATTATTCGATTCATTAATTATCCTTATCCATTTTTTCTTTCTTAATCAGAGTCCAAATCTTTTCACTTTATTATTCACGATTTCATGCAAATCATAATGCCTTTAATTTTCTCATTTTGATTAGTTAAACAAGTAATTAGAGGTCTAACATTTGGTTTATGAAATAAAATGGTCTGTGTGTACGTGGTAATTTGTCGAGAAAAACGAACATTGAAGCTTTATTTACCAAAAACAAAAATATAAAATAAAATAAATAGAATAAAAAAAACAAACATTGAAGCACGAAATACAAAATAATAAAAAATTAATTTTGCCATTAGTTAAGCAAAAAATTAGATGTCTAGCATTTGGTAAATTATAAAATCAAGAATATTAAGGACGCTAACTTACCTGCTGCCAAGGAAATTTAAAAAAAAAAAAAAAAAAAAAAAAAAAAAAAAAGGCAGATACTAACTTGTTTAATAACTTTTTCAATACCAACTTATATTTATATATAACATTGTTTTATATTATAAGTTTTTTGTTAACTAATTTAGTAAGAAATTTTTATAAATCATAAGTGCATGATTACTTCAATCTTATCAAGTTGTCTATTACCCAAAAACAAAACAAAAAAAAAACAAAAAAAAAAAAAAAAAAGCCTAATCAAGTTGTTGAGAAAATACAAAACAATGTCACAGAGACACAAAAAGCAAAAACATTGAAAAAGTTAGTAAGTATTGGCCATATGCATAGCATGTGGACCACAGTTTAATAGTATCTGCCACCACAATCGAAGCTTGCAAGTATTCCAATTTTGATCTCTATAATTCTGCTACCACTCCATCGACTCTGTATATTCTCACCTATAAATCGAAAGCTGTATCCTTTTTTCCTCATAGAACTTTTTTTTTTATTTTTTTATTTTTTTAGATAGAGAAAATGGCTACGGAAGAAGAAGAATGGAAATGGGTTTTTGAGATTTCTCAGTGGACGGGAGAAGAACGAGTTCTACAACATAAAGCGAATGTGACATTTGAATCCATTGATTCTAGCCGATAGAGTTCACCAACAATGGATTCTTTATAATCTTTTTCACCTTTCCTATAAGCCTGCCGACAACCCCCAAAAAAAAAGAGAAAAAAAAAAAAAAAAAAAAAAGGGTCATATCAAACATATAAAAATGGTAATGAAGTACTTGCGTCCATTCTTAATTCACCAATAGCCTCTTTGGCAAACTTCGCAAGCAAGAGCATGCAAAGGCTCTTTCCCCTTTAATAAACAAAATACAATATAAGATTAACGACAATTTACATGGATAATTACAAATTCATATTATTATTTTTTTAATAAAAAGAATTGTTATTTTTGAAAACGAAACTAAAAAAGTTTCAAAATTAGATCGGCATGGGAGTTTTCAAAAATAGTTTAACTCTTTCTTTTAAATCTAATAGAAATGGTTTCTCATTAAAAAATTAGTCTTATACAAATTAATATTGAAAATCATGAGTTTCAACCAAGAAAAAAGAAACGCAAAAAATCATTTGACAGAACTATTTACCCTTTTTGGTAGCTTTAATTGAAGAAGTTGCGGAGATTCTTCTTGGTTGATTTTTAGAGCACTATGATTGAGACAAAAAGCAATGGTCATCGTCTTCTTTTTCTATGCATTTGGCAGTGATTTTCAGTCGTCCTATTTTTCCAACTCAAACCCCATCTTCCATATTCATCTTCTTCTGCTGTGCCGAATTTTTATTGTTGGACAGAAGTAATTTCAATTATCACAGAATCAAAATGCTCAAAAAAAATTAAAAATAAAAATGCACCATTCTATCAAATAAATGAATAAATAAAATTGCACTTTAGGAATGCGGCTATCATCACCACACTCTTCACACATGAAGATTACAAAATCAATCCAATTTATATAAATATACATATATATATATATATTTTCAACAAAAAAGAAAAGCTCATCATGTTTTATAGGGCAATATTAATGTCATAACAGTCTTTCCAAAAAAAAATAATAATAAAAATCAAAAGGAAAAGGAAAAGTACCTACAAATATGTGGTAATGCGATGCCTATTACACTCCTTTTATTAGATCTATTCTTGCAACAATCAAAAGGAAAAGTACCTACGAATATGTGTATAGAAGATAAAACAGAGAGTAATCACCAGAAACTTTTTGAAAAAAAGGGATCTCGAAAAAAACAAAATCAGACTAAACCATTGAGATGATAGAAAAATCCCCAAAAATCAACCATATTAAGTATGACCCTTTATGACATGTCTGCTTGTATGATAGCCATACCCAAAAACCAAAAATTCAGAGAACTCACCCCAGTCCTTTAAATTACCAATTTTATCCTTCCCTAAATGAAATAAATATTTGGCAAAAATGTATTTTATAATTCAAATACCCATTCTAACCTTCTATTTCCCTTTAAAACAAAGAGCAAGGTATTTTTCTCGAGTCCGAAAATTGTGGTAGTGTTGGACATTGCGGCTTTTATATATAGCTATAGATATATTTATCTTTGGTTTTTTTTTTTTTTTTTTTTTGGGGATACTTACAAATATCATCTATTAACAGACAGTATTATTATTATTATTTTTATTTATTACAATTTATGGGAGGGAAAATTTTTATCTAAGGTCAATATTTGAACTTTGAATTTAAAGGACTATTTTCGTTAACTAGTGAATCAAATCTACTGTATAAATTTAAGCGGGTAAAAAGTCATCCAATTAAATAGTTATTAAAGAAGAGACAAAAAAAATTATGCAACACTACTGGTGGCAGCAAAATTGTACTTTTACTGCGTGTTTGTTTCACCCGATTGGACAGGATTGTGTTCCAATCTGGTGTTTGGAAGGAACAAATGAAGGAGCGGATAAGTTAGCCGCTGCAGTGAAATAATCCCCCGAGAGGGGGATTAAGCTGACCCGTCCTTCCCCCTGGGTCAAATTTCTGTCCGGAGCTCATCGAAGGCGTTGGTGGTGTCTCTCGCGTGCCTCTGCCCAGATCAAGCTCTGTGTTCTTCTTCTTGAATCTGTGAGTTTGCCTTCTTCTTTCTCTTCTCATTGTTTGTCTGCTTCTTCTTCTTCATGTTTCAGTTTATTTATTTCTTTTTTATTAGATCTACCCATATTCCTCGTTTCTGATCTGCCAGAAAAGACTTTTTATTTTTCTTTTTCTTCTTCTCTGTTCTCGTTCTTCTTCTTCTTCATCTACATTGTTCTTCTTCTTCTTCGTTCTTCTCTTCGATCTGGCATTGTTTTGTTTTTTTTTTTTTTTGGCCATTTTATTTCTTCTTCTTCTTCAATCTGGTAGGGCAAATCTGTAGACAAAATTTCTTCTTCTTCTTCTTCTTCTTCGTTCTTCTTCTCCTTCAATCTGGCATTGTTTTTTTTTTTTTTTTTTGCCATTTTATTTCTTCTTCTTCTTCAACCTGGGAGTACAAATGTGTAGAAAAAATTTCTTATTCTTCTTCTTCTTCTTCTTCGTTCTCTGTTCTCCTTCGATCTGGCATTGTTTTTTTTTTTTTTTTTTTTGCCATTTTATTTCTTCTTCTTCTTCAATCTGGTAGGACAATTTTTGTCTTATGGCAATGGCAATGGCAATGGCTGTTCATGTTCTCTCCATTTTTGTTTTTGGAGGGGCGAATAGAAGAGGATGACATCAATGGATTTGTCCTATACAATGGATTTGTGTATTCTTCCTAAAACTACTCTTTATCTCTAACAGGATCGCATCATAGCTCGTCTCCAACAATCATATTCACTAGATTGCATTCCAGTGGAGGCAGAGTATCAGGTTGGTTTACACCAGATTAAGCATTGTAAAATCTCATAAGTCATAGGAAATTTTACTTGTTAATATTATTTCAATGTGCTGTGAATATCTGTCGTATTATCTAATATAATCAGTTTATGGACTTGAGAAGTTACTCAGATTATGACTTTATCAAAGGAATGATGATAGATTAATATTTCATCTAGGTCTATTGAGAGCTATTCATAATTATCTGTTGATCTTAGAATAAAAGTTGTTTATTATCTCACTGAATGGAAAATCAGTATTCAGCTTTTTTTGTTAATAATTTTACACTGAGTGTTTTATCTGTTCTCAATTCTTGAAATGCTGAATGTTGATGCTCGTTCTTACTAAATCCCATGCTCTGAATAGCAGTAGTGTTATCTAATATAATCAGATTATGGTAGATTATGGACTTGAGAAGTTAACTTAGATTATAACATGCGAGAGGAATGATGACAGATTAATATTTCATCTAGATCTATTGAGAGTTATTCACAAATCATAATTATCTATTAATCTGAGAACAATAGTAGTTTATTCATATAATAAATGTTTTGGTGGGTGCTTTAATAGACATTTCTAGGATATGCATCTGTGGTTGGGAAGATGCAGTGGCTATGGTAGGTTGGTGACTAAGGTGGGCCATAGCCGCGGTTGCTAACTTGTCTATCATTCTCTTTTGAAAAACTGGATTCTTCAATTGACATGGCCTTGGACAGAATAGTTACTTATGGAATCACATGGGCTTGTATCCTTCCTAGTTGGTGTCTTTTGGTTGTATTCAGTTTGAATCTAGGAATTATTCTTGTTTTAAGAGAGGGTATTTTTCGTCATCTATGCATTACTATTGATAATGAAAGGGCTTATGTGTCACTATGCAATATGCTGCCAGCGAAAGGACTCAAAATTAATATGCCTTGTCCCATATCCCATGGTTACCAAAGATGGATTGCCTAAATGTTCAGTTTGTTTATAATGACCCAATTTTAAATTGGACCCCATGTAACTTCTGAATTTTCTAGGATTTGCAAGTGGATCAGGGGAAATAATTTATGAGAAGGATGTCAACCTTAAAGGAGTAACAACTGTCTCAGTCGAAGTTTCCTAAATAGTTCGATCACTTGATAAAATTGTTTGTCTTAGATTTTGTCTTAAACAACAAGAACTTATGGCATGGAACATGCCAAAAGCATGTGTTTTGTTTTTGTTAGATATACAGGAAAAGTACATGATCTAATATGACGCTATAAACTTGGATCTTAAATCTTAGGCTACATTATCAAAATTGACAAAGTTTCAGTGTTGTGGAGATAAGAATTGTAATGAGAAGTAATGGAATTTTATATTGTCGTATTGGAGAACTGGTGGGGTAGAATATCAATGTATTCATATGGATGATGCTTGTATTATCTTGAGAAAGTTATAGTATCCTGTTATGTAAATGCGGCTGTAGATGGGGAAGTATCTGTATTGATACAATACAACATGAGTAATAGGAGTTGTATTGAACATGCCTGGAGGTACCTTGGACACTTGCCAGTACATTATGGCACTTGGGGGTGGTTTTCAGGGATGTAGGTTGACTTTTAAAAGCTGTAAATGGATTTGGCAAGGCCCCTTGAAATGCAATTTAAGCAAATCTGAATTAGGAGGATGATTTCACATGAGGGGTAGAATTTGTTAGGTGATGGCCAAAGCTGGATTGCAACAAATTTAGTTTCACATTTGGGGCTGAAATGGGGGAGGGAAGCTTTCAAAGGAGGATGGTTTTGAGCTGTAAAATGGATAGAAGACTAGACAGCCCAAGTTAGTTATACATGAAGCAATCTCGCTGGTTGTTGGAACTTGAATCTAGTTAGATATTTTTTGCTTGCTGACTGGTTTTTAACCAAAACATAAGGACTGATCTATAAGGAAAGGTAACTGATGTGGCACTTAACATAGTTGGGCCATCTTTTATTTGTTATTCCTTATACTTTTTCTTCTATGTTACCAGATACATAATTATAATTTGATAAGAAGTTACAAAAAAATGATATTATGATAGATAAACATTTTGTTGGTACTTAAATAAATAAATGAAAAAATCCTGCTAATTTAATCTTTTTCATCTTTTTTAAAACATAAAATATAAATAGGTTTTTTAAATTAAAAATAAATATTTTTTGAAACAAGGACAAAGTAATCTATTTGAAATCAAGTAAAGAAATACTTAAATAGTTTATGGAGAACTAAATTCAAACAAATGTGACCCTTAGACATGTAACTGCACCAATCCAGATAACAAATTTCTCCTCATGCATCATTGTAGTGTCTATTGGTTTGATTGTTAGATACTCCTTGTCATATCCTTGTACTTGAGCAATATCTGTGAACATATGCTAATGTGTTTAGAATTGTTTATCTCAAAGTCATTAGCTAAAAACATATATTATTACATTCACGCTATGTTCTCATTAGTTGCACCGATAAACAGAAGTAGATATTAGGTGTTTATACCTACCATAGATAATCTATATGAGAGTAAAAATTCTAACATTTTTTCGTTTGTTTATATATAGGATGAATAATGAAAATTCCAATGTCTTTTGCACATTCGTTTGTTTATGCATAGATATGATAACCTTATTTTTACTTTTTTGTAGTGAATATGGATCGAAGAAAATTAGCTGCATTATTGATGCTTCCAAATGATAAGGCATTAGAATATTTTTGTACATGCTTTATAGTTGTCGGGTTTATGTACATGTATGTAGCAATGCGATTGAGAAATGATAGAGGTGCTAGGAATCGAATAAATAGGACTGTAGAGTTGCGTTCGTCTTTTGTAACTAGTTTGTTGGACAATGATGTTAACTGTATTAGTCAACTTAGGATGGATAGGAGAACATTTGGTATTTTATGTCAGTTATTACGCCATGATGGATATGTTAAAAGAGATGGTACTGTTACATTGGAAGAGCAAGTGTGCATATTTTTGCATATAATTGCTCATCATACAAAGAACCGTACAATTATCACTAGATTCAATAGATCGGGGGAAACAGTTAGTAGATATTTCAATTCAGTGTTGAATGGAGTGTTACGTTTACATGGGACATTGTTGAGGCATCCTAAACCTGTGTCAGATAATTGTTCGGATGATAGATGGAAAATATTTAAGGTATGTTAATCAATTAGTTTGGTTACTTTATTTAATTCGTAGATATATGTGGCAATATCTTATGTAACTAATTTTGTTTATGACCTAGAATTGTTTGGGAGCATTAGATGGAACTTATATTAAGGTTAATGTACCCGAAATCGATAAGCCGAGATATCGAACCAGGAAGGGTGAGATAGCCACAAATGTCTTAGGTGTATGTAACCCAAATATGGAATTCATATTTGTATTACCTGGTTGGGAAGGTTCCGCTTCAGACTCAAGAGTACTTCGAGATGCATTAAGTAGGCCAAATGGATTAAAAGTACCCATCGGTAAGAGCAATCCTTAAAGTTTATATTGTAGTGGACTAACATTACGCTATCTAATAGGAGCTATTTTTCTGTGTTAGGTTATTATTATTTAGTGGATGCTGGTTACACTAATGGTGAAGGATTTCTTGCACCATATAGGGGAACAAGATATCACCTTTCCGAATGGAAAGATGCTTGTGCACCTGCAAATCATGAAGAGTATTTCAATATGAAGCATGCATCTGCTAGAAATATAATAGAAAGATGTTTTGGGGTTCTAAAAATGCGATGGGCAATTTTAAGAAGTCCATCGTTCTATCCAATTTCAACCCAAATTAAGATAATTATTGCATGTTGTTTGATACATAATCTTATTAGGAGAGAAATGGCACTTGATCCTGGAGAAGCTGAATTTGATATGAGTAACGATGCTGACATAAGTGGGGATGAAGATATTATAGGGTCAATTGGTTCTTCGGATCAATGGACTAATTGGAGAAATGAGTTAGCTAGGCATATGTTTGATGAGTGGAGAAGTCGTCGTGGTTAATAGTTGATTGTTATGATTTATATAATTTTGTAACTGTTTAATTTTATGGTATTTGTTACATCTTTTGTATGAAGACTAAATTATATTAAATATAACATATGAGATTTTTATTATTTGTTATTAAATTCATATTTTTTATGGTATTTTTGGAATCATGGAATTTTTACATAAATAGCAATGGAAGTTGGAGGTAGCAGTAACGATAATAGGGGTGGTGACTCTAGGCGTACATGGACTCAACGAGAGGAAGAAGCTTTACTGATTATCTTAGATGAAGCTGTAGCTAGTGGGCAACGTTGTGATACAGGGTCATTTAAGCCTGGTACACTTACTATGATTGAGAGGCGACTATCTGATCTGTGTCCTAATTCGAGACTGCGAGCCAATCCACATATTGAGTCGAATATGAGAAAGTGGAAGAAGCAATATGGTATAATATATGACATGTTGAACAAAAGTGGATTTGGATGGAATGACTCTCTTTAATGCGTGGAGGTTGACAGTGAAGAAGTTTGGCAAGCATATGTGCAGGTTTTGAATATTATTTGAAAATATATGTTAATTTCAATTTTAGTTTGTTATCTAGCATTTATTTTTTCTTAGCTAAACGTTGGCTTTTTGTATTTTAGAGTGCCCCAAGTGCAAAAGGTTGGAGAGGAAAATCTTTTCCTATTTATGAGAAGCTTGCTAATATTTTTGGGAAGGATCGGGCAACCGGACATGGAGCTGATATGATCAATGAAATAAATCTAGACACTGCAGATGAACCAATTAATAATGTCAATTCTCCAATGTCTGTGAATCGAGGAGGTAGTGAACCATCTACACAAGTTCAAGCAAGAGGTAAACGAAAATCTAGATCGAAGGACGATGACATTGTAGCCGGGTTAGGCAATGCAGCAGAGAAATTATTTGATAAATTGGCTGCAAAGTTGGAAAAATACGAGGCTTATTATCCACAATATTTAGCTATGGAGCTTGACAAGTTAGGATTTGAGGCCAGTGATAACCTCAAAATCTCTAAGGCAATGAGATCGGATCCATCAAATATAGAGGTTTTTAAGGTTATTAAAACGGATGCGGGGAAGATTGCATATGCTCGTGACTTTTTGGATAACTAATTTAGTAAAGTAGTGGACTACATATTTCTGTTTATGTATGGGAGGATGATAATTATGAACAATTAGGTTTGAAACTTATGAACTTGTTGTATGATGGTGGATGTTTGTTTCTAAATTTGCATGTAAGGATAATTTTATGATTATGTGTTATGTTTTAGAATATTCATATGCACGTGATTGAGTTGATATATTGATTTTTTAATTGTATTACTATATTATATTATAATGTATTCTTATATGCAGGAATATTAAATGGCAAGGAGAAGAGTTTATGTTGTGTTTAAAGGTAGAGAACCAGGGATATATAATTCTTGGCCTGAATGTCATCAACAAGTGCAAGGATTTAGAGATAATTTATATCAAGCATATAATACAACCCAAGAAGCTGAAATTGCATATGTTGAGTATGTAGAACAATGGATGCGGAATCGTAATGACGCAAATCTAATACGAAATACCACCGCACATACACATGCTCAATTGAACAATGAATGGCGTAATGGTTTTATAGTAGGTTTTTTATTTGGATTGCTATCAACAAGTGTATTTACTTATTTGTTTTATAAGTAAATTATCCTTGTAAAATCCAATATATTTATATTTATGTAGTACTTGTTATTTGAATTGCTACATGTGAAATCTATATATATATACGTATAATTTGGATATGGATATTCTTATATTATCAACAAGTTATTAATTACATATACTATTAATCATTTCTTTATTTGTGAATAATTGTTATTTATGATTTACCATACTAAAATATTATTTTTATTGGTTTTGGAAACAATATATTTATGTAATTTAAGGGTTGAAAAAATATTCAATTGTCTTATGCATACCATTAAAATATATTTATTTTTAATTAATTGTTATTTATGGCATACTTTGTCTTAAGTTAATTTTAAGCTATTTCTAAAGTTACATATTAATATTATTTGTGGATGTATACAACAAATTTTGTATATTTTGCATGTATATATAAATATATAAATATATAAATGTACAACTTTAATTAGATGTAATAATTTTTTTTAATATAAAAATAAAATAAAATTTTTATTTTTTTAAATTAAAAATATAATTACAAAACAGTCCTATCCAGTCCGATTTGGCACCAAACATGGTACAATTAGTCCATCATTCAGTCTGGAACTATGCCAAATATAGTACTGTACTAATTATCCTATCCGATCCTATCCGATCCTGTCCGATCCGGACATATCCGGCGTACCAAACTCCCCCATACTGATAATTTATCAATACAAAACTTTCTAATACTTCAAAGGAATTTGTATAGAAAAAGGAACAGCTCTACTGGTAATGCCAACGATATCTATTACTTCACAATTCGACACTTTTCTGGGCCCTCTTAATTTCCATGCAGTGAATTTTGGAGACCACTTCACATGATTCGCATGGCCAAAGGATATATATAATGCAGTTTGCTACTTTTTGTTTTTTTGTTTTTGTTTTTTTTTTTTTTTTCCCCCGATTAGAACAACCATAAAAGAAAGATACTTGGCTTTTTATCAACCAAAAAAAATTTTTTAAAAAAATAAATAAATAAAAAGATGCATGATTGGGATTGGTCATCATTCATCAGGTCATGGTTGTTTCTCCCTATTGGAAAACATAAAAGCATATGTCGATTAAAGTGTATCCAATAAAGTAGTGAGACTGAGAGGTCATTATAGAAGCCAATTAACTTATATGGTTAACTCACATTGCCAAAGGCTATATACACAACGTGCGGATCATAAATGGGAAAATAAAAGAAGTTCACATTGGGAAGGAAAAAAAAAAAAAAAAAAAAAAAAAAGACACAAAACGTATATATAGAAGAAAGTTGCATGCTTTCTTTTCTGAATTAATATGTATTCTCATTTTTAATTCTGCAGGAGAGAAAAAAATAACTTGTGTCTATTATTCATTTTATTTTGTTTGGGGAAAAAAATTGAAATAAAGTCCCAAAAAGAAGCTGTTTACTTTTAATTAACATAGTATTAAAGCCTAAAAATTTGATTTCTCCCCTAATGGAAAAGGCACAACTTTCTCTCAAAAGTCCAGTGAACTTGAACCCTCTCATCTCCAATATAAAAAATAAACAAATAAATAAATAAAAATAATGATAAAAAAAAAGAAGTCCAGAAACTAGATGCCCTGAATTAAGATTTTTGCTAATAGTTTTGATTGGATTACAATTATTTCAAGTCTAAAAGGGAGGTGGGCACAAGGCAACAACCGTACATAGAGATTTTGATTTTTTTATTATTATTATTATTTTTATTTTTATTTTTTTAACTAAAGTAATGTCATATGTAGAAAATACATTTTTTGGTAAATTCTGTGGAACAATACTTATTATTAATCAACCATGACTGGACATAGCATGTTGGCAACGAAATAATATGTTTTGAAAATTTTTATTATTATTTTTGAGGGAATTTGGCCCAATATGCCTGTTTTAAAATCTTTAATAAAAATTATCGCTCTGTTTCTAACTTTTTTTTATCTACTCATCTTCTTTTCATTATTTCAATTATATCCTTGGCCATGTACCACATAAAATTTCTCTCCCTCTCTTACTAATATCCCACATTCCACATTTCACTTTCAATTTCCCTCTGGTTTTTGTAATCTTCCAATTTGAGTTATCAACGATATGTGAATCAATTGAATTGTGTGTGTGTTTTCTCAAAGGAAAAAGGAAGAAAGGAAAAACGAAGGTGCAAGGATTGTGGGCTTTTCGAGAAGGAGAAAAGGAAAATACTATTTTTATTAAAGGTAAAATAGGAAATAATTTGTAAATAAATTAATAAAAACCTGAAAAAGAAAGAGGTGAATATTATTTGCCCCTGTTTTAGTGGGTATCGGTCCAAATTCCCTTATTTTTGTTGCCTACTTAATACATTGTTATGGAGTTGGGCCAAATTACCATTTCATTGTCCGTTATACAAGAAAAATGTCGACCGAGAAAGCCTGAGCAGACCCATTAGTAGTTAGGCCACGAACTTAAAAGCCCATTGAGCGTTGTCACTCCGATCTCTCATGTACACATGTAATTTGGGCCGTAAAATGTGGGCTTTTCTTAGAATCAGGGATTGGGAGGTCACTAACATGAACTCGTACCAAAACAAATAAATAAAAAATAAAAGATCAGATAATGGATTTACCTTGAACCAGTCAAAAGGTGAGTTAATGTTTTTCCTTTTTTTTTTTTTTTTTTTTGGGGTGAATTGAAGAGATGAAATATTATTAGTTTGGAGGGGAAAGTGAGTGCGAATCACTAGAGATTTCACAAAAATTATGAAATTTTGAAAATTTCTCAAGGATATATATTAATTTATTGTTAGGAAAACTTTGTTGATTTAAAATTTTATTAATTATGACACTGGTTTCTCATTTGCTGAACGTCATTTTCCTTTTAATTTTTTTAATCCTTGTCTTGCTTTCCCAAAGGATACAAAATAAAATAATAATAAAAAAAAAGGCTCTAATTCAATCTTGGATCGATGTTGATTCATTGAAGCATAACAGTCGGTGAGTGTGAGGTTTTCATTTTGGATTAGTGACAATCAACCAGGAGGAAAGGACGGCAGGTTTTCAATGATTCTTTTTGGTAAATAGTTTCAATGATTCTTGGGAAAATGACAATTGGAAAGTGATATTTCCACGTCAGAAAATACTACAAGTCATTATTGTTAGCGCTCGTGAACAGGTAGGTAAGAGGAAGAGGTTGAAGAAGTAGAAAACAAAAATTAAAAATGCTCACATAACATAAACCTACTTTTCTTATTTTTGACCAACTAAGATTCTTTGGAAGGGAAACCTTTGATCGTTAGGCAAATAGAAAAAGGGTTATCAATTGGATGCAGATTTCTGATCTCTCCTTCATATAAATTTCATACATAACTATGGAAATTTTATTTTTCTTCTCTCTTTTTGATATTCAGTGAATGGTCTTATGGAAATTTGAATTCAAAATATATATATATATATATATATTTGCCTGGACGACAGGATAATTGTTTTTGAAAAAACAGTGTTTTGCCACAGAACAACCTTGGATTGTTTGGTTTTTATTTGAGGTTTGGGATTAGTCCCCGAGATGTTTACTATTAGATGCCAAGTAAAATTTTTCTAATCCCAAAAGCTCCACACTAAATTTTCAAACTCCCTTGTTACCATCACATGAGATTATATATGAAAATTAATGAGTCTGAAACTTAATTAGAAGGTCGATCCATCAATAAATATATATATATATATATATATATATATATATTTGGTTTACGTTGATAAAAATCAACATGAATGTAGCTTTTGAGGAACTAACATATATTTGAAGACTTTTTAAAAAAATAATAAAAATTAATTACATTTTGTTCTATATAATTTATTAAAAAATTAATTATATTTTGATACATTTAACTTATAAAATTTTCCGATTTAAATTTTTAATTTTTAAACTTAATGATTTAGAACTTTATCTTTTAATGTGTTGTGGATTAGATTATAATTTACGTTAACTACAAAATACATACAAATCATTTTACCAAAAAAAATATATATATAAAAGAAAGACAAATGATATTTACAAGAAAGAAAAAAAGCACGGACAATGAAAATGACCAAACGCAGCTATGAACAGCCAATGGATTGGAAATATGTGATCCCATTATAAGGAAAACCCAAAAAGATTTTGGTGAATGCATAAATACAATTCTCAATTTCGTTACAAAGGGATCAAATTTACTTCAGAATAGGAAAATTAAATTCTGAATAATATTTGAAGGGTCAATTTTACCTTTAAAAAAAAAAAAAAAAAAAAAACCATTCTATAGACGCATTGCTTGATAAAATGACCCTTCTGGATCAAAGCTTGACCCTCCAAGATATTATCCAGCGCTATTCATGTTAGGAACTATAATCTTCTGTGTAACAAAACAGATAGAATCCAATTCTAAATTGTTCAGTTTGTGGCATAAACCACGTAGAATCAAACTTTTTTTCTGTCATTTTCAATTAGTTGTCGAATTTTCCTTTTGCAACCAAGAAGAAGGGATTCGCTTTTTAATTCTTATAATGCTCGTACCTTCTAGACTTCTTCACCTTTTATTAAAACAATTTTTTTTTTTTCAATTGAGTTTTTTTTGGTCAAATAATTTAATTGACTGGTGGATTGAAGTCGTAACACAAAAATGACAAAACAACTAACTTTTTTTTTTTTTTTTGGGGGTAAAAAACCATTTATTTAACAAATTTTTTTTTTCTTAATAAAATTCGTTGATTAGTAAACACTCTATCATTTTAATGAGTATTTATATATATATGACATTTTATCAAAAATATATACAACATAAAATTAATGATATTGATGGATATATAATACCATAGTAAGCGATGCAAATTAATCGTACACAATTTAATTACAAATATTAATGGGTAATGTAGCAAAAAATAATTTTTACTTCATACAAAATTGCTAATCGGGATTATGGTTTTATATTTCATTACAACATTTGAAAGAAACAATAGCAAATATAAAGAAAAGTAATATAAGAAAATAACACAATCGACAACATAATTAAAAGATAAAAGATTATTTCCATCATAACAAAACTATTATAAAATATAAATTATACTATTTTTTACATTTTATAAATTATATAAATTATAAAATATAAATTAAGTGATCATATTACTATTAGGTTTTAGAAACGAAAAAATAATAATTACATTAATCTTTTTAAGATTTTTAATACTTCATCAGATAATGATTGATAAAGCAAATTAAAGTATAACATAATATTAAAATAATGAAAGTATTTAAACATAATAATAAGCCTTAACTTCACAATTACAAAGTTATCTAATTCGATTTTTTTAATTTTTAATTTTTTATCATTGATATAAAGTATATTATACTTTAAATAATTTTATTAAACACAAACAAATTATCATTGATTATAAGAAATTGCCAAGCACAGAGGCTAGAAAGCCAATCAATATGAGAAAAGTAAAGGAGAAAAGCTGAAAAAAAAAAAAAAAAAGTGAAAAAGCTGTGTGGGTGAAGAATGGCAAAAAAGTCAATTTAAAATTGCATAAGGAGTTAATTTGGTGTGTATATAAATATTTTTCCTTTTGAAATATAGTTAATTCTGTAATTGCGTGGAGAAGAAATCCATAAAGGAAAAAAAATGGTATTATGGGAAATAAAAAGAATATAATACTTTTTCTAGATGCATGGGGTATAGATTTCAAAGTTAATAAAAAATAGCATTAAAAGCTTCAAGATAAGACGTTTTTCCCGTGGCAATAATGCTTGGTGACACAGCCTAAAAATTTTACAATTTTTTTTTTTTAATGGAATGGGTCACTATTTTTCATTCATAACAAAAACAACGACGGAAAGCTACAAATTATGATTTAAGTAACTTTCATACCATAATTTAAAAGCTTCTTTGCATCATGATTGATGTGAAAAAAAAAAAAGTAGACTATATATTATAGCATCATTGCCTACTTAATAAGTTAACATTCTCCGCATTAATTCTCTCAAAAAAAAATAAAAAAAAATCTACATATTAATGGGTTTGACTAAGTCCAATTAAAGTTAAACAGATCGTCTAGAATGGCTTCTGGTATAATCTGATCGACAGAGCAGAGGATTTTGTGATAATCTGTTTTTTTTACTGTCATGAATTGATTTTGGCCGTAAAAACCTTTGCAGAAATATAAATTGGTAACGTAATATTATTGGGTGAGCCAAAAATTTAAATGAAACAAAAACACTCATAATTATGTAATATGTATATCAAACTAATAGTCTCTTCATGTTTAAGTATTGTTGGTTCATATTATTGCTTGATCTTACAGCTGAACGCAGTTGTTAAGCACATTATATGTGTTATGACATTACTAATTCCAAATTTTTCTTCCTTTTTTTGTTCCTCTTTCGTTTATGGACAAGATTCAAACTTAAAAAAGTTATTTCAATTTCTAATTTTTTTTTAGCCATTGAAATAGGGAATCCAATAATGAAAACTCTATATCTGAAAAGTTGACAAGTATGTTTACCTCCTTTATCATGAACATTGTGAATCATCTTAAGGCTTAATTTTTTGAATTCAATTTGGGTGTGCTCATAAGGTCTCCTGGTTGCCACTCCCATTTACAAGTACAAATTTTGCCAAGTCAAATAGATGGACTTCTTCTAGGCATAACGAAATTTGAAAGATGTATTAGAATTCATTAATAAAAATCAAACATTTTTTTGAATTGGAAAATTTTTTTTTTTTGGCCACCAATAGCCTTTAAACTTATTTATAATTTTTACTTTTATAATATATAATTTGTTCAAAACAAAACTATAACTTTTTTTGAAAATTTAGAGGTCATTGTTATTAAAGAAAAAAAAAAAAAAAGGTTAACTACATTTTATCCTTTTTACTATGCTATTTTTGTACTTTGCGTCTCAATGGATGATCAAAAAAAAAAAAAAAAATAACAAATAAAAAATCAAAGATTTAGTTTTGTTCAATAAATTGGTTCTACCGAACCAAACCTGTATACATCTCAATTTTGAAAGTAGAATTTAAGGATTTTTTTTTTTTTTTTTTGGGTAATTTGAACTGCACTGAAGCAGAAAAAGTTAAAATAAGTAATATTTGAATATATGGAACTTTCTTATAAATATTTTATTACCGTTGACATTAGAATTGTGGATAAAAACAAAAAAATGCATACAAATTGGTGTATGTGATCAATGGATGCGTACGTACTGGATTGGTGGACCCTATACATGTTTTGCGTGTCTGAGAAGTGGGAGGGTGAAGAAGCTCTACAAACGTGAAAATAGTACAGGCAAGGCGCAACAAGGAAGAAACCCCGCTGTGTGTCACTCTCTTTGTCGTCGCTAAAAGCCTTTTCTCACCATTTTTCTTCCTACACCTTTCTTACGTAGCTTCTTGTACCTTCCAGACCTTCCTCTTTTTTCTTGTTTTTTCTCTCTCGTCAAATTGCAGTGCCCCAGTTGTCGTCATCCACTCCAAACACCGTCTAAACTAAACTGCCACCCAAACACCTTTTAACGACGACGGCGAACCTTTTTGATTTCCAACTCATCCCCACCTGGCTCTCGTCCATGCCAAGCAGAAAAGCTCTGAACCCGTCTCTTTGCTTCTCGTTTCCGATTCACCCAAATGCCCTCCAACTTCCTCTCTGATTCCGCCTCTACCCCAACCTCCAACCACCCCCCCTCCGACTCCTCCGTCACCGCCGCCTCTTCTTCTTCCGATTCGAGCAGCGACGCCCTCTCACTCACCTCTTCTTCTTCCTCTGTTGCTTCTCGACTCTCGGAGATGTGGAACTACCTCTGGATTCCATTTATGATTTCGTTGTCTAAGGAGCTCAGCCTCGCCAAGGCTCAATCCGGGATTTTCCTTCCCGGTGAGTTCGAAGCTGACTCGTCGTCGCCAAGGTGTACGGAACCGGAACCCAGGTTGAATTACCGGCCCGTCATCGGGATTCTCAGCCACCCCGGCGATGGTGCTTCTGGACGACTCAGTAACGCCACCAATGCCTCCTACATCGCTGCCTCCTACGTCAAATTCGTCGAATCTGCTGGTGCTCGTGTTATTCCCCTCATATACAATGAGCCTCCCGATATTCTATTCCAGGTTAAAAATTTAAAAAAAAAAAAAAAAACCCTTTTATGTATATATTTATATTATGGAGAAAAATTATGAACTTCGAAATCAGATTGGTCTCCTTAATGTTTCCTTGCAAACCGGCAGCATCAATAGCTAGTGTTGTAATTGTAAAGTAAAAATTATTATTAATTATGCGTGGTCGGTTACTGGATTTTGGAATATTTTATTTTTAATGTTTGGATAGCGTTGTAGATGTAGAAGGTGAAGGTTGTAACCTTTGGTGCGTTACTTTTTTTATGATTTAAGAACTAAAACATCAATTACCCTGTTTGGCAGCAGACTGAATAGAACAATTCTTCTTCAAAGGAGAAAAAAAGATAAAAAAACATCCCACTTTCTCCTTTTGGTAAATTTCTGGTGAAAATGCTGAGCAGCTACTTCTGCTGCAGAAGGTGCTTCTCAAAACTGCTGTGGTTTCTGGGTTATGGGAAATTTTTGATCTTTTTGATATTTGTTGATGTTCTTTAATATGGGTCTTTCTCTTTTTTGGTTTTAATGATCAAATGATTCATCGGTCTTGGAAAAATTGTATCTTTTCTTGTTTTCCTCTGGGAAATTTGTGGATTTATTTTAAAAGTTTAAACATTCTATTAAGATTACAACTGTTTATTTCTGTCAAATTGTCAATGCAGTAAATTAGGACATAATTTTCTGCTTAGTAGTTTTAGTAGTAGTTATACATGAATTTTCTTTGCGATTTTATCTGTTGCTTATTATATCCTGCCGCATTGCAGAAGCTTAATCTGGTCAATGGAGTGCTCTTCACTGGTGGGTGGTGTAAATCTGGTCGCTATCGTGAGGTTGTGGAGAAAATATTCAAGGTGATTGTATATCTAATGAATTTTTATAATGATGAAAATACATATGATGGATTACTGGATTATACTGCATAAGTGGTGGTGTGAATTTGGGATTGGTTTGCTTGGCCTCAGCGGCCCAAACTGCATTTTATGTTTTGCTTATAACTCTCAAAATATGGGTGGTGATCTAAATAAATCCTCAGTTTAGTGAAGAAGTTGCATTTTAATATGGTGTTACATTAACATTTAACATTTTTAACTGATGCAGACCTGTAAAAGGGGATGTATCGATATACTTTTTAGCTTTTCTGAAGTTGTTCGAAACTCATGTTGATGTCTTCAGTTAATCAGAGTTAAGTTAAATCTGCACAGTTTTAAAGGCTTGTCCTCATGGGTATTAAGATCAGCGTTTAGACTTAGATCCGTAATTAATATGAGTTGATACTTTAGAAAACCATAAGTATTTTTTCCATTTATTAATAGAATGTTAAATGTTTCATATAACATTTTGTTATTTTATCTCTTTTAGTATGATTATGTAGAAATTTGCATCTATAGCGGGCTCTTTAGTTCAAAATTTCTAGTGACGTCTCAAGTTTATATAGGTGAAAAGTTTCAAATCAGTTAGTGTATAAAGTTTATTAGAATAGTGAAGATTCCAAAAGCCATCTGTTGTTATGTTTGTTCTTTGTAATGTTATCAGATGCTATATGTTGGAAATCGAGAAATTTACATGTCTTTACTAACCAGATTATCTCTTACTACCCTTATCAAGGCAGCTACTAAGATTAAGTTTTCAATAAAGATAGAATTCATGTATATATACGAAAGTCAATTCCAGCTTTGTCCTTGTGCTGCAGTTTTCTAAGCTATTCTGTTTTCTGTTCTGTAGAAAATTTTGGAGAAGAATGATGCAGGAGACCATTTTCCATTATATGCCATCTGTTTAGGTTTTGAACTAATATCAGTGATTCTCACGAAGGTTAACTTGTTAACTACCCTTCTTCTGACTCAACACATATTATTTACTCTCTTCATATCATCATGACTGACAACATTTTAATTGACAATAGGATAGGAGCATTCTTGAACCCTTTAATGCAGCAGATATGGCATCAAGTCTACAATTTACGAAGGATCTTAATATTGAAGGAACTGTGTTTCAGAGGTGATTGAGACCTGATCAGGAATCTACCGCTCATTTTATATTTAACAATTATGTGTATTCTACATATATGCATTATTCCTCCAGCCATGCATCTCCTAGCTTATCCTTGTATTCTTATGCAGATTTCCTCCGGATTTGCTGAAAAAGTTGAGTACAGATTGTCTTGCCATGCAAAATCATCGTGTGAGTTCAAGTCTTCAGGGATCTTTCCTTTTTTTGATAGTAAATTCTTGTGACAAATAATTATCATATAAGCTTATAGATTTGCATAACATTCCTCTCATTTCTTTATCCAGCAGAATTCCCCAGCATGATTTATTTACTTAAAATTTCAATATTCATTTCATTCTTCATTTATAAAAATGGCTTCAAAATAATATAACTAAGATAAAGTTTAAATGAAAATATTTAAAGCAATTTTAAAAGAGTGATTTCTTTTTTTTTTTTTTTTTGGCTGTTTTTACCATCCAAATTCTTGTGTTTGAGGTAATTAATGTTAATTATATTTCTAAATATTATCAAGGCAATCAATTCAGTTGCTTCTGTTTCTTTTTCGTTTGTTCTTCTAGTATCGAGCATGTTATTTTTATCTGCTATTAATCCAATCGTTGTACACTCATTAACAATGTAAAGATAATTGATCTGCTTTTAATATAACAGTATGGTATCTCACCAGAAAGATTTCAGGAGAACCAGTATCTATCTAGCTTTTTTAAGATCTTAACAACTTGTAAGGATGAAGATGATAAGGTACGTAATGAAACTTATTGATTCATAACTCATCAGACATTCAATAGTTTTTATTCTACGAAGTTTTTCTTTCCCTTAAGATGTTCTAATTTGCATCATCACTAAATCAGGTCTATGTCTCCACATTACAAGGACGCAATTATCCTGTGACTGCTTTTCAATGGCATCCAGAGGTATTACTGTAAATGCGTTTGCAGCATTTCCAAGTCTGTTAAGGATTCTTAGCTAAATAAAAAGTATGTTAAGGCTTGGAAATTTATTTTCTACAATTTCTTAATCTAATATTTTGAATATTTAGTCAAGTACCTGAGAACTGTAAGGGTTGGCAGTGGAAGCCAAAAAAAAGAAAAAAAAAAAAAAGGGAGTTGGCATAACACAATATGAAAATGAAGGATGATGAATTGGTATTATGCTTTTGCAAACACACTAAATCATGATGACGTGGATCATTACATGTTCACAGCCATTACTATTATTAATGTTGTAAAGTGATGAATCTGGCTTTAGAGGTAGAAGCTTTCTCATTTTGGGGAAATGAAACTTTTTAGCATTTTGTTAAACTCTTAAAAACGATGCTGTCAAGAAAATGGAAAATGAAAAATGCTGTCAATAAAAATGGAAAAAGGAAGAGACTACCATTTAATTGATTTTACATTTTGTTGTAGGTTTTGTGAGCTTAAATTTTAATGTTTGTGGATTAATGTCTAAATACTTGCCTTTAAGAATCCCTCTCTATTAATGGTGCAGAAAAATGCTTTTGAATGGGGCTATCCAACGATTCCACACTCAGAGGATGCCATTCAAGTGACTCAGCATGTTGCAAACTATTTGGTCAGGTTAGGACTTAATGATGTTACTGTAAAGTTATCAGCTGAATTCTTTTGCTGTATTTATTTGTTTCACTGAGGGGATGAAAGTTTTTAAAATTATAGTGTATACCAGTAGTTCACTGATGAGGTTTGATAGACTATATTCTAGTAGCTATCAAGTTGATGTCTATACATGTATACACACAGCCTTTTAAAAACATGGCTGTTTCTCATAAATAATGTAAGTACTACATAAAGTAGCAAGAGATGAAGGTTCCAAGAGAAGCAGAGATGAAAAAGAAATGGGGAAGTATAAAAATGAGTAGAAGAGTAGGCTTTTAAGCTGTAGATGCATTTTTTTTTTATCCTTACTTTTATGTAAATGTATAAAAGTAGCCTAAGTCTACCATGTAGAAGTTAGATGATTAGGGAAGCAATAGTTCTTCTTGACCACATTTCTAGTTTGGAGACAAATTCTTTTTTTTTTTTTGTGCCAATCTTCCAGCACCAAGTGCAACAACCATTTTGACTTCTCTCAGCAGACACTGGAAGCATTCAAACTACTTCGGAATACTTTTCACTTCTCTTGTCACAGGTCATTTTGAGTGACACAAATTTTTTAGCTACTCCCATTGTTGGGAGAAGAAAAAGGATAAAGGAAATTTAAAAAATAAAAATAAAAAATAAAAAAGGGGAAAGGAAAGATAGATACTAACATCCAGAATCCTGTTTCTCTAAAAACTCTATTCCGAACATCTATTTTTTCCAAGTTAATATATACAAATATTTTGTTGCTAATTTAGTTGGCACCTATTTCAGAATGCTCTTGCAGTTTTCTTGCCTTTTACCAATACCATGATTTACTTGTCAATATTCTGTTATATATTAGGGCACCAGAACAATTAGAGGAAGAGAACCTGTTGAAGCTTTTGAGTAGAGACGATTTTGTTCGTTTTATATGTATCAATAATTCAAATATGAATGGGATTGAGTACCATAAAATTTTAAGAATGGTAACATAGCTACAATGATTCCATCCCTATACGTGTGTGTTGCAGTGAGGCCCGGAAGTCATTAAACAGGCCACCTACTCAGAAAGTACTTGACAATCTAATCTACAACTACAAAACAACTTATTGTGGACGAGCAGGGTGAGCTCAATAGGACCTTTGAGACTGAGTTATTATTTTGATTTATTGTCCTCTAATTATATATATATATATATATATATATGTATGTATGCCTGAGTTGTTATTTTCGATTTGCAGATAAGTTTATTGTCGTTCTATTTTATTTTTATTTTTATTTTTATTTGGATTCTGATTGTAGGAGGGGATATGATGAAGTTTACATCTTTACACGATCACCGATGTGAATTCTACGACACTGTTTCCCTACATGTACATGTAAATTGTCAAATGAATTGGTGTAAGTGGAAAAACTGTGAGATTGTTAGAAATACATCCATTATATTTTTCTGTGATTATGTGGACATTATTTCCCAGTAACCAACATTGTTTGTTATTTTGGTGGTTTCAAATGTTGGCGCTGAGTCTTTGTACTAGACCTTGGCAACTTTATTTTTTATTTTTTTTCTCTGTGCTTGACCATGTATTTATGTATATACAAAATATATTAATGCTAAAGAACCCGGTAATGGTTTTGGTGCTGGTCGCAAATTTTTGCCCGGCCTGCATTCAAAACAAAGGGTTTGGACACCTTTCCTAAGTTTCCAACTTTGTGTTTTCTCTTCTCTTCCTGTTATAGATGAGCTATCCTCTTCACAGGTTCAAAAATGGAAATGACAATGAAATTAGTTCTTTTTTTTATTAGAATCGATTTTAAAGCAAAAGTTGTTGATGGATAAAAGTATTTAAGTTTGAGATTCTATTAAATAATTTTTATGCATTTTATAGGCTTTGACCAACCCTCAATGAATAAGCATCTTTTGGTTTTTTTTGCTTGTTAAGCATTGATTTTAAATCTTAATTATTGATTATCAATTTAATGGATAAAATTAAATTATTTTATTAAAATAAATAAATAAATATATAACTTCATTTTAAATATTTGTTCAAATATGTTAAAAGTGTTAACAAAAAATATGTTAAAAGTGTTAAAAAAAAAAAAAAAGCGTAAACGAATATATAAAAAACCAAATGGAAGATTCAAAATGCAATTTTGCTCCAGTGTCGAATGGTATCCAAATATTTATATATTCATCCGAAGTCCAAATTACATTTTTGTAGTTGAGAGATAATTAGTGGTTAAAAAATTATAGTAAAATGTATTTTAACAAAAAATATATATAAAAAGTGACTACTGGAAATAACATAATTGGATTAGATGAAGGATTACTTTTTATATTATTATCAAACTTATCAAGGCACAAAAAAAAAAAAAAAAAAATCAAAAATCAAAAATCTGTTTTAGTAATTTTTACAAAAATAATAATTTTGTTTTTAAGTATGTTTATTGTTTACCAAATAAACCATGTTTGTAAGGAGGAAATTGACTGTTTCAACCGATCTTATTTTATTCACACCACCAGAACAATTTTCCGCATGTGCGAAATGAAAACCCAGTATTCCAAAAATTGGTAATGCAAAGGTAAAAGAAATCCACGAAAAAAAAAAAATTTAAAAAAAGAAAAAAAGAAAAAGTGAAACCCCCAAGAAAGCAATTGGCGGGAAAAGGAACGGCGAATTGGGAGGGAAACTCATCCATTTTGTTTATTATTATTATTTATCATATTTATTGGTAAATTCTGTTTTCTGTTTTTCGTGTTAAAAAAAAAAAAAAAAGAAAAAAGAAAAAGAAATGGCACAAATCGAAACCCTAGGTATACTCCAAGATATCCAATCCCTCGTCTCTGATCAACTTCAAGTGGTACCGCCTCCTTCTTTCATAATTTGTTTATTTATTTTTATGAATTTTACACAAATATTGGTCTTACCCAGTCAATCTCAATTTCACGCTCTCGATTTTGCTTGATTTTCTGTCTTTTAGTATTTGTATTGCTGTATTACGGTTCGTCATAGTCGTCTGAGTGTTTATTAATCTTAAAATCTTATTTTATATGGTTCTTTGAGTGGTTCTATAGCCTATACTGCATTACCCTTTTGAATTAGCAGCTAGCTGAGAGTTCTTTTTTGTTTTTTGTTTTCTAATTATTATTGTTAATTTTGGCACCTGAATATGCTTAATTAACATTGTCTACTTGTTCAGGTTTCCTACAAATGGCTGAGTCGCAATTACTTGGTGTCATCAAGTACTGCAATGAGGTAGATCTCTTTAAAGCCTGCAGATTTGCATAATATATGTATATATTCTTTTGGGTCCTAGTTGAAAGTTGTTTGTTTATAGGTTGCTAAAAGAGTTCGTTGAAAAACATGAAAATGGGTTTGAAGTGGTTTACTTATTGTCTGGTTGGTTGAAGAGTAACCCTCCAATTTATCATCGAAAGCTTGTATCTGGGTCTAAACTTCCAGGTATTTTTTTAAAAAAAAATTTTTATTTTTATTTTTTTGTCATAATTTTGATGAAGGCGCATTGTTCTTTTTCATTTTTGCTTTCTTTTCCCCTGCAAGCTGTTTCTTAATGTATCTCTGTCATGATTTAAGTTAGGAGATTGCTTATCAGTTTATTGTTTTTTCTTCTTCTACTCCACTGCTATTTTTGTTGTATAGCTCAAAAGCATCTTTTACATTTGTTGCATCCAAATTATGAGGTGTGATTGTTTTCTTTTTTAGAATAAACTGTGCTATTCTGAAAGTCATTACTTTATTATTTTATTTTTTTTCGGTCCTTTTGTTCCTTTATTCTGAAAGTCATGTCTATGGATTATTTTTAAATATTAGGATAAAGAATGTAATGTTAAAATGTTTTTTCTTGACTTTTGTGCAGAAGCTAAACAGGAGTTCAATGAGAGTTGTTCAGTTCAGGTTTATAGCGTGCAAGCTTGCATTCCAAAGGATCCTGCTGTTCTTTGGAATGCTGAGTTTCTACAAGCGGAGGAGCTCTTTAAGCAGCCTTCAACAGTTGACAATTGCTTGAGAGATAACAGGTATATTGTCTCATGTTTTAAAACCTCTACATAAACAATATGACATGCGCTTTTCTGGATATTTACAAGTCAGTAAGTTGTATTGATAATTTTAAGAAAACCACGGTTCTCAGATTTTGTGGGATTTCCAATTCCTTTGTCAAGCGCAATGTGGAGGGAACACCATTGGATATTTCATCTTCACACCTTAAAAGTGAAGTAAACCTTGGTCTCAAAAGTAATTTGGCTCATCAGAGTATCACTGTTCCTCAATCTCTGCAAAACAAGGGGCAGCAGTCTAGTTCAAAAGCTGATTTGCTGTCTCCTAGTGTGGCAAAAGACGTCAAAAGTGAAAGTAATGGCTCAGAAGTGCATGCTCAGGCTAGCAAACCTCCTGGAGACAAAAAAAATACTTCCTTGCCAGCAGAAGAAAAGAAAGTCCAGAATGGTAAAGGTTCTTCTAGCACTGGAGGTTCATTGGCGACTTTTTGGAGTCGTGCATCCGCGAAGTCAAAGCCCAGTTGTCCAGCAGAAAATAGTAACTTAATTCCAAATCCTGCTGGTTGGTTCCATTTTCCATCATAAAGCTAATTTTACTATTTTTTGCTTGACCATGATACTGAGTTGCTTAAGAATTTGACTTTTCTCTGAGATGCATATCAGAAGTAGAAGAGGTTGTTTCTCTTCACAAAAATTGTTTTTTATGGATCTTTGCTGATCTTTTTTCTTTGGTTTTGTTACTTGTAACCTGTAGGAGCTAGTTCAGACGCTCAAATTTGTGCTCAAGAAGTGGTAGAAGGTTTCAGCAGTGACGATGATGTGCATGATATCAATGTTAAGAGAGCTTCCAATGGTGAAGGCACTAGGAAAAGGAGGGTGGTCTTTGACTTCTCAGATGATGATGAATATGAAGATGCAGTCAATTTAGCATCACCAGAAACTGTAGAAGGGAAATCAGGTCGGGCTCTGAAAGAAAGTATCAACATTCCGGTTCCAGAGAAATCCAATTCGAACTTTGACAAGCAGGTAGAAGATAAACCGAAAACTAAGGAAGAGATATCAATTGGATCTGAACAATTATTGAAAGAAGATTCTTCAGTTCTTAGGAATGATGGGGCTATGGCCATTTTTCCTACAGAGAAGAAAAACAAGCAGTTAAACAAAGAGGATAAACAAATCAAGGCTGCTCCAGATTCACCTAAAAGGAAAAAGATTCTAAAGACACGCATTGATGAGCGTGGCAGAGAAGGTAAATAATGCTTTATATTTCTTATTTTCCTAGGAATTTTGTTTATGCTGTTTGTTTTGGCATGGTAATTTTTGGTTTTCCTGTTCTACTATTAAAAGATGCCCCCATACAACCAAATTTAATTGGTTGGCTTTTGATATTAATTGTTTGTAAGTGATATTTCCTTAGTGAGTCCCTAGCCATCTGTCTCGGTACTGCATAAGCAGTTCTTTTTCTTGACTTTGGCTGGCTAATTTTGTTTTAATTGTTCAATATTTAAAGTGTAGAGTTGTAATAGCATCTTTTTTTTAAAAAAATCCAATAATAAAAGTGGTAAAAATAAATATTTAGTGCGTCCATCATTATAGTTTATTGTTGTTGTTTTGCTGTTTTAAACATGTCTAGTTGTTGCTACTATAGTTGTTAAGTTATTATCACTTGTTTAATGCTACTATCAAGTACTTCAAGTTTGTACCTAAAGAATCTGTAATTCTAACCTACTTTTTTCTTTTTTCTTTTTATTTTTTTATTTTTTTATTTTTTTTATTTTTTCATTTTTTATTAATTTCAGAAGTGTGTGCTGTGTTAAATCCATTTCTACTAGCAAATACATCAACTATACATCTCTTAGTTTTTCTCCTCCAGTTTTTTCTTAACTATTTTTTTTTTTTTTTTTTTTTTTTTTTTTTTTTACTATTTTAACAGTCACAGAGGTGGTTTGTGAGGGTCAAGAGACAGCACCACCCAAGAAAGCTGAATGTGATACAACAAAAGTTGATAATAATTTAGTCACCAGTGCTGCTGTTAACAGGTGAATTCAATTCTTCTTTTTGTCATTTCTATTTTGCCTGAAATGTTTGCTCTTGAATGAAGACTTGTACTGCTGAATTTACATGTTGGTTTAAAATGGTGTTTGCAGAGACTCACAGTATGCTCTTTTGTTTTTTATTTTAAAAATAACAAAATTGATGTAATGGTTACTCGATCTCTGACGCTCATACTACAAGAAATCCGCCCATTTCTTTTCTAGCAATTTACACTTTTTCATATGAAGAAACTACCAGAATAAAAATTTTAGGGGAGGGTAGCTGCTATGTTGGTTCAATTAAATCAGCACAGGGCTTAGACAGCTTAGAATTGGAATTATAATGATTTTGGCCTTTTCCATCAAATGAAATTAGGAAAAGATCCTTGAGACAGAAATAACACATACAAATATTCCATTTGTTACCTTAGTTTTGATGTTATTTTTTGTCATTGTATCATTATTTGAGTGACTGGGGCATTTATGTGGTCTGAATTCCATGTCCTTTAGTTTATTACCCATATGCTCAAATTGGTAGTCACTTCTTCGTGGCAATGCTTTTTCCTTGCTGAAATTTTTACCTAATGCGTGCATACTAAGCTCAAGATGTGGCATTTATGATCCAGGCCTCCTGCAGCTAAGAAGGCATCGGCAGTTGGCAACACTGCTCCATCCAATGCAACAGGCAAAACAGGAAACAAGAAAGCGGGAAACAAGGATTCTAAGCAAGGCAACCTTCTTTCTTTCTTCAAGAGGGTTTGAGAATCTAAAGCCGGAAAGAAAATTGTTCCGTTGGATTGTTTTTCAAGTCGTGGTGTTCATGTAAAGCCTTGTATGGCTGCTAGAGAGCCTTATAAGCCCCGTTTTGAGCTGTTGATATAGGTTTTTGTGCAATTTCAATCTAGCCGCGGCTTGGTTCTTTTTCCCAGTTGATCCTTAGTGTTACTGATTCAATTTTCGTTCAATGTACATGCTATTATTTATAGCTTTCAGAATCGAAAATGTTCCACATAATATTAGGGATGGCAATTTATCCCGCACATCCCGAAAACTGCAGTGCACTGCCCCTAACGGGACGGTTTTTCCCCAAAAATCGGGATGACAGGGCAGAGTTGGGGCTTGAGATGAAAAATCGATTCGGAACCGGGCTGGGCCTGGAGAATAAATACTTCGGCCCGAACCCAGTCTGGTATATATATATATTTATTTAATTTAATTTTTTTATTTTTTATTTTTTATTTTTTTATCATTCCCAATTTTTTTACTAACAAAACAATCCTATCCCTGTAACCCCTCATTTCATTTTCTTCTTGCCCCGACACACACTGCCGCCGCTTACAGTTGCTGCTTAAGCTTTCACCGCCACCTGCTGCAACAACACAGTTGAGCTCCTTGTGCTACTGGATCTCTCTTTCTTTCTTGTTTTTCTATTCTTGTAAGAGCTTTTTCTGCCATTGCTCTAAATCATACATTTTGTTCTTTACTTTTCCGTTTGTGGGGAAGCGTTTGGGGTTTCCGGATTGGGATTGGGGGTCTGGGCGGTTGACATTTAGGAAGGGGGACCAGCTCGAGTTAGCAAGATGGAAAGCTGTTGATTTTCTAAAATTCTATTTTATTACTTTCTATTTTCTATTTTTCCTTTCTTCTAATTATTTCATTTTCTTACTTTTTATTTTTCATTTTTTATTTTGCCCCTATAACAAATGATTCTAATCCAATTTTTTCTTCTTTTTCCAAAATAATAATTTTAAAACATTTCTTCTTTAGTGATTGGATCATAGTATTTCTTCTTTATTACATTTCTTCTATTTATTTTTATCCTTACAAAATATTTCAATATTTTAATTTTATATTTTGCATCCGATTCATTCATTGAAGTATACTTGTTTAATCTCTTTTAATGCTATGAAATCTTTGTCTCCATGACAAAACTATTTATATATATATATATATATATATGCATTTGGCCACTGCGGCAAAATTGCTTAGAATATATAATTATTTATTTTAATTTCCTTACACACTTGTCATCATTCAACGAAAAAAAAATATATATTGCCGAAGTATGTGCACTTTTTTTTTTTTTGGGTCAGCATCATGAAATTGTGTTAATAATTAAACATGGTCTTGCAAAGACTCATTGCATTATGGAAAACAAGATTGACTCTTTAGATTTTCCAAAATCATTCATGGAAGACCATAATAATTAATTTGTTTGGAAATAATATATATATATATATATATATATATATATATCAATTAAAAACGGAGAAAACCGTCTCGTTCCATTTTCGCCTCGCAAAATCCCCGTCCCCGTCCTGTATCTAAAGAAACGAAAAAAACCGTAGGGATGGAATCGCAAATTTCCTGCGGGGATGGAAATGGTATTTTCAAAACCGTCCCCGCCTCACCACATTGACATTCCTACATAATATAGGAATATTTTGGCCATTTTTGCCTGGTAGAATGTTAGAGCTAGTTTAACATCTTATACTCAATTATCAGGAAGTGTGAAATTTACAAGTCTTTTCTTTCTTTCTTTTTTTTTTTTTTTTAACAACAGTTAGATTTCTTTGTAGGATACTAGGATGATAGTCTATGATTAGAAAATTCGTTTGAATTTAAAAATCAGAGAATGAACCTACTCCCCCAACCTTTTTTTTTTTTTTTTTGGTTTTTTCTTCTTCTCCTTCTTCCTGAAAAACGCCTAAATAATATGGCGCCACCATTACTCAGGTCATTCTTATCGGTGCATAAAATATTTTGGTTTCCAATTTATTTTATCAATTGAAAAAATCAGATGATCAGTGTTAGGAAATGATATTTTCCAAAATAATGATAAGTATTTGTACATATTTTAAAGTTGAAATTAATAAAAATATTAATATTAAATTATGAGATACTTTGAGACTGTAGCCTCATTTTCTCGCGAAGTTTCTGAATTTTTTAAAAAGTAACTGTACTGTTTTTGGAAAAATTAAAAAAAGTTATGTATCTTTAAATAAATATTGTTTTACTATTTATCAATATCAATTTATAAAATATTTATAAAAAAATCAATTTATAAAATAAAATTTTAATTGAAAATATTTAATTTTATTAATTTTTATATTAAATTTTAAAAATAATTTTTTTAATTGATATGAATTTTGTTAGCTGATAAATATTACTTTCCAATATATATATATATATATACATATATTATTTTATTAATTTAGACATAATTAATTTAATTATCACATATTAATCAAGTTATGTATTAAAAAAGTTAATTTATCACTGATCTCTGAATAAATAGGACAATTGTGACAAAAAAACTAATAATAATAGCAATAAATAAAGGTGAAAATTGACAACTAAAAATAAAAAATAAAAATGGCGGTATGTTGTTTGTTTTCGTCTAACAATTTCGGGTGAAAGCCCGATACGAGTAGGTGTTTCGTCTCTCTGTTAATTGCTTTTGGGAAAGAGTTGCAGAGCAGAGGATAGAAGAAAGAACATTAGAAAGAAATTAAGAAACTCAAACAAAATGGCTAAGAAAGAGAGCTCAAAGTTGAATATCGCTATAATTCATCCCGATCTTGGTATAGGTAATATATTCCTCCTTATTAGTTTATTGCTTTCGTATATACTTTGTTTCCCATTTGTTTGATTTTATTATTATTTTCAATTTGTGGTTATTTTTCATAGTAGTGAATAAGTTGAAAAATCTTGGACCTTTTGAGTTCGTTTTGCGGCTCTTTGAATCCCTTAACAATTTCGATACTGAAATCATGTACTCCTTTATGCTTAAGCTTTTCTTTCTTTTGGGCAATAAGAAAATGTATGTTAAGAGAAAAATGAATTGAAGGGTTTCAAATGTCAACCTTGTTTTGTAATTTTTTTGGGTTGTATGGAAATTTGAAGTTTAAATTTTAAATTTTAAATTTTTGACGTTTGTAATATAGGATTAAGAGTTTCAAATGTTGAAGTAATGGAAGTTGGTACTTGTATTCGAGGAGATGGTAGCTGAACTGTTTTTCGCATTCTCTTACAGGTTAGGTTTGCATTGTGGAAATGCCATTTTGGCATAGATTGAAATATCTTGTGATTTTGTTAAGTGGGTTGTGGCTATGGGCTACTAAATTGTACTATATAAATATTTTTGGCCCCATGTTATTTTCTGTTAGTTCTGATAATTAAAAAATTTATACCTCCATACCTTCTTCATGTATGAAGAATTTCTTCTTCTTTTTTTTGGTAATAGTGTATGGAAAAATTTCTTTCTGCACAAGATTTCGTTGTGGTTACATATTTGATTATTCTGCTATGATTTCCTTGTAATGCTTAGGTGGAGCTGAGAGATTAATTGTTGATGCGGCTGTTGAACTTGCATCCCATGGGCATAAAGTTCATATTTTTACCTCACATCATGACAAAAAGCGATGTTTTGAGGAGACTATCTGGTATGTTTTGCTGCCTTTTGTTTCCTAACTTTATTCCGATTTATCTATTAATTTTACAGTCTTATTTTTGTCATTTTTGAAAAGAAAAAGGAATTAGGGGAAAGTAGTCTTATTATCTTTGTTGATCATTAAAAATTTTTTCCCCCTTACTCCAGTATCTTGAGCCCATGACCTTTCAGTTGTAGATGTGAGTGATTTATCAACTGAGCCAACGTCACTTTACAAGTAGCCTTATTATCTGCTTGATGCTTTCTCCTTCATTATTTGTAAATGGCTTCAAGTCAAGGTATAACTAATGCATCTTCATTGAATGAATGTAATTTGGTTGTCAATGTTAAGATGGAAAATTGGCACATTTAGCAGTATATTTATATATACAAGCAATCATAAACAAGGATACTTGTTCAAGTGTATGAAGACCTAAGGATGCATTTGCATAGAAAAATAAGTTCACTCGGCTTGATGAAATAAGAAGGGAAAGGGATGGTCAAATAACTTGAGTATAAGTAGTAAGAGAGGATATGAGTTGTTAAAGATGTAATATATGGTTCAGTATGCTTGAGTTGGGGAAGACCTAAGATGGCCAGTCCTGTTTTCTTCTTTTCTTCCAGGTGGGTATTGGAATGAAGGGTAGATTCTTTAAATTGAGTTGAGCTTAGATAATTTTATTTTCCTGCCTGCTTAAGTTCTGTAACCTTTTCTGCAATCTTTTGTCTCATTTTTCTTTTATCTGTTATCCCACTAGTAACCTTCCACAACTCTTATGAATGATGTTTCATGCTGGGATACTTTATTTGAGATTATTTCTGCAGGTACTTTTCCAGTTACTGTATATGGTGCTTTCCTACCTCGACATATTTTCTACCGTCTTCATGCTTTGTGTGCATATCTGTGGTGCCTTTATGTTGCCCTCTGTGTGCTGGTGATGTGGTCATCATTCGATGTAATACTAGCAGATCAAGTTTCTGTTGTCATTCCACTAGTGAAACTTAAAAAGTCAGCAAAGGTATTTATGCCTATTTTTACATTCATTTATCAGAATGTGTTTGCAACATTTGTAGCTTGTAAGTAACATTTTTGTATCCAGGTTTTGTTCTATTGTCATTTTCCTGATCTATTACTAGCTCAACACACAACATTTCTGAGGAGGATATACAGGAAACCTATAGATTTCATTGAAGAAATGACAACTGGTCTGGTTCCATATCTTATCCTTTGTCCTACTTGTTTCAGATCTCTTCTTTTGCTTTATGTATAAAGAGACTCCATTTCTTATTAATTTGATTCCTAGGACTGCAGGAATGGCAGATTTGATTCTTGTCAATAGCAAATTTACAGCCTCTACTTTTGCAAGTACATTCAAGCATCTAGATGCACAAGGAATTCGACCGGCTGTTCTTTACCCTGCAGTCAATGTGGATCAGTTCGATGAACCTAGTTCTTCTAAGTAAAGAACATGTCTGTATATTTGTTGGTGCCTTTTTGTTTCTTGGCCATGTTTTTAAATTTTCATGCATAACCATTTCATTTCCCCCCTGAGAGTAATTATATGTCTTGTTTTTTACTTATTTTTGTTCTTCTCTCTTTTGTAGGTTGAAGTTTTTGTCTATCAACCGTTTTGAAAGGAAAAAGAATATAAACTTGGCAATTTCAGCGTTTTCTATGCTATATACCCTTGAAGGAGATGTTCTCCAGGGTCTTAATCTGGCTGAAGCTTCACTGACTATTGCAGGTAACTTCTTTAAAACGCAATCAAATAAACTAGTTAGATTATGGAGTTTAACTGTTATGTAAAACACCGTGGTTTTTTGGGCTGCTAATTTTCTTTTAACAAAGTATTATTGCTTCCAAGTAAAATGTTCAAGATACTCTAGGGTATAAGCCACCAGGTCCAAAGAAATTTAATGAGGGCTTTTTAGAACCGTGTATTTAGGTGGTACCTGGAACATGATGCTGATTTAACTTGACTGGAGGACAAGTATATTCTTTTTCTATGAATTTTGTCGAAGGTTCCATAAAACAAATAAAAAACACCTCTAGTTCTATCAATGCTTTTTTCTTTCAAGAACTACATTTTCAAAATATTAAATTTGGATTACTTTAGCAAATTTTATTTGTACGAGTCTCAGGCTAGCGATTTACTGGTATTTGGAGATTATTACAGTGAAGCTTAAACGCTGATAGATTGTCTTTTGACCTCTGAATGATACATGATCTGTAGAAGTACATGGTTCTAGATTTATAAGTTAGAAACGTCATGCATGTCCATTGTTCCAGGTGGTTTCGATAAACGACTAAGGGAGAATGTTGAGTATTTGGAGGAGCTCAAAAGTTTAGCAGAGAGGGAAGGAATATCCGAACGGGTCAATTTCATCACTTCTTGTTCAACATCTGAAAGAAATGCTATTCTCTCTCAATGCCTATGTGTTCTCTACACACCAAAGGTGCGGACATATCATGGTTTTCTCCTGAAATTGATAAAATATGGTAAGAACAATCTGATGCAAGTATTTAACCGATGCAGGATGAACACTTTGGCATTGTTCCTCTGGAAGCAATGGCAGCTCAGAAACCTGTTGTTGCATGCATCAGCGGTGGCCCAGTAGAAACAATTAAGAATGGTGTAACAGGATATCTTTGTGACCCTACTCCACGAGAGTTCTCTTCTGCTATGGCTAAATTCTTTCAAGACCCAAAATTGGCCGAGAGAATGGGTATAGAAGCTCGGCGGCATGTCACGGAGTCCTTCTCTACAAAGATATTTGGTCAGCGTTTGAATCAATACATTGCTGATGTTGCTCGGAGCAAGAGAGACTGATAATGACACTGTTTTCTTAGACCTTATTCGAGATATTTTAAAACAGATGTTAGGCTGTTTTTCTTTGCGCACAGATTTTTTTTTTTTTTTTTTTAATTTTCCACCCCTTTTTGGCTATTTTATCTGAGGAAATTATCGAAGCGAACAAGGATTCGGTGGCTTTGATACTAATGATGCTCTCTACCAACTTTGTGAGCATTGATGCAGAGATTCTTATTAGGTCCATTTTCTGATTTTTCTTCTACCAATGTAGTGTAATAAAACTTCTAATTTTGCAAAAAAACCCCATTCCTAAATTTCTTTTTTCTTATTCATAAACTGAACCTTATATTGACGATGGTTAAAGACTGTTGGAACTTATAATTTACTATCTAAATAAAAATTATACCATATTATTAAAACTTAAAAAAGAATAAAATAAAATCTGAAAGTCTATAATAGAAATGTGGATGAAATAAATTCTCCTATTCGGTTGCTTTCCACCCAAATATTTAAATTTGTAGTGGGCCATCAAGATATTCTGCATTGTATCTTTTATTGGATTTTTGTCCTCAATCAACTTCCGGCATGAAGAATCTTTTTTATGCAGTACTCTGGCGTGAAGAATTTGAAAATTTATTCGTGTTCTATGCTACATTTGATGCCATGCCAGGGTATTATCCTGCAATAGTGCATTATTTATTTATTTTTTTTCTTTTTGTTTTATTTGTTTTTGGGGGGGTAATAATCCTGCCATGGAGATTGGACATTCAACAGAAGCTATTACAATGAAATTTTATTTCTATCATTATTGCTAATATATGCTAGTGCCTTTTCATTTGATGCTTTTTCAAATGAATGTCTAAAAAAAAAATAAAAACGTTATTTGCACTTCACGTGGATAAGTCATCTTTTTAAACAGCTCTGATAACAGTTAATAATGCCAAAATAATAATTTACAATTTCAGTTTTAGATTCTCATTTTTAAGGCATTCAGAAAACGCGTTCAATTTAACAAAAGGCACAATTCGTAAAACCACCCAATGAGGAGAGGGAGAGAGCATGAAGCAGAGAGTTTGTAATAGATCCAAACAGTTGTTACATTCTTGTTCAATTCACCAAAGAAATTAATCAAGTTAAAGCAAGAAAGTTAAAGTGGATGCAAATAGAGAGGTTTCAAAGCAACCAACTCTATTAAACATATGAAGGAAAATGAGAGAATAATATACACGATTTACATTCAATCTTGTGCACAAATTTTGTTCCGTCCTCTCCTGTACTAACCCTCCCGAATCAAGTTTGTCGGCTCACTTAAAACATACTTTGGTAGTTCATATTTCGCACCTGCAACAAAGTTTGTTAGGAAAATATTAGCAGGAATTTCAATATAAAGGAAACAGGATCTACAGGAAAAAAGTTCTCATTACAATGAACATTTTTTTTTTTTGGCGGCTAAAAATCCCTTAAGTACTACCAAACTAAAGCAGTCGTTAGAAAATTCCCCTGTCTGCGGGGTTTTGTGCACCTGCTTCTGTTTTTATGGAACAAATAGTTACTCAAAAGAAAATGAAGAATGGATTAAGCACCTCTTTCATCATAACAAACGGCCAAATCACTACTTTGAACAATGACCCCTGCACCCTCCACAATCGCTTGTGCAAGGGTTAGGTCTGCTTCAGCTGCAGCTCTTAATGCATCCCAAATCTCTGGAGTCGACAAAAACAGAAATCATATTTAAGATATACATCCATGAAAACAAACCAACGTCCAATAATATGATATCAATGCACACAGAGACACATAATAAACATGTAGAAAATATGTAGACACACACACACACACATTTGTAAGTATGTGTACATATATATGAATTGTGTGTGCCTGTAAGCATAAAAACTAAAAAGTAAATTGTCTTAAGGCAAAATGGGTTCTTGTTCCTCAACTATAGCCCTAAGAACTATAAATTTCAACATCCACAGGCAAAAGCAGCTTCACCATAGTGTTAAGAAGATCTTTTCAAGCACAAACAACAATCGTATCCGAATATAGGTTACATATTGAAAATACAGGTCAACGACTGAAAGGAAGCGTGTGACCAACCTCTGATTTACGTTTTAGTAATAAGAAGCATAAACCCTTTTAAACAAATATAATCCATACAATTAGGTATGTCTAACCAGTCATAAGCCAGTTCTCAACATGAAAACCAAAAAAAACAACTAACACTCCATTTAAAATCTCTGTTCTTGTTGCCTAATCAATTCACTCAAGTCAAAACACTCCATATCAGCAAAGATATTAGCCCATCATTGCATGAGATGTGGTATGCGATTTCAATTTGTGATAAATCCTATGATTCAAATTAACCATTTAGTGACACTTGGTTCTATCCTTTAGAACCACATTCTCATGTCAGCTAAAACTTCTGAAATGCTCAATAAGTTTGGCTGTAAAAGTATGGTTACTGCTAGAGCAGTTAATTCATAATGCATTCACTATAATTTTAGCGGGCAATGTCCTGTAACCAAATAGAAACGCAGACTTCCATAGTTAACCATTGGAATAAAAAATTACTTGATAAACTGATTTGGGGTGGTTGAGACTGAAGGCTCCCTCTCATGGCATCACATTGTCCATGACAACAAATATTGTTATAATTAGGGCTTCACAATAAAGAACTGAACACATAGCCTAAGAATTTCTATCAGCTTTTATACCCTGCAAGATGCCAAGCAATCTGATTATCTCTTTTCATGGTAGTAACAAATTAAGACTTAAAACAGATGGTAGATTATTACTGTGTCATGACCTCAAAATGTCAACTTCCTGTAGCAAACTACAAAAGCCATAGGCCATTCTCCAATTTCTCCGCACCTCAACCCCATGTTTTTTAGCATTCTCCAATGCACCTATTCAACTTGAACCAAAATTACTCCACCTTTCCCTCTAGTTCCCTTCCTGACCAGGAAAGTGAAACCTTGCATGAGGATATCCAAGCTCAAAGCCACTGTCCATATAAAATCTAGTCTTTATGGTTGGAAAATAAGATATTTTATCCTGTGGCTATTACCATTTCAGATCAGCATATGCAGACTAAAAGTATAGTGGACAGCTATTCGTCTTGGGAAACATCCTTCTATGTCTACTCATCCTTTTGAATGGTTAGGCATGCTATCTAATTGACCAACACTCAAGACTATTTCTTCAACTCGATTTGTTTAGTTATATGATCTTCACAAACATGAAAACACTCTTGTATTATAAGTAGCATACTAGGTCAATAACATTTAACATGTAAGCTAATCTTCAATGAACTACAAAGACTGTCCACACATTACGGATCTTAGAATCTGAGGAAGTACTACCTTTACTGCCACCATAGTGAGGAGCAGTGTCCCAGAACTCATCACGCATCTGCAATAGCTGACTTTTTGTTATTGGCTGAGGATGCTTCCAAGGTTTTGGCTTCCGGATTCTTTTCACAGCCCCTGTTTTATTAGAAGTTCAGGTTATTTTAGCAATTGTTTAAGCAAATAAATATTGAAACTGGATGTATAAACTTTCAAAATTAACTCTTTTATCTGACAAACTTAGAAATATGAATATACTATTGAAGATGTCAATCTCAAGTACACAAAGCAAAGATACTGCTTTTTCGTTATATTATTCTTCTTTCTATGTTTCTTCGTCGGTTTGCCAAACTATATATAACTACCAATTATCAACTACCACGATCTTCATTCAGTAATAACCCAGGATTATTCAAACAAGACCAAACAGGCAAAAAATGAAAGATAGCTCTTTTAACTTTCTGCTTTTGTTTGCAAAACAAATGTGCATCTCAAGAATGCTTGCATGTATTCCACTGCACACAAATAAAAGAGAGATTGATTTGAATATGGAATCTAAAAGTTCAACCTACCTAACGCTTTTTGCAATGTATGTCGTTCAAAACCAAGCCGGATGGGAATTGGTATTAAGATTAACATAAATCAGACATCCGAGAATATATCACCACCAGCACTTATACAGAGACTGGCTTCTTAATTTTTAGATTGAAAAGTTGAAAAACATTTCTAAAAAGCCCAAATCCAGCCAATAACCAAAATTTCATAATATCTCAGGTTAAGGTTATCCAAAACAGTGTCACTAACTCACTGTCACATTCATCTGGAGCATTGATTTTTGAAGAAATTTCCAAAAAAAATAATAAATAAGTTTTTTTCTCGTAATATATGAATAAAAAATCTTACGAATCACCTTTCAAATTTTAAGCAAGCTAGTCACCAAATTTGAAAGCTAATAATTAAAACAAAATTGAACAAAGACAAACCTAATACTCTGTTTGGATGATGAGAAAAACATCCCGAAGATGCAAAGAATTCACTAATTCGGCTTTGGTAGAACTGAGATTATAATTTTACTAAGCAAAAGAAAAAAGATATCATAATGTTTCGGTTTATTTTCTCACTTGCATAAGTTTCCTGAGCTTTCTGAGCCACCAAACAGAAGGAGAACCGTCGGAACAAATTAAAAAAAAAAAAAAAAAAAATCAAAGAGTGAGCTCACCGTCTCCTTTGGCGTGTGACGATCCAGCACAACCCATTACTTTGTTGCTCTCTCCAAACGCAATTAGGACTGGCAATTATATATATTATATAATATATATATATATATATATAGAGAGAGAGAGAGAGATAAAAACAGAAACTGAAAAAGAAAGAAAATTTACAAGGAAAGGAAACAAAACGACGGGCCTAAGACGTTGAAGGGAAGCTTCACTGAGACGCCAAGTCAAAAAAAAAAAAAAATAATAATAATAAAATAAAACCTTTGCACACTCTCGGAGCAGGCAACACAAAATTCCGGTGAATGTCCCTGCGGTTTTTCCGGTGAGAGGAAAAAATTAAAAAAAAGGGGTAAAATTAGGCCAAATTAGGCATTTTGGTTCTTTTCCTTTTTTTTTTTTTTTTTTTTTTGGGTTAAGATTTATTTCAATGATTGCTCAATTATACTATTTTTTTATATTATTATTATTATTTTTTTTAATAGAGAGAGAGGTGGATGGTGAAGCAGTAGTTGGCTGTCATGTTCGTTGTTCATGCGTAGTTTGTGGGTAGCTTCTTATTTTTCTTAAATGTTTCTTTTGGATATTTTTTATTTTTTTTTTTTTACTTTGATTTTTATTAATTATAATTTAATTTGAAATGGTATGAAAAGTCATTATTTTATCAATACTGGATTAGCAATACTGTTTATAAGATCACTCTTGAATTGGATATGTCAAATTCTAAATCTATATATATATATATATATACTAGAAATATAATAATTGGATCTATCAAAAATATATATTTAAAATATTTAACTAACCAAAAAAAATTTTGCTTTTTTGGATTGCTATGATAAACTCTGATATTTATAAAAAAGGAAAAAAAAACAAAAAAAAGTGAAAAAAATGCTCTTTTTTTTTTTTTTTTTTTTCTGGATTTGTATGATAAAGTCTGATATTTATTTATTTGGAATGTTGTATGGTTGGGAATTTGGATTGGATCAGCTTTTATAGTAGTTAAAGCTCCACGTTTTGTACGAAAGTCTTTTAAGCTTTATCTTACTTTCAACCTTCTCAGGTGAATCTAATTTCTATTCGCCAAAAAAAAGAAAAAAAGTGAGTCTAATTTCTTCCAACGCTAACCAAATTCAACTGGTTTTATTATTTATTTTGCGTACTATGATTTATTTTTTACAATATTAAAATTGAATCCAAATGTCCATTTATGAGAGGGCCAAAAATTGACTGTTTATGATTATATGAAGTATTTTGTTAAGAAAATTTGATTAATTCAAGTAGATCTGCAAAAACTAATCATAAAACAGCCAAGTAAAAAAATATTTAGCAACGCTTCCTCTTGTTTATTTATTTATTTTATTGCTATGAACCCTTTAGGTAAATTAAGCTCAATTTTATAAATATTGAAATTTTATACAAATACAACCCTCAAGACAGGGTTTGAGAAAGATACGTTAATCATGACCAAGATACACGTGATTATCACATGCACCAGGATTAACTAACTTGAACATGAACATTTCAACCATCCATCGTTTTTTTCCAGAACATCAATTTCATGGTGGTAAAGAAGATTTTGACATGCCAACACCATGCCTTAAAAGGCTTTTTGTCTAACAATTTACTTTTCCCATCTTGATTTATTTCTCAAAGCTCATAATTTACAATTTTAAGAATGAATCATTTAGCTTAATTAATATCATCAACTCTAACTACTAGGGTGACCAAATAGTTTACTTAAATAAATTTTCGAAGTGACATAGCTTTAATGATTGACTTGCTAATATAATCTATAATCTAAGTACATGAATGATGTGTTTTTTTCCCTTTTTACTTTATTTTTGGATATCATTGAATGAATTGAAGTCATAACCTCCCACATAGGATAGATGCAGAGATTGCCACCGCTTTTCCCGCAGGAACAATGCATGGATGACTAAGTAAATTTAATAAAACAAATGCATTTGCTTTAACCTAGACATTGAACAGTCACATCTTTTGTAGTTGATGCTCACAGACCAAAAATAGTCATTTTCTTTGGCTCAAGTAAAACAATCTTTAGCTAATCATCTTCTATAATTTTTTCCCTATAGCATACATCCTTTGATACGGAATAGTCAAACTGCAAAAACTAGATCAAAGAAGAAACATAGGATACATATTAGCTCAAGATTGGGCAAAACGCATTGCATTTGGCTGGGAGCCAAATTGTAGTTACTGGATGCAGTTTCATCAGTAACGATATGAATCATCCGGTCCATACCTATTCCTCATATTGTAATGATCAAACTTTGGATTGTCATAATTCACTGGCTTCATCTCAACAGGTTTCGGTTCTGCCCCTACTGCTCCAAAAACTACTTCTCCACTCTTTTCTCGCTGGCGATGCCTTGTTCTTTCTTTCATGCTCTTAGACCTGCTACTAGGAGGGACTTCACCAGATCCATAGAATTCTGCATATTCTTGTCGTTTCGAAGACCGATGCTTGCTTGATAAAGACAGATCCTTAAAACTATTTGACTTTATTTTTGGAGGCTTCATTTCCGAATATTTTTCACTTGCACTTGGAGTATGGGCCTGCCGAGTTTGAGAAAGGGTAGCAGGAGTACTTTGTCTCTGAGTTTGCTTTAATGGAGGTTCCGCTTCATCTTCGGGCATCGTAAGAGAATCTTTCAATGGTGTAATGCCTTTCTTGGGACCAGTGGATCTGAAACGAGATGGAATGAAGAAAAGAAAGCTGCCAACCAACGCTTCAAGACCAAGCTTAGATAGATCAATAATGAGCTGTCCAAAAGATGGCCATCCCGGTTCCTCTTTTGTCTTTTCCCCAACGAAAGTGGGTTCCTCTTTCCTAGGTTGCTCCTTTATTTCACTCTCAAACGGCTGCTGGTACAAAAGTAATGCTTTGGATTAGACCAAGAACCAAGTATGCATGTAGACCAGTAAAAGAAACTTTCAAGAACACGAAAACCAAAGAATTGTAGTAGAAACCCCACTCAGTATGTATTACATACTATCCCTAATGCAACCTGCTACAAGCAGTATATTTTTTGAAAACTTAAGGAGATAAGAAAAAGAGTGACATGTTATAGACTTATTGCAGTGAAAAAGCATTTTTCAGCCAGGAAGATTCGAGTAAAGTGAATGAATTTTTTTGGCCGGACTGTCATAAAAGGAACATGGGTAGTGATATTTCTATTTTCATATTTTACTGGATCAAAGGTGTATACCATCCTTGAGAAGAAAGAGGGCCCAAATCCCTGCTGAAGGATGCATGTAGCATACCCTACCAAGACAGCACCAACAACCAAAAGGATGTCTGCCAAAAGTTCCACAAAATGTCAGTCATCATACAATAGTGCAATCCCACATATAACATATATATATATATATATATATATTTATATAACGGAAATGGCAGAATATTGGGACTATGGACCTATGGTTTCTAAAATAATTCTTTGTACATCTGCATGGAACATCTAAATATGTTGTACAGTATAAGCAGACAAACTCTTAAAGCACATCAATGTACATCTTATAAGATCAGACTATCAGAGAACATAAAACCATTAAAGACTGAACAGAACAATATACCAAACAGATCATCTTTGAAATGCATTTGATTGAACTTGTAGGTTATTTATAGTGCTAGAAAAAAGGAGTCGAGACCAGCAGCAAGGTACACACATCAAAAGCAAAGATTGATATTATGAATGTCAATCTTCTAATTAGATTTCTCCATGTCATGACCTCGCCATTTCCAGCACTACAACTAACTGACCTTGGAGCGCAACCATTAGGGATATGCAAATTATGCTAAGAATGAGAATATGCATAATGTTCTAAGCAAGAGTAATACAATAGGGGTTAAAAAGATTCCAGAATGTAGAAAGAGTTAAGACAACCAAAAATATCTTCTCCTACACTCCAGTCAGCTATCCATGATATCCCTTTCTATTGCTATTTCCTCTCCAATGGTTGGTCAGGTGAATTGAAGAACATGAGTAGTTCCAGGTAGTTCATTTAATCTTATCAAGTAGACAGTTATTTTATAAATTTATTGCCAAATGCGAGAGTTATATTTAGGTAGGGATACTTAATATCTGGTAACTACAGTGCAGATTATGAGTACCATTAATCATCAATGAATAAATAAAGCAATTATTTCTCTAAGGGTTTAGATGCCAGGAAAAAAATTGCATAAAATAAACTACTTTCAGTTTCCTTTGACATGTATTTCCTCCTCAAGACTACATCTGGAGTTGGTTTCTTCCTATCTTGGATTATAGTTGTTAACTCCTAACAGAATAACTGAAGAAGAGTGTTGTTCACAAAGAAGAGTGTGACTGCATACTAGATAAATTGCATTAGACGCTATATCTATAGCCGTAACTGCTGCAACCATAAAACACCAAATTTTTTGCACCATTGATTAGAACAAATTAAAATTTAAATAAATAAAATTCATCAATTGAGAAACTCGCCTGTGGAAGAAATTGAATTGCTCTGATAATCACAATCCTCCTGGTTAAGAGCAATTTGCCGTAGAGCAGCATTCCCTCTGTCAACAACTAATAAAGAACAAGTAGGTCGAACATATACTATATCAAAATCATTTGAGAACTTGGCATCCTCGCTAGGTCCATCCCTATAGCCAGCTACATTTGATTTTCCACCAGCAATGGTTGTGACACCTGGCACAGATACATATTTGCAACATATTTTACTTAGCATTTGTTGCCCTTTAATAGAATCCATAATACAGGTCTGCAACTTTAACAGCCCAAATATTTTTCAATTATATTTACAACAACTCCTGTATATAGTTAACTGATTAACACCATGTTCAGCTACTTCATTATTTATGCGAAGAAAACAGGTGAGTTAGGTCCTACTCAGTTTGATGTCATACGCATATCTATAGGGTTTTAACTATAGTCATCCAATTAACACAAATTGCATATACCAGTTTCTCCGATTTTTCTGATGGCGAGATTCAATGTATCAGCAACATACACGTTCCCTTTATCATCCATGGTCACACCTTTGGGATGATTGAAACGTGCATCACTAGGCTTTCCATCTACATGTCCCGTGTAACCTTGAAATGATCCAGCAACCAATCTTGCCCTACTATCTGCAATAATAAAAATTGAAAGGAAAAGAAAAACAAATAAGAAAACAAAAGTACACAAATCAATCTTTACCACAAAGAACTTAAGCTAAACTAACAAACAAACCTATTACTAAAAACTAAAGATAATTATTACATACCAAGTAAACTAAACAAAACAGCTGAAAATGTTTCTGCTGAGTAGAATTTGAATTATTTTTTTCATCTTCCATCAACGGTTTACAGCAATGGAAGTAGAAGATTAACGATTAAGGCAATACTATTGCTAAGATAAGTTGTGAAGTGGAAACAAATCAATAAGTTTAGAAAACAAACTTGCATACATTGGGACAACGGTGGAGTGATGCGGACAATGTTGCTATTAACTGAATCAACTGCAAATAATTCGCCATCCTCAGAAACACGAATTTTGTAAGGAACCACTCCAATATCGTTTCCCTCCACCACAGTCTCAACTAAGTATCCATCCTCAAATTGAAGAACATTTCCATCTGTAAAACAAACAACATAGCGAATGGTACCAACAAATTAAAAAGTACACCCCCAAAAAAATGTAAAATGAATGAAAAATCTCCGAGCGAATTGACTGATAACAGTGATTTCAAGTAACCTGATTGGGGTGTTTTGGAGGACGACCTGGTCCATTTGAGAATAGAAGATATGTGTTTTATCAAAGGCCCTGAGCAACCACCATATAATTCAAATCAAATAATAATCAGAAAATGAAACATGTCCACTTTGGTAAACAGATCACATAAACACATCCAAAAAAAAAAAATAAAAAAAAATCCACAGAAATAAATTTAGTGAAGAAGCTTATTTCGAAATTAGCAGAATGAGCAGAACAAATGAACCACAATTAAAAGGAAAAGATCATGTGGGTATGTAAAAGAACTAATTCAAAGTGATTAATAAACTTAATACATGGCTAAGTATTTCAAGCAAAAGAAAATTAAAGAAAACAAACAAACCCATTAATTAAAAACACGAATAGATTCAAATCATTCGAGAAAAAAAAAATAGAGAGAAGAAAATGGCGTGTGAAAATTACCTGCAGGAGCAGCATGAGCTTGAAACCGTAGTGTATAACTGACAGCAAGTACTATTAGAGTGAGAAAGAAATGGGAATTTCTCATGGCTCACTGAAAAACCCAGGTTGAGAGAGAGGAAGAGATCAGAAACTTGGGTTTTGAAATTTTAAAAAGTATGAGTGGGCGAAAATCATGGGAATGAAGAAAAGAAAGGAATGGCAATGGCAGAGATTCACATTCTGTGTTTGCTTACCAACTAGCAGCAACTGGGTAGGGGGTCTGTTTGTTCTTCGTCAGCAGCAGTAGAACTTTGGGTTTGGGTGGAGCTTTTGTTTGCTTGGTTTTTGCTAGCCTGTGACGCTGCGTACACCTTCTTTTTCTACTTTCACACTTTCTCTCTCCACTTTGTATTTCTTCTTTTTCTCTTTTTTTTTTTTTATCATTTTTATTTTTATTTTTTCAAAAAAACTTTTTACGCAAAGCGAGTTTTTCAAGGAGGTAAAAAAGACAATATCGGTGGGGGTGGGAGGGCGGAGTGGGAGAGTTATCGTGTGCTTCAGTCATCTTCATACATTATCCTAGTTCTACGCCACGTTTCACTGAAAATTCATGACAAAGCCCCTTGTATTAAATACCATACTGGAAAATGTCATTAAACATTTTTTATTTTATTATTATTATTATTATTATTTTCTTTTTATTTGAAATCGAGAATTCAGTAAAATTAAAAAGGAAGGCATTACAATTACAATTAAGTATAGATCAAATAAGCTTCTTCCATATATTTTTCTGAATCATATAATCAACATACGAGGACAGTAACCAATTTGGTTACAGAAATCTATTGAAATAATTGATTGTTGTTGCCAATTAATACACACTGTGAACCAATCTATTAATTTTTTTAGGAATCTAAACAAAATTTAAACTTGTAAAGTTTGAACTAAACAAAATTTATTATTAAAAAAAGGCTTTCAAAGGTCCAATAAAGAGGGCTCTTTCTTTCCTATTTAAAGCATTAATCACTGTAAGGGCATCCATCTCAACAATCACCTTTGACCAACTATGCATATAAGCTACTTACATGGCCTTCCCAATTGCTTCTAGCTTAGCTACTTCAGGAATCGATATTTTTTGCTTGAAGGCATGAATATGCAATGTGTTTCCTCTATCATCACGAGCTATCACAACCAAATAGCTTCTATGATTTTTCACTTTGCACCTAAATTTAGTTTTATGATTCCGGTTGATGGGTATGTTCACCTGAGATTGTTCTACTCACTAGAATCCTCTTGCCCTTATCTAATCCTTCCTTCTCGATTTTGTGCTTCAATTAATTTTTTGGATCTACTTTTTATCAAAAGTGGTGAGAGGTCCACGTTCTTGACATTTCTTTCATGGTAAACTTGGTTTCTAAGCCATTACAGATGCTCAAGAGTGATGGCACTGAAAATAAAGAAATTTTTTTTATCTTACACATAAATTAGGAGCACTCCTACAGGATTGATTAAACAATTAATAAAGAACATCAGATCACTATATCCCATTGAATCCCATCTAAACCTCCATGGGCTGACAAATCATAACCTTCTCGCCACTTCACATTGGAAGAACACATGTATTTCATTCTTGACACAATTGTACTCATGTACACAGACTCCCCTTGCCCCTCTCTTCGTCAATTCTCCTGGCCACTAGATTCGAAAACACAGGAAAACATTTATCAACAAGTTTCCACAAAAAATAACTTTGCATCCACCTGCCCGAGAGCCGAATATGGGCTTGACGAGTCCACAAAAATGACTTCGGCCATCTTGACTGTGACCTGAATAGCACCCTCGTTAATTTACCAGAAAAAGAATAGCAATTACAATTACACTTTATATTATAGAAAATCATCATTTAAATCTTATTATCAATTTTAATAATTAAATGTTACCATAATTATATTTTTATTGTATTATTCAATTATAAATATTAATTTTTAATTTTATTTTGATATTAAATTATAAAACTTAATTAAAAATTGATAAATAAGTTTATTTTAATATATATAGAAAAGTTAAAGGAGATTAATAATATTTTAATCATGAAATCTAAATATAATTTTAACAAAATTAAAAAGGTTTAAGTTAAAGTTGCCAAATATGTACTAATGTTTAGGCTATAGATAAATAAAATATAAAAAAGTCAATTTAAAGTATTTGGTAATAACTAAACATTAGTTGTTTAAATAACAATCAGTTTATAGTGTTTGGTATTTATTTATTTATTTTTTTACATCTGCCTGTAGTTGGAAGCGAATTTGGGTTGGCCTTACCTCAATGGTCGAGCGCCACTACCCGTGCCTCAGTTGCACGGGGTTCGAATCAGCTGGGGAATTGGGTATAGGGGAAAAAAAACAAAAAAAAAAGGAATTTGGGTTGGCTACTCAACAAGAATAGTTATTGCCATCTAAACTGTGATCTCAACCATGTCTTAGTTATAGTTAAACTTTATATTATTGAAATTTTATCATTTAAATTTCATTTGTCAGTTTTTATTAATTAATTTTAACAATTAAAGGTTACCATAATTATATTTTTACAGTATTGTTCGATTATAACTATTAATTTATAATTTTAGCTGGGCCTTCAACTATAAAAGTTAGTTAAAAAAACCGATAAAAGTTAATAATGATTTTCCAAAATTATAAAATTTAAATGTAATTTTAGCAAAATTACAAGAATTTAAATGAAATTTGTCCAATACCGTACTAATGTTTCAAAACTCTAGATAAATAAACCATTATAAAGTCATTTTAAAGTATGCAGTAATTTCTAAAAATTAAGTGTTTGAGCAACAATATATGTAATATGATTGATTTATATGTTTTTAATAAAATATACTAAAATAAAAATGAAATTTGAAATGAAATATGCAATAATTTATCATATATATATATTTTTTTCATAAATGTAGGGAAATACAAAAAGATATGTGAAGTTGATAGTTTACGTTGCAAAATAAATCCCCACAGTTTAAGAATCACTTAACCAAAAAAAAGAAAAAAAAAAACTCAAAAGAGAAAAAAAAAAAAAAACTACATTATTAAATTATCATGACATATATATGTGCAACCATACTTAAATCAAGTTTTTAACCTTTGAATCACATTAAGAGCTGGGTTTTACAATTTTATTTATTAATCATAAAATCTCAACTCCTCAATAAAATTTTAATATATTAGTAATTTTATATTTTAAGTTTTAAAATTTTAAATTATAACTTTTAATATAATTTAAAAATTAATAAAAAATATCTAATATTAGAATTATCAGGTGATATGAGTTGACTATGTATGTATATATATTTATATATATATATATATATATACAAAATTTTTGCATGTAGATGATATATAACAGTAAGTGGTATTCTTTAACAAAAAAAAGAGAAAAAGAAAAAAAGAAAGAAACAGTAAGTGCCACATAATATTGATTAAAAAAAAACAAAACGTGCCATATGGTATAATAAACAAAATTAATATTCAATCAAAACAACGTTTAAATTTATCTGTAGGCTTGAGAATACATCTCCAACTCCCTGGTTCAATCAGGTCTAGGTATGTATGAAAATGCCACTGATATTTTAAATTTATAAATACATGAACAACTTAGTGGAAATAGGAAAAATATATGTTCCTTTTTAACATTTTTTTTTAATTATTATACACAATAATTTTGCTATAAATTGAAAACAAGATTAAAATTATTAATCCTCAGCAAAAATGAAGATGAAGAATAATATTCCTCAACCTGGAAAATTTTATTTAACCCAAGACCTATCAATGAATCCAAAAAACTTACGAGATAGGATAGTAGATAGTTTTTGTTCGATATATACACAAATATAATGAGTTAGAATATCTATTGTTTTAGCTACTAAACATTTAAATATTATCATCAATTTAAATTATTAAGAAGTTATTTTTGATATTATTGACGTATTATGAATTATATTTAATAATTTCATGTATCTTAATATTTTTTATTAAATTTATTATATTTTATATTAACAGGCCTTATAATGATTTTATATAGAATAATTTTTAATATTTATGAATTATTTTATTATCACTTGTATTATAATTGTTGTATTTTTATCTTATAATTTATATGTAAAAATTTACATTTTAAGTTATTAAATATTTATATTTTTTCTAATTTTATTGATATTTTTATAAAATTAATCTTTGATATTGGCATTTTTATCCCTGAATCTAGGTAAAATTTTTCATCTTTTTTAGTTTAAACTTTAGAATATACCGTAATCTATAAAAAAATAAATTCAAAAAACATTTAAATAATTAAATTATATATATTTATTTAGGATGAGAGTTTTAAATTTAGTATCATTATTTTATAAAATAGAAATTCAATAATTTTGTCATTAAAAGTTGTCCCAAAAATGCTCACATAAATAAATTTTAACATATATACCAATTAACTAAAGTAATCCCAGCAAAAAGAAAGAGTGCAATGTACAGTAGGGTGCATATTCACATCTTTATACACGTCGTAATTTATTATTACTCGTGATGCAGTAGATTCAAATAATATATTTATTCGATTCAATAATAAAATGGAAATATTACTTTAATGTAAATTTTTTTATACAAAAAAATATAAAAGGAAAAGAAAAATTAATCGGAAAATCCAAAATCATATTGCATTATTCAAAAAAAATAAAAACCCAGCAAAGAAACTTTTAATTACTAATCAATAAGGTACGTTTTTTGTTTTCTTTTGATGGTTAAAATCAGATGGAGACACCTTGAAAATTTATGAAAAAATAAAAAAAATACAAAAAAAAAAAAATCAAGCTAGGGTTCCTATTTTGGGCCATTTTCCTAGTATCCAAAATTAAATTCCATATCCAATAAAAAGGAAAAAAAAAGAAAAAAAGAAAAAAAAAAGGGGAGCATTTCTTTCAATCCAGGTCACTTTCTATGTCATACGTGTCGAACGATCATTGGGTTTGACCTCGTGGCGAAAAAGGCCCACTCGTTATCTGAAAAATGCACGCACTGTCTCTCTCTCTTTTTCATGTTTTGTATTGTATTTCTTAAATCTTAACGTCAAAGCCTGCAAGCCCTTGGTTCCCTTAGTTCTCCTTTTGGAGCTCCGTTCAGATCCAGAGCTCTTCCAAACCCAAAATTTCTCCCAAAAAAAAAAAAAAAGAAAAAAAAAACAAATCTCCGACCTTAGGGTTCTGATTTTCCCGTCATCAAAGCTTGTACGTTTACTTTCTGATCCCGATCCCGATTATTCTTTCTCTGCGATTTCATTGCAGTCGTTTCTCAGATCTGTTCATTTTGTTACTTTTTATTTTTTTTATTTTTATAAATTTGCATGTTTCTCTGTGGACGGATGCATGTGTTTGTATAATTTTGTTTGCATTGCATGCATTTGATTTGTGATGGATTCGAGTTAATCTGACTCTCTATGTGGGATGTGCTTTGTGTTTTTGACTTTTGTTTGGTGCGAAGTTTTTCAATCGTTTTATTAGCTGCGACCTTTGATCTTCTTGTGCCTGAATTTCATGTGGATGTAGATTTGATTTTTTTTTTTTTAATAAAATTTTTATAAATCATCATTTTAAGGAGGAGAATTGGAAACAAATATGGGGGATCTTGGCGATTCCTGTTTAGCAGTTTCAATACTCTAGTAAATTAAATCCTCTTCTAGGTTGTTGAAGCCCAATTTCGTGGACTCTTGAATAAGCACTAAAGATTTAATTTCTAGGAATTTTGCACCAGCCCTGTAACTGCATGGTACTTTTATCCCTTTGTATGATGCGGGAGGTCTTGGTTTATGAAATGTGCATCCCACAATTATGAGAAAATTTTGTGATGGGTCGTGGACACTTTTTTTTTTTTTTTCCCAACAAAACTAAGTTTCTGACATCTTGCAAATTGAAAACTTTAGGTGACAAAATTTTGCAAATTGAAAATCTGAGGTTTGAAATTGTTTTTAGGTAATGTTTTTTATCAAACTTTTCTTTTTATTTATTGGAAGACCGGTTCAAACATAGAAACTGGTTCTGGTTTTTGCTATGAGAAGTCCCTAAACTACATGCATGTTTCAAAATGGAGTTTTTTTCTTGGCTATCTCTAGCTTTCTGCATTAATTCAGTCATATACTGAACCATGGGGTCTGCATGTGTTTGATTCATTTTTCAAAATGGCTGTGTGCAGGTAGGATTAGCTTAGCTTGGACAAAGCAAGATGGGAGGTGGATTTCGGGTGCTTCACTTGGTCAGACCTTTCCTTTCATTTCTACCCGAAGTTCAGAGCGCTGATAGGAAAGTTCCATTCAGGGAGAAGGTCATCTATACCGTTATCTCTCTCTTCATTTTCTTGGTATGCAGTCAGCTACCTCTTTATGGCATACACTCTACAACGGGGGCAGATCCATTCTACTGGATGCGTGTCATCCTTGCTTCAAACCGTGGGACTGTCATGGAGCTTGGAATCACACCAATTGTGACATCTGGACTTGTGATGCAACTCCTTGCAGGATCTAAAATTATTGAAGTGGACAACAATGTTCGTGAGGATCGTGCACTCTTGTATGTATCTTTTGGGACCACATTTTAGTATCACTCTTTGCATACCATTTACGATATATAACAATTTATGAAGCTTGTGCCTTTAATGGAAATTTCTTTTCTAAACATAGTCGGAAAGGGCTCCCTTGCTTCTACTAGCAAGTGTCATATGATGATTTTTGAATTTTCTTCCAGAAATGGAGCACAGAAATTGTTGGGCATATTGATAGCTGTTGGTGAGGCGGTTGCATATGTTCTCTCTGGAATGTATGGAAGTGTTGGCCAACTTGGAGTTGGAAATGCCGTTCTTATCATCATTCAGCTTTGTTTTGCGGGTATCATTGTGATATGCTTAGATGAGCTTCTTCAAAAGGGTTATGGTCTAGGCTCTGGAATTTCTCTTTTCATAGCAACCAATATCTGGTGAGTTTTGTGCTCCATGAATCGTACTAATTTTTTACTTTTGTAGGAGTTTTTTGCATTGTTAGCGATACCGTGTATAATTCAGGTTTTATTTTATTTTATTTTATTTTATTTATTATTTATTATTTTATTTTATTTTATTTTTTTAATTTTATTTTTTGGGGATATTTTCTATTATTTCTTCTTGACTTGGAAAGTATTAAGAGTTTTATCTTTTGTATTCAGTGAAAATATTATCTGGAAGGCGTTTAGTCCCACCACTATTAACAGTGGCCGTGGAGCTGAATTTGAAGGTGCCGTTATTGCTCTGTTTCATCTGCTGATAACTCGAACAGATAAGGTTCGTGCCCTCCGTGAGGCTTTCTACCGGCAAAATCTTCCAAATGTAACAAATCTGTTGGCCACAGTCTTGATCTTCCTGATAGTGATCTACTTCCAAGGGTTCCGTGTGGTTCTGCCTGTGAGGTCAAAGAATGCCCGTGGACAGCAGGGTTCTTATCCTATTAAGCTGTTCTACACCTCCAACATGCCCATTATTCTACAGTCTGCACTTGTATCCAATCTCTACTTCATCTCCCAGGTAATGTTTTTTATGCATTTGTCTGGATGTGTTGGAGTCAACTTTTGTGCTTTACCTTTTTAACCATTTTTATTGTGCATTTACAGTTGCTGTACAGGAGATACAGTGGAAATTTTCTTGTGAATCTCTTGGGTAAATGGAAGGAATCTGAATATTCAGGTGGTCAATTCATTCCTGTCGGTGGTCTGGCTTACTATATCACTGCTCCTTCAAGGTAATTAGAAGTTTTCTCCTCTTTTTGAGGTTGGCTCTGAAAAATCGAAGTTTTCATTGATATTGGTATTATTTCTTGTCTGATTGGTTATGCATGGTAGCTGGTATTATCTTTTATCTGATCCTTGCCTCATTGTTTTCCTACCCATTTAATTGAAACTTTACTTTTTTGACTATTCAATTTTGCAGCTTAGCTGATATGGCAGCCAATCCCTTCCATGCTTTGTTCTATCTTGTATTTATGTTGTCTGCATGTGCACTATTCTCAAAAACATGGATTGAAGTTTCTGGGTCATCTGCAAGAGATGTTGCAAAGCAGCTCAAGGTATTTACTACAACTGAATTTTAGTTATATTATATCTTTTGCAACTTAGATAAACAACTTACTCTCTCTGGATGGAAGCAGTTTACTGCATGCTTGATAATTGCCTTGTGTGTCTCATGCTTTGCATGCATCTCCTTGGATTCCACTTAGTAGACTTGTCTCATATGCACCATTATTTTTTTTTTTTATTTCTTTTTTTTTTGGTGAAGTTTGGTGGTGTAACTAAAATTTGATTTATTGATTCCTAAAGTTTTACTGAAAAATGTTATTTAAACCAAATATATGCGATTTACAGTTGTACTGACATTTTCTTTATTGCAATATTGGAAATTGAAGCCATTTCATAGTTTCTTTATCCTCCAAAAAACTGAAGTTATGCTATTCACGCATGAATGCTGATGTTGGTCTGACCCTAAATTGAAGCCATTTGATACTTCTGATCCCTCAAAAATGAAGTTATGTAATTGTTCACACTAGTAATTTGTATCTAATGGTTATATGAAAAGAAATTGAGTTGGTTTGTCTTGTTTACTTCAATGTTTCTTGTGCTTATCCTTTAGTTCTCTCGTCTTTGGTTGTGTGATACTGTTGTTGCTACTCTGTGTTCGTCTTAATTATGTTTTCTTCCTCCTTCTAATTAGTACTTCTCCTCAGAAGTGTAGCATGTGCACAGCATCTAGTTTTATGGTCTGATTAGCTTGAAGTTCAAGAATTCTATACTTAAACGGTTGACACCAGGACATGCCCTCAAATGGCAGTCTATTCTTTGCCTTTTTCTTTGGTCTCTGAATCTCGTAACATCTGTTTCTTTGCGTATATTGGAACTTTAACTTTAACGCAAAAACACAAGAGGCATAATATGTACTCTATTAATGGAAATGTCATGTTATTTGTTTTAATTGTTTTTATTTTACATAAAAACGCATAAAAAAATGCATATTATTTCATTATGATATTTCGTTACATATTGCTTTTGCTAATACGCAGGAACAACAAATGGTGATGCCTGGACACCGTGAGTCTAACTTGCAGAAAGAACTGAACCGCTACATCCCTACAGCTGCTGCATTTGGAGGCATGTGCATTGGTGCACTTACAGTGTTGGCAGATTTCATGGGAGCAATTGGTTCAGGAACTGGAATTTTGCTTGCTGTCACAATTATTTATCAATACTTCGAGACATTCGAGAAAGAAAGAGCGAGCGAGCTTGGCTTCTTCGGTTTTTAATCTTATTAGACATCATGGTTTAAACATGCAATAGCTCCCTGACAATTTTTGGTGTAATGAGAGACGTAAGTTGGTCCAATTTAACACCAAGGGCTTCAAGCTCAAAGATTAGGGTAGTTTGTTATTACTGTCTTTATGAGAATTCGGATAATTTTTGATATTTTTGAACATATTGCTGTTTTTTTTTTTTTTTTCTCCTTTCTCCCTTCTGTTTATTTTTCCCTCTCTGATTTTAATTTTTAAATTACGTCTGGATCTATGTAACGTTCTAGATACTGTGAAGAAGGCAGAAGTTTAAAAGGAATAGACTAGTACTTTCCCATTCTCGGTTTGGGATTTTGGGTTTGTAACTGTTTTTATTTGTAGTCACAAAATTCGTAGTTGGATGAAAAAGTCTGCTGAAAGTAGAATCCTACGCCTAATTGGATTTGGCCTCGGATTCTCTTTTCACTGAAGACCACATTTTCATTCTTCTACATGTTCTCCATATTTTCTCTGTCATTGTCTGGTCAATGGCTGTGAATGTAAGAGTTCACGGAAACTTAACCAAGTTGTATTCTAACATTAAGATCGACTTCCATTTGAAACGGAGCATTAAAAAGCAGCTCCGAACCGACGATGGAGTCATGGTTTCGGTTTCTGAATATTCTGTAGCTTATGAAAAGCCAGCTTCAGTGGTTATTATTTTTTATTATTTATATCAAAAATCAATAATATTTTTATAAATATTTTCATATTTTAAACTATTAACATTTTGATTGATACTCGAACTTTGATTTACGATTTTGAAGATGACACTGATATATGTACTATCTGTTAAAAATAATTAATTAGTAATTTTAGGACTACTGGAAGCCTTCTTGTTTTAAAGTAAGGTAACTTTTAGACATCTCTAGAACCTGATGTTGGATAAAAGTAGAAATCTCTATTACCGTACACTTGGTCATCAAGTAAAGGCCGAGGTCGCAGTCGAATTGATAACTGCCATGCTTCTTTATTTATCTCTATTCATATTCGAATGTGATAAACAACAATACCAATAATTATCAAAATTCCTATTCAAGTTTGAATGTGACATATAGCAATGTCGATAATTACTAAAAAAAATAAAAAAAATTAATATTTGTCGCAGTAAAGAAATTGTCAGTAGGTGTTTTCTAGAAAGCTAAAATTTAGCCACAAAATGTATGTCGGTTGTATCTAGTCAACTAAACCACTAAATGCCAAAGTAGAAGTAAATCATTGCTCCTTCCAATTTCACTCTCTGTTCGCCTTTTATAAAAATACCCTTTATGTAAATTTATCCTAGATTAATTTTAAAACCATATAAAGGGAAGTAAAAATACTATTATTTTATATTAGCAATAGCATTTTAAAAAAAATGCTATAATTAAATGACATTTGTTGCAATGCCTCCTTCACTATCAGACATATATCCAATCTTCCATTTAAAATGAGCTTTCGCTTGTAACCAATTATTCAAGAATTTTGGTAGTAGAGCCTTATGCTAAAATAGCTTGCTCTAATCCTTCCTTATTTTCAGTCATCTATTTTTGGAGTTTACTGTAATTACTTATTTTCCTTTCATCTCATGCAATTTTTAATCTCCATATTTTACTTTGGATGAAAAACTTTCATCAATCTTCACAAGAAGTTGTCGATAACCTGTTTACAAAATCGGTGCAATTATTATTTGAGTATCAAATGTTTTTTTGTTCTTGTTTAACAGACATGAATAACATATTTGATTTTCTTTCAGCTTTTTAGAACAGTAATTTCATATATTTTTTTAATGTTTTTATAGCAATAATCTATTTTATAAATGATTAGAGATTTTGCATTTAATGCATCTGAAATGATAATCTTTTTGACTCATATCCATATCTTTTGCAAATAATGCATTAAATTTTTTGTTCATTCTTGTTCTTTTTCTATTATCCATATAAATAAAATTTGTGAGGGATGTATCTATGGAAAAAAAAAAAATATACATATATATATACAGATTGTCATTTTTTAAAAATGTTTGGAGAGCAAATGTAGAGTTGGTATATTTTCATATTGTGGACCAACTCAAATTTCATCATTGAATGGAGAAAAAAATATTTCCTTTTATTTGTTAATGACTATAAATGAATGATGAAGATATATATTTTTAAAGAAAAGTCAAAAGTTTATTCGATCTTCCAGCAACTTAAAGCACTTGTAGAAAAGCATATTGGTAAATCACTAGAGACATTCTGAATAAATTGTGGTGGAGAACTCATCTATAAACCCTTAAAGGATTATTACAAGAAAAACAAAATTCAAAGACAACTCACCGGTTGTCATATTCTACAGCAAAATGGAGTAGTGAAATGTAAAAATATACCAATTGCAAAAATAACAGAAGCACTTTAAAGGAGAAATGCTTTCTAAACAACTATTGGATGGAAGCATCCAACACTTCTATCTACATCTAGAATAGATCTACTACAAAAGTTATGAATAAAACTCCATATGAAACATGGTACAAATGAAGGTTTTAGTACAATTTTTAAGAGTATTTGGATACATAGTTTATGTATATGTTCCTTCACAATACAAGAAAAATTTCAGGAAAAAGGAAAAAAAAAATATATATATTCATTAGTTGTAGTAGTAAGTAAAAAGGTTACCGATTATGTAATCTAAAAACAAATAAATTGGTAACTTATAAAAATGTTATCTTTGACAAATCTGTAAATGGAGTTGAGCAAACACTCGTCAAATCCTTAGTCAGTCTACGACTCAACTCTAAGCACAAGGTATCAAGAAGTTTCAAGCACATTCCAAATAGTGGATATATTTTTGGATGATGGATTACCACCAAGAAGGTATGCTTAGTCAAAGAAATTTACGAATCTATTAACATGGCATTTTCATTTTAAAATTTTGAAGAAGCTGCAAAGAAAGATATTCGGATTAAAGAAATGAAGAAATTGCAAATCATTGAAGAAAACAATAAATAGGATTTTCATTGAAGAAAACAATAAATAGGATTTGATTTATATACCTGAAGGCAAATACGTTATTGGCTCAAAAAGGTTTACAAAACCAAATACAAAAAATATGGAACAATTTAGAATACAAAGCACAGCTAGTTGACAAAAGTTATTTACAATGTCAAGAATTAACTTCAACATGACATTTGCACCAATTGCTTGAATGAAAACTGCTAGAATTGTTTTAACATCAACTACCCAAATGAAGGTGCCAGATTATCAATTTGATATCAAATCTGCCTTTTTAAATGGCAAACTCAAAGATGAAGTATATGAGGAGTAATCTTTGGATTACAAAAAAGAAAACAAAGTTGCGTGGTTAAAAATGGATTATATGGACCAAAGCAAGCACCACAGTCTGGAACAACAAAATTGATTTATATTTTTGACAAAATGTATTTCAACGGAGTTTAAGCAAGCCTTTCTTATTTGTCAAAAGAGAATGTATGCAAGATATTCTCATTGTATGCTTGTATATGTTGATGATTAGATTTATACGGGTACTAGCCAAAAAATGGTGGAAGAATTTAAAAAAGTACAATGATGATAAATCTTGACTTGATGAAATATTTTTTTAGCATTTAAGTTCAACAAGAACAAAGAGAAATATTTATTTCTCAAGAAGAATATTTAGATGATCATCTTAAACAGTTTCGCATGAATGATTGCAAATAAGTGTCTATGCTAATGGCATTAAATTAGAAATTGGGAAGGACTATGTTGTAGAGAAACTTGATACAAAATATACAAAACTCTAGTTGAATGCTTGATTTATCTAATAAATACTAGACCAGATATTATTTTTGGTGTACATTACATTTCTGTATTCATACATGGACCATATAAAAATCACTAGATTTTAACAAAGAAAATTCTTCACTATCTACAAAGTATCAAAAAGTTTGGAATTAAATATGCAAAAAAAGCAAACATGCTCATTAGATACACAAATAGTGATTGGGTAGGCTCAATAGATGACCACAAAAACACCTTTGGATATTTATTTTGCTTAGGACAAAGGCAATTTCCTAGTCATTAAAAAAGCAAAGGATCATTGCATTATTTGCAGTAGAAGTAAAATATATATCAGTTACATATGCAACATATAAAGCAGTTGATTCAGAAAGATTTTATCAAATATACAATACGAAGAAACTGCTTCAAAAATTATCAAATGCGACAATATATTTGCAATTGCAAATGATAAAAAATCCAATATTCCAAAGATGGACAAAGCACATTAATTTTTACACCACTTCTTCATTTATTTGATCGAAAAAGAAGAATCCAATTTGAATTCATCACTACAAATGAGCAACTAGCTGATAAGCTTACAAAATCGGCAACAACAGAAAAATTTGAAGATTTCAAAACCTTTCTTAAAATTAAAAATTAAGAGGAGTGTTAAAAATAATTAATTAATAATATTAGGAGACCATTGAAATACTTTGTTGTCTTGAAGTAACTTGTAGACATCACTGAAACTTGAGGTTAGATAAAAACAGAAATCTCTAGAAACCAATACTTTGTCGTTAAGTAAATATTTGTGGCTCTAAAGATATTATCAGTAGGTGTTTTCTAGAAAGCTAAAAATTAGTGACAAGATGCAAGTCTGCAGTGCCTAGATCTTTCATGGTGACGAACCATTTGATGTCTACATACAGGCTTGAACACTAAGGCAAACGAAGCCATTAAGTGCAATAGTATAAGTAAATCATGACTTTTCCCAATTACACTTTCGGTCCATCTGTCCTTCTTTCATAAAAATACCCTTTATTTAAATTTAGCCTTCTTCACTTCACTATCAGTTTCAATACTCAAGCCCCCATTTAAAATAATCTTCCGCTTGTTACCAATTACTGTACTTATTTTCGATTTGTACCACAACATCCAGTTGCATAGAGGCAGATCATATTCAGGCACTCCTTTCTCTGCATTAAATATTTCAACATAACAAATTCAAGGAAACAAAATAATTACACAAGGGCATTAATTAGTGGTGTCCTAAACAGACACTAAGAGCATATCTTCAGCAGCTTTATCTTGTTGCTCTGCTTGGTGCTGCTACTTCGTTAGTAATTTGGTGGACATGTTGAAGTTTCCCTTATTGTTTTTCATGGCAGCTTGTGATTGGCTAGCTAGAGAGGTGAGAATAAAGATCAAGAAAGTGAGCAGAAGCTAAAACCCTAAAAAGGAAGCAAGAGCTTAAGACCTACTAGATTAATTAAAAAGTAGTATTTGGGCACGCGAATAAATGGCATGGGTGAACTTTGTTTCATGATATATATATTTTGATTTAAAAATATTTTAAAAAATAAAATAAATAATTTTTTTATGAAATATAGTTTTTAAAATGAAATGAGATTTTTATCACTAATTACATAAAAATAAAATCACAACCATAAAAACAGAAGATTTTAATGCCACAAAGCAACGTCTTCCTCCAACATTGAAGCAAATCCGTCAGTCCTCTGTGCCGTGTAGCAACAATTGGAGTGTATAGAAAAGTTAATTGTAGCTAGGAAAGGAATATAGGAAAGCGTAAATTTGTAATTCCATTATATTGTAAGTCCATAATCTGTCAATCTGTAGACATAAATATTACGAAAGCACAATTATACATTTTAATTGTAATGTTGTAATTTCACATTCTAGTCTATTAGCATTGATTTTATAGCTATTTTTTTTTAATAATTTTAAATGTAGTAAAATATGCACAAAATTTATTTATTAAACAATACATTTTAAAATATTATTGATTAATATATTAATATAATTTATGAATAAGTAAATAAAAAATAAATTAATTAAATATTACTTCATTAGTAAATAATTTTTTTGAAAGTCATTTATTAAATAAATTGGTGATATTTTGACAACCTTTAACACTATTATTTTTTTGATAAATATATATATTTATGGTTTGATAATTACTAGAAACACAAAATGAAATGGAAACCATACAAAACAACAAAATCAAAATATCTTGGTTACACTAAAAAATAAAAATAAAAGCAAAAATGTATTAGGTGCGTAAAATATCAATATTGCAATACGAAGATTTGAATAAAATTAAATTAGTGTGTGAATAGGTTCCATCCTACAAGTTTGAACTTTTAGTGAAAATGGTACTTAACATGGTACTTTGTGGGCCGGATGATGAAGTAAGCCATGGATTCAGAATGTGCGGATGTATCCCACACGTCAAGGTGTTCGAACAAAGTGCTTCCCAAGTTGACAATCACTTCTAGTGCTTTTTTACCAAAAGAATTATTAAAAAAAAAAAAAAAATCACAAAATAACTATCTGAAATATTTCTGGTAAATTTTGAAGTGTTACTGAAGGGGAAAAAAAAAATCATTGTTTTCTTAAAATTAGCATCATAACCTTTTAACATGATAACTAGCACTTCCTAAAACACCAATAATTACTTTGCAAAATGGAAATCGTGCTTCAAGTTTAGCGGGATTAGTGAGACCCCTCTACTTAAGACACCTTGATTTCGCAACCTTACCATTTTCTTTTACACTCGGATATTTTGACCATATACTTTTCAGCATGCTGAGTTCCACTTCCAACAGTTCAAATCGCTAACTCATAATTATGATCAACAAAATTGCAATGAGCTCAGTCGCCCTGGAAGACTAATAAGCAAATAATCACATCAGAGAAATTTGAATCCCAACAAAAGTAAATAATTAAAAATAACACTAAACTTCCACTAACAGGTTATATTCAAGTGGATTTGATTTTTTTTTTTTCCCAATCAAATTACCCATAATTACTATTCTAAATAAAGAAGAGATGTGTTTCAAATTCATAAGGTTATAATAATATGAGTGTAAATGAATAAAATTCTCATCACCTCTATACAAAGAATCAAATCCTACATCTCGAGGATAAATCTATTTTCATTCATTCGCAAGTATATATATATATATATATATATATATATATATATGCATATATAAACATGCTATAGGAAGACTGATAAGCAAATAATTACATCAAAGAAATTTGAATCCCAAGAAAAATAAATAATTAAAACTAACACTAAACTTCCAGCTAATAGGTTATATTCAAGTGGATTTTTTTTCTTTTCCCACTTGCCATAATTACTATTCTAAATAAAGAAGAGATGTGTTTCAAATTCACAACGTTATAATAATATGAGTGTAAAATGAATAAAATTCTCATCACCTCTATACAAAGAATCAAATCCTACATCTCGATGATAAATCTGTTTTCATTCATTCGTAAGTATATATATATATATATATATATATATATGCATAAACATGCTATAGTAGATGAACAATGCCTTGTTTTTAAAAAGATAGATGCATAAATAAATTTACAGATTTATGTTTCTAAGGATAAACATTTAGGGGGTGTATTCAATTTAAAATTTAAAAGAATTTAAAAATATTTAAAAATTTAGAGATATCTGATTGAAATTTTAAAGGAATCTATATAAATTTAATTATATTCAATTCAAATTTTAATAAATTTTATAAAAGTCCATTAAAATATAGGTGTATTCAATTATAATTTTATAAAATTCTTTTAAAATCTATAGGTATTCAAAAGGTCATTAATTTTAAAAGATTTTAAAAAATATTGAATTTTAATATATTTGAAAGGATTTTAAAATAAAATTGTGAAGAAAATTGTAAATACGAAATCCAATCTTCACTTCAAGATTTCATTGGATTTTTATAAATGTTTTATGAACTCTATAAGATTTCATAACAATCCATCAAATCTTTTAAAGTTTATAACTCATTTTAAATCCATTAAATTTTAAATTGAATACACCTTTTAAATTTTTCTTATATTTTTAGACATCCTCACAGCTAATCGTCCTCTTCAGCAAAATGAAATATTATATATATATATATATATATCATTTTGATTTTTCAAAACAAAATCTTTCTGCTACACTGATGATCATAAAACAATCAAATCTACATGTAAGGCTGGAATGACAGCTCAAAGTTAAATGTAGAACCCCTTCAAGCCAATACGGGAAACAAAGTTATATGGATATGTTAATCTTTTCTTTTATTTTCTTCAAGAAAAAGAAAAAAAGAAAGACAGAACATTTCATTTCACTGAAAGAAAACAGAAATAAGAACAAAAACCAAAGAAGTGCAAAAATTAGAAAAACGCCTACTTTCAACTAGCCATATATCTAATTAAATAACGACAACAATCCTCCAAACAAAAATTTAGCTAGCATCAGAAAATTAATTAGAATATAAATCCGACTTCCCATTATAACTTAATATAGTATCTAATTTGTCATGATAAGCAGTCTGGTTTATATTCCTTGAAACCATGCACCCAATTAAACAAGATATCTTCCTAGAAAAAAGAAAAAGAAAAAAAAGCAGCGTTCAAATGCTATACAATTACATATATATATATATATATATATATATATATATATATATTTATATGTAATTGTATAGCCTTGACAAACCACTTGTTCCATTTCTCAAACGAAGCAAAGTTCAAAGCAAAACCAAGATCCATAAGCTCAATCATTTATACATATGAAGTAGCTGTTAATTAATTATATATCCTAAGAATTCCCAGCAACCAACCCCAGAAAGCTGTCTCTCTCTTTTATACGTACGTAAAATTACTAAATATATATATATATATATATCTTTTAAAAATCTCTTCAACAATCTTATGATCTTTGTAAGCCAAATACTACGTAAATTTTTAATGAATAACCAAAAAATGATAAAATATTTAGCCCACTATCCAGTATATGTATAGCTCCACCGAATAAAGATAATGCTTTGGTTATGATGAGATAAACAGCCACACCACAATGTTTTGATGAGACAAGGAAAACAATGATTCATCATATGTGCCTTCCATTATTTTTTGTTTATTTTGTTTATGAATTCATATTGTAGTATATACATTTCCTTTTTATCCAAGCAATCATAATCTAAATTCCCTTCTAGGGTTCTAGCAGCTACTACTCCATCATATATATATATATATATATATATGTGTGTGTGTGTGTGTATGTTGTGAGCTTGAAACACATGATAGAACAATTAAAGCACTTGCGTGCATGTTCATCAAGTTCTTAAAAGATGTTGAAAATTACCATATTTTTCCTTCAACTACTTTTCCTTCGTAATTGTTCATTACAAGCAACGGCTGATGAAGGATTACAAGAGCAAAGCAACTATCAAACTTTCATCGTTTTCACCAAGAAGCCAGCGGCTGGAGTTTCGTTGCAGAATTGGTATCAAACGTTTTTAACATCAACAGCAACTATAGCCACAAACTCAAACCAACAGCCTCAAATACTCTACGCATATAGAAATGTGGTCGCTGGTTTTGCAGCAAGATTGACAGCAGACCAAGTGAAAGCCATGGAAGAAATGGAAGGCTTTCTTTCTGCTCAACCTGAAAGGATATTCCCTTTACATACTACTCATACTCCCAACTTCTTGGGTTTAACCATAAACCGAGGATTGGGATTTTGGAAGGATGATTCAAATTATGGCAAGGGTGTGATAATTGGCGTTGTGGACACTGGAGCTTTTCCTGATCATCCTTCGTTTAGCGACGATGGTGTTCCTCCTCCACCGGCTAAATGGAAAGGCAAATGTGAATTCAAAAAGACAGAGTGTAATAACAAGCTAATTGGGGCAAGAGGTTTACGAAGTTCCAATACATCTGAGCCACCATATGACAAGGAAGGCCATGGAAGCCACACAGCAAGCACAGCTGCTGGAAACTTTGTGAAAGGAGCCAATGTGTTTGGAAATGCTCAAGGCACAGCAGTTGGCATTGCTCCTCATGCTCATTTGGCCATTTACAAAGCTTGTGCCGAGAGAAGTTGTAAAGAGACTGACATTTTGGCTGCAATTGATGCTGCTGTTGAAGATGGTGTGGATGTTCTGTCCATCTCCTTGGGCGATGGCAAAGTCCAGCAAACACCTTTCTATAAAGATACAATCGGATTGGCTGCGTTCACCTCAATCCAAAAGGGAATTTTTGTAAGCTGTTCAGCAGGGAATGCAGGTCCTGAATATAAAACTTTATCCAATGAAGCTCCTTGGCTTCTAACTGTTGGAGCAAGCACCATTGACAGAACCATAAAAGCAACTGCAAAGCTTGGAAATGGAGCGGAATTTGATGGCGAATCACTTTTCCAACCTAAAACTTTCAATCCCAAATTGATACCTCTTGTCTATCCTGGTTCGAAGTGGAACATATCTGCTGCTCTTTGCGACAGGGGATCTTTGAGCAACACCGATGTGAAAGGGAAAATAGTGTTGTGCGAGAGAGGTGGGATGATACCAAGAATTGCAAAAGGAGAAGAAGTGAAAAATGCAGGTGGTGTTGCTATGATTCTCATGAACGAAAAGCGTGATGGTTATAGCATCTTGGCGGACCCTCATATTCTTCCTGCAACTCATGTGAGTTATGAATCCGGATTGAAGATCAAGGCCTATATAAATTCGACCCGAGATCCAAAAGCAACAATCTTATTCAAAGGAACTGTGATAGGAAAATCAACCATTGCTCCATCAGTGGCTTCCATATCATCAAGAGGCCCAAGCAAGGCAAGTCCTGGAATCTTGAAACCGGACATTATTGGTCCCGGAGTCAGCATCCTCGCTGCGTGGCCTGTTTCAGTGGATCACACTCACAGTAACATTTCCACAATGAGAAAATCGACATTCAACATGGATACAGGAACTTCAATGTCTTGCCCTCATCTAAGCGGCGTTGCCGCTTTGCTCAAGAGTTCTCACCCAGACTGGTCACCTGCAGCCATTAAATCAGCCATCATGACCACCGCTGACGCAGTCAACAATGTCGGCAAGCCTATTGTTGATGAAACATCTTTCCCAGCAGATGTCTTCGCCGTCGGTGCAGGCCATGTGAACCCTTATAAAGCAAATGATCCTGGGCTTGTTTATGATAGTGAGCCGGATGATTACATTCCTTATCTTTGTGGATTGAACTACACAGACAAAGAGGTAGAGATCATTGTACATCGCTCAGTTAAGTGTTCTGAAGTGAAAATCATAGCGGAGGCACAGCTGAATTATCCTTCATTTTCTGTGCTATTGAGGTCTAAGAGTGTGAGTTTGACGAGGACTGTGACAAATGTTGGAGAGGCTAAATCAACTTACACTTTGGAGAAGTCTGTGCCTCCAGGAATAGGCATCATTGTAAAACCAGAAAAGCTAGTATTCAGTAAGGTTAACCAGAAGGCTACGTACACAGTGAAGCTTATCCCGCAAAGTGGTGCCAGGAAGTCTGGTCGAGTGTTTGCTCAAGGGTTTTTGAAATGGGTCTCCGATAAATATTCGGTTAGAAGCCCATTATCTGTTACATTTGTGTGAAATTGGGCCACTTTATCTCAGAGTAAAAACTACACTATCTAGTATATGTTTCTACGTCTGTTTCCTTTAATTTTGTGCAAAACAGCATAAAGTGGAATAACATTATGCATATATATTATAAAAAAATGATGTTTAAATTTTGAAAATTTCAATGATTTTGACCCTTATTTAATAATTAAACACAAAAAATAAAATTATGAATATTAACTAATAATTAAAAAAAGTTTAGATAAAAAGATAAAATTTATTATTTAGTCTATTATAAATTTAACCCATATTGATCAAATAAAAATATATTTATATTCTGGAAAAACTTGTACACAACGGTGGCGCTGTGTCATCGTTTACCGCTTCTATTAATCATATGCTGTATCAAGTCAATCATTTATAGTGATGTGCAATATTATATAATAATGAAATAAAGTATATTAATTTTATAAAATATTTATTGAATATCCATTTATGAGAGGTCCATTTTGCTATATTATCTTATCAAAATGTTTAGATAAAATAATTGATATTTGAGTTATGTGTTTTAAAATATAATTATTAAAAATTATCATTGGTCCCAAATATTTCATTTTTAACTACTTTTTATCAATTTGTTATATGCGAATAACATGAATACATAAAGAAAAATCTAAAATCTATTTTTCACCGCCAGTGATCATCATTGTAATATAATTCATATGGTCGTTTGGTTATTTAATTGGCCAATTTAGTTTAAAGGTGTAAAACAATTAAATTCAGCTCACTAACAAATTATCTTACATATGGATGATGATGGTGATAAATAGAAAAATTCAACCCTTGCAATGTGTATGATTCTGCTTCTAGAAATAAATACTACCATGGTAAAATGGTTAATTATAGCCAGCCTGAGAATATACTGGCAAATTTGACAATCTTTAGATGGAATAGTATAATTGTTTTTGGATGTTTGGCAATCATGCTTCACTCGTTTGTTTTTTTCCGCTTTAATATTTAGTATATACTTTCTTTTTTTGAGTTTTACGAGGACGGTGACAAATGTTGGAGAGGCTAAATCAACTTTGGAGAAGTTTGTACTGCCAGGAATAGGCATCGGTGTAACACCTGAAAAGATAGTATTCGGTGAGATCAACCACAAAGCAACATACACAGTGAAGTTTATCCCACAAAATGATTCCCAGACGGATGGTAAACTGTTTGTTGAAGGATATTTGAAATGGGTTTCGGGTAAGTATTCTGTTAGAAGCCCAATATCTATCACATTTGTATGAAATTGGGCCATTTTATTAGCACAGAATAAAAGCTACTTTGATACCCTCTTAACCACTTATAATTATCTTTTGACCTTTTTTTATTTATTTTTTATTTTGTGAGAAGTGTCCAATGAAAAATGGATTTTTTTTGGATAGGGAATTAATTTGTATGTTATATGTTGTATTCGGATCCTGTCCCATAGTGGTGATCGTAACGTGATGACAATTGAAAAATAATTTTTCTAAAAAATATTAAACTTGCTGTCGGGTGATTGAGTTAAAGCCCCAATGCCTATATATTTGAATTAAAAAAAAAAAAAAATTCCGGTAAAAGGGCAAAATTATATTTGAGAAAAATTAATAAAATTCTGTTACATATTATTATTAATAATAAAAATAAAATTCTATGGCTACCGATGTTCATCATCATTGTTATACTACTTTCAAATATTTTGTTACAAACAAAAATATCTGATCCCCCTATCCGGCAGTATATAGTTCTGGCCATATATAGTAACGATGAATGCATGATGATCTTGCTTGCATGTATATGACCATCAAGTATAAATTTTTTTTAATCTTATTTTTTATTTTTTTATATTTTATTTTAAGCTGCTTTCATACTTTAGCTTTTAATAGTGCGACCACTTTGAGGTGGGAAATTTTTTTTCTTTTATCCAATAATTATGGCCCGTCTTCCCACTGTTTTGACATGAGCCACATGGTGAAACAGAGTAAATTGTGAATTTAATAACCTGTAGATGGAGAATTCACAAGGCAGAGCTTTGGAGATGATCATGTTTCCCCTCGGATTGGTTCTTGTTCTAACATTCTCAACAGCAGCTGCCGAAGAACTTGAACCAGTTAATTTCCTGACAGATGAGGTCCAAAGCATCTCGCAAACTTATATCATCTTCACCGAGAAGCCCGAGGCTGCAGGGGCTAATTCTCTACAGTATGAAGATTTAAACACTTGGTATCAATCATTTTTACCCACTTCCGCAACTCCAAACCAGCAAAAACCTCAAATTGTCCATACATATCGAAACGTGGTGAGGGGTTTTGCAGCAAGATTGACAGCTGATCAAGTGAAAGCCATGGGAGACAAGGAAGGTTTTCTGTCTGCTCAACCTGAAAGGATGTTATCTTTACAAACTACTCACAGTCCTAAGTTCTTGGGGTTAATGAACCAAGGATTGGGATTTTGGATGAACGGTTCAAATTACGGTAAAGGGGTGATAATTGGCATTGTGGACACTGGGATTTGGCCTGATCATCCTTCATTTGGAGACGAGGGTGTTCCTCCTCCACCTGCTAAATGGAAAGGGAGATGCGAGTTCAAGGAGACAGTATGCAATAACAAGCTAATTGGAGCAAGAAATTGCGTCCATGGTGGTGCTGCTACTTTGTTTCCCTATGAGGTCGGCCATGGCACCCACACATCCAGCACGGCTGCTGGAAATTTTGTGAAAGGTGCCAATGCGTATGGAAATGGCAATGGCACGGCGGTTGGCATGGCCCCTCATGCCCACTTGGCCATTTACAAAGTTTGCTCTGTCAAAGGTTGCAAGGATGGTGACGTTTTAGCTGCAATTGATGCCGCGGTTGAAGATGGTGTGGATGTGATCTCCATCTCCATGGTCTATAATCATGCTAATTACAATCCTTTCTATGAAGATACAATTGCAGTGGGTGCACTTGGCGCAACCCAGAAGGGAGTTTTGGTCAGCTGTTCGGCTGGGAATATTGGATATGAACACAAAACTTTATCAAATGAAGCTCCTTGGATTCTCACTGTCGGAGCAAGCACCATTGACAGAACCATAAAAGCTACAGCAAGGCTTGGAAATGGAGCCGAATTTGATGGTGAATCTGTTTTCCAACCTAAAGATTTCCATCCTGTATTGTTACCTCTCGTCTATCCAGGTTCAAATGGGAACCGATCATCCGCTTTTTGCGAAGATGGATCATTGAGAAACATGGATGTGAAGGGAAAAATAGTTTTGTGTGAAACTGGTGGACGGGTCTCAAGAACTGCAAAAGGATATGAAGTGAGAAGTGCTGGTGGTGCTACTATGATTGTCATCAACAGAGAGCAAGATGGGTATACCACTTTGGCAGAAGATCATGTACTTCCGGCAACTCATTTGGATTATGCTTCTGGGTTGAAGATCAAAGCCTATATAAATTCAACCCAAAATCCAGAGGCCACAATCTTATTCAGAGGAACTGTGATAGGAGAATCATCATCTGTTGCTCCAGCAGTTCCATTCTTCTCATCAAGAGGCCCAAGCAAAGCAAGCCCTGGAATTTTGAAACCAGACATTATTGGTCCGGGTGTCAGCATCCTAGCTGCATATCCATTTCCATCAGACAACGACATTGCCACAAGGGCAAAATCAATGTTTAACATAATGTCAGGAACTTCAATGTCCTGTCCTCATCTCAGTGGCATTGCGGCTTTGCTCAAGAGCTCTCACCCTGACTGGTCACCAGCCGCCATTAAATCTGCCATCATGACTACCGCTGATGTTGTTAACCATCATGGCAAGCCCATTGTTGATGAAAAGCTCTATCCTGCTGATGTCTTTGCCATTGGTGCAGGCCATGTGAACCCTTCGAAAGCAAATGATCCTGGTCTTGTTTATGATATTCAGCCGGACGATTACATTCCTTATCTATGTGGATTGAAATACACGGACAAACAAGTAGAGGTCATCACAAAACGCAGTGTCAAGTGTTGTAAGGTGGAAAGCATAGCAGAAACGCAGCTGAACTATCCTTCATTTTCTGTGATTTTGGGGACTGAGAGTCTGTGTTTTACAAGGACAGTGACAAATGTTGGAGATGCTAAATCAACATACACTTTGGAAAAGTCTGTACCTCCAGGAATGGACACCACTGTAATCCCCGAGAAGCTGGTATTCAGTGAGATTAACCAGAAAGCAACATACACAGTGGAATTCATCCCACAAAGCCACAAGCAATTTGGTGAGATATACCCACAAAGCCACACTGGGAAGAACAGTAAGCGATATGCTGAGGGATATCTGAGATGGGTTTCGGATAAGTACTCTGTTAGAAGCCCAATATCTATCATATTTGCATGATATTGGGGTTAGAATAAGCTTTTGCACTTCTTTATTCAATAAAGCTATCTACAGCTACTTGATTTAAATTAATTAACCTATTGATAATTTGGCATAATTTTACTTCTGTTAACAAATTAATGAAGGTTTGATTAATTAGACAACCTAATAACAATTTAATATCGAGCTGTTTTGCGGACCCATATATATATATATATATATTCTCCAAAGCCTTTGGTCATTTTCACAGGGTTTTCAGTGGGTTGTGCTGAGAATTCCTAATTACTTCTTGATTAAACAGATCCTCCATAAAACATTTTATTTAATTGCATCCTCTAAATAGCTGACAATATATTGTTATCTTCTGATTTATAAAATTCTTCGGACAAATTCATTCTACTCATATCACAAAGCTAAGGAAATTAGTATATCACTGATCCCACCTCATCGCTGTGTTCCCTACCTTTTCAATACTGGATACAGATATCATTCTGATAAATCTCTGACAAAATTATATAAATATTTAGAAAAAAATAATTTGCCAAATACTTTTTCGTATCATTTATTAGTTTGATCATCCGAAGATAATTTTCATAATATTTGATATATTTTAAAATTAAATTCAAAAAGAAAAAAAAGATTTTTGAAGGTTAATTGATAACAAAAATAATATATATATTTTTAATTAGGATTATAATAGTATTCACAATTAGAGGAAAAAGGAAAATAACTCAAATCTACTATTTAGTGTGGATGTAAGGCATATTACTGGCAAAGCACACTCCTCTAACAATAAAAATAGTACCAATTTTTGGAAAATTTTCATTTAGACTTTCTTATTTTTTTTCTAAATATAATTGAATTCCATATTTTTAAAAAATTGTTATTTAAATTTTATTTGTTAGTCTATGTCAGTTAACTCTAACAATACTATAATTGTATTTTTGAAGTATTCATCCATTAGTAAATACTTAGTTTGTAACTCTTCTTTTTATATTTTTAACTGTACAAATTAATTAAAAAAATTAATAAATGAATCTATTTTAATAAATATATAAAATTAAAAAAAATTAATTATAATTTTTCAAAAACATAGAATATAAATACAAATTACAATCAAATCAAATGGTCTTAATAAAATTTACCCCTTTTCTAGTTGTTACTTAACTTTTAGGTTTAAATGGGTGTTTGACATCATGTTTCACGTTGTTGTTTTTTCCTTTTCTCTTTTTTTCTTTTTTCTTTTTTCATGCTTTGCTTTAGTACTTTATTCTCTAGAATTCTTTTTAATACTTTTCAAGAACATTTAGTGCGTGGCTTTCTTTTGGAGGTCGCCGATTACAATATAGGAAAATGCATTAAGAAATTTATTTTTAAAAGATTATTATTGAGACAAGTAATTTGGAGCATTTTGACATTTTTTTTTTTCCTCGTCCAACATTCTATTGAAGGAGTTCAAGTGAGGTTGACTTAACTAATCTGCTGTAATTGGTCAGTTTTTCATAAAAAGCTTCATTTAAACTTTCTTATTTTTTTCTAATTATAATTAGATTTCATACTCTTGAAAAATCATCATTCAAACTTTATTTATTAATTGATGTCAATTAATTTTAATTATTAAAGATTATAAATGTCTTTTTAGAATATTAATCTATTATTAAATACTGATTTCTAACTCTTTATTTTTTATTTTTAAAATTAATTAAAAAATTAAAAAATGGATTTATTGTGATATATAAATATATATATATATATAAAATTTATTAACGATTTTTTTTCCTAAATATAAATTATAATACAACCAAAAAGGTCTAGATGAATTTTATTCCTTTTCAATTATAGCTTGGTAATACTGCTTCGAGAATCTTTTAATCGAATTTAAGTTTTAGAATTTAATGTATGTTTGACATCATGTTTCACGTCGTATCTTTTTCCTTTTTTTTTTTTTTTTTTTTTTCATGCTTCGCTTTAGTACATTATTCTCGTAAAAGAATTTTTAATACTTTTTCAAGAACATTAGCATCTTTTGGAGATCTCCAATTATAATACACCAAAACGCATTAAGAAATTTATTATCAAAAGACTATTATTAAAATAAGTAATTTGGAGCATTTTGACATTTTTTTTGTTTTTGCCTCATCCAATATTCTATTGAAAAGTTCAGTTGATAAATTATTTATATTTATATTTAAAAAATTGTGGATAAAAAATAAAAAAGAAAATTGTTATAAATGATTAAAAACATTAGGATAAGCATCATTTTGGCACCCCTCATTTGCTATTTTTTTCAATACTGCAATCCTATTATGAAAAATATCAATATAATCTCCTCACATTTTATATTTGTTTCAATATAACATTATCTTTCAAAAGTCTTGCTAATAAAGTTTGAATTTAACCAATTTATCATTCCTTTGACCATTATTTTTTTGTTTTGTTTCACTTATATAGATTTTTTCCCTAATTTCTAAGAAATTTTTTAATAAAATACACACACACATACATACACACTCATATTTGTTATTATATTACTAAATCTTCTAAATACCATGCTAAAATCCTTCTCCCCAATTTATCCGCCAAAAAAAAAAAAATAGTAAGTTACATATAATAATTATGATTGTTTTTACCTCAACTTTAAAAGTTAAGCTTATCCACATTTAATACACTTGCAAGTACTTTTTTTATTCAAAGAAAAAAAAAATTTAATTGTTGCATTTGATCACATTATTTTCATTTATTAATTTTCATTATTTTTTATTTTTTAAAATGACTAAAAGAATTTTATTGGATGAAGGATAAACAAATTAAATTCTAACTTTATTATAAATTTTTTTTTATAAAAATGATGTCATATTAAAACAAAAGTAAAATATAATAAAATTATACTGACATTTTTCATTGAAATATAATACTGAAAAATAACAAAATAAAAAGGATTATAATAATATTTGTCCATAACATTATATTGAAGGGATAAAATCTTCTAATTATGTTTTAATTTATTTTTTATCTTCAGTTTTCATCATTGTGTAATGTCACATCGTTTAAAAGTATGACCAATCTAATAATATAAATTAAATGATAAAAAAATTATTATTGAGTAGACATGGATGAAAATAAGAAAATAGCAACAGACAACCCGTGCCTATATTTTAATCCATAAAAAAAATACCCAAAAAATTCAGTTAAACACAGCTGAATTGTTAGTAGATTAAAGCAAGAAAAAACCTGCGATATAATCAAATGTTTAACTCCCGAAAACATAAACCTTTAACACCAGTGACATAAATATGTGACAAAACATTTAACAAAAAATTAAGAATTATCTTTTTTGGAAAAAAAAAATCTATATATAATGGCCATCAATTTTTTTTTCTAATTTTTTAGTAATTTTTTTCTTCTTCATTTTTTTTTTTTTTTTTTTGTGTGTGTGGGTAAGTTTGAGTTAGGTACGACGGGCCTAGAACAGCTTGCATGGGAGCTAGAGATGGTGGTGTAAGCAGAGGAAAAAAACACTAAAAGAGAAGAAGAAGATGCAAATGGGAATAAGAGGAGAAGAGGAGAAGAGAAGAAAAGGGTTGGTGCGAATGGGTATAAGAGGAGAAAAGGAGAAGAGGAGAAAGAGGCTCGGTGCGAATGGTAATTTTTGACATGTAAGCTTCCTTATAATCTGAATCGTCCGAGTAACATCATTTGAATCCAATGATCAAGTTTTTTTGCATGTTTTTGATCCGCACTATATTAGTTAGGTCGGATTTGACCATAAAAAGACTATATATATATATATATATGCATATACATGCTATAGTAGATGAACAACACCCTGTTTTAAAAAAGATGGATTTATAAATAAATTTACACATTTATGTTTTTAAGGTTAAACATTTAGGGGTGTATTCAATTTAGAATTTAAAGAATTTTAAAAATATTTAAAAGTTTAGAGGTATTCGATTGAGATTTTAAAGAAATCCATATAAATTCAATTATATTCAATTCAGATTTTAATGAATTTTATAAAAGTTTATTAAAATCTACACGTCAATTAGAACTTTGTAAATTTTTTTAAAAAAATTATAGATATTCAAAAAGTTATTAATTTTAAAAGATTTTAAAAAATGATAGATTTTAATAGATTTGAAAAGATTTTAAAGTAAAATTGTGAAGAAAATTCTTAATATAAAATCCAATCTTAACTTCAAAATTTTATTACATTTTTATAAATGCTTTATGAACTCTATAGAATTTCATAACAATTTATCAAATCTTTTAAATTATATAACTCATTTTAAATCCATTAAATTTTAAATTGAATACAACGATTAAATTTTTAGACGTCCACACAGCTAATCGTCCTCCTCAGCAAAATGAATTATTATATATATATATATCATTTTGATTTTTCAAAACAAAATCTTTCTGCCACACTATGATGATCATAAAACAATCAAGTCTACATGTAAGGTCTCTCCATTTGGAATGACAGCTCAAAGTTAAATGTACAACCCCTTCAAGCCAATACGGGAAACATAGTTATATGGATATGTTAATCTTTTCTTTTATTTTATTTTATTATTATTATTTTTTTTGTTCCCTAAAATGAAAAAAAAAAGAAAAAAAAAAAAGAAGAAAGAACATTTCATTTCACTGAAAGAAAACAGAAATAAGAACAAAGACCAAAGAAGTGCAAAAATTAGAAAACGCCTACTTCTACTAGCCATATATCTAATTAAATAATTAACGACAACAATCGTCCAAACAAAAATTTAGCTAGCATCAGAAAATTAATTAGAATATAAATAAATCCAACTTCCCATTATAACTTAATATAGTATTTAATTTGTCATGATAAGAAGTCTGGTTTATATTCCTAAAACCACCCAATTAAAGAAGATATTGTCCAAAAAAAAAAAAAATCAGCGTTAAAATGCTATATATATATATATATAATTGTATAGCCTTGACAAGCCACTTGTTCCATTTCTCAAACGAAGCAAAGTTCAAAGCAAAACCAAGATCCATAAGCTCAATCATTTATACATATGCACTACACGAAAATTAAGCTCTAGCGACACACTATTAGCGACACTATGAAATAAATACGTCTAAAAAAAAAACCACAACTCTGAGGTTAATGCGTTAGTAAAAATTCGACCAATAGCGATGCATAAGAAAAATGTCGACGTCGAGAAGTCGCGAGAAACAACGATACACGACGCATCCGTTAAGAGTCGTTGAATATTCAGCCCAACAGAGCTGCCTGTAATAGAGTGCATATATTTTATATCAATTGTATTGTTTAAATGCTACACTAAAGAAAATTGTTAATCAATCTGATTTTCTTTCAACTTTTCAAATAGGTGAAAATATTTAAGAAAACTTAAAGAGCTGTATTTTAATTCTTTTTTTTTTGTTCCACCTTATAAATATCCGGCGTCGCATAACGAAGTCTATGAGTCGCCTATTAAATTATTAATTTTTTTTTTTAGATTTTTGTAAATATTAATCAGTTGATTTTTTTTCAACTTTAAATAACAAGTGAAAATATTTAAGTAGCATGAGAAAGATAATTTTTTTTTCCCCAAAACATATACATTCGGCGACATATAGGCGTATTGTGAGTCGCCTGATGCCCTTATATTTATTTATTTTCATTTTTCATAAAATATTAATCAATCTGATTTTCTTTCAACTTTAAAAACTATTGAAAATATTTAAGAAAAATAACAGTGTTGGATTTTTAATTTTTTGGAAGACATATTATTGATATCAGGCGATGCATAAGCAATATTATGAGTCGCCTATTAGTTTAATATTTTGTTTTTTGGGGTTTTTTGTAAGTACTAAACTGTTGATTTTCTTTCAACTTTAAATAACGAGTGAAAATGTTTAAGCAGCATCAGAGAGCTTTTCTTTTTTGTTTTATCCAAAAAATATTTGTATCAGGCGACGCATATAGGTACATTTTGCGTCGCCTTATTCTCTTATATATATATATATATATATATATATATATATATATATATATATATTTTTCTCATAAAATATAAACCAATCTGATTTTCTTTAAACTTTAAAAACCAATGAAAATATTTAAGAAAAATAACAGTGCTGGATTTTTAATTTTTAGAAGACACATTATTGACATCAGGCGACGCAGAAGTATTATTATGCGTCGCCTATTAGTGTATTAATTTTTTTTTGGGTTTTTTGTAAGTATTAAACAGTTGATTTTCTTTCAACTTTAAATAACAAGTGAAAATATTTAAGTAGCATCACAAAGCTTTTTTTTTTTTTTTTTGTTTTTTCCAAAAAATATTTGTATCAGGCGATGCATATGTATATTTTGAGTCGTCTTATTCCCATATAAATATATATATATATATTTTTTTCATAAAATATAAACCAATCTGATTTTCTTTCAACTTTAAAAACCAGTGAAAATATTTAAGAAAAATAACAGTGCTGCGTTTTAATTTTTTGGAAGACATATTATTGATATCAGGCGACGCAGAAGCATTATTATGTGTCACCTATTAGTGTATTAATTTTTATTTTTGTGTTTTTTGTAAGTATTAAACAGTTGAATTTCTTTCAACTTTAAATAACATGTGAAAATGTTTAAGCAGCATCACAGTGCTTTTTTTTTTGTTTTTTCTAAAAAATATTTGTATCAGGCGACGCATATGTATATTTTGCGTCGCCTTATTCCCATATAAATATTTATTTATTTTTCATAAAATATAAACTAATATGATTTTCTTTCAACTTTAAAAACCAGTAAAAATATTTAAAAAAAATAACAGTGCTGCGTTTTAATTTTTTGGAAGACATATTATTGCGACGCAGAATTATTATTATGCGTCGCCTATTAGTGTATTATTTTTTTTTGGGTTTTTTATAAGTATTAAACAGTTGATTTTCGTTCAACTTTAAATAACAAGTGAAAATATTTAAGCAGCATCACAGTGCTTTTTTTTTTCTTTCTATTTTTTTCAAAAAATATTTGTATCAGGCGACGCGTAAGTATTTTTTTGCGTCGTCTTATTCCATTATATATATTTATTTTTTTTCATAAAATATAAACCAATCTGATTTCTTTTAACTTTAAAATCCAGTGAAAATATTTTAAAAAAATAACAGTGCTGCGTTTTAATTTTTTGGAAGACATAATATTGATATCAGGCGACACAGAATCATTATTATGCGTCGCCTATTAGTGTATTATTTTTTTTTTGGGTTTTCTGTAAGTATTAAACAGTTGATTTTCTTTCAACTTTAAATAACAAGTGAAAATTTTTAAGCAGCATTACAGTGCTTTTTTTTTTTTCCAAAAAATATTTTGTATCAGGCGACGCATATGTATATTTTGCATCGCCTTATTCCCATATAAATATTTTTCATAAAATATAAACCAATCTGATTTTCTTTCAACTTTAAAAACCAGTAAAAATATTTTAAAAAAATAACAATGCTGCGTTTTAATTTTTTGGAAGACATATTATTGATATCAGGCGATGCAGAATCATTATTATGCGTCGCCTATTAGTGTATTATTTTTTTTTGGGATTTTTTGTAAGTATTAAACAGTTGATTTTCTTTCAACTTTAAATAACAAGTGAAAATTTTTAAGCAGCATCACAATGTTTTTTTTTTTTTTGTTTTTTCCAAAAAATATTTTGTATCAGGCGATGCATATGTATATTTTGCGTTGCCTTATTCGCGTATAAATATTTATTTTTTTTCATAAAATATAAACCAATTTGATTTTTTTTTCAACTTTAAAAACCAGTGAAAATATTAAAAAAAAATAACAGTGCTGCGTTTTAATTTTTTGGAAGACATATTATTGATATCAAGCGACGCAGAATCATTATTATGCGTCGCCTATTAGTATATTATTTTTTTTTTGGGTTTTTTGTAAGTATTAAACAGTTGATTTTCTTTCAACTTTAATAACAAGTGAAAATGTTTAAGCAGCATCGCAGTGCTTTTTTTTTTTTTTTGTTTTTTCAAAAAAATATTTGTATCAGGCGACGCGTAAGTATTTTTTTCGTCGCCTTATTCCATTATATATATTTATTTTTTTTTTCATAAAATATAAATCAATCTGATTTTCTTTCAACTTTAAAAACCAGTGAAAATATTTAAGAAAAATAACAGTTTTGGATTTTAAATTTTTTGGAACACATATTATTGTTATGAGGTGACGCATAAGCTATATTATGTGTCGCCTATTAGTGTATAAAGTTTTTTTTTTGGTGTGTTTTTTGTAAGTTTTAAACATTTGATTTTCTTTCAACTTTAAATAACAAGTGAAAATGTTTAAGCAGCATCACAGAATTTTTTTTTTCTTATTTGTATCAGACGACCCTCAAGCATTTTGTGTGTCGCCTGTTCACCTTTTATTTAAATATTTTTTTTCTTTTGGTTTTGTAAAAATATTTATCAATCTGTTTTACTTTTGGCATCAAATAATCTGTTAAAATATTGAAGCACATAACTGTGATGGTTTTTGTTTTTTTTACATTATTTGTATCAGGCGACTCTCAAGCATATTGTGCGTCACCTGTTCACCGTTTATTTTAATTATTTTTAATATTGTTTGAAATTTTGTAAACTTGGTATGTTTAAAACCAAAGTTCATGCAAAACAAATATTGCCTTATGAGCGATTTTCACAAATTTGTCTATGATATTTTATATGTACAAACAAAAGCTATTAACAAAAGCTAGCTATTTCACTACCATGCATATATATATATTCATTGGTTTGAGATACTTGTGATCATCGCCGTTGCCCATTCATCTCTAAATTCATTGACATTTTCAGCTTGTAACCAAGTGACACCTTCGTACTGAACATGAGAAACTTATGTTAATACATATACAAATAATCATAAATATTAATTATTACATAATAGAAATATGATGAAATCATTAAATTAATAATAATTTACCATTCCTTTTAAGTCTCGGGGAGGAACTTTGCGCCTAATGATATCTCGCATTATCGTCATCATATAGTAACCGCATTTCGTATTCTCAGGCTACATCGGTGTCTAAATTTGCAAACAGTAAATTATGTGTAATATTAGATACGAATATATACAAGTATTTAAATTAACCAACAACTAATAATGCTAAGTTTATATATAATAATTACCTTAGTATTTTGCCACCGAAGTTTCTTTTCAAATGTCTTTCCTTGGTTCCATGCAATGAAGGAACTATATAGAAATATAAATATTGTATAAGATTTTATAGTAGCTTCAAATGTACAAATCCAATATAAGAACAATTAATTAAAAATATTAGAGTTATTAACTTACTCGTCGATCAAAGTTTTTAGATCCTTATCAATTATATTCTTATGAGTCTTCAAAGAATCAAAAAACCATGCTACTGCTTTGTATAAATCAACTACACATCCTAAAAACACCAATAAATATTTTAGTTAATATGATGTTTTTCGAAATTAATATTTTCACAACATAATTCAATTAAAACTAATACAATATTACCTTGCACAGTAGGGAAAGAACTATAGTTGATTATTTCTTTCATCTTGCCATCTACTCAATATATTTATCATCCGTTCATGAGGGTTTGGATGACCAACCGAAGCAATAATATCCGGATGAACAAAGCAATAATTCCTTTCGAAGGAGCCCGTCAATCCCTCACATAAATGCCTACATAATCCGATTACAAGTAATTATAGTGTTTAATTAATTAAATTAAAGAATTAGTTATAAAGACATCCAAATTTAGTTTACCTTATGTAGAACAAGATGCATTCGGAAGATAATTCTTGCATGTAACAAAAATCATTTATATCGCTACTCGCTATGCCCAACTGTTGTTCTTCCCCAAAGATCTCTTTTTTCATATTAAAAAACCATAAATGATCGCTATCGACGTCCTTGATCCGACGTAGCAACTCTCGGATCGTTGGGGTAACGCTAAGGGATCAACATTATCAGCTTGATCATTCTCAACATTTGACCTGTTCGAGCTTCCCTATAAATATCAACAAACAACATTTAAAATAGAACAAAAACAAAATTATTTTAAACTTCATTAATATATATAGCTGCATCGAACAATACCTCCTCAGATGGCAAGATAACAAGATCTCTTGGCCATGCAACAAATGCACCTTCAGCATCACTGACATGTATGATGTCAAATGACGGAATAAGCAAAGGTCCAAATCCATCAATAACATCATCAATAGTGACCTTATAATTTGCTGCACCTAGCTTCACACCATGGCACATATCCGTTGGCAGCGAAGGTACCAAAGTGCCACATGCTACTATATGGCCAACATTGCCTTGTGCAAGATTGCATTTTACACCCTGCAAAGTTTAAAAAAAAAATAAAAAAATTAATATATGTTCACATGACAATATTCCTTCAACTTAAAGACTCGATCCCATGACCTCATGGCGGTAGGTAAGACTCTTCAACCATGGGAGCTATATAGATAGTAATAAGCCACTTAAACATATATATATATATATATATATATATGAAATAATTACCTCAGGATAGATTCGAGGAGCATCAATCCAAGATGTAGATTGGGTCCCATGAGCAGCAACATCATCGAATTGGGTCCCTAGAGCATCAACATCATCTGCTGGGGGGGTCCTATGAGCAGCAACATCATCGACTTGAGTCCCAGGAGCATTAACATCATCGGCTGGGGGGGTCCCTTGACCAGCAACATCATCGACTTGGGTCCCAGGAGCAGCAACAGTATTGGCTGGATGAGTGAGTGACGGAATGTCAATACCATATGCCAATATGAGCGCATCAACTTGGACAGCGCTGCTGCTGCTTGAATTTCTGACGATCGCCACCAGACCTTTGAGCAGCATCTCATAGATTGAATTGTTTCCACTTCCCTCTGACTTGGTCTTTTTTTGTGAACTCGGCTTAGGAGTATGGAAAAAGTTATTCACCATGTATCCTTTGCCTCGACCCCTAAGCCTACCTCCATACTCCTCTTTTCCCAAAGCTTGTGTTAGGATATCCACCGAAGGTGAAGGCTGAATTTCTCCTTCTGTTGCCTTCTTCTTTAAGTCATTCTACAATATATTGTTTAAATGATTGAATATATCAGTTTATATAATAATGAACTAAATAATAATATATGCAACAAATATTCATAAAAAATACAATACTCACAATTTTTTCCGCTACATGTTCAGTTTATTCATTTACATATTTTTCATCCTTCCCCATACGTGCCCGTATCCACAAGTCATCTCGGTCTACATAATCTTCGGTGCCTCTTTCAAGTTGCTTCAAAATTACAAATAAATTAATTTTAATAATGCAAGTGATCAAGTAACAATGACAAAATTAATATGGTTAAATGTAAATAAAAATAAATTGCATACAATGGCTCTTTCTAATCTCGTGTAGCCCATTGCACCCATCCTATGCGGATACTTGTTTAATTGCTGTTTTTCCGAATATTTTTCACTTAATGCCTACAAAAGTTATAAACATACATATTAGAAAACCCAAATAACATAAGTCACCATAACAAATTTTAATTTTTATATAAATCATGGCAGCACAATTTAATACAACATTAACGTGCATTAAATAAAACTACACCTGGAATTTATCCTACAACCTTTGTTGTACAAAATCATCCCACATCTCTTGGCTTATGAATTTATAAATTGAGGGTCGATGCTTCAAATTTTTGGGTGTGTCAATATATGGTCGAACAAAATATCTATATAAGTAATTCTTGAATTTTCTCTATTTGTCACAACAATCTTTTAAAGTTGCCTTCCTAAAACTATCATCCTTACCCGTATATTGCTGCAAAATTAAAATATATATATATTTAGTAACATTGATTGACAAGTAAATGCGGTAAGTTAGAAATGCAAGTAAAATGCATATATACAAGCTACAAATGCAAAAAAGGAATTATAAAATCTTCATCAATTAAATATTATTCATAATAAACAATATTTAACAATAATGCACTCCGTACCTTTATTGATGCCCATAGGTTATCTTTTAACCTATCGGACACATCTCTCCAATTAGGTATATTAATTGGTATTGTGCTCCTAGTCAACGAGCCCTCTAAATTGTTTAGTCGAACGGCCTCAGAGTTAATAGCAACTCCAACCTCATTATATTGAGGTTCCAAGCTTTTGTTTCCCGCTAAATACTTCCTAAGGCCTTTCATTGTTGTAGCCCCTCATTTTCTACGCCTTGGGGATGATGTATTCGGCCTTTCCATATCACTGGATGGTGATCCAGTGCCATCCCCATCCGAGAGGACATGTTCATTAAAAGGATCCATAATTCTGCATACAAAAAACATAAACACAAGTTAATATTACTAACAATATGAACATAGGGTGTAGTATAATGAATAAACCATTAATAACAATAATAAACGATAAATTCATGTAATTTATTTACCAAGTGATGCAGTAATAGTATCTTCTCTTAACATCTATACTCTTTAACAGTCATTAACATTTTCAAACTTTGCATCCGGCGACTAAATCACTAATGGATTTTGAGCCGTACAAACGACGTCGTTTTAAGACCCGCAACAGAGCACCACCTCTGATATTTTCCACGCAATTTATAAAGCTATATCTTGAATTTAACCATATAAACACGTAATACAAATATTAGCATATCATTTTGCTTTACTTACAATCGAACCCTACTCAATAAATATAGCTATTTTTCCAAACAAAATTTAGCTAACCCATTGTCGACGACAAGACATGATTTTGACAACATAAAACCCCACCAAAATTACAGTAACAAACAAATATTTAGAAAAACAAAAAAACCAGCAAACAGAATATTTTTTCCAGCAAACACATACACCACCGAACCCCAAAAGGGATGAAAAATAGCACACCTTTACAAATCCAGCAATCAAGAGGAACTTCAAGCCATCATAGCAGCCGATGGTGATGGCACGTCAGAAACCCAGCAACCCAATCCCGGCGATGAGACGGCAAAAATCCCAGCCACCCACCGCGACGGTGAAGTACACGACCCATCGAACATGGCGACGGCGACGTCGATGGCAAAAGGGTGAAGTGCTTCCAACCCAACCACCGGCAAGAAGAAGAAGCAGATGAAGAAGGAACTTTGAAATTTAGGAAAGAAACCCACAAAATCCTTCAAACCCTTGAAAGAAACAAGAATGCATAATGAGAGTGTGATCCTTCAAAATCTTCTCATACCTCCTAGATTGCTTCCAACTCTCAAGTTTCCATACTTGGGGTTAATTGTTGAAAAGAAAGTCCATCGATTAACGTGCCATTTTATTTCTAATATTTCCTGAATATTGGGGAATAAAAAATAGTTATTAAAAACATTTTAGGGGCAAATAAAAATATTTAAAGACACAAACAAAAGAAAAAATGGAAATACAAAAAAAAAAAAAAATTAGAACGCACGACATATAAAAAAGAAACTACGTCGCCTATAAAAATTAAAAAGCATATAAATTTTAAGTGTTTTGAAATGTTAAATAAAAAATAAATATACTTGAAAGAAAATCGGATTGATTAAAAAAATAATAAAAAAACTCATTCATGTTGTTTAAATATTTTCACTGGTGATTTGATGCTGAAAGAAAATCAGATTGATTAAATAGAAAGATCACACACCAAAAAAAATTATTTGCTAACATTAATTAAACAAAAAATTTGTTAATTTAATAAGTTGCTTAAATATATTAACAAGATATTTGATTTTGTAAAGAAAATCAAATTAAATTAAAAAAAAGAACAAAAAAAATATATATTTGATTATAGGCGATGCATAAGAGTGATTATGCGTCGCCTATTACTTATAATTTTAAGGGAAAAAAAAAACCAACTTCATCTTGTTTAAACATTTTCACTGGTTATTTGATGCTGAAAGAAAATTAAATTTATTAAATAGGAAGATAACACAAAAAATAAATAAATTATATTTTGGTTATAGGTGACGCATAAGAGTGATTATGCGTCGCCTATTACTTATAATTTGGAAAAAAAAAAACCTACTTTATCTTGTTTAAATATTTTCACTGGTTATTTGATACTGAAAGAAAATCAAATTTATTAAACAGGAAGATAACACAAAAAAAAAAAATTATATTTTGAATATAGGTGACGCATAAGAGTGATTATGCGTCACCTATTACATATAATTTGAAAAAAAAAAAACCTACTTTATCTTGTTTAAATATTTTCACTGGTTACTTTCAAATTGATTAAACAGGAAGATAACACAAAAAAAAAATTTATATTTTGAATATAGGCGACGCATAAGAGTGATTATGCGTCGCCTATTACATATAATTTGAAAAAAAAAAAAAACCTACTTTATCTTGTTTAAATATTTTCACTGATTATTTGATACTGAAAGAAAATCAAATTTATTAAACAGGAAGATAACACAAAAAAAAAATTTATATTTTGAATATAGGCGACGCATAAGAGTGATTATGTGTCGCCTATTACATATAATTTGAAAAAAAAAAATCTATTTTATCTTGTTTAAATATTTTCACTGGTTATTTGATGCTGAAAGAAAATCAAATTTATTAAACAGGAAGATAACACAAAAAAAAATTTTATATTTTGAATATAGGCGACGCATAAGAGTGATTATGTGTCGCCTATTACATATAATTTGAAAAAAAAAAAAACCTACTTTATCTTATCTAAATATTTTCACTGATTATTTGATGCTGAAAGAAAATCAAATTTATTAAATAGGAAGATAACACAAAAAAAAAAAATTTATATTTTGAATATAGGCGACGCATAAGAGTGATTATGCGTCGCCTATTACTTATAATTTGAAAAAAAAAAACCTACTTTATCTTGTTTAAATATTTTCACTGGTTATTTGATGCTGAAAGAAAATCAAATTGATTAAACAGGAAGATAACACAAAAAAAAAAATTATATTTTGGTTATAGGCGACGCATAAGAGTGATTATGCGTCGCCTATTATTTATAATTTGAAAAAAAAAAAACCTACTTTATCTTGTTTAAATATTTTCACTGGTTATTTGATGCTGAAAGAAAATCAAATTGATTAAACAAGAAGATAACACAAAAAAAAATAAAATTATATTTTGAATATAGGCGACGCATAAGAGTGATTATGTGTTGCCTATTACATATAATTTGAAAAAAAAAAAAAGAAGCTACTTTATCTTGTTTAAATATTTTCACTGGTTATTTGATGCTGAAAGAAAATCAAATTGATTAAACAGGAAGATAACACAAAAAAAAAAAATTATATTTTGGTTATAGGCGATGTATAAGAGTGATTATGCGTCGCCTATTACATATAATTTGAAAAAAAAAAAAAAACCTACTTTATCTTGTTTAAATATTTTCACTGGTTATTAGATGCTGAAAGAAAATCAAATTGATTAAACAGGAAGATAACACAAAAAGAAAAATTTATGTTTTGATTATAGGCGACGCATAAGAGTGATTATGTGTCGCCTATTACTTATAATTTTAAAAAAAAATTAATCTACTTTATCTTGTTTAAATATTTTCATTGGTTATTATGCTGAAAGAACATCAGATTGATTAAACAGAAAGATCACAAACCCAAAAAAACAAATTATTTTCTCATAAGCGACTCATAAATATTTTAATGCGTCGCTTGTTATTTGAAATGTCCTTCCCCAAATGTAATCTATCAGTTTATTTGGGTTCATATAAACTATCACTGATAGCCAAAAACATGAAAGTGCAACTCGTTGAACATACTTACTTCGAGCAATTGGACTATGGGATCTTGCTTTAGACCAATTTACAATTGTTATATCCTATCTCAAATTATGTCGTGAGATGTGTTTTTGTGTTTGTGTATACTCATATATGTGAATAATTGAAAAGAGCATTGATAGAACTGTTTTATATTTTTAGATTAATTGACTTGGTGTTCATTGGAATGCTATGTGGAAATATTTTTGGATGTAATTTTAAAAAAAGTAACTAAAATTAAAAAATAAATTTTAATTACTATTGGCTAAGGCGACCCTTTTATATGTAAATGCGTCGCCTGTTTATCTCAATGAGTCGCTAGATCATCTACTTTTTTAAACGAAAAATTACAATTTTAGAGTTATTGCCAAAAGTTTAAGAAGGAAATAGACAGTACTTGGAGAAACTTTTTTGTTTTAAAAGAATTAAAAAAAGGGCATCTATGAAACTGTTTATCCTTTAGCGACACAATTTATTTGAATACGTCGCCTGTTTATCCAATTTCTTAAAATTTTTGGCGCGTTTTCAAAATTTACGCGGGATTTTGAATACCATTTCTTTTCACAAAATATGTGTTAGTACACTTCATAATAGGTGTTAGAATTGGAAGCAATCTAAAAGAGACTTGAAGAGTGGGATATTTCGTGTTTAATTTTCTATTTGCTGGCATTGCTATCTGGAAGCTGGATTTCTCTGTGTCGCCCTCGCGGTTAGCTTGGCTTCTTCTTTCTTCCTCTCCATGGTTTTGGTGAGTTTCTTTTCGCTTTATGATTGGCGGTGACATATGGTGGATTGGGTTATTATTTATTTATTTATTCATTATAACCGAAGGTTAGGTTCGCTGGGTTTTCTTAATCTTGTTTTTGTGGATAATTTGTTTGCGATGGGTTTTCTTAATTTTTCTTTTGTCGATAATTTGTTTGCGATGGGTTTTCTTAATCTTGCTTTTGTCGATAATTTTTTTTGTGATATTGTTTGATATTGTTCTGCTTAGATTGGTAGGGAAATGGATAAATCGTGGATAACGAAGGATAGAACCTCAAGCGATTTTGCTAAGGGGGTGAGTGAATTTTTGAAATTTAGCATGGAGAATGCCAATGATTGTAATGCCATACAGTGTCCTTGCATGCAATGCAGGAATATGAAAATCCATACTATTAGGGATATTAAAGGCCATATATATTGGAATGGGTTTGATGTCAACTATCGGCGATGGATTTGGCATGGTGAGTCATGTGCTGATGGTATTGGACCATCTTCTCATTTTGGGAATATTAATGTAGAATATAATGAAAATGATAGTAGTAGTAAGGAAGATGTGGCTTTCAATAGCTTAGACATGACCCGTGCTGCATTAGAAACTTTTGATAATGATCCTAATGAATTTGCTACCTTATTGGAGGATGCGGAGAAACCTTTGTACCTAGGTTGTACCAAATTTACCAAGTTGTCGGCCTTGGTTAAATTGTACAACTTAAAGGTAAGATATGGATATTCTGATAAAAGCTTTGATGTACTGTTGCAATTGTTACCCGAGATGTTGCCAAATGACAATGTGTTGCCAACCTCCATGTACAATGTTAAGAAGACTTTGAGTGCTTTGGGAATGGAGTACATCAAGATTCATGCATGTCCTAAAAGTTGTATTCTGTTTAGGAAGGAATATGTGGACCTTAATGAATGTCCTAAATGTGGATCTGCTAGATGGAAAATTGATAAGAATGGAGTTGCTAGCAATATTCCAAATAAAATTTTATGGTACTTTCCTATTATTCCGCGTTGTAAACGAATGTTTCGTAGTGTTGAAACGGCTAAGAATTTGACATGGCATGCCAATGGGAGAAAGGTTAAAACAGGGGAAATGCAACACCCTGCGGATTCTCCATCTTGGAAGTTGGTTGATCGTTTATGGCCAAACTTTGCATCCGAAGATAGGAATTTGAGACTTGGGACCGTGGTCGATGGAGTTAATCCACATAATATATTGAGTAGTAGGTATAGTTGTTGGCCTGTGATGACGGTTGTGTATAATCTTCCTCCTTGGTTGTGTATGAAGCAGAAATTTATGATGTTAAGTCTTCTAATTTCTGGACCGAGGCAACCTGGAAATCAAATTGATGTATACATGGAGCCGTTAGTTGAAGACCTGCAGCGGCTGTGGAATAAGGGTGTTACGGTCTTCGATGCTTACTGTCAAGAGAAATTCACTTTGAAGGCAGTGTTACTATGGACAATAAATGATTTCCCAGCTTATGGTAACTTGTTTGGTCATGCGGTGAAGGGATATTATGCTTGTCCAATTTGCAGTGAAAATACTTTTGCTACAAGGCTAAAGCATGGAAAAAAAATGAGTTTTACCGGGCATAGAAGATTTCTTCCTCCAAATCATCACTATAGAAGGCAAAAGAAGTCTTTCAATGGATTTCAAGAATTTGAAGTGCCTCCAAAACCGTTGACTGGAGAAGAAATCTTAGATAAGCTTAATTCAATGAGATTTGATAACTCACATAAGAGGAAAAGGACTGTTGATTCTGAAGAATGTTGGAAGAGGAAGTCCATTTTTTTTTAATTGGAATATTGGAAATTTCTCCATGTGTGACATAATTTAGATGTCATGCATATTGAGAAAAATGTTTGTGAGAGCATATATGGTACATTGCTCAATATTCCTGGTAAGGCGAAGGACGAAGTTAACTCGTTTAGATTTACAAGAAATGGGTTTGCGGAAAGACTTGGCCCCTAAGCCTCAAGGAAATCGAACTTTCCTACCACCGACCTGCTATACATTATCAAAGCATGAGAAGAAATTGTTTTGTAAGTGTTTAGCGCACTTAAAGGTTCCAGATGGTTATTCTTCAAACTTTAGGAATCTTGTTTCAATGGAGGACTTAAAGATGGTAGGATTGAAATCTCATGATTGTCATACATTGATGCAACAACTCTTGCCTCTTGCAATTCGTGCAATCCTTCCTAAACATGTGAGACATGCAATTGCAAGACTTTGTTTTTTCTTCAATGCAATTTGCAAGAAGTGTATCATTGTTGCTAAATTGGAAAATAGTCAAAATGATCTTGCTACAACTTTGTGCCTTTTAGAGAAATTCTTTTCACCATCGTTTTTTGATATAATGGTTCATCTAACTGTACATTTGGTTCGAGAGATAAGATTGTGTGGATCAATACATTTCAGGTGGATGTACCCGTTTGAGAGGTACATAAAAGTATTGAAAAGTTATGTTCGAAACAAAAATCGGCCAGAAGGTTGTATTGCCGAGGGTTACATATGTGAAAAAGTGATTGAGTTTTGTAGTGAATTTCAGAGAGAATTAGGTGCAGTTGGAAACCCAATTGGTAGATACCAAAAGTTAAATGATAAGGATGATGTTGGTGCCCCCATTAAAGGTGGAAAAAGTCAATCAATTGATCAAAAACTTTGGGAGCAAGTCCATAGATGTCTACTTTCGAATACACCAGAAGTGGAACCGTATGTCAGGTGCGTATATACATGTTAATGTATAAATTAGTTGATATTTTTAATATATATATATATATATATCAACATGTATAATTTAGTTGATATTTTGAATATATTAATATGCATCAATAAGTTGATATGTTGGATATTTTTATTAATTACAACAACTTTTACTTGTTTTAGTATTCATTTTGAAGTCTTGAAGTCAAGCAAAAAAAATCGAGGAAAAAAAGCAAAATGGTTTCAAGACGAACACAAACGTACATTTATGTACTGGTTACGTGATAAGGTATGGGAAAGTTAAATATTCAATATATAATATAATTGTTTTAGCTTTAATTTTTCATATTTTTTTCAATTGACTAGATTGCACAAGAGCGAAGTCAACCTAATTACACAGTTTCTGAAACATTACGATGGTTAGCCCATGGTCCGCAGTGGGTGGTAACGAAACATGAATGATATGTCATTAGAGGGGTTAGATTCAACACTATAAATATGGATAATAAGAGGGTCACCCAGAATAGTGGTGTCAAAGTTATTGTCAAAAGTGAGCATTTTGCTACTGCTAAGGATAATAACCTAATTTTAGCTGAGATGGCATACTATGGGATCATAAGAGAGATTTGGAACGTCGATTACACTATGTTTCGAATTCCAGTGTTCAAGTGTGATTGGGTTGACAGCAGTGGTGTGAAAGTTGATGAAATGGGGTTTACATGTGTTAACTTTAGTAAAATTGGATATAAATCTGACCCATTCATCATGGCTTCACAAGTTCAACAAATATTTTATGTTGAAGATCAACTTGATTCGAGATGGTCTGTTGTTTTAACTCCACCACGACATTGTACTTTTGTTGAAGAAGAATTGGTTGAAGAATATGTTCTTGACGATACTACAATGGCTCACAATCCATTTGCCATACAATTGCCAAGTGTTGATGAAAATGATCATGAGGATGAATGTGAGAGTGGCTATGTTCGTAATGACTGTAAGGGGATATGGATAAACAATATCTTCTAAATAAATTGGTACGTATATTTATTAACTTATGTTTTAAGTAATATTTATTTATTCATTATGCTTTTTTTTTTCTTATGTGTTTTCCACTTTAATTAGGAGAAATGTGCCACGCCAAACCTTAAGAAGGTAAATATTCATTAAATTTTCATTTACCAAATTACAAATTAATTTATTAATGATTAAGTTTTTATTAATTTATTTTGCGTCAGTGTTAATTTTTTTATTTTTCCATATGCAGTATGAGGGTGTAATATCGTCAACATGAGGACATTAACTTCCATCTCAATGAGTATGCATATGTAAAAATATGTCAATGAGATGATATTTAATTATATTGATAATTGTTTTGTTATAAACAAGTATTTATTTTAAATTTTTATATTCTAATTATTTTGGACGAAGCTAAGTTGGGTTTTTTGGTATTATAATTACTTTTATATTTTAATAAATTTTTAAAAATTAAAAAATATAAAAGAAATGGTGACTCATTAAGATAACTAAAAGTCGCCTAAATTATATAACGACATATAATATGATCAATTTAGCGACTCATAAATTTCACGACTCTACACAAAATGTCGCTAAAAGTATTTTTCCAATTTTAGCGACATAAATATATAGTGATCCTAAACGAAAAAGTCGCTAATAAATTTTTAACGACATTTCCGTAAAGAGTTGCTAAATCAATGTGTCGCTTTAAGAAAATTGCTGCATATGTCGCTAAATGGGTAAATGCATCGCTAAAAATTCATAAATATATGCGACTCTTATAATTTGTCGCTAAAACATGAACGTTTGCTAATTTGGAGACACTAAAAAATAGTCGCTAAAAATATATGGGTCGCTAGAAAAGAGACCCAAAAAATTTGTCGCTAAAACATAATGCGTCGCTAAATAGGCGACAAAAAAATGTGTTGCTAAAAACGCATGAGTCGCTAATTTGGAGACACAAAAAAATAGTCGCTAAAAATATATGGGTAGCTAAAAAAGAGACTCACATAATTCGTCGCTAAAACATAATGCGTCGCTAAATAGGCGACAAAAAAATGTGTCGCTAAAAATGAATGAGTCGCTGTTCAGAATGAATTTGTAGCGACACAAATATTTAGCGACACAAATATTTAGCGACGTATTATGGTAGTGTCGCTAAAACTTTTTAGCGACAATATTATAAAGCGTCGCTATAAGTACATTATTGTATGCGTCACTAAATATTAAATGTGCGTTGCTAAAAATTGTGAATAGGCGACTGTTATGATACGTCGCCTATTATCTTATATATTTCGCGACAGGATATTTGGCGACTCCGTCGAATGCGTCGCTGTTTATTTAGTGCGATGCAGTACTTGTGTCGTGTATCAACTCGATTCTAGTAGTGATGAACTAGCTCTTAATTAATTATATATCCTAAGAATTCCCAGCAACCAACCCCAGATAGCTGTCTCTCTCTTTTATACGTACGTAAAATCACTAAATATATATATATATATATATATTTTTTTTTCGAAAATCTCTTCAACAATCTTATGATTTTTTAGGCCAAATACTACGTAAATTTGTAATGAATAACCAAGAAATGATTAAATATTTAGCCAACTATCCAGTATATGTATAGCTCCACCGAATAAAGATAATGCTGTGGTTATAATGAGATAAACAGCCACACCACAATCTTTTGATGAGACAAGGAAAACAATGATTCATCATATGTGCCTTCCATTATTTTTTGTTTACTTTGTTTATGAATTCATATTGTAGTATATACATTTCCTTTTTATCCAAACAATCATAATCTAAATTCCCTTCTAGGCTTCTGGCAGCTACTACTCCATCATATATATATATATATATCTATGTGTGTGTGTGTGTGTGTGTATGTGTGTGTGTGTGTGTATGTGTGTATGTTGTGAGCTTGAAACACATGATAGAACAATTAAAGCACTTGCGTGCATGTTCATCAAGTTCTTAAAAGATGTTGAAAATTACCATATTTTTCCTTCAACTACTTTTCCTTCTTAATTGTTCATCACAAGCAACGGCTGATGAAGGACTACAAGAACAAAGCAACTATCAAACTTTCATCGTTTTCACCAAGAAGCCAGCGGCTGGAGTTTCGTTGCAGAATTGTATCAAACGTTTTTAACATCAACAGCAACTATAGCCACAAACTCAAACCAACAACCTCAAATACTCCATGCATATAGAAATGTGGTCACTGGTTTTCCAGCAAGATTGACAGCAGACGAAGTGAAAGCCATGGACGAAATGGAAGGCTTTCTTTCTGCTCAACCTGAAAGGATATTCCCTTTACATACTACTCATACTCCCAACTTCTTGGGGTTAACCATAAACCGAGGATTGCAATTTTGGAAGAATGATTCAAATTATGGCAAGGGTGTGATAATTGGCATTGTGGACACTGGGGCTTTTCCTGATCATCCTTCGTTCAGCGACGATGGTGTTCCTCCTCCACCGGCTAAATGGAAAGGCAAATGTGAGTTCAAGAAGACAGAGTGTAATAACAAGCTAACTGGGGCAAGAGGTTTACGAAGTTCCAATACATCTGAGCCATCATATGACAAGGAAGGCCATGGAAGCCACACAGCAAGCACAGCCACTGGAAACTTTGTGAAAGGAGCCAATGTGTCTGGAAATGCTAAAGGCACAGCAGTTGGCATTGCTCCTCATGCTCATTTGGCCATTTACAAAGCTTGCGCCGAGAGACGTTGTAAGGAGACTGACATTTTGGCTGCAATTGATGCTGCTGTTGAAGATGGTGTGGATGTTCTGTCCATCTCCTTGGGCGATTCCAGAGTCCAACAAACACCTTTCTATAAAGATACAATCGGATTGGATGCGTTAACAGAAACCTCCATTTCTACCGAGGGTAATATATTCAGCTATGGTGGTTTTTATTTCCCAGTGCTCATTATATTTTTCACTTTTATTTTATGTTGTTCATATATTTTTGTGCAGATAAGAAGTCTGATACAGGGAAGGAGAATTTTCCAAATGAAGAAAATCATGAAAGTACATAGAAAGTTTATCATTCATATGGAGTTTCCTTTTCATGATTCCCTGGAAAATGGTACACCCGAAAGTTTATCATTCATATGGAGTTTCCTTTTCATGATTCTTTTCATGCAAACTAGATAGTATATTTTGCTTATTGACAGCTACTTGCTATCTGCAGGGTTCATATATTTGTTCAACCAATAGTTAATCGTGTTGTCAGCAAGTGATCCTTGACTACCATGGCTGATGTTTAATTGCTGTGACAATTTCAAGCCTTTCCATTTCTGATGGGGAACATTGGGTCAAGTCGGGATTGATACCAACAGAGGCTTTTGTAGGAGCTGTAATATTCTCTAGGAGCTGTAATATTCTCTGGGAGGTGTAATATTCTCTTGTTTTTATTCATAAAACACTTGTACAATTTCCTCTTGCTAATTCAGATTTTGTTTTTAGTTTTTGTACTTGATTCTTGTGTCAATATGATGTGTAAGGATCCAATTTCATTATTAAATTCTCCATATTATTTGATATGTGGAGAAGCAATAAATAAGAAGGATGATAATTTAAATGGATGGTATCAATCACTTTTACATGAACGGCTCCATGGTAGTATGTCCAAATGAGACTTGTTAGGAGGGAATTAATTGTCTGGCTTTTGTAAACTATTTAAATACATGGATATGAAAGTGTAAAATAAAAATAACAGTTTTCCATTTCTCATTGACTGTCTCGAATACAAGTGATAATATTAAAACAATTTTTTTGACCATCTCTCATTTCTATCTACCCTCATTAACTTCTGTCCCTCTCTCTTACTGTCCCTGCTACCACATTAAATGTATACTGTGTCTTCCTCTCTCTTTCTCTTTTGTTGGTTAGGTACCTTTCAGCCTTCTTTCTTTGCATTGATGAACATTGCAGAAAATCCCAAAATCTTTTCAGTTCAGTTCACTCTCCCTGCATCATCTGAAAATCTTCATTGTGGAGCCCATACACTTCAAAAGGATGTAATTAAATTGTACGTTTCTGCAGATCGGATTTAACGATTACCTGGTATGTGGATATATATACATATATATATACATAATTTGGCTTTATGCTACTTCTTTACATAATTTTTTTTATCATTTATAATAATTTTTTTTCCATCTTAATGTTTTGAAATCATGAACTCCCAATAGTAAACATAAATGGCTTAATAACTAAGCCAAAAAATAAATACAATATACTTCATATTAATTTTGTTAATTGATTTTACGAAAAAAATTTCCTAAAATATACTTTACGTATAGGTGATAGATAAAGTCAAAATCAAATAATGACTTAGCCTTAGCACAATACTAGTAGTGAGGAAAAAGTATGAATTGGTACGAACAAAGGAGGCGTTATAAACTATGAACAAAAAATTAAATATAATATTATAAAAATGAATCAAAAATGTTTTGTTTGAATTCACAGAAAGATGATATCGAGGTCAAATTTAAAGCATTAGACCTTTCAATGGATCAATTTAATTAATAAATATATATATATATATATATTAGCCTAAGAATAAGAATTTAATTTGTCAATATTGTATTAAAAAAATAACATTTACATGGTCAGAAAGGGAAAACATTGACCAACTACAAAACTCGTTTGTCTTCTCTATCTAGCAGCTAGTACCTTCTATCAGCTTTCACAGGGTGTGTTATAAATATAAATATGTGTACATATATGGCAACATTTTTCCCTTAAACAGCATTTGTACTCATTTACATAAAATGCATTCCTATTTTATCTTTACTCATTTACTAAAAATGCATTTGTATTTGTATTTAAAATGCTATTCCAGTAGGCGTTAATAACATAATTGTTTGGCTTATTTTCTATACTCATTTACTAAAAATGTATTTGTATTTTTTCATTACTTTTGCTTCAGGATTATAGTTAAACCTTCCAGCAAAGATTCTACGATTGCAGAAGTAGATACTTAGTATGTTTTGAATTGGTAAACTCTTTGTGCTCAATGTCACAAATTTCAGTTTTACTGTTCTATGATGGAACATGGAGTGTATGTTCTGAAGGTACCTAGAGATACCAACGTCAAAGAACGAAGATTATACGTATCAAAAGGAATTGTACGTTGGCCGAACTTGAAGATGTTGTCTACAACGCTCTCAACTTAGATTCTACACAACATCAATTAATCTTCATATACCATGTGTGTTTGTCATGTGAGCCGTACGTTGTGGAAAATGATGAAGACCTACAAAGTTTTATAGAAGAGTATAGTTCACACAGACCTCAAAACAGATCTCCACTTATTGTTGATGTGTTATCCAGGGTTCCAAAAAGTATTAATACTGCTGGATGTGTTGTGAATAGGATACCTACAAGTTCAGGATTTATGACTAATGCCCCACTATTTGCAGTTCCCGAGATAGCTACTTGTACCTCTGATGCCGACATGCAGTTTCATGTGCCGGAAACTCAACCTGGATTCTCTGAAAATCAAATTTGTGAAAACAATGTGCAATCTGTGGAACATGATCATGATAATGAGCACTTCGACATTAATGATATGAATGAATATCGTGGACATGATTATGATCAAGATGAACAATTTGAGGTTGAGGTCAACACTGATCGTAGTGAAGATGGGTTACGAGACATTTGTTGGACCCAACATTCGGGACTTTCAGCTGGTGATAGTCGACATGGTGAGTCTCCTTATGGTAGTACTCCAATTGATAATGTGAATGATGATGTGCTTGCCTCTCCTTGTACCGAAAACCATTTGGACATTCGACAGGATTCTACCGCAACCATGGCTGAACTTAGGGTTAACCATCGCTTCTCATCCGTCAATGCCCATGAAATCATTCAAATCAACCAAATCTTTGCGAGTAAGAATGCACTACAGAAGAATATTAGTCTTTATGCACTAAGGAGAAATTTTGAATTCAAGGTCAAGAAGTCGGATAGAGTCCGATATAAGGTTGTATGTGCAAACGACAATTGCATGTGGTGAATGCGTGCTACCAAACTACATGGTGATAATACAGAGGCCTTCATGATTAGGGCCTTCAAGGATGAGCATATTTGCTCTTTAAATATCATGAAAAGGGATCATCGTCAAGCAACAAGTTCAGTTATCGGAGACATCATCCAGCCAATGTTTGATGGGATTTCAAGGCAATACAAACCTCGAGATATCGTGCATGACATTCGCTCTAATTACGAAGTAAACATAAGCTACAACAAAGCATGGGCCGCTAAGGAAGTTGCACTATCAGGTTTGTGGGGCACGCCAGAAGATTCATATGCAAAACTTCCTTTATGGAGTCACGTTTTGAAGAGCAAAAATTCGGGCACGTTTACTCGAATTGAAATTGATGATCAAAACAGATTTTTATACTTTTTCATGGCACTTGGAGCTAGCATTAGAGGGTTCCAGCATATGCGGAGAGTCGTAGCTGTCGATGGAACTATACTGAAGAATAGATATAGAGGTTTGTTATATATTGCATCATGTTTGGATGGGAACAATCAAATTTATCCACTTGCTTATGGAATAGGCCCTGGGGAGACGGATGCGGCTTACACGTGGTTTTTTGAGAGCTTTAAAGAAGCGTTTGGGGATGATCCGAATATAGCTTTTATATCGGATAGACACAAGAGCATTGCAAAAGTAATACGTACAGTTTTCCCTAATAATCACCATGGCCACTGCACATATCATCTTGGTACAAATTTACGTGCTAAGAAGTTTAAAGGTAATGTCAACGCGATTATATCAACTTTTAATGATGCAGCTAGAGCATATATTGTTGAGGATTTTGATAAGGCCATGCAGCTTTTAGAAGGGGTTAGTATTGAAGCTGTACAATATCTCAAGGATGCAAGTCCTTCAAAATGGGCTAGATCACATTTTCCGGGCAATAGATACAACATAATGACAACTAACATTGCAGAGAGCATGAATTCTGTGCTTATTGATGCTAGGGATAAACCTGTTTTGCCATTACTAGATCACATTCGTGATGTTTTGCAAAGGTGGTGGTATGAACGTCGAACTAACGCTGTTGCAATGCAAACTCTTGTTACTAATTGGTTGGAAAAAATCATGCATGACCGCTCAAATAATGGCAGAGGCTTACGTGTTATGCCAATGAACTTATATGAGTTTCAAGTTGTTGGCCATGGCATGTTCGTTGGAGTTGTTAACTTAGAAAATAAGACGTGCTCATGCAAGGAATTTGACATTGATGGATTTCCTTGTGTCCATGCAATTGCAGCATGTAAGCATCGACATATTTCTCCATATTTCCTTTGCTCGGCGCATTACTCAGTTGACTCACTCCGTTATGCATATTCGGAAACCATATATCCACTTGGAGATAAATGTCAGTGGCATGCTCCAGATGATGTCATAAACTAGGTTGTACTTCCACCTCAAATTGGCAAACAGTCAGGAAGACCGAGAAAAAAGAGGATTCAATCTCAAGGAGAGGAGCGTCATCAATATAGATGCGGGAGGTGCAAACAGGTTGGTCACAGCAGCCGATCATGCTCCGCCGCCGTACCTCTTGATAGCACTAACAACTAACAACACCACTAAAACGAACACCCATTAATCGCATGATGCTATATTCAGACAATGAGGTCATGTTATGTGGTATGTGAGTGTATGAAATGTAGTCAGGAATGCAATTAGTTGGCCAACCGCGTAACATGTGTTTTGGCGTAATAGACGTTGGCTTTATGTGTTCTTTTATTGTCAAATTCATCTGTCGTATTGTTTTGATAACATATCATTCCGTCTTCAATTTTTGGTTAAGTTGTTTGTATGTTTCTTACTATTGCATGGATGATATTACTGCCCAATGGTAATGACCAATGCATCATCGGTAATTGACATTTGTACACCGTCGTAAAAGACTCACAACAATTCCATCCGGCAACTTCAATCATGTGTGTTCCAACCAAAAACATGCTAAATGTAGCATTATTAATGATAAATTCTGGCAAAGTAAGTGATTAAACGGCATTAAAAAATGAAAACGTTCAATTTGTTTTTGATTCAAAAATTACCGAAGGTTTCGTCGGTAATTACAGAAACCCTATGGCAATCACATTTTACCAATTTTTTGGGCCCCATAAGTCCCCTAAGGTGTGTTGAATGCAAAAAAATGAACAACATGGATTCTAAAATTATCCTAAGGAGAGAAAATCCCAAAATTGCTTAAAAAGTTCTCAAATTTTCTAAAAAAATACAATGACTGTACACGATCGGTAATTCCCGAGGAAACCGTCGGTAACCAACAAATACACCCTGGAAAAATTACCGATGGTTTCGTCGGTAATTACCGAGGGTGTACAGTCCATCACATTTTACAAGTTTTTTGGGTCCCACAAGTCCCATAACGTGTGTTAATGCAAAAACATGCAAAACAGGGATTCTAAAATTGTACTAAGGAGAGAAAATCCCAAAATTTCATAAAAGTGTCTCAAATTTTGCAAAAAAATTGGATGACTGTATTCCCTCGGTAATTCCCGAGGAAATCGTCAGTAACCAACAAATACCTTCTGGAAAAATTACCGACGGTTTCGTCGGTAATTCCCGAAGGTGTACAGTCCATAACATTTTACCAATTTTTTGGGCCCCATAAGTCCCTTAAGGTGTGTTGAATGCAAAAACATGCAAAACAGGGATTTTAAAACTGTACTAAGGAGAGAAAATCCCAAAATTTCATAAAAGTGTCTCAAATTTTGCAAAAAAATTGGATGACTGTATTCCCTCGGTAATTCCAGAGGAAACCGTCGGTAACCAACAAATTCACTCTGGAACACTTACCGACGGTTTCGTCAGTAATTACCGAAAGTGTACAGTCCATAACATTTTACCAATTTTTTGGGCCCCATAAGTCCCCTAAGGTGTGTTGAATGCAAAAACCTGCAAAATAGGGATTTTATAATTATACTAAGGAGAGCAAATCCCAAAATTTCATAAAAGTGTCTCAAATTTTGTAAAAATATAGGATGACTGTTCACCCCCGGTAATTCCCGAGGAAACCGTCGGTAACCAACAAATACCCCCTGGAAAAAATACCGACGGTTTCGTCGGTAATTCCCGAGGGTGTACAGTCCATCACATTTTACCAATTTGTTGGGCCCCATAAGTCCCATAATGTGTGTTGAATGCAAAAACATGGCAAATAGGGATTCTAAAATTATAATAAGTAGAGAAAGTCCAAAAATTTAATAAAAGTGTATCAAATTTTGCAAAAAAATAGGATGACAGTTCACCCTCGGTAATTCCCGAGGAAATCGTCGGTAACCTACAAATACCCTCTGGAAAAATTACCGACGGTTTCGTCGGTAATTACCGAGGGCATACAGTACATCACATTTTACAAGTTTTTTGGGCCCCACAAGTCCCATAACGTGTGTTGAATGAAAAAAACTTGTAAAATGTGATGGACTGTACACCCTCGGGAATTACCGACGAAACCGTTGGTAATTTTTCCAGAGGGTATTCTGTGGTTATCGACGATTTCCTCAGGAATTACCGAGGGTGAACAGTCATCATATTTTTTTGCAAAATTTGATACACTTTTATGAAATTTTGGGATTTTCTCTCCTTAGTATAATTATAGAATCCCTATTTTGCATGTTGTTGCATTTAACACACCTTAGGGGACTTGTGGGGCCCAAAAAATTGCTAAAATATTATGGACTGTACACTTTCGGTAATTACCGACGCGACCTTCGGTAAGTGTTCCAGAGTGAATTTGTTGGTTACCGACGGTTTCCTCGGGAATTACCGAGGGAATACAGTCATCCAATTTTTTTGCAAAATTTGAGACACTTTTATGAAATTTTGTGATTTTCTCTCCTTAGTACAATTTTAGAGTCCTGTTTTGCATGTTTTTGCATTAACACACGTTATGGGACTTGTGGGGCCTAAAAAACTTGTAAAATGTGATGGACTATACACCCTTGGGAATTACCGACGAAACCGTCGGTAATTTTTCCAGAGGGTATTTGGTGGTTACCGACGATTTCCTCGGGACTTACTGAGGGTGAATAGTCATCTGACTTTTTTGCAAAATTTGATACACTTTTATTAAATTTTGGGATTTTCCCTACTTATTATAATTTTAGAATCCCTATTTGCCATGTTTTTGCATTCAACCCACATTATAGGACTTGTGGGGCCCAACAAATTGGTAAAATGTGATGGACTGTACACCCTCGGAAATTACCGACGAAACCGTCGGTAATTTTTCCAGGGGTTATTTGTTGGTTACCGACGGTTTCCTCGGGAATTACCGAGGGTGAACAGTCATCCTACGTTTTTGTAAAATTTGAGACACTTTTATGAAATTTTGGGATTTTCTCTACTTAGTATAATTATAGAATCCCTATTTTGCATGTTGTTGCATTCAACACACTTAAGGGACTTGTGGGGCCCAAAAAGTTGGTAAAATATTATGGACTGTACACTTTCGGTAATTACCGACGAAACCGTCGGTAAGTGTTCCAGAGTGAATTTGTTGGTTACCGACGGTTTCCTCGGGAATTACCGAGGGAATACAGTCATCCAATTTTTTTGCAAAATTTGAGACACTTTTATGAAATTTTGTGATTTTCTCTCCTTAGGACAATTTTAGAATCCCTGTTTTGCATGTTTTTGCACTAACACACGTTATGAGACTTGTGGGGCCCAAAAAACTTGTAAAATGTGATGGACTGTACACTCTCGGGAATTACCGACGAAACCATCGGTAATTTTTCCAAAGGGTATTTGGTGGTTACCGACGATTTCCTCGGGAATTACCGAGGGTGAACAGTCATCCTACTTTTTTACAAAATTTGATACACTTTTATTAAATTTTGGGATTTTCTCTACTTATTATAATTTTAGAATCCCTATTTGCCATGTTTTTGCATTCAACACACATTATGGGACTTGTGGGGCCCAACAAATTGGGAAAATGTGATGGACTGTACACCCTCGGGAATTACCGACGAAACCGTCGGTAATTTTTCCAGGGGTTATTTGTTGGTTACCGACGGTTTCCTCGGAAATTACCGAGGGTGAACAGTCATCCTATTTTTTTGCAAAATTTGAGACACTTTTATGAAATTTTGGGATTTCTCTCCTTAGTATAATTACAGAATCCCTATTTTGCATGTTTTTGCATTCAACACACCTTAGGGGACTTGTGGGGCCCAAAAAATTGGTAAAATGTTATGGACTGTGCACCCTCGGAAATTACCGACGAAACCGTCGGTAAGTGTTCCAGAGTGAATTTGTTGGTTACCGACGGTTTCCTCGGGAATTACCGAGGGTGAACAGTCATCCTATTTTTTGCAAAATTTGAGACACTTTTATGAAATTTTGGGATTTTCTCTCCTTAGTATAATTATAGAATCCTTATTTTGCATGTTTTTGCATTCAACACACCTTAGGGGACTTGTGGGGCCCAAAAAATTGATAAAATGTGATGGACTGTACACCCTCGGGAATTACCGACGAAACCGTCGGTAAGTTTTCCAGAGGATTTTTGTTGGTTACCGACGATCTCCTCGGGAATTACCGAGGGTGAACAGTCATCCTATTCTTTTGCAAAATTTGGTACACTTTTATTAAATTTTGGGATTTTCTCTGCTTATTATAATTATAGAATCCCTATTTGCCATGTTTTTGCATTCAACACACCTTAGGGGACTTGTGGGGCCCAAAAAATTGGTAAAATGTTATGGACTGTACACCCTCGGGAATTACCGATGAAACCGTCAGTAAGTGTTCCAGAGTGAATTTGTTGGTTACCGACGGTTTCCTCGGGAATTACCGAGGGAATACAGTCATCCAATTTTTTTGCAAAATTTGAGACACTTTTATGAAATTTTGGGATTTTTTCTCCTTAGTATAATTTTAGAATCCCTATTTTGCATGTTTTTGCATTCAACACACGTTATGGGACTTGTGGGGTCCAAAAAATTGGTAAAATGTCATTACCGTAGGATTTCGGTAATTACCGATGAAACCTTCGGTAATTAAGTATTTGTGCCAATAGGAGAACGTTTTCGGAACATTTGGGGGCATTGATGAATGTATAATTTGCATGTTATTGCCGAAAATACTCCATTAGTTGAGTATTTGGAGAAAAAAAAAATCTTAATTCATATTACCAAAAGCGTTTCTGTAATTACCGATGGTGAATCAGGAATTATCGATGAACCATCGGTAATCATCTTTGCTTTAATTTTTACCACAACCGAGGGTTTTTTTTTCTTTTTTCTTTTTTTTTTTCAAAGGTTGTCATTAGTAAAGATAGGTTCAGCATATTAAGATAACATTAGTATAACATTAGTATGGAGTGTCATAACATTAAACATACGATCTACGTTGAAATTTTATTAAAGTACAAATCAATAGCATTATTTTTCTAAAAAACATAATGTCTTGCGGACCAAATGAAGGATTCTCCTCACTACTCATGTATTCAATAAGTTTCAGAGCGTAGACGCCACAATCACCCCTGCAGAATAGCATTAATGATTAGCATTAATGAAAACCAACCACGTGTATTTTCACACGTAACCACAATAAAACAGCAGCAATACAAGTTGTTTGAAATGACAACACATTCATACCCATTATCTTGGCAGGGTGCAACTTTGATCATGGTCATCGTGAATGGATCTAAAGTGGGAGGCACATCCGGATTCTTCTCGTAACATCCCCCATCCCTCAATAGGTAAAGCAGCATATACGTAAGGCATTCTGCATTCTTCAACTCTCTATTCTGGACATATTTATTTCCCATATTTGGATCATATAAATCAATATGTCGGGCCTTCAAGTCCACACATGCTACCAACCAATGCGTGCCTCCATTGTTGACAGGGATGTACACCTGCAAATTAGAACATAACCTCATTATCCACAAAATGGGAAACTTAGTGAGAATTTTTTTCAATATATGTATGGACTTACATAATCACATATCCGCCACGACACGCTAGGTTTGGGTGACTTCCCATGCACATAGCTACAAAGGGTCGCATCACATGAATATGTGCTACGAGATGCCCTCCATATGGGATAACGCCTTTTGATGGATGACTGCCAAATAATGAAATATATACAATATAAAATATCATCAATATAACATTAACCAACGGAGTAACATCCCATCATCTTATCCTAAATAACACGTCTAATATGGCACGGGTGTTGGTGAACATTTTCTCATTATCAAACCGCCTTTTTCGTATGAAATACAAAATAGTATCAATATGCTGCAAAACCACATTAAAGGAAATAAGTAACAAGTGCGAGGTGATAAATAAAACATCATTCCAAATGTAGGACCACAATGATTTTACATGAACAAAAAGCATATAACTTACATAGGAATTCAACCATCCTTCATCGGTAAGTAGCTCAGCAAAAAATTCCTTTCCCACCGTCATATAAGATGTACACACGGTTGCTTCCTTCGGTGCCACCCTATGCCACTCATCGAACGCCCTCTCCTTTGATGCATCAATAGGTCGAGTAAGATTAAATTTGACCTTCTTTTTACACGGGTCGGTGTAAGGAGAGATGACGTGATGTGACTGGTGGTAAACTCAACCGAATCGGCTTGTATCACCAACGTTATGCGTCCGATCTTCCACCTCAATCTCAGTTGATTGGTCATGATGCGGACTGTCAGCTGAAGCACTGATATCCCACCCGAAATGCAAAGGCTGATATGGCATCAAAGCCCAGGAATCCTCCACATAGGGTCCTCCAGGTACGATAGGCTCAAACGGTGTAGTACAATCATCATCCTCCTTCCTACCATTGGAACCGTCTATGGGTGCATCAAATTCTTCAGCTTGCTCTCCAACAGACGGTGCCACAGGGGATGATGGTCTAACCGAAGATGACGGTGAATGGCTATGCATATGATGCTCGGCCTGCAAAACACAATGGTTATTTTTGCAGTTCCCAAACTCTAACAACAAATAATTGTTGAATTACAATATGTAATTTAATAATGCTGAAGCAACAAAGTAAAGTATACTAAGTTGTCTAAATGATACCTGATGCTTTTGTTGGTCAATAACAGAACTAAGCATCTTCCTTAACGCTGCCATCTCTTTATTTAATTCATCAAATTTTGCCTCTAAGCAAGCAAGCTAATCAATATCAATATCCAAAACATAAGTCAACATATATTAGTACAACATATGAAATACAAATTTGCGTGCAAGTAACAATTGCATACCCTGAAATTAGCATCTGGAGGGCCGCTAGAATGCTCCTCAGCTTTGAATGCATCTTTAGCGCTAACATCTTTAGCGCCAACATCTTTAGCGCCAACTATTGGTGCTACAATTGGAGGTGACGTGTAGCGAACTTCATGTATGTCAACTGCTATTGTTCGCCAGTAATCCATAGTCTTCTCCTCATCGGTAGCATATAACCTCCAGTGCACAACATACTACATGAAATGAAGAAAGGAAAAAAAAGTAAATTTGGAAACTGATTATGGTAATGTAACTTGAATGTAGTCGTACCATGTAGTCTAAAAAAAATTTGCCTTACATTGCTATTGGAGGAGAACCAATTATGGACAGCAAAATGGTTCGGTTGCCTTGGAGTATGCCATCCAAGGATCCTCGGACAACGGGTTTCCAACCGGTCGGCAAATTGGTTACCAAAATCAGGGATTGCTTCAAACCCCCACGCCTACAAAATACAAATTATAGGTTATTAAATATAATTTTTAAGTAAACGCTACATGTATTAAATATATTACCGTACCTAAAACACCAATGGAAAACCTTTTAGGTCATAATACTGTGATTTATTCTTTACTGCACGTCCTCGTCCTCGTTGCTGGAATGCATTGTGGAATGAGTTGATCGTCTCCTTGTAGCTCAGAATGCCCCAAGGGTAGGAATTAAATACGTCAAGATCAGCAACCAAATCAATGAATTTTTTATTTATTTGAACCTTCAGATCCATTCCGAGTACACCATGAACTAAGAAATATAGTAACGCAATTCTAACAGCATCCCAATCATCCACAAAAAGTGTATCCTTGCATAGTCATTCCAGTTCGGGCGGTTTCAAGTCACTCCTGTCATCTAGCAACCTCGTGCGCAGCTCATTTCCTTTGGAAATTTGCATATCATACATCGAAGGGTACCTACAAAACTTTAACCCACTAATGAGTGCGAATTCCCACTTCGTAAACCGCACTGCAGATCCGCCGAAGTTAAACTCCAGTACTTCTGGATTGTTGGACACAACTTGTCTACAAAGCAGGTGATGCACTACCTGACCAGAGAACCGGAGGTTCTTCATGTCAAGTAAATGTCCAAAACATGTTTGTCTATACTTTTCCAGCTGCTCACTTGTGAGGACACTTGTAATTACTTTGTTCGCCTCTATTGGATTCCCGAATGAATATGCCCTAACTTTATTTATATCGGCATCCTGCAACATCTGTTCCTTTGGAGCATCGATGGGCTGCAAAATGAATTACATAAATGGAACTGACATCAACGATTTAATCATACCCTATTTTTCCACCCTAACTTGATAATAATAATTTCCAACTAAATCTTAAGACATATGGGTTCACATTTTTGCACAAGTGGTAATTACCGATGAAACCATCGGTAATCAACCTACAATGAACTAAAAAAAAGCCCGATGGCCTATCGGCAATTACCGATGGCCATCGGGTGAAGTTTTTCTTCAGTTTTCACATTCATGAATAAATACTGTCAGATGTCTTATCATTTACCACACAAAACAACATAAATGAATATAAAACTTACCATATCAGATGGGGGAGAGGAAAGTGGAACGTGCCCTCGAAGTTTGGTGCTTTCCGTCTCAGTTTTGGATTTCTGCCTAGTAGTTCGTCGACGCTTAGAGTCGGGTGCTGCTATGCTACCACCGCGTCTCTTACTTTCCACCTTCTTAACTCCCTTCTTCGGTTGACGTCGTAAGTTCCTCTTTGGTGCCATTATAAAGTACAACCTACAAATGTACATTGACAACATTAATAAACTTTTATCTACCTTTAACAACATTGTCAACTATGTATACATACATGTATAAATATCCGCAATCCTCAATTTCATACGCTCTCTTCCTAAGGATATTGTTCATGCCATCTACAAAACATTTACTGAACATTTACTGTATAGCAGTGTACATGCCATCTAAATCTTTCTATCTTTTTCTTCTTTAATTTTTTATTTTTTTCTTTTTTGGGGATAAAGTGTTTGCGTGTTTGCTTCTAGCTAACCATGTACCTAAAATTTTATGCATCGATCTTCTCTCTCTCTCTCTCTCTCTCTATATATATATATATATCTATACCTTTAGAAAGTACTAACTCTGGAATTCTCAACTTCAATTCTAATTAATCATAAAGTATTTTTCTCTTATCTCCATGTACTGATTTTTAGTAATAAATTACCCTAGCAAAAAGGAAGAAGAAAAAACTTAAAAGAAAAAAGAAGGTCTGAAAAGCAACTAAGATTTCTAATGCAGCTATAGTCTAAAGTGAGGTTTTAATAGAGCAACCCACAATTGTGGCCAATTATGATGCTACATGCAGATGGAGATAAAGTGAAATATTGAAATGACTGGAGAGGAAGTAGTCAATTCACCCAAAATAGAAAAACAAGAAAGTGAAGTATAGAGGTGGAAGACTAGATAGAAGCGACGCAACAGACAGATTGTTATAAGCCAATCAAAAGCAGTCCTTAGACTGTATATATACATATCATATTCATGTTATATTTAATTATTTCTTACCATACAATATATGTCTAAAAAATATGCACAGAAAGTTGCAGACTATAATCTGAACATATAGGTTAAGCTGGACTGCAACATGTCCACCACTTCTATATGAGTATGTCAACTAATGTAGCTACATCTCTTCCCCATACTGCTTGTGTTTAACCTGATTTGGTTATAAAAGCTCAGACCTACCGACATCTGTATATGCTATACAAATCATTCACTTCATATTTATTTTATCTGTATAAAAATCCAAAAAGAAATATAATTAGTTTCCTAAGGGTCAAGTACGTTTTTAAAAAAATTCTTCTTTTCAACCCACAAAACCAGTTTTCTAGACAGAGTTTGAGTATCATGCACTAGTGAGATAACACCTTTAGCTTAAGGATTTAAACTTCGATCATGGTAAAAATCCTTATATCCCTAAGTTGTAACAAATACATATATATACATATATTATGTTCTTTTATTACAAACTAACATTCTTCTTCATCAAATTCATTGATTTCCCTGCCTTCATCCTTTATTTATTTTCCATGCTCAGGGATGTCTGTCGATGGAACCGAAAAAAAAAAATTTATAAAAATTTTTAAAAAAAAAATTAAAAACGACGTGTCGTCTGGGTGTCGTTCATCCCAGACGACATGTCGTTCAATCCATCTTCAACCCTTGTTCGGGTCGACCCGAACCCGCCTAAACCAGTCCCAACCCGATTCTTGACCCGGTTATTTCTTCCACCTCCGGCCACCATTCAAGGCCAAACCGGTCCCATTTCTTTCCTCTCTTCATTTCCTACTAATGTCCAATATTAATCTATCCTAAAACCTAGGTTATAATCACTTCTATACGAAAACCTAAATCTTCAAAAATTCCACATTTTAAACCGGTTCTCAAACACTAAACAGAAATCACAAGTTTCAATGTCTCATTGTACTAAATTTGTAAGTATTTAACGGTAAGGTAAGGCAACAAATAAACACAAAAAATAAAAATAAAAACGCACACTCCACGGCAACGAAAGAGATAAACACAAAGACAAATCCACACAAAAACAACCCACACTGGTCCCACGACAACAAATAAACAAAAATATTCAACCAATTACCTCGGACAGTGCTGAGATGAGATCCTAATGTTTGGCTTTTCCACGGCAACTTTGGTTTGGTTTTTTGTATTTGTATGTTCGTGTAAAGACGTTTAGAAAAAGTTGATTTTTGTTTGGTTTAAAATATAATAGGATATGTAAGTAATTTTTTTTTGTTTGAAGGTTACAATGGATATTGAAGGGTAGAACAAAAAATATATCAAATGAGAGAGCAAAATTCATTAACCTCGGTCCTATGAAGGTATTGGACCAAATTCCCCATCTCACAAAATGATTCCCAGAAGGATGGTAAACTATTTGTTGAAGGATATTTGAAATGGGTTTCCCGTAAGTATTCTGGTAGAAGCCCAATACCTATCACATTTGTATGAAATTGGGCCATTTTATTAGCTCAGAATAAAAGCTACTTTGATACCCTCTTAATCACTTTAATTATCTTTTGACCTTTTTTTTTAATTTATTTTTATTTTTTTAGAAATGTCCAATGAAAAATGGATTGTTTTTTTTTTTTTTTTGGGATAGGGAATTAATTTGTATGTTGTATGTTGTATTCTGATCCTGTCCCATAGTGCTGATTGTAACGTGATGGCAATTGACAAATAATATTTTTCTAAAAAATATTAAACTTGCTGTGTGGTGATTAAGTTAAAGCCCCAACACCTATATATTTGAATAAAAAAAAAGATTCCGGTAAAAGGCCAAAATTATATTTGAGTAAGAATTAATAAAATTCTGTTACATATTATTAATAACAATAATAATAAAATTCTACAGCTACCGATTTGCATCATCATTATTAGACTACTTTCAAATATTTTGTTACAAATAAAAATATCTGATCCCCCTATCCAGCAGTATATTGTTCTGGCCATATATAGTAACAATGAATGCATGATAATCTTGCTTGCATGTATATGACCATCAAGAATAAATTTTTTTTTAATCTTTTTTTTTATTTTTTTATTTTCGCTTTTAAGCTGCTTTCATACTTTAGCTTTTAATAGTGCGACTACTTTTGAGGTGGGAAATGATTTTTCCTTTATCCAATAATTAAGACCCGTCTTCCCACTGTTTTTTTTCTATGTCAAAGAGCATGAACCACATGGTGAAACTGAGTAAATTATGAATTTAATAACCTGTAGATGGAGAATTCAGCTTTGGAGATGATCATGTTTCCCCCCGGATTGGTTCTTGTTCTAACATTCGCAACAGCAGTTGCTGAAGAACTTGAACAAGTTAGTTCCCTGACAGGTGAGGACCAAAGCATCTCCCAAACTTATATCATCTTCACCAAGAAGCCCGAGGGTGCAGGATCTAATTCTCTACAGTATGAAGATTTAAACACTTGGTATCAATCATTTTTACCCACTTCCACAACCCCAAACCAGCAACAACCTCAAATTGTCCATACCTATCGAAACGTGGTGACGGGTTTTACAGCAAGATTGACAGCTAACCAAGTGAAAGCCATCGAAGACACGGAAGGTTTTCTGTCTGCTCAACCTGCAAGGATGTTATCTTTACAAACTACTCACAGTCCTAAGTTCTTGGGGTTAATAAACCAAGGATTGGGATTTTGGATGAACGGATCAAATTATGGTAAAGGGGTGATAATTGGCATTGTGGACACTGGGATTTGGCCTGATCATCCTTCATTTGGAGATGAAGGCGTTCCTCCTCCACCTGCTAAATGGAAAGAGAGATGCGAGTTCAACGAGACAGTATGCAATAACAAGCTAATTGGGGCAAGAAATTGCGTCCATGGTGCTGCTGCTACTTTGTTTCCCTATGAGGTCGGCCAAGGCACCCACACATCCAGCACGGCTGCTGGAAATTTTGTGAAAGGTGCCAATGCGAATGGAAATGGCAATGGCACCGCGGTTGGCATGGCCCCTCATGCCCACTTGGCCATTTACAAAGTTTGCTCTGTCAAAGGTTGCAAGGATGGTGACGTTTTAGCTGCAATTGATGCCGCAGTTGAAGATGGTGTGGATGTGATCTCCATCTGCATGGTCGATAATCATGTTAATTACAATCCTTTCTGTGAGGATACAATTGCAGTGGGTGCATTTGGCGCAACCCAGAAGGGAATTTTGGTCAGCTGTTCGGCTGGGAATATTGGACCTAAACACAAAACTTTATCAAATGAAGCTCCTTGGATTCTCACTGTCGGAGCAAGCACCATTGACAGAACCATAAAAGCTACTGCAAGGCTTGGAAATGGAGCCGAATTTGATGGTGAATCTGTTTTCCAACCTAAAGATTTCCATCCTGTATTGTTACCTCTCGTCTATCCAGGTTCAAATGGGAACCGATCATCCGCTTTTTGCGATGATGGTTCGTTGATAAAAATGGATGTGAAGGGAAAAATAGTTTTGTGTGAAATTGGTGGATGGGTGTCACAAACTGCAAAAGGATATGAAGTGAGAAGTGCCGGTGGTGCTGCTATGATTGTCATCAAGAGAAAGCAAGATGGGTATACCACTTTGGCAGAAGATCATGTACTTCCGGCAACTCATTTGGATTATGCTTCTAGGTTGAAGATCAAAGCCTATATAAATTCAATCCAGGATCCAAAGGCCACAATCTTATTCAGAGGAACTGTGATAGGAGAATCATCATCTGTTGCTCTAGCAGTACCATTCTTCTCATCAAAAGGCCCAAGCAAAGCAAGCCCTGGAATTTTGAAACCAGACATTATTGGTCCTGGTGTCAACATCCTAGTTGCATATCCATTTCCATCAGACAACGACATTGCCATGAAGACAAAATCAATATTTGACATAATGTCAGGAACTTCAATGTCCTATCCTCATCTCAGTGGCATTGGGGCTTTGCTCAACAGCTCTCACCCTGACTGGTCACCAGCCGATATTAAATCTGCCATCATGACTGCTGCTGATGTTGTTAACCATTATGGCAAGCCCATGTTTGATGAAACACTCTCCCCTGTTGATGTCTTTGCCATTGGTGCAAGCCATGTGAACCCTTCTAAAGCAAATGATCCTAGTCTTGTTTATGATATTTAGCCGGACGATTACATTCCTTATCTATGTGGATTGAACTACACGGACAAACAAGTAGAGGTCATCACACAAAGCAGTGTCAAGTGTTCTAAGGTGGAAAGCATAGCAGAAATGCAGGTTAACTATCCTTCATTTTCTGTGGTTTTGGGGACTGAGAGTCTGACTTTTACAAGGACAGTGACAAATATTGGAGATGCTAAATCAACATACACTTTGGAAAGGTCTGTACCTCCAGGAGTAGACATCACTGTAATACCCGAGAAGCTGGTATTCAGTGAGATTAATCAGAAAGCAACATACACAGTAGAATTCATCCCACAAAGCAAGCAATTTGGTGAGATATACCCACAAAGCCACACTGGGAAGGACAGTAAGCGATATGCTGAGGGATATCTGAGATGGGTTTCGGATAAGTACTCTGTTAGAAGCCCAATATCTATCATATTTGCATGATATTGGGGTTAGAATAAGTTTTTCTACTTCTTCTTTATTCAATAAAGCTATTTGCAGCTACTTAATTTAAATTAATCAATCTATTGATAATTTGGCGTAATTGTACTTCCGTTAACATATTAATGAAGGTTTGATTAATTAGATAACCTATAACAATTTAATATCAAGCTGTTTTGCGGACCCATACATATAAATACTCTCCAAAGGCTTTGGTTATTTTTGTTGGATTTTTAGAACAAAAAACATAGTAAAAACGAAAGAGAAAGAAGCTTAAGCTGGTATGGTTACTCCACCCTCGTTCATTATGGACATAACATATACCCACAAGTTTTCATAAACAGTAAACCACCTAATTTTCACCTACTACTGTAGTAATCATATTGCTAAAAGACAAGCCATACTTTGGCTACCTAATACAGTGGTGTTTTTATCAAAAACTAAAAGTACAGTAACTAATCATCACAAAGCAACTTATACAGCAACAAAAGTGACATTACACTAACACTCCTCCTTGGCACTTTTGCTGGAAACACTAAGATCATTTCTTAATGTTTCAAACTTGTTTCTTGGCAAAGCTTTCATCAAAATATCAGCAAGCTGGACCTCAGAACTGCAATGAACCAGCTTCACTTCACCATTTCTTTCAGCTTCTCTCACAGCATGATATTTAACTGGAATATGCTTTGTTCTTCTATGTTGACCTGGATTTTCAGCAATGGAAATTGCAGACTTGTTATCACAGTGTATTGTGATCGCTTCTTCTTGCCTCTTATTTAAATCAACAAGCAACTTCCTTAGCCGTAAAGCTTGATTTGAAGCAGCTGCAGCAGCAATATATTCGGCTTCAGCTGTGGATTGAGCAACTGAATCCTGCTTTTATGAGCCTCCATGAAAAAGGACCTGAACCAAGAGAAAATAAATACCCTGAAATACTTTTTGAATCCTCCATGCTTCCAGCCCAATCACTATCAACATAGCCCATCAACTTGCCTTCTTCTCGCTTCAAAAAAAAAAACACCATAGTCTATGGTGCCTCTAATGTATCTTAGCACTCTTTTAGCTGCAGAATAATGCATATGTGATGGAGCATGCATAAATCTGGAAAGCAAACTCACAGAAAACATAATGTCAGGTCTAGAAGCACATAAATACAGCAAACTTTCAATAAAGCTTCTATAGGTTGAAACTTCAATCTTGGCAGCACCATCTTCAAGTTCAAATTTTTTATTGTAAACCATTGGAGTGTCAACTGGATTACACTTCTCCATGTTAAACTTTTTGAATAGTTCCACAGCATACTTCTTTTAGGATAAGAAAATGCCATGACTAAATTGATATATCTCCATGCTAAGAAAGTAGTTCATCACTCCTAAATCTGACATTTCAAACACCTTTTGCATTTCAGATTTAAACTTCAACACACTTTGTGAATCTCATCCTGTAACAAACAAGTCATCAACATATAGAGAAACAATCAATTTTTCATCATTTGAACCTGACTTCACGTACAAAGTAGGCTCATTCTCACTCATTTTAAATCATTTTCCAACAAGGTGTGAGTCAATTCTACTATACCAAGCTCTGGGAGCTTGTTTCAAGCCATAAAGAGCCTTATGCAATTTATAAACCTTGTCTTCCTTTCCTTGAACAACAAAGCCTTCAGGTTATTCAACATATACTTTTTTCCTGCAGGTAACCATTTAGAAATGCAAATTTCACATCTAAATGGTAAACTTTCCAGCCTTTTTGAGCAGCAAGTGCTAGTAGAAATCTGATTGTTTCTGTCTCGCAACTGGTGCAAACGTATCTCCATAATCAATACCAGGTTGCTGCACATAACCTTTAACTACCAATCTTGCTTTATGCTTATTTATTGTACCATCAGTATTGACCTTGGTCCTAAAGACCCATTTCACTCAAATGGCCTTTTTGCCTTGGGGTTTGTTCACCAATTCCCAAGTTTTGTTTTTGCTAATCATATTGATTTCCATTTTCATGGCCTCTCTCCATGTCTCGAACTGATTTGCGTAATTGAAAGTAATTGGATCACACAATGCTAGGTTGCATATTTCCTATTCATCAGTCAAGGGTCTTGTACCTCGAACATCGGACATGAATCTTGTATCTCGGACATCGGACAGGGGACTTATAGCTCGGACATCGGACAGGAATCTTATATCTCAGACATCAGACAGGGATCTTGTATCTCGAACATCGGACAGGGATCTTGTATCTCGAACATCGAACAGGAGTCTTGTATCTCGGACATCGGACATGGATCTTGTATCTCGGACATCGGACAGGGATCTTGTATCTCGAACATCGGATAGGTTTCTTGTATCTCAGACACTTCTCTCGAATGCATCAGTGAAGGGTCTTGTACCTCGGATGCATTAGTCAGAGGTCTTGTACCTCGGATGCTTATCTTGGATGCATCAGTCAGAGGTCTTGTACCTCAGATGCTTTTCTCATATACATCAATCAAGGATCTTGTACCTCGGATTCCAACAGCATCTTCATCATTTGAATTATTCTCATCCTGAATGTAGTCATGTTCTTGGATAAATTCTTTGCTGAGGCTTGAACTTTACTTTTTTCCCAATTCCAAACAGCAGCTTCATCAACTTTAACATTCCTACTAACAATTAGCTTGTTAGTTTTCAAATGATATACTCTATACCCTTTTGTGTTGCTGCTGTAACCAACAAAAATTTTCATATCAGCTTTTTGATCCAACTTGTCTCTCTTAACTTCAGGAACATGTGTATAACAAATGCTCTCAAATATCTTCAAATGCTCCATAGTAGGCTTGACCCCATACCACACCTCATGTGGAGTTTTAAACTTCAATGCTTTAGTTGGTAATCTATTTAGCAAATACACTGAGGTATTTACTGCTTCAGCCCAAAACTTCTTTGGTAATTGCTTCTCAACCAACAAGCATCTACACATCTCCATAATAGTCCTGTTCTTTTTCCCACTAACCTTTTTTGCTAAGGAGTATAGGGAGAGATCAGCTGATGTTGAATTCCAGCTTCTTTGCATTGCAACTCAAACTTTTGAGCTGTATATTCAGTCCCATTATCAGATCGTATCACCTTGATGCTACATTTTGCTTGATTTTCTACCATGGCTTTAAAGCTAGTGAAAATCTCAGCAACTTCAGATTTTTGTTTCAGAAAATACACCCAACATATTCTGGAGAAATCATCTATGAAAGTGAGAAAATATCTACTACCGTTGATAGAATTCTCACTCATAGATCCACATACATCACTATGAATTAACTGAAGCTTTTCAGAGGCTCTTCAAGCGCCTTTCGAAGGGAATGGCAGCCTTTGTTGCTTACCAAGCAGACACACTTCACACACTTCCAGGTTTTTGCTAACAGCAGGCATATTCTTCACCAATTTCTTTTCATGCATTAGATTCAAGGAGTCATAATTAAAATGACCAAGTCTTTTATGCCACAACTTAGATTCATCACTAGTTTTGGCATAAAAAACATTATTTACCTTCTTGTTCCACTCTACCACAAAACTTTATCTTTCATTCCAACATTTAGAATTTCATTTCCATGTTGATCAAATATTATGCAAGACTTATCTTGAAAATTCAAAGAATATCCATTTTCAAGCATTTGTCCCACACTTAACAAGCTTTGATTAATTTTGGGTACACATAATACATTTAAAATGAGTTTAGTACCTGTTGAAGTTTCCACAGCCACTTCTCCTTTGCCTTGAACTTGAATAAAATCTCCATTTCCTATTTGCACTTTGGAAACAAAGCTTCTATCCAAGGTCTTGAAGAGATCAGCATCATGAGTCATATGTTAAGTGCAGCCACTATCCACCAACCAAGCTTCCTTGCTGCCGTTTTCTACATAACATGTAGCAACAAACAGCCTTTCCTCACTTTGCCGTGCTTCATCAGCAACTTGTACTTGGTGTGCTTGTTGCACTGGTCCTCCTTTGTTTTTGCAAACTTTTTCAATATGTCCCAGTTATTTGCAAACTCTACATTGAACATTTGGCCTAAACCAACAATATTTTTCAGGATGGTTGTCCTTTTTGCAATAAGAGCACGTCATAAACTTCTTTCTTTCACCTTCTCTGCTTGTACCAGCACCATATTTTCCTTTGACATTACTTCCTCCACCTTGCTACTTCCTTTGATTATTGTTTGCTGGAGCCTTACCTTTTTGTAATGTTAAAAAAGCACTTTCTGAGGTTTCTTCTTGTCTTATATATCTTCTTTGTTCAGTTGCTTGTAAAGCATTAACAAGCTCTGATAAAGAAATATGATTCAGGTCTCTTGACTCCTCCAAGGATGATATCTTTGCTTCGAACTTTTCTGGTAAGCTGACTAGCACTTTCTCCACCACTCTTCTATTTCCTAGGTCCTCTCCAAGAATTCTGATCTGGTTTACAACCTTCATAAGTCTGTCAATAAAGTCTTTTACCAACTCAGAATCCTTCATTCTTCAAGTTTCGAACTCCCTCCTTAAGTTCAAAACCTGCATTTGTCTTGTTCTTGCACTTCCCTGGAACTCTTCTTTTAGCTTGTCCCAAACCTCTTTAGCTGTAGTGCAAGCCATAATTCTGGTGAACATCACTTCTGAAACACCAGCATGTAAGGCAGATAAAGCTTAAACTTTTTAGCAACCTCCTCACTATGTTGCTTTATTTGAGCGATATTGGGATTTGTTGTCAAAGGGGGAGGGTTTCTTTCGGTCTCTATTACTTCCCACAAGTCAAAAACTTGAACGTAAGCTTTTATTTATAAACCACATGGTATAATTTTCTCCAGAAAATATAGGATGTGATGGAGCAAAAAAATGAGTTGAAGCCATTTAAAAAAGAAGGAAAGGTAGAAGGAAGGTTTCTGTATTTTTTGCTATTTCATTCACAGCCCCACTAAAAGATCATTAGAGCTTTGATACCATTTGTTGGATTTTTAGAACAAAAAACACAGCAAAAACGAAAGAGAAAGAAGCTTAAATTGGTATGGTTACTCCACCCTCGTTCATTATGGACATAACATATACCCACAAGTTTTCAGAAACAGTAAACCACATAATTTTCACCTAATACGGCGGTAATCATATTGCCAAAAGACAAGCTATACTTTGGCTACCTAATACAGCAGTGTTTTTATCAAAAACTAAAAGTACAGTAACTAATCATTACAAAGCAACTTATGACAGTAACAAAAATGACATTACACTAACAATTTTCATAGGGTCTTCACTGGGTTGTGCTGAGAATTCCTAATTACTTCTTGATTAAACAGATCCACCATAAAACATTTTATTTAATTGCATCTCCTAAATAGCTGATAATATATTGTTCTCCTCTGATTTATAAAATTCTTCGGACAATATCATTCTACTCAATGTCACAAAGCTAAGGAAATTATTACTATTTATTAGTATATCACTGATCCCACCCCATCGCTGTGTTCCCTACCTTTTCGATACTGGATACAGATATCCATTCTGATAAATCTCTGACAAAATTATATAAATATTTAGAAAAAAATAATTTGCCAAATACTTTATAGTATCATTTATTAGTTTGATCATCCGAAGATAATTTTCATATTATTTGATATATTTTAAAACTAAATTCAATAAAAAAAAAAAGAAAAGGATTTTTGTAGATTAATTGATAACAAAAATAATATTTTTTTAATTAGGATTATAATACCATTCACAATTAGAGGAAAAAGGAAAATAACTCAAATCTACTATTTAGTGTGGATGTAAGGCATATTACTGGCAAAGCACACTACTCTAATAATAAAAATAATCTGCTTTTATAGGTTTCGTATACCTAATCTGCTGTAAATAGTACCAATTTTTTGGAAAATTTTCATTTAGACTTCCTTATTTTTTTCTAAATATAATTGAATTCCATATATTTTTTAAAATTATTATTTAAATTTTAGTTGTTAGTCTATGTCAGTTAACTTTAACAATTAAAAACTATAATTGTATTTTTGAAGTATTTATCCATTATTAAATACTAGTTTGTAACTCTTCTTTTTATATTTTTAACTGTACAAATTAATTAAAAAAATTAATAAATGAATCTATTTTAATAAATATATAAATTAGAAAAATTAATGATAGTTTTTTGAAAACATAGAATATAAATATAAATTAAAATCAAATCAAATGGTCTTAATAAAATTTACCTCTTTTCTAGTTGTTACTTAACTTATAGGTTTAGATGTATGTTTGACATCATGTTTTACGTTGTTGTTTTTTTCTTTTCTCTTTTTTTCTTTTTCCCTTTATTTTCTTTTTTCATGCTTCGCTTTAGTACTTTATTCTCTAGAATTCTTTTTAATACTATTTCAAGAACATTTAGCGCGTGGCTTTCTTTTGGAGATCTCGGATTACAATATAGGAAAATGCATTAAGAAATTTATTTTTAAAAGATTATTATTGAGATAAGTAATTTGGAGCATTTTGACATTTTTTTCCCTCGTCCAACATTCTATTGAAGGAGTTAAACTAATCTGCTGTAAATGGTCAATTTTTTAGAAAAGCTTCTTTTAAACTTTCTAATTTTTTTCTAATTATAATTAGATTTCATGCTCTTCAAAAATCATCATTTAAACTTTATTTCATACAATTTCTGACTCTTTATTTTTATTTTTTAAATTAATTAAAATATTAACAAATGGATTTATTTTGATATATATATATATATATATATATATATAGTTATGTATAAAATTGAAAATATATTAACGATGCTTTTTTTTTCTAAATATAAATTATAATATAACCAAAAAGGTCTAGATGAATTTTATTCCTTTTTAATTATAGCTTGGTAATACTGCTTTGAGAATCTTTTAATCGAACTTAAGTTTTGAAATTGAATGTATGTTTGACATCATGTTTTACGTAGTATCTTTTTTCTTTTTCTCTCTTTTTTTTTTTTTCCCTTTTCTTTTTTCTTTTTTCATGCTTCGCTTTAGTACTTTATTCTCGTAAAAGAATTTTTAATACTTTTTCAAGAACATTTAGCATCTTTTGGAGATCTCCGATTATAATATACCAAAACGCATTAAGAAATTTATTATCAAAAGACTATTATTAAAATAAGTAATTTGGAGCATTTTTAATTTTTTTTTTTTTGTTTTTGTTTTGTTTTTTTGTTTTGCCTCATCCAATATTGTATTAATAGGTTCCGTTGATAAATTATTCAAATTTATATTTAGAAAGTTTTAAGTAGGAAGTGAAAGGAAAAATTATTGTAAATAATTAAAAATATTTGGATAAGTATCATTTTGGCATTCTGATTTGCTTTTTTTTCAATACTGCAATATCAATATAATCTCCTCACATTTTATATTTGTTTCAATATAACATTATTTTTCAAAATTTTTGCTAATAAGGTTAGAACTTAACCAATTTACCATTTCTTTGACCTTTTTTTTTTATTTTTTCACTTATATATATTTTTTCTCTAATTTCTAAGAATTTTTTTAATAAATCACACACACACACACACACACACACACACACATATATATTTGTTATTAAATTACTAAATCTTCTAAATACCATGCTAAAATCCTTCTCCCCAATTTATCCCCAAAAAAAGAAAAAAAAAAGTAGTAAGTCATATATAATAATCATGATTGTCTTTACCACAACTTTAAGAGTTAAGCTTATCCACATTGAATACACTTGCAAATGCTTTTTTTTTTTTTTTCAAAGGAAAAAAAAAATTAATTGTTGAATTTGATCACATTATTTTCATTTATTAATTTTCATTATTTTTTATTTTTTAGAATGACTAAAAGAATTTTATTGGATGAAGGATAAATAAGTTAAATTCTAACTTTATTATAATTTTTTTTTAAATGATGTTATATTAAAACAAAAGTAAAATATAATAAAACTCTACTGACATTTTTCATTAAAATATAATATTGAAAAATAACAAAATAAAAAGGATTATAATGATATTTGTCCAAAACATTATATCGAGGGGATAAAATCTTCTAATTATGTTTTAATTTATTTTTTATCTTCATTTTTCATCATTGTATAATGTCACATCATTTAAAAATATGACCAATCTAATAATATAAATTAAATGATAAAAAAAATATTATAAAGTAATAAAGAAAATAGCAACAGACAATACCCATTCTATTGAAAATAGCGCCCCCGTGCCTATATTTTAATCCATAAAAAAAATACCCAAAAAATCAAGAATTATCTTATTTAGAAAAAAAATAAAAATCTATATAAAATAGCCATCAATTTTCATCTTCTTTAATGCGAACTTCCACAATAAAAGCTCATCATTTCAAAGATTTTATTTATTTATTTGTTTTAATTGCGCGGCATTTTCGTTTGAGAAGCCCGGCATCGACTACAGGCATGTTTGGCGGGGACACAAGAAAACTATTTTTTTTTTTTTTTTTTTAAAGATGAAAAATAAGGGTAGGTGTTTTTGGTCATCGCCTTGCCCCCCCCCCCCCCCCAAAAAAAAAAAAAAAAAATTGAAAAACAAGTAGTTTTGTAAGTCAAAAACAACAAAACAATTTTAACTTGTTTTGAAAAAAATAAAATAAAATAAAAATTATTATTATTATTATTTTAACTCAAACAAGAATGATTATTTATTGGTATATGATGATCATTCCCACCCGATCCCTGTGTGTTCCCAGAGCAAATTACTAGTACTTGGGAAGTATAATTTCCTCCTTTTACAAAGGGTAAATCTCATCCCTTGTGAGAGGAGAGAGTAGGATCTTTTTTCAGTGTTTATGACGTTTTCGATACTGCATATTGAAATCCAGTCTAATAAATCTTTGACAAAATTACACATCTATATATGTATATAGGAAAAAATAATTCCCCAAATATTTTTTAGTATCATATATTAGCTTGATCATTCAAAGAAAATTTTCGTCATATTTGATGTATTCTTAAAACTAAATTAGAGGGAAAAGGGAATAACTCAATCCATGATAAAGTGTGGATGTAAGGCATGTCACTAGCTAACATTACTCCTCTAATAATAAGAATAATATGCTTTTATAAATTTTTTATAACTAATATGCTGTAATAATACCAGTTTTTTAGGAATTTTTTATTTAGAATTTTTTATTTTTTAATCATAATTAGATTTTATATGTTTGAAAAATCATTACTTATGCCCTTTTGTCGGTTTATGTTAATTAATTTTAACAATTAAAAACTATGCTTGTATTTTTAAAGTATTAGTCAATTATTAAATACCAGTTTCTAACTTTTTTTTTTAACCGTAAAAATTAATTAAAAAAACTAAGAGAAGATCTACTTTGATAAATATATAAAATTAAAAAAAGTTAATAATAATTTGTTAAAAATATGCAATATAAAAATAACTTATAATAAAATTAAAGAGCCTAAATAAAATTCCCCCCTTTTAATTGTGGTTTGGTAAAACAGCTTTGACAATCTTTTAATCAAATTTAATTTTGGGGTTTTAATGTCCGTTTGACATCACGTTTCACGTTGTTGTCTTTTTCTTTTTTTTCTTTTTTCCTTTTTTATCTTTTCATGCTTCACTTTACTATTTTATTCGCCTAACAATCTTTTTGATACTTTTTCAAGAAGACGTAGCGCGTTGATTTCTCTTGGAAATCTACGATTATATACGAAAATACATTAAGAAATTTATTATCAAAAAATTATTATTAAGAATCAAGATAAGTAATTTAAAGTATTTTGACTTTTTTTTTTCGTTTAATATTTTAATGAAAAAGATAAATAAAATTGATTTAATTGATAACATGTAAAAAGTTGTGCGTCAAAAGTGGAGAGAAAAAACTATTATAAATAATAAATAAATATAAAGGTAAGTATCATTATAATACTCATAATTTGCTATTTTTCAATATTGTATTCCTACTACGAAAAATATCAATACAATCTTTTCACATTTTTTTTGTGTCAATATATAGTATCATTTTTTAGTACTCTTACTAATTTGGTTACACTATTTTTATTTATTAAATTTCATTAATTTTTATTTTTAAAAATGATTAAAAGAATTTTATTAAATGAAGGATAAATAAGTCATTCCAACTCTCTTATTAAGAGTTATAAAAATGACATTTACCAAAAAAAAAGAGTTATAAAAATGACAGCATATTGAGATAAATGTGAAACGTAAAAGGATTATACCTATATTGTTTATAATAAAATTGTAGTATTGAAAAAAAGATACTTACCAAAACTTCATATTGAAGGATAAAATCTTCTATTTATTTTCCTTTTATTTATTTTTTATCTCTACCTTTGTTTACCATTGATAAAATGCCACATCATATAAAAATATTATTAAACTGATAATATAAATTAATAGACAAAAAAAAAAAAAATTATCATTGATCAAACATAGATAAAAATAATAACATAGCAATGTAAAATCTCCATACTCTTGAAAGTAGTGCCTCCATGCCTCTATTTTAATCCACAGAAAAATACCCAAAAAATGCCGGCAAACACAACTGAATTGGAAGTAGATTTAAGCAAGACTAAACCTTCAATATAATCAAAATTTTAGCTCCTGAAAACATAAACCCTTAACTACTGGGATATAATTATGTGACAAAAGATTTAACAAAATCAAGGATTATCTTATTTGAAAAAATCTATAATATATAGATATATATATATATATTTATATGTGTATGTTAGCTACCAATTTTCATCATCTTTAAGTCGTGCTTTTGCAATAAAACTCATCCTTTCAAACCTGAGTGGGCGGCCACTTCATTTTATTTATTTATTTATTTTAATTGCGCGGCCTCGTCATTTGAGAAGCCAGCATCTAATAAATTTAAGGACCTCTTTAGGCTCAAAAGAGATTCGCACTTTAAAATTATCTTCTATTCTCTATCCGTAAAAGATAAATTATAATAAAAAATAAAATATTGTTATAAATAAACAGAATTCGATCCCCCCATCCATACTTTATGTTGGGCTATAATTTTTATGTTGCATTTATGACCGTCAACCTTTATTGTTATTATTCTTTTTTTCTTTCTTTATTTTGCTTTAAGGCTAAATAATTTTACTTTTAATAGTGCGCCACTTGCAATAGGACAAATATTGTCCAACCCGGCACACATCCATTCTATACATGTCTGTGCAAGAAATGCATGGTGAATCGAAGTAAATCACCTGTAGATGGAGAATACACAGCACAAAGTTTTGGAGATTATGTTTCCTCTAGGATTACTTCTTCTTCTTCTTCTTCTTCTTAAGTTCTCACCAGCAATAGCAAATGAACAAGAACCAGCTGCAGTTGGTCTGAGGAATATGGATGACGAGCAAAGCAGCTTACAGACTTACATCGTCTTCACCAAGAAACCGGAAGCTGCCGGGGCTAATTCTCTACAGCATGAAGATTTAAACGCTTGGTATCAATCATTTTTACCAACCGCCACAAGCTCAAACCACCAGCCTCAAATTGTCCATACATATCGAAACGTGGTCACGGGTTTTGCAGCAAGATTGACACCTGAACAAGTGAAAGCCATGGAAGGCAAAGAAGGATTTTTATCTGCTCAAGCCGAAAGGATGTTGGCTTTACAAACTACTCACACTCCTTACTTCTTGGGGTTAACGAAAAACCGAGGATGGGAATTATGGAAGAATGAATCAAATTACGGCAAGGGGGTGATAATTGGTGTTGTGGACACAGGGATTTGGCCTGATCATCCTTCATTTGGAGATGAAGGTGTTCCTCCTGCGCCTGATAAATGGAAAGGGAAGTGCGAGCTCAATGGGACTGTGTGCAATAACAAGCTAATTGGGGCAAGAAATTGCATACATGGTGATGCTAATACTTTGTCACCCTATGAGGTCGGCCATGGCACCCACACATCAAGCACAGCAGCTGGAAATTTTGTGAAAGATGCCAATGCGTATGGAAATGCCAATGGCACGGCCGTTGGCATGGCCCCTCATGCCCACTTGGCCATTTACAAAGTTTGCTCCATCGAAGGTTGCAATTCCAGTGACATGTTAGCTGGACTTGATGCCGCGGTTGAAGATGGTGTGGATGTTATCTCCATGTCCATAGTCTATTACCATAATGACTACATTCCTTTTCATGAAGATGCAATTGCATTGGGTGCATTTGGCGCAACCCAGAAGGGGATTTTGGTCAGCTGTTCGGCTGGGAATATCGGACCTGAACATAAAACTTTATCAAATGAAGCTCCTTGGATTCTCACTGTCGGAGCAAGCACAATTGATAGAACCATAAAAGCTACCGCACGGCTACGGAATGGAGCCGAATTTGGTGGTGAATCCGTTTACCAACCTAAAGATTTTCTTCCTGTATTGCTACCTCTAATCTATGCAGGTTCAAATGGGAACCGATCTTCAGCTTTTTGCAAAGATGGCTCGTTGAGGAACATGGATGTAAAGGGAAAAATAGTTTTGTGTGAAACTGGTGGACCGGTTTCAATAATTGCACAAGGCTACGAAGTGAGAAGTGCTGGTGGTTCTGCTATGATTGTCATCAATAGAAAGCAAGATGGGTATACCACTTTGGCAGAAGATCATGTGCTTCCGGCAACTCATTTGGATTACGCTTCCGGGTTGAAGATCAAAGCCTATATAAATTCAACCCAGAATCCAAAGGCCACAATCTTATTCAGAGGAACTGTGATAGGAGAATCATCATCTGTTGCTCCAGCAGTACCATTCTTCTCATCAAGAGGCCCAAGCAAAGCTAGCCCTGGAATTTTGAAACCGGACATCATTGGTCCAGGTGTCAGCATCCTAGCTGCATATCCATTTCCAACAGACAGCAACATTGCAAGAAAGAAAACATCGATGTTTAACATACTGTCAGGAACTTCAATGTCTTGCCCTCATCTCAGTGGCATTGCTGCTTTGCTCAAGAGCTCTCACCCTTACTGGTCACCAGCTGCCATTAAATCCGCCATCATGACAACTGCTGATGTAGTTAACCATCATGGCAAGCCCATTGTTGATGAAAAGCGCTCTCCTGCTGACGTCTTTGCCATTGGTGCAGGCCATGTGAATCCTTCCAAGGCAAATAATCCTGGTCTCATTTATGATATTCAGCCGGATGATTACATTCCTTATCTTTGTGGATTGAACTACACGGACAAGCAAGTAGAGATCATCACGCAACGCACAATTAAGTGTTCAAAGGTGGAAAGCATAGCAGAAACGCAGCTGAACTATCCTTCATTCTCAGTGGTTTTGGGGTCCGAGAGTCTGAGTTTTACAAGGACAGTGACAAATGTTGGAGAGGCTAAATCAACATACAATTTGGAAAAGTTTGTACCTCCAGGAATAGGCATAATTGTAAGACCTGAGCAAATCGTATTCAGTGAGGTTAACCAGAAAGCAACATACACAGTGGAATTCATCCCACATAGCCACAAACAAATTGGCGAGATAAACCCACAAAGCCACACTGGGAAGGACAGTAAGCGATATGCTGAGGGATATCTGAGATGGGTTTCGGATAAGTATTCTGTTAGAAGCCCAATATCTATCATATTTGCATGATATTGTCTTAGAAGTCTTCGCGCTACTTCGTTAGACTATAATTAGAATTTATAATAAAGCTATTGCTGCAGCTACTTAAGTTAGATCAATTAACTTATTGGTAATTTGATATACATTCGTAATTCCATTAACAAATTAATGGAAGTTTGATTGATTAATCAACCTGCCTTAACAGAATAAATATCGAGCTATTTGAGGACCTATATAAATGCTGCAAAAGCTTTGGTCATTTTGATATGGCCTTTACTGCGTTGAAATGAGAATTCCTAAATTTACTGCCTGAGTGCTCAGATCCACCTAAAGATTTCTAATCTTGATAGTTAACAAGGTGAGTCCAAGTACACGCCACAACCAAATTACTGAACCTTTTCTTTGGGCTTTAAGATGTTTACCAGAAAATCATGTTGAGACTTGAGATGAGATAATAATCTTGGCTCAATCTCTATATTTTTGGCCCAAAATAAATATAGAAACACTTGGGCCTAACGCTTCATCTTTAGTAGTCCAGATCATAGTGGTAATTGGGAGTTTTAAATACAGTCTTGAATCGAATTGCAGCAAAGCGGAGGCATGATAGGGGAAACACAAAGTTGTGGTAGAGGAAGCAATTTTATTCATGTTGATAAAGAGGCAAGAATATGGATCTCGTAATGTAAGCCCTTTTTGGGTCTCCTTTTGTGATTAATGTAGCCTTTTATTACGCCAAAAATATAAAAAATAAAAAATAAAAAACATGATTTTTTATTTTTTTTGGTAAAATAAGTCATGATATTATTAGGAAAAGTAGGTGGCATATCTATATTGATTGTGACAATTCATCACCTTCATTTTAGTGGAATGATCAAGAATCGGTACGATATCCTCGAGTAGTGGCGTTGTGTGTGTGTGTGTGTGTAAGCTTTTTTCAGTTGGTATCTTTTAGTTACATTTCCAAACGCATTGGCTCCTTTCACATTTCTCTCTTTTACCAAGATCCATATTCATTCACTACAAAATATTATTAAAAAAAAAAAATCATAAAAAAATCTCAAAAATATAAAATAAAGGAAAATAGTTGGAAAGACACAAAATTAAATTGTTGCCTTTTTCACATCTACCATGAAAAAGACTAAAAAGTCTATAGACCGCTAATTCTCACCTTTATATATATATATATATATATATATATATGGAAATTCTATGGTGAGGACGGTCCGCATGAGGACTATAGTATTAGTGACGGTTTTTCATAGTATTAACGACGGGTTTTTAGAACATCGTCACCAATACTATAAAAAATTGTCATCAATACTGTGGTCCGCATGAGGACCGTCCGCACCATAGACGAACTGTATATATATATATATATATAACACATATGTTGGAGGGCATAGGCCATTAGGTGCTGGCATCATGGGATCAAAAAGCAAGGCCAATTTGAACATTGAAGACAATCATAGAAACGGAGATAGACTATGGCTAATTTGATGATTAATCTAAAGTATAAATAATATATAATCAAAATATCTTTGGGTATATATAATGCCAATAATATTGCAATATCAATAATAAAAACAAATTAAATATAATGTTGGATTAACCGATAAAAGACAATGAAAACTTGGACAAGATCAAGGAAAGTCTGAGAAGCATGGTGGATTGGAGACTTAAACCTAAGGGAGAAGACAAGAGAGAAAAAGAGAACTTTTAATTTACTCCGAGCCTTTACGACTTAAATGTACAGCTTGCAGATATCATATGAAAATGTGTGTACACATTTTTCTGTTTCATTTTGACAAAAAAAAGAAAAAAAAAATTCTCTTTTTTCAACCTTAGAAATAAAAATTTGACATGAATACATTAACTCTTTTTGGATGTCATGACTATACTTCAAGAAATTCAATCAATAGTTTAAAAAAAAAAAAAATCTTAGCTACAAATATAAAAAATTGTCATTATAACTATTGTCACAAAAATTTGCCACCAAGATTTGTATCTAATAAAAATATTTTGCCAAAACTTTGTAACTAACCTCTTGTGTTGACGAAGTTATAATGACAAACTGGCTACCAATATATTTTCATGAGCAAAAATTTAGTCATTAAAAAGTTTTTGAGTTCGTAGCTAGTTGGTTAACATAGATCCATAGAGAATATATATATATATATATTGTTATATGGATTTTAGGACAAAATCTTGTTATTAGGGACAAATCTTACAGACATGAACATTTTTCACAAGACACACTTTAAATGACAACTTTATTTTTGTAGGCAAGAAATCTGGAACTAAACATTAAACTTCTTGTAGTGATACATATTGATTAAAAACTATATTTCCACACTTGTGTACGTACAAAGTTCGAGTTGATTCTGTTTTTGACAAAAGAAAAATGTTTTAGAATTTGAAAGTTAATTAGATTAAGATAAGATATATCATCAATCTAATATAAACCTCTTATAAAAAAAGATAAATTAAAATAAAATAAAATCCAAACTCAACCAAAACCCAACAGGCTTCGGTTGGATGGATTGGACTTTTGAGCTGATTATTGTATTTTCAGAAAAAGAAATAATTTAAAAAAAAAAGCACCAATTTAAGTATTATTAAAACAGATGTAAATAATTTTGAGCTTAAATTTCCAGAGCATTTTTCATTCTTTCAACACTTGTTGTGTCAAGACCCGTCCAAAATTTCTCACCGGAATCCTAGACAAGTCCTGATCCCAGGAAAACCCTACCGAACCCTCCAATGGAAAATCCGACAGAACTTCCCCTAAGGGTTGGACTTACTATAATTTTCCTTCATTGAAAACACACTTCTAGAAACATCCCCTTATTCCTTCCACATTACTACAATTTAATCCACAACTTTCAGCACTCCGATAAAATAAACAGGAACTGCATGCAGTATTGATACAATAGGTCCAATAAATATACAGAGCATCATAAGTTACAGATGAGTGTGAAAGATATACAACAGAAAATTGGAAACAATAATACAATAGAACACAAGGAAGCATAACTCTTTGAAACTCAACAGCAACAAACGTCGAGCTTGATCCTGATGTCGTCTACCAACCCGAACCTAAGGGAACGGAATTTAAAAACGTGAGATGCTAATCATCTCAGTGAGTGACCCTATCTACTGTAGAATTTTGATAGTAACGAAAATTATAGCACACTTGAATAATTAACAATAAATGAGTAAATAAATAATAATTAATTGAAAATAATAATTTCTCTCAAAACCCTCACGGTTCACTCGGTTGGAAAAGTTTCCCTTTTAAAACATTTCACAAAACCCAGCAATTATATTTCTCCAAAATCAAGGTAGCCAATAAATAATTAATTAAATAATAACTAAATGGAATATCAACATTTAAAATACAAAATCATGCAAATAATAATATAGAGCACCACAATTTATATGAAAATGCTTAATCAATAATTACCAATAAAATGCAACAATTTTTGGAACCCAATGCACTCAGAAAAATAATCCGGAATAAAGTAAATTTTGAATAACAAGTAATAAATCATATAGAAAAATACCACAAAATTATTTGTTTGAAATAAACGGTAAAACTTAAATAAATTAACCATTTTATTTGAATAGTACTTCCAAATAAAAAGCTTGAAAATTCAAATTGAAAAATAGCCTAACGCACCACACTATATACCAGTGATGCCCTACGGTACTCAGCGTTCCGAGCACCCTCAGGCGGGGGTTAAAGAGAGAACCGACATACGGTCGCTTCGGCGTCCCGACAGCGCCGCTGCTAAAACCTGTCATCCCGGCCTAGGAGAAGGGCGGTTATGTGTACTATACTAAACCGGCCTGCCCTCAAGTCCGTAGGTAACTCACGGGAGACTGTCATCCCGGCCTAGGAGGAGAGCAGTTATGTACACTATACTAAACCGGCCTGCCTTCAGGTCCATAGGTAACTCGCGGGAGACTAAAACATGCGCGCTAATCACAATCTCATGTACAGTACAGAACACCGGTACTGCATAAGTGCGTCTAAAATAATTAAAATAAAATAAACACCAATAGCCCATTTTTATTATTACCAAAAATTTCCGAAATTTACCGTGGGAGTTATAAAAATCTCCAATCCCACATTCCTTGCATTTCTCACCATAAATCATCAATATAGAAAAGAAATATGGTTTACTCAAAACCATGAAATCAACCACCTCGCATTATAAATGCATAATTACCTTTTTAAAACATACAGTACCATCATACCAATATTTTTCTTCAAATCCTTTAAATCAATTTTTTCCTCCAAAATAATATATAAGGCTCACAAAAATATTTAAATATATTTTCTCTTCATAAGCCCTTGATTATACATGAAAATTCTCGGTAAAATAATAATAATAATAATAATAATCCAAAATTTAAATCATAAATTCTTTGAATTTCTCCAATATTCAATCATGGCATCAAAATATATATATGTATGCATATAACCAAACATCCGAAATTTGACATTATAAAATAAATACCCAAATTTATAAAATTCCAACCACATATATATATTTTCCAAATATTCAAATATCACCAAATAAATATAAATCATCACCCAAAAATAGTTTTTAAGGTGGGTCACTCACCTTAAGCACATATTTCAAACAAGATCCTTCACAGGATCAACTCCACTACCCCCACGTGCACCTAAAATATCCACAGTACACAAAACCAATTATATTAATATTTTAATCGAATAACACCCAAATGGATACCTGGAGAGCGAACACAAACGACAACCAAAATTGGCGAGTAATATACCGAATCGAAGCTTGAGCGACGGGATTACAAATCCGGTCTTACTTCCCGGAGATCGGACCGGTGGTGGCCGGAATCTCACCGGAAAACTTTCGGGATTCAACTCCTCGATCCTCTCAAACCATCGCGAATTGGAGGAAAAGGACCCAGGATTTGGATTCAGGGGGTCGGAATCAATGGGGAGGGACCGAAGACAGGACTGGGTACTCGCCGGAATAGGAATTTCTCCGGCAAACCGTCGCGGTCACGGGCAATCGTCGCCGCCGCCGGCACGTGCGGTGGCTGATGGCCGAGATTTTTAGAGGTTTTGTAGCTTGAAGGGAGAGGGTCTCAACGGTACCGGTGGTGACAAGAATGGAGGCTGGAATGTGGAGATCTCGGTGGTTGAAGGAATTGGCGCCGCCGCCGGAAAAAGCCCCGACCCGGGCACGTCGCTGATCGGTTGGCCGTGAAATTTTGCAGTTTGGTCGGGAATGGGGAGGCGCTCCTGGCTGGCCGGCGAGTGTGGCAAGAATCGGCTGGAAAATTTGACAACTCCGATGGCCGGCAATTTTCTCTCTCCCTCTCTCTCTTTCTCTCTCCCCCCCTCCCCCCGTTGTTTTGCCAAATAAAAGCCACCGTGGGTGACACTGTTCACCCACGTGGGCCTCTCAGATGTCGACATGTGGTGTTACTGTGCACTTAAGCCAGATATAATAAAATATTATCGTATTCGGAAAATTTCACAAGTTCATAACTTTTTAACCCGATATCCAATTTAAGCGTGCCGCTAGTCTATGAACTTGTATCGACGAGTGCTTTACAACCATATGAAATTCAAAACAAAATTCTACAACGATAAAAAGTCAACTCTTGGCACCTTTTGGACAGTTTGCACCTCGACTTGTTTTGCCCATAACTTTCAAACCGTAGCTCTGTTTTGCGACGTGCTACTAGTCTACGAACTCGGGGCATCATGTACTTCGCTACAGTACCACGATCGACAAGAAAATTCAACCAGAACAAAAAGTTAACTTTTGACCCACTCGATCAACAATCAACCTCGGTCAACGTGCAAAAGTTTCAATGCAGTTTGGGACGGGATGTTACATGTTGCTTCTTTGCATTAATACTCTCTCATCTTACCAAGCTAAGGTCAAGAATTTGAATCCTTAAATGATAAACTAACATATCTATATATATATATATAGAGAGAGAGAGAGAGAGACACACACACACACACACACAAAAAAAAAATATAGGATTATCATTTTAGATAATTTTAGATAATATTTACATAATAATAAAAGTAATATGCATTAGAAAGTATTTAAAAAATTTCTGCAAAACCAACTCTTGATCCAACAGAAGAAAGCATTAAGCACAGTTTACTTATACATCATAGTACAATCTAATGTAAATCATATCACAGAAAACAATAATACATGGTATTATTAATGGATCATCGTTTCAATAGTAAATTAAACCCACAATAATTACACGATCGTCATCAAAAGCATAGATCAGAAGGTCCTTCACAGAGGCATAATATGTGTACCTGTCTTCCTCATCTCCCATATAAGTCACAGTTGATGACTTATCTTGGTTGGAAATTTGAATCATTGAGCTCCAAGTTCTGAAGTAATCTGGTGGTAAAGTTCCATTAAACCCATTGAAAGATAGGTCAAAAATCTGCAACATTCCAAATCCAAAAATGTTGTCATGAAGATTCCACAGAGGACCGAAAAATTTATTGCTTCGCAACACAAGAACCTGCAACTTTGAAAGTTTTGCTAGCCAAGAAGGGAATGTGTCTTTTATTTCATTATGCCCAAGGTTCAGGATCTCCAACTGTTTGCATTTGCTTAAGGAGTGTGGGACTTTCCCTTGCAATCGGTTGTTGCTGAGGTCCAAGGTCGTGAAGTTGAAGTGGGAGGAAGAAGCACGTGTACATAATCTACCCAAAAAATGCGGAATAGTGCCATTCAAAAGGTTATTGGACACATCAAGAAATTGGAGATTCTTCAACTTACAGAACAATGGCTGAATGCCACCGGTCAAGTTGTTATTTGAAACAATATAGTAAGCTATGGAATCCGGTGGAACTACAACTGGGCCTTGCAACTTGTTGGAATGTAGGTTTAGCTAATATAATGTTTTCCAAGGTCGAATCGAAGGGGCTACGTCCCAACCGCTAATGAAATTGTGAGAAAGATCCAATACATTCAAGGTGTCTATACCAACACTCAAGAACCATTTAGGTATGGGGCCTTCAATTCTGTTGTGGGAAAGATCAAGCACATCTAAACGAGGTAGGGACTTCAAGATTTCTAGAAATTCAGATATGTTGCAGGAAGACAAATTGAAATATTCAAGATTGTGAACAAAGGAAGTCAAATTGTGTGCATTTGATAGCTTGGAAATGTTATTACATTGGAGATCAAGCTTATATAACAAATTCAGCTCTAACAAGTAGCCCAACTCAAATGTTCCACTCATGTAATTTGAACCAAGGTAGAGCTCCTCCAAGTTCTGTAATTTGGATATCGACTTCGGAATTTTCCCAGTTAACTTGTTTCCACTTATACCCAATACCCACAATTGGGACGAGCCGACATTTTGAATATTGAAAGGGCCGCTGAATTGATTATCATCCATGAACATCACTTCTAAAGAAGAAATTGTAAACAGAGACCAAGGAATGACTCCTTCAAAACAATTGCTAGAAATATCCAAGAATATTAGTTGGCTAAGGTTTCCATCTGACCAAGGAAATTTACCACTGAAATTATTATATAGAATTTCTAAAGATGTCAGCCCTATGAGGTTTCCAAGTGAAGAAGGAATCTGTCCGCTAAGATTATTCTCTGAAAGATATAAATTTTCCAGCCTTGTGAGGTTTACAAGTGAAGGAGGAATTTGACCACTTAGATTATTACGGAAAAGATACAAATTTTCAAGCTTTGTAAGGTTTCCAAGCGAATCAGGAATTTGACCACTAAGATTATTCTCTGAAAGATCTAAATGGTCTAAGTTTGTGAGGTTTCCAAGGATGAGAGGAATTTGGCTATTAAGATTATTACCTTGAAGTATTAAATCTTCAAGCCTGATGAGGTCTCCAAGTGAAGATGGAATATTACCACTGACACCACTATACATGAGATTTAAACTTTGCAATTTTTTCAGATTTCCAAATGAAGATGGGATTTGACCACTGAAATTATTTTTAGAAAGATCTAAAATTTCGAGACGTGAGAGATTTCCAAGTGAAAAGGCTAATTCACCACTAAGTTGAAGCGCAGCAAGCTTCAAAATAGTGAGCTTTGAAAGTTTTCCCACTGAAGGAAGAAGTTGATTAATGCTACTGAAGTTGTTTCCGGAGAGGTATAACTCTGTGAGTTGTGAAAGATTCCAAAGTGAAAAAGGAAGAGTGCCTGAAAAATCACAATATCCGATATCCAAAACATTCAAGGACTTGAGGTTTTCGATTGAATCTGGCAATGTTGCAGAAAGGTTTGTATCTGAAAGAATTAAGGACCTTAGGTTACTGCCATTATGAAACTTTGGACGAAAGCTGTTAGGACCCGTCCAAGATTTCTCACCGGAACCCTAGACAAGCCCTAATCCCAAGAAAATCGTACCGGATCTTCCAATGGAAAATCCAACAGAACCTCCCCTAAAGGTTCGACTTACCACAAATTTTTCCTGCACGAAAAACACTTCTAGAAACATCCCCATATTCCTCCCACCTTACTCCAATTTGTTTCTACAAATTTACAGCATTCCAAAATAATAACAGGGAATCAGGAAGCAATTAAACAAATATCTGTTCAATCCGTATACAGAGCATTATACAAATAAATATGAAATTAATACAATGACAGATGAAGCAATACAAGATGAAGAGGAAAAAGAGAGGAAATGCTTCTTGGACTTTCGGCAATGAACTGGACCTAAGGGAACGGAATTTAAAAATATGATATGCTAATCATCTCAGTGAGTAACCCAATCTACTATACAGTAATAATAATAATAAAAGGGTAAATAACTTAGTTAATTGATTAATAAGAAATAAGTAAATAAATAATAGGTAGTTTAAAAATAATATTTTTCCTCAAAACCCTTACGATTCACCTAGTTGGAAAAGTTTCCCTTTTAAAACGTTTTACAAAACCCACTATTTGTATGCCCGAAAACCAAAGAAAACAATTAGTCAATAATTTTCTAATAAAACACAAAAATTTAAGGATCCAAAATTTATAATGAAACAAATAGAAATAAAAATAACTTGTAATAATTACTAAATAATTAATGCATGTCATAACAATTAATACCGACATATTAATAAAACTCACATTAAAACAATTCGTAGAATAATTAAGTAATTAAAATAAATCAATTTATTGAACAATTAAGCAAAGGAAAAATTAAATCAAATTAAAACCTCCATTTAAAATAATTAATAAAAACAACATTAAATATATTCTTAATTTAAATACAATTTTAAAATATTTATTTTGAAATCCATGTTCCGAAAACCACTTGATGCACCCACTATATACCAGTGGTGTCAATGGTACCCAGAGTCCCGAGCACCACCAAACAGGAGGTTAAAGAGAGAAACCGGCATACGGTAGTGTGGCGTCCCACCACGCCGCTGCTAACAGGAGTCCCGGCCATGAAAGGGCGGCCTACCCTCATCCAATGGCAACCACAGGACAACCCCATAATCATCTGTGCGCTACTCACACTTACCTGCGCACTCACCACATCCACCTGCGCACTAATCACATCCATATACACAGAATACCAGTACGTGTATGATGCATCTAAAAACTCATAAATCATAAATCAATATTTTTCAAAATCTCAAAATTTCATAAATACTACTGGGTTTATTCCATTCAATTAAACCCGTAAATTTTCCACAATTCCTTTATAAATCATCGTCATAAATCCATCACATAAATTCCATAAATTTCAAATCCATCAACTCTCAATTCCATCAATTTAAATATATAAATTTTCCAATGGCATAAATATTTTGAACATAACAATTTGAATCAAATATGTCATTTAAACCTCATAAAATCCACAATAATCAAAATTCTCATAAATATACATTTTAAACACATAGTAAATCCATCAATGAAATTAACAACAATTTAAAATAAATATTCCGTCAATTCCTCAAAATTCAAAATATAATTAAATCACATAAAAATTCCAAAATTTGTAAATCCATATAAATGCATTTTTATTGCTGAAATAAACTCATAATAATTTCAACAATAAGTCAATAATGTTAAAAATCATAATTTCTTTAAATATCAATTTTTCATAAAATGAATTTCCATAATTTATCAAAATCGAAATATGCTTCGGTGCACACACATATACACATTTCAAATTGTCCAAATATTAGCATCAAAATTTAATTTGCAATTTATCACATAATTAATATAATATAAACATTCAAATATTAAAATATAACGAAATATAATTAATTTGACACCTGAAATTAATTTTTTGAAGGTGGGTCACTCATCTCGAGTACGCAATTAACCTAAGATCCTCCATGGGATCAATTCCACGACGCACCCGTGCTCCTAAAACAACAATATTACATAACTCAAATAAATTAATATTTTATTCGGATAAATAATACCCCGTACCGGGGGGAGCTAACGCAAACGGTATCTAAAATTCACAAATAAGGTGTCTATGGAAAGCTAAGGAGTCGAGGATCACATTATCGGCCTCCATTGACCCCAATTCTGCCGGTGGTGGTCAGAATTTGCCCGGGCAGTACCGGCCGAACTTCACCTCCTCATAACTTGCGAACCACTTTGAATTTAAATAATTGGAGACCATATTTGAACTCAGAAGACCCAAAATAGGGGGAAAGGAGTGGAAAATCTGACTAGGCTGGCCGGAAACGGCAAGAATCGCCGAAAAAACAAAATGAGCCGTCACCGGCTTCAACCGCCGATCTGGACACGTCGCCGATCGGCCGGCAGCCAAACTTGACCACCAAGCTCACCGACGACTGGGCTTCGCCGATGGCCAATGCGTGTGGCCGCCCAATGACCAGAAATGGAGAAACGGCAAGGACCTAAGAGGAGGAAAAGGGAAGGAAAAGAAAGAAGAAGAAAGATTCGGGGGGCTGGGGGGTGTTTGTTCCCACGTGGGAGAAGGAAAAAAAGAAAAGAAAAAGAAAATAAAAGAAAATAATTGAATAATATTAAAATAATATTATTGTATAGAATAATAATAAAATAATATGATATTTAATTATGGTTGACATGTGGCATCTCACCGTTGTGACACATGGCACCCTTTATTAAGTCACACTTGGCACACTGTTCACATATTTAAAAATAATATTAAAATAATACTGTATTTGAAAAACTCTACAGGCCCATAACTTTCAAACCACATGTCCAAATCGGGCGTATCACTTGCCCATGAACTCGTATCGACGAGTACTTCACAACCATGCATGAGTCAAAGCTCAACTTTGCATGAACAAAAAGTCAACTCCGACACCCCTTGGACAATTTGGACCTCAACTTGTTTTACTCATAACTTTCAATCTGTAGCTCCGTTTTCAACGTGCTATTAGTCTATGGACTCGTGACAATGTGTACTTTTTAATGGTGTCTCGGTCAATGTGAAATTCATCCGGAAGCAAAAAGTCAACATTTGACTCTTCTCGGTCAACAACGGTCAAATCCGGTCAACCTTGGTCAAATTTTAGAAATTTTTGATGTACTTCAGGACGGAATGTTATAAAAGCCAGTGAAAATACTATTCATTGACAAATCAATGACTCGTACCTTAGACAAGAGAAAGATATTATTGGGAAATCTACCATGCAAACGGCATCCACCCAGCAAAAGAGATTCTAAGGAAGATAAGTTTGTCAGGGATTCAGGTAGTGATGAAGACAGGTTCACGTAGTCTATGACAATTTCTCTAATATTTGTCATGTTTTTGACAAGCCCTTTGATCATGTCTACTCTATGTAAAAAACTATATCCTTTAAATGGATCAAAATGGAGATTGTAAGAGAGATAAAGTGAAATCAAGTTGTTCAGCCAAAATATTCTAGATGGGATATGCCCATAGAAATAAGATGAAGAGAGGTTGAGATGCGTTAACCTTGAAAGGAGGCCCAACTCTGAAGGAATTGCAGAGAAACTAAAGTTGTTAAAGGCGAGATTGAGTTGTTGGAGTTGATGAAAGTTGAAGCGGCTGCTATTAGAATGCAAAGGCCCATGAAGCCAACTGTGGTTGAGATCTAGGCTTTCCGCATGTCCAGTTTCCATGTTGCATGAAACACCATCCCAATAACAGAAGTCCTTTTCCGCCTTCCAAAACTTCGTCTTTCGATAGCCATTATCCCCGTTCTTTAACCAGTAATAATGGTAGAATGGATCATATTCGTAAGAATAATTGGGTTTGTGAAATGCAAATTCATGTTTGAATTGCAACAAAGCAGAGGCTTGGTCCGGGAAGCATAATATTTTGTGAAAGGAAGTGGTAATATTGAAAGAATGTGACACAGAAGAGCAACATGAAACCATGAGGTAAAGTAACAAGGCATACACATTGCAATTCATCATCTTTGTTTTAGCAAGAATGATATAGAGTTAGTACACTGGGGTGCTGGAGCTATCTATATATAAAGCCTCATTTAGTCAGGCATCGATTAACGAGTCTATATATTGGACTAATATATAAATCTTTATTATTTTAGTGGTCTTTTCTTGGTCAATATAAAAGGATTTCTTTATTCTCCATGTGCTTTTCTGTGTATTTTGGGTTCTTTTGGTTTATTAAAAACCCTTCTTTAAAGCCAAAAAAAAAAAAAAATAGCCCAATACATAGTTTTTCATTTACATTTATCTCTCTGTAGGAGGTTCAGGTTACAGATTTCTTCGTTACAAAATATTAAAAATAAGAGAAAAATCAATCAAACAAACAAAATCTCAAATTATAAAATAGAGAAAATATAATTGGAGACATAAAACTAAGTCGTTGCCCAAGTTTTTTACATGTACACTATATGAAAGACTAAGAAGTCTAGCAGGCATTTTATAGTGGGAAATCCACTATATGGGAGACTTAGAAGTCTTTCAACCATTAAAGCTTAATTGATCAATCTATTAATTTTAATCTTTAAGGTTTTGGTCCATATGGAGCGCATTTTTAGGAGTTTTATAACTCCTAAATGCATCTACACGTGAAAAAGCAAGGCAAAGAAGATTCAAAAAGAGAGGCACCATGGAAAAGCAAGGCTAGGAAGATTCAGAGAAGCAAGGGAAGGTAAAAAAGACAAATAAAGAGAAATCAGATAAAGATTCGAAGAAAATTAAATGTAATGTTTAATTAATAGATAAAAAGGAACTCTTTGCTTGCTCTTAATTGAATTTGTATATTGGAAAATCATTTGAAGGTGTTAAGAAAGTTCTCTAATTTTGGCTGGCTCAATTGTTCCAACCAACAACTATGAATGTAAACTTCTGAATATGATGAACCTTATAAGCTTACATATATTTATTGACAAAACATGTCTGAAGTATTAGGAAGTGATCATTTTGAAGAGTGCAAAAGTAATCACCCACAACCACAATATTGACTGTTTTCTATGGGCTTCAAGATTTTACTAGCATAACAAGTTGAGAGTGAGATAATGAATTGAATGGCTCTTTTGACGGGACCCTTTTTTACCTTCTTTTGAAAATGTCCTTTTTAAACATTCGATAAGATTCAGCTGAATAATATTAAATTATTTAGTACATGTCGAGCAATAATATTGAATTATTTAACACATATCAATTAAATAATATAGATATATTTAGTTGATAAAAATTAAAAATGCTTTTCATCTTTAAAAAATACTTTTTTTGTTTTTTTTTTTTTACGATAGATACATATAATTTTAATACATTGATAAACATGCATAGGAATGTCAATTTGCCCCGTTCATCCCAAAAACCGCTATGCACTGCTCCTAACAGAGCGGTTTTCCCTCAAAAAACAGGGCTGTGGGATGGGTTCGGGCTCAACTCCTTAGGCCATTATCGGGGCTGAGCCAGGCCCAAGGATTAAATACCCCAGCCCCAACCCAGCCCGTATATATTTATTTATTTATTTATTTATTTTATATTTCCATTGTCACTGTTAACTGAAGCTTGAAACTAACAAGCCCAACCTCAGCCCTATTTCTAAATAAAATAACTATTTAAAAAGGTTCCAGCTACTGACCTCTCCCATGATAAGCACTTCCAATTCATCTTTGTAGTTTTGCTTCTTAATTAGCTGCTTGGCATTTGTATGAAGCATCAAGCCCATCATAATTGTCCTGTTTAAATGAGAGAATCAAACTTCTACTCCAAGTTTAAGAATAAGACCGCACATTCATAAACCCCTAATAAAAGGACTTATTTGATCACACCTAACCAACTAGTAAGTATTAAGGGAAAAACTTAGTTGTATATGGTACCTCCAATCAGTCTCATTTCCTAACTATACTTGGCATCCACTTTGATTTTCAAGTTCTATGTTGAAGTATTTTTTGGTCCAAAGTTGGAGAATGGTAATTCGTATACAATTTAATTGTCTTTCTTTTTCTTTCTTTTTTTCCTTTATTTTTTTGTTCTTTTGGTAATGTCTAATTGTCTTTCAATTTTTGTACAAATTTATCATTAAAAAAAATTAGTATACAATTTAATTAGTATACATTTGTATACAATCTAACTAACTAGTATACATTTTATTCATAAAAGAAAATTTTTTTATATAAATTTATCAAAAAAAATTATATCAATTATTTAAAAAATAAATAAAAAATAAAAAAAGAGAAAACCGTTCTGTACCGTCACCTTGACATTCTTAAACATGTATTATTTAATTATCTTAAATATAATTTTATTTGGCAAAAGATATAAATATAATCCAAAGCTTCAACCTTTATAATATTTTCTAGTAATTAGTTTAATAAGTGCTCTTAAGATTTTAATATTTTATTGATTAAACATTCTCAATAAAATATAATTATATTTAAATTAATTTTACTAAATTCTATTTTACTTTGATAAATTAAATATTTTTGCTTCAACTATACAAAAAAATTTCAGTTTTTATATAAAAATTGTTTTTAGTTATAATTACTTGAACTTAGTTATATTATTTGATTGATGTGATTGATGGATACTGAATTGTTTAGCTAGAGTCTAAGAATGATATTTTTGGAAATTTGTGTGAACTGGGGTGGGTGGGAATAAAAAATTTATCTGAACGATCCTAATAAATTTGGGTCCATCTATGTATTTTGGGCCTAAAACAAATATAGGAACACTCGTCCAGCATCATTTTCTGGGGCTTCATTGTCCTAATCAAGTCACAAATTTGCTAACTCTGCTATGTTCTATTCTATATAAGCTCACACATTATTTATTTTTTAAAATTTTTTTTTTTAATATATACTAATACAAAATAAATATCTTATCCTAAAAAGAAAAACTGAGAAGAAGCTGAATCAGGTATGAGAAACTCGAAATCCAATTACGAATGCAGATTTCACTTGCCCAATTGGTTGCAAGTATTTACTCTATTTTAGATTATTAATTAGAAGAAGGTTATTGCTGCTTTGATGGAGGTAGGAGTGGGCAAAAACCGACCTGACCCGACAAAACCGACTAAACCGAAGAATTTGGGTCGGTTTGGGTTGGTTTTTATTGTTTAGTCGGTTTGGGTCGGGTTATACATATAAAAATGTTAGATTTTCGGTTCGGGTTACGGGTTGGAAGGAATTTTAACCCACCCAACCCAAACCGAACCGTTTCATACCCAAAGAGCCATTTTGCAAAAATTATTTTCATTAAATTATTTCTATGAAATTTTGTAAGCCATTGATCTCTCACCATCTAATTACCACCGTTGGATTTCAAGATGAAAACACAATACACAACAGTGACAGCACTCAACAGTCAACACAATCTCAGATTCTCACAAAACGAAATTGAAGCCCTAGCATTCGCGTCTCCAGTCGCCACTCGCAGGCAGCATCCTCCGGCCAGCCACCACCCGATTGAACTCCCAAGCAATGCCACCACTTGAACAACCGCTGGCACCGGACCCAGTCCACTCGTCGCCCTCTCGCCGATCGCCATTCGCCACCACTCGTCGCCCTCCCAAGTCCCAAGCTCTGCAGGTAAAAATCATTATATTTCTTATTATTATTATAGTGATTATTGATTGATTGAAATTGAAATTGATTAGTGATTATTATAGTGATCATATTTCATTTGGTGTTCATGGCCTTCCAATTCTGAACATGGCTCCACTATTTTTAAGTGCCTTTCAGTTTTCATCTTTCAGAAAAAAATAATAATAATAAAATAAAACAAAATGGGAAAAAAGTTGATAGTGTGGTGGATGCTATCTCCTTATACCTTTTCATCATAAGAAGTTCCTTTGCTTTTATTTAGTGGGAGGTATAAATTTGTACAAATACTTCCCCAGATCGTGTAGTACGAGTACCTAAAACAATATAGAAGGAAAAGCAGAAAAGAAAAAAACATATACGTAAAGCATGTTGAAATAGCTCGCTAGAGCCAAATACTTATGAATTCCTAACCCTAGAAGTCAGAAGGATTCGAATTTTCAACCAGTTAAACTTTGTTTCAATGTCAAACATGCCATGTTTAGGATGATGATGATGAAGAGTAAGAGCAAGTAGATCCGCTGAGAATAAGCATTTTATAGGATTGGTTATCGACTTACAGCCAAAATGTTCCTAGATTAAAATGACAGTATATATATATATATATACGTTCCAAATAAAGTTAAAAACAGAGAATTGTCAATTTCTGCGTGTGCCAAACTGATGACCATTACTTTTCCTTATGGAGGGTCCCTACCTTCCCATATGGTTGGCCATTCATCCGTAACTTGTTTTGTTTCCTTTTGCTTCTTCCTTCCAACTACTTTATGTCGTTTATGATCGCGCAATCATAAATTTGGTGCTTATCGTTTCATTAATTTTCTTGGCTATGTATGTCATGATGATAAATACAAATAAGCATTCACACATATAAATATATATCCTAAGCAATTAATTAATAAACTTCCAAAATTTATGGGAAGCTTATATAGAAATACTTTAATTGAGAGTCATTTTGTCAAGAGGTAGTATTAATTTGTTGTCTGGTTTCTAAATCAATCGTTTTAATAAAGCAACCGTGGATCTGAAAAATAATATTTATAGTTTTACTTTTCTGGAGGACTGATTCAAAATGGTGATGAAGTGAGAGTATGATTGAGGAAAAAAAGTCAAAGCGTATAAATGGGTTAATTAAGCAACGAGTGGGACTAGCCTTCTTAGATAATCATTTTTGAAGCATTGTGAAAGAGAGTCTAATTATCTCGTATGTAATCTCCTTGACTGTTCTATTTACTTTTATATCAGAACCATATATATCTAACAATTAAGTGATTAAGTATAGGCGGATTATCTTGTATTTTGTATTTTAAATTTTTGGGTTTTTCCCCTGTATATATCATTTTCCACTCAATGGGGGCCAATAGACCCACAAACCCATGCTGCAACCCTACAAATTTCAAATGTTCGAATTTGAACTAAATTGACGAACGGAGAGAGAAAGAATCTATCCCACTCAAAGCGTTATCATATTTATATGTATGTAGATAATTAATTTCCCAGGTGCTTGCTACTTTGTGTGTGCATATATTTTTAAGAGTTAAATACATTTAGCCCCACTGAACTATTATAGGTTTTGCACTTTACCCTGCAAACTTCATTAAGTATTACACTGCCTCTGAACTTTTTTTAAAAAAAATATATATATATATATATATATATATATATATATATATATATTTTGTCACTTTCCAATTCTTCTATTTTGTCTAATAAATTTGGCAAAATTAGATATGCAAACCAATTCAAAAATGAAACAAAACCTTAACCTGCATTTTTTGTTCACAATCGCAGAATATATTGGAAGAAAGCTACTTCTTCAGTCACCTTCAAGGACCAAACAGCTTGCCTGAATCACCTGTTGGACAGGCTTCTCAAACTCTCAGCAGTCAACACTAATTTGGGCAGTGAATCTAATTCCTCTCCAAATGGTAGAACAGATGTGGCAGGTTTGATAAGCTTCTAATTCTCTGGAATTTATTCTCTTTTAATTTCCTTTGGTGGTTGTTTCCCATTACTTAAAGAATCTATGCTATTTTAAATACATAAAATATTATACATGGAAACTATGGAATGCTGTTTTTTCTAATCAGTCTTAACACCAGGAGTTTGGATGGAAGAAGTGTATAGCAAACTTCTTTTTTTTTTCTGTTTTTTCTAATTAGTATTGCAATTTTATTTTTTTTATTTTGCTTTGTGGTCTAATATATTTTTTTTCCCCTGTTTTGTAGATAAAATCAAACAGCCTATCGTGACTTGCATAAATCGAATAGCATTCCTTTTCTTCGTTTAATTCCAAGATCACAAACAATTGTGTGATTGTCTATTATTTGGAGGTAAGTTACTTAGCCTTTTTCTCGTTATTTTTGCATGTGGGAAGGTCAAAAATTGCTTTTGGAAAGTGTAGTGAAGCATAGGCTGTGAAATTGTTTGCTGTGAAGTTTGGAGATTGTGAAGTGATGTGTGACTTGATTGCTGTGAAGTTGTTAATATAACCTGGCCTGCTGATTTTGACAGCTATATGTATATATATTTGTATATATATATATACATATATGTATATGTTTATTTTGTTTTTAATAGGTTCTAGATGGAGAGGGCCACAATGATTTGTATGATATTAATGAATTGGAAGAGTATTTAAATGAATCAGATAAAGCTTAATCTCAACCTTCACAGTTGGATAAACCTTATAAAACGCAAAAGAGAAAACCTTCTAGGGCTCCATATTGGGTTTGGGAACATTTTGAAAAAATTCCAGATTATGATCCAAATAATCCTAGGTGCAAATGTAAACATTGTGGGGTAGATTATGCATGTAATACCAAGAGATGTGGAACTAGTACATTGCGAAACCATTTGATGAACCAATGCAAAAAATACCCTAATAGGATGGAGGATAAAAAGCAACAAGTTCTTTCATTTGAAAGTGGTAGTAGCAATTTGGTCTCTATGAGTACAACATTTAGTAAAGAGGCATGTAGGCTTACATGTGCAGAAATGATCATCATGGACGAGTTACCATTTAGCCACGTTGAAGGAGAAGGGTTTAGAAAGTTTTGTAATGCTTTGAACCCTAAGTTTGAACCGCCATCTCGTAGAACAATTTCTAGAGATGTGTTTCAGTTGTACTTAGATGAGAAAAAAATTTTGAAGAGTGTGTTTTCATTGAGGAAGCAAAGGGTTTGTCTTACGACGGACACATGGACTTCCATTCAAAATAACAATTACATGACTCTTACCGCTCATTTCATTGATGATGATTGGAAGTTGCATAAGAGAATTTTAAATTTTTGTATTGTGCAAAATCATAAGGGTGAGACAATTGGTAAGGTTATAGAAAATTGTTTGATTGAATGGGGTATTGAAAGGGTTTTCGCAATAACGGTTGATAATGCTTCTTCAAATGATGTGGCTGTTAATTTTTTGAAAGAAAAATTAAATTATTGGAAAGGAAATGTTTTGGATGGTGAGTTTTTACATGTTCGTTGTGCTGCACATATTGTAAATTTAATTGTGACATTTGGATTAAAGGAAATCCATGATAGTATTGCTGGAATTCGTAATGCTATTAGATATGTTCGATCATCTCCTTCAAGGTTAAACAAATTTAAAGAATGTGTAGAGAAGGAGAAAATTGAATATAAAGAAACCGTGGTTTTGGATGTGTCTACTAGGTGGAATTCCACCTATTTGATGTTGAACTCGGCTTTGAAGTATCAAAAAGGTTTTGATAGGATGATAGATGCTGATGGACATTATCTTGGATATTTTGAGGAAGATAAAGTAGGAAGGAAGAGAGCCGGACCACCTCTAATTAAAGATTGGGATAGTGCAAGGGTTTTTGTGAAATTTCTTGCTACTTTTTATGAAGTTACCTTAAAGTTTAGTGCCTCTTTGATTGTTACTTCTAATATATGTTTTCATGAATTGAGTTTGATGTATAATGCACTTGTTGAATGGAGTAATAGTCAAAATCATTTGATGGCCGATATGGCAAAGAAAATGTTGATAAAGTTTGACAAATATTGGGGTTCACTTGGAAATGTCAACAAGTTGTTGCTTATTGCCATTGTGCTTGATCCACGATATAAGCTGAAATATGTATCATATCTTTTTGAGGATGCTTATGAAAGTGGTATGGTTGAATCTTTGACTAGGGATGTAAAAGATACTTTAGTTAACCTTTACAACTTCTATAAGGAAATTGATTCTATGAATGGGAGTTCTAAAGTATCAAATTCAAATGATGGTCAATCAATGCAAGCACAACAAAGTGGGATGATGATGGATTCATTGGATGATGGAAGCATAGATGATCGTCGGCGTTTGAAAGAATCACAATTTAAAAAAAGAAAAATGGAAAAAAATGAATTGGAAATAAAGAATGAGGTTGATAAATTTTTGTTTGATCCATGTGAGGATGTGGAGAGTGAGAAATTTGATATTTTGGCTTGGTGGAAAAATAATTGGACAAAATATCGAATTTTATCTCAAATTGCAAGAGATGTATACGCCATTCCAGTTTCTACAGTAGCATCCGAATCTGCTTTTAGTACCGGAGGGCGTATTCTTGATGCATTCCGAAGTTCATTGGGTCCAAAAATGGTGGAGGCTTTGATTTGTTCTCAAAATTGGTTGCAATCAAAGCCTATGACGTATGATTATAGAGTTGAAATACCAATAGAAGATGTCGCATATTATGATTCTATTGAATCGGGTAAGAATTTTTTTTATTATTATTATTTGTAATTTTATTTTTATTATCTATTTTAGAGTTTTTAGAATTTTTTAGTAATATTTACAACTTCTTTTAGCTTACTAATTAATCTAATATCATATTTTAATTTGTTTAGGAGCATCTTGGGTTACAAAACAAAGTTTACCTCCACCTAATTGATATATGATTACTTGGTAAGTTTGTTGTTAATTCCAAATCATCAATTATCTTTTAAGTTAGATAATATTTTAGTAATACACTTAATGTTTATTGATTGCTAATTCTTTACATTTAATGCTTAATGTTTAATGTTTATTTATAATTTTAATGTTTGTTGAAGGATGAATGGAATTTGGTTTATTGAGGTAGTGAGCTTGTGGTTGCTGCTGGTGGCTTTTCATGCAATGGAGAATGTGGAAGAAAACAATATTTAAAATAATTTTTATTTTTATGGATTATTAGTTTATTTAATTATAAGTTTAGTTTAAAATTTTAGATTTCAAATATGGGTTGTATTTTATTTTGTAGCTAATAATGGTTGTAGACTTGTTATATACTTTATTTGTTGATGTATGGTTTATAATTGGGTGGTGGTAGTTGTAGATTTGTATTATAGTTGTATGATTATGTGTTGTATTATTTAATATGTTTGATGCTTAATAATTAACTTATTTGGTATTTTTGTTTAGGTGGATGGATGTATGTTAAAATTATTTAATTTAAAGAATAATTTGAAAAGAATATCTAATTTAAAATATAGATTGATGATTAAAAAGGCCTAAAAATTTTTTTATACAATTTTTGTCCAAAAAATACCAAATTCGAAATATATATATATATATACAATTTGGGCCGAGGCCCAACACGAAGCCCAGACCGGCCCAACCCGCAAATCCAACCCAAACCGATCAAATATGATCGGTTCGGTCGGTTTCGGGTTGTATATTGGGTTCGGTTCGGTTCGGTTATGTAACCAACCCAAACCAAATTGGTCGGTTAGGTTTAAAAAAACCCCAAAAACCGAACCAATCCGCACCGAGCCCACCCCTAGATGGAGGTCTGATTAACCAACCTTTCCAAAATTAATATCGAGCTGTATGACGACATATATGCTTGGACAAACTAGTTACTACTTGATTGCTTAGATCCACCGAAAATTTTCTAATCATGATACAATTAAATTTACCAGGAAAAAAAAAAAAACTGTGAAAATACTCATGATTCCAAAAGTAGTATGGAAAAGAAAAGCAAACAAAACGAAAAGGAAGCCCATTTTTGTTGTGGAAATATTGGGTTTCACTTTTTTTGTAACAAAATATTTAATCTCACTTATTCAAATTTAATTTATTTAAATTTTTAATATGATTTTGGATATGGCTAATGGTTTGGAAAGTAAATAGTAATTTTGTCCCGTCAAAAACTTGTTCTTAGAGGCTAAGCTCTAATCGGAATAGGATTACATTTGTCTTTGTGACCACAACATTTGGGTTTTTCAGGCTTGCTGAATTGGTCGAGACATTTATTTTTTTACATATTGCCTTTTCTCTGTTTTCCTTTATTCTTTGTTGAGAATTTTGACTAATTCTATCTTGGTCAAGAAACATGAACATAAAGGTTTCTCTTCAAATGGTACATTTACCAACAAAGAAGGCTTCTACTTGCGCTAAGATTTGTTAAGATCCAAATTTAGGGCGAGAAAATGTGGTATCACAACTACACAAAATAAATGTATTTGTAGGAATTTCATTCAATTTAACCAGTTATTTCCATAAATAGTTACGCATATATGCCACTTTAGCCAATTTTTTTCAACAGAGACAAAGACATTCTAAAATCTGTTCATATTTATTTCATCACAAAGACAAAGACTTGGGGGTTTCGTGCTTTTCTTATATATATACTACAATTTTAAAAACTGCATAGGGTATTATCTGTCAAAATTTTTTTTACAGATTCCTAACTGAAAAAAATGAAAATAAAAGATATTAACCTGAATTTTCCCAAATAATAATTATCATCTTTCCCCCTGAAAAACAAACAAAACAAAATTCCAATTCAAATTACAAATAGATTACAATTTATTTTTTTTCTTATTAAAATTTCATTATGATGGTTTAGAATCTAGATAAACATAACATTAATTGAGAGAGAAAAATATAAATGCGCATTTGTTAACATATATGAAATAGAAATATGTATTTATACATATTAATTATAATTTTTGTTTTTCTAAGTAAACTATTACGGATCCAGTAATGAATATTAGACGTATTACCAAACGCTACATTATTAATCACCTCCATCGCAAGCATTAGTAGCTAATAGCTAGCTACCATCTCTCCTCTAAGCCTTTATGTCCCCATTTCCAATCAATTTGCTTAAAAACATCATTGCAAGACTAACATGCTTATAATTTCTTCCATCCCAAAATGTCTCCACCCTCAACACTTCCTACATTTATTTTTCTGGTTTTTAATGTTTTTTTCAGTCTATCATTTTTCATTTTCCAAAAGCTTTTAGAGGTTACCACGTAGGTCAAAGTAAAGTACGAGAAATTGTTTAAAAACCAGAATTTTGCGACATAAAATTGCAATATGTACAGAGAAAGAAATATACGAATTGCACTAAGAAAGAAGAACAAATGGTTATATATATATATATATATATCATGACAGCCATAAAAAGCCTCACATTACTACTGTAAGCCAAAAGGTCGGCAAACCAAAATCACTTCATCACTACATGAGCTTGTTTGGTTCGTGTACACAATCTGAGATTCTTTAAAAAAGTGTAGTTTCAATGTGTTTTAAGTATTTTTTTTGAAAGTGAAAAATTTAGGTCCATGATGAAACTGATTTTCAAAATTTTGGTAAGTTAGAAAAGTGGTTTCTTCAAAATAGGTATTATTCTCAAATTATCTAACAAACTGGTGTAATATAGTTTTCAAATGACATTTTTACTTTTGTTTTCAGTTTTCTTTCAATCACCAAAATACTATAAAAAGATTTTTTTGGAAACTAATTCCTGAAGAGCAATACTCCAAAATTTACCAAAACTAAGTGGGACTTTAGAGATATATATATATATATATATAATATTAAAAATACCAATTAATCTATTAAAAAAGGTTTATTAATTTATAAGTATTATTATATAATTGATATACATTTAATTACATTTATCTTTCATTTATTCATATTTACAGTATATTAAAATTTTAATTAATAAAATAAAAACTTATAACATTATTACATCATCTTGATAGATATATTTTTAGATATATTGAGACTAGTTGATAACTTCAGCATTAGTTATATATAATACCAAAAATTGCAACAACAAAAAAAATGAAGAAGAAATTAAAATATAATTTATCTCCTATATTTATCGTTAACTATATTTTTTGGATTACATTACGTTTCGAATTTTTCAATTAAGTGTCTTTATTTTCATTTTGGTTTCACTTTAGGCTTTATTTTTAATTTTTTTTAATTAAGATTCTCAATTTTATTCTTTCTTTCAGTATGAATAAAAATAAAAATAATATGAATAAAAATAAAAATAAGACTAATGAAAAGTTTGCTCAACCTAGAAGGGGATTTTGGTCAGCTCTTCAGCTGGGAATATTGGACCTGAACACAAAATTTTATCAAATGAAGCTCCTTGGATTCTCACTATCAGAGCAAGCACCATTGACAGAACCATCAAAGCTACTGCAAGGCTTGGAAATGGAGCCGAATTTGATGGCGAATCTGTTTTCCAACCTAAAGATTTCCATCCTTTATTGTTACCTCTCATCTATCCAGGTTTAAATGGGAACCGATCATCCGCTTTTTGCGAAGCTGGATCATTGAGAAACATGAATGTGAAGGAAAAATAGTTTTGTGTGAAACTAGTGGATGAGTCTCAAGAACTGCAAAAGGATATGAAGTGAGAAGTCCTGGTGGTGCTGCTATGATTGTCATCAACAAAGAGCAAGATGGGTATACCACTTTGGTAGAAGATCATGTACTTCCGGCAACTCAATTGGATTATGCTTCCGGGTTAAATATCAAAGCCTATATAAATTCAACCCAGAATCGAGAGGTCACAATTTTATTCAGAGGAACTATGATAGGAGAATCATCATCTGTTGCTCCAGCAAATCCATTCTTCTCATCAAGAGGCCCAAGCAAACCAAGCTTTGGAATTTGAAACCAAACATTATTGGTCCTGGTGTCAGCATCCTAGCTGCATATCCATTTCGATTAGACAACGACATTGCCACAAGGACAAAATCAATGTTTAACATAATGTCAGGAACTTCAATGCCCTGTCCTCATCTCAGTGTCATTGCGGCTTTGCTCAAGAGCTCTCACCCTGACTGGTCACCAGCCGCCATTAAACCTGCCATCATGACTACTGCTGATGTTGTTAACCATCATGGCAAGCCCATTGTTGATGAAAAGCTCTACCCTACTAATGTCTTTGCCATTGGTGCAGGCCATTTGAACCCTTCGAAAGCAAATGATCCTGGTCTTGTTTATGATATTCAGCCGGACGACTACATTGCTTATCTATGTGGATTGAACTACATGGACAAACAAGTAGAGATCATCACAAAATGCAGTGTCAAGTGTTCTAAGGTGGAAAGCATAGTAGAAATGCAGCTTAACTATCCTTCATTTTCTGTGGTTTTGGGGCGTGAGAGTCTGATTTTTATAAGGACAGTGACAAATGTTGGAGATGCTAAATCAACATACACTTTGGAAAAGTATGTACCTTCAGGAATAGACATCACTGTAATACCCGAGAAGCTGGTATTCAATGAGATTAACCAGAAAGCAACATATACAGTGGAATTTGTTGAAATATAAACTTGATTTGTGGGTTATTATTCTGCGGGCCTTGGTTACTTAGGGTCCAAGTTTTAAAAACTTCTTTTATGGTAATTTAATGATATCTATATAGGTAGGGTTAATTATTAGTATAAATATTATTATGTTTTTTTTCTTATGTGTGCTGCAAGCCACAATAGCTGAGAACCATTGAATAAACCAGCAGTAGTTTTTTTCTTCTTCGGTTGTTTTGCTCTCTATTTTGCTGCTCTAATTCTGTTTTTGCTTCTGCTTTTTTGTTTTCATCCAACAAAGTGGTATCAGAGCTTGGTATCTGCATGAACAGTAGCATGAATAGTGAGTGCATAAACAGTAGAGTAAACAGTAACTGCGTGAACAATACTGTGTGAATACTACCTGGTGATCAAATTGTTTATATAGCCAAAAGATGGCCAATAACGGTATGGTTCCCTTCTACATTCCAACACTCAACAAGAACAACTATGATAATTGGAGTATCAAGATCAACGCTTTGCTTGGCACACAAGATGTATGGGAGATAGTGGAGAAAGGCTACATCGAAATCAGAGAATGACGGTGGTCTAACTCAAAACCAAAGAGACAATTTGAGAGACTTGAGAAAGAGAGACAAGAAAGCTCTCTATCTAATCTATCAAGGATTAGATGATGATGCGTTTGAGAAGATCTCGGAAGCCAAGTCGGCTAAAGAACCATGGGAGAAGCTTCAAATCTCCTACAAAGGAACCGATTCAGTAAAGAAGGTGAGGCTTCAAACCTTGATAGCCGAGTTTGAAATGCTGCATATGAAGGAAGGGGAAGTCATATCTAATTAGTTTTCTAGAGTTTTGATGGTGACCAATCAATTAAAAAGGAATGGTGAAAAATTAGATGATGTTAAGATCATGAAGAAAATTCTTAGGTCATTAAATTCAAAGTTTGATTATATTGTTGCTATTATCGAAGAAACAAAAGACTTGGAAGCTATGTCATTGGAGCAGCTTTTGGGTTCGTTGCAAGCTTATGAAGAAAAGAAAAAGAAGAAGGAAGGAATAGTGGAACAATTGTTCAAGACCCGAATTAATGCAACTAAAAAGGAAACCAGCAGTGATCACAATGATCGAAGCCAACAAGGACGAGGCTGTGCGCGAGGACGTGGCTGCAAGCAAGGGCCTAGACAGGGTTGGAATTTTGTTGATGATCACAACAGCAACTTTCAAAGAGGAAGAGGATCAATAAGAGGCCATGGGAGAGGATTTTCAACACCAAGGTATGATAATAAGTCCCATGTAAAGTGTTACAAATGTGGAAAACTCGGTCATTATGCTTCCGAATGTAAAACCCCTGGCTACAATAAAGTTGAAGAGAAGGCTAATTGTGTCGAAGAAAGAAGTCAAGAAGATGGTACCTTGTTGTTGGCTTACAAAGATAACGAAAGAAGTGAAGATCATACGTGGTACTTGGATACCCGTGCAAGCAATCACATGTGCGAAAGGAGAGGCATGTTTATGGAGCTTGATGAATCCGTGAGAGGCAATGTATCTTTTGGGGATGAGTCCAAGATAGCGGTAAAAGGAAAAGACAGCATCCTCATTCAATTAAGGAGTGGAAAGCACCAGTTCATATCAAATGTATATTATGTTCCGAGTATGAAGAGTAACATCTTAAGTCTTGGACAGCTTTTGGAGAAAGGTTATGATATTCATCTAAGAGACAACCATCTTTGTATAAGGGACAATGCAAGCAACTTAATAGCCAAGGTGCCAATGTCAAGAAATAAAATGTTCATGTTTAACATTCAAAATGACGCTGCCAAGTGTCTTAAGGCGTGCTACAAAGATGGGTCTTGGCTTTGGCATCTTAGATTTGGGCATTTAAATTTTGGAGGTTTAGAGTTGCTATCCAAAAGAGAGATGGTACGAGGACTACCTAGTATTCACAATCTGGATCAAATATGCGAAGGGTGCTTACTTGGAAAACAATTCAAGAAAAGTTTTCCAAAGAAGACAAATTCAAGAGCCCGAAGGCCATTGGAACTTATTCACATGGATGTGTGTGGTCCTTTGAAGCCAAGCTCACTTGGTAAGAGTAACTATTTTTCTTCTTTTTATTGATAATTTTTCAAGAAAGACATGGGTGTATTTTTTGAAGGAAAAATCAAAGGTGTTTGAGAAATTTAAGAAGTTTAAAAGCTCTTGTTGAGAAGGAAAGTGGCATTTTGATCAAATCCATGAGATCTGACCATGGAGGAGAGTTGACATCAAATGAATTCCAAAAATATTGTAAAGATCATTGAATTCGAAGGTTTCTAATGGTGCCAAGATCCCCGCAACAGAACGGTGTGGTACAAAGGAAGAATAGAACAATCCTAGATATTTGGAGAAGCATATTTAAAAGCAAGAGATTACCGAAGGAGTTTTGGGCAAAGGCGGTTGCATGTGCTATCTACCTATCTAACCAATCGCCAACAAGGAGTGTGTGGGGAAAAACATCACAAGAAGCTTGGAGTGGAAGGAAGCCCGATATTTCACATCTAAGAGTGGTTGGAAGCATAGCTCATGCGCATGTACCTAATGAGAAAAGAAGCAAATTGGATGATAAAAGTGAGAAGTATGTTTTCATTGGCTATGACATAAACTCTAAAGGGTACAAGCTCTACAATCCTAAGAGTGAGAAAACAATAATCAGTTGGGATGTTATATTTAATGAAGAAGAAGAGTGGAATTGGGAATCACATGATGAAAGCTACAATTTTTTCCCATATCTTGAAGAGGAAGAAGCGGAACAGCCAGGAATGGAGCTAATGAGAGAGGAGCCGATCACCCCACCAACTTCACCAACTGCAGGTCTTCAAGAAGGTGGAAGTTCCAGTGAAAGGGCAACAGAGTTTAGGAGTTTACAAGAGATATATGAGGTAACCGAAAACCAAGATGATCTCACTTTGTTTTCTTTATTTGCTTATTGTGAACCCGTGAACTTCCAAGAGGCAATGGAAGACAAGAATTGGAAGAATGCCATGGATGAGGAGATAAAAGCAATCAAGAAGAACGAAACATGGGAACCAGCTTTACTTCCACAAAGATCCAAGGCTACTGGCGTGAAGTAAGTGTATAAAGCCAAGAAAAGTGCTAAACGTGTGGTCGAAAGGTACAAGGCAAGGTTGGTAACGAAATTTGTAGTCAAAAGGCTGGTATAGACTATGATGAAGTTTTTGCACATGTTGCATGGCTAGAAACAGTAAGGTTAATCATCTCATTGGCAGCTCAACACAATTGGAAAATACATCAAATGGATGTGAAGTCTGCGTTCTTAAATTGTGTTCTTGAAGAAGAAGTTTACATCGAACAACCACAAGGATATGAAATCAAGGGACAAGAAGTAAAGTTTTAAGATTGAAGAAAGCACTTTATGGGTTGCAGCAAGCACCAAGAATTTGGAATGCTAGAATTGACAAGTATCTCCAAGAAAGGAATTTTATCAAGTGTCCATATGAGCATACACTTTACATTAAAATTAAAAGAGATGATATATTGATTGTGTGCTTGTATGTAGATGACTTAATTTTCACGGGCAGCAATCCAAATATGTTTGCCGAGTTCAAGGAGGAGATGACTAGAGAGTTCGAGGTGACCGATATTGGGCTCATGTCTTACTATCTTGACATTGAAGTAAAGCAAGGAGGTGAAGGCATTCTAATTACTCGAGAATGGTGTTCTAAGGAGGTACTTAAGAAGTTTAAAATGGATGATGCAAATCCGGTTGGCACACCAATGGAATATGGAGTCAAGTTATCGAAGCATGAGTAAGAAGAAAAAGTGGATCCAACATTTTTTAAGAGCTTGGTTGGAAGTTTAAGATATTTGACGTGTACAAGGTCGAACATTCTCTATGCAGTAAAAGTTATAAGTCGTTACATAAAGAATCCAACAACAACTCATTTGAAGGTTGTAAAAAGAATCCTTAGATATCTAAAAGGTACAACAAGTTTTGGTTTGTATTATTCAACTTCCAATGATTACAAGCTTGTTGGATATAGTGATAGTGATTGGGATGGAGACATAGATGATCGTAAAAGCACAAGTGGCTTTGTGTTTTATTTGAAAGATACGGCTTTTACATGGATGTCAAAGAAGCAGCAAATTGTTACTTTTTCAACATATGAAGCGAAGTATGTAGCTGCTACCTCATGTGTTTGTTATGCAATTTGGTTTCGAAACGTGTTAAGGAAGTTAGGTTGTCCACAAGAAGAACCAACCAAGATATATGTGGATAATAAATCAGAAATTGCCTTGGCCAAGAATCATGTTTTTCATGATCGAAATAAACATATTGATACACGTTATCATTATATTAGAGAGTGCATTGTCAAAGGAGATGTACAGCTGGAGTATGTGAACTCTCATGATCAAGTAGCTGATATTTTTACCAAGCCTCTCAAGCATGAAGTTTTTGTCAAATTGAGAAGTCTAATTGGCATAACAAATCAAGTTTAAAGGAGGGTGTTGAAATATAAACTTGATTTTTGGGTTATTATTTTGTGAGCCTTGGTTACTTAGGGTCCAAGTTTTAGAAACTTCTTTTATGGTAATTTTATGATGTTTTATGTCGGTAAGGTTTAATTATTAGTATAAATATTGTTATGTTTTTTTAATTGTGTGTGGTGCAAGTCACAAAAGTTGAGAACTATTGAATAAACCAGCAGTAGTTTTTTTCTTCTTCAGTTGTTTTGCTCTTTATTTTGCTGCTGTGATTCTGTTTTTGCTTCTGGTTTTTTGTTTTCATCCAACAGAATTCATCACACAAAGCCACAAGCAATTTGGTGAGATATACCCACAAAGCCACACTGGGAAGAACAATAAGATGGGTTTTGGATAAGTACTCTGTTAGAAGCCCAATATCTATTTGCATGATATTGACTTAGAAGTTTACGCGCTACTTCTTTAGATTATAATTAGAATTTGCAACAAAGCTATTGCTGCAGCTACTTAAGTTAGATCAATCAACTTATTGATAATTTGATACATTTGTAATTCCATTAACAAATTAATGGAAGTTTGATTGATTAATTGACCTATCTTAACAAAATAAATATAAGGCCTTTTAAGGACCTGTATAAATGCTGCAAAAGCTTTAGTCATTTCGATATGGTCTTGATGGGGTTGAAATGAGAATTCCTATATTTACTACCTCATTGCTCAGATCCAACTAAAGATTTCTAACCTTGATAATTAGCACGGTGCATCCAAGTACACGCCACAACCAAATCACTGAACAATTTCTTTGGGCTTCAAGATGTTTACTAGCAAATCATATTGAGACTTGAAAATGAGATATTGAGTTTGGCTCAATCTCTATATTTTGGGTCCAAAAAAAATATAGAAACACTTGGCCCACAATAAAGCTTCATCTTTGGTAGTCCAGATCATAGTAGGTAATTGGGCGTTTGAAATACAAAGTCTTGATTGAATTGCAACGTAGGCTTGATCGGGGAAGGACAAGGAAGTGGTAGAGGAGGCAATATTATTCATGTTGATAAGAAGCCAAGAATATGGACCCTTTGGGCCTCCTTTTGTGCTCAATGCAGCCTTTTATTACACTAAAAAAAATAAAAAAAATAAAAATCATTATGTCATTAGGAAAAGTCTGATGGCATATCTATATTGATTGTGACAATTGATCACCTTCATGTTAGTGGAATGATCAAGAGTCGGTATGATATCCTGGAGTTGTGGTGTTGTGTATATTATATATATATATATATTGGCTCCTTTCACATTTCTCTCTTTTATCAAGATCCATATTCATTCACTCCAAAGTATTATAAAAAGATAAAAATTCATGAAAAATGTCTCAAAAATATAAACGAAAGGAAAATAATTGGAGAAACACAAAATTAAATTGTTGCAATAACCCTTTCACATGTAGTATGAAAAAGACTAAAATGTCTCTAGACGACTAAAAGGTCCTGAAGTCAATCAGGTTTGGTACTGATTCTCATCTTTATTTGTGGGGCCCAGTCCATTAGGTGCTGGGACCATGTGATCAGAAAGCAAGGCCAATATGAACATTGAAGTCAATCATAGAAAGGACGAAAGACTGTGGATAATTTGATGATTAAATAATATATAATCAAAATATCTTTCGGTATCTATAATACCAATAATATTGCAACGCCAATTTTAAAAAAAATTAAATATAATGTTGGATTAACCGATAGAAGGAATTTTTACTTGGCTCTCTACTTGATTTGTATATCTCCCAATATAAAATAATGCTAAATCATCTTAAATTTTTTCTTCCCTTTTTTTGATTTTTTTCTTTTTCTTTCTCTTTTTTTTTTTTTTTTCCCGGCTGAGTAATTGAACTGTTGACGTTGAATTAGAGACATGAATTTTTTTACGGGACATATATAATTAAATCACGGTCTATATTTAGGTAAACTAAAGAAGGAATTATGAACAGAAGTCAAAAAGAATAAATGCTAGCAGCTGGCTGAGGAGAAAAAGCAACCAATCCCATCAAACAAATTTAGGGAAAAATAAAAAATAAAAAATTTGAAATTCTACTTTGAAAGTGTGATACACGGTGCCAGTGACCATTAATATTGCCGTGTAGTGTTTGTTATTCGAGTCCCACGTTTAGATTGACTTTTTTATGGTAGCAAAAGACTAATTTTTAAGTAAATATATACGTATACAAATTGCATGAAATTCAGTATTAACGTACGTGTAAGATTATTGTAATTAATCAGACATTAATCTCACTATCCAGACCACCAAATTTGGATGATTAATTTCGTCCAGCAAGAAATTATATCATTAATAAAAATGTTTTTAAAATTAACGTTGTCATATAGGTCAAACAGTATTTAGTGCAGATTGGTTAATAACTAGTTGGATTAATAAGATCTACCATATTGCGTGCTTTATGGTTAATGGTGTCATTATCACTTTGCAAATTAAAAAAAAAATTCTTTTGATGGAACTAAAGTTGGAAGGAAATTTTATGGCATTGCGGGTGAGACGGATTAAGCTCCATTGATTGTCCTCGTGTGTAACACGGCCAGGGACAAGAAGTACTAAAAAGACAATGAAATCTTGGACAAGATCAAGGAAAATCTGAGAAGCATGGTAAATTGGACAGTCAAACCTAGGGAAGAAAACAAGAGAGAAAAAGAAAACGTCTGATTTACTCCGGGCCTTTACGAATTGAATGTACAGCTTGTGGATATCATATTAAAATGTGTGTATACCTTTTACTGTTTCATTTTGACAAACAAAAATAATGTTGTCTTGTCAATCTTGGAAATAAAAATTTTACTTGAATATATTGAATAAAAATAATGCAGCCTTTTATTACACTAAAAAAATAAAAAATAAAAAACATGATATCATTAGGAAAAGTATAATGGCATATCAATATTGATTGGGACATTTCATCACCTTCTTTTTAGTGGAATGATCAAGAGTCGGTAAGATATCTTGGAGTTGTGGTGTTGTGTATATTATATATATATATATATATATATATGTAAACTTTATTTAGTTGATATATTTTTAGTTACATTTCCAAACACATTGGCTCCTTTCACATTTCTCTCTTTTATCAAGATCTATAATCATCCACTTCAAAATATTATAAAAAGATAGAAATTCATAAAAAAATCTCAAAAATATAAAATAAAGAAATAATTGGAGAGACACAAAATTAAATTGTTAGCAGTAACTTTTTCACATGTCTATAGACTAGCAAAAAGTCCTGAATTCAATCAGGTTTGGCACTAATTCTCACCTTTATTTGTAGGGCCCAGTCCATTAGGTGCTGGCGTCATGGGATCAAAAAAGCAAGGCCAATTTGAAGTGCTGGCGTCATGGGATCAAAAAAGCAAGGCCAATTTGAACATTGAAGTCAATCACAGAAAGGGAGCTAGACCATGGCTAATTTGATGATTAATCTAAAGTATAAATAATATATAATCTAAATATCGTTGTGTATATATAATACCAATAATATTGCAATATCAATATTAAAAACAAATTAAATATAATGTTGGATTAACCGATAGAAGGAAATTTTTTTTTTTTTGAATAATTTTTTCCAAAAGAAATACAATATGATAACTTCTTAGAAGGTCATTCATTTTAATATTTTTTTCTAAACATATTTATGGAATCCAGTGCGTTAGTTATGGTATAATCGCACCCGATAGAAGAAACTTTTAGTTAGCTCTTTACCTTATTTGTCTATCTCCCAATATAAAATAATGCTAAGTCATCTTGAACATTTTCTTCTCTTTCTTGGTTTTGTTTTGTTTTTTGGCTGAGTAATTGAACTGCTGATGTTGAATTAGAGACATCAATTGGTTTACGGGACATATATAGTCAAGTTTTTTGGCTGAGTAATCTTAATGACATGAACATTTTTCACAAAAACACTTTAAGTGACAACTTTATATTTGAAGGAAAGAAGTTTGGGCCTAAACATTAAACTTCTTGTAGTGGTATATAGTAATTAAAAGTTCTATTTCCACACTTGTATACTTACTAAATTCGAGTTGATTCTGTTTTTGACAAAAGAAAAACCTTTTAAAATTTGAAGGTTAATTAGATTAGGATATATCATCAATTTAATCTAATCTAAACCTCTTATAAAAGAGATAAATTAAAATAAAATAAAAACCAAACTACAAAACCCAACAGGCGTCAGTTGGATGGATTGGAATTTTGAGCTGATTATTGTATTTTGAGAAAAAGAAATAAATTGAAAAAAGGCCCCAATTTTAGTTTTATTAAGACAGATGTAAATAATTTTGAGCTTAAATTTTTAAAGCATTTTTCATTCTTTCACCACATGTTGCTTTTTGATTCACATACTTCAATATCACTGATTCTCCTTACATAAATTTTAGATGGTGGGGGTGAGGAATCCTACTCGAGGCCACTGGAATGCAGGCATTAATACTATCTCATCCTCCAATTGCAAGTTAAAGTTTAGAATTTGAATCCTTACACGCGTTATGATAAACTAACATATGTATAATACAGAGAGAGACACACACACAATATTGGATTATCATTTCAGATAATTTTAGATAACATTTAGGTAATAATAAAAGTAATATGCAAAAGAAAGTATTTAAAAAATTTCTGCAAAACCAACTCTTGATCCAACAGAAGAATGCATTAAGCACAGTTTACTTAAACATCATAGTACAATCTAATGCAAATCATATCACAAAAAGCAACATGGTATTATTAATGTATCATCTTTTCAATAGTAAATTAAACCCACAATTATTACAGGATCATTATCAAAAGCATAGATCACCAATTCCTTCATAATAACACTCAAAAGCAATTCAAACATATATATATATATATATATAGTTTTAAACAAAACAACTTCAAATTGCCAAACCCCAACCAAAAAAATAAAATAAAATAAAATACCCATGAAGACACAGCCACACATCAACAGCTTTCTCCCTGCACCGCCAACCAGAATGCGCCAATTATTCCCTTAAAAATATTCAGCAAAACAGGAAGATAAAGTTAGACAAAATATCTTATTTAATATCTTTTTTATATACATAAGTAATATTTAATTACCTGAGGTATAGTTGAAAAATAGCCATGTATATCACCATATATAACAACAGCATAACAGAGATGATTCATCTTCGCCTTCGTCTCTGCCTCTGCCTCTGTATGTTGACACCAAATGTTTTGGAAAACCAATTTGGCCTTTTTGAGATGATCACATGTCCTGCAACCACTCCAATTGCGAATCCGCATCCATATCCCAAGGCTACTACTCTCCATCCAAACTCATATCTTGATTCCGATTCCTGCTCATCATCCTCAGAATTTGGTCTCTCAACGGGATCTTCACATTTTCTGGGCAAAGGTAAGCCACATAAGCCAGAGTTTCCCTCAAATGCCGAAACCAGGAATGTTCCTATTTGTGTACCTTGTGGTATGGGACCTGTGAGATGATTGTGGGACAGGTTCAAATATTCAAGATATGTGAGCTCCGCAAGCTGCGGTGGGATTCGACCTGACAACTTGTTTTTACAGAGATCCAAAGACTCAAGCTCTTTAAGGTTTGCAAAAGATGATGGAATTGGCCCTGTAAAACTGTTGCTGGATAGGTTTAGCACAACCAATGATTGAAGATTCTCCAGGCTTGTTGGAATTTCTCCTTCAAATCTATTATTCGAGAGATCAATGGAAGTAAAGATAGTTGTGATCTTCACCATTTCCATTTCTAGACCCTTATTCATCACTGTCACAGAGGCATAATAATATGCGACCATGTCAACCTCATCTCCCATATACTTCACAGTTGATGACTTATCTTGGTTGGAAATTTGTATCATTGAGCTCCAAGTTTTGAAGTAATATGGTGGTAAAGTTCCAGTAAACCCATTGAAAGATAAGTCAAAAATCCGCAACATTCCAAATCCAAAAACATTGTCATGAGGATTCCACAGAGGACCGTATAATTTATTGCTTCGCAACACAAGAACCTGCAACTGTGAAAGTTTTGGTAGCCAAGAAGGGAATGTGTCTTTTATTTCATTATGCCCAAGGTTCAGAATTTCCAACTGTTTGCATTTCCTCAAAGAGTGTGGGAATTTCCCTTGCAATCGGTTGTTGTTGAGGTCCAATGTCGTGAAGTTGATGTGGGAGGAAGAAGTACGTACACATAATTTACCCAAACAATGCGGAATAGTGCCATTCAAAAGGTTATTGGACGCATCAAGAAACTGGAGACTCTTCAACTTACAGAACAATGGGTGAATGCCACCAGTCAAGTTGTTGTTTGAAGTAATATAGTAAGATATGGAATCCGGTGGAACTATAAGTGGGCCTTGCAGCTTGTTGGAATGTAGGTTTAGATACTGTAATTTATTCCAAGGTAGAACTGAATGGCCTAACTCCCAACCGCTAATGAAATTGTGAGAAAGATCCAAGAAAAACAAGTTGTCTATAGACACACTCAAGAACCACTTAGGTATGAGGCCTTCAATTCTGTTGTGGGAAAGATACAGCCATTCTAAGCGAGGTAGGGACTTCAAGATTTCTGGAAATTCAGATATGTTGCAAGAAGACAAATCGAAAATAACAAGATTGTGAAGGAAGGAAGTCATATTGTGTGCATTTGATAGTTTGGAAATGTTATTATATGAGAGATCAAGACCATATAACAAACTCAGCTCTAACAAGTTGCCCAACTCAAATGTGCCACTGAAGTTATTTGTACCAAGGTTAAACTCCTTCAGGTTTCGTAATTTGGATATCGACTTTGGAATTTTCCCATTTAACTTGTTTTCACTTATGTCCAATGTATCCAATTCGGACGAGGAGACATTCTGGATATTGAGAGGGCCGCTGAATTGATTATCATTCATGCGCATCTCTTGCAAGGAAGAAATTGTAAACAGAGACCAAGGAATGACTCCTTCAAAACAATTATGATAAATAATCAAGGTGGTTAGCAGGCTAAGGTTCCCAAATGAAGAAGGAAATTTACCACTGAAATTATTATTTGAAATGTCTAAATATCTCAGCGCTATGAGGTTTCCGAGTGAAGGAGGAATTTGACCACTAAGATTATTATAGGAAAGATCTAAATGTTCCAGCCTTGTGAGCTTTCCAATCGAAGGAGGAATTTCTCTAAGACCAGTAAAGCGAAGATCCAAATAATCCAGCCTTGTGAGCTTTCCAATCGACGGAGGAATTTGACTATTAAGATTATTACCCGAAAGATCTAAATGTTCCAGCCTTGTGAGCTTTCCAATCGAAGGAGGAATACCACTAACATCATTCCATGAAAGATCTAAATCTTCCAATCTGATGAGGTCTCCAAATGAAGATGGAATATTACCGCTGACACCACTACCACTGAGATCTAAACTTCGCAACATTTTTAGATTTGGAAATGAAAATGGGATTTGACCACTGAAATTATTTCCAAAAAGATCTAAAATTTCCAGTCGTGTGAGGTTTCCAAGTGAAAAGGCTACTTCACCACTAAGTTGAAGCACAGCAAGGTTCAAAATAGTGAGCTTTGAAAGTTTTCCTACTGAAGGAAGAAGCTGATTAATGCCACTGAAGTTGTTTACGGAGAGGTATAACTCTGTGAGTTCGGAAAGATTCCGAAACGAAAAAGGAAGAGTGCCTGAAAAATCACAATAACTGATATCCAAAACATTCAAGGACTTGAGGTTTCCGATTGAATCTGGCAATGTTGCTGAAAGGTTTGTCGATGAAAGAATTAAGGACCTCAGGTTACTGCCATTGTGAAACTTTGGATGAAAACCAGTGAAAATATCATTACTTGATAAATCAATGACTTTCAATTTAGGCAAGAGAAAGATATTATTGGGAAATCTACCATGCAAATAGCATCCACTCAATGAAAGAGATTCTAAGGAAGATAAGTTTGCCAAGGATTCAGGAAGTGACGAAGACAGGTTCACTCTGTTTAAGAGAATTTCTCTAATATTTGTCATGTTTTTGACAAGCCTTGTGATCATGTCTACCCTTTGTAGGTAAATATAATCATCTTTAAATCGATCCCAGTGGTAATTGTAAGAGAGATCAAGTGAAATCAATTTGTTCAGCCAAAATCAATTGCAGAGAAACTGAAGTTGTTGAAGGCGAGATTGAGTCGTTGGAGTTGATGCAAGTTGAAGAGGCTGCTATTAGAAAGCAGAGGCCCATGAAGCCAACTGTGGCTGAGATCAAGGCTTTCCACATGTCCGGTTTCCATGTTGCATGAAACACCATCCCAGTAGCAGCAGTCCTTTTTCGCCTTCCAAGACTTCATCTTTGGATAACCATTATATAACAAATAATAATCGTATGGACCAATTTCATAAGAATAGTCGGGTTTGTGAAATGCAAACTCATGTTTGAATTGCAACAAAGCAGAGGCTTGGTCTGGGAGGCATAATGTTTTGTGAAGGGAAGTGGTAGTATTGAAAGAATGCGAAGCAGAAGAGCTACATGAAACCATGAGGTAAAGTACCAAGGCATACACATTGCAATTCATCATCTTCATTTTAGCAAGAATGATATAAAGTTAGTACACTGGGGTTCTGGAGCTATCTATATATAAAACCTCATTTAGTCAGGCATTGATTAACGAGTCTATATATTGGACTAATACATAAAACTTTATTATTTTAGTGGCCTGTTCTTGGTCAATATAAAAGGATTTCTTTATTCTCGCATAATAGGCCCAATATATAGGTTTTCATTTATATTTATCTCTCTGTAAGAGGTCCAGGGTACTGATTCCTTCACTACAAAATATTAAAAATAAGAGAAAAATCAATCAAAAAAAAACAAAATCTCAAAATCATAAAATAAGAAAAATATAATAGGAGACACAAAACTAAGTCGTTGCCCATGTTTTTTACCAATATGGAAGACTAAGAAGTCTAGCTGGCATTTTATAGTAGGCAACCCACTATATGGAAGACTAGAAGTCTTTCAACCATTAAAGTTTAATTGATCAATTTATTAATTTTAATCTTTAAGGTTTTGGTCCTTATGGAACTCATTTTTAGGAGATTTATAACTCCTAAATGCATCCACCCGTGAAAAAGCAAGGCTAGGAAGATTCAGAAGAAGAGGCACCTGGAAAAGCATGGCTAGGAAGATTCAGAGAAGAAAGGGAAAGTAAAAAAGACAAATAAAGAAAAATAAGATAGAAGATTCGAAGCAAATTAAATGTAATGTTTAATTAATAGATAAAAAGGAACTCTTAGATTGCTCTTAATTTGATTTGTATATTGGTAAATCATTTTGAAAGTGTTAAAAGAGTTCTATAATTTTGGCTGGCTCATTTGTTCCGACCAACAACTATGAATCTAAACTTCTGAATATGATGAACCTTATTAGGTTACATATATTCATTGAGAAAACATGTCTGCTAAAACGTATTAAGCAGTGAAAAGTCCAAAACCAAAAATCCTAGCCGACAACCACAATACTGAACATTTTCTTTGGGCTTCAAAATTTTACTAGCATAACAAGTTGAGAGTGAGATAATAAATTGGATGGTTCTTTTGACCATTTTTTACCTTCTGATTTTCACATAAATTTTCAAAAATATCCTTTTTTTTTTTTTTTTAAAGTTATTCTATAAGATTCAGCTTAATAATTAAATTATTCAGTATATATCGAACAACAATATTGAATTAGTTAGTAATATCAATAAAACAATATAAATATATTTAGTTGATAAAAACCAAAAATACTTTTAACCTTTAAAAAATATACTTTTTTCTTTTCTTTTTATGGTTGATACAAATAATTTTAATTCATTCATAAGTAATATAGTCATACACATGCATTATTTAATTGTTTTAAATACAAATTTATTTGGCAGAAGAATTAAATATCATCCAAAGCTCCAACCTTTATAATATTTTCTTGTAAGTTGTTTAATAGGTGTTTTTAAAATTTTAATATTTTGTTGATTAAACATTCTCAATCAAATATAATTATATTTAAATCAATTTAATAAAATTCATGACTAAATTCTATTGTATTTTGATAAATTAAACATTTTTGCTTCTACTATTAAAATAAATAAATAAAATCAGTTTTTATATCAAAATTGTTTTTAGTTAGAATTAGTTGAACTTATATATATTACTAGCAGGCATTTTATAGTGGGCAACCCACTATATGGGAGACTAGAAGTCTTTGAGACATTAAAGTTTAATTCATCAATTAATTAACTTTAATCATTATGGTTTTGGTCCTTGTGAAGAGCATTTTAGGAGTTTTTTATAACTTCTAAATCCATCGACCCGTGAGAAAAGCAAGGGTAGGAGGATTCAGAGAAAGAGGCACCATGGAAAAGCAAGGCTAGGAAGATTCAGAGAAGAAAGGGAAAGTAAAATAGACAAATAAGAGAAATCAGAGAGAAGATTCGAAGCAAATTAAATATAATGTTGAATTAACAGATAAAAAAGGAACTGTTAGAATGCTCTTAATTTGATTTGTATATTGGTAAATCATTTTGAAGGTGTTAATGAGTTCTCTTATTTTGGCTGGCTCATTTGTTCCAACCAACAACTGCCAATCTAAACTTCTGAATATGCTGAAGTTTGTGAGGTTACATATCTTTATTGAGATAAAATGTCTGCTAATAAAACATATCAGGCAGTGATCATTTTGAAGAAAGATTCCCACACCACAACCAGTCCAAAAGTACTCGCCCACAACCACAATACCGAGCCCCTCTTCTTTGGGCTTCAAGATTTTACTAGCATAACATATTGAGACTGAGATAATAGTTAATTGGATGGTTCTTTTGACAGGACCCTTGCTTCTTCTGCCTTTTACATAAATTTTCAAAAACATCCTCCGTCATTAAATATCCAATAATATTCAGCTTAACAATATTAAATTATTTAGCACATATCAATCAAATACTATAGACATTTTTAGTTGAAAAAAACAATACGTATTTTTAACTCTTAAAAAATATACTTTTTTACGGTAGAATTATATAATTTTAATTCATTCATAGGTAATGCAGTTTATACAATATTTGGTAGAAGATTTAAATATCCTCTAAAGCTCCAACCTTTATAATATTTTCTTGTAATTTTTTTAAAAAGTGCTTTAAAGATTTTAATATTTTGTTGACTAAACATTCTCTATCTAATATAATTATAGTTAAATCAATTTAATAAATTTCATGAATAAATTCTACTCTATTTAGATAAGCTATATATTTTTTTACAATTTACAAAAATCAGTATTTAGTATAAATTTTTTTTTTTAGTTATAATTAGTTGAACTTATTTATATTATTCCATTGAAATATATTGAATTGTTTAGCTAAAGTCTAATGAAGGATAGTATTTCTGGAAATTTGTGTAAAATGGAGTAGGTGGGGAAAAAACTTGATTTGAACGATCCTAATTAATTTGGGTCAATCTCTATCATTGAGCCCAAAATAAATATAGAAACCATTGGCCCAACATCATTTTTTGGGCTTTTGCTCCTAACCAAGTTACAAAATTTGCCAACTCTATTATGTTATTCTGTATAAGATCACACATAATTTTATTTTTGTTTTATATACTAATACAAAATAAATACTTTATCCTAAAAAGAAAAACTGAGAAGAAGCTGAATCAGGTACAAGAAACTCGAAATCCAATTACGAATGCAGATTTCACTTACCCAATTGGTTTCAAGTATTTACTCTATTTTAGATTATTAATTAGAACAAAGCTATTGCTGCTTTTGATGGAGGTCTGATTAAACCCACCTTTCAAAAATTTATATCGAGCTGCATGACGACCTATTATATGCTTGGCCAAACTATTACTACTTGATTGCTTTGATCCACCTAAAATTTCTAATCATGATACAATAAAGTTTACCCCCAAAAAAAAAAAAAAAACTGTGAAAATACTCATGATACCAAAAGTAGTATGGAAAAGAAAAGCAAACAAAACGAAACGGAAGCCTTTTTTTTTATGGAAATATTGAGTTTCAAATTTTTTTGTAATAAAATATTGAGTCTTACTTATTCATATTTAATTTTTTAAATTTTTAAATTTTTAATATTTTTATCACATCAGTTATTAAAGAAATTGGTCCTTAGTGTAACATCACTCAAAACAGTGATATCCCAATTTGAATTGGACATGGCTAAAGGTTTGGAAAGTGAATCGGAATAAGCTTATACTTGTCTTTGTGCAGGCCACAACATTTGGGTTTTTCAGGCCTCGTTGTGAAAAGTCTTTTTCTTAAGGCTGAATTAGTCAAGACTTTTGGGCCAACTACGACATATGCATTCAATTATATTTATTTATTTTTTTACATATTTCCTTTTCTCCGTTTTTCTTTTTTCTTTGTTGAGAATTTTGACGAATTCTATCTTGGTCAAGAAACGTGAACATAAAGTTTTCTTCGAATGGTATATTTACCAACAAAGAAGGTTTCTTCTTGCGCTAAGATTTGTTAAGATCCAAATTTAGGGTGAGAAAATGTGGTATTACAACTACACAAAAAACTTGTATCTGTAGGAATTTCATTCAATTTAACCAGCTATTTCCATAAATAGTTACGTATATATATGCCACTTTAGCCAATTTTTTTCAATAGAGACAGAGACATTTTAAAATCTGTTCATATTTTTTCATCACAAAGACAAGGACTTGGGTTTCGTGCTTTTTCCAATATATATGCTACAATTTTAAAAACTGCATGATTGCTATGTTTTCTTTCTTTTTAATAATATTCCAAAAATTGAAAAGAATTAATGTACGTCAACTGAGAATAGCCCCACATACACAAATCTGAGATTTTCTAGTTTAAATAATTAAGAATTCTAGACACCCCAATGAAGAAAATGGTAGTTGAGGCTTCTTAATCATACATTAATTTAATTTAGACCACTTTTTCCATGCCTTATAATTTTCTAGGCCACAACAATGACGGTATTTTTCATGAATCGTGTACACACCATCCATTTTATGTATAACTAAACTATTTTAGCATGGAACACCAGTTATCCCTGGTTAATGATAATAGACCTGGCAATTTGGATCATGACACGGCGACACGACTCGAAAACGACACGGAATAAATGGGTTTGGGTTTATTATAAATGGGTTCGGGTCATAATCGAGTCAACCCGTTTAACACGATTATTAATCGTGTCATTTTCGGGTTGACCTGTTTAACTCGAAATTGACCCGTTACGACCCATTTGTTAAACATGTCAGTTTCAACCCGACACGATTACATACCTATTACAACCCATTTAAATTTAATTTTAAATTAATATTTTATCACTAATATAATATTTAATAACTAAAAAATATTATAAATTAAAAATTTTATAAAAATAATTTTCTATTACTAATTTTTTAAAAACAAAAAATACATCTTTAATAAAACAAAAACATAAAAATAAAAAAAATAAAAAAAAAATTCGGGTTAATAGGTTAATTTTCGGGTTAACGGGTTAATAGGTTAGTTTTCGGGTTAATAGGTCAATTTCAGGTTAACGGGTTAATAGGTCAACACGACCCGTTAAAATAATCGTGTTAAACGGGTCGTGTCGTGTTGACCTGTTTATAAACAGGTCGGGTTAGTGTTTTAGATACCTGACACGATTAATAAATGGGTCGTGTTCGGGTTAGGCATTTTTGACACGATTATTAAACGGGTTGACACGAACACGACCCACCAACCCGAATTGCCAGGTATAAATGATAATACATGTATGTGTGTGTGCATATATTATGTTGTGTTTCATAAGGAGAGCGTACAAACCAAAGACCAAACTAATAAAGTAATTGGATTTCAAGAAAACATTTTGGAAGTAAGAATCCTTAGTCATGTGAACATGCAAAAAATATGTAGAGCTATAGATCAATGTTTTTCCAAAAAACACTTCAAAACTTATCCAAAATGCTCCAAATTCTGTTTTTCTTTTGCCATTTCAGATGGAATTTATAATATGTTGATGTTATGTATGCAAAATGACTCCTAAATTTGGGCATTACCTACAAATGGAATTACTAACATTTCAGAGCCCCTAAACTAGTCATCCAATCATGTTGAAGCCCTTATGCAAGTATAGCTCAATCAACTTTGACTTAGGATATCTAAAACCCATTTCTAAGACATGACGTATAACAGATCCTCTGTTTCCTTGATTGGCTAATCTGTCAATTTTAAGTATACTATTTTTCAACGATTAAGTTGCTTTCAAGGGTTTAGACCAAAATTCAATAAATTAAAAGGAAGGGAGAAAAAAAAAAAAAGAATTATGTATATATATATATATATATACATATATATGAGATTACCAAGTTAGAAATAGCTGGCTTAATTAATATATATATATATATATATATAAGGGGAAGTTTAGCTCAAATTTCCTCTACTGATTTGAAAGCCTGCAAATTCTCTATACCAAGTTTAGAGCCATATGTAGCTTTTAATGGTCCTTTTGCTTGACCAAATTAATCAACTTCTAAGAGAATGATTCTATATTTCTTAGTCACAATGTTCCAAATTCAGTCTCCAATAAACCATTTTATTACATAGAATGACAATGATTAAGACTTACCACCCAGAAGCCCAAAATCTAGCCATGCTTAAATATAAAAAAAAGATCTTCAAAACCCAATTACTGCTTCATAGCATGCTAGCTTAACAGGACACAATTTATCGCTTTCATTGGGTCACATAATCTATATATATGCAAGTTGCTTTCCTTTTCTGTTTTTTTTTTTTTTTTTTTCTTCCATAAATTTGTTTATAGTTCTTTTAAATAATTAAATATATGTTACATTTCCGTTGTTCTTGAAATTTCAATGGTACATGAGCATGTAGGTTAAGCAGTCCGAGGTAACAAATGGCGATTAGACATCATTGGCCCTTTCTGTACTTTGTTTATTTTATTTTATTTTATTTTATTCACAGGAAAACGATTGAGTAGGAAAAGAAATATAAATCTGTAAGATATAATCCCAGAAACTTTCAAAGTGGAGATAAATAGATGTTTGTTTTTATTTATGTTTAATCCTTCTGCATGTTAATTTTTAGTGATTAAATTGACGATTCAAACAAATTTTCAAAAGGGATAAGAAAAAAAAAATGATGATTTAAACAATGGAATGGGAAAATATAAAGAAGCCAAGCAAAAGAGGCCAAAAGAGGATCTTCGGGAAGGGTTATATGGGGATCAAATCATTATTTAACTCTTTTTTTTTTTTTTTTGGGTTGAATAAAATCATTATTTAACTTTTTGATGGTAGCTCCTGGAACAAGCAACATGGCAATGACCACTTCTAATTAACCCCTAAATTTCGATTCAAGGCCTATTGGTAAAAATCATCTCCCCTAGTTTATAATATAAATAAAATAAAATAAAAAGTGCTCGTACTTTTCCATGAAAAAGAAAAATGGTGTGTATCTTCATTAAATAATAATTATCATCTCTCCCCCATGAAAAGAAACAAAACAAAATTCCAATTCAAATTACAAATAAATTATAATTTCTTTTCTTTTTTATTTAAAATTCATTATGATGGTTTAGATAAACATAACATTAATTGAGAAAAAAAATATATATAAATGTGCATTTGTTAACATATATGAAATAGAAATATGTATATATATATATATATATATGCATATATGTATTAATTATAATTTTTGTTTTTCTAAGTAAACTATTACGGATCCAATAATGAATATCAGATGTATTACCAAACGCTACAATATTAATCACCTCTATTGCAAGCATGAGGAGCTACTGGCTAGCTGCCATCTCTCCCCTAAGCCTTTGTGTCCCCATTTACAATGATTTTGCTTAAAAACATCATTGCTAGACTAACATGGTTATAATTTCTTCCATCCGAAAATGCCCCCACCCTCAACCCTTCCTACTTTTCCCTTTTTTTTTTTTTTTTTGGTCTATCATTTTTCATTTTCCAAAAGCTTTAAAAGGGTGCCACGTAGGTCAAACTTGAGCACGAGAAATTGTTCAAAAAACAGAATTTTGCAACACAAATTGCATATATATCTATATATCATTACAGCCATGAAAAGCCTTACATTACTACTTTCAGCAAAAAGATCAGCAAAACGAAATCATTTCATTACTACAAGAGCAGAAGAGAAAAGATAAGGACACTTTTCAACTGGACCTTGTTTGGTTCGTGTACACAGTCTGAGATCCTTCAAAAAAGTATAGTTTCGATGTGTTTTGAGTATTGTTTTTGAAAGTGAAAAATTTAGATTCGTGATGAAACTGACTTTGAAAATTTTGCAAAGTTGGAAAAGTAGTTTCCCCAAAACAGGTGTTACTTTCAAATTATCTAACAAACTGGTGTAATATAATTTTCAAATGACATTTTTACTTTTGTTTTCAATTTTCCTTCTATCACCAAAATACAATAAAACTAATTATTGAAGAGCAATACTCCAAAACTTACCATGAACCAAATGGGACTTTATATATATATACATATATATGATGCTAGAAATACTAACTAATCTACCAGGAAGTTTATCAAATGATAAATATTATTATATAATTAATTTATATTTAATTACGTTTATCCATATTTCCAATTAATAAAATAAAAACTTATAACATTTTTACATCATCTTGGTAGATATCTTGAGATTAATTAATAACTTTAGCATTACTTATATATAATACAAAAAATTACCAAAAAGAGAAATTAAAATATAATTTATCTACTATATTCAACGTTAGCTATATTTTTGAACTCTCCAATTTGCCCCAAATTTCAATTGAATACATTAATTTTCAAAATTTTCAATTAAGTGTCTTTATTTTCATTTGAGTTTCAATTTAGGCTCTATTTTTAATTTTTTCAATTAAGACTCTCAATTTTAATCTTTCTTTCAATTTGAACAAAAATAAAGGTAAGACTGATGAAAATTTTGCTCAGAATGAATGCCTTACTATAAATACAAAAGTTTTATTAACTTAAAATATTAAAAACTAAATAAAATTCCCCACCGCAAAGGTTAAATATACATAATGCTCAAATAAAGGATCTCAGTTAAAAAAAATGAAAATGAAAGCCTAAATTAAAACCAAAATGAAAGTTAAGGGATTCAACTGGAAAAAAAAATAAAAAAATACTTGATATACTTAATTGAAATTAGAGGCAAACTCCAGGGTCTAAACATATATTTAACCAAACTAATAAACACATCTAAGGTATTTTCTAAATTATTGATATATATATATATATATATATGTATAACACTGCTAGTAGAAGATAAATATTTCTTTGAAAATGTAACGCTACCTCTTTAGATATTTGAATCAGTGTTTTAAGAGGCAAAAGAAATACTGTATAAGTGTGTGTATAAGTGTGTGTAGGTGTGATACTTTTAGATAACGCCTTGTATGGTAGAAAAGTTTAGAAATAAGCGATCAATGCTATATTAACCATCTAATGCGCTTCTAGGCGTTAATAGGACACGAGTTTTTTTATTCAAAATTTTATTTTTTATTTAAAATTATTTTTTAAAAAATATTAAAAAACAATTCATAAGAAATAAAAAAATAACAAAAATAATAAAAAATATTGTTAAAAAATAGAAACTTTTTTAAGATTAAGTTTTTTTCTTAAACAAAAAAAATATAAACATAATATATGAGGATTAAGGAATTAGAGAGAAAATTTAATAAAAAAAAGGAAAAAATAAAATAAAATAATATACTTTGTAAGTAAAAGTGGGCACCACACAATTTTTTCATTTGAAGACCACCTTGTTAATGTTTAAATGGGCTAAGCTTGCCAATTGTTCCCATTAACTTGCAACTTGCAAAATATATTTTCAAAAATAAAAAATAAAGAGTTTCTATTTAGTCGGCTGCTTTTTATTCTTTATAAAAATACAAAAAATTAGATAAAAATTAGATTATGATAATAGCTAAAATATGTATTAAACTAGAAATTATTATATACTTATAGATTTGTGATATATATATATTTTGAAACTAATCTATTATTTAAAATTTAAAAAATATAAATCTTTATAAATTTATATGTTAATTTATATTTATTGCATATATAAAAATAATATAAATTTATATTTATGTATTTAAATTTGAATTATTTTATTTATTTAATAATATTATAATAATTAAAATAATAATATAATTATAAAATACTTTTTTAAGCTTAGGTGAATCCAAAACACGTTTAGGCCGGTAAGAATTAAGCTTAACCTTACCGTTTGAGACGCTTTACGCCGTTTAGAACATGGATTTGAATCCATATAAACGCGTGCGTGTTTGGTATGACATCTATGCTTTGAAATTGAAAGGACTGTGCAATATACAAAATTCAAAATTGTGAGCCCTGATAAATTAATTACAAATCGAGATAATTGCATAAGACGTAGTTTTCTCCAACCACCGATGCTTGACACGTGTCCTAAATGAAAATCACCTGTACCCAATTTTAACACACCAGTATTCCCCCCGACGATAAATATAGACCGTTCATTTCTCCAAAGTCCCACCTGCGAACGCATATAAGCTGTGGGAATATACACATCAGATCTTTACCCCTTAAATTCCTAAAATGCCATTCCCGATCTCAAACTCTCCACAACAACAGTTCGGTAATATCGCCCAATGTCCAAGGACAAAACCGTAAGAAAACAAAAAGGCAAATCGAAAGCGACCCGTTGATATGGTTTTGTAATTCCCAATGTCCCTCCTGTCTGATTCCTTTCCCCGAAGAACCTGTCCTCTTTAGTCATTTCAATTTGCCTTTGTCTTTCTCTCTCCTCTTCCAGCTCTGTTCTTCTCTGTCCCTCGAGCTCTGAGAATTCTCTCTCTCTCTCTCTCTCTCTCTCTTCCCTGGAGCTCTGGCTTTTCCTTCTCTGAAATACCATTTCGATTTCAACGTTCAAACCCGTTTCGTGAGCTAACAGGTCAAAAAACGAAAATATTCGAAAATCTTCGCGGAAAATTGAAGGGGTTCGTGGACAGGTCAAAACAGAAATTTTCCGTTCAGTCAGACCTACGCGAAGTTTCTCTGTTGGGTAACGTTACGGGGTCAGTCAGGAAACTTCCTTTAAAGCTTCTTCTTCTTCATCTTCTTCTTCTTCTTCTATTTTATTAATCCGATACTTATTTTCTTTCCATTATTATTGATTTTTTTTTTTTCTGATCTTTCATGGTTGGGTGGGGCAATATTTTATAATGAAATTTTCTGTATATGCTTTTTGGAGAGAACCAAAATCATATATATATATATATATAAGGGTTATCATGGGGTTTTAACGTTTTATTTGTATTTCCGTTTTATGATCCAAAGGTCGGTGCTTTTTGATAATTTCCTAATAATTCTTCATTTTCTAAGCCAAGTTTGCTTTTGTTTCTTAAAGTTTTTAATGCTTATTTTTATTTTTTCATTTTGTTCGAGTTTTATCGCACTCTTTGCTCATAGTCATTTTGACTCATTTTTTTAATGGTTCGGTTACTGTAAAAGTAATTGTTTCTGTTTTTTTTTTTTTTTTTTTTTTTTTTTTGGGTTTTCTTTTTAGTTTTTCAACAGCACTTTCTCTCGTTCTGTTTCCAGTGTCTCTCTTTTCAGTATTTTGATTTTCAATGTTTTTTCTTTTCGTTTTTCCAGAGTGTTTTGTACTACAGGCTTTTCTTCTCCTTCCTTGTGAAGAAAACTTTCGCCGAGGTTGCCCACCAGACGACCTGCGTTGCGTTGAGATGTGTTGTCGTTCTGTTTTCTTGAGATTCACGTTATAATGCGGAGAAGTTGACAGATTATCTCGCGCGATTTCTAGGTGATATTTTGAAGGTAAGTTGAATTTCCACCCCGGTTATTTAAGATCAACGGTGTTTGATTGGTCAGTAAGTCAGCGTTACACGTAATGATATTTTCCATGATAAATAGTTATCTTTTTTTTCTTTTTTAAATTCCCTGTTTGCATGACTAGCATAGTAGTTCGTAGACATCCCGTGTGATTTTCGTGCAATCCAATTTCCATTGCATGCTCTGTTTAGACTCGTCTCTGCTTTCTGTGCAAATTTTATTGCAGTGATTTTTACATGTTTGTGGGCCCAGCTTACCTCATTTGTCAGTGGGGCCCACGTAATCTTCGTCTTAATGGACGTCTGGGATGTAGTTGTGTTTGGTGAGGGTGTAGTGGAATGATCGTGGAGGGAAAATGTTTGGGTACTGCGGGGGTTATAGTGGGACTTGGCAATGGGAGTTGTGAGACCATGATTTGTGTGTGATAAATGATATTAATATCATATTTTTCATTTATTTTTGGTAAAATGTCATATATCTTCCTTTGAAATTGAAATAGGATTCGATAGAATTGGTTACGAAGTAGATATGATTGACATTAAATCAAATACTTATCAAAATCAAAATCTTCCAGCTCACGTTTCAAATATTTTTCTCCTAGATTGTTTTTTTCATTAAATGTTAGTATTTATACCATTTTTCGTTTAAATTCAGTTGTTGATTTTTTTTTTTTTGGGGGGTGAAAATAAATGTATTTATAGCACCCCAAAAAAAAAAAAAAAGTGTTCCAATATATTTACTTTTTATTAACATCTAGACTCTATAATTAACCTTGATTTTAGAATTAAGATGGCACTAATAAATCGACTATAACGATTTTTAAGAATTCTATGTATTATCAAATTATAAATAAGTGACAGCAATACTGCTTACTCGTAACTATGAGTCGGTCCATTAATTTAATGTACAGTTGCCAAAAATAAAATGGTGGTTCAATTTTAAATTATATTTTTTTCATAATTTTTAGTGCATGGATTTACCTAAACTATATACAATGTTCTTTTTGGGCTTCTGGATGGCCGAAAAATTTGTAGGACAAGTCACAGGGTTCACACCCGAAGAAGCCCCTTTTATGAAACACTGAGCAATAGGATAGAATATTCGGCAGCAATTGGACAATCTCCTTTTTTTTTTTTTTTTTTTTTTTGGGCCATTTTTTCAATTGCATGATGTTAACTAAGAAGGTAGCCAGTTTGGCTTTTGTCTCTTACTTCAACATGTCGAAAACGAAACAAAATTGAGACCTTTGGATCGATGCATTTGTGTCTTTCATTTGTATAGTGGTAATAGTCATAAAGTTTATTTATGGCATTGTAGGTATTAAGATCTTATTAATTGATTTATTTTTATATTATTTAAATATAGATAAGTAAACATCTAAGTGTAAATTTTTATGGCAAGATAGAATGTATGGGAAAATCAGTAATATTGGACCATAAAATTGTATAATATGGTTTATAAAATAGTAATATTATTTATAAAATAAGCATTTTATGATTTAATGTTACATCTTTATGGATCATGTTATATAATTCATAAGTTGTAGTTTAATATTATTGAATTTACCATATATATATATGATCTTACCATAAAAGGCTCTCTTAAATAGATAAATAAATAACAAAATAAATTAATTAAATATTTCATGGCAATATTAGTAAATAAGTTTATAAATATTTTAATAATTTTAATAATATTTATTGTATTTTTTGGGTAATGATGATTACTATACCTTTTTTTTTTTCCCCAAAAAAAGAAAAAAGGAAAAAACTTAGTGACCGTTGGATTAAGATTTGTGAATGGCCCAGGTCTCGAAATTCTGAGAACCATTAAATTCCAAACGGTGTGGAAACCAGCTATACTGGAACCGTTTTATGACTGTAGGAATGGGGGGGCTAGAAAATAGGAAAAAAAATTCTATTGTACAGTAATACCCATTGGACCACGTGATGTTGCCTAAAAGAATCATGATTTTGGAGAAGATGATACCAAAATTCGAAACCACATTTTCACCAGGGTGGGGTCGCTGGTACCAATGGGCCTATTTCAGACTGCAGATTACTTTAGGGTCTAGGTATTGTTTTAAGTGCGCTGCCTCAGGGAATCCAAAGGAGCATAATTTTGTTTTTATCATTTCTGTTGTCTTGTGTAAGTGTTTTCACCGAACGCTGTTAAAAGTTATTAATATAAGAATTTTATTTAGCTCTCCTTTGTTGCTTTCTTGCATGAATTAAGTATAGGAAGAATCTTGTATATTTACGCACACATATATATTATTAATAATGTAATATTTAATGTTTTTGCAACGATATGCATTTAGAACGTTAGACGCGTCTTTTTGAATGAAATTTTTAAAACAGCTTTGCCTTCTTTTTTTTTTTTTATGTTTTTTTTGGTTCTTTCCGTTATTTTGTTTCCGATAATCTATCTCGGTTCTATCTCTTTTACATTTTTTTCTCTCCCGCGTCAAAATATACTTTTATATGCTTTTACGAAAGAAAGCAAAATTGGAAACTCAATGAAAGAAAAAGAAAAATAATTAAAGCTTAAAAAAAAAAAAAAAGAATTTCCCTCCCCTCCATTAATTTTGCCTCGGTCTAAGCGTTAAAGGGTATTGCTTTCTTTTTATTTTCTGGCTTTCGTTCAACACGCTCATCATCATCATCATCATCATCTTCCAAATCTTTATTCCTCTTGTTGCTTTTTTTTTTTTTTTTGGTTCCCTTTAATTTTGTTTTCTTTTTTTTTTATGAAAACAATATTGAATAGCTTTATATTTTGATTGTTTTTACTTCGTCATTCTCATAATTCGTAAAATCTTTGTTTCCTTCTTTTGCAGATGGATTCGGTAAAACCATCGGCGGTGACACCATCAAAGAGCAAACTTGCAAGAACAATAGCCAAAGTTCTTAATCTCCGAACAGCAACTGGGGTTGCTCCGGTGGATGGGATTCAACGCAAGGTGAAGAAGTCCCAAGAGATTGGAATCCAAAAGGTGAAGAAGTACGACCAATTTGCTAGTAAAAGCAAGAAGGGTCAGTCTCAGTCTCGGTCTTTCGAGCTTGAAGATGAAGAAGAGCTTCAAGACAGAATGGCTCTTGAAGCACTCGTTGCGAAGCTCTTTGCCATCATTTCATCCGTCAAAGCTTCCTATGCGCAATTGCAATACTTTCAATCTCCATACGACCCAGATGGGATTCGAGACGCCGATCAATTGGTCGTCTCGGGATTTAAGAACTTGTCGGAATTAAAACGCTGTTACTTGAAGAAACAGTTCGATCCTTCCCCTGAAACAGCTATGCTTTCGGCCGAAATCGAAGAGCTAAAGAGCGTACTCAAAACGTACGAAATCATGGGGAAGAAATTGGAATCCCAAGCGAGACTCAAAGATTCCGAGATTACATTTCTTAAGGAGAAATTGGAGGAAGCTAATAGACAGAACAAGTTGCTCGAGAAGAGACTGAACCAGAGTGGTCAGCTTTATGTCCTTGACAATCTTCATCTATCTGGGTTGAACTCGAGCCATTTCATTACTGTTCTAAAGCACACTGTGAAATCCATCAGAACCTTCGTGAGGTCGATGATGGAGGAGATGAAATCCGCCGGTTGGGATTTCGATGCCGCGGCCTCTGCTATAGAACCCGACGTCGTTTATTGGAAAAAGGAACATACGTGTTTCGCTTTCGAATCGTTCGTTTGCAGAGAAATGTTCGATTCTTTTTGTCTACCAAATTACTCTGTTCCGAACGAATTGTCGTTGACGCCGGAGAAGAAGAAGAAACAGAGAGAGGCATTCTTCAGGAGTTTCATGGAGTTGAAGTCCATGAAAGCTAAAGAGTATCTGGCAGAGAATCCCAAATCGGCGTTCGGGAATTTCTGCCGGGTCAAGTACTTGCAGGTGGTTCATCCAAAAATGGAGTCTTCTTTCTTTGGAAATCTGAACCAGAGGAATCTGGTCGATTCCGGCGAGTTTCCGACGTCGAATTCGTTCTTCGCATCGTTTTCCGAGATGGCGAAACGGGTTTGGGTCCTACATTGCATGGCGTTCTCGTTCGAAACGGAGGCTAAAATCTTTCAAATAAAAAAAGGGTGTCGTTTTTCCGAAGTTTACATGGAAAGTGTAGCTGAAGAAGAACCTATCTTTTCGTCGTCGTATGATCCCCAAGTGGCTTTCACTGTCGTTCCCGGATTCATCATTGGTAAAACCGTGATACAGTGTCAGGTTTATCTAGCTCAGTTACAATCCGAGAGGCCAAGACTCAGCCGTTGATCATAGTCATCCCAACGGGTAGTGATCAATTATTGGACCCCACATGATCACATAGATAATAACCATTTTTTATTATAAAAAAAATGATGGAAATTCGAAGTTGGGTCAGTAGCAGAGCATGTTTTGTCCATATTTTGGAATGGGAAAAAACGCGTGGGAAGTTGGACCATTTTGTGGGGGAATTACGACTTATTTACCTTATATTAAATATTATTTAGTTTTTACTTTGTTAAAAATAATATATATATATATAATATGTCACCCAAATTTTGTTAATATTAGATAAGTGACAGAGGGATTGTCTAGCTGTTCTGCATCATTCTCGCTAGACAACGCCATGTTTCCAGCAGCTCTAATATGTAAATAATATTATTTTATTGGTGGGGTTTTCTATATTCCAATTAATAATTTATTATATTATATGAAAATTAAAAATTCTTACTTTATTGTTTTTTTTTGGGTTAAAATTTTTGGGCTTCGGATACCTTTGACAAATTGTGACAGAAGGTGGTGTTTGGGTTGTTTCGCCTTCACAGACACCTGTTAGTGTGGAAACTGACGTGTCACATTCATTGGACTTCACAAATTTACTGGACTACTGCCTGCATGATAGCCTGCTGCAACCTCATTAAAAAAATATCTCTGCTTTTGGGTCCCACATAAAAGATGCCCGTTGATGTCGGTGTATGTGGGGGCCATTATGTGATGTGCAAATTTGTGTCTCTGAAGCACCTGATGTGTCCTCGCAAAAATTGAAAGTTGAATTGGGGGAAGTATTTGCCGTATTTGGTGTTTTATGCGAATTTGATAATGGAGACGTGGAGGATGATTTGTGAAGCCAAAACAAACGATAGGATGGTAGTTGGGAGTAATAAATAAAAAATCTAGTGTAGGACATATACTCTTTATTGGGGAAAATGTTATGTGGGTACCTTTTTTTTCATGACCAACCATGTGGATTTGGTACGAGTTATTAATTTGGACATTTCATATTCGTTTTGCTCCATATCTTGGTGTGAAATAGTTGGTAAACTATATATATATATATATATAATTTTTTGATTTTTTTTTTGGTGTATAAACAGTAATAATATAGTGTAAAAAACCATTATTTTCATGTCATAGAATATGATATGTGATTATAAGTTATTAAATAGTATCATCTTTGTATTTAAATTTTTTTTTTCTTATAACAGATACCAGTTAGAGGGAAGAAAATTTTGACTTGTGGCGTTTGGAGAAAAATATGTGTTAGATTTGTATCAAATCTCTTTGATTAAGACTGCTTTCACTCATCTTTCTTTTGACTTAATTCTTTTTACTATTATATGAACAATAAGCTTTTATTTTTTATTTTATTTTTTGGTTTTGTCATGACAATGAGCAATAAATTTTTATAGTATAAGAACAGTTATGCCTTAAGTTGATAATTAATATCCAAATGTCAATTTTTTTTTTAATTTTTTTTTTTTTAACTGTGCTCATAAGACTTCATGACTAGGCTAAATTTGAAAAAAAGAAATTTAATAAAAGTGGATGTAATAAAGATTTGGTATTTTATGTTTGTACTTTTTCTCTTGGGCAAGTGTAGGTACTGGTTTTAAAGATAATATTTTAGTTTAAAATGGTCAGATACAGCAAAGATTTTATAAGAATTAGACATGCCCATCAATTTTTTTTTTTTGCAACAGTTTCATCACTACTAATTCTTTTTATTATTTATTATCATTTTTTTTATGGGTTTATAGAATTTAAAATTTGGATCTTATATTGGGCTGGCCCATCCACCGCCCTAATGTTTTTCTGCTAAAGAGAGTCCAATGTAGTTCCATGCTGTGGGACAAGGCTTATGGTTAAGGTAGACTGAGGTGGGTCTTGTCCACTATCTTAAATTATGAGAATGTTATATATTATTCTAATTATTTTAAACCTATGAACGAAATTTTTTTTTTTTTTTTTTTAAATTCTTGGATTGTGCCAAAATGCAAATTTCCAGCTGCTTGATGACAACACTCCTCACAAAGCATAAAGTGTAATATTATTTGGTCTTGGCTGGGTCCATGGCCTCAAGCTTCAAGGAATTATATTGACAATTGAGCAATGCTGAGACAAATTTATTTTTTATTTTGTTGTTAAACCTATGTTAAATTGAAGGACAGGAACCTTTTTTTTAAAAAGAAAAAAATCTCCAAGTTCGATAAAACTAAAAATTTTAAAGTTAAACATTAATGGTGATTACCATCTTGGAAAATGTTTAGGGAAACATCCAAAAAATTGATATGAAATTCCTAGATACAGATTACTATATTAACCAAATTGGCTCTATATTTAATTAGAAGTCCGCTTAAAGGCCAAATACAGGCAACTTGAGTTTCCCCTTTGAAATAATAAATATTTATAAGGTAATTAGGGAAGTTTTGATGGAAGAGAATATTTTAATTTTTTGATGGAAGTTTTAATTTTTTGACAAATGTTGTTGTAAAGAACCATATAATTTATTCTAGTACGAATTTGATTGTCTAAATAGTCCTACTATCAAAACTTCTTTTATCAACCCTTAAATTGTTTGAAGGTTAGATTTACAAATTCATTTATAATTTATTGAATCTTTATAAGTTCTCTTTCTTCAAATACCATTTCACTATAGCGAAAATTTCATAGACTCTTGTCATCACCCACCCCTTAAAGTTTTCAAATTCATCACTTAACCTCATGTGTTAACACTTTTAAAATTTTTTCTAATTTAATCGATTTGAATTGTAAAAAGTCTATTGTGCTCATATGGATTAAAATAAACATTAATTTAATAATTATCCTTTTATCATTGTGTGCCACAAATTATTATATTTATTACCTTACATAAAATTAATACAAGTCTACCAATTTAGAAAATTCTAATATTTATATTTATTTATTAATTATCAACATGAAATGAAGTAAGACATAAAATATTCACTAGAAATTGAAAAGCAAATTAACACTTGAAATATTTATGTGATTCAAGAAATTTCTTTGCATTTTTCATATCAAATATAAATAAATTTATTAAATTGATCTTTGACCGTTATATTTTAACGGAAGAAATTAATGGTTAGGGTAATGGATGATGAATTGAAAAATTTTAGAGGATAAATGATATTTATCAAGTCTAAGATGATTTTATGATATTTTCCCTTTTAATATTTTATTAAATCTTACTTTTTAAAAGATACAAAGAACTAATAGAGATGATCTAAATTTGACTTTTTCTATATATATATAATTGTTGTAGATAATTTAATGCATCGTAAATATAATAAACCCTTTAATTTATGAATGCTTCTAATAGATATATCAATAACTATTAGTTTATAATAATATATTTTTATTACTACCATTAATTATTCCGCAAAACTTTTAAAAGTACAAATTAGAAACAGAACACTTTGGAACAAGGTACATCTTCCAATAAATATGACCTCATAGCAGTATAACATAGTAGCAGGAAGTGCAAATTGCATTCCAACATATTGATTACGAACGACAGAAACCGCTAGCTAGACTGAAATGACCAATCAAAGATAAAATTATCACAAGCAAATTACTTCAACAGCATTCATATTATTACTCAGTTTAAAGTAGAGTGGGAAAAAAAAAGGAAAGTTTGAAGCTTTTTCATTCCTTAAGCAGTGGAAGCCTATAAATTACGCAACAGAAAACCTATCTAGATAATAGATTTTTATCCATCCTCAACCTATAAAGCAGAGCAAATAGAGAGAGACTAAACTAGTGAAAATGGCCATTCCCAGGACTAGGAACAGAACGCAAATTCCGATCTTCCATGCCAAAATGAAGTCTTGAGACCACCTTTGCTTCTGTTGCAGCCCCACTGCTTCTATGTGTTATTTTTGAACTTGAACAGCCTTTGCAAAGCACATCCAGAGTACTAATACCCAAAGCGTCTTGCAAAAGGAAATGCTCTCTTTGCAGCTTTTCAGCTTTCATAATCTTTCTGGCTTCAAAAGAGTATGGTATAGAGCTTAACAGAAGAAAGAGAAAAGCTACCAATACGAAATATACACGAGCCATATGTAATGTAACAATATTGAGACTAGTACACTATGCTTTAGCAAAAATGATCAAGTTTTGAGTTGTATGTATGTTAGTGGTGTTTATATAGAGATAGAAAAAAAAGAGACGTAAGGTTGAAGTTATTTATTAGCTGGCTAAAATTTTTTTATCGAAAAAATACATTATATGCTTGGAATTGAAGAAAAGGAAAGGAAAATTTCGGTGTGCTTTTGGGAAGTAATTTCTACCTCATTTGAAAAAGCTTATAGGAAGTTAGGTTAGGTAACCATCAAACTAGTAGATCAAATTCCACTACTCATTATCTCCGAGTCCATGGGGATGGATGGTATCAAGCGCATTGAAACAAAGACCATTCATTTTTTTTTTTCACCTTCCAACACTGTGTTTTGTCATCGATTTCATTTCATTTCGATCTTGTTTCCATTCTCTAGAGGCGGTTTAGTTTTATAAACCTTTTATACTATATATATATATATATATAGGACTGTTTTTAGTTCAAAGGATTATATATGGAGTGGAAAATGGAAATGAAAGCCACCTTGCACTTTGACTATTTTTAGGAGTTACATATCAGTGTGTTTGTTCTCTTTGTAGTGATCACTTAGGGGGAGACACGTACACCAAATTAATGCGTTTTGATGGTGACCTGAAATGAGACCTTTTATTTTTTTAATGGAATTAGACTGATATTGAAAGTTTTGATGCATAAATATTATGTATGTACAAGATCAAAAATAGTGAAAAATGAATCTTACCAACCAAAAAAAATAAAAAACTAGAGAAAAGAAAAGGAAAGAAAAAGAAAATATATATATCTTTTCTGTGCTGTTTATATGTTATAGAGCTTTCCAAATAATAAATCGAGGAATAAAACTTTGTTCTGAAGTTGTTTTGTGGTAAACTTTGTTCTAACTCACAAAAACTGATTTGCATATCTGGCAGTGAGGATAAAGGTGAATACTTGTACTGCTTTAATCGGCAATTAGGTGGTTGTAAAAAGATTCTGATAAGGTTGGTTGACATTTTGGAGGATATCTGGATGTATTTAATTCGATGAAAGATTTTTATAGTTATAGATTCAATATTTTAATGAACTTTTTTTTTATGTTGGAAGTGAATTGACAATTAATAAAGTAAAAGTAAAACAGAAGAAATCATAAATCAAACGTTTTAAAAATTGCAACAAATATATGTTAGCGTGCTTTTCTCCTTTATCATGTCTCTGTTCAAAATTCATGTCCTTAAACAGCTTAATTAACTTATTCCAAATTCACCAGGAATTATTGCTTGGTTAAGATGTACAAAACTAATTGTCCAAAGCACAGGTATATGCCAGGTCTTGGTGAGAAAAGTTTAGCAGAAAACAGAGGAAACAGAATTATATACCAAGTCAAGTAAAACTAAAGCGTGAGTCTTTTCAATATCTATTAGTTGTGCAAAAGAATCTATTAGTAGCCAATAATCTTCCAAGTGAATTTGTACTGGTGGAAAAATTCAGACTGGGGTCAATACATTAACTTCAACATTGTATTTTATTTATTTATTTATTATTTTTTTTAAGGAAATGAAATTTGCTCATTGCCGCCTACATTGCTAGTTACCGTTAATCCTAAAATTTAAGTTGTTAGAATATGAATTTTATGCCAATATAGTATGACTTGAGCATGATATTTAGGATTTTGAATGTTAATACCATATTAAATTACTATTAATTTTAAAAATTTAAATTATTAGGATATAAATTGAATATATATATCAAACTATGTTAACAGTTTGGACATTTTTTTAGGAATTTTTGTGAATAAAAATTATAATTTCTATTTATTTACTTGTTCGCCAAAATTAAAACACTTGCAATATTTTTTAAAAAATAAAAAATAGTGCTTTAGTAAAAGAAGATAACTTTAGAGTGGCAATATATGTATGGGAAGTAAAACACATTTAATGCATCTCTGAAACGTTGAATTTTCTCACTATAAATAACACTGATTTTTACGATTGAGATATAGAAAAATATTAGTTTTTATTTTATTCATTTATACGTCCACATTAATGGAAAAAGTATTCATAAAATTTATTCGTTATTTCTAAAAATTTTGAATGCTATTATTTTCAAAAATAGTTGTTACAACGTGAGAGACATTTATAGATTGAAAACTGTTTTAAGGCCAAAAATCAAATTTTTGTATTGATTGAAAATCAACACGTTTTCTATAATCTTCTGTATAGTTGGTGTTTATGTGTCTTTGCAGTAGAACTTTCTATGCATAAAATTTTTTCTCAAAAAATAAAAAAATAAAAAACATGTGCTGAAAACTGGTTTGCTAGAGCATTATATGGCAATTGTATGGAAAGCAGACAAAAATAAAAAAAAGAACAGAGTGAATATCAAAAAATATAAAAGTAATATATTTGGCTTTGTGACATTCTATAAGTAATGTCCAAATGTATGAAACAGACTGAACCTAGGGGCGGTCACCTAGATTTTCTTTCAAACCGCAATTTTCGGTTGGAAATTCCTGCTTTGTTTGGTACCTTATGATCCCTATTCGCTCTTTGCACCTTTGAAAAACTGGAATATTTTACATTATCTAAGTGACCAAGTCCCACTATTAAAATTATGATTTTTTTTTTTTTTAATAATTTTTTCACAAAGCCACAATGAAAGATCTCAGCAAGTGATTTTCCATGGGGTAAAGACAAAATCTGATGATTCACCCAAAAAAAAAAAAAGAAGACAAAATCTGATGTAGCTCAATCAATTTATTGCAGAGCTCAAGGAACAGAGCAAGCTACCAAATACGACACTTACAGAACCTGGATTTTCTGATGTTGCATGATTCAAAACATTCATATCTATATATATATATATATATATATGTATTTAAAAAAAAAATATATCTGCAACCCTGCAGCATCTTGAACAAACCCATCATTTTTTTTTTTTTTTAGTTGAAAAATTAAATAAAACCATCATACATACATAATGAACCCAAATGTATATGGTCCATGGAGACAACTGAAATCTCATAAATGTGCCTTTTTGCATGACCTTAAAATTGATCATGCATGGCCAAAAATTATCAATTAGCTCTATCGGACCCCTCCAGAATTGACTTCACCATGATTACATCTCTAATCAGTTTATAGGTTTATTAATTGTCAAATAAGATAGAGACTAATTTTTTTGGTAATAATAATAGAGCCTAAATGCAGCATTGAACTTAACTATTTGAATATATATATATATATATAGGCAATATTACCCAGATTACATTACATATATTAACTAACATTTAAGTCTCTAATTTTTAGTTTGATGAGCACATGAAGCTCATGAAGAGAAGGAATATTAATTTTTCAAAGATATATAAACAAATGAAAAGGAAAAATAAAAAAAATAAAAAAACTAGAAAAGAAAGAAAAGAAACATAGAAAAAGTGTTAAAAAGAAGGAAAAGGACAGAGACATCCTGCAGTATGAAACTGGTTGGTGTATGTATGTGTATGTTTTAAAGAGTCTAGAGAATCTCAGCCAACGTACATATAAATATATTATAATTAACCCAAAAGCAGAAGAAAGGAATCAAAATTCAAGTTTAGGAGAGACAAAAGGAAATATAAAGAGAAACAACCGTTGCATATCTCTATTCTCTTATAGTGTTCCCTTAAAACCCAATAAAGCTACCAAACCACCCCCAACCCTGTAGCCCTAACAGAAAAGCTCACACAAGACTGAAATTCCCTTTGCTTACATATGCACAGCCTGTGTCTGCCTGACGAGTCTTCTTTTATCATTCAAATCCTTCCTTCCACATATATCAGTAACTTTATCCATTTACAGTGATCCTCATAAAAACACTCTTCCATACACAAATATATAACATATTTCAAGATTGGATAAAGGAGTAGAGGTAGCTAGGCACTTGAAGAATCCATATTACGTACAGAGAAAAAAAAAAAAAAAAAAAAACACGTAAATACACATATACACCACATATATGCATTAAATTAATTAGAGCATAAAGTTTTGTACTGAAATATTGATAAACCGTCATCTATAATTACCATGTTGTACATAGATTTTTTTTCCCCCTGGTTTTTGTGAGCTGGGTAAAGATGAGAATTAGAGAAGGGAGACAAAAGAGTAGGTATACATATTTGTCTTGCTCTCTCCAGAACACCCTTTTTGAGACAAAAACTATCACTTTGTAAATGAAATTAATTATATTGTGAATGTGGCCCAAAAAAATAACAGTTAGGCCTTCAAGAGCACCACAAAAAAGCCTGCAAAACCAAACAAAAAATAAATAAATAAATAAATAATTCAATAATAATAAGCATGTACACAGAGAGAGAGAAAATAATCAAGAAACACTTACAGTGAAAGATAAAAAACGTTTCCGCCATAATGCTTTTTTCTTGGCAGTGATCTTAAATTTAGACAACATTTGATCTTCAGAACATATATTGCCAGGTGAATCCAGAAACACTTTGCGACGCACTGGAGGAGACCACAAACCACTTTGCTGGTAATCAAAGTCGTATTGTGAAGCATCAAAAAACTTGCCGAGTAGCCTTTCGGATACTGATTTGGACACCATTTGGATACTAGGACTTGTTGAAGAGGTTGTTTCAAATGTTGATGAAGTTGATGAAGCATCAGACATGGACATTTGATAAGAGCTAACGTTAATCTCTCAAGCAATAAAACAAACACACAAGGAATTGAGAAGGAGAGAGAGAGAGAGAGAGAGAGAGAGAGAGAGAGAGAGAGAGAATGAGAGTGTTAGAGGGTTGAGATATATAGAAAGGTATAGGGAAAGAGAAAAGGTGGGTAACATGCAAGTATGGTTGTGGGGATGTTAGGTTCTCTAAGCAGAGATTCTTATTTTGGTGTTTTGGATTCAGAAAATTTGTTTGGCCTCTCTCTCTCTATATATATATATATATATGTGTGTGTGTGTGTACATTTAATATTTTGATATATTATAGGACTTTTTTTTTTCTTTTTTTTTTCCTTTTTGATGAATGATGTATTATAGGACTTGAAATGTAAAAGTTAGGTCAATGAAATAAAGAGCGTAATTGTTGGATTTCAGTCTCATCATATTTCTTGGGACCCAGCTCATAAATTATACATGATGGTCATTATCTAATTATATTTTATATCGCTTCTTTATGTTGTTTTTTTCTTTCTTTTTTTTTTTAAAAAAATTTTTAATTAATTTTTACTATATTTTCTATTAATCTATACATAAAAGTATAATTATTGTTTCCTCAGATAATAAATCTAAGCTCAACCTAAGCTCAAATATCTACCTTAAATAAAAAAGAAAAAAAAAACCATATAAACACGACTGGTTGTAATTCATACATTTTGACTTTTGAAAGGAGTTAAGAATATATAAAGTAATTAATTAAGCTTAACGATAATATTTATAAATTAATGGACAATATATATATAAATGGAAAAGTAGTACAAATTTTTTTTTTTTTTTTCATTGAGGATTTTCTTCCCCCTTTTTTCAAGGGAGAAGAGGGTGTTGAGATGTCAATTTCCAAATTGCCTTTCTGTGCATGTGATTAACAAGAGCAAATTTGAATGTTCAAAATGTATTAAAGTGAGATGATGGATGGGCATATGGGTGTGGATATGGGTATGAGTCCATGGGTTCGGGTTTCCATGGAACATGCAACCAGCCCTTTGTTAATCATGGAAAAGGCTGTGAAACATTTATTGGAAATCACAGTTGAACATTGAATAATGGCTCATATGGTATATAGTAAAAGACATTATTATTGCAACTTTCTGTAACTTTATAAAGGACCATGTAACAAAAGTTTGCATGCTAATCGACATTATCATTTTTGCTTTTTTCCGAACTCGGTATACATAATATATATATATATATATATAACTACTGAGTTCCTTTAGCTGCACTTAACCTCCTCAACGGCTCTAGCCCAAAAGGGGGAAAATGCTATACCAAGATTGAAGCAGCGAAAAGTAGCAGAAGAAGAAAAAGCTACTTCTATGATATAGAACACAGAAAACAGAGGGGGGGGAAAAAAAAAAAAAGTTTTGACAATTAGGGCTTGCTGGCTCTTAATTGGATAGTAAATACGGGATAGTATGGATATATAACGTCTGGCTCGTATTTCCCGTCCATAGTTACATGTCAAATTTCTCTTCTTTTTTTTTTTTTTTTTTTTTTTTTTTTGTTTTGGGGGGGGGGGGGGGGGTCAGAAAAGAAGCATCTGTTAATTTTCAAGGACGTATCCTGTATATATTTTATAGAAAAAAAATGGAAAAACACAAATTAATTATATTTATTGGTAGTGGAGCATTTCGAGTTTATACCAATCATAAGTCTTAGGATTTTAATTAATATTTTATTAAACTCAAATAAATTTTAAATAAATTTTTAAATTTTAATCTTTTAAAATAATTTAAAAGTTTCATTAATAAAGAAAAAAAAAGGTTAATAATAAGGATGAGATAACAATAAAGATCCTAATTGAAAAAAATCCATTAGGAGGAGAGTGAGTATGCATTTAAAATAATAATAAAATAATAAAAAAAGGACTATGTTTACATATGTGTCGGTGGGTAAAGGAATTTATGGTGCAGAATCACGATCGTTGTGACGTAAAATTTATGGTGGAAAGCAGAAGCTTTTTTACTACTTGCAAAAATTTAAAGACATCTGCCTGCGCTTTGGTAATTTTCTTGATTTTTAGGAGAGTAAATTGGGTAATTTTTTCATATTTTTTTAGCAGATGGGTAATGTTGTCATAAATAAAAACTTCATGAAATAAAAAAGATGTATTTACTTTTTCAGAGGAAAAAAAAAAAAAAGAATTTCTATGATCAAAATTTTGTTCACCTTATTACGTTTCACATATTCCTAAGATGACCATAGGAGATGACTATAACTTTAGTTCTTAATTACCTCTATATACTATATTCTGAGACTTATCAACTGAATCTTCATAGCATAGTGACTTATGATTTTTTTTTTTTTTAAATAATGTTAGTTGATCAAATGAATACCGATTAGTTAATAAATAGTGTCCAAATAAAATTTTTGGAAGATTTCTGAAAGCAGTGATAAAGAGATGCAAGATTGGTGGAAAATTATTTGGCAGATAAAGAGTTCCAAACAAAATTAAGGTGTTTCTTTGGATGGTAAGTCATGGAATTATACTGTGTCCAAAAATGCTGTCTGAACGGAAAATAGTCCATGAAGATTGTTGTAGATGCTGTCAGTTGAGAGGTGATGATGTTATACATGCATTATGGTATTGTATAGATGTCAATTTGCCCCTCATATCCTGAAAATTGCAATGTATCATTTTTAACTAGGCGGTTTTTTCTCTGAAAATCAGGATTACAATACGGAACCGATTTTTATAATTAAGGTCTGAATTGGGATTAGATAGGAACCGATGAATAAAAAATCTGGTTTGAATCGGGCTCGTATATATTTATTTATTTATATTTTATGTATTTGAATATTGTATTTTAAGATATATTTTATTATAATTATAAATTTGGACTTTGATATATTTTATTGTATTTTTATTACATTTTAATCATTTTATTTACATTTTATTTATATAAAAAAAATTATATAAATTTCTCAAAAAAAATTATATTAATTATAAAAAAAAACAAAAAACCATCCCGTCCCATCTCCAATTGGAAAATCTCCGTCTTTGTCCCACCTCTAAAAAAAAAAAAAAATCACAGAGACAGGATAAAAAATCCCTACGAGGACAGAGACAGAATTTTAAAAACCGATCCCGTTGACATTCAATACATAATGCAAGAAGAATATAGGAAGAGATTTTTTTGTTTTTTTTTTTTTGGACAAATTTAAAGAGTAGAATTTGGGCTTTATGTGGATTTGGTGAGTTTTGGGGGTGAAAGATGTTAAATAGTATCACTTAGAGAGATTCGTTTTTCTTAGTTGGGCAATGCAATTTGTCACAGGAAGATTGTAGAATATGATATTCTCTTAATTAGAGGAGATTGGTAATCTGGAGTTTCTTGGAGCTAATAAGTAAGAAAAAAAGATCAAGATGTATTATATAATAAACGGCCGGAAAAGCGGATCTAAGCCACCGCTTATGAGTACATATAAGGTTAATGTTGATGGTGCCATATCTTAAAGCAAGCATGAAGTGGGTGTTGGGGTGGGGTTGTTCGGAGTTGGGATGGAGATGTTATATAGGGTTGCAATGTCAAAGCCGATAAAGCAGTGGTAATTAACTCCTTTGGACTAGCCACTAAATTATTGGTTATAAAATGTGGTATTGATTGGTGTACTGAAGCAGGATTTTAATTTTTCAGAGGAATAATTGAGTCTGATTGCAAAAGCGGCAGTTTATTTATTACATTCACCCAAACGTCCCGTTTAAATAGTGAAAAAATTAATGGAAATTTAATTTTTTTTTGAAAAGTAATAATTGTTTTTGTTTGAATATTTATTAAATATAGGAAAAGATGTAAGATAGTTATTTGCATATAAATGTGTTGATTTAAAAATTTCAGAAAAATAATTTTGTAATTTTTTTAAAATACATATTTATTTTTAATTTATTATAAAATATTAAACTTAATTATTTACAAGTTTCAACTATTATATTATTCACCAAACATAATAAAAAAAAATAATTTTTAAAAAATTCTAAATATTGAAAATCAATTTATTTTCCAACTTTAACACTCACAAATGAACCTAAATTAAATTTGGGTTTGAACTGTTTTTTTGGTTGATGACGTTATAACAAAAATGTCAAGTCATGGATTGTTTTTTAGTTCATGTTTTTTCTTCAAGAGAAACTAGGCATGAAGTAGGCGTTGAGGTGGTAGTTAGGAATACGGATGGAGATGTTATAGTTGCAATGTGACTCAAACCTGATAAAGTAATGGTTCACTCCTTTGGCTGCTGAATTATTGGCTATAAAATATTGTATTTATTTGTATATTGAAGGAAGTATTTTTGAAGGAAAAATTGAGTTTGATGCAAATGCGGCAGTGGATTTATTACGTTTTCTTCAACGAAATTTGGGTCTGAATTGCTTGTTGGTTGATGATATAAAAACAAAAATGTCAAGTCATGGGTTTTTAGTTGTAAATTTTTTCTTCTAGGGATACTAATAGAGTATCTTATAGACTGTTAAGATAGTTTTTAATAATTATCTGAAATTAATAATTATTTAATAATTAGGGAAGGACAATCTTAGATCGAGTCTTTAATCCAATCTGTTGTTAGTTTGACTTCATAATAAAATAAAGTAAATTGTATCCATTATTAGTAAATCAATAATTAAATCACACTCATTAGCATCACACAATGCACAAAAGATGTTCGGCTAAAAATTAATAAATAGAAGAATGTAAAAGTTCATCTTATTATTAATAATAATTTTCAGAATTAATATTTGGAACTCTAAATCCTGTAATCATTTCCATGAGCAAATGAATTTGCACCAATCTGTCTACTTGGCACTAGGTTAAGGAAGTATCTGCCATCCCACATATAGTACCATTATATATATATTTTTAATGTATTTAACTTATAGAGTAATATTATATTTTTCATGTTCTAAAAAAATATTTATTTTGCAAATAGTATTATTATCTCATATACTATTTTTATTATGAAAATTTTTAAATTTTCAATGAATTTAAATTTATATAATGACCATTATATTCCCTAATTAATTATAAAAACTTATATAATTTTTGCTGATAGTATTTGTAGATTTCATCCAATACTAAAATATACACCATTCAGATTGGGATTCATCCCCTGCAAGACATGCAATCCCTACCCATCTCTTTCCTTGCATAGTTTTAATTTATTTCATCGATAATCTGTATTTTTTTATTCATTGCTCGGAAAGTAGGAAATATTTTTACTTAATGAATGTTTTGATTAGTTTGATTGGAATATAACAAAAAAATTTACAATTTTTTTTTTAAAAAAGCCTACCTCATAATGATCTATGTTATAGAAGGGATGACATAACGTATTGGTTTGGCCAGAAGTGTGATTTGTATTGGTTAGATTAGAAGTGTGATTAGCCTTTAATCGAGTCAAATTCATCAACATGTTACATAATTACTTCATGGAAAGTTACAGGCTTATTAATTAGCTATGTTATATTTGTCAATGTGGGACAATCCATAAACAATAATTCCAAAATGTGGAACATCCAAGCAGTAATGATCAAAGTTCAAACTCTTATCCAATATCAATAAATAAATAAATAATAAAAAACTATGTTATATTTGAGGAGGCTTGTGTCTTTGTTACTTCAATGAGATTTGGGCTGTGCATAATGGGCTAATACATTGGCGCAGATTGGATTTAATAGTTTATTTTATTTCTTTTCTTTTTTATTTTTATTTTTATTAGATAAGGGTTGCATTTGAATTGAAGGGAAATATATATTTTACTATAATAGTTCGGATTATCTAAATTGCTTGAGTTTCCAAATTCACAATTTTTTCTAAAAATATAAAAATATTTTATTTGCTTATTAAAGTGTGATTATTTTATCAGATTTATAAAATCAATGGTATTTGTGACATTTACGCCACTTACAAATGGATAAAAGCTTAACCTTTTAATTTTTGTTTATGCCCAAAAAAAAAATAAAAATTGAAGGGATATATAATTAGTTACAAGTTTGAGTTGCTATTTGCTAATAGATCTTAATGTATAAATTGTTAAATTGTTACAGGATCCTCAAGGATTTCTTTAAATGTACTATATTATTTTTGTAATTTATTTTAAACAGTTAACTTTCAAAATTTTTTTTTTTCAAGAGATTCTTTATTTTAATTTTTTAAGATAAATAGTTGGTCTTGTTCTTCAAATATACATAATCACATCTGCTATTTATTTTAATATCATACTGATATAATTTTAATAAAAAAATATTTTTAAATATCACTATTATAATATTTAATAGATGATTTATATAAAATAAAAAAAGTTATAAGTAAACCAATAAAGAATACTGTTGAAAGATGTTTTAAAAATTTCACTTTTTATTTAAAATATATTTTTTATTTTAAAAAAATATCTTTGAAAATGCTCTTAATATATAATTATATATGGGAAAAATTCCATATATATGTGAAGTTTTAATTAAAATTTCATTAACACATCTGAAAATGAAAACAATCATCATTTACTGCCTTTACAGTTGACTAAATTAATTAATGAAGTCTATTTCTTTAATTTTAAAATAAAATTAAAAATTTTGTTTATGATCCTTTTATATAATAATAGATATCAAAAAATATAATCTATTTATTCTTTCTTTTTATTTTTTATATTGTTATCATTATGTAAATGAAATTTTATAGTAAATGATATATATTTTTATTACAATATTATGAATTAAATAAGAGAATAGTGATGTAAGATTTATTTTGGATACTTAAGGATAAAATAGATTTTAAAAAAAATCAATTTTATAAAAAATCAACTCCAAAGATAATAAAAAATAATTATTCAAATTTTATATATTAAGTTATAATTTTTCAAACTTAAAGAGTATAAGTAAAGTTTTTATTAAACTTCCAAGGTTTATAAAAGGTAAGTTAATCTTAAATATTATTTTGATTTTTATATAAAAAATTTACATTATATTATATTTTTTAGGATGGTTTCGAGACTTATGTATGGGGAAAAAAAAATTTATTTGATTTAGAAAAGAGAAGATTTAAAAAAAAAAAAAAAAAAAAGTCACATTTTGAAGTTGAGTGGGAGGTAGGGCAATTAGATGGAGGTTCCCTCATATTATAAAATTTGGTGAGACTCGCATGATTTCATTTTCTCTGGCGCTTTTTTAAAATCCATCTTTCACACACTTCCCACACTTCACTATCCCACCGAAAGGAAATACCTCCAAATCCTCTGCAAATCTCTCTCTCTCTCGCTGTGCAATTTTCACAGAGCATAAAGCTGAAACAGCTAAAATGGCTGGGTATAGAGCTGACGATGACTACGATTACCTCTTCAAGGTGGTGTTGATCGGGGACTCCGGTGTGGGTAAGTCCAATCTGCTCTCCAGGTTCACAAAGAACGAGTTCAACCTCGAGTCCAAGTCCACCATTGGTGTTGAGTTCGCTACCAGGACTTTGAATGTTGATGGCAAAGTTATCAAGGCTCAGATTTGGGACACTGCTGGCCAAGAAAGGTCTTCTTTTCTTCTTCATCTTTGCTTTTCCTGATCTGGGTTTTTCTTAGCTTTTTGCTTTTTGTTGTTGGTATGTTTAGTTTTGTGAAGTTCTGGTTGCTATGTTTAGCTGCTTTCGTGTTTTTTTTTTTTTTTTAGTACTTTTTCATGCTGTTTCCTTTCTTGGATGCTATGATTTGTCAGATTTACTAAAATTCAGGTGTGGTTTTTACCATTTATTGTTAGATTTAGTTGTTTATATCCCAGATTTGGTCAGTACAGAAACCCATGATCATTTATTATGGCAATTGGTGTTGTTAGCAAGCTTTAAATGTTTTAGTGTAATTGTGGATTTTCTTTTTTCTTTTTGATTTGATGAATGTGGATAATTGGTGGATTTTGAATGTTGGCTGGTGCTCTGAGTTTGGGTATTAAAGGCCTTGCTCATCTTTCAAACTTGTAAAGCAGAATTTTTTTTTTCTTTTTTGATTTGATGAATGTGGATAATTGGTGGATTTTGAATGTTGGCTGGTGCTCTCGAGTTTGTGTATTAAAGGCATTGCTCATCTTTCAAACTTGTAAAACAGAATTTTTATTTATTTATTTATTTATTTATTTTTGTTATTACAACTGATCTCAATGTGAGGAAGTTCTGTTTTTTGGTGCCAATAAACGAAAAAAAAGGTTTTATCCTAATTACTTCTGCAGCATGGATCTCTTTGTTAGGGTGTTGATAAGATGTCCACGGGTAGTAAGTACATGTGTTTTCAAATGCAATGTCTTTATCATTATTCAAACGAATTGATTAAGTTCATTCCTTCAGATTTGTTATTTTAGTGTGAAAGAAATTTTTTTATGTCAAAATTGTAGTTACCTAAATTAAGCTGAATATAAATTATTGAATATAAGAGATTGGTCACCAGTAGCTTACCTGAATATATTTCAAACGGATTGTAAGAATTGTCTCTAAGAAATAATATTTAATATAGTTACTTGAGAATGAGTTAGCAGAGTCAGGTGGATCCTTGCTGTCATGTTGTTCAAGTTCCAAGGCAATTCGGTCAATTTATTGTGTGTAACACGACTTTAGTTGGATTTGCAGGTGGTTACTGGGTATGGAGATCTAGGATTCCAACTTTACTTCAATTTTAAGAAAGAGATCTTCTAAATTGTTAAGCCTGCCTTGTAATGCATTTTGTTTATGTGCTTTCTTGTTCACCCAAAAATAAATAGAAAAATAGAAAAGGGAAAAAGAAAAAGAAAAAGTGTGTGCTTGATTACTTAAGAAAAAGTTTGAATATAATATATGTATATATATATTTTCCTTCTGTACTGGTTCAAGAATTTCTAAGAGCACAAATAGTATTTGTATAATGAGTTGTATGCAGCGTATGATGCATTTAAATTCTCACTTGTTTGATTGTGTGTGGCTTTTCTCATGTCCCTTTTGATTTCGTGCATACATTTAATTTTGACTTCCCTTTTCTTGTTTAGTACAAATACAGAAAGAAGCCATACTAGGATCAAGTCAACCTTATTATGTTTGTTCCCCTTGGCTCTTAACTCTATTTTGCTTTTCCAAATTTTCATTTTTTTCCTTCATTATTTTTTAGCAATATTCAAAACAGTACCATTTATCATTGGAAACACTTGATTTTGGAGTTTGAATTTTTGAAGCGAGCAAAATGAAGAAAAATCTTGAAGCTAGTTAGCTATTATGTGATAATGAGCTTGTTTATGGCCTTTGTGTTTGTTGAGCCAGCATCCTGCCAGTTGTTTGTCATGAACCTTGGACTTCTAGCATGAACTGGAGTGGTTGAAATTGGGTTAAAATAGATGGGGGAGGTAGAGAAACTAGATGAGTTCAACCTCAATTTGTGAAAAGCAGGTAAAGAGGAATGGGAATATTCAAAGAAGGAAGAAAGTTGATGACAATTTTCTACTTGTTAAGGCTGTAATGTTAACTTGTTATCCATGGTTGGGTCTATTTCTTATCAACTTAAGCTTTTGGAATTGATAGAATTTAACATTAAGGCTATGTTGAGTAAACTTATTAGATAGAAGACACGTTGCCATGGTATGGTCAGATCTAGAAACAACTAAAGGCAGAGCTAGCTTGTGACAGGCATATGATTTAAACTCTGTATAGGATCTGAGTAAAATCAATTTACTAGAGATATATGGCTGAAACTTGATAACTAACATTTTTATAGGCTGCAATGCTGGAGTTGGAGGGAGGTATTAATGAATTGTTTGGGAGTTTGTTGATTGTTTCTCTAGCTGTGTCCTATGTGGTTTTGTTACACACAATACTCATACTTAAATAATACAAGCCATACATGTGTAAAACAACAGATTATCTGAAACAGGGGTTAGCAGGATACAAAAAATGAGACAGAAGTCTTTATGCCATCAATCCCAAACACTTAAGAAGTGGGTCCAAATATGTATCACACACATACACTAAACAAGAAATGTTTAAGAGAATCATTGTTTGCTCCTGTTAAATATTTGCTGTCATATCCAATTGCAGTAAACTAGCTAGAGGAGTTCCTAGAACAGGGCATATGACTTTTAATTGCTTGAAGTAATCCTGGGATGTGCACTTAAACTGTTAATATTCTTGTTTTTTGAGTTAACATATGCACGTCATCTGAACCGTTCATAATTTCATGTCTAGTTCTTTAAATATTTAAATTCAAATCTTATTGTTTATGCATAATGCACTTGATGCAAATCTTGATAACTCATATTCTTGGCATTTTTCATTCATCGACTATTCTTGATACATTCTCCCCATGTCCGCATTCTAAATTTTTCATCCAACTCTGCAGGTACCGTGCCATTACCAGTGCTTACTACCGTGGGGCTGTGGGGGCACTCCTTGTGTATGATGTTACCAGGCATGCAACATTTGAGAATGTAGATAGATGGCTGAAAGAGTTGAGGAACCATACTGAATCCAACATTGTTGTGATGCTTGTGGGTAACAAATCAGATCTTCGCCACCTTGTAGCAGTCTCAACTGAGGATGGGAAGTCCTATGCCGAGAAGGAATCACTCTATTTCATGGAGACTTCTGCACTGGAAGCAACAAATGTTGAAAATGCATTTGCAGAAGTTCTGACTCAAATCTACCATATTGTAAGCAAGAAAGCAGTTGAAGGAGCAGAAAATGGAACAGATTCTTCTGTCCCATCCAAAGGAGAGAAAATCAATATAAAAGATGATGTTTCAGCTTTGAAGAGAGTTGGGTGTTGCTCAAGCTAGATCGCTGGGACAACTTGACTTGAATCGATTTAGTTTCTTTATGCTGTGCCACTGTAACATTTTCTGGGTAAACAAACTAGTGAAGAAAAGAATTTTATTGAGATCTCAATCCGATACATGATGATTTCAACAAAAGCTTAATAGCACGTTAATCGCTTCCGATCTGCTTTTAATTTTTCTTTCTTTTTTTATTTATTTTTTGGAGTGTAATTGAGAAATTTCATTATATTATTTATCAACCCACTTTCTTTCCCTCTCTCTCTCTCTCTCTCTCTCTCTCTCTCTTTCTTGTTGCTTGTTTTACAATTCCTGAAAGCTGAATCCAAAGATTCTAGGCGATGAAAGTATGAAACTAATATTTTGATTTGGGTCATTGGGCTTGTAAAATTGATTTTTATTTTTTATTTTTTATCATTCATAATAATTTTTTGGCATTCATAGGCTTACTAAGTCAAATTTACTTCTAAAAGTGACTTGAGATGTGAACAGCACCAGATCATATACCAAGTTATAAAAATCTTAAATATTTGAAAAATAAGAAATGAACAAGCTAAAGTCCTACCTTGTAAATTGTAATGAAAACAAGCGTGAGAGACTCACAAGTCTATACAAAGACCACGAATAATTACCAACTCCTACATTTAAGCCCAAATTTACATATAATTTTGGTTTCTTTTGTTGCTCAAAGAAATAACCATATGTTCTTTTTATTATTTTATTATTTTATTATTTTTTAATGAATAAGCACATGTTCTTTAAAATATCTTTAATGTCACTTTTTATTTTAAAGAATATAATTGTTAAAACAAAAAAATATTTTGAAAATTTTTATAAAAATAAAGAGTAAGATTTTTTCATTTTTAATGTTACTCCAATATCACTCTTTTATCATCATTTTTTTATTTTCTAATTATCAATCAATAATTATGATTATTTTTTTAAAGAATCAAATTCCATTCTTTATTTTAACTTTTCAATTTGGAAACCTGCAGAAGTAATGAAAAATATGTAACACTCATTCAACTAGAGAAATCTAGGCATTTATCAAAGAGCAAGTTAAAAATGCTCTAAAACCAGAAAAAATAAAAAATAAAAAAACTACAAAACTCCAAAACCCCGGGAGTACCGAAATTTTGTTGCTAAAACTACACCAAACTTCAACTCTTATTAGCTTCAAAGATTTGAGTTAAACAAAAGAATGAAGATGTAAATAAAGACAAACTTATGCGTTAATGATAGAGGTTTAGGCTTTGGGGGTTTACAGGCCCATATCTGAACCTCCCGCTCAAATACTTCCACTCTTCTTACAAAAACCCTTTGCACTGATTCTCTCCCCTCGCTCTCTCCCTCTCATTCCCTCCGACCCCCCAAAGCCCTTGGTTTTTCAGTTCAGGCTTAGAGCAAAAGAAGGCGATCGGAGCAATACCCACTAAAAAAATGAGAGAGGAGGAGATAGAGAAGCTTCGTGGGGTTGTCAGGGATTGCGTGAGCAAGCACCTCTACTCCTCTGCAATTTTCTTCGCCGACAAGGTCGCCGCCTTCACCAACGACCCGGCTGACATTTACATGCAGGCCCAGGCCCTCTTCCTTGGTCGCCATTACCGCCGAGCTTACCACCTCCTCAACGCCTCCCAGATCGTTCTTCGTGACCTCCGCTTCAGATACCTCGCTGCCAAATGCCTTGTAAGTTGTTTTGGGTCCAATCTAATTCCTCTACGTCGATCATTTGAAAAGGGTTTTACTTATCTTTGTGCGATTTCTTTGTTTTGCTTGTTTGGGTTTGACATGGGTTTTCTTTTCTTTTGTTGTTGAGGTTTGCATTTTCTTTTTTCACACCTTTTTCTTCGATTTTCTTATGTGTTGATTGATTGATGAGACAGATGTAAGTAAATTTGAACTGAAAGTTTGATTTTTTCCCCTCCCCAAATGTGGTTAGAGAAAAAGGAACTTCATTTTATATTTTATTACTTGGGAAACGAACAAAATTGTTATCTATTTTCATTACCTTAAATGGCTTTATACTATGTTGCTGTACTCCGCTCAGCTTTTGCTTAACAGTCAAACAATGAGTCTGTTTATTGTTTGGTACGGGTTTATGTCTGGTTTCATATTACTAAACTTGTTGCTAACTTTAAATTGGATATTTTATTAGGAAGAACTGAAGGAATGGGATCAATGTCTACTAATGCTTGGTGATGCGAAAGTGGATGAACATGGGAATGTCAGTGATACAAAGGACTCGAATGTCATGTACTTGGATAAAGATGGGGAAGATCGTGAAATCAATGCAAGTCTTCCCTTTTCATATATTTTCCCCTTTAAAACTTCGCTGTTACAGTGTATGATGTTCACGTATACCATACTATATTTCCACCTTTATGCACTGCTAGTTGCTATCTTAATAGTTGAGTTTTCAAAATGGACGAATTGCTAGCTTTGTAGGAGCTTGGTAAATCCAAAAGCGAAAAGGCATTCTTCTTCCAGTAACTTGCAGTTCGAATAATAGAATCTTAATTTATATTTTTAATTTTTATATAGACCTGTATTTATTTGTATTCCATTTGCTTATAGCTCTCTTTGGAACTATCTTCCTCTTTATAGTTATACGATGGTCTTGATGTTAATAGTTTATTTTTATTTTCCTTCCTTTCTTTTTTATGATGATTTGTTTTTTAATTAATCTAAACTCCTTGAAGTATATATGACTCTTTGATTGTAATCACGGTTGTTAATAGGCAGGGAAAAGTGGTAGTTGTTTGAAAAAAATATTGTCTTTTTGATGTAAAATGTAATAGTTACAACTCAAGACGAACTGCAAAAGATGAATTTCCTTAGTCAGCAACAATTGATATTGTTAAGTTTTGTTTTTGTTTTTGTTTTTTCTTTGTCTTTGAATTTTTTTAATCTTTGATTAGCATGTGACTATAAAATGCTGTTTTGGAATTGAAATGAATAATTAGTATGCAGTTTTTTTTATGACAGATTTACTTCTTTAGCACTCTCTTTGATAAAGTTCCGCACAACTTATCTATGTAATTTAATTATCACTAGTTTTGTACTAGCTGAAGCCTAAACTTGGATTCTCTGATGTTTGTTTCTTGTTGATGGAATTAAATTGGTAAATGCTTTTGGTGAGTTTTGATGTTTAAATGTCATTTCTTTTATAAGTTTTTTCAATCTTATGGTGTGACATTTTTATCTCGTGACAGATAATTTCTGCAATATGCTTCTTAAGAGGTAAGGCTTATGAAGCTTTGGAAAACCGTTCTCAGGCGAGACAGTGGTTAGTTTCTCCTGCTTTTTAGCTTGGTTTTGTTGGCACATTATTCGGGTATTTTCTTGGGTTAAATCAATGGTCTATTCGTACGATCTATTAGATGTATTCAATGACATTTCCTGGATTAGGAATAACCATTTTATAATATTGTTGCTTTTGTTGAGTAAATTGCATGTTGATTGAAAGGTTGATCTGACTTTATTTGCTTCTTCTCTTCTTCTTTTTAATTTGTTTTTATATCTTGAAGGTACAAAGCTGCTATCAAAGCCGACCCTTTATGTTATGAGGTATGCTTGAGTTCTTTTCAGTGGTTGGGTACAATAAATTAACCAAAAATTTTTTCTTTGATTTCCTTTTCAAATCAATAGAACTTTCCAAGTAATTACTTGATATTGTTTCAACTTACGGAGATTATTTACATATTTTAGCCAAACATTATAAGAAGCATTGGTGCCTTGATTAGATGTTCTTATTTTTCTCCCTTTTTTTTTTTTTTTTTTTTTTTTTGGGTGAAATGCTTTGATTCAATGTTAATTAGTATTAGCTTTTGTCCTTTTTACTTTTGCTTTTCAGGCATTGGAATGTCTTCTAGAAAATCACATGCTTTCATGTGAGGAAGGTAAGGGCTATACTAACTTTCTCTCGCCTGATCATTTATGCATGTATTTAGAAAGAGAATGGTATAGTGGAGTTGGATCCGTAGTTCAGGATTTTAAAATTTATTTCTGAGCTCCTTGTTTTTGTCATTGATTCTTTCATAGAGAATAGGAGTTGTCGTTGCATTACTTTTAGACATTATTTGTCTAGTTCAGCAGTGGTAAATTACTTGAACTTTGATTTGGTTCTCTATGTCAGAGACAAGTCTACTTTCCTCATTGCAATTTGGTCCTGAAGATGGATGGCTTTCATCATTCTATTCTTGTTTAATAAAGAAGGTAAGTAGGAGTGTGACTTTATAAATTATCTGTCCAAGTCCAAATGTGATTCAATGTTGAAGATTTTTAAGATCTCCTTTTTCTTTCTATGATTGATTTATTGGCGTTTTCTGTGGTGTGTGTTTAGCGTACTAACCTCTGCTAAATCCTTCTTATGTTATTCAGTATGACAACGAATATGTTGTAGAAGCCAAATTTAGAGAGCTTGAAAAGGAAAGTTGTAACAGTAACCCTTCAGATCCATCCTTCATGCGTACTCTGAAAAGCAATACAGATCTTTTGGCCTGCAAAGCTGAGTACTACCACCAGTGTGGTGAACATCAAAAATGCTTTGAACTGACCTCGGTGTAAGTTTCCTTTTTGTTTTTAACATCTATTAGCAGTAGCACTTGAGTGTTTTTTTTCCCCCTGTAATTTTATTTAAGTTGTTCCATTTATTTTGTAGGTTACTTGAAAAGGATCCTTTCCATCTTAAAAGCACATTGGTGCATCTAGCAGCTGCAATGGAACTTGGGCATTCAAATGAGCTTTACCTTATGGCATGCAATCTAGTAAAGGACTATCCTCAAAAGTAAGACTGGCTTATTATCTTTTATTTATTTATTAATTTTTATATTTTATTTTATTTACTATTGTTCTGTTGAAATGCTATGATATATTTATTTATTCATTGATTTCACTTTGGAATTTGGATATGGGCATATAAGACATATAGTCATTGAGTATACTTTGCAGCATCAAATGTTTTGCTCATTGTCAGTCCCAACAAAATATTTGTAAGTCAAGTTACAGGGAATGTAGAAGTAATGCATAATACATAGCTTGTATGAAGATTGAAAACATTGACAAATTCATTGCTTTTATTAGAGCCCCTTATTTAAGGGGTGGGCAAAAATAATGGGGACATTTAGTTAGCATTTGGTATCATAATGTTGGTAAAATACCATTGGAATGATAAATTTTAGTTTGTTCTTTATGTTCTATGTTTATATGCTCATGCACTGCAGTGCATTTAGGGGATTAACTAATCAGATGTGTTCTCTTTCAGGGCTTTGTCATGGTTTGCTGTTGGTTGCTATTACTATTGTATCAAGAAGTATGATCAATCACGACGTTATTTCAGGTCAAGCTTATGACAACTCAGAGTCGATCTCCTCCTTATTTTTACAAATGAATATGTATTTGAACTGTCATTGCTCCCTGTTGTTTTAATTTTTGTTTGGCATTAATCACCTGATATGTAAATGACATTTAAATTTATTATAGTTTTAAAAAATGCTCTATGTAAATTGAAAATTTGCATTTTATTTCTAGTTCAGCTTCTAATAATAAGATCTTCAATTCAACAGTGCTCAATCTTCTCTTTCGTCCGAGTTAGTGATTTTATTTGCTTTCTGATGTTATTTATTGGAACTCATTTCTATTAGTTATGTGCTATGCTACAGCAAGGCCACCAATCTTGATGGAGCCTTTCCACCTGCTTGGATAGGTTATGGTAATGCTTATGCTGCTCAAGAAGAGGGTGATCAAGCAATGTCGGCTTATCGCACTGCTGCTCGTTTGTTCCCAGGGTAATCTTGGATATCTTAGTTGATGTCTTTCTTAAGATATAAATAATCAGCTTTTAATTACAATTATTTATTCTACAGTATAGCTATATAACAAATTGGGTGTATTTATGTTATAAATGATTGTTGACCATGTTTAGCTTTGAGTTGAAACATTAAATCTACGTAACCTTTCTTTATAGAAATCTTTTGATTGTTGGTCAACAATTCTAAATTTTTTTTAATATGAACACAAATTGTTGGTCTTGACAATATTTAGGACTGTTGGAAAATTGAAGTTAGAGATTTTTTTAAGGTGTTCCCCGTTATGTTTTAAATGCTTTCTTTTCTTCTGTTTGTATGTGTTGTTTTTCTGTATATGGTAGTCAATGTAACCTTAGATTTTAGCTTTCAGAGCTTCAAAAATAATTCCTAGCTAGTTCTCAGTGATTACATCAGATTGAACAACTTTGTGTTACTATTGACATTATCGTGGTTGAAGACATAGCTAGCATCATATGATCTGGTTGTTTCTTCAGTGACAAAGAGTTGAAGTTCTCTTATTATTTATGAATTGTCTTTTTACAGGTTGAATCTTGATATTCTCTTATTCCAGGTGCCATTTACCAACATTGTACATTGGGATGGAATACATGCGAACCCACAGTTTCAAGCTTGCTGAGCAGGTGAGCAACAGTTTTCTAAACATGGCTAGAGATCCATTTGTGCCCTCAACTTTGGTGGTTTTATGTTGAAATAGATTACATTTTCTCCGGACAATGGTAAAGAAAATCCTTATTAAGTTTTTTATGGTTTATGTTAAACAATATTTAGAACCAGCATGGGAAAAGGATTTGTCAAGTCTTGATGTGAATTCTTTTGTTTAATAAAATCAAAAGGATGAAATTTTTATGTTGAAATAGATTACATTTTCTCCCCACAATGGTAAAGAAAAATCCCTACTAAGTTTTTTATGGTTTATGTTAAGCAATATCTAGAACCATCATAGGAAAAGGATTTGGTCAAGTCTTGATGTGAATTCTTTTGTTCAATAAAATCAAAAGAATGATATTCTTTACTGTTAAATCTTTTAGAAATTCTTCTTATTCGTTTTTACAAGCAGGCTTTGATTGCTCAGGAGCATGTAAATACTCTCCTCTTCATCATTTTGAATACCTTCGTTTGATAAATATGATTGTCTTGTTTTATATGTATTTAGAATTGACAGCATTCATAGCTTCATTAGCTGCATTTATTTAACAACTTTAGTAATGTAACTGTCAGGATATTAATAGATCTATTTGTTTTCAGTTTTTTATGCAGGCTAAGATTATTTGCCCATCGGATCCACTTGTATATAATGAACTAGGAGTTGTTGCTTATAATATGAAGGAGTAAGTAATTTACCCTTGAAGTATGTAACTTGTATATAATGAACTAGGAGTTGTTGCTTACAATATGAAGGAGTAAGTAATTTACCCTTGAACTATGTAACCTGTATTTAACATGAAAATGATTTTCCTTTAACGTATGGTGTTCGAAAAGACTTGCCATCAACTTGAAATGAATTCTGAATGTTGGTGTAGATGAGAAATAGTGAAAGCTTTTTTGTATGCATTTAAATTTGGCTTAGATAACGAGTTCAAACATAGAGATGTAAAGGAGAATATGCTTTTGATAATTATATTTTAATTCCAATGCAAGAAAGTGTTGGAACTTAGTCCAGAAATGAATAAACCATGGTAATATATCACCTTACACATTCCATGTGAGCATGAGTACCCAAGAATGATAGTAAATCAATTTACTGCTTGCACCGATTATTTTTCGTTCCTATTTCCTTTATGAAAATGCTTTCACAATTTACTCTTATGCTTGTGATTGCTGCATGTTTCTCTCTCTCTTTTTTCTTTTTTTCTTTTTTTGATTTTTTTGTTTAGTTTATTTCAAACCATATATCTTCTTTTTCTTATTCAGTTCTGTTTTTTATAAGCATACGGTTGCCTTTTCATACAGGTATAGCAAATCTGTTTGGTGGTTTGAGAAAACTTTGACTCATGTTCCTTCTCCTCTAAGTGAAATATGGGAACCAACTGTCGTGAATCTCGCTCATGCCTACAGAAAATTGAAGTATGTTAATATGGTGGATAAGAATATCTCCTCATATTGATTCTTTTTATTTTTTATTTTGTTTTTATATTTTTTATATATTTCATATGTATGATTGTAAAACTAATAATTTCTCAAGCCTAATCATGTATAATTAATATATCAGGATGTACCAGGAAGCAATTTCATACTATGATAAAGCACTTGCATTATCAACCAAAAGTGTGAGCACTTATGCAGGTCTTGCATATACCTATCACTTACAGGTATAAGAAGTGTTACTTTACTCTTCTTTCTTCCTCACTCTTTTTAAAGGAAATTTTTTTATCATTACCAAGGTAAACCCAAAAGCAAATATCAGCATTTGTGGTCATTGTTGAATTGTTAAAATGCTCATATTTTTAAATGAGGGGTCTGCAAATCGGTCTGCACTAAAATAGGGTTTGCTCATACAGAAACAAGTGAATAAAGCAATTGTCATTTATGAACGTTTTAGTTACAATTTGTCATTTGTGAATATGTTCACTTAATTTTTTGTTTCTTTCAGTATGACAATATTTCATGTGTGAATTTTGAGAAGCAGATATCTTGAGGTTGAGAAATATTTGTATGAAGTTGCTGATGTGATTGACCTTGCTCTCCAAATTAATTACCAAATGGGGCTATTAATGGAACTTGCAAGTTCTTATGACCTATTGAATTTGAGTAGTTATTTTGATGAATTGTTGTTGATTTCTAGTTGAGTGCGTTCCATTCAAAGGCATGAGTCACTACTTTGGTCTATAAATTTGCCATTTATACTATATTTTCTCAGCATTATTGAAACGTGAATCTAAATCTTGCTTGAAATGCATTGAGTTGACTTTTGTGTTCCCACACTGAAAATTGTCTAAAAGTGTCTCCTTTTTTCCCCTTTCCTTTATGATAATATATGTTAATGTGTCTGTATCTCTTCCTTTTCCCACTATGCAGGATAACTTTACTGCAGCAATCACATACTATCACAAAGTAAGTAATCTAAGCTTTACTTTTACCGTTTGCATGCAGTAGATGCTGAATTCTCTCCACTATGTCTGCTAATGGTAGAGTCGGGTATCCCCCAAAGCTGATTTACTTCAATGTGTTTTACATATGGTTTTTACTTGATTACCCCCCCTATGAAATGGCATTGGAATACTGTATATTGCATTCCAGGAAACCTAAAAGTGTTCTTTAATGCATCCATTATGGCTGATTCAGTTACTTCTTAAACATTTAATCATGCAGTAATTTGGTTCTTTGAAATCTCTTTTATTTCATGGTTTTTGCTTCATTGGTTTGAATATGCTTGTATTGTGATTTCTGCTCAGGCTTTATGGCTGAAACCAGATGATCAGTTCTGCACTGAAATGTTGAGTTTGGCTCTTCTAGATGAATGCCGTTGCGGTGCAGATCCCAAAGTTGAATTCCGAAGCAATGATGTTTACCTTTAGTTGACGCTAGTTTTGGTTCTTTTTACTGATGTTGTATTGTATCTAATTATTACCATAGTAGCCCTACAGGTAAAACGGTGATGCTACATTTATTGTATCTTATATCTGGGTAGAATTTAGGCAAATATTTATTATAATCGTCCTCTAGGTTGGTCCATGATGCCTGTAATTTTTGACATTTCATGGACCTTGAAATTTGTTGAATGATCTTCGGCCAAATGTTTTCAATGATAGGAAAACAATTTTTATTTATTTATCTATTTATATTTTCCATTTTGTGAGTTACTCATTACGTGCTTGAATAGAGTTATGTCTATGGCATCCTAGTTACATGACAATTTCACGCATGAGAAGCATACTATTCTAGTAAATCGGACTGTCGCCATACGGCCAAGATGGAATATAGATCCTATCATTCTTATGTTAGTGGTTATTAACAAGTAAATAACATAATGACCCATCTAATCTGATGGAGAGAAGAACCAACCATTTTATTTTTGGTCACATTCTGGAACAATTCTAGCGTAATCTTTCATAGGATTAACTAAACAGGTGGTTTCCCAGAAAGGAATAACCATACAGGTTGTATCCCAGAACCGTCTAGTGGCTTCCCTTTAACAATGGTTTTGGATTCGAATCTATATCCCAATACATGATAATTGTAAAATAAAATTAAAAAAAAAAAAGAAAAAGAAGAAATCCAACTGGGGCAATAAGATGATTTAGGTACAAAAGAAGATAAAACATTCATTTAGTAGTCAATTTGGAGAAGGGACAGCTAAGAGAAGCTGCTGCTGATGAATGTTCAGACAAGGATTGTCCCTTGAGAAGCCCTGCCATAAGCTCTGCAGGGTCATAGTAAACCTCCACATCTTCAACTCTTAAAGATTCATCAACCTGTCAAAAAGATCAATTAAATATTTTATTATTATATTTTTATAATTTTATACATAAAATTTATTGATCATTTGGTGGTTGAATTTAATAAACACACCTTGAGAGTTCCGAATCCAAAAAATTGAACGAGCTCTCCAGTAGGAGCATGTCCTTTGTAAGGACCTTCAAAGAAACCCCAGTGCCTGAACTTGTAGGAAATTAGAGGAGGTCCTGAATAAACATGGAGCACTTCCCAAGCAAACCCACGAGGGAACGCCGAACGGAAAATTTCATGAGAGGATTCAAAGGTTTCTTCATCTGCTTTGTAATATTGAAACTCTTTTGGCAGAGAATTCTTCAACAAAGCATTGTAGCTCCCAATTTTGAGAGTTTCTTCAGCCGATAATCCTTCTCTTCCTGTAAATATATTATAGGTTATTTATTTATTTATTTTTAGTCTTATTATTTTGCATGACATAAATAACTAGATAAATCTAAAGCCATCAAAACTCTTTATTCTGTTCATTTTTGTTTTTTTTTTTTTTTTTTCTTACCGTTCACGATAAGCTTGAATTTTGGTGGGTTTATGGTCTTGAAGTCTTGCAAACGTGTTTTGTGGGAAAGCTCCATTTCCCATGACTTAATAGCATTCTGTACTATTTCTTCTAGCGACCCTTTTGGCCATTCCTGCAAATGAAAAAGAAAACAATAAGCTTCTGAAGATCAGAGAGAGAGAGAGAGAGAGAGAGAGAGAGAGAGAGAGAAATTAAGAGAAAGAGATAGAGAAGCAGATGATGAGAGAGAGAACCTTAGTTCTGCCTTGTTCAAAGAGCATATTAACATCATCATAAGTGGGAGGGCCACCATGTCTCCACTGGATGTTATTTTCCTCATCATGGAGGAAAGACCTGTACTTATCTCCTGCAATAATCTTCTTAGCTGAAGCTTCTTCACTTGCCATGTCTAAATTTCTTTCCTGATGAACAAAGGAAGCAACTACAAAGGCTAGAGAAGCAACTATAAAGGCTATATTTATAGGCAAAAAAATGTAGCAAAATGTGGAGACAAATTATTTTTGTTAAATAGAATTTAATTAATAGTTTCTGGTGTATTTTCATTTTTATCTATTATAATAATTTCTCAATATGTCAAATTTATGAGTTTCCAAATATAAATATAAATGAAATGCTAACATATGATTTATTACTTTCCAAATATAAATATAGATGACATCTCAATATAATATATAAATAAATAAATAAATAAATAAATATATATATATATATACACATATTTATGAAATACTATGTCTACCAGCTTCTTATAAATTTTCTCCTGACCCCATATGTCATGATCAGTAAATTATTTAGAATATCCAAAAGATATTTTTATTTTATTTTACTTTTTACTTAATTTTAATTTGGATCAGCTTTTTTATTTGTTAAATAATGGCTAACAAATTGTATGACTATAGCCAGATATATTCTTTCTTCTATTATTTTGGTTTTATTTTAGTCCATGCAATACTCAACAGATAAATACATCATAGTTTTTATATGGATAATATTTGAAATACCATATCAAAATATTTATTAAATATATATACGAAATTTTTTAATTGATTTTTATTTTATTTTATTTATTTTTTAAATGTTTTTATTCATATTTAATAAATTAAATAAAATGTATATATTTGATAGATATTTTAATAAATTAGATGATGCTTCAATTATTACTTCTTTTTTTTTTATCTATTATTATTTTTGAAAGGATGGCTATAAAATACTTTAATTGAATTAAATCGTTATTTATACGATTCTTAACAGTTCATTGACTAGCTAGTCAATTCGTTTTTTTGGGGATCCTTTTTCAAATTAATTCAAAATTATTAGGGATTTTTCATTTTTCATTTTTCTTTTGTTTCTTTGTTTTTTGAAAAAATGATTGGGGATATGACGAAGTGATACATAAACCATGTCTTAAAGATCCACTTTACTCAACTATATTTGTGCTGGTGATCATTAGTAAAAATCTTGTAAGATATTATCTTATTTTCTTATTATTTATTTATTTATTGTGCAAAAAATTTCTTATATGTACTCTTATTGATGTGATGATAATTATCTCTAAGATAGATCTTTGCTAACTACGGGGCAATAAAATCATTACTACGGAGAAAACAAATTTGTTTTAATTTAATATTAAAGATTTCCATATAACTAAGTTTTATTATTATTATTATTATTTTGCATAATCCATATCACTAAAGTTGATCGAACGTACGGGAGTCGAGAAAAATATATCCAATTGCTTGATCCCATGCGGTGTGAAACAATAATCACATGCATCTCAACCAAAAAAATAAAAATAAAAATAAAAATTATTGACTATTACTATTATTATATTATTATATTGCAAAAAAAATATTATTATATTTTCACCACAATTGCTGTCTTTTGAGAGAGAAAGAGGGAGGTGAAAGATATGCTTAAATAACAATTATTGCCGGCAGAATAATGTTGATGGGCAAAGCAAGAATTTCTGCAGTTAAAAAGTTTGATTTTGTCTTTTACTGTCTCCGAAAATTAGAGAAGAAGGTAAATTTAACATAGGAAGGGTTTAAAAAGCATTGATCCATTTTGAGAAAATCGTATCCTATGATTTCTTTTCTTAAAAGAAAAAAAAAATGATAATACATATGGTTCATTTTATTTATTTCTTGTTTTTAAAAAAGTTTTGATTAGGAAAATACATATGGGTATGGTTAAGACTATGATTGCATACCTATCAATATATATATATATATATATATATAGCCAAGAAAGCATGCACCTAACTTAATTTGTTATATTTCCTAAAAAGAAAAAAAATAAAAATAAAGCTATAGTAGCGGTGGAATAGTTAGTTGCATTTTAATATTTTATAATTTGGTTAGTTTACATATTAATTCAACTTTTAAATTTAAAATATTTCAGATTTTCAATTTATAATTTATTTTACATATTAGTTTAATTTTTAAATTGATTAAACCTAAATATAAAAATTGAAAAAATTAACTGGATTTTCAATTCACAAATATAATGATAAATTTTAATTCATTATTTTCCAATAAATTATCTGGGAACAAAATTGGACAATCATCTTCTTTTCAAATTTTCCGATATTGACATTAATAATTGCAAGGTACCACTCAGTAATTTGAATTCATTAATTGACGATAAATTTCCCATCGCACACTGGTAGTTTTCAACAGTAGTGTTTCGGATAAGTGTTCGTTGAAATTAAGGTCTTCAACCAATTAAATTATTCCCTCAAGGATTTCTTGCATGGTTGAGATAATATATATATATATATGTAATGAGATATTTTTAATAGATTCAAATTAGATTTTTAATATAAAAATTAATATTTAATATCAGCATTTTTTTAGATCTAGATTTAAATTTATATTTATTTATTTAGTATGTCTATACATTTATATTTTTTTATTTTTAAATTTTAAATTTTTGTCCCAAAACTATGAAATTGTCATGAGAGTTTGATTCTGTAATGTTCTTCATATAAAATATTTAATTACAATGATTTAACATGGTTAGAGTCATCTCATCTATTCAGAGGAATCTAACAGGGATCCTTAATGTCACCTAGCATTTACCATCCAAGATGAAATTATATTATATGTTGCATAGATAATTAGATTTTTTAATTTATTGAATTTTGTTATTTGTTTTTAACAGTGATATCACCATCTTATATGACAAATTTTAGTTGGAAGATTTAATTTATTATTTTTATTTTAAAACTTTAAAAATAAATTATTTAATTTTCAACATTTAAATTACTATTTGGCATATAATTTTCATCAGTGATCATTCAATAATGATGACAAATAATATTTTTTCTTTGTTAAATGTATAATATAATTTATTAAATTTCATAATCAGGCTCTATAATTTCATAGATATATATAATCAGATTCCTTAATTTAATAGATATATATAATCAGATTCTTCAATTTCATAGATCTCTTGTGGGTTGATATGCTAATAGCCTAATATTAAATCAGATTCCTAAATTTAATGGATATATATATATATATATATATATAATCAAATTCCTTAACTTCATAGATATATAATCTGATTTCCTTAATTTCATAGGTCTCTTATGGGTTGATATGCCAATAGCCTAATATTAAACTAATTAAGGACGCTAATTAACCACAACAATGATTTTTATTGGCTTTGTCTAATTGAGGTCTATCTTTTAAAGGCAAATTTAAAAGGCTCATATGATAAATCTTTAGTATAATATTACTAGATCAATATAGTAAAATACCAACTGTACATTGCAATATACATGTATGTTTGCTATTCAATTAATGATGAGATTTCTCAATCTTAAGGACGTACGAAATAATTACTATAAAAAAAGAAAGAACAGAACTCAAAAGAAATATAGCTAACTAATTATGGATAAAAACGTATGAATGATGTTCATCATCCATCGTTTTTTCTTTACTATGAGTACTATTTATATAAAATAACACCAAAAAAAAAAAAAAAAAAACCAATAAGTGGGAACTTTTTTTTTTTTTATTTATAATTTTTGGTAATAACAATAAGTGGAACTTTGATTGCTAGACGGACTTTCTTTAAACATTTTGATTAGTATCAGCCATATATGACGGAATGGCTTACCTAATAAAGGCCTTATTTAATTTGCAACGACTACTGACAATAATTGATGGACATTCATGATCTTGTTCTGTGCCGAGAGGGAGAGTGAGCAGGCAAGCGATGGTTTTTAGGTTAAACAGTTCATGAAATATGGATTTAATCCATTCCAACAACAAAAGTATAAATTTGAAATTGATTTGTTTTCATTCTTTGTAAGAGAAATAAATCAGTCACAAAATTAATTTAGAGTAATTTGACCATAAAATAACATACGTGATAATTATTGGATGACCTTAATTTATTATTTTTTTGACTTCTTCTCATAAATTTCATTTTCAACACTCATATATATAATCACAATTAGAATTTATCACCGTCAGATCACAACTATTTATAGATTTTGTATAATAAATTTTTTGAACGGAAATTTTGGATAAATTAACATCGTTGAAGTGGTGCTTCGAAATTAATATGTTTTTCTTCTTTTTCCTTTCTATTTTTTTTAATTTATTTATCCAATTGTAGGTTTTGGTTATATAAATTAATAAATGCCAACATTTGCACGTGAAGATGTTAAAGCAATTATGCTCAAATAAATAAGTACTCACATTACATTCATATTCGAATCCAAAATCATTTTCAATAAATAAAAAAAAAAAATTTGTTACTAGATTGATCCAATAAAGCTTCAATTTTAAATTTTATTGTATAAACTTCTAAGGTAGTTAATATATATATATATATATACATATATATTTTTGGTTAATTAATTTTTATAATGATTAGCTCGCGTTTGAAACAATAACAGATTCTCTTGAAACAGGTTGCCCCTATTGAGAACATCTTCAAGCATTTTGTTCTACATTCTCGTCATTAGGGACGTAATTAATCAGAATTAACTTTTGGGGAGATTTGTATAGATTTTTTTTTTTCAGTGAATTTATGTAGGAAAATTTTATTACTTTTCAATATTGTACATAATTATCATAATAAATTAACTTAAAAGAAATAAATAAAACAAAACAGCGAAATGCAGGAAAAAAAAAAAAAAGAATTCCAATGCAAATAAAGTAAAACATGATTTTAATTGTAACTTGCAATTCTTCAAAGATGAAATTTTATTGAGTTTTCTACAAATTTTCCATTTTCCTAGGGGGGCAAAAAAAAAAAAATCAAACTTCTTTTTATTTTCTTCCTACATTTCTTTCTCTACAACTGTCTTATTGTATACTTTTTGTTAAGTTAATTATTTAATTTTTTTACTGCATAAGTAAATACCACATGTATACAATATTCTTTTTAAATTTTAGCTGGGTAGCTTGAGCCCCCTCTAGCCCAAAGCAAGCTGCGTCTCTGCGTCTGGCAGCACATGGTGGCCCGCCCAGGAGTCATTGCATAGTTGACTTTGCAGCCGCTTTGGATTAATGCTGCTAGATATGTAAATATATATACATATAGCTTTTACTGTATAGATCGTCGTGTACATCAAAACCAACACATTTTGAAAAAAATGTCAACTTTAACTTTGAGTTACTCAACCCACACCGTCGAATTATTTCATATATATATATATATATATATAAACAAATTAAAAACTTACTTATACATATGAATTAATAATGTTTCAAAAAGCAAAAACAAAGAGTATAATAGATGGATTAGCAGCCGGCGAAGAATCTTTACAACCCACCTACCAAAAGTTTATATACACAATTACTTTTATACATGTGAATTAATAATATTTTAAAAAAGCAAAAATAAAAAGTACCATTGATGGATTAGAAGCCACTGTTCCAAATTTTTAAAAGTGATATTTTAATTGATAATTAAGTTTCGAAGAATCTTTACAACCTGTCTATCAAAAATTTATATATACAATTACTTATACATGTGAATTAATAATATTTTAAAGAAGCAAAAGCAAAAAGTATAGTAGATGGATTAGCAGCCACTGTTTCAAATATTTTAAAGTGATATTTTAATTGATAATTGAGTTTCAAAGAATCATTACAACCTGTTTACCAAAAATTTTATATACACAATTACTTATACATGTGAATTAATAATATTTCAAAGAAGCAAAAAGAAAAAGTACAATAGATGAATTAGCAGCCTATGTTTCAAACTTTTAAAAGTGATATTTTAATTGATAATTAAGTTTCGAAGAATCTTTACAACCTACCTACCAAAAATTTATATACACTTGCTCCACCTAAAAAATTTAAATGTAATATAATTAATATAATAGCATTGATTCAAGATAAAAGGTAAAACTGTAACTAAATAGTGGCTTGACAAGCCTATAGAAAGCGAGTTCAATGAAAAATACTCAAAACTAACCATCCTATGGTCAACTAGGAACATTATTATTCCAAGGTATTAAACTTGCATTAAATTGTCAACTTAAGAATTAGTATATAATTTACTAATTATTTGTTATGGCCACTAGTTGTCTACTTATAATGATCATTCGTTTTGGAATATTTTTCATCCAATATATAGATATGGTTAGATATGTATATGCGTATCGACATATTACTTTTATTGGAAATTTCATTTTTCATTTAGCTGCCGTTGTAAAAATAACAGACTTCAAAGAAACAATATGCGCAACCCACCTACCAAAAATTTATATAGGCTTGAGTCCTACCTAAAAGAATTTGAATGTAATTTAATTGTTATGACATTAAGTCGTGAAAATTTCTTTAAAACAAAATAATAATAATAATAATAATAATAATTTAAGCAAAAAAAAAAATTGAAATTAATCATCACGAATATTTAAAAATATTAAATTGTTTTGACATCAGTATACTTTTGGTGAAATATTAATATATACTAAATATAAATAAGTGAATAAAAAAATAAATTAATTAAATATTATCATATTATTTAAAATAAAATTATTTAATATTTTTATAACCTTAACAATATTGATTAATTATTGGCTGGATATACTTTTATATATATATTTATATACAATATTCTCTTCCTATTATGTAGACAAATAATTTCTCTAAAACATCCAAATTTTTCAATATATATATATATATATATATATATTTCTATGTCTGTTGTTTTCTTTATTTCTTTCAAAGCTTTGCTCCTTCAAATTATAGTCTCTCTTCTATACTCCAAAACAAATAAATAAATATAAAAAGCTATATAATTCGTCTCTTACAAACTACAGAGACCTTCTGGCCGATCACTCTTTAAGCACTTGTTTTCAATCTCAAATGACGATACTTCAAGCAAATGCATTTTTTCACTGTCCAAAATATACACACAAACACACACACACACACACACACACACGTATATATATATATACACATTTTTTAAATGCTTAAATTTTCATTAAGAAAACAAATTACTAATGACAACTTTTTGAAGCAAGTGTTAAAGCCACAATACTATGGCCTTCTCCAAGTCAAATATCCCAACTACATTTAAAGCAATTTTTTATTAAAGTAATAAATATTATGAAAATTTATGGGTTATCATATTAATTAATATTATTTATTTTAATAATTAATATACTCACTAAAACGAAAATTAGATTTAATAACATTCACGATTGTCCGTTAAAAGCTTGTTTTTAAATATGCTAATTGACAGCATCTAATAAATATGGTTATAAGCTAATTTATATACTGGAACCATTAGAACAGGAAGGTGCTAATTTGAATGAATTTACTATAACATCTAGTAAACGTTTAGATATACTAATTGACAACGTCTAATAAAATGTGGTTCTGAGCTAATTCATTCTTGTGAACACTAAAATTATATATTGGGGGGCTGGGGAAGAACCCAACAACTTTCAAGAGGGCTATAGTATTCATAGATAAACTTAGCTAGGCATTTATTAATCAATGCATACTTATATCAATATACGTACCAAATTAAGAATTTTAAGGGTGTAAATAATAATGGATATCTTCAATTAAACTTGCACTAATTTAATATATATATATATATATTATGCAGAGCAAGGTTATAATGAGACATATGCATACTATTTGATTTATATATATTCAGCTGAATATCCAACAATAGGAAAAATAATGAGGAAAAGCAAGAAATAAAGTGATTTACAACATTTAGACATTTTTACCTTCCACATAGTCCTGTATGTGTATTTATGCATAGCTAGATGCAAACATTATATTTATAAAATATTTTTACTTATTATTTGTAAAAGTAAAATGAAAATAATTTGCTATGGTTAAAAAAATATAACATTAAAAAAATTAGCTAAACTTTATCCCTCCGTAGATCGTTATGTTTAAATATTTAATTAAATGAGTAAATATAAAAACATACAAAAAGGCAACAAACTAGACCATTCCTGAAGATATAATTAACCAGTCAAGTAATTGATAAACGGCAAGACTCTAGACCATTCCCGATGATACAATTAATCAGGAACGGATCCCTCAACATCAATATCAAGAAAAATAAAATATTAATAAAAAATAAAAAATTTGTATATACTAAAATAATTCATGATTGGCATTACTTTTAAAATAAGGTTTGACTTTAGCGTCTAAATTAAATTTAAGCCGTTATAATGCAAGTGTATGACTTGTTATTATCCCTTTGCTATGCCTCTATATATAGATTGTGTATGTACTCACCTGAAGATCTGACGGCAACAAAGGTGATTACAATCACGTAAACCAATAAACAAAAGGAATTATAGCACCTGGACATTTTCACCTCTCATACTATATGCATTTATGTCAAATTAGTCGTCTGTATTTATGATATAAATTGCTACATTTCGTCTATATTTATGATATAAATTGCTAGATTTGTTTTTTTTTTTTTTTTTTTTTAAGAAACATAAATAGCTATATCTACATATATATTTTTTTCTCTTGATATAAATTGTGACATCTATATATTTGTTTTGAATTTAGACATTTTTTTTCACTTATTTATTTACTTATTTGAAAATTTAAAACCTATATTAACAAATTGTTTTTTGTTAACCAATTTTATAAATCTCCTTAATTACCTTTTCGTGTGTGTATAACAATTAATTAATTAAAGTTTATAAAAAAAAAACTTAATTTATTATTATGTGTGTGTGTATATATATATATATATATATCTCTAACGATATCTAATTATGGAAGGGCAATAGTATGGAAAAACTGTCTAAACTTAGAATTTCGGCATCTTTTTCTTGCGAGGACTATTTTGACCTGGTCACAGGAATGCTCTGCTTGGATTCATTTGGTTTTGGATGTTGATGTTTTTTAATACCTCTTATTGCGAAAAAGAAAAATAATAAAAATAAAAAGAATCGTATTCAAAGATCAGCACAAACCGAGTTGGCATTGAGAATGGAGAAGAGATGAATTGGGTAGTAATTAGTGAATTTAATGCTAATTGTTGAGGAACTAATAATATAGCGAGTCTAAGGATTTATCTCACACGTCAGCAGGTCATAAATTTGCTTAATCATACTAAGAAGAAACCAGGCTTCCTAATCCCTCAACGATCCTAACAGTGAGTCTGTTGTGGCTTATAGGTTAATTAATTTTGCCGCTTCCTTCAGACTTTAACAGAAAAGAAAATCAACTAAAAAAAAAAAAATTATTAAAGATCACTTATTCGGATTGAAAACTGGACCAGTCATGCCTTCTTTGAAAATGGACACTACAATTGGAAGCTATTGAAGTATCAGCAGAATTACAATTTTCTTCTATGCTAGAATCAGAGATAGACTTTCCCTTCAAAAGGCCACCAAATAGCTCAGCAGGATCGTAGTAAATTTCAACCTCTTCAGCCCTCATAAATTCATCAACCTGTTAAACACATATATGTTGAATTTATTCCAGCTTTAATATTTTTGAATTGTTAAGAAATACAAACATAGTCCCATATCGGTAAGAATTAAACTCAAGGAAAACTTAGATGAATTATTCCACCCATTACTAATTTGTTTTGGATAGAAATTTCGTTTGGATATGGACAAATGGACTGCAAACTCTCTATAAGTGAGTATCAGAATCAGAATTTATCTCCTTGAGAGGAGGAGCATGTCCTTTCTAAGACATCTCAAGTAAAAAATTATTGCATAAAAATAAATAAATAAAAAGACTATTACTATTATTACATACCATAAAAAACTATTATTATATTTTCACCACAAATAATACTGTGTTATTAGAAAGAGAGAGAGAGAGAGAGAGAGTTGAAAGATGGTTAACTATTAATTAATGCCGGCAGGATAAAGTTCATTGAGTCAGAATGAATTTCGAATTTCTGCAGTTAAAAATTCAGATTTCGTCTTTTCCCGTCGCAGAAGAAAAGAGAAGAAGTAAAATTGACATACGGAGAGTTTCAAAAGGATTTATTTTTATTGTGAAATAGTAATGTCATGATACCAACAAATTCACCAAATAGTTTTTTTTATCAAATAATATAATAAAAATGATGTGCCATATAACTTAGATTTAAATGAGTTAGTCCTTTAAAATATTAATGTTACTAATTTTTTAAATGAGTTAGTCCTTTAAAATATTAATGTTACTAATTTAATATGCAAACCAATATAATAATACTATATTATTTAATAAATTTTTTGGTTTTTTTTTTTTTTTTGTTGGTTACATGTAGTATTATTGCTTTAGAATCTTACCATAAGATTTCTTCTCTTAAAAGAGAAAACAAGATAATACATATATATGGTTCATTTTTATCACTTTATTTTTATTTTTATTATTATTTTAAGAAGAAGTTTGATTAGGACAATATATATGAGAAGATTACCATTGCATACCTATCAATATATAGCCCAAAAAGAAACTTAATTTGATATGGCATATAGCGTACATCCTTTTTAATTTTCCACGTTAAAGGTGGAGATTTAAACTTAAAAACTCTCAAAATTTGAATATGGAATAGTCTTTGGAAGAGAATCCATATCTTACATAAAGGTATACAAAAGTTAAAAATATATATGATTAAATATATGTATCGTTTTGTTGTAAAATACGTGTATATCCACGATATAAAACGCTATAGATTATATGTAATTACTAATTTATATATTTCACGTAACATGGTAATGTATCCTGCGGTGCAAGCGTTGTATAACGTGGTAGTGAACGCATTTTATAATACAATTATCCTATAAATATATGTATTTGAATTCATTAGTTGTCTCTATCTGCAAATTGATGATAAATTTTGCATAGAACACTTGGCAGTTCTCCACTGTACAGTTCAGGATAAGTGTGTTGAAATTGAGTTCATGTGTAAAGAATCTAGAAGTTAAGATCCAGTTTTATTTCATAAATTAATTACTTAATTTAAATTTTGTCAAATGCACACGTACTACATTTATATTTTTCATTCAACGAACCTATAGAGACTTAAAGTGAATGCACAAAAATTAAAAATACCAAGAATACTACAACGTTCAGTTGACATTTGGATGTAGATGTATGATAGAAGTTTTTTCTTTTTTTATAGACATCGAATTGATTATAGATGTATAAACTAATCCAATTAAATATTCCCATAAAATGTCAAGGATTAGCTAATGATCTTTTCATTGACCGAGTCCATATATTTACTCGCCTGGTTGAGATTTGAAAATTTTGTTTTAGTCAATGATTTTTCTAATTTAATTTAATATAACAAAAGTTCTCATACCATTATATAATATTTGAAAAAAGTTATACCAAAGTAACAAGAATATGTAAATAAAATAATAAATATTTATTAAAAAAATAAATAGTATAAATAAAATGTGTTGTTGGAAAACATTTTAAAATTTTACTATTTATTTTAAAATATATATTTTTATTCTAAATAGTCAATTGGATGGTCGGCAGATACTTTTATTGGATATTTCATTTTCCATTTAGCTAGAAATGTAACAATAACATACTTTCTAAAAACAAGATGCATATCCAATTAAGTAGAACTCCTAGCATCTCCGTTCTACATTCTTTTGATGTTCTACATCGTGGCCCAGGAGCTACTATAAATTTAGCTTTATCACCGCTTTGAGTTGATGTTGTTATACAAATTAAGAGAAAATTAAAATCTAGATAAGAAAATTAATATAATCTATTTATTGATAAATGAATTATTAAAAGGATAAACATAATTAAATAGATACTAATTAAACATTGATTCCTCATTTCTTTGTCAACATTTTGATACCTCATAGGCTTGGTTTAATGGCTTACACACTAAAGTGCATCCTCATATCCAAAGTTCAATCCTTATCCTGATGAAAAAATAATAAAAAAAGTTAAGCAAATAAAAAACTTTTATGGTACGTCTATAATATATATATACATATATATATAATTGTGATATGATAATGATTTCATAAAATATTTATAGACAGAGACGTCAGGTGCCATAATTTTCAACCATTATAATAATTGATAATAGAAGATTGGTGTTTAGTTAACTCTTTATACTAGAAAATATTGTAATTTGAACAAACAAACAAATAAAAGAAAAACCACTAATAATAATAATAATATTAAATGTTGGGTCCTACATAAACTTTCGGTTACTCTTTTCCTGTTTAAATTCAATTTAAAAAAAAATTAAATAAAATATTTAAACGATGTGTCATTGTTTAGATTGTGTAAATTGACACATAAGGTTGGTCTAATGGTTAGTTCTTTACACTAGAAAATATTGTAATCCTAACAAATAAATAAGCCCCACTAATAATAATTAATGTTGGATCCGACATAAATTTAACGTTGTTGTTTTCCTATTTAGATTTTATTTAATATAAATATATATAATATATATATATATATATATATATTAGTTTAAATTATATGTCATTGTTTAGACTGTGCTGGTTGACAAATACATGAGCCACTAGTATACATACAGGAGAGTATTCAATATACCAATATATTTGACAAATTATCTTGGTCCTTGATTGAGTATATCCAAGGATGTATAAGCATTGGAAAGTTATGGATAGTTATGCTTATACTATATTCATTTAATGGGCAAGATAATATCTATAAAATATTTTGGTATATAGAATTAGTCTCATATGTATAAAGAAAATTTTACTATGTGTATATGTATATTTTGCTAAAATATACATATAATACAGTGAAATAATAAGAATGTGGATATCCATAGTTTATTAAAATGTAAATATTCATATGGTAGAAAAACATATGATCTGTTGGAACTATTTTTTAATTTATTCTAGAAGATATAAAAATGTCATGTAGAAAATAAAATGGAAGCTACATTGACTAATTTATTATATTAACTAATCTATTTGATTATATGTTGATATGGATGTCCAAGTCATTGAATTATTTCAATTTTTATTTTGTTTTGTCCAAGTCATTGTTTTATTTATACTACATTCATTTAATGGACAAGATAATATTTATCAAATATTTTAGTATATGAAATTACTCTCATATATAAATAAAATCATACTATATGTACATGTATATTTTGCTAAAATATACATGTAATACAGTAAAATAACAAGAATGTGGATACCTGCACCTTGCTAAAATGTGAATATTCATATGGTGGAAAAATATATGATCTGTTGGAACTATTTTTCAATTCATTCTAGAAAACATAAAAATATCATGTAGAAAATAAAATGATAGCTACATTGACTAATATATTATATTAACTAATCTGTTTGATTTTACATGTTGATATGGTTGTCCAAGTCATTGAATAATTTCATTTCTTTTTATTTTGTTTTGTCCAAGTCATTGTTTTATTTACATTATATCCATTTAATGGACAAAATAATATTTGCTAAATATTTTGGTATATAATCTCATATATATAAAAAAAATTCTACTATGCGTATATTATATTTTGCTAAAATATACATGTAATACAATGAAATAACAAGAATGTGAACATCCGCACCTTTTTAAAATGCGAATATTCACATGGTAGAAAAATATATGATTTGTTAAAACTATTTTTCAATTTATTTTGGAAGACATTAAAATATCAAGTAGAAAATAAAATGGAAGCTATATTGACTAATCTATTTTATTTTACATGTTGATATGGATGTCCAAGTCATTGAATTATTTTATTTTTTTTATTTATTTTGTCCAAGTCGTTGAATAATTTCATTTTTTTTCATTTGTTTGTATTTATCTTCCATGACCCATTTAGTTTTACATACAAACCTTTTATTTTTTCTTTTGGATTACCATGTACATGAGACGTCTTGTAAACTAGTTTTGTGTGAGAGCTCCATTTCCCATCACTTCACAGCATTTTGAACTGCTTCTTCTAGTGATCCTTTTGGCCATTCCTGATGATCTTGCTGGAAGGCAGAACCAGTCAATAAATAAGCACAGAGAGACAGAGAGAGAGAGATAGAGAGAGAGATGAATTAGGGTACGTTACCTTGGTTCTGCCTTCCTCAAAGAGCTTTTTAACTTTATCAAATATGGGAGGAGCACCATGCCTCCACTCTGTGTTCTCTGCCTCTTCCAGCAAGATTGAACGGTACTTATCTCCTGCTAAATTTATATCCTCATCCACTACTTTCGCTAAGTACTTCACCTCCTCCTCCTCTTCACTTGCCAAGATATACATTACTTTGGCGCAAAGTCGCAGTTAAGAGAAGAGATTCTTATGGTAAAACATTACTGCCATTAGATATATGCTAAATACAGCAAATGAATAAGAGTTTCATGACTTTCTTTGCTAACAAATTTTATTACCTGAAATTGATAACTTTGCAGCATGGTGATCTAGGATGACCGTGAAAATGAGAAAGCGTAGGCAAAACTAGAAACCTTGGTTTTTCTATAACAGGACTTGAAGTTATAAGATGAACGAGAGCTAGAAGATCGAAGAGCTTGCTTAAAGCTTATCCATTAGCAAAGGATTAATATCAATTGTTGGTTCGAGAAGATCAGATGGCTTCTTTGGTGCTCAGTAGTTCCAAATTGCTGGCTGGCATTGCAGCAAATTCAGCAGGGAAGTGGATGTAAGTCTTCGGTTTTTCATGCCAGAAGTGGGGACAGGGAGAGGAGTGAAAAACTATATAGAAGTTAGAAACAGACAATCCCATTGCGTACCAATAGAATTCAAGACTAGAATAATAAGGGACATTTATATAAGATACAATACGAGTCAACTCAACCATTGCTTCTCAAATTTTGGGTTGGAATAGTGTCTCTCCCCAAACCATTTAAGGTAATCAACATTAATCACTTCATTTTTAAGAAACATACAATTTTTATCAATGTGCATTCTTGTGGCTAGTATCTATACAGAAGTAAAATCATAATCACCAAAACACATTTCTTATATTGATTCTCATTGTTACCACACTTAAAAACACATGGTATCTAATCAAATAATCCACAATCTAAGTGGGTGCAGAAAACAAAAATATTGGTTAGGGAAGCGAACAAGAAGCAACGTTGTCTGTTTTCCAGCATATCTTATATAAGGTCCAGGGAAATGATGTCATCTTATTAAATCAAACTGTATTAACGATTATCAGTCTATCTTATTCTGAGCAACATCAACAAGGTATTGGTTCAAACGCCGACCAAATATTTTTGTAGAGAAGGACTCAGTGACATGACGCCGAGCTTCAATACCCATTCTCTGTGCCATCTGTGGGTCTTCAAGGAATTTAGCCATAGCCAAAGAAAACTCTCGTGGAGTAGGGTCACAAAGATATCCTGTTACACCATTCTTAATCGTCTCTACAGGGCCCCCACTATTGCATCCAATTACAGGTTTTTGAGCTGCCATTGCTTCTAGAGGAACAATTCCAAAGTGTTCATCCTGCATCAGTTGGATTTTTTGAATCAGATCTTTGCCTTTATCCTATTCCAGTCAATTTTGGGAGGAAACCATAATCAGCATACCTTTGGTGTATAAAGGACACATAGACATTGAGAGAGAAGTGCATTTCTTTCAGCTGTTGAGCAAGATGTGATGAAATTAACCTTCGTGGACACTCCTTTCCTCTCTGCTAAACTTTTCAACTCCTCCAAGTATTCAACATTCTCCTTTAGTCGTTTATCAAAACCACCTGGCACATGGGCATTACAAAGATTTATCCTTCCACATATGCAGAACCACGCACTTGTTATACTAGGGTATTCAGTCAGATGATAGGTAGACTAACCTACAATAGTTAATGAAGCTTCAGCAAGATCTGGACTGTGAAGAACATCTCCTTCAAGGGTGTGAAGCATAGCAAAAGCTGAAATTGCCAAGTCTATATTCTTTTTCCTCTCAAAACGGTTGATGGACAAAAAGTTCAACCTATAAAGATAGAAGAAAAACAAAAACAAAATAAGTTAAGAATAGTAAATACAAAAAGGGGTTCACAAAAATGGTTACATATCGAATCCACAAAGCATGACAGGAGACAAATAAGAACCAACATATATACAAACATGTTCGTTACCTAGAAGAATTAGGTTCGTTAAACTGGTCTATGTTGACTGAAGGGTAAAGAACAGCTGGTTGAATCCCTCGTGCATTAAGATGCCTGAATGTATTTGCAAAAGTAGAGGCTGTAAATTTGCTATTAACAAGAATCAAATCTGCCATTCCTGCAGTGCTAATAAGGGAATTGATTAGAAATGGAGTATATATATCGCACAAGATGTGGAAGACACTTAAAATGAATCTGAAGGACAAAATATGGAGTCAGACCAGTTGTCATTTCCTCCACCAAGTCTATGGGTTTTCTATATATCCTCCTTAATAAAGTGGTGTGTTGAGCCAGCAATAAATCTGGAAAATGACAATAGAAGACAACCTGGATACAAAATATAACTAATGAACACAATGCAATACATCCTCAGATAATAGTTCAAATAAAATGGGTATAAAGTACCTTTGCTGACTTTTTAAGTTTCAATAGTGGAATGACAACAGAAACTTGATCCGCTAGTATTACATCAAAAGATGGCCACATGACCAGCAAACAGAGAGCAACAAAAAGACACCGAATATACGCACATAAAGCATGAAGACGGTAGAAAATATGTCGAGGTAAGAAAGCACCATATACAGTAACTGGAAAGGTGCCTGCAAAAATAGGGAGAGTACAGTATCATATAACCCACTATTATACAGAAAAGTAGAAATCAAGAGGGGGGGGTGGGTTGGGGGGGAAAAAAAAGAGATAGAAGAAGTAGAAGAAGGTAAAAGCTGCAGAAAAAGTGACAGAAATTGTTGTAAGAGGGAAACAACATGCTGCGAGCTCAACTCAATTTTCAATAAACTAAACATACGAGTTCCAAATGAGTTCTCCCCACTTATCTTACTAGATTTAACTATCCACATCGTTAAGAATTTACATTCTTTCCTACTATTCATAATAGTCTTCATAATTTCCCATTCCTTCTAGTATTATTACTGCTATTGAACCATTTAACCTGCACATCAAATTACACTCACAAGCACACATCATATGAAGCACACATCCTGACTCGAAGCCAATAGCAGCTAATAGAAATTAGAAAAACAAACAATAATAACCAAAAAAACAGAAAAATTCACCAGAAACAGAAAAATTACCACCAAACTAATGCATCAGACTGAAAAACCGAAAAATTAACACCAAACTAATGCATCAGACTGAAAAGAAAAAAGAGAATAAAAATTCACCAGAAACAGTCTCCTCAAAACATCGATTTTTGTCATGGTGTGCAGTAAATATATGAACGGTATGACCATGGGATGCAAGTTCAACTGCCGCATCAACAATTAATCTCTCCGCTCCACCTGAAGATCATGAAAACGTTACCACATTTATTTAATAACTAACCCATGAACATATTAATGCAGGGTACAACATCTTCAATTTATTTTCTTTAATTTTTTTTTTTCCAAGTATTAAACATAATTTATAATTTGGAACAAACACCTTTAAATTTCCATACAAACCAATGAAACAAATCAACAGAAAGACAAACCCATAATAAAATTAGCTTATAAGTCTACGGAAATAAATCTAAAGGTCCAAACTTTTCAGCTCATTCGTTTACATGATTAAAAAATATCAGAACAAACCAAATATATATATATAAACAGTAATGATAAAGAAAATAAGGAGATGAAATCTTACCTATACCAAGATCGGGATGAATGATGGCTATGTTCATCTTTGAGGCCAGTTTCTTAGCCATTTGGAACTTTCTCTCCAATTTCTTTCTCGTTCGTCCAAGAAATTATTTCACAAAAAAGAAACAGAGTAAGGGAGAAGAAACTCCATTCATATAGAACCCGAGAAAGGAGCAAAAAGAGAGGGCTGTCAGAGACTGCGACGATTAAATTCAAGCTTAAAACGGTGCCGTTTGAAGGGTTCAGTCAGAAAACGTTTTTTTTTTTTGGGGTCAATGGAGGAAGCGCAGCTGGGTTTGTATTTTGGTCGACCCAAAAAGAAGCGTGGAGGGCATGAAGATTAAGAAGAAGAAGAAGAAGGAGGAGTGAGAATATCCAATTAAATGAAATTTTACTAAAATTAAATCTTTTTGCTGATATGACAAATTTCTAACAAATGGCAGTAACCCATTGGTATAAACTACCACGTAGGACAAGGTGACGTGGTGTCACCGTTTCAGGGAAGAACAACGCTCGCTGAGATTGTGTTGTTCAAGTTCAGACTATTTGTGTGTGCGTTAGGATCAGAGAGAGAGAGAGAGAGAGAGAGAAGAAGAAGAAGAAGAAGAAGAAGAAGAAGCAGCATGAACGGTGAGGAATTGGCGGGCCCCGCCGGCCCAAAGCTCGTCCGCCTGCTATACTTCCTCGGCGCCGGCTGTAAGCTCACTGCTATTTTTTTCTCTCTCTACTCTCAATCTAGAAATATACATGGAAAAAAAAATATATATATATATATATATCTGATTTTGATATGAATCCGTGATACACTAAGATCTGCTTAATCTATTTCGGTTTTCAGTTATCTGCGTGGCTTCAATCAACAAGTGGCGTGATCTGCAGCGCAAGTCCATGGTTTTACAACAGCAGCAGCAGCAGCAGCAACAGAACCAGGAAAATCCCGCAAATGCCCTCAAATAGTCTCTCCAGGTTTTTTTTGTTTTTGGTGGGTGCTAGAGCTTTTGATGTGTAATTTATGGTTAGTGATAATTGATGAAGATGGTGATGAAAATTATTGCCCTTTTCTGTTGAATCTCTGTTACATTTGAAAACAATATTGTGTACGCTTACCATGTTATAAATATCCATTAGGATTCTTTTTTCCTTTCAAGTCTACAAGGGTTTTTTTTTTTTCTCGCTTTATTTTCTCTGAATATTTTATGGCATTCCCAGAAAGGGGGAGATTTGCATCGTTTCCTTTCGGATATATTACATTGACCAGAAGGATTTCTTGTACGTAGCTTTACCAGATATTGAAAGAAAAATAATTCACCAATAATAATTGGCGAAATTAAGGAATTTTTTTTTTTAAGAGTTTGTCTTGTTTATGTGCTCAAGTATTTTGTTGCAAACTAGTAGGGAAGGCAGTCAACAAAGAGAATGAGAGAAAGAAAGGAGGAAGACAAAGTATAGCATAGCACCAAAGAATTGTTGGCATAATGCATAGAATTGTGCAAGATGCTTGTTAAAAGGCTTGGCATATTGTTATGGAAAGAAATGGTGTGGCTGTGAAGAAGTTGATTGGCTACTTAAACAGGCAGTTTTTTATGGGTGTTTAAGCAATGGAATTTTAAATCCTTTATTTTCTGGACTGGATTAAGTCAGATAATGGGGCATTTTTGTCTGCCAGCGTAATTACTTCCGCTTTCCTCCTTCCTAAAGCTGTTTCATAGGAAAAAAAAAAAGAATTCAACTGTAAAAGAATTCCTCGCAGTGTGAATGCTGTTAAAAAACATTGTTCTCGGTACAGAACTTTCTGTTATCCAACGAATTAGACCATTTGGAGTTTATGAGGCTTGTTGACTAGATTTAGGTAATAGGGGGCATGCCAAATGTAACGTCTTCATGAGCGTAATAAGTTGTTAATCTTCTTAAAGGTTGAAATGGTTGGTATATAGATTTTCTGCTGATTGTAATTGGTTAATCCCAGGTTAAACCATAAAGGTTTTGTATGTTGTCTTGGAGAAAATTTCTGAGTCGAGTTGTCTGATGAATGGTGACTAAGAACGAATGCTTTTGTGGATGATATTTGGCATTTTCATGTGTCATCTTTGGGAGTAACACATGACGTTATTGGAGGTAGGGAAGGCCCATTTTTCACTGCTAAAATGCTTTTGCAGCTTAGAATATTTATTGCTCCTGATCTTGCTTAGGAGATGAATTCATGGATTCCAATTAAAATTTAGGTTGACTTATAAAGTTACTTTGGCATAGAGTGGTTTAGGTTTCCAAAGGCATTACAACAAGTAAATAAGCTACTGCTGTCCTTCCATTTGTTATGAGGATATAACATATTTTTATTTGCAGATGAACGAAATACTTGGTTGGTCCTCGGCACAATTTGGTTGGAGAACGGCGGAATTTGTAGGTTATATACTTGTTTAAACCTTTAATCATATTTCTTGGACTCACTTTTGCCACTGGGATGAGCTATATGTAAAGATGTGGTTGGTGGAATGCTGATTGATAAATTTGGTTCATGTTAGAAGTTGAGAAATATGTATGCTTTTGATAGTATGTTGGCATTTGTCAAAGCTGTTTAGTTTACAGCTATATGACAAAGGTACTGTTAAACTTTGTTTAGTTTCGCTCAACCATAATCAGGTTGATTGGTGTCAGATTTTGTTTTTGAGCTTCCTTGGGGAAATTTGTCCTCTAAATTCGATATAGATCCATTGGTAAAGTTTAATAGGTTGGGAAAACTGTTCTACTATCCAGGATGCAATAACATATGTTCTTTGTTCTATTGTCATGGTTGTTTTTCGTAATTTCTTTTCCATTTTCACACCGTGATTTTTGTCATGGTGCTGAGGTCTCTTTAAGCACCAAACAGATGCAGCGTCCCTGGTACACATAAATTGCTGATTGCTGCCGTCAAGTGGGAAGAACTAGCTAGCAATTCTAGTGTAAAAGTCGAACAAGCTGACATTGTTTCTGTCAAATCCTCTATTAACTGTTGAGCCAACAATGTTCCACTTATGGCCTTTTAAATGTCCACTTATGGTCTTTTAACTTACTGTTACAGCTTGGACTTCACTTAAATAGCTTTTGTTAAATGCAGCTTTTCATTTAAATCAAAATGTTTTCTTTGGACGATCTAAGAGTTGGTTTAAATGTTGTCAGAGTTTGTTGCTGCTGATGCAGCATTTTGATTTCCTAGATGCTTCCTATGTGAAGCTTGTCATCCTCCTGGGGACACAGTTATCTTTGCTGCCATTTTATAAACTCAAGCTTTGAGAAAGTTGTGATTAATGAGATTGACTCTTTCTGGAGATTCAGATTTCTTTATCTGATTACTTCCACTGGGTTTATTTCAAATTCAACAGACTTTCTACATCAACTTCCAGTTTTGAATAGATACTTGAGCCCAAACCCAAGGAGTCATTTTGTCAATTACTTGGAAATGAAACGTTTCGTTGTTATGTCTAATTTATTTTCCCCAATGTCTCTTAAACCTCTATAATTATCGCCCTCTGTTAATTGAATTCCAAACCCTCATAGATTTATAACACAGAAAAACCTCTGAGAAATGTACTGGTATTTGCAACTTTGGAAAAAATTTAAAAAATAAAAAATAAACATTGATGAAATAAACAATGAAGTGTTTGATCATTGAACTTTGACATAGAAAACATGTCCAAGACATAAGAACGCAGAGAACTTACACCATTGAAGTTTGAGCATTTGGATTTGGTATCAGAAGCATCTCACCACAGTTGGTCTCTGACTGCCTGAATGAAACAATATTCAATCCAATCCACATGGGGATTGAGCTTGTATATTCTGAAATCAATATAATTTATAATCTTTTCACCAAAAAAAAAAAAATTATAATCCGACAGAAAGTTTACTTGCAAAAGTAATCTGACAGAAAGTTCACTTGCAAAAGTAGTGGGCTATCGCTTTGTTTACTTGCATATTGCTAGGAGTTGAAGCAACACCATATCAGAAACCTGGAACGAGAGGCAACACGACATGATTCTGCAAGCTTCTGCGTAGTGCTTGCTGCTCAAAATTTTGACCGGTGAGGCTCTAATTGGTCCATCTGTTGGTGGCCTTACTGATATTTGCTATAATACACAACCATCATGTGTATTATATTGATATATATGGCTGATTTATACAAGGTTTTTTAACATTTTTATACTAAAAAACAACCATATACCAATAATTCTATACAAATTTTCTAGCACACAGTAATGAAAATATATGACCACCTAGCTCACAACCTTAACCAGATTACTCACATGTATCTCCTGCCTCTGCCGATTGGCTGCCCTCTAGCCTTTCATGCAAGGCTTGAGCCCCCCATCATCGATGGTGGTAAACTATTAGATTCACATATTGCATCTAAATAAATCCGTAAATCCAGAAAAAAAAAAAAAAATCATATTCTTGCCATTTTGAGGGGACAATGAAAAAGCATCGCATATGACATACCTATTGTCACAAGCACAAATTAATTCCTTTTTTAATTCGTTTCTTCGACTTCCAGGCTAAGTACTTTGTACAAATGATCAATTATACAAAAAATTATTAAAAATTATTATTAATTATTTTTTGTTTTTTATATTTATGAAAAAACTCATTCGCTAATTTTATTGGATAATTTTAACAGATCAAAAAATTATTAAAAATTAATATTTTGTAACTGAATAATATTTTAAAATTACAGTTACAAATCAATTGATAATTCTCCAAAGCACAAGATTTAAGTATACTTAAAGAAAAACCGAAATGGTCTAAATTAAAGTTTCTCTATTTTATAAAAACCTAAAATTAATTATTGCTTGTAAGCTATAAATAGCATGTTGTTCAATTGGTGCTATAAGAAGAGGCTTATAGAAAATTCACTATTCTTTTTAATATAAAAATTTGGGGTTCATAAAAAGATAAAAATAATAAATAAATAAAATAGAGAAGAAAAAGAAGATTAGTTATATATATATATATATATATATATATTTTTAAGAATATACACACCTAGGAATTAAAAGATATAACAAGGAGAAATTTCGATTAACAACCCACTTCAATGGTTCATATTTCAATGCATTAACATCCCTTTTGTAGTTCATTTGGAGAAGGTTCAGTAATAATTTTCTTTATTTTCTTAAATAATGATTTGAGTTCAAAATTTTTCACTTTAATATTAAAAAAAAAAAACTTTTTTGGGTGAAGGATTTATTTTCTTTAAAATGTTAAAAAATTTACCATAATTCTACGTTTAATTTTTTTTTTTTTATTTAAGATTGAAAACATCAAAACCGCAATTGATCACGCATATTCGTAATAACGTTTTAGTATGTTTATTGAAAAATTACCCACTTGATGATTTTTAAAAAAATAATAATAAATAACTGATTTTAAAGAAATTATTTACAATAATTAACTGATTTTAAAGAAATTATTTTCTTTTTAGGAAGTGATTATATATATATATATGATTTCCAAACGGACCTTAATTTTTTTATATATGATTTTTCTTTTTTTCTTTTTTTACAAATTTTTCTGTTTTTAATAATTAATTTACGTGGAACATATAAAATTATAAATTTATAGTTAGTTAAACATACGCGTGGTATTCACGTTGTAATATGTTTATTTTTAAATATTAGTATTTATCATTAATAATGACAAATCATTATTAATATGACAAATTACTAATTAATAATATCTAATTAATTATATATTATTATTTTATTTTAAAATTTTAATTTTTAAAAACCCACTTCAATTATCAAATAACATTTGCGTTCTACTGATAATGCTTATCAATACAGACAAATAGGATTTTTTTATATATATATTTTTTTAACAAATTCATTTGTCTTTATTTTAACTTTTTATAATGCTAATTCATATTCATATGTCTTTCATCTGAAATATTGCCACGATTTTGTTCCACGTAGCCTGTAGCAGCTTACTTAAGCCATGCACATATAAACCCGCACACACCCACAGCTCCACATCCCAATTTCCCAAACCAAAGCCTCCTCCTCCACCTCCTCCTTTCTCACTCTCTTTTCGTCTGAATCAATTAAAAACCAAAACAACATGACCAGCTTCACCAACTTCTACGAGTCCTGGTTTGACCACCTTCAACACCTTCTACACCAACTCTCCTCTGCTCCAAGACCCCCTACTGAACCCCAACACCACCTCGACCTCCTCAACCTCGTCCATAAAGTCATGAACCACTATTCCGAATACTACACCGTCAAGTCCTTAGCCGCCGATGGTGATCCTCTCTCCGTATTTTCCGCTCCGTGGGCCACCACCCTCGAACGCTCGCTCCACTGGATCGCCGGTTGGCGTCCCACAACCGCTTTCCACCTCGTTTACTCCGAATCCTCAATCCTCTTCGAGTCCCGCATAGTCGACATCCTTCGCGGACTCCGCACTGGTGATCTCGGCGATCTCTCTCCTAATCAGTTTCGCCGTGTTAGTGAATTGCAATGCGAAACGGTTAGTGATTTTTACCACTAAGTCAAAACCTGTGAATATCTATATTTTTGGTTATTTGTTTGAGAATATATATATATATTTTTTTCTTTTTTTTAGGGGGTGTTGAAATGGTTTTATTATGTTGTGTGGAAAAGGTGAAGGAAGAGAATGCTATAACCGATGAGCTGTCGGAGTGGCAGGACAGTGCGAGCGAGCTGGTGAATGGGTTTACGGATCTCAACGAGAAGATCAGACGGCTGGCAGATATTCTGAGAAAAGCCGATGATCTACGGCTGAGGACGGTGAGGAGAGTGGTGGAGATGTTGACCGCACAGCAAGCCGTGGAGTTCTTGATTGCCGCCGCCGAGTTGCAGTTTGGGATCCGCGGTTGGGGACTCAATCACGACCGTCTACGTGGCAATGCCTGAAAAATCGACGGCGATCGAGAATATCTTAGCTATAGCGGTGATTTAGATTTTAGCATTTTGTGGTGGATTTTTTCGTTCTTTTTTTTTTTTTTTTTTTTTGGGTTATTGGTTCTGGGTGTGTTAGAATGATCGCCACCGTCGGACTGCTTTGTAAGGGTCTGATAGTGTCCTATTTTCGCTAATTTTTCGATTTTTTAGGTAGAACATGCTTGCACTTGTACGTTTTGTCGGTCGAATAGCCCTTTGATTTGACCTAATTAATGTGTTTTAAAGGGCTTTTGTGCTTCGCGTTGAGCTTGTTGAGTCTTACAATTATAAGGGGGATAATGTCTGGTACAACTCAATGCCAGCACCAAGCCGGCATGGTGGAATCAATCTTTTTAATTATTAAGCTCATTTTTACTTCTTCTCTGGTTTTCTCAGTTTGTTGCTCTTTGTTGGCTCTTCTTTCTTTTTTGAAAAAGATATTCATTCTCTTACAAGTAATTGTGTTTCTCTTTTTAAGAAAATTATTTACAAAAATAAAATTAAGGAAAATCTATTTGTAATTTCTAAATATAATGAGAATGCTAGCTATTTGTGTAAATTTACAATACTTGTTTCGTATATATTTATGTAGGCCGCATTTCGCCTTACCAACCCCAGCGAGAATCGAATCAATATTTTCAAGACGGGTTATTTTGAAATTGATTTCTCTAGTTTAATTGTATTCAAGCTGATATTTATTTTTTATTATTAATTCTAGTAAGCATGTTTATTTACATTCTTTCAATAATCTTTCTCATCATTGATGCTATTAAAATATTAGACTAGATTTATTTATCATGGGGAAAAAAAAAAAAAAAGGTAAAATGTCATTTTGACCGGTCCCAATCTAGTCAAGAAATAACTAGGCAAATTAAATCTTCTCGAGTAATTAGTTAAGCAAGCTTGAAAATAGCCAAATTAACCCTTGGAAACTGCCTATCTTCCTCAAGTTGAAAAACAGTACGTAAAACAAGAATACTCTAAATAAATAAATATTCCGAAGAAGAGGGCAATTATGTAATTTCAAGAGTATTGTACGTGTCTAGTTAACAGACCGATTTGGCCATGCATGGTGACACGTGGGAGATGGATGAGGTACGTGTCAAGCAAGACCAATATCAAAGCCTAGTCAAATATCAGTTAAGATTGCTGATAAACATAAGTGAGTTTGACCAATAGGGATACTTCCTGACTTGTACAATCTGTTATTCTTTCAGTAGTCAAGGCTCAAAAAAAATTTGCTTTTCCTCTCTATTTTTCGTTTTTTAATATAATGAAAGATTTTCATGTATAATATATAACTTATTTCTGGGTATGAAATGTACAACACATAACTCAGAGCATATATTTCCAGCCAAAAAAAAAAAAAAAAAAAAAAAAAAAAACTCAGAGCATATATATTTTTGTATTGGACTTAAAAAGAAAGTTTGATTTCATTACCATGGGAAGTGTGGTTGATTGTTGGTGTTTTGGAGTTTAGTATTACGAAACGATGCAAGCAGTCAAACTCATTTCTCTCTCCTCATTAGTAGATTTGAAAAAGTAAAATATGGTTTTCGAAAACAATTAATACATCATTAATTAGAGCAGAAAAGGTAAATTTTATATTAGGAATTCCGCCGTAGTCAACCTATATAATATTTTGTTTATGTATTATATTTAAAGATAATTCCATTAATGATAAATTAATTTCAGATTTTTCATTTGTCTAGGTTATGTTTATTGCATTTTGCTGTAAAGATCTTAACATGTTGACAATGTAATGGTTGGTTCTTTTCTATTTAATAAATATTCAATTTGTTAAAAAAAACGTTTTGGTATCATGTGTAATCAACAATTTTAAAATTGTTGGAATCATTGTTGCATTGTTGAGTGAGAATTGTCTTTGTATTGTAGTTTCTGTCAACATAGAAATAAATAAACATATATATATATATGTGTGTATAATTAACAGTGTAAATTTTTAGGATTAATGGTAATAATATAGCCATAATGATGATCAGCAGCAAAAAGAGACGATGATCCTTTCTGTAAAACCCGAGACACAGAGAAACAGAAAGCCAAAAAGAATCAGAAGAGAAAAAAGCAAGATAACCATAACCGAAGGCGCATTCCTAAATAAATCCTAATTCCTAACGGAAGCTTCCCTGCTAGGCCCGAAGAACGATGCAGAGTATGAGACCTATAGATCTCAGAAAGTGCATTCACCTGTACGTTTCTTTGAATTTATAAAACCTTTCAACTTAGATAATAATATTGGTGACATGGAAATACTCTAGCCTTCCACATTATTATCAATTACAGAATGGTGTATTTTGGTGAGATTTATATCTTTATACAATCAATATCCACCCTAATTATATTACCTCAAACCTAATTATATTACATTAATGATTTTTTTATTGGATTTGTTTAAATTTGTTTAGTTGGACTAAACTTATCTTTAAAAATTAGGTATAAATTGTTGATTTTAACACATACTAAATTTGTTTAGTATGATGTATCAAATCTATTGCAGGAAAAAAAAAAACAAAATGTACAATATATCAAGTCAGCCATATATAAAAGACAGGTTGCATGCATAAGTGTATATCATCTATGAAACCGACCAAGGGTCCACAATAGAGTTTGCCACTTTTGTAAAGATCCTCAATCCATTCCATATATATATATATATATATATATGCGAGCCCAACACCTTATCCGCTTATATGTGTATATATATAGAGACCGGCTACAATAAGGACCGGCCGTATACTATATATCAGGGCCAAAAATATGCTAAAATTGAGAGTTTTTGGATTTGCTCATTTGTCATGAACGGACTAGATTAAAGCCTCTTCACGTGTGAATTTTTGCCCAAAGCTTCCCTTCCATTCGCTGGTTTCTCTTCCCTTCTCCTCTTCTCTTGCCCTCTTCTCTTGCCCACACTTCCCTTCCCTTCCAGCCGTTAGATGGTAAAAAAAACATAAAAATTGGAAACTCCTTAATTTTCTTCTTCTGCAACTAATTAATTTATAACAATCTTTCCATCTCCTTTCCTCTTCACCTTCAACCTAAAATCTTAAAACCAAATTTATATCCAAACACAAGCCATAAAATAAAATCAGTATCTAAATGGAAGTTCTAGTCCAATTCTTCTTCTTTTTATTTTTATTTTATTTTTTATTTTTTATTTTTTATAAACTAATATGAGTATCTATATATATTTTGCTTTCTTTGGATGGGTAAGAGAATAGAGTGCGAGAGAGAGAGAGAGGAGATCTAGGCAGATTTCTTTGGATGGGTAAGAGAATAGAGTGCGAGAGGTAAAAAGAGAGAGAGAGAGAGAGAAAGAGAGGAGATCTAGGCAGATTTGAACTTGTGGGTATGTGGAAAGAAGAAGAAAAGTCACGGTTATGTGAGAAGAAAGAAGAAGAAAGAAAAAAAGGAGAAGACAAATCCACACGTGAGGAAGCTTTAATCTGATCCGTTCATGACAAATGAGAAAATCCAAGGCTTTCAATTTCAGTATGTTTTTTGTCCTGATATATTGCATAAGGTTGGTCCTTATTGTAGCCGGTCTATATATATATATATATATATGCGAGCCCAACACCTTACCCGCTTGCTGGTTATAGGAGTAGTCCAAATACTAGGAATGCTTTGTTGTTTATTTATTTATTTTATCACATACACTTACAATCCTTAGAGATAGCCCAAACAATATTAAATTAAATATAATGGGTAACCGTTGGATTAAAATGAAATAGCCATAGAAAATGAAAGAAAACTTTTTCACAACAATTTTTTTTTTTTTCCTTTTAATCCAATAGCCGTAGAAAATGAAAGAAAACTTTTTCACAACATTTTTTTTTTCCTTGTATGGAGAATCCAAACAAACTTTTATTGGTGAGATTTCAACCAACAGGTACAAACTTAAAAGCATACATTATACTACATTAAAGCCCCTCATCATGAATCTAAATTGTGACAAACAACATCATGAGTTGGAGAGACCATAATAGGAAAGTTATTACAATGATAAATAAAAAATAAATTAAAAAACAAAAACACACACACACACACACACACACACACACACGAAAATGTAACCAACCCACTAACCATATACTAATGGTTGTACTCATTATTCTCTTCGTGAAAGTTTGGTGCTTTAATGTAACCCACATGTGTAGAATTAGTTACTTTTGTCAATGTCTTTAACTCATTAGCCATCAAACACCTTGAACTCTGCTCATTATAGAAGTAGCCCAAACACTTTTTCTCACAATCATTCTCCTTCACAGCATTCCCTCTAGTGTACCTGCTCAAGAAATGATCCAACTCCTACTTTATGGTAATGGAAGTCACCATCTTTACAAGAGCTCACCCTTCTCAGCCTCACAATTTTTGCTCCAACCATTGGAACCATTTGGCAAGGGGCATGCCACACATTGGTTGTCCTCGCGTACACCAAAATTCCCACATCTCTCAGGCAATTTTCACTCACTTTCCCAATTCGATCCCCTGTCAAAGAGAGTGAACGTGACCTCCCATCCTCCCCAAAAGACCTTATCATCGTAAGTGTAGATTTTAACATTCCCATCTATTCCAAGCCTAAGAAATGAAGCTGTGGAATTGTATTTTGGCCTCGCAAGCATTACATTTCCACCTGTTGAAGAGTGGACAGCTTGGTACTCCAATATCAGCTCAAAAGCAAAAGCGTCGCCGTCTTCGGGGGAACTTTGGAATTTCACATAGTCCAAGGAACCTCTTTGAGTAAACCATGGAGATGAAACAAAGTATGGAAGTGGGTTTGCGGAGTTGTTGCTCTTGTAGTACAATGAAAAACCCTTTTTGTTCCATTACCAAACTATAAGGACCGTCCAAGTTCTCCTTCTCGGAGAGACGGCTCAAAAGCTTGTTCACACCCCCTGCCTTCAGAGACTGACCCACCAACAAAGTGTCCGTAGGTTGTTAGAAACTTTGCCAAACAAAGTTACCCTTTGAGTCATGAAGGACGATATTGCCATTTGGAAGCAATTTGAAGCCCACCACACCGTTGTTGCCTGTATTGGTTTGCCAAGCGACATTGCCATCCGTTCCAAATGTGAGGGTGGCGCTTTCTTTTACGGGGTTTCCAAGGTTGGCTTCCCAAACCCACCTGTAAATCGGCTCGGTGCGTTGGATTGCCATGCGGAGGGCTAGGAAGTAGGCATTTAGGTTGGTGTTGTAGAAACAGAATTGGAAAGGAGAGGTAAACACATCGAGAACTCGGTAGTTTCCATCGTATTCCACAATGTATACCCAAAGTCTCCTTCATTGACAAACTTGAAGGTGGCATTGGATGGAACCTGAGCGTGAGAATGGGAAAGAAAGAGTGAAAGAAGGAATAGGGAAAACAATGGCATGGTCATGATCAAGGAAGAAGAAGACATGTTTGTGTGTTTTGGGTCGTGTTTTAGAGCCTCCACAGGGGCTTTTCTAACTATGGTGATGGTAGGCATTTTTAAGTCTTGCAAGTCAATTGCTTTGTTATTATTTATGTTGATTTTAGATCTGGATCATCATTCAGATATTTTCCAATTGAAAATCCGTATATAAACACATGCACACATATATAATATAAATATTTCTTTTAGGCATTACTTTATCTGGAAAAATAAATAAATACAATTGTAATGTGATATGTTTAATTCGTCCACCGGCATGTATTATATTTATAGTCCACCACTCTGGCTCTGATTTGAAGAACTTCACTGCTGTGACAAGGATTTGAAAAGGAAGTATTCCATTTGTGCTTAAAGCTTTAATCCATTCCATTATAACAATATGTATATACATATCCAACTAGGTTAAAGCTTGAAAGTGGGTGACGAAATTTTTTTATGAAACATTTTAATATTATTACTTTGACTAAAGGAGGAAATTATGTCGGGACAAGACAAGTATAGCAGCCTTCATTATTCCCCTGCCTTGTTCCCCAAAAAAATAAATAAATAAATAAATAAAATAAAATAAAATAAGAAAGTATAGCAGCCTTCATGTGCCATATACGTAGTGGATAAAATTAATAGATTGAGCATAATTTGATTATTTTTGGTGGGCAATATTATTTTTTTTTTCCTGAAAAAGGAAAAAGAACAGAATATTCGTATAATATATAACTGATCTGAATTAATTATTTATATATATTAAATTGTCATTATGGTCGTTGGGCTTTAGTTTAAAATTAAGATGTGCATCTAGCTCTACAAGTTAACAGAATTGGACAACTCAAATTCGCTAGCCATTTTACTTGTGTATAATGTATTTATATACAAATAAAATTAATAATACGTAGACGCGCGACATGGGGTCAATAATTATTTGTAGTTTATTACTTTATAAATTAATGTGTGATTCCATAATTGTAATTGTTTTTTGGAAGCAAAATCTACGATATGAGACTATATTTGCAAGATCAGGAAACTATTCATTTTTGAATTCTATATATAAATATATATTTATATAAATATTTTTTAATTTTCGTAACGAGGAGGACCCAGGGACCCTAAACAAAAATGGAATATTTGTATGTTAATTGCATACAGTTACAGACGCTTGAAAAAACTTTTTTATACCACATGAACATAGCAAGGTGGTATCTTTTTTAATTTAGTAATTAAAATGTGGGACAAGTTTATCTTTCTATATAGAATTCTATATCAAATAAACTATATGGCAAATATTAAACAAAGCATGACACCATTTGACAATAACAAACTAGCTTTGTCAAAAATTCATTCGCTTTTCCAGCCTTATCCTAAAGTCTAATAAATTGGCGTTATTTTTAATATTTTTAACCGAAAAAAAAAAAAGAAAGGTAAGATTTCACTATAAAAGCTTCAAGTTGACATGTCTTTTTATTATTTTATTTTATTTATTTTATTGTTTTTTTTTTTTTGGTGAATAAGGTTGACATGTCATGTGAGCTTCTTTTTATATTTTTCATGAGATGGAAATTGCATTGAGCCCATCACTGTTGGAAATACAAGAAAGTAATGGGAAGAACAAAGCCTTGTGGACGATACTCTTGTATGGTTGAGTTGGCTCTGTTTTTTCTATTTATGGGAAAAAAAAAAATAAAACTTATTTTGATGGGTCCCATTTGATCCTTAAAAATATAAAATGTGATGAAATTATTATTGAAACATACGTTTGATATGAGATCTTTCTTGAGCGTCCAAACCATCTAATACTAATCAGGCATACAAAATATGGTTGTTTTGCTATTTAGTATTTTTACTAAAATGTATATTTTTAAGAGTTAAAAAAAAAAATTTAAAAAAGAAGAAGAAGGTTTCTTGGGGCCTTTTAGTATATAGTTAAGCCCAAAACTTGAGCTTCTTTTAAAAGGCTATAATGAAGTTATCATCCGGCAAGTTCATATTACATTGGGAAAAAAAAAAAAAATAATCTCTACGAATTTTGCTTGCAATAGTCTCATCAACTATATAATATAGAAGTAAATTTACCAATATATATAATAATACAAGTATAAAATGTCTACTCCAACAAATTAAAAACGATTTATTGCAATATAAAAGAGCTTCATTGTATACATTAATAAGTTTAAAGACAAATATGTAGCAAATAAATAAACTTTCTTATTAATAATTTTTGTTCTCCATATGGAGAACCAAAGTAAGATATTTATTAGTGCCAATTCAAAAAACAAAAACAAACTCCAAGCAAAAATAAAATAAAATTACTGAAAGAACATATAAGATTAAATTAAAACCTTCACGGAATAATACCAAATACAACAACTGAAGTGGGTCGTCCGATAATATTAGTGGTTGGGTGCCTTAATGTAGCCCACATGTGTGGAATTCTCTACCTTCGTGAGGGTTTTCAACTCATAAGCAATCCAACACCTCGAACTCTGCTGGTTGTAGAAGTAGCCCAAACACTTGCAATCCTTAGAACACTTGCTCTCACAGACACTTTCCTTGACAGAATCACCTTTAGTGAACTTGCTCAAGAAATGATCAACACCCACTACTTTATAGTAATGGAAATCACTTGGTCTGCAAGAGGTCACTTTCTCAGCCTGACAACTTTTGCTCCACCCAATCAACCCATTTGCCGAAGGGCATGCCACACACTGGTTGTCCTCGCACACACCCAAATTCCCACATCGCTCCGGCAATTGGCACTCGCTCACATCCCAAAACGATTCCCTATCGAACAGAGTGAAAGTGACCTGCCATCCACCCCAGCTCACTTTGTCATAGTAAGTGTAGATCTTAACATTCCCATCAATTCCAAGTCGAAGAAATGAGGATGTGGCATTGTATTTGGGCCTGGACAAGATTGAAGTTCCTCCACTTGAGCCATCTTTTGATTGGTACGCAAATCTCAGCTCGTAAGCATAAGCTTCATCTGTTTCTGGTTCGCTTTGGAATTGGACAGATTCTAGAGAGCCCTTTTGGATGCTCAATCTATCTGATGAAAAAAAGTAGAGAAGTGGTCTAGCTGAGTTGTTGCTTTTGTAATAAAATGACAATCCTTTAGGCTCCATTACCAAGCTGTATGGTCCATCTGCGTTTTGCTGCTCTGAGAGCCTGCTTACAAGCTTAGTCACGCCCCCAACTTTCAGAGACTGACCCACCAACAAAGTGTCGGTAGGGTGATCGAAACTTTGCCATACAAAGTTACCCTTTGAGTCATGAAGGACGATATTACCATTTGGCAGCAATTTGAAGCCCACCACACCTTTGTTGGCTGTGTTGGTTTGCCAAGCGACTTTGCCATCGGCCTCTGCCAACACAAGGTTGCCATCGGTTCCGAATGTGAGGGTGGCGTTTTCTTTTACTGGGTTTCCACGGTTGGCTTCCCAAACCCACCGGTAAATCGGCTCGGTGCGTTGGATAGCCATGCGAAGGGCGAGGTAGTAGGCATTTGGGGTGGTGTTGTAGAAACAGAGTTGGAAAGGTGAGGCAAACACATCGAGAACTCTGTAATTTGCATCGTATTCATTAACATATGGACCAAATTCTCCTTCATTTACAAACTTGAAGGTGGCATTAGATGGAACTTGAGCATGAGCTTGGGAAAGAAAGAGTGAGAGAATGAAGAGGGAAAACAATGACATGGTGGTGGTGATCAAGGAAGGAGAAGACATTTTTTTTTTTTTTTTTTTTTCAAATGTGTGAAAGTTTTGTGTTTTTCAGAGGCTGGGAAGGGATGTATTTATAGTGGCTAAAAGGTAAGAAGCTGCTTCTTTAGTCATCGATGTAAATTTGGTTTATTATATTTTTATATTTGATTTTAGATCTGGATCATCTGTAAAGAAGATTCTTTTGATTTTAAACTATCTATGCTATATACATTTTTTTTTCTTTTTTTGGGGGGTCAATAACACTGTATAATATAATACATATATATACACACATATATTTCTGTCATCCATTGAGTAGTCGCCAACTTTGATCAGTCGTACACTCTTAAAAGAACTTATAAAATAATATTTTAATTCCTCTAACTCATCTACATTGAAAAAAACTGTAGTGCTTCTTGGACAACTAGAACGGAGCTCAGCTACATGCATTCATCTCTTTGGTCTGAAAGTCATGTGGTCAAAAAGCATTAAAGGAGGTGGTCCAATTTGCCTAATTTTTTTATGTTAATCCATTTTGGATAACGATTTTTTTTTTTGGGTGAATTAAAAAAAAAAAGTTTCCTATATCAAGAAGGGTACTTTGACTAATCAATCTTAATTATATGATTGTCCTTTTTATCAAAAAAAAAAAATCTTAATTATATGATTGTGATGTATCAGAATTATTTGTTTAATATATGGTGTGGAATGATATTGACATAGACTGCTGCGTAAAAGCAACATGTTTATGCAAAAACTCGTTAATTTTTTTCTTTTATATAAAAGATAAAGGTGATAAAGTTTATATTTGGAGTTATAATAAAACAAAGTGACTTAAACTAAGGACATTGTCCATATTTCATCAATGAAATGTTTTTTTCCAATTTGAGTAGTACCAGATGGATATAAAATATATACCCCAATTTACAAGCCTTTATTGTAATGTTTTTGATATAATAATATAAAAATACCCCTAGACAAGGAAATTGAAGTAGATGGTTTGTTTGTCTTTGGTCAATAACTTCTTCTTTTTTCTTTTTCTTCTTCTTCTTCTTTTTTTTTTTTTTTTTTTTTTTTGGTTATTTTGCCCGGCATTATTGATGAATATTAGGAGCAAAGTATGATCAAAATCTGGGGGTAACGTTGTGCAGATTTGACTGATAGTAGACGTAGAGGTTTCAGGAATTCAGCAGCCGGAAGGAAATGCAAAGAGGCAAGTAGATGATGAACATGATCCCTTTAAGTTTTTGACTGGGTAGGAGCTCTGTCTTGTCTGCGTTTAATTTTGCTGTCTAGCTGTATCTTTGAATTTCTCTCGAAGCTTTTCTGGATAATCTTCACTTTTTTTTTTTTAATAATTTTTTGGGCCAATCATAATATACAATTTACAAGGGTTAATTGTTAGATTTATGTTCCAGAAGCAATCTAAACCGTTGATCAAGAGTCATAATTAATAATAGATCGTAGGATTCCAAACTAACTCATTAAATGACAGAGCCCATTTAACTGATTATTAAGATACAAAAAAGAGCTCATTAATTGGGCCCAAAGTGTTGTAAAACCCTACGAGGATTAGGGTTAGCAATGTATAAATACACTGTTTACTAGACTCCAAAAAAATATATTTTTACGTATTATTTTTTAGAGATTGAGAATCTCAGTAAAGAATCGAACACTGTGAGAGAAAAACATAAATTGTGAGTTTGAGAGTGTTTTTCAAATTAACCTTCTTGTTTCTTTTGCGATCAGATGCCACCCACATACAAATCTGTCACTTGAGAATAGTTTGGAAGATCCTGGTATAAAGGTTAGTAAAATAATATATAGTGACATTATTTATTACATATTTTATTCAGTCTTGTTCAGACTTCCACTGTGTATATGATATCAACATTAATATATATATATATATATATATATATATACACACACACATATATATGAATATATCGTGCAATTCCTTTTTCTTCTTTAATTCTTTAAAAAAATACAAGTAAAGCTAGTGATTGCATTTCCTTTGAATTTGTAGCTTTTTAGGCGAGGATTACAAGTACAAAGTACAAAAAATGACAAACTGATGAAACTTCTGAGACCAAAACCTGTCTTCATTGCCAAACAAAGTTACCTTTGGTGTGTGTTTGTTTCACCGAACTGGACAAGTCAGGACAGGACTGTGTCCCAATCCAGTGTTTGGTAACAACATTCACTGTAGGGAACAACTTGATCTATACAGTAAATGACTCCCACTTCAGCAGGACTAAACTACCCCGCCTCTATCCTTGGGTCAGTTTTGTCCCAAACTCACTGTTCCATTCTCGTCTCTCTCGTTGGTGTCTCTCACCGAAGCAGGTCCACCGTGTGTCTCCCGTGATAGATTGTGTCTTTCCCGGTGAACCATCCTCTCTCTCTCTCTCTCTCTCTCTCTCTCTCTCTCTTTCTCTCAGATTCGCACTCTAGCTGATCTTGACTAGTTTTCCAAATCTTCGCACTTAGTCAAATTTGCACCCATGCAGTAAACTGCTAACCCACCCCGATATCTCTCGATCGGCACTCTCTCTTGGCTTGCTTCTCTCTCACAGGATCTTCTCTCTCTGCTTTTTTAGGTTTGTTCTTTCCTCTTTCTAACTCTCTCTCTCTCTCCCTCTAGATTGAAACCTCTAATGATGGTCTCTGTTCTTATGTTTTTTTTTTTTTTTTTTTGGACTTCAATGTTGTGGTTTTGTGTTAATGCATTAAATTTCTGTTTCGTTTTGTATTTTGAGGTTCTAAAATGGTTGTTTTGGATCTTTGATTTAGTTGATATATGTTGATGTGTTGAAGAAGCCTGTTTGATTTGTGTGTTCCGTTTTGTTTTTTTCTTTTAAAGCTGATTTTTGAGGTGTTGATATAGTAGTGTCTAATACATATATGTGGTGGATGACTGGCTTGAAGATGAAGATCTTGTCAGTACATACACACTTTGCTTGTATTGACCATTTACATTCAGTTTTCTGTATTGTGAATGTCTCTAACTGTTCAAGTTTTGCAGACTTGGGTCTCTTGATGATGAAGTGAAAGATATCATGGAGCTGACAACTGAGGATGCTTGTCGCATGGAGATGAAGAGTATGTTGAGATGGGTTCGCTTGAATATGGACCCCAAGAAGACAAGAGTCTTCTTCACTAGCATGTCACCTTCACATGGAAAGTGAGTAAAATTTTCCAAATTTGCATAGTTCATGATCTTCCTTCCTCCTCTGAATATGCATCGATTTAGAGACTAAGTTCAAACTTATATTTCACCACAGGTGCATAGACTGGGGAGGTGTAGAAGGTGGAAACTACTATAATGAGACAACCATAATTGAAGACCCGGCATATTGGGGTTCAGATTGCAGGAAAAATGTAATGAAGGTGATTGGTGAAGTGTTCGGCAAAAAATTGTTCCCATCACATTTCAAAACATCACCCAACTCTTAAGTTACCGTAAAGATGCACACACATCAATCTACAAGAAGCAGTGATGCCCATTGACTCCTGAGCAATTAGCCAACCCTGTAAGTTATGCAGATTGTGTGCATTGGTGCTTACCTGGGCTTCAAGATACTTGGAATGAGCTTCTGTTTGCCAAACTCTTTTACCCTTAAGTAAGATGATCATATCGAAAATGGTCCTCTGTTTCTTTTTTTTCCTCAGATTTCCATGTTTTGGTGATGGCATCTTGCAGAAAAGGGAGCTGATTTGTTTTCATTTTATGGTTCAATATTCAACGTATCCGTGTTAATACTTTTTGGGATTCTTTCTCTTAATTAATTCTAAGTCCATTATTTCTGTTTTCTTATATATTATATTTCCGCAACAATGCTATCCAAAGAGGAATAAACATATGGACATACAAGAATCCTATTTTGTAAATGTAGAACTAAAATAACAATAGAGAGAGAGAGAGAGAGAGAGATAATGCAACTTCTATTGTAAAAGTATTGCTCAAAATTTGAAAGAAATCCATCAATATAAAAAGCTAAGTAATTCTTAGAAAAGGTTGTCATTTTGGAGGTGCACATAAACAAGCTTAAACACGTTTAGAAGTGTGGGAAACATGCATAAAATCAAAAGCAGAGCTGTATGAGCCAATGATTGAATTAGTTGGTTATAAAAAAGAAGGTATAGAAGAAACCGAAGAAACTAAAAAGAGGTGATGAAGTTGAGGGAGATGGGAGATTATGGTGATTGATGTTTTACACAAACGATTCAGTAAAATCCTATGTTATAATTCTAGTTATAAATACCATTAAATTATTTTTATTTTTAGTTCATTGTTATTTATGAAATATTATGTTATAATTTAATTTTAATTTATTTTTAAAATTATATATTAATATAATTTGTGGGTTTAGAAAAATATTAAAATTTTGTATATAATTTTACAACTTTAATTAAATATAATATTTTTTTATTGTAATTATAAATAGAATTTTATAATTTTTCATCAAAAAAATTAAAAAAATTATAAAATAGTCCAATTTTTCACCAAACATGAAACAACTTGTCCATCATTTAGTCCGAAATTATACCAAATATAGGACTGCATTATTTTATCCTGTCCAATCCTATTCTGTCCAATCCAAACCTGTCCTGGATACCAAATGCATCCTTGAGTCATGAAGGACGATATTGCCATTTGGAAGCACTTTGAAGCCCACCACACCTTTGTTGGCTGTATTGGTTTGCCAAGCGACTTTGCCATCGGCCTCTGCCAACAAAAGGTTGCCATCAATTCTGAATATGTGAGGATTGGCGTTTTCTTTGACGGGGTTTCCACGGTTGGCTTCCCAAACCCACCTGTAAATCGACTCGGTAAGTTGGATTGCCATGCGGAGGGCTAGGAAGTGGCATTTGGGGTGGCGTTGTAGAAACAGAGTTGGATAGGAGAGGTAAACACATCGAGAGAACTCGGTGGTTTCCATCGTATTCCAGAATGTAAAACCCAAATTCTCCTTCATTGACAAACTTGAAGGTGGCATTGGGTGGAACCTGAGCTTGAGAATGGGAAAGAAAGAGAGAAAGAAGGAATAGGGAAAACAAGGGCATGGTCATGATCAAGGAAGGAGAAGACATGTTTGTGTGTTTTTCGGTTGTGTTTTAGAGCTTCCACCGGGGCTGTATCTATGGTGATGGTAGGCATTTTTGAGTCTTCCAAGTCAATTGCTTTGAAATTATTTATGTTGATTTTATATCTGGATCATCATTCAAATATTCCTTTCCAATTGAAAATCCCTATATAAACTCTTGAACACATACATAATATAAATATATATTTTAGGCCGCATCACTTTATCTGGAAAAAATAAATAGAATTGTAATGTGATATGTTTAATTCGTCCCACGGCATATATTATATTTATGGTCCACCACTCTGGCTCTGATTTGAAGAACTTCACTGCTGTGACAATGATTTAAAAAGGAAGTATTCCATTTGTGCTTAAAGCTTTAATCCATTCCATTATAACAATATGTATATACATATACAACTACGTTAAAGCTTGAAAGTGGATGACGAAATTTTTTTATGAAACATTTTAATATTATTACGTTGACTAAAAGAGGAAATTATGTAGGGACAAGACAAGCATAGCAGCCTTCATTATTCCCCGGCCTTGATCCCCAAAAAAAAAAAAAAGAAAAAGAAAAAGAACAGAATTTGATTATTTTTGGTGGGCAATATTAACAGAATATTGGTATAATATATAACTTATCTGAATTAATTATTTATATCAATTAAACTATCATTGTGGTCGTCCGGCTTTCGTTTAAATTTAAGGTGTGCATCTAGCAAGACAAGTTGACAGAATTGGACAACTCAATTCGCTAGCCATTTTAGCTGTGTATAATGTATTTATAGACAAATAAAATTAATAATATACATAGATGCGGGATATGGGGTCAATAATTATTTGTAGTTTATTACTTTATAAATCAATGTGTGATTCCATAATTGTAATTGTTTTTTGGAAGCAAAATCTATGATATGAGGCTATATTTGCAAGATCAGGAAACAATTCATTTTTTAATTCCTTTTCTTCTTCTTTTTTTTTTTTTTAATTTTCGTAACGAGGAGGACCCAAGGACCCTAAACAAAAATGGAAGATTTGTATTTTTAATTTCATACAGTTACAGACGCTTGAAAAACTTTTTTATACTACATGTACATAGCAAGGTAGTATCTTTTTTTAATTTAGTAACTAAAATGTGGGACAAGTTTATCTTTCTATATAGAATTCTAATATCAAATAAACTATATGTCAAATAATACACAGAGCATAACAGCATGTAACAATATAGCTGTAAAAGAATAACAAACTACCTTTGTCAAAAATTCATTCACTTATCCAGCCTTATCCTAAAGTCTAATAAATTGGTGTTATTTTTAATAGTTTTAACCAAAAAAAAAAAAAAGGTAAGAGTTAATAATAAAAGCTTCATTTTATTTTTATTTTTTTTGAATATTATAAAAGCTTGAAGTTGACATGTCTTTTTATTATTATTATTATTATTTTTTGGTGAATAAGGTTGACATGTCATATGAGTTTCTTTTTATATTTTTCATGAGATGGAAATCGCATTGAGCCCATCACTGTTGGAAATACAATATATTAATGGGAAGAACAAAGCCTTGTGGACAGGACAATACTCTTGTATGGTTGAGTTGGCTTTGTTTTTTTCTATTTATGGGTAAAAAAAAAAAAAAAAAATATAGAATGTGACGAAACTATTAGTGAAACAAAGTAAGTATTTATTATTGCCAATTCAACAAACAAAAACAAACTCCAAATAAAAATAAAATGAAATAAAATTACTGAAAGAAACAAACAAAAACAAACTCCAAATAAAAATAAAATGAAATAAAATTACTGAAAGAACATCATATAAGATTTAAATTAAAACCTTCATGGAATAATACCAAATACAATAACTGAAGTGGGTCGTCCAATAATATTAGTGGTTGGGTGCCTTAATGTAGCCCACATGGGTGGAATTCTCTACCTTTGTGAGGGTTTTCAACTCATAAGCAATCCAACACCTCGAACTCTGCTGGTTGTAGAAGTAGCCCAAACACTTGCAATCCTTAGAGCACTTGCTCTCACATACACTTTCCTTGACAGAATCACCTTTTGTGAACTTGCTCAAGAAATGATCAACACCCACTACTTTATAGTAATGGAAATCACTTGCCCTGCAAGAAGTCACTTTCTCAGCCTGACAACTTTTGCTCCACCCAATCAACCCATTTGCCGAAGGGCATGCCACACACTGGTTGTCCTCGCACACACCCAAATTCCCACATCGCTCCGGCAATTGGCACTCGCTCACATCCCAAAACGATTCCCTATCGAACAGAGTGAAAGTGACCTCCCATCCACCCCAGCTCACTTTGTCATAGTAAGTGTAGATCTTAACATTCCCATCAATTCCAAGTCGAAGAAATGAGGATGTGGCATTGTATTTGGGCCTGGACAAGATTGAAGTTCCTCCACTTGAGCCATCTTTTGATTGGTACGCAAATCTCAGCTCGTAAGCATAAGCTTCATCTGTTTCTGGTTCGCTTTGGAATTGGACAGATTCCAGAGAGCCCTTTTGGATGCTCAATCTATCTGATGAAAAAAAGTAGAGAAGTGGTCTAGCTGAGTTGTTGCTTTTGTAATAAAATGCCAATCCTTTAGGCTCCATTACCAAGCTGTATGGTCCATCTGCGTTTTGCTGCTCTGAGAGCCTGCTTACAAGCTTAGTCACACCCCCAACTTTCAGAGACTGACCCACCAACAAAGTGTCGGTAGGGTGATCGAAACTCTGCCAAACAAAGTTTCCCTTTGAGTCACGAAGGACGATATTACCATTTGGCAGCAATTTGAAGCCCACCACACCTTTGTTGGCTGTGTTGGTTTGCCAAGCGACTTTGCCATCGGCCTCAGCCAACACAAGGTTGCCATCGGTTCCGAATGTGAGGGTGGCGTTTTCTTTTACTGGGTTTCCACGGTTAGCTTCCCAAACCCACCGGTAAATCGGCTCGGTGCGTTGGATAGCCATGCGAAGGGCGAGGTAGTAGGCATTTGGGGTGGTGTTGTAGAAACAGAGTTGGAAAGGTGAGGCAAACACACTGAGAACTCTGTAATTTGCATCGTATTCATTAACATATGGACCAAATTCTCCTTCATTTACAAACTTGAAGGTGGCATTAGATGGAACTTGAGCATAAGCTTGGGAAAGAAAAAGTGAGAGAATGAAGAGGGAAAACAATGACATGGTGGTGGTGGTGGTGATCAAGGAAGGAGAAGACATTTTTTTTTTTTTTTTTTAAATGTGTGAAAGTTTTGTGTTTTTAAGAGGCTGGGAAGGGACGTATTTATAGCGGCTAAAAGATAAGAAACAACTTCTTTAGTCATCGATGTAAATTTGGTTTATTATATTTTTATATTTGATTTTAGATCTGGATCATCTGTAAAGAAGATTCTTTTGATTTTAAACCATATGCTATATTTTTATTCAATAACACTATATACTATATTATATATTTATATTTCTGTCATCAATTGAGTAGTCGCCAACTTTGATCAGTCGTGCACTCTTAAAAGAACTTATAAAATAATATTAGTTCTTCTACCTTATCTACATTGAAAAAAATTTGCAGTGCTCCTGGGACCCCTAGAAAGGAGCTCAGCTACATGCATTCATCTCTTTGGTTTGAAAGTCATGTGGTCAAAAAGCATTAAAGGAGCTGGTTCGATTTGCCTAATTATTTTATGTTAATCCATTTTGGATAACGATTTTGTTTTGTTTTGTTTTTTTTTTTTTTTTGGTGGATTGAAAAAAAAAAGGTTTCCTATATCAAGAAGGGTACTTCGATGATTCAATCTTAATTACATTATATGATTGTCGTGTAGCAATTTATTGTTTAATATATGGTGGGGAATAATATTGACAAAGACTGCTGTGTAAAAGCTACGTGTTTATGCAAAAACTCGTTATTTTTTTCCTTTTAAGATAAAGGCAATAAAGTTTATATTTGGAGTTATAATAAAACAAAGGGACTTAAACTAAGAACATCCATATTTCATTAATGAAATGTTGTTTTCCAATTTAAATAGTATCAAGTGGTTATAAAATACCCCAATTTGCACGCCTTTATTGTAACGTTTTAGATGTAATAATATAAAAATACCCCTAGATAAGGAAATAAACTAGATGGTTTATTTGTCTTTGGTCAATAACTTATATTACTTTTTGGTTATTTTGCCGGGTATTATTGATGAATATTGGGAGCAAAATATCATCAAAATCTGGGGGTATGGTTGTGCATAGTTGACTGGTAGTACACGTAGAGGTTTCAGGAATTCAGCAGCCGGAAGGAAATGCAAAGACTCAAATAGATGATGAACATGATCCCTTTAAGCTTTTGACTGGGTGGGAGGTCTGTCTTGTCTGCGTTTAATTGTGCTGTCTAGCTGTATCTTTGAATATCTCTCGAAGGATTTCTTTTCTGGATAACCTTCACTTTTTTTTCTTTTTTTATTTTTTTTTTTAGGAAAAGACAAGTAAAGCCAATGATTGCATTTTCTTTGAATTTGTAATTTTTAATGCCTAAGATTACAAGTACAAAGTTAAAAAATAATGACAAACTGACGAAACTTCCGAGACCAAAACCTGCCTTCATTGTATGAGCCTCTGATGATTTCCGAATTTTAGCTACCAGAGAAAATTAGCTAAAATTTCACTAACTAAACCAAGCAAAATTGCAAAATCGACTTTGATCGATAGTGTTAAGTGGTATATACTTTAACTCAGTTTTGGAACTTTAATATTTGATTCGAACTGTTAAACAAATCCATATAAATCAAAAGGTTTGTTAATTAATACTAGTCATGAAAGTGTCATACACCCTTGTGACAGATAACCTTGGTTTACATGTTATGAAATGTATGTGTATATATAGAGCAGATACTTGTTTTTGAGATTATAACTATCTCTTTTGTCAAGGGTAAAAAGGAGAATGAGTTATAATGCTTCTTTAGTGACAGTAATCTTCTTTTTTTAGCTGTATTGTTTGTTTATTACAGAGATACTTTTCTCGCTTGATTAGCAAAAAAAAAAAGGGAAAACAAGAAAAGGTACGTACTTTTTCAGCCTCTTGAAATAATAGAAGCAAAAAAACATTGACTCCTAATACATACAGGTTTTGCAATTTTAAAATCTTAGAATATGTGTTTGATAAAAGTTGTTATATTTACTTGGTTCTCAAAGGTCACAAAGGCCTATTAGCTCAGTTGGTTAGAGCGTCGTGCTAATAACGCGAAGGTCGCAGGTTCGAGACCTGCATGGGCCAAATGATTTCATTCTATCTTGAAATACTGTTTGTTTTTGGGTTTTTCTTCCCAAATGCATATGGCAAGCAAATGCTTCAGAAACTTCTGCAAAGCTACGGCATAAACAAAGAAAAAATAATAATACTAAACAAAAAAAAAAAAAAAAAGTAAAAGTTTTGCATTTTATCAATATAATGTTTTCAAAATGAGACCAGATTAAAAATATCCAGATGGACCTCCATATCCAAAAGTTGCCTAAATGTATTTAGAGATCGAAACTATTTGAATACTTAATGCCTGAATCAAGTAATAGAAGTGCCATAATAGATTCGAAATTCTAAATTGTCAAATATCCTTTATTTTAAAAAAAAAAACCAATTAAAAATATTTTTATTTTTTATTTTGAAAACAATGTTAAAAAAAAAAAAAAAAGGGTTAAACATATCTTAAATATTTGAAAATAAAGATAAACCTGGACTTTAGACCACCGCATACCTTATGGTAATGCTGGATCACCACAAATTATGTAGTTGACTGGTCGCATCCTTATAGTATCATACTTACCATGCCCAACTATACTTCACGACTTTTTTTGGTGAATAATGCTTTCATGGTCTTCCTTGCTGCAGCGTTATTTGTTTTACCGAGTCAATGAAAAAGTACATCTCAGAAAAAAGAAAAAAAGAAAAAAAAGTCAGAGAAAAAGTATATTGGTAAGGCTCAGTTGTAAGAAACACCATATTTCATTTCATAGTTTTTTGTTATCGTTTAAGGAAGGATTTGTTCTTTTTTTCTATGATCCAAGTTTGAATGATTTTATAATCGAGTCAAGCTTAAAAGTACTATTTTTGTTTTTAATATTGAAAATGATATTCAAACTTGGATTATTGTTTTTTTTTAAATAGTTTTTATCATTTTTTTTTTTTGTAATATAGTTTTTACCACTTGGACCTTATAAGTTCTCAGTATTATAGATTTGTAAATACAAATACTTTGCATGTGCGTATATATATATATGTATATATATGAAATATATATATATATTCATTAACTTTAAGTTTGTAAATCGATTGCCTGTGTGCTCAATCATAAAAGACTATTTAAACAAATATTTTAAGAGACAAGAGAAATAAAGAATATTTTAAGAGACATATCATATTGTAAGGCCATCTAATATTAAGTTGTGTATTTGATTATGACTGAAATAATACTACAAATCTTAAGTATTAAACATAAAAAAAAAACGATTACTTCAACGAATTTAGGAACTATTATATGAAATGGCTGCAATTCATCTTCAATGAAAAATCATTTTGAATTCATCTTCAATAAAACAATTGCTGCAATTCTTCGAAAGTGCCAACCAAATAAAAAAAATTGTGCAACCTAAAAAACAAAAAAAAAAAAAATGCCAAAGAAAAGTAGCGTAATTTGTTAATAGAACAAGTTGCTGAAGCTAATAGGGTTCTAATCATTATCCTACCAAGATAAAGCTCTCTCAAACTCCCTATTACTGCTTATTAAAACTTCAATTTGCATAAAAGAATCTGAAAGCATTGAATATTTTGCAAGAATATCAACTTTATTTAAACTTTTTAGTTCGACAAAGGTATATTATGGTACCTTGAGTAAAAAGCTTTCTTTTTTTTTTTTCCTCACTTTAATCAACCTCACTTTATGAAGAAAGTTCAAAACAGCTTCCTCCTTAATTAAAATGATCATATTGGCTGGTGAAAAGACATCATGCCCATCTTTATGTTTAATTTGCTAACTTTTCATAATGCTAGTATATCAATACCAAACCAACAAATTTACCAACTATGAAATTTATATCTAATAGTGTCAAATATGTCACTATAGAGATAATCTAGTAGCTTATGTTACTAATTTTTTAAATAATAATCCTAATTTTGAATTTTCCAACCTTGATATATACAAATACAATAAAATAAATAGTGCCAAATATTCAAGAAAAAATATATACCTTGGAAATTGTTTCAACCAATTGTCAATTTAAACATAACAGTAACTTCATCATCTAGGCACCTCTACATAGCAATGACCAAACCCCCTCAACTATATACATTGCACGCATGAGTCAGCATCATGCAGACTCCAAATGAATCCCTTTTTTATTTTTTATTTATTTTTTTCTTTGGCATGAAAATTCCAATTTGTTTAAATTATAAGCAACTATATCCAATTTTATAAAAAGCAAATAAAAACCAATAAGATTGAAAGGTAGGTACTAATTGTATATCATTGCCCTCTTGGTTGGGTAAGCGCAATCACTAATTTCCTACAAAAACATACACCAACATCAAAAGCAATAAATCCACGGAAGTTTTAGGATCTGGCGATCTGGCATTTTATTTTTGCTTAAAATTCATATTATATAATTTAATGAAAATGTTTTTTTTTCTTTTTTTTATTTCTTATATCAGGGTGGTGGAACATATTGACATGATTGTAAGCTGAAATTAATTTCAACGAAAAGAAAAATAGAAAGTCAAAGAAACCCATTTACTTATAATTAATAATACCAAATACATGAGAAATTTCATGTACAACAAGTAACCAAAAAAGGATAATTTCACCTAAAGTAAACAATACCCAAAAGATACGTTGAAATTAATTGATCTATATTTAAAAGAACAAATTAATTTAAATTTAATTAATACCTAATTATATAAATAATATATTTTTATAACTATTTTTTTTTTCATTTTATTTTTATGATAACAGACTGGGTTTCCCGTGGATTTTTTAGAGGCAACCTTACGTGATTTGATGCAAGAAATTGGGATTATTCCTCTCTTTTTTGTATCCTCATTACAAGTTAAAAACCTCCCATCCATCCCCAATCGATCACATCCTTCTTGCAATTTTTTATTTTTGTCATGTTTTCGTTAGTTTTTATATTTTTAAAAAAGTTAAAATGATTATATCAAACAATAATAATATTAAAATGAAGCAGTCCAGAATAAATTCTGCAGTTCGTTCTGCCCTCCCCAAAAAATAAAAAATAAAAAAAAAAAACCCAAAAACCAAAAACCAAAAATAATAATAATAATAAATAATAAATAATAAAATGAAGCGTAGGTGGTGTAGTAGTACATATAGCCACGTCTGGTCGCCGGTGGACTCGGGGGTTCAACGGTCGACTTCGGGGGCATAAAGACTTCGGGGGTTTTATTAGTTATTATTATTTCTTATTAACTTTCCGTGAGTGTGTATATACATAGAGAAAAAAATAAATAAATAAATTATGGGTGGAGCGGAACCCACCTCTTAACTTCGTTATTTGTTGGAACCTTTATTGACAAATTTATTTTGCTCCGTGACTGAAATGGCGAAAAATTCTACTATTCTAGAAGGATTTTCTTTTCTTTTCTTTTTTTCAAGGATTGTCTCAAAAAAAAAAAAAAAAAGTCTCTTCATATATATATATTTTTTAAATAAATAAATGTCTCTTCATATATGTATGTGTATAATAAAGATCTTTTGGAATAGTTCAATTAATAATAATTTTTAAAATTTAAATTTGAAATTTGATGATGACAAATTTAATCAAAATACATAAATATATTGTATAAAATTTTTAAAATATCCAAAATCACTCTTAAACGGATTCTCAAAAAGAAAATATACATACCGCGTTAGATGCCACCGAGAAAGATATAATGAACAATCCTCAATGGCAAGGAAAGAAAGAAGGAAACAGGCAATAAATAAATACGATTATTGACTTTTTTCTTTGTTCCCGTTGAAACCTATGTAAATATGAAAAATTTGTTTGATTATTACATGTAACTTGCATTTCGAAAATAATCAGTAAATAAGTACTGTTATTTACTTTATACCCTTTCTTGATAATTATAAAAAAAACTAAGTAATTTACACATAATTGGAAATAGAGGGCTTGAATTATGAATTTTTTTCACAGAAAATGCTTTCTAGGGAGACAAACTATATTTTTTATTTTATTGAAAAATGAAAAGAAAAATTTTAATAAGTATCTATTTGATATAGCTGATAAAAATAAAATTTTTATCTATATAATTTTATATAATAAATTTTTTTTAAAAAAAATTTATTAAAAAATTAATGAATATGTGATTGTAATAAAATAGATATATTAAATGCTTATTATCATATAAACTAAAAAACTAATTTTTTTAGAAAAGTTTAAAATTTGAATTTCTCTTAAATAATTTAAAAAATTATTTTTTTAATCAATAAATGATTGTATATTTTTACCAAACATTTTTTTTATATATAAAAAAGCTTTTCATATATAAAAATGAGATCTAAAATATTCTCACTTAACAAAATTAAACACTTGATTAAGAGAAAGAGAATTCACCAAACTTAATTAAGAAAGGTATTCGCGTAATTATCTCGTTTTATTAATGACCAAGCTTATATGTCCTTTTTTTTCTTTTCTTTTTTTTTTTTTTAAGTAAATCTAGCTTTTATAGGTCATGGTTTTACCAACTACTTCCAATATGTATTTAATATTTAAATAAAATGAAATATAAAATTTATACATGGGGTATGGAAATTGGAATCGAAAACACAATTCCCATCTTAGCCCCAATGCACGTTTTTTTGGGCCAGTTTCCTACCCTGTTCTCTGTCAATTATAGGCCAGGTCTGAATGGGCGTTTTAGTAGTTTACCAACTCTAACGCGGAGATTGCCTTTTTCGTTTTTGGGTACATGACCTTTTCCCCCCAAAAAATAAAAAAATAAAATCCATCAACCAAAGAAAAAAATGTCATTCAAAGTGGACTTCATCCAAAATATGACGTCAAGAAGAAAAATTTGCATGCAAGCGCGGTTATCATTTTATCTTTTATCATTGTCCGTTAATTCCGTGACATGAAAGTTCAATATTACAATAACCTTTAATTCTACATAAATGTTGGAAACTAAACATTTGAACTTTACAAAATATTTATGAAATATATGCTTGTATATGGTCTGTTGCACTATATTCATCTATACATTTTATTATATATAAGATTTTTTTCAACGTTGAAAGATACATCTTTATTAATAAAATTCTCCAATATCAAAAATAAAAATGGTTATATATATATACATGGCTTTCTGTTCGCTTTAGACATCATATTAATTTTTATGAAAAAACAGAAAAAACAAAATGGCAAATACAAAAACTATAATTATATTTCCATTTGTGTCTTGAGTCTTGATTTAGTTTTTATTTTTTGGGAATAATCATCAACATTGAGAATAAAAGTTATTATATATATATAGATACCTGGTTTTCTGTTTTCTATGGATATGGTATTGATTTTTATGAAGGAAAAAAAATGGTAAATACCATGTAATTGTATTTCCATTTATGGACTCTCAATTTAATTATTATTTTTTTTTCGAAATTAGTTATTTCTTTTTTGTAAATAACATTTTTAAATTATAAATTATGCCATAATATCAAATGAGCATTCCGTTACAATGTTTCTTCATGGACTTCCGACCCTCATATTATCAAAACTGTAGTGTCACTTATACAAAATAAAAATAAAAAAAATTATGTAACATCAATAATTATCTATAGTTGGCAGAACTTTAAACATATTTAAAAATAATATTGCTTAAGTAGAAAGTAAATAAAAAATTTAAAGAAATTTCTTTAATTGTTTAAATTTATTTTTGATGTGATAGCCAATATATATATAATTTTGAGGAATATAATTAATTTTGATAATTGGGAAAGTTGTTGTAAGTTGGGAAGTTAATCATGAGGTTGGGGTGTCCAAAATCGAAACTGGATATAATTGTCAAACGCCAAAGAACGGTCAAAAAAGAGTACGAAAGAGAGGAAGCCGAGGGTAATTTCGTAAATTCAACAACAAATAAAAGTACACTATATAACTGAAACAATATAAACATCGCTAAGTTAAAACAGTCTTTTGCGCTTTAATATGCAAGACCCAGTCAAACACTACCCAAAAAAAAAAAAAACAAAAAAAAAAAAACAAAACACCACAACCTGACACTAAACTCACTGTCACCGCCAATTACGAAAATTTCAACACGGTCGCCCGTACACCAAATTCATTGGTCCTTTTTTATTGCTCCCTCACAGCTGTGTCACTTTACCACTGTCGCTTTCGATTTTCATTTTCATCATCGATCATTTTTTCTCTCTTCGCTCCTCCTGAAACTCTCTCTCTCTCTCTCTCTCTCTTTATTTCTTCATCTTTGTGATGAGAGAGTGGAAACCCTAAAAAAAAAGCCATGTCTTTGAGAAAGGTCTTTAGGTCTCGGAAATTCTCCAAATCGTTCAGGGAACTGAAAGAGCAGGACGAAGATCAGCAAGGACGTGGACGACGGATCGTCCTCGGCAACTCGGCCGAGTTGGATCCGGCCGCCGCCGACGGCGGTGATTCGTCGGCGTCATGGTCCACCATGCTTCCGGAGCTCCTTGGGGAAATCATTCAGCGAGTGGAGGCTAGCGAGAACCAATGGCCTAACCGCCGAAACGTTGTCGCTTGCGCTTGTGTCTGTAAGCGGTGGAGGGAGATTACTAAGGAGATCGTTCGCTCTCCTTCCCATGGTGGCAAAATTACTTTTCCTTCTTGCCTTAAGCAGGTCTCGCCTTGGAAATATCAATTTTCCTTTTCACCCCACCCTTTTTTTTCCCAAAATTTTTGTTTGAGCTCGAATCTTTATGTCTATTTTGATTTAGGTAATGCGTAGATCATTTGTGATTGTTGGGAAATTTTCATTGCATTTGGAATCATATGCATTGTTTGTTTCTTTGAAATAGTTAAATTAGGATATGTTTATTGTAGTGCTTGGGTTTTTAATATCGTATAAAAATTGAATTTTGGGAACTGATTTTAATTTATCTCTATGAAAATGATGAATTATAAAATACTGCGGAGTTAAAAAAACTCTCCCTTTAGGTCGACTTTAGTGAATTGGTATTTCACATTGTTTTGTGATCTGAGAGTGCTTTCTCGGCAGATTCTAATATTACTCTTTTTTTTTTTTTTTTTGGGTTAATATATATATATATATATATATATATATATATTTTTTTATAACTATTGGTCTATTGCATATGATTTATGTGTTTTCAGAAACGCACTGCATGTAGCTTTGAGCCAATTATCATATTCCATTTTAATTGAATTGAAAATTGGTTCTGGCGATCAGAATGTGGCGATCCAAAATCAATACATGTTAAAAACAAGTTGTGAAAATTTCCATATGGTCTATCTATTGAGATATGCTTACTGTTGAGAATAACAAACTTTTCATGACCTGGATATTTTCATCAATAGATTGTTATGGTGATCATTGTGTTAAACCAGGGTAAATGCTTAATGTTGTGAACAATTAACTTTTATTTTTTTCTGCATTGGAAATATTTTTTGTTCTCATGGAATGTATGGAACATAAAATCTTGTAATTTTGCTGTTTGTTCTTGTGATGCTTCATTTTGGTCACCAGTTAGATGATGAGATAGAAATTTGGTTAGTTAGATGTTCTACGTTTGTTTGTGACTTTCATAATTTACTATTGAATTTATTACTGTTTTTATGCTTAGTGCAGGCTGGACCGCGTGACAGTCCTTATCAATGCCTTATAAAACGGAACAAGAAGGCCTCAACGTTTTACCTATATCTTGCCCTTACGCCATGTGAGTAAATATTGTTGAATTGGTTTTCTGACAGGCGGGTGAACTGGGTTGACTTTGATTGCCTTTTATTTTCTCCTATTCTACAAACTAGAATTTTGACTCTTTTCCCTTTCCGGGGTCAGAGTTTATTTTGATTTGGTCAAATTTGACCAATGCCATATGTTATAGGAGAAACCTGTCTGATTTTTTGGTCTTGCTTTTACATTGATTTTGGCCCTGTTTTGCATAGCTTTTGAGAAGCCAGAAGCTACTTTTAAGATTCAAAAGTTGCTTCTAGGAGTGTTTAATGGTATTTTTGGGCTGATATATATATATATATATATATTTTTCCCCTTCCTATATGAATAAAGTGACTTGACTAGTAAGGCTGTTTATTTCCTGTTCCATGATTTGTGTTCTATGTCAAGGATATTGTCTCTTTTTTGTTTCATTTTGAATAGGAGTAAAATGTGAAGGTGCAATAATTTAATGCTGTATGATTCTTTGTGAATAACTTATAATAAAGTAAAGCTCTTATTAAACTTTATGATTTCTACAGTGACAACTGTAATTTAAATATTTTGGCTTAGTTTGCACACTATTCTTATTGCAGTTTAAGCCTTTTTTACTTTATTTATTATTATTATTTTTTGTGGTGTGTCTGTGTGGCCCTTGACATCTTGCATGGTGTAGATTGTTGAAGTTTTTGCTGATTTAAGTTTTTGATTCCCTCCTACCAGCATTCACGGACAAAGGAAAGTTCCTCTTAGCAGCACGGAAATATAGGCATGGTGCTCACACGGAGTATATAATATCGCTTGCTACTGATGACATATCACAAGGAAGTAATGCTTATGTTGGAAAGTTAAGGTAAGAAATTTTATTAAGAAAGTTAAGGTAAGATTCTTTTGTGATGTAGTTCTCTTGTATTTAACATGCTTATGTTTGCACTGAATTTATTTCCTTTCCCCCACTCCCCAAACACTCCACATCTTCTGGCTAAAGTTACCTTTGTTGCCATATGAGATTCTAAGAATATTTAGTTCTTATAAGCTTGGTTGACACCTTATCTTCATCTTGTATAGTGCAGAAATAATTTCATATGATATTCAAAATGCAAAGTAGTTCACTGCTAAAACAAAATGCAAATTAGTTTGCATGTCAATATTTATTTTGTAAGTAGTTCATTTGTTGATTTGAGTTCATGTTGAAACTTTAACTACAAAAACTACCATTATTTAACATGGTTCTGCTTGGTTTTTGTGTTTCTTTGATTGTTCCGAGTCTTTCATAGAAATTTCTGTTGCATATAGTTACCAGCTGATGATTACCCGGTATGTCATAATTTATTGATATTAAAGAATAAATGAAACAGTGAGCTTGGATGTGCCCTAGGCAGAAAGTACTTGCAATTATAGTTTCTATCTATTCCTGCATCTTGAAAAGTAGCTTGGGCATGAAAACTTGTTGAAATGTCTTATTATTGGAAATCACTTGCATAAAAGCTATATATTTCTAAAGTAACTGTCAAATCTAGATGGTAACTGGACATTGCTGTAAAAGAAACCAAACTATTCTTTCATAATCTAGATGCGTCTTACACTCATAGAATAGTTTGGTTTCTTTTACAGCAATGTCCAGTCAAATCAGGAGAAATAGAAGGAATGGCAAGGCCTAATAAATTGGAAGAAGCTGGAGATTTCTCTTTTGTTTTCCAGTGCTTAAAAGCGCAACCTTAATTTGTCATCTATTAATTGTTTTCCTTTCTAGAATTCATTACTTGAGAACAAATTTGACATTCTGTTCGTAATTTTTATTGCCATTCTTATTTTATCCAAAACCTTTTGCAGCTCGGATTTCCTTGGAACCAATTTTACAATCTATGATAGCCTGCCACCACACAGTGGTGCCAAGCCGGCTATCAATAGAGCCTGCCGCCGATTTGCAAGCAAACAAATAAGCCCCCAAGTTCCAGCAGGCAACTTTGAGGTTGGGAGGGTCTCTTACAAGTTTAACCTTTTGAAATCAAGAGGTCCAAGAAGGATGGTTTGCTCACTGAATTGCCCATGGTCTGGTGAAACAGACCTTGAGAAATCCCCAGAGGACTCCAAGATGATGAAGAAACCCGATTATGCTGCCTCTGGCTGCACCGTTTTGAGGAACAAAGCTCCAAGGTGGCATGAGCACTTGCAGTGCTGGTGTCTAAATTTCCATGGTCGGGTTACAGTGGCGTCAGTGAAGAATTTTCAACTGGTAGCAACAATCGACCAAAGCCAGCCGGGAGGGAAGGGAGATGAGGAAACAGTTCTCCTCCAGTTTGGAAAAGTGGCAGAAGATACTTTTACCATGGATTATAGGCAGCCTTTATCAGCCTTCCAGGCATTTGCAATTTGCCTCACCAGCTTCGGCACCAAACTGGCTTGCGAGTAAATATCTGTTGCTGTTGTTATGTTTATTTAAGAACTGGTTCGTGTGGGATGATATTTCCGTGTAAGTTCTCTTCTACAGCACTAAAGTTAATCTCTTTTTTTTTTTGTTTTTTTCTTGGTTGAAATTTCCTACGGTTTGGTTGGAGGAGGTGTATGATGTAAATGTTGCTATTTGTATGATTATGGCATGCCTTAATTGTTGACATTATTGGTAGATAACAATTATACTGAGGGCAAGCTGTGGGGTTGGTGGTTTTCGTTCTTCTTGTAAATTTGCAAATAACTACAAGGACGTGGATTCCAGGTTCAAACTTCAAAGTTAGATTTCTAGTCATTAAATTATTAGAATGGCATGCAAGTTGTAGTTTCTTCCTCTGTTTCTCCATTTTTGTTGGTGTAAATTAACTTTTAAGTCTCTGTTACTTAACATCTTTCTCTTATCAATTTTGCCTTGTGTATCATCATTTGCTAAGATGTTATTACATGCTGAGACTACTCAAGGATTTTCTTTTCTTCTTATGAAGAGGCCCTTAGGGTTAAAATTTGAGGGGATTTTTCATAATTTTTATTTTCTTTATTTTTTGAGTGTAAAAAGAAATGCTTAAAAGGAAATTATTGTCTTTAACTAGCAATTGTAAATGCGACTTTGAAATGAAGGGTATTACAATTTAAATGTGCAGTTAAAAGTGAAAATGCTAGCAAGAACATTATTGGTTAAATATATAAAGAATTGAAAAACATTTTGTAATATTAGCACTGTGTATGACCACGATGTTTTGAAATGAAAGTTTGTTTTGGAAACAAAATAATAACATTAAAACCAAAAAAAAGAAAAAAAAAGAAAAAAAGAAACAGAAAAGAACTGTTGCGAAAATAATAGCTGAGCAAAGTTATTGAAGTGTGAGAAAGGCGAATTAACATTTTCTACGTAAAAACAAAGTTGTATGTTTGTATTTTATAATCCGTAAAAAACAGAAATGAGGATGATTGGATGAATTTCAATCTTTTAAGACGGTAGGGTCTTTCAAAAAGAAATACTTCTTTTTCAAGAATACGAAAAAGGTTAGTCAATAATCAACATCATATATTTTTCATATATAAGAAAGCATGTAGATTTTAATTAAACTCCGAGTATACTAAGGTAATATAAATAAACCACTTATAAAAACAATTTAGAATAAGAAAATTATAACATTAGCAACTCTCTTTCATGTTCAGTTTCCTCGCAGCTTTACACAAAGGGCTCACTCAAGTTGGTGATGGTGATCCGTTGAATAAGGAAAATAGATGCTAGAAAGAACACAATAGACATTCTCATGTTCGGCATGTTTGCGCAGATAAACAGATACAGAGAAGTTGAGCAGGTTTGAGTTCAGAAAACTTCTTATCCTTTCGAGCTTTCATTGAGAGTTTTGATTAGTTCAGTTTTGAATCCATCAATCTGTTTATAAATACCCAAAAAAACGAAAGAAGAAAACTTAAAATGATTAAACCCAACAGCCATATTCAACAGTTTCACCTTTTAAATGAGGCAAAAATGAAGCAAAGCAAGTAGGACCTAATAACCTTATGCAAGAGGTTAGTACACCGAGTATTTCAGGAGTTGCTAGTCAAGACACAGCAAGTTTCTGATGCTAAAAATGTTTTAAGCTAAATTCATACATAGCTCATGGAATACTTCTGATTCATAAGAAAAAAGCAAAAATAAATTCATCATCTACTCCGAACATAATCAGAAAGGAAAGAAGTACAAGAAAACAAAACAAGAGAAGGCAAAGGATGAAAATTTGTTTGAATGGAAAAGAAGGATAAAGCTGTATTTACAAGTTCCAAGCGAGTCTTTGTTTCTTCATTAAGTTTCCTTGCATTCAAAGAAAGTGCCACTGGAGGCAGCTTTGTGCAACCATTTACTGCATTTGATAAACAATATAAGCATCATAACATAAAGAAACTACAAGCTTCTCAAAATCAGTGAACTGCTTATGCAGTGGGCATCATAAGAAAACTGCAGTCCTAAACAACTTCAAGAACTTTTATGTTAGGTCCTAAATAAAAACTCTAGCCCCTTGTTTGGATTGGATTCTAACAGCAAAAATATAAAGTTCTTTGAATGATTCTCCTTCAATGAACATTTGAACATATTGAGATTCATAAACACTACCGGTCGATCTACCTATGAAGCATTAAGAAATTATCTACGAAGCAATTCACATTTTTCCAACATCAAATAGTCACCCTGTAACTTGTCTAGCTTTGCCATGGATTGACCAGGTAAGCTAGAACTAACATGCAAATCACAAACTATTAATGTGCCATCATAATGATGAACATCACAATCCTTTAAACTACATCGCTATTTTCTCAGTTCAAGTCTTCTCCAGCAAAACATATACCATCTTTACAACAGCTGGAATCTTCCTAAGGTTCACCCTGCATGGTCAATTAAAGCCAGTTCATACAGTTCAGGAATATCTATAAAATATTTGCATACATAACATACAAGAATTGTTACCTGCAGCTCACGAGCTTTTGATGGTCATTATTCTAATGAATGGATATCAGACTCCTCCTTTAAAGCTAATTCATGTTAGTCATGATTACCACCAGTCAAATTGTTTTCTGAAGATTGTAAACAATCTTTACAAGTGTCTGACTTTTCCTTAAATTCACCCTGCATTGTTAAATGAAGCTAGGTGATAATTCTGCAATAACTTTAACATCTACACATCACATGCAAGAAATAGCTACCTGCAAGTTGTCTGACTTAGCCAAAGATGGACCAAGAGACTTTCCTTCCAACATGGATGTTGAAACCCGATTAATATCCCAACCAAGTACCTTACAAATAATCTGTCCGTAAGCCCTATGAGCTAGCTTCTTTTTTGTCTTTGATATTGCAGTTGAATGCTGCACAAGAGCAACACAACCTGTGAACCTCTTCCAGATTTTCTTCCTTATCCCAGCACAAACTAGACAATAAAACTCCCCACTTTCATAATTGTTCTCATAAAAACTCCTCAAGTTGTGATCTTCCGTAAATACCCTCAAAAAGAACTTCAACTCATCGCAATCCTCCGATGCATCTTCACCCTTTAAATTGTAATCGTCCTCCTCTTGACTCTCAAATTCATCACTGTCCGACTCAGAATTACTTGCCAAGAAATCTTGACAAGTTTTCAAGGCCTTCTGCTGCAACCGTATGGCAGCAAACCTTGACTGATCTTCAGCTAATACTGAACTTGTTGCAGAAGCTGAATGAGGCGTCAAAGTAGGCCATTCTAACACTGCTGACGGGGAATCCTCATTGGGCTTTTCACACAGCCATTCAGAAGTAGAGACTAGAGATTTGTTAGATACCTGCATTTATTTTTACTTTTAACTGTATGGTCGAAAGAATTATAGGCCATGGAAATGCCCAAAAGCTTTAAAACATGTTTGAAGAAAAAGTCATGCGAAAATAGGCTAATTAAAGAAGCGAGCAGAAAAGATCCTCTTGCAAAGATTACGTGTGTTCAAGCTTTTTCTCAATTTTGTGTACATCTCCTGCTGCTTATAACTTATCAAGTAGCACCTGTACAATATTATTGCAGGTGGGTAAAAGATGTGTTGCAATTATCATTCCTTATCAGTGCACAGTTTTTAAGAGTTGGGAAAAAGTGTGGTAAGATTTGGAAGGAAGAAAGTAATGTGGACTTATTCATTTAATACGAAAGACTTCACCTGCCAAATTACCCTTGGATTTAACCTTAGAGGTAGATACTCCCGAAAAATTTAAATATCAATTTTATGATTTATTTATTTATTAAAAGCAATAAGATCGTCAATTCTTTATTTCTCATTCTTCATCCATAGATTCTTGGCACTTCCATGAGTTACCGAAAGTAACAAATGGAGGATACTGGGTAACCATTCTTAAGCAAATTCTATGAAAGCAACAAACTTAACATCACAAAAGCAATGAGTATGCCATACAAGGCAGAAAAGTAGAAAACCAAATATAGCCAATAACTGTCTCATCCTATTTAGTGTTTGAAAACCTGAGTTTCTTCGCATCTTTATGTCAAAATGAGCCACACAAACACACACACATAGATATACATATATATACATAAAATAATGATAAAACTAACCTCACAAGTCAATAATTTCTCACCACCATTCTGTTGACCATCACATTCAACTTCCTCAGCTGTTTCACTATCCTTAACATTCAAAGTTACTGCATTGTCAGCAACACCACCAGAATCATCTCCAATTTTACCAGCATTTGCCTCTGCTTCATCCTGTAATATTCATAACCCAAAATATTCCATTTACATAAAACTGGAAAAAAATAATCATAAATCAAAGGAATACAAAAAAGAACTGCAAAATTACTTGTATCTCCACTGCCTTGGCCAAACTGCGACCTAGAGGTTCATCCTTTGCAACAATCATTGGAAGCCGATCAATATCCCAACCCATAACCTTACAAATAACCTTTCCAAAAGTTCTATGAGCCCTTTTTTTTCCTGTCTTGGATATAGTAATAGAATGCTGAAGAAGCCCATGGCAACCCTTAATGATCTTCTTCTTAGAATTCTTCTTCTCTAGCCCACTACAAACTAAGCAAACAAACTCACCACCCTCAGAATTCTCCTCATAATAAGTCCTCAGCTCATTGTTCTCCACAAACAATCTCAGAAAGAAATCAAAATTTTCTTTTTCACCATCATCACCATCACCATCATCATCATCATCATCAAGCCAATATTCATCCCCTTCTCTGCTCCATTCATCTTCATCTTCATCATCATCAATGTCTGAATCGTCGTCGTTCCGGGAGAAGAATTCCCGGCAAGTATCCAAAGCCGTGTACTGCAATTGAAACTGGGAATGCCTCGCTTGCTCTTCGGCTGACATGGGGCGGGTGGAGGGAACCGAAATGGGCTTCATTGCCGGCCACCCAGATGAGGTTCCCGGTGCGCTGTCTTGGATAGGAGTCGGACACGGCCATTGGGATTGGGTGGTGGTGGTAGTGGAGGAATCGGGTTGTGGGTCGGAATTCAATGGCTTTTTCTTGGGTCTCTCGCTCCACTGACCTCTGACCCTCTTCCCGTTGGTGGTGTTTGTGAAAGTGTGTGCGTTTGCGTATGTGTTTGTGCTAGTGGCTGTGTTCGTGTTTGTGTTTGAGTTTGTGGGTGGTCCTTGATGCCAAAGATAATGGAGGTAGATCACTTCGGCTCTGAGTCTCTGCTCGTCGTAGGGATCCATCAGGGTTTGTTGGTTGGGCTGTTGGCCAAAAAACCCAAAAAATAAAAAAAACAGACAAGATTTTGGAATTTGGATGCTTTTTTTTTTTTTTTTTTTTTTTTCACTTGTGCATTTTGTGATGGAGAAAAGTGACTTTTGGTTTAATTTTTAATTAATTTCAGTGTATATTATTAAAAATATTTATTGAAGTAAAATAAAATAGCTTTCAGAAAGCTAATCTCTTCCAACACAAGCTATTGAATTGAGAATCATTCTCCTATGATATGGTTTTACTATTAAAACCTTTAATATTACTTTTAAATTGATTCAATTAAGATTTAAAATTGTAATATTAAATTACATAAATCTAGTATCATTATCCACATTATTATTATTATTATTGGCATTATATATCAATAAAATTTGTCATATTACCTTTAAAAATACAAAATTGATAATCAAAATCCATTCGGGTATGTAAATTAGAGTGCATACAGTACTCCAGTTTATACAACCCCAAATTTCTATTTTCATCAATTTTCAAAAGCCTTTTTTTTTTTTTAAGTTTATATGCTGTGTTTTAATTTATTGTTAAGTGCCTAAAGGTATTTTTCATTTATCGTTATTTTTCATTTATCAATAATTATTTTTGAAATATAAAAAAATTATTAATAGCAAACCCGTTCTTAAAAATAATAATGAAAAATTAATAGCAAACCCTGCTAAGAAGTGAGCTACCTCATTAGTAGACATGGGTGAGGAAACACAAGGAGAAAAAGGTAACCTCAGTAGCTCTAACCAAATTAATAACAAAAAATTCCTCTATCAAAGCATTAAGCAGCACTTCTACAGCTTACTTAAGAGTCTGATTCAATGGAAACACATTGATCAAAGTTGAAGTAAAACAATCTTTTTTCAATTGAATAATATGAGTTATATATGATCAATTTCATCAAATTCATAAAATGGAAATGAAAAAATTAGACAGAAGTGATAAGAAAAAAAAAAAAAACAATAATTCGATTAGATAATATGAGATTGTTTTGTTGTTTGAAGAGTAGAGTGTAAAATAGGTAATAATTTAAACAGTTTAAATGTAATATTTAATCCTTCTATTAATTGTGGATAAACTCTTTAAAAAAAATGGGGGTGATAACTCTAACTAATATATAAAAAGATAATAAATTATCAAGTTATCAACTTTTAATAGAAACCAAACAGCATTTAAAAAAATATATACATCCCCCAAAAAAAAAAAAAAACTTTTACTTAAAGAAGTGAAAAATATTAAACAGAAGAAGGAAAAAAATCCATGATTCAAAGATTTCTTTTCCTATGTCCAACGACTTCTACTGAAACTCTGCAACCATACAATAACAAAGTAAAGTAGGAAATCACATCATACTAACACAACAACAACAACAACAACAACCATTCAATGGCTTCCTTTCCATTCTCTCCCCTTTTCCCTTCACTCTTCCTCCTCCTCCTCCTCCATCAACCTCTATTTTCCACTGCAAATCTACACAAACTCAACCTCCTCAGACCACAGATTCTCACCGAGCAAACACCTATTGAGGTCACCCCACCTACTGTCTTCTTCGAAGTAACCAAACCTATTGAGCTTCCAAACACCAAACCCTGTTCCCATCTCATTCTCCAGCATGACTTTGGCTACACATATGGCCAATCACCGGTCTTAGTAAACTATACCCCTCCTTCACATTGCCCATCGCGGAAATTCTCCAGGATCGTCCTCGAGTGGAAAGCAACTTGTAAAGGAAGGCAATTTGATCGCATTTTTGGAGTTTGGCTTGGTGGAATTGAGCTCCTCCGTAGCTGTACTGCAGAGCCAAGAGCCACTGGGATTGTTTGGAGTGTTGAGAAGGACATTACGAGGTATTATTCCTTGCTTTTGAAGAATCAAACACTAGCTGTTTATCTTGGCAATCTTGTGGATAGAACTTATACTGGGGTCTACCATGTTAATATATCGCTACATTTTTATCCTGCTGATGAACATTTCGATAATGATTTGCATAACCGGCATGATTTGGTATCTGGGTACGATTCCTGGGCCGATTTGGTACTGCCCATTTCTCGAAAACTGCCTTTGAAAGCTGGGTTGTGGTTTGAAATTGAGAATTCAACGGATACAGCTTTAAGGGAATTTATAATTCCCAAAAATGTTTACAGGGCTGTTTTGGAGGTCTATGTTTCATTTCATGAAAATGATGAATTTTGGTATTCTAATCTTCCAAATGAGTATATTGCTTCAAACAACCTAAGTGATACGCCCGGAAATGGGCCTTTTAGGGAAGTTGTAGTTGGTCTTGATGATGAAGTTGTTGGTGCTATATGGCCTTTTACTGTGATCTATACTGGAGGAATCAATCCCCTCTTATGGAGACCGATTACGGGCATTGGGTCGTTCGATCTTCCTTCTTATGACATAGATATTACACCTTTTCTTGGAAAAATTTTAGATGGAAAGTTCCACAACATTGGTTTTAGGGTCACTAACGCCTTGAATGTTTGGTATATTGATGCTAACCTGCATCTTTGGTTGGATAAAATGTCTGCGAAAACTGAAGGAAAGCTTTCTAAGCATATTAGCTTGCCTCTTGCTGTTTCGATGGAATATAAGTTTAATGGTTTGGATGGGACATTTTTGACGAGTGTAGGACGGTCTGTGTTGTCAACTGGATGGGTTAAATCCTCCTATGGCAATATCACGACTCATTCTGTGCAAGACCTTTATTACAGTAATTTAATAGTATTGGGGAATGATGGGGATATGCAGACGGTGAATCAGACTATCTATTTCAATGACTCTGTTCATGCCGAGACACCATCATCATATGTTTACTCGTTGACATCAAACAAAACATTTTCTCTTTACTTGTATTCTAACGATCTGGATCAGGGAAATGGGACTTATTTATCTGTTGCAAACGTTACTTTAGGATTTGATGAGAAGTCATCCAAGGATGCTGGTTTAGGACTTTCAAAGTCCTCTTTGACAAATCTGCAGAATGGTCAGGGTTATATGGTTGTTAAGGACCATCTGGTATCTAGCGGGGTTGGGAGCACACAAGAAGTGTACTCATATGTTGGATCCGAATCCTGTTACTTCAGAAATATAAGCTGCTCAAACTATACCATTCTTTATGATGAAGTTGGATATGCATGCCAGGAAAAGAAACAATCTCATCTGGGTTCCGGGTTAAATAAATGGTGGCCATTTCCTGCGCGAAAGGCTCTTCTAACGTCTGACTTGCTAGTTAACAATAAAGGAGTTTAGATTACTCGTCTGGGTGGTTCGACAAATGCTTCACATAAGCCCTTCATTTGTAAGTCGTTCCAGAGGATTCCTGCAAGTGGATGCCCCGAATAATAATGTGTGTGTTTCGGTATCCATAATCATTATTCTGTGGAGATGATTGATAAATTTGTTATTATTATTATTATTTTAGTAGAATGAATTTTGTTAAGTTATTTGTTTGTAAAATGTTTTCTGGTTCATTTTTTAGGTTGTGATGAAGAGCATATTAACTTTCATGAATTACATAATCAGTTTAGTTTCAGTTGAAAATGAGCTCGGAAATGTGGAATAGGGGAATGCATAGCATACCATATCAATTTAGTAAGAGTATAAGCATGAAATGGGTATGATTCTGCAGATTCCTTTCTTTCTAAAGGAATCAACTCTAGGTTTAACAAGCATGCTATAATGGAAACATAACTGAATTTCTTTCACCTAACCAAATGATATTGCTACCCGATAGATGAGAAATGATATGCAGATGTTTTGTTTACGTGCTGAACTTTGTTTTCTAGCAATTAGTATCAATAATGTCTCTTTGTTGACGTGATTTTACCCTTTATGTAATAACAAACTGTAGTTTATCTGCTAAAATGAAGCAGTAGCCTGTCCATTTGAAAGTGAGCATTGAAACTTAAGTATGTATATTAACAACCAAAAAATATCATGGATGTGATATGCAATGGAAGTGCTCATGTTGTTTTTGCTTATTATAGTGACCTAAATCTGCGAAAGCCTCGGATGCTTTCCTTAGTTTCTCAAGAGACATGTTTGTTTTTAACTTCATCAATGTTCTGTGACAATTTTTTTCAGTTACTCCAACCATTGCTAGACCATTTGCTTCTCCTACGACGACAAGGCATGGTTTTTATATGTGATTGTTTTCTTGCTGGTTTAAACTTTCATCTATCCCACCATTTAGTTTGAGAATTCATTTGCTTTCTTTGGATTCATTTGCTATTTTGTTGTATAAAATTTTAAGGAAGAGGCAGCAGTTGAGGTTGGAGGAATTTCTCTATGGATTTCTACTAAATGCTGAATGTGTAGCTCACCATTGTACCATTAGGAGAAGATTTCCCCTTTCTCCAAATTTTATGTAAATGGAATTACGGGGGGCTATAGAAACATATATATTTGATGAATTCCCCATTGAAGTTTTGAGAAGCTGAAGAGCATAAATCCGGCTATTTGAACCCAAAAACTTCTGCATCACTCATACTACCTTCTCTAATTCATTGGATGAATTTGCAGAGCTAGGATCATTGCTGAGCTTGAAGGTTGCCATTCTTCAAGACATTATCTTAGGAAAGAAGCCTACAATTCAAAAAAGGAAGTTATTGAAAAATCCCCTGAATCTGGGTTGACTGAGAACGTTTGAAGAGTTTAGGGGACCAAAGAAAAAGTCTAAGCTCCCAAAGATATTGTCCAAGTTGAGAGGTAAAATTCATGTGCCGAAGGAGTTCTTCACCTACAATTTCTGCTCGAAAGATGTGTTGCTAAAGCTGCAACTTGAGAAGTTATTTTATGATTTATTATGATTCAGCAAATAATATAATTTACCATTATTAACAATTTCGAAGGTCTAATTTTTAAAATTTATTAAATAAATATATATTTTTTGAATTAAAATTTTACAAACACAACTTCAGAAAGAGAAATTTCTTTAAAGTTTAATTTTATTTTTTTTTCTTTCCCCCCTTTTCAAATCCTTCCATGTATTCAAATTCAAAAGATTTTAAAAAAAAAAATGAAAAAGAAAAAGAAACAATGAAATTAATAGAAAAAACAATACCAGAAAGGAAATAAAAAATGACAGCTAAAGACCATATTAGGCAGAACCATTTTTAGAAAGGGGAAAAAAAACAAAAAAAAAAAAAAATTACAAAAGTAAAGAAACTGAAAAGTATGACATCAAACGTGAATAAATAAATGCGAATAATTGATTCCTCAACAAAAGGGGATGGTCACGAAAGATTCTGTCACAACTTTCAATGATTACAGCGGCTTTCTAAATAAAAAAAGGACAAAGAATCCAAAAATCAAAATACATATACCAAATCAGGCGTTGGTTTTTACTCCAACCACACAATATGACAAAGAGTCTTTCCCTTCAAAATATTCAGTAGCAAAAGCAAAACCGTTACTGTAGTCTATGACTATTCATGGCTTCTTGCCAATTAGCTCTTCTCTTCCTTTCTCTCTTCCTTTTTCACCAACCTCTGTTTTGCACAGCAAATCTCCACAAAATCAACCTTCTCAGGCCAGAAATTCAAACCCAACAAACACTTCTCAATGACACCCCACCTACTGTCTTCTTTGAAGTGACCAAACCCATCGAAATACCAAAAACCAGTCCTTGTTCCCACCTCATCCTTCACCATGACTTTGGCTACACTTATGGCAAACCACCAGTTCTTGCAAACTATTCCCCTCCTTCAGAATGCCCATTTCAGAAATTCTCCAAGATTGTCCTTGAATGGAAAGCAACCTGCAAAGGAAGGCAATTTGATCGCATTTTCGGAGTTTGGCTTGGTGGTGTCGAGCTTCTTCGTAGCTGCACGGCAGAGCCAACAGCTACTGGGATTGTTTGGACTGTTGAGAAGGACATTACAAAGTATTATTCGTTGCTTTTGAAGAATCAAACTCTGGCTGTTTATATTGGCAATCTTTTGGATAGTACTTACACTGGTATATACCATGTTGATGTAACATTTCATTTTTATCCTGCTAATGACTATTTAAACGATTTTGTGCAAAATGGGTATGATTTGGCATCTGGGTACAATTTCTGGGCTGATTTGATACTGCCCATTTCTAGAAATCTGCCTTTAAAAGATGGATTGTGGTTTGAAATTGAGAATTCCACGGATTCCGCATTGAAGGAATTCAAAATCCCTAAAAATGTTTATAGGGCTGTGCTAGAGGTCTATGTTTCTTTTCATGAAAATGATGAATCTTGGTACTCAAATCTTCCAAATGAGTACATTGTTGCAAACAACATTACTGATTTTCCAGGAAATGGGCCTTTTAGGGAGGTCGTAGTCAGTGTTGATGATGAAATTGTTGGTGCTGTATGGCCTTTTACTGTGATTTTTACTGGAGGAGTCAATCCTCTCCTATGGAGACCAATTACTAGCATTGGCTCATTCAATCTCCCTTCTTATGACATTGAAATCACACCTCTATTAGGGAAAATCTTAGATGGGAAAATCCATACTATCAGTTTTAGTGTTACAAATGGTTTGAATGTTTGGTTGGTTGATGCTAATTTGCATCTTTGGTTGGATAGAACATGTGCAAAAACCGAAGGAAGGCTCTATGAACATACTAGCTCCCCTCTTGATGTTTCACTGGTATCTAATTTCAATGGCCCAAATGGAACATCTTCGACAATCGTAAGCCGGTCTGTGATGTCAATTGGGTGGGTTAAGTCCTCCTATGGGAATATCACTACTAAATCTGTTCAAGATTTATATTACAGTAATTCAATGGTGTTAGGAAGCAGAGGAGATATGCAGATAGTGAAGCAGATAATCCATTTCAATGACACTGTTCATGCCAGTATGCCATCATCATCTTATGCCTACCTGTCGAAATCGAAGAAAACATTTTCTCTCTACTTGGATTCTAACATCTCAAGTCTAGGAAATGGTACTTCTTTCTATGTTGCAAACCTTACTATGGGGTTTAAGGAGAAGAAGTACAAGGATCATGGTTTTGGAATCTTGAAAAGCTCTTTGGAAAATCTGCAGAACGGCCAGGGATATATGGTTGTTAAGAAAAACTTGGTAGTGAGTGGACTGGGGAGTACACAACAGAAATACAAATATGATGGAGAAAAAGACTGTTATTTCAGAAATATAAGCAGCTCAAACTATACCATTCTTTATGATAAAGTGAGAACTGCATGCCAGAAACAGACACTTCTGGTCTAAGCTACAACTTACAGAGGAGGAGATCATGAAACTTTTTCTTGCTTTATGGGATTTTGTTCATAGCAGTGAGGGCTTTGTTGTTATTTATATTGAATGATTATTCAAATGCTTCATAAAATTAAGTTCTCCATTTGTAAGAAGTCACAAAGGATTCTTGTAGGTGGATGCCCAAAATAAAAATGCTAGTGTTTTCATAACCCATTGTCATTAATTTATGAAAACTGTTGTAGAATTTCATTAAGCTATATAACTACGGTTTGTTTTTCAAGTGGTATAATTAATAAGTACGTTATTTTCCTTTCAATTCCAGTGGAAATTTCCTTGAAAGCAGTTAAGGAGAAAACATAGGACACTAGTCTTATCAGTGTCCAAGAGGGAAAGAGATTTTTGATCATTGTGTTGCATAAAGTGTGATTTTGCTGCCAATCAGCTTTCATTTTAAATGATTAGTGTTTTAACCAAGAATTAATTCCATAATGGAAAAGTATAACAGAGTGGGTATCTTTATTTAACAAACAATATCAAAAGAGGAGAAAAGAGAACCAGACGTTTAACTTTGTGGCTAAAACTCTTTCTACCTCTATCTCTCTTTTATATATTTTTTATTTTTCCTACTCTTTTTTATTTTTTAATTTCAATTTGAAAAGGAAAAACACAGTATATCTGATAAGGTGAAGCAATCAAGCATAATCCATATAGCAATACATACATGTCATGAAAGATCTTCTATTTTTATTATTTATTTATTTTTCCTGATATAGAGCTCATGGTGTTTGATTTTTTCAGTAGTGCCAGCTTTGAATCAAGATGATCAGATACTTGACTGAGACACTACATGGTATCAGAAATGCTATGATTGTTGACCATGCCCACCAAATGGTGCACTTAGGTAGGCTAGGCATGGATACCATAGTAAACACTGTAATTAGTAGCCATGAACACCAACACTAAACACTGTGCCCATTTTAACGCACAGTAACAAATCATAAAGCGTCAAAAGATTAAAGATAGAAAATCTTCAGTACACAGAAAATATATCATACCCTCTGTTCACAAGCACTTACAGAATCTAGATGTAGGATGGGGACTATGGCAGGGAGTACTGAAAATTTAACCAGGAGCACATGCTATTAGCCCTGATTCTCGACCTGTTAATTAACCTCGCATGCATAAAATTAAATGGCCCTTCTTCTCCACCTGCTTCTCCAACTAACACTTGGCTTAGGGGGCCCTTAATGGGACAATTTTGATTGCGATGTTGGTGGGCCAAATTAAGCTGAAAATAATAATAACAAAAATTATCTCGAAATGCCAATTTTTAATTTGTCTACCAAAATTCATAAGGTATCTCTCTGTTAATAAAATAGAGGACCATGATTAATTTTACTTTTACAGTAATGGTACAGCACCAAAATAATAATTCATTTACATATTATTATTATTGTTATTAGTTAATATATTTATATCATTTAAATATCAATAAATAATCTATAAATAAATTGATTAAATAAATTTTTATTTTTTATTATATTATTTAATAAATAAATTTAAAAAATATTGTAGTATTTTTAAAATGTTGTTATTTTTATGTGTACAGAGTGTGTTTACCATCCGAGTAAATGAGGATCAATGTTGACGTGGCAAAGATCTTTAAGTAATAATTCGACCAACGTGGTTTTAACACCAGGAGCAGATTAATGAAGTTCTGTCCAAATCACCAATGGCTGTCTTTTCGATGTCTTTTTCCAAATCAAATTTCCGATTTGTTTTCAGTTGGTGCTTTTTATTTTTTTCTTTTTTTTTTTTTTTGGGATATATATGTATATATATATATATATATATGTATATTTTCAGTTGGTGCTAATTGTCTCATTCTGATATTAAATTTCACATTATCGCTCTGATCAATTAGCTAGTGTTATTGAATTATATATATAATCTTAGTGTTTGCCCATATATTTGTGTTGTGGTCCAAGAGTACGAGTATTGCTTTAATTAATTCTAACATGAATATCATTGTGTTGAGGATACGATCTGCAAAGATTTCCACTTTTAACCTAGTTCCATGGTGTTCAATATTTCGGACATGCTTGGATCAGAAAGAGGAATTCAGAGGCATTTGGCATTAGCCTGCTCTCACATATATATATATATATATATATTTCTAAATCCTAATTACCTAGCTAAGGTGTCTGGTAATTATGCATTCATTTATTTATTTACTTTTTTGTTTTTTTCTACTTATTTATCTAGTTTACTTATTTCAAATCTTTAGTTAGTATAATTGAAATTCAACATCTCAATTAACTAAAAACATAAAGGAAAAAAAAAATAAAGAACAAATTGAGATTCATTTAAAATTAGGTTGGTTTTTTATTTTTATTTTGTTATTATTTTTTTCTTCCTTTCAATCTTATAATTATTTAAAATATCTCACAAATTCTTATTATCACTAGTTAATATTAACAAATATTTAAAGCAAGCAAACTACATAAAATTAAAGAAAACAAAAAAAACTAACATCTTATTAAACCACAACTAAGGAAATTAAACACGAAAATGAATAAAATATATTTTTTTTCTTTGAAATTATCTGCAAGTAATTGAAACAATAGTAACTGGTTGATTATTAACAAAGAACGAGAAAACGAAATGGTATCCAACTCAAAAGCTAACTTATACAGATGTTTTGAATTTTTGACATACTTACTGAGGTAGAAAGCTAAAAGAGGAATGAATAATTTTGAGGGAATGAAGAAACAAAAAAAAAAAAAAAGTTTTGCTATTTAATAGAAGCTGGGAACAATATCTTTTATTTTTAATTTTAAGAGTTGATAAGCAACTTGGTGTAGCCATCATTTTACTATCTTTGTTCGTAGTATTTTGGCGCATTTTATAATATTTTGTATGAAACAAATTGCATCAATATTTGGTATAACTACTTTTGGATCAAAGTTTGGCTCTCTCTCTCCCCTTTTTCCTTTTTTTTTTTTTTTTTTTTTGTTGGTTGTGCAAGTGGATCGAAGTTTGTTTGGCTTGTTCGTACATATAAAATATAGAAAATCTTTTCTTTCTTTTTTGTTTTTTTATCCCCTTTTATTTCTATATGTTGGTAACCTTGGGTAGAAAAATATTTGGCCTTTGATTTTATTTTCTTTATATATTTTAGTCATTAGTTCTTTCCATTTTACCTTGTCATCACAAACATAGAAATGACCAAGTATGATTCCAAGTATTCGAACCGTTGGGTGATAGCAAATTAACCAGATTAATTTTTAACATGATAACTGTAAATTTGAATATAAAAATTTTAATTTGGACAATCAACTTGGAAATTTGAATGTAAAACATATACATATTGCAATGTCTTGACAAAAGATTGACTAATATTAGTTATATATTTATATAATATTGGTGTATTGGTAAGTTAGGGGAATTCAACCATTATGCAAAAGGCTAAAGAGGGGGGAAAAGTATTATTACCGTCAGTAAATTTGGAAAATATATGTCTGAAAACAATTATAAAAAAAATCACCGTTGTCTACACAATTTAAAAAAAAAAAAAAATATATATATATATATATATACATGGTTATAATTAATATTTTCAATATATCCATGTTAGGGTTCACATTATGCAAGACGTGATAGAGGGGATAAAAGTATTATTACAGTCAATAATTTGGATAATATATGTCTTTGCAAATACAGTATTCCAATAGTAAGATCACTCTTTTTTTTTTTTTTCTTTTCAAACAATGATCGAAATTTGAATATTTTCATTTTCAATATTTTTTTGTTAAAAAGAAATTGGATAATATATATGCAACTGATAAAGTAATAGAGTTTTATATATAGATAAATAGACCTAATAAAATGTCATATAAATTGGTATCTAAATGTTTAATAAGTTGCATAAATATAATATGTACATCCTAAGATAGATTACATTATTAAAAAAAAAAAAAAAAAAGGTTTCCAGCAATACATATACGTGAATTTAAACATGTTTATATACTTATTACCAACCGATACAAAAAATAATAATAATAAAAAGTCTCTAAGAAATAGATGTCTAGAGTTCCAATCCCCTACGCTTAATAATAATAATAATGTTTAATAATAATACTGATATATTATTATTATTATTATTATTATCAGCTAGCTGCATTGATATAACTATTTATACAATTTGTTTATCATATTTTTGTTTACTTAATTGTCATGTCTTAAAGATTTTTCTTCCCCGAATCAATCAAATGGAAAGATAAAGACAAGAAAAGATGTAAACATTTGAAAAGAGCAGCCAAATAATTGAGGAAATCGAGAGGAAAAAAAATTTGTTCAAGCTTGGGGTCAAAGATATTAATGTAATTATTGAAATGACTTAAGAGGAATCCAAAGATATATATATATATATATATACATATATATATATATAAGTATAATTTTTTTTATCAAGAAATTCTGGAAAAAAAATTAGGAACATAAATAATATATTATATAATTCCCATTGTTGTATAATATTTTTATGGATAAAAACTTGTTAAGGACTTTAATAGAAGAATTATTAAATATATATATATATATATATATATATATTTCTTTTGGCTGAAAGGAATATATTATAAAAGTGGATTTCAAAATAATACTCAATTGCATGATGTATCATTAGTAACTGAACAACACATATAAGTTACTTCAATAGAATGAAACTCACCTTAGGTATAGAATTTGCACGAAAATGAAGAAAGCTAAAAAGTAAAAAATTAGGATGTGTTTGGTAATAATTCTTAAAGCTCTAAAACTGCTGTAGAAAACAAGCACTTTCCATAATGTATTGAAAAAAAAAAAAAAATCTTAGATACGCTTTTTAGTGATTTTATATAATAGAAATCACATACTTAATGATTCTGAAAAATACATCAATTAGGTAATTCATTGAGAATTACTTTCTAGAAGAGACAAACAAATCCTTGATCTGTTTTTGTTTTCTTCGTAACATAGCGCCGCAAGTTTGTGTCATTGACATTCATAATTTGTACCAGGAATATTTATTGAGAAACTTGGTACAGCTAAAACTGAAAAGCATTAATAATTCTTTTGCATCAATATGCAGACAAAGACTTAAAAAAATGGTTTAGATTACATATTTTTTTCACTTAACTATATATTGTCTTCGGCTAATAAACTTACTAAATATGAAAACTACACCACCTAAATAGAGGAAAAGAGGGGTGCTAACCTGTAGCAACTCATTTAACTCCATCGATCCGTACCAACTTCACTTCTTCCTTATTTAAACAAGAGGTGCTAATTGAGCTATAAAGATAAAAAAAAAAAAAAAAAAAAAAAATAGGACTGCTTGATTCAAGGTAGAGTCCATGGTTTTGCTACTCCAGCAAGACAGATCGATCGGCTGATATATTAGCTTCTTATGATGTTGAGATGGAATTTAGGACTTGGAAGTTGTTTAGAAGCCTGAAAATAATCAATAATCTAATTTGGGAATCAATATATAGTAACTGGAAGACATGCATGAAGCCATGATAGAATAATGAAGTAATTAATTTAATAAGAAAATGACTTTAAGAAAACCAAAAAAGTAAACCAAACAAAAAAAGGCAAATTGATGATCAATATATGTTGGAGGCATTAGGAATGTTTAATGATTAATTAATATTTATTTATGCTGGCAATTATCATAATAGTCTATTTACTACTAAATTTTTAAGAATTTTAGACTTGTATGTATGTATGTCTATATATATATGTATAAAATTTGTATCTACCTACTGGGTGTCGTTTCCCAATTTATGTGGGGCATTTGGTGCACAACTACACATAATTGGGGCAAATATATTGCGATATATATATATATATATATTAATTGATATATAACTAGACTATTGGGGTATAACTAATTAGACCTGTACGTATAAACAAACACTAATCCATGATTGGTCTATGTTAAATGCAAATTAAGCTATCCAGGGTAATTACTAATAGGGACCCAATAAAACGGTAATCGGATTTAGATATAAAAAAGACGAGTCTGATTAAGGTACAAAAGTATAAAAATACCCAATAAAGGGACATTCACAAGATGGGATATAAAGGAAAGGGACAAAATAAAAATAAAATAAAAATAAAATAAAAAAGAATGAAAAGGCAATGAGAGAAATATTATATGTCAGAGCAAAGACAAAGCTGCATAAAAATTTAATATTATGGTGTACATAAAGATCCTAGTAATATTGGCTGATGTTAATAACACAACCAAACAAATTAACAAATAGGCATTTTGGTTATATCCTACTGTCCTAAGATCTTGAATCAGAAGATTTTATTAAGATTGTGAAAAAGATATAATATATATCTATATAAAAATTCATTTATTTAATCATAGAATTCCAATATATTTATATATATTATATATGCATTATGTATATATGTATCAGACGTTGTGTCCGTTCATGTAGGGTACAAGATCATGCAGAATCCCAAAAGAGAACCATGACTGCAGAAAAGCAAACATTGGAATTATTATATTTCGAAAACCACAAAATTAAAAAAATTAAAATTAAAATTAAAATACCATGATTTTGCATGAGAGAGATCTTCTCTATATAATCATAGCATCAGTTTTTTTGTGAAAAGCTGTTTGTGGTAAAGTTTGCTGATCAGTACTGTTATAATGTCTTTACTCATCAAGAAGCAAGCTATATATTCTGCAAAATTAGGGTTTTTGAGGGCAGTTAATAGCCTAGGGTTTTACAAAGTGGATTATACACATCCTATATACATGAAGATGAATCATATATATGTTCAATTGAACCAACATATTACATCTTCAATTACTTATGAATTTCATTTCCAATCAAATTTTCCATCAAACTTTCAGATCAAGTAGAATTGCAAAACTCAATACTCAATCAACTATTTTTATCATCTATAAATAATCACATCAAGAAATAGAATTTCTTTGGTTATGCATGTTTGGAAGAAAAAGCCAACTGCAACATATTCAGATACATAGATTATGCATATATATGAGATTAATTACCATATTCTCCATACGCTAGAGAGAAATCCAAGTGAATCAAGGGGCTACTAATGCATGGAAGAGTTGGAAATTTCATCATTATTGGTCTTCAATATTGGATTATTTCTCTTCTTCTTCTTCTTCTTGTAAGGAATTCCTCTAGCCTTAGCTTGAGAATCCCTCACCTCACGCAAATAAACTCGAATAGCTCCACTGGCAAAAGGGTTTGTCTCGGGCAAGCCGCCGTTCTCTTCGTAAGCGGCTCGGAGGCGGCCGATGAGAGCATCGAGGCTGCCCCAAGCTTGTCTGAGAGGGCAAGTACAAGGGCCAGGAGGCTCAGGCTGTCCAAAATACCCACAACCTTGTAAGTGCACCTTAGTCTTTCCGAACAGATCTAGATAGCGAAGGAAATCGAGGACATGGTTGGAGTTGCACTGTGTAAGAGCAACCGGAGGTCTCTGATTCCTCAAATACTGCCCAAAAGTGTTCCAATCCCGCCGCTTCTGCGACTCGTATCGGCTGAGCGGAGGAGTTGGAGGAGGCTGCTGATGCTGATACTGATGATGATGATGATCAGGAGGAGAAGATAACAATCTGGATGTGGATGATGATCCTTCTGCTATATCTTTTCCTTTGTTGTTCATTTTTCTCTTTTTTCTTTTTTTTTTTTTTTTTTTTTTTTTTTTTTTTTTGGGAAGGTGTTTGATATTTGAGCTAAGAGGGAATAGATATGGTAGTAGATTGAAGAAATCGTTGGAGGGTGAATAATAGAACCAAAAAAAATTGCTGTAGATGAGGAAGGCCAAAAAAAAAAAAAAAAAAAAAAGTGAAAACAATGAAAATCACATCAAAAGGGGGGGGGACTAGTGAGGAGACATGGTATGGGGTCCATTGGAAGTGCTTTTGCTCCTTTATTTTTCTTCCTCTTTCGCATTATTTTGTTACTTTAATGGTACTAATTAACAATATTTTATTATATATTATTATGCTTCCATCACCAAAAGCAATCATTATTGAGTGTATTAGCGTAATTAGTATCTAATTTCAAAAACCCACCTTACTACGATACAGTGTGTTAGCTTAATTTTATATGTATATATATATATATATATATAAGTAACCTGAGTTAAATTAAATCTAGCTAGAGTCAGTGGTAGGGGGTTAATTATTTAACACGTAGTTACCAATTTTGGAAGCGACAAGATGGTATTGCTATGGAATCTCTGGCAACCTAATCTGCTACTCCATCATTTAGATGTAACATAAATAGATAGGATATAATCAAGTTGTAGATATTAGTGTCTATAAGCCAATGGAAATTAACCTTTAATCTTTGTCAAAAATAATTAACCATTAGTCAAGGGTAATTACTTTCAAATTGCCTCATATGTGATTATATTGGGTTTACTTGATCAGCTGTTAGAAATATATGCATATATATATATATATATATATTCTCTTTTTTGAAATATTTTTAACAAATGTAGACGACCTCGTACATAAAAAGATAACCAATTTTTTATATGTCACAGTTTAATTATTTATATAAAATATAATTTAACGTACACTCCTAGTTAAATCGTAACAGTTTGATTTTGACTTCTGTGAGCAGAGGATATGCATATCATATAAAAGGGGCATGCATATTATATAAAAGGATACATGTATATATATGTATATATCATAACAAGATTTAGCTAGTTGACCCTCATTTTGCTTATTATTATATATAATATATAATGCATACTTCTTATTTTACAAAGCTAATTGGTTTAATTAGTGTTTTTTCTTTTGTTTTGAAGGAATGGGTTTAATATTAGGTAATAACTATAAAAAATGACCACCAATCGAAGTGATGAAATTTGTTAGAATTCTACTCGATATATAAAAAATTAAGGAAAAAAATTTTCATATAGTTGAGATGTCATGTGTGACACGTGGATTTGTATTTTAGTGACGAGTGTCATCCATGACCAATAAGATATTGATATAATTGAAATCACCGTCATTACCACACCAATCAACACTGCTAATAATGCTTTTTAGTGATACTAAATAATAATATTTTTAAATAGAGGTGCTAGTGATGTTTTTGTTGTTTCTCTCTGGTTTCCTAACTTTGGGAGATTATCCAAGAATTTGATATGGACCACACCATATCCAATTGCTTGCTTTGCAATCTGTTTCCCAATTTCTAGTAATAAGGTGTGTCAATTTGCATTCGAGTGCATTGCTCAAGTTACGGGCTCTCATTTTCTATCAGACTTTGCTAGAAAAATAAAATATAACATTAATTATATTTTAATAAATTTGATTTATAGGGTTCTGAGGCGTAAGTTCTAAATTTTCAAAAAAAAGTGCTCTGGGTGTCATTTGTTAAAGTGCTCGGTTTTTATTTTGTTTTTTAAAATTGTATATAATTTTTTTATTTTAATTATTTATTAGTCTTAATTAGTTATATTTAGAGTTTGTTAAATATATTAATTAACTATAATTGTTAATAAAAGAAAAAAATAATAACACAATTTTAACTTATGTCTTATTTTTTGGTTATGTTTTTATTCTTCTTATATTTGTGGTTAACGAAGATGTATAATTACCATCACATTAACAAACAATTAAAGTAAGCAAACTAATATAATTTACAAAAATAAAAATTGAACGTATTAAAAATGACAAATTTTAATTTTTTAAATTTGTAACATATTGGTTTAATTTCTAATTTTAGCCAAACAAATTGTTAATGATTTTATTTGAGAAGCTTGTAGTAAAGTTTATGAGAAAAGAGATTATGGAATTGATCAATGAGAATTAAGCAAACTATTATCAATTTGTTTTGCTAAAATTGAGGATTGGACCAATCTAAAATAAATTTAAAAATAAAAAATCTAAATAGCTAATTTTCAAAGTTGAAAATTTAAATCACAAACCCTAAAAATCAAAATATTAAAGTACAATTAACCTAAAATATAATAATAATAGCAATGAGAGCTTTGGATTTTTACCAATCTTATTGCAATAATAATCCTATGGATAATCTTTACAAGTTAAAAGAAATGATCAAAGTGACCATTTTACTGGAGGATATAACTTGTTTAGTAAAGTCTCAACTCAAAAGATGGTACACATTAATTTGGTAACAGAATCAGAGTGTATATATGCTAATAGAATCAGAGTGTATATATGCTTTGATAAATAGGATATGAATATTATCATAGAAATAGAATTATAATTTCTTTTGCATATGTCTTCTGTTTGGTACGAAAACAGAAATGAATAAATGGTATATTATGTCAGATATTGTCTTCGTCTTCGTGTTTTGGTGCATTCCATGATTAGATGGAATAATTTTGAGGCTTTTTGTAAACAGCATCAGCTAGTCCTGCTATGCTTTGTTTACTTTTGAAAATTGGATCACTCACATGCAACATTATCAATTAATGTAGAAAAGGAACCCTTTTTTTCAAAATTTGCGGATGTTTAAAGAGGGGCAATCAACTTTTATTATTCGGTAAGATGGATTTACCATGTTATTATAAATCGGTGCTAATTCATCAAATATAACACATCATTCATATTAATTTTTAAAATCAATATTATTCAATTTTAAGTTGGTAAATTATTTATTATCAAATTGATTCCTTAATTTAATGCATTTATTAATATATTTAATTTTCTTCTAAAGAATATTATATCATTTACTTTATTGTATGCAAAAAATAAAATTCTTTATTTAAATTTTAGTTAAAAATATATATTCATTTAAAAATACCTTAAGAAAGGTTATCATGTATTTCATATTCCATCCAACATATATATATATATATATATATATGTTATTGTGTATTTTATATCCAATCCTTTATATATTCACACATACTTTTTAAGCTTAACATGATAAATTGAGAGGGCTATCTTTTTTTTCTTTTTTTTTTTCTGAAATTGAAAGAAATATTTTTTTATGGTTCTCTTTGTGTTGCTACTATTTTATAAGAAAAGTAATATATATGTATATATATATGCCTACACCGATTTTTTCATAAATAATAAAAAATAATAATTGTATTTTTTTGCTTCATATTGTTTAAGAAATAAAATGAATTAGATAATTCTTTTCAAGGAAATTAAATTTGGCAAATTCATACTAAATGAATTGATTTCTTTGGAATGAAATATTAAAAGAATTTGATTTATTGACAAAAAAAATCATCAATTAAGAGTATAATTATAATGAATTTAAAAAATGACATAAATAATATGTCATATTTGATGAATTAATACAATATAATTGAACTGGTCCATGGTTAATGTGGTAAAACCCATCCTACCAAATAATCTACCCTACTGAATAATATTCTTGGACACTGAGATAGGCCTATAATGGATTTTAAGAATAATCTACCCTGCTGAATAATATTCTTTGACACTAAGATAGGCCTATAATGGATTTTAAAAGAGGATTATTATTATTCTACAAAAATTTATAAGATCTTCTCATCTAGAGAAATGCTTGAAATTCAGATATATATAGTTTTTAGCTGGACATGGTGCACCAAAAGCTCACTATATATATATATTTTATATATATATATATATATTCATTATATTTTATTTTTGTGTTTTTCTTTAAACTTATTTGGCCACTTAAGGGTAGGTGTTACTATCACTTTCTTTTTCTACCCTATATTTTCGTTTGGATTTTCAACAGGAATTGCTATGTGCTTGTCACTGTCTTTGATTCTTGGAGAGAATAACATATAATGCCAATTATAAAGACGAAATGGTGATCATAACTGACTATTCATTGTCAATTTCTCAAAAATAAATGAATAAAAATATTCCCAAATTTTAAAAGGATAAATGATAAATGATATTCTCAACATCATGATTCTATATAGACCCATTAAGTAATTCTATTTTGATAAAACTCAAATAAAAAGTAGTCATAAACAGAAGACAAATTACCTGCGCTTTTATCATGCATATCTGGTTTAGAGATATGATCAGATTGGAAAGAGGTATATATTAAATTTTACTAGCTAAAAGCGCTTGGTGCATTAAACTATTGGGTTGAGAAAATTTTCTCAATTATAGTCCTTAATAGGAATAATATATATTTCTAAATAGCCAGGTTTTCCAACTTGCAATTTTAGCTATCTTTAATATTTTCAAGTTGTTTTTTAATTTTATCAAATGAGGTTAGCTTAATTGGTAAATAATTTACATCTAAAACGAATAATTATGAATTTGGAATGCAGGATGAAGGAGGAAAATTAGTGTAAATGATAAAGAAAATTATCTTTTAATTTTATTTAAAAAAAAAGAATTGTCTTTTAAATAAGAATTACTATTTGTTATCAACAATTTCATTGGTAATCATTCATTAATGGTGATAAATAGTATTACTCTTAAAAAAATAATCAAGGTAAATTTTTTATTTTTTTATCATTTACAATAATTTTTTCCTCTTTTTGTAACTGTGTTTCAAATCCACAATCTTCTAATCATAAATGAGAATAACTTATTAACTGAATTAACTTTATTTATTTAACGATTATAATTAAAGTTAGATAATAAAGGTCTACTTAATATTTGGCCTCTCTCATGATTCTTAATATTCCTTTGACCAACTAATTAGTATGAGAGACCCACACATTTTAGAGTTATCTCCAATCACTGGAAGAGTAATTATAGTCCCCTTTTATTATATTGAATATCATTCCATTTTCAAAATAAAATTAAAAGAAAATAATTAATCATTATGGGTCTTTTAGGAAAGTTTCGATTTGCTAAACTTTGCAAGATATGGTTTTGTGTTTTTAAAAAAATTATATAAGAACCCTCTCCCATTTGGACCAGGATCCTCAATTTCATTTTTACTACAATGTTATAAGTCATTTTAATTTGTATATAATCTTTGAAATTTTCACATGTAAATTGAATATATGAATATGTAAAAATATCAATAATAGTTAATTAATTGTATTTTTGTTAAAATGGGACAACTTAGAGGTAAAATTTGAAAAAGATGCAAGGTAAAAGGGTGATATTGCGTCAACTGAGATGCGAGGAATATTTATTATATAGTTTCTGAAAATACAAAATATATATGTAAAATTGACAAAATAGAATGGGTATTACTGTCCTTTAAATCCTAAGTATGGCCTGACACATCTTGCATTGCATTAGTAGTTTGCTCCAACTGTGCGGACCATTAGGCTTTGATCACCAACTACTGGAATTTTTTTCTTTTTTGGTAATCACCAACTACTGGACTTGGATACTAAGCAAGAAGAAGCATTAACATTGTATCAAATTGGGTTTTAGCTAGCGTACAGGGTGTTCTATATACGTCACATATCAAATTGTATACACCCTTCCCTTTTATCAATATTAATTACCCAAACTCCAAAATAAATGTAACTAAATATAAAATAAATAATGATGTCACATCATCACTTGGAAACATGTTGGTATTATTCTTCATAAATAAACATCTTCCAAACTGTTTTTTTTTTTCCCCCCCAACTTTAATTATCATGCCAAAAACAGAGAAAATATGTATATATATATATATATATTACCACATAGATGGGCAAGTATCAAACCAGAGACAAGAGGCCTGGAGGTAAAGTGGACAAGCCAAACTAGCTATTTTAAAATTAATTTTCAAAGCATAACGCAAGCCAAACTTGTTCATTATGTAAGAAAATTTTGATTTATACTTACATGAACAAAATAATAAATAAATAAACTAATAATTTTATGACAAAAAACCCTTCAGAACTTTAACGTTATGTTTGGATTAAGGATCAATATGAAGGAATTAAAAAATAAAAAAATAATAAAAAAAAAACATGCAAATCTCTTGTTTGGATAGTAAAAATGGAATGACAAGGAAGGGAATAAGAAGGGAAGGAATTAGTCCTATTTTTTAACAAATCTGTTTTATATCCAAAATTGAGAGAATAAAGGAAATGAATAGATTTTAATAATTTTTTAAATATATTATTATTATCTAATTGGCATATTAAACATGTGCATTGAGGATAATTTTATCAATAATTCTTTTTTGTTTCCTTTTATTTATTTATATGTTTCTTTTACGTTTACTATTCATTCAAACAACTATTATTAATCAATACTATCTTTTTTTTTCTTTCTTTATTAAATTTGTCAATTTTTTTTCATTTCCTCCATTCAATCCAACCATAGCGTAGAAGTATAAAAAAACTATAGAATTTTATTGTAAGATGAATGTTACAAAGCTAGGTATAAAAGTACATTTTCAGATTTAAAGGTTCAATTTTGACTTAAGAGTAAGAAATCCCTCCTCCCCATGTAATCAGAAAAGTTAGCTATGAGCATTAACTAAAATAATAATAATAAAGAGCTGTTAGCTATGAGACAATAGACTTTCATATTTCTGATTAAAAGCCGAAACAATGCATATATAATAAATATAGTTTATGCTGTATTAATTAATACCATATATATGAAATAATAAATAAAATCCTCGCTCAATAGTTAGCTTGATTAGTACTTGATATATGCCACTATTTTCTCAGTCTTTCCAAGGGTTCCCAACACTGGAGCTATCAAACAACTAAAATCATCATGCATAAAGAGCACCAAACAGTTACAGCACTTCTACAATACTTTGTAAATAAAAACATTATATATATATATATATATATTTCCCTCTTTTCTATCTGTTACTATTATTGAAGACTTAGCAGATTGTACGTGCTTTTGCAGATATGGTTCCCTTATTTTGAAAAGAAAGAAATCCTACAAAAATACACCTTTTTTTCGACTTTTAGTCGGATATGCCGGCTCTGGTTGGTTCTTTGAGGGGCATTCTTCTCTTAGCGGATGGTGGTCTTGACTCTTGTCAGTGTGTATTTTGAGTTGAAGACATGAGGTTTTTGAGTTTCTTTTAAATTTGTTTGAGCCAGAGAGAGAAAGAGAGAGAGGGAGAGCCCACCACGAGAGAGAAAGGAGAAGGCATGAAAAGTGAGAAAAATGAGAGGAAAACATTAAATCCAAATTCATTCATGGAGGGTAAAATGGGAAATGCAAGCTGTAGGTAAAAAGGGATCAGATGGACAAAATTTTCATTTTAAGATGGGATGGAAACTTTTTAATTCATTTGGACTCAAGGGACGTCCATACCAAAAGTCCAAAATTCAACCCATGTGGGTTAGATTAAGGAACCCAACTACTAATATGGGCCCGATCCACATGAGTTTGACAATGAATTTGAAATGTATAAATTGGGTTAGTAATTTTTTTTTTTTAATTTTTTTGAGGAAGTAAATGTTTTACTTCGTAACCTTTGTAACTAATGTGGCTAAGCAATGGGAATTAGGCCATTAGTGCTACTATTTATAGAATTACTCTGTATTTTTCTATCTTTTCTATGCTTATTTTTCAATATCAACCTTGATTTGCTAATAAATGAATATTTCTATAAAATCATTTTAATTATCAACAAAAAAGAAAAATATCTAAAAGATAATGAAATTAAACCTTAATTCCTGTACTATATCAGCGAGAGGAACAGTATGGAAAGACAAATCTCCAGCTAGTTGCCACTAGGAAGAGAGCAACTTCATGCCAATAAGACCCTTTTTTTTTTGGTGTCTCTAATGGCAAAGGTGGTGTAGCAGAAGCATAGTTGGGCATATGGTATTTGTTCATGATTTGGTTTGCCGAATTTGAAAGTTTCAAATTTACAGGGACTTAGACTTGACAGTGATAAAGAAAGAGAAGAGGGGGAAAAGGATGGAGAAAAAAGCTGAACAAAAATGGCCATTGTTTGCTGATCATTTTGGTTCTGCGTGGGAAATGTGAGATGTTGTCCTTATTGGACTTTGGTTATGGGTCAAACCAGAATTTTCAAAGTGTGCACCTGCGCAGGGTCAAACCATGCAGTTTCTCTTTATTTGGTTTAATCAATTGATTGGTGTGATTGATTGTCTAGGTACCAAGTAGGCAGGTGAAAAGTGATTGTACTTAATTAGTACTTTAAAACTGTTCATTGTGAAAGAAAATTTTGATTTATACGCACATATATGTCAAATAAAGAATTTAATGATTTATAACCGAAATTTGTAATTTCGAAATTAATAAAGCTAAACTTGTAATTTTAGTTCTTAAAACTTGTAACTTAATTTCAAAACAAAAATAAAATTAAAATAATTTGTAACTTTCGTTTACGTTAAAATATAATTAACGGGGTTGTCTATCTTTTATATATATTTTATATCCCTTTTTCTAAAATGGATTGTCAGAAAATAAACTAAAATCGTAAATGATGAAAAAGCATAAAGAGTATATCCTTTTTTTATTATAATGTGGGGTAGGGAGATTTTTATCGTAACAAAGTTTGAATTTAAATGTATTTTTAATAATTTTACTTAACTTAGAAGTACATAATGAATGTAACTATCCATTTTATCTTTTATTATATATATATATATATATGTATATATATACGAAAATTCTATAATGAGGACAGTTCACATAAGCATCGCAGTATTAGTGACAGTTTTTTATAGTATTAAAAGTGTTTTTTAAAAAATCATCATTAATATTATGAAAAACCGTCACCAATATTATGGTTATGGTCCGTACGAGCACCATAAACGGACTATATATATATATATATATATTGACATCATTCTTAGTATTGTACCTATCACACATGCCAAATAAGACAAATGAATTTTATTCTTTATAATGCTGTGGCTGTTACAAGGGAATTTATACTTCTTAATTAAAAGCCAAAACATTCGCCACAATGGTAATAATCATTATTTTATTTTTTCAAATAAAATTTTTTAATTTCCAACATATATATATATATATATATATATTGAAAATCAAAAGCCGAAACACTAGCTATATAACATATCCATAGTTTATGCAAAATAATATTAACTAACACCATAAATCATCAACCTTGCAAGGACAGCCTAATGGGCAAATATATGAGGTCCTGTACCATAAGTCATCTCACACATAAAAGTTCGATTTAATACTTGATATAAGCAGTGGTTTTCTCAGCCTTTCGAAGGGTTCCCAGCACCGTAGCAATGATACACCTAAAATCTTCGAACATGAAGAACCCCAAACACTTACAGTCCGCATCGCATTTGCTTTTGCACTCCTCAAAGCTCATTCCTTCTCCGCCATTGGCTACATTATCCGTAAAATGCTGCACCCCAGTTACGTTATAGTAATTCACCTTCTTGGCCGCTCCATTCTGACAAGGTGACAACTTGGGCGGTGCACAGCTCTGGTTCCAACTTACGAGACCTTTGGGTGTGGGGCAAGCCAAGCAGACGCCCCTTTCGCACAACCCGAATGAACCGCACCTGGTGGGCAGCGAGCATAGGCTAGCCCAATATGTCGAGAAATATGCGAATCCCTCTTCCCATTTGGAGCTCCTTCCATTGCTGCCCACCTGATATGTGTAGGCCTTGAGATTGCCATCGGACCCAATTCTTACGAAAGAAAGGGTCGTGTTATAGTTGAGTGTTCTGAGGGTGAATATATCGCTAGGTGGTGGAAGAGTTGTTTGGTTTCTGTAGGCTGTAAAAGCGAGTACATGAGCCGTAGAGTTGTGGTTCTCGGCAGCCTTTCCGTCGAAGACCACGGTGGCCGCACGCTCAGCGTAGCCCCAACCGCTGTATCGGATAAGCTGGCCGTAGTTGTCCTTCACGTACAAATACAACCCTTCGTTTTCTTGATGGACCAAACTGTAGGGCCCATCAGAGCCATCTGTGTCAGACTTACGGCTTATGAGCTTGTTAATGCCGTTGGTCCGAAGCGATTGGCCAACTAGAAGAGTGTCAGTTGGATAATCAAAGCTCTGCCAGATGGGCCTTCCTTTGGCATTGTGAAGGACCAAGTTGCCATTGGGGAGCAATTTAATGCCGGTGACACCTCTATTGGCCGTGTTCGTTTGCCACACGATTCGGCCGTTTGCCTCGGCCAGCACTAAGTTTCCATTCGAGGCGAAAGAGAGGACGGAGTTCTCGCCCACCGGGTGGTTGCGGTTGGCGTCCCAGACCCACCGCATGGGGGTTTGGTCTCCCGGAATGCCTGCTCTGATGGCCAATATGTAAGCACCAGGGATGGTACTGTAGAAGCACAGCTGGAAAGGGTACGTAAAGAAGTTAATATTTTTGGTTTGGATGACACGGTAGTTGGCATTGTATTCGGCGGTCGGTTGTCCGAATTCGCCGCGGTTGATGAATTTGAAGGTTTGTTGGGCTGGAACTTGAGCTTGTGTTGCAACAAACAAGAAGCAGTAGCCCAAGAGAAGGGCACTGAAGAGAAAACATGAACTTGAAAGAGCCATATTTGGTTTTCGGGTTCTGGGGGGATTGTGTGTTGTCTTTGTTGATTAGGGTGGGCATATATATACATATATATATAGAATTCAGTAGGAAGAGAAATGAAATGGCTTAAATAAAGTCAAAAATAGGTGCAATTTTTGAATGAATTAGGCGATTAGTTCAAGTGGGCTAATGAGGAAGGAATTAGTCAAACTGTTAATTGGATATTCCAACATAGTCAAAATAATACGTTTCTTTTATATAAAAAATGAAGAATACTCTTCGAAATTACAGACATAAGAAAAGATGTCAAAGTCTAAGTAATCTGCCATGTAGAGGAAAAATGGCGATTTGCAAACTGGCGCCATCATCTAATCCGTAGATTTTTCGTCCCAAAAAAACGTTCTGATCCCTTTTGAGTTGGCATTCAAAAGTTGAAGAGGCAAAAAAGTCCACTTGACAACTTAATTCCTGCTGGGCTACTACTGAAGCTTCCATTTTTCATTGGTTTCCACTTTTTGTGTTACAAGTTTTGATTTTGGCTATGCCAGTTTGCGGCTGCAGTTTATAACATATGGACGTTTATATTTTTCTGAATTATTATCAGACTCAAAACAGTTTTATCATACCAAAATTTTATTATACATAAACAATTTTATTTTATTGGTAAATGTAATCTATGTCGACCATTAAAATGTTATTATATATATATATATATATATATATGTAAGAGTAGTCAATTAATTTCAGTTTATATAATTAAGAAATGTGGTTGTACTACAAATAATAAAAAACCAAAACTAGTTTAAATTGAGAAACCCAAATTGCATCCATTAATTTGAGCTTCTTTTCTCATGTGGTCCAAAATGAAATTAAGAAAAAGAACTCACAAGATAGAATTGGTGTCGGTTTCCTAAATGTCTAGGTCAGATATTTTTTAGTGGGAACGAACAGATTCTTTTTTCTTTTTTTGTTTTTTTTTTTTGAGTGGGGAGAAGCAGATTTGAAGCGTTGATTAATTGGTAGATAACCCAGCAAGACAAACGCGTTACAAGATATGATATTTTCCGTACACGGCGTTAGCCAGTACTTCCTAAAAATTACTTTTTAATACTAAACAAATACATTGAATGAGGGATTGAAGGTCACCAAACTAATCGACTTCCTCTTCTTTTTTTTTCATTTTTTTTATTTTTTTGGCCCCCTACAAGTCTGACTCGCTAAGTTTATTGTAATTTTAGTTTCATCTTGTAATGCATATATTTGTTTATTCACTTTCCACTAATTTGTTGCTAATATATTTGTTTTTTCAGTAGTTCTCTTTTGTCTTTTAGTATCAATTATACTTGCTACGTCATCGATAGTGACAAAAAAATTTAATTATGTGGAATTTATAATGTATAATCCAATTCTGGCATTTTTTTTTTATTTTTTATTGAGGAAAAATCCAAATTCTGGCAGCTTGTTACTCATCTAAGAAAACACCAAATCCTATCCGAAAAGGTTCCAGTTAGAATTAGGCAAATTTGACCAGTCATTATCATTCCTTTGACTCAACGGAGGAAAATTCAAACTATGAAAAGCAAAGGATTGAATTTATGGTGATCATTAGTGAGAGAAAAATATTATACATAAAAATTTAGACATATCAATTTACATTAAATGTTCTTTATGGAAAATAAATTATTGATCAGATTTTACAAAATTATCCGTACGTACTTATATATGGTCCAGTTAGAATTAGGCAAATTTGACCAGTCATTACCATTCCTTTGACTCAATGGAAGAAAATTCAAAATATGAAAAGCAAAGTATTGAATTTATAGTGATCTTTAGTGAGAGAAAAATATTATATATAAAAATTTAGACATATCAATTTACATTAAATTTTCTTTATGGAAAATAAATTATTGATCAGATTTTACAAAATTATCCGTACGTACTTATAATTTAGTAATATGCCCCATTAATAAATTATGGTAGCTCTTCCAGATCAAAAGCATTTATAAGTAGAGTTGAACGAAACAGAAAAGTTGGTGGAGGAAATTGTACATATCAAAATTGGAGATATATACTTAAGTGGCCGCTGGAAAGTGGATATGAAGTTATACTTTAATGTTTCTATTTTAAATTATCAGTTAAATACATAAAAACTCGTTCATTTTGTGCAAGAAAATTTTGATTTATACGTACTTATGTGAAAAAAAAAATGGAAAAAAAAATAGTTATTTGTTACCCATGAGCCAAAAAGAAAATTATTTATAACGAGATTTGTAATTTCAAGGTTTGTAAAGTTAAACCTCTTAACTTTTGAAAACCTTTTGATCTTCTAAGCTTTAAATTTGGCGGCAATACCCTTTGATCTTCGAAAAATATGCACCATAACCACAAATAGTTTAACACCATTTGTTTTTTACCGTTTGTCACAGACTACGCGCAAACGTATATAGTGGGAAAAGGGGCAAAATTGCCATTTAAAAAAATTATTCCAATGTCCCTTAATTAATCATGCCAAAAAAGTTGCAAATTGCCCCCTGAAGCCAAAAATAAATAAATAAATAATTCAACCCCTAGAAAAATTCTGGAAATCCCTATAAAAAGTTTTAAAGCTATAAAAAACTTGAGGAGCCTCCAAACAATTTTCTGAAGCTTCGTAAAAATTCAAGAATTTTTAGAAAATTTTGTTGAAGTCCTGACAAATTATGGAGGCTCAAAAAGAATTTCCAAATCTCCTTAAACTCTTTTGAAAGCTTTAAAAATAAAAAAAGGCTCCTGGCAAAGCTATGAATCCTTGGGAAAATTTTAGAGGTCCTAGAAATTTTTTTAAGATAGAGAAAAATTAAAAAAGAAGTCTTTTAATAATTGCTAAAGGTGGTCTTAAATTTATATGGTGCGAAAATAAATTTTTTTTTAGGCTTATCAAATTTTTCTCTACCCTTCGTAATATTTATGATATTTTTCGAATTATTGAGGAAAATTTTTCTTTTGAGGCTCTTAAATTTTTCTGAAGCCTCTAAAATATTTTTAGAAGTATATATATATATATATTAAAAATATTTTAAGGCTTATGAAATTATTTTAGAACCTTTAGACATTTTCAGGGCTTTCAAAAAACATATTTTGGAACTTTTAAAACTATTATGGAGGTTGATCAAAAACCCTTTTTTGTGACTTCCTTGAATTTTTCTAGGGCTTTGAAAAAAATTTTCTTCTATTTCTCATATTTTTCTTGGACTTCAAAATATTTTTAATATATTTCTCAATTTTTTTCTAGGTTTTTCAAGGGGCAATTTGCAATTTGGGCAGGCCATTGTTGCAAATATATTTTTTAAAATGATAATAATGCATCTTCACAGACATGTAAGGTAAAAAGAAAACGGGTTGGTCATTTTGCGGTTATGAACGTATGATGCACACTTTTGTAAATTCAAGGGGGCCTGGGTATTCATTTTGTGGTTATGATGCAAATTTTTGAAATTCAAGGGTGTATCAGTATTACTATCACTTTTAAAGCTCTGAGGATAAAATGCAAGCAACGACTCCAATAGTTCAGATGACATGGGTGTAAATTAAGCTAATAATTTTTTTTAAATTTCAAATTAATATTGCACTTTTCACACGTGTCAAATAAAAACAAATGAATTTTATTTCTTAATGAAAGTTACATCCGAGCTATAGCTATTACAAGAGAATTTAAACTTCTTAATTAAAACCCGAAAAACTACATATATATATATATATATAATTTCCATGCAAAATAATATTAAATTAATACCACAAAATCCTCTCTCACTAAGTTTTGAATATATTAATACTTGATGTATGCAGTGTAATTCTTCTGGGTCTTTGAGAGGGTTCCCAACACAGTAGCAATAATACACCTGAAATCTTCGAACATGACGAAACCCAAACACTTACAGTCCGTATCACACTTGCTTTTGCACTCCTCAAAGCTCATTCCTTCTCCACCAACGGCTTCATTACTAGTAAAATGCTGAGCCCCCGTTACATTAAAGTAATTCACCTTCTTGTTCGCCGCCACCGCTCCACTAGTCGTACACGGCGGCAACTTGGGCGGTGAGCAGCTCTTGTTCCAACTAACAAGCCCTTTGGGAGTCGGGCATGCCAAGCAGACGCCCCTTTCGCACAACCCGAACGAACCGCACCTGGTGGGCAAGGTGCATAGGCTCGCCCAATATGTTGAGAAATATGCGTAGCTCTCTTCCCATTTGGATCTCCTTCCATTGCTTCCCACCTGATATGTGTAGGCCTTGAGATTGCCATCGGATCCAATTCTTACGAAAGAAAGCGTGGTGTTATAGTTGACTTTTCTGAGCGTGAATATATCGATTGGTGGTGGAAGCTGAGGATTAATCGTCGCCCTTTGGCTTCCGTAGATTGTGAAAGTGAGTTCATAATTATTAGCCGAAGATTTGTGGTTGTTGTTGTCGTCGGCCGCCGGCTTTCCTTCCAAGATCACGGTGGCCGAATGTTGGCTATAGAGCCAACCGTTGTATCGGATGAGCTGGCCGTGGTTGTCCTCCACGTACAAATACAATCCTCGGTTTTCTTGATGGACCAAACTGTAGGGCCCATCTGAGCCATCGGTGTCAGACCTACGGCTTACGAGCTTGTTAACGCCGTGCGTCCAAAGCGACTGGCCAACTAGAAGAGTGTCGGTTGGATGATCAAAGCTCTGCCAGATGGGCCTTCCTTGGGGGTCGTGAAGGACCAAGTTGCCATTTTGGAGCAATTTAATGCCGGTTATACCTCTGTAGGCTGTGTCCGTTTGCCACACAATGCGGCCGTTTGACTCGGCGAGGACCAAGTTTCCGGTCGAGCCGAAAGAGAGGGTGGCGTTTTCGCCGACCGGGTGGTTGCGGTTGGCGTCCCAGACCCACCGCATGGGGGTTTGGTCGCCCGGAATGCCAGCTCTGATGGCCAATATGTAAGAACTGTGAAGTCCAGCCGCACCAACCACAGCCTCACCAACCACAGCCACCATTGTTGACAGCCACCATTGTTGACACCATTGCTGCACCGATCAACAATTGTGGGCTAAGATGTTGAAAAGTGTGGCCTTGTAAGCCTATAAATAGGCTCCTTACCTTTGCATGAAAACCAAGCCAAGAGAGCAATCTCAAGCCTCCCAAGTGAGGAGAATTGAGAGAAAACTCCAAGAGTGAGAGTTGTTTAAGTTCCAGAGAGAACTTGAGAGAAGAGTGAGCAATTCCAGAGAGAATTGGAGAGTGCAGAGAGAGGTTCCACGAGAGAATCCTCCATGAGAGAAGTTTTTATTTTTGTATTCTATTTTTAAGAGATTAATAGAATTCTTTTATTTTCTTCTCATATTTCTTCTCTAAAGTGGTCAGAGAACCACAACAAGTGGTATCAGAGCCCAGATCGAGAGCTTGGGTTCAAAATTTGAAGAAACAAAGCTACTGTTCTTCAAGTTGGTGTTTCGGAAAGTTGCTCAAATAATTAATTTGACAATCCCAGGTGAAAGTACCCGACGAGAGGAGAACAACGAAGTTAGCCGGAGAGAAAACGGACGTCCCACGCGCCCGCACGCGCCGACTGAAATTTTTCTGCAACTGTTCACGCGCCCACGCGCCCACGCGCCGTCTGGAGGTTGAAGACGACCACATCAGCAGCCACGTCAGCGAACCACTGCCACGTCATCTGCCACACCAGCGACACGTCGTCAGCCACGTCATCTGCCACGTCATCTACCACGTGGCGCCACGTCAGCACCATCTGCCACGTCAGCAATATTTTCTGAAATTACGGAACGGCCCCTGAAGTTTCGGAAATTACGGAACAGCCCCTGAGTTATTGGAAATTGCAGATTGACCCCTGTAGTTTTCTGAAATTACGGTGCAGCCCCTGAACTATTGGAAATTACAGATTGACCCCTATAGTTTCTGTATTTGCAGGTTGACCCAGAAATTTTGTGAAATTACATTTTTGCCCCAAAATTTCTGGTAATTATATTTTGACCCCGGAAGAGTCAAGTCCACCATTTTCGGCCGTTCCGGACGCAACGGTTAACTCCGTTTTGCCAAATTCAGCTCCATTTTTGGTCAAGCCATAATGTCAATGGAAGAATCATCTTCGGGAGCTATGGTTAAGCTCACTGCCACAAATTATACACTTTGGAGACCTCGGATGGAAGATCTCCTCAATTGTAAGGATCTGTTTGATCCTATAGAAGCTAAAGGCGAAAACCCCGATCCCAGCAAAGTAGCAGAATGGAAGAAATTAAACAAGAAAACGATCGGTCAGATCAGGCAATGGATCGACCACAGTGTCTTCCATCATGTAGCGAAGGAAACGGATGCATATGCCCTCTGGACAAAATTGGAGGACATGTACCAGGCCAAGACCGCTCGGAACAAAGCCTTGTTGCTTAAGCGATTGGTACATCTAACATTACAGAGTGGAACTTCTGTAGCCGAGCATACCAGTGAGTTCCAGAGCTTGGTAAATCAACTATCTGCTGTGGATTACCAACTAGGGGATGAGGATCAGGCCCTCCTACTTCTAAGCTCTCTTCCAGACAGTTGGGAGACATTGGTAGTCTCTCTCAGCAATTCGGCCCCGAATGGCAAACTTACTATGGCTATGGTTAAGGATGCCCTATTTAATGAAGAGGCCAGGAGAAAGGACATTGGCATGGATCAGTCACATGCCCTCGTCACAGAGAGAGGAAGATAGCAAAGAGGTGGTCGAGATAGGGGGAGAGGCAGGAGCAAGAGCAGAGGCAGATCTACAGACGGCAGAAAATCATCGTATAAGTGCTATCATTGTGGCCTGGAGGGTCACATGAAGAAGAATTGCAGAAAATTGTTGAGAGAGCAGAGACTCCAAGGTAATCAGCCGAAGAAGGATGGAGAGACACTAGTCACTTGTACAGGAGAAGTGGCGCTCTGCTCCACCGAAGAAGAGACATGCCTTCATATATCAACCCAAGATGTTGAGTGGGTAGTCGATACTGCAGCATCCTACCATGTCACTCCACATAGAGATTTCTTCAAAACGTACAAAGCAGGAGACTTTGGTACGGTAAAGATGGGAAATTCCAGTTTCGCAAAGATTATGGGAACTGGTGATATTCAGATAAAAACGAATATTGGTTGTACAATCACTTTGAAGGATGTCCGTCATGTTCCAGACCTTCGGCTTAATCTACTTTCGGGAGCAGCCTTAGACAAGCAAGGCTATGACAACTACTTCAGCAAAGGCACATGGAAAATGACGAAAGGTGCCATAGTTGTCGCCCGAGGACATATTTGTGGAACATTGTACAAGACTCATGTGAAGATATGTGCAGACAGCCTCAATATTGCAGAAGGAGAGGCGTCTCAAAATCTGTGGCACCAGAGACTCGGTCACATGAGTGAAAAAGGATTGTCCACTTTGGCAAGGAAGAAGCTTATCACTGTTTGCAAGGATGCTGCGCTAGATCCTTGTAATCACTGCTTGTTTGGTAAGCAACATAGAGTCTCCTTCAGTTCCTCTGCATTGAGAAGATCAGAGTTGCTTAGTCTGGTGCACTCTGATGTTTGTGGTCCCATGGAGGTGGAATCATTAGGTGGCAACAAGTATTTCCTGACCTTCATTGATGATGCTTCACGGAAGGTGTGGGTACATTTCTTGAAGACAAAGGACCAGGTACTGGATTACTTCAAACTGTTTCATACCATGGTAGAGCGTGAAACAGGAAAGAAGCTGAAATGTCTCCGCTCAGATAATGGAGGCGAGTATACTTCCAAGGAGTTCGATGCCTACTGCAGAAGACACGGCATTCGACATGAGAAGACGGTCCCTCGCACCCCACAACATAATGGAATAGCCGAAAGAATGAACCGAACCATTATGGAAAAGGTCAGAAGTATGATCAGTATGGCTAAGCTGCCAAAGCCATTCTGGGGAGAAGCTGTTCGTGCCGCCTGCTATTTAATCAACAGATCACCGTCAGTACCGTTGAATTTTGAAATTCCGGAGAAAATGTGGTCGGGTAAGATTCCCTCCTACTCTCATTTAAGAGTGTTTGGTTGTATAGCTTATGTACATGTATCCAAGGAGCTCAGACAGAAGCTCGATGCAAGATCTACTCCATGCATCTTTATAGGATATGGAGACGAAGAATTCGGATACAGGTTATGGGACCCGAAAACCAAGAAGGTTATTAGAAGCAGGGATGTAGTATTCCAAGAAAACCAGAAAATGGAAGACATTGAAAAGCCCAGAATGTCTCCTAATTATAGTTCTAGTGCCGAGAATTTTTGTCCTAATCCAGCACCAGCACAAATAGCCACAGAGGATAATGAGGTGCATGAAGATATACCAGAAGCAGACCAGGAGGAAGAAGGGGATAATGAGCAGGGGGAGACTCAATCCTCTCAAGCAGCTGCAGGGCCATCACAGCGGTCAGATGATGGTACACCTCCTGAAACCAGTGGTTTACAAGTTCGGAGATCTGAGCGAGGCCGAATTCCATCAAAGAGATTTCCAGAATCTGAGTTTGTTCTGCTTACTGAAGAGGGGGAGCCAGAGAGTTTCCAGGAAGCTGTTTCTCATCAAGAGAAGGAAAAGTGGCTGCAAGCAATGCAAGATGAGATGGAATCCTTGCAGAAAAATCATACTTATGAGTTGGTTGAGCTTCCAACAGGAAAGAAGGCACTAAAGAATAAATGGGTGTTCAAGCTCAAGAAAGATGGCAGCGGAAAGGTGGTGAAACACAAAGCTCGATTGGTGATCAAAGGATTTCTTCAGAAGAAAGGAATTGATTTTGATGAGATTTTTTCACCAGTGGTAAAAATGACTTCAATTCGAGTCATTTTTGGTTTAGTAGCAAGTCTAAACCTAGAGCTTGAGCAGATGGATGTGAAGACAGCATTTCTTCATGGTGATTTACATGAAGAAATCTACATGGAGCAGCCAGAAGGATTTGAGGTTTCAGGGAAAGAAAACCTCGTATGCAAGCTAAAGAAGAGCTTGTATGGCCTCAAGCAAGCACCAAGACAATGGTATAAGAAGTTTGACTCGTTTATGGTGAGTCAAGGTTATAAAAGGACTGCAGCAGACCAGTGTGTTTATATTCAAAAATTTTCAGGTGGAAACTTCATTGCACTTTTGCTATATGTGGACGACATGTTGATCGTTGGACAAGATGCAATGAAGATTAGTAAGCTGAAGAAAGAATTGTCTAAGTCTTTTGATATGAAAGACTTAGGACCAGCTCAACAAATTTTGGGAATGCAAATAATCCGAGACAGGAAAAATAGAAGGTTGTGGCTATCTCAAGAGAAGTATGTTGAACGGGTGATAAAGAGATTCAACATGGATAAAGCCAAACCGGTCAGCATTCCACTTGCAAATCATTTTAAGTTGAGTAAGAGAATGTGCCCCTCATCCAAAGAAGAGATAGAGGAGATGGTTTCAGTACCATATTCTTCAGCGGTAGGAAGTCTGATGTATGCAATGGTGTGTACCAGACCAGACATTGCTCATGCAGTAGGTGTTGTGAGCAGATTTCTTTCAAATCCTGGAAAGAAACACTGGGAAGCAGTCAAATGGATTCTCAGGTATCTTAAAGGTACATCGAAGCTGTGCTTGTGCTACGGGGAAGGTGATCCAATCTTAGAAGGCTATACAGATGCAGATATGGCCGGAGACCCTGATAATAGAAAGTCTACATCAGGTTATCTCTACACTTTTGCAGGGGGAGCTGTGTCATGGCAGTCAAGATTGCAGAAGTGTGTTGCTTTATCCACTACTGAAGCAGAGTACATTGCCACAGCGGAAGCGGGTAAGGAAATGTTGTGGTTAAAGCGTTTTCTCACAGAATTGGGCATCAAGCAAGAAGACTACAAGGTACATTGTGATAACCAAAGTGTCATGGATTTGAGCAAAAACTCAATGTATCATTCCCGTACAAAGCACATTGACATCCGCTATCATTGGATACGCGAAGTAATAGATCAACAGTTGCTGAAACTGATGAAGATCCACACAAAAGAGAATCCAGCAGATATGCTAACAAAAGTTGTTGCTCAAGAGAAGCTGAAGCTATGCAGAGACATAGCTGGAATAGATGGCAGATGACCATCAGTTTTAAATGCGGCTGGAGGGGGAGAATTGTGAAGTCCAGCCGCACCAACCACAGCCTCACCAACCACAGCCACCATTGTTGACACCATTGCTGCACCGATCAACAATTGTGGGCTAAGATGTTGAAAAGTGTGGCCTTGTAAGCCTATAAATAGGCTCCTTACCTTTGCATGAAAACCAAGCCAAGAGAGCAATCTCAAGCCTCCCAAGTGAGGAGAATTGAGAGAAAACTCCAAGAGTGAGAGTTGTTTAAGTTCCAGAGAGAACTTGAGAGAAGAGTGAGCAATTCCAAAGAGAATTGGAGAGTGCAGAGAGAGGTTCCACGAGAGAATCCTCAATGAGAGAAGTTTTTATTTTTGTATTCTATTTTTAAGAGATTAATAGAATTCTTTTATTTTCTTCTCATATTTCTTCTCTAAAGTGGTCAGAGAACCACAACAAGAACCAGGGATGGTGCTGTAGAAGCACAGCTGGAAAGGGTAGGTAAAGAAATTATGGTTTTTGGTTTGGATAACACGGTAGTTAGCATTGTATTCGGCTTTTGGTTTTCCAAATTCACCATGGTTGATGAAGTTGAAGGTTTGTTCTGATGGAACTTCAGCTTGGGTTATTGCAACAAAGAAGAAGCTCAAGAGAAGGAAACAATGGAAGAGAAAATTAGATGAAATTGAAGAAGTAACCATTTTGGTTTTTCTGGTTTTAGTGGTGAGTGCGTTGTATATATGGATTTCAAGGTGCATATATATAGGTAATTTAATTGTATAGGGATCGAAAAGAAAAAGGCTTTTAATTTGCATTGGGTTTGAAAGTCAACAATGATGGGTTTTTGTATGATTTAGATATCTACTTCAAGTGGGGAACAGTCCACTTGACAACACGCCACTAGCTAGCTGTCATATGCTTCTTTCTGGAATGCTCGTGGTAAAAAATGACAATGGCTATTTGGCTGTGGCAGGGATGTAATTTGATTTGGCAATTTCATTCAGAAATTTCTATAATTAAGAAAATGTTTTATAAACTACTAAATTGTTATGGTGGCTCGAGATACAACACAACATTACCAAAATTAATTTAAAAATTGATGATGCAATTTGGGTTTCTTCTTTAATTATTCTGGTCAAACAAAAAAAAAATCCATAAAATAAATTAGGACTGAATTACTGAATTTCATTGAAAGGACCATGCAGATAAAGAATTCAAATAAAACGTGTAGGCAGGTAGATAGCCAGGCCCGCAATTAAAACGCTTTAGCAGATATGATATATCCATACATCATACGCGTACATAATCAAGAACTAACATTAATTCTACTGACAAAATTTTATTTATTACTGTACGGATACTTTCACTTATGGTTCACTCATTTTTAAAAAACCAAATCCCATCGAGTGGATCCAGCTAACATTAAACTTAATTCACTCGGTGTGATTAGGATATATTCCACGAATTACTAGTAATATTGCAGCAGAAAATTTGTGTCCATTATTAATACCCCATTGTTATTTTATTAAACAATAAAAAAATATTTATACATAACGCTTAAAATTATAAATTCATATATAAATTGGTAACTGAGCAAGGCTCAAATATCATACATATGTAAGAAGTAGGACACATATCAAATTGTACATGCTTTTAAGAAATTTGTCCCACTAAGGAAAAAATCCTAGCTCTGCCAGATCAAAAGCACAGGTATACACAAAGTTGAACGAAAAATGCAAGTTGGTTTAGGAGGAATTCAGTACGGGTCTCTGTGTCCAGTTGTATTTGTCAAAAATGGCGTCTAGATATCTATAGTAATTTCAATCCATAGTACTTTACATGATTTTATACATCCAAATTCATAGTAATTTCAAAGAGTTTGGTCGTTTAAAGATGATTCAAAACAACATCCAAACTCCAAAAACCAATATAAATAGATTTATTTTGCAAAATTCACTATAAATATATCCCCTGCCTAACCATTAAAAAGACACGAACACCCAAGTGTACACAAAAATGTCTTCTCCTTGATCACCACTATTTCATTGTTGGTTGTCCATATCTTTTCTCTCACTCTTTCTTTCCCAAGCTCACGCTCAATTCCCTTCCAATGCCACCTTCAAATTTGTCAATGAAGGAGACTTTGGCCCATATATTGTTAAGTACGATGGAAACTACAGAGTTCTAGATATCTTCAATTCTCCTTACCAGCTCTTTTTCTACAACACCACACCTAATGCCCACTTCCTCGCTATTCGAATGGGTGTTCAACGTACCGGTGGAGGTTACCGGTGGGTTTGGGATGCCAACCGTGGAAACCCCGTCAAAGAAAACGCCACCGTCACCTTTGGAACTGATGGCAACCTTGTCTTGGCCGAGGCCGATGGCAATGCCGCCTAGCAAACAAACACAGCCAACAAAGTTGTGGTGGGCTTGAAATTGCTTCCAAATGGTAACATGGTCCTTTATGACTCAAAAGGGTAACTTTCTTTAGCAAAGTTTCGAACACACAACAGACACTCTGTTGGTGGGTCAGTCTCTGAAATCTGGGGCTATGACTAAGCTTGTGAGCAGGCTCTCAGAGAAGGAAAACGTAGATGGGCCATACAGCCTGGTAATGGATCCTAAACGGTTGGTATTGTACTACAAGAGCAACAACTCTGCTAAGCCACTTATCTACTATACTTCATCTGAAATTATAATTCCAGACTTTATTATTAAAATAAAATAAAATACAGATACTCAATGCCCACAAACTCATGAATAAAAGAACAAAATAAATTTATTATAATTATTATCATGATAAAGAAGAGAATTCTTAACACAAAAAAATTAAATAAAAAATAATATTAAAAAAAAAAGAAAGAAATATAAAATTGTTTATTAGAATGGGAAAATAATAAAAAAGCTCTTCTTGGGTTGCTCAGAAACAAGATGATTCATCAATCAATTAAGGGTCTAGATGATGGGTTATTTCGAAAAATAGCCACCGTACAACTTTATTTTTGAAAAATAGCAAAAAAAAATTTTTTTTTTTTAAAATAGCCATTTTGGAACAAAAATATCTTTGATAAAATTGAAAATTACGCAAAAAGTTTTTTTTACCCTTTCCTTCTTCCTCTATACAACCGTTCGTGTAAGGGTTTGTCTAAGTCCACTCTTTGCATCTCATCTCCTCTCACTCTCATTTTTTTATATTTTCTTATATTTGAAACTAAATTCAGGTAAAAATTTTATCTTTTTTCTTATTAGATGAAACTAAGAAAATATGTGTTTTTTTTTTTTCTTTTTTCTCTTTATGTGTTTTTTTTTTCTTTTTTCTCTTTCTCTTTTTTCTTGTATTTTTTGTTAATTTTGGAATTTTTAAGCTTTTTATTTAATATGGGTATGTAAGAAATTAATTTATGAGCTATTATATGTGATTTTAAAGATACTTAGGTGGCATATGGTTTGAAAATTGGGAAAATTTTGTGTAAAACTTAAAAATTGCGAAAAACACTAAAAACGGAGGAAATTTGGCGAAAAAGATGAACTTCCGCCATTTTCCTCCAGTTTGTCAATTTTCGCAAGTTTTCCGCTAATTTTTCGCCAATTTTTCGCTAGTAGGAAAAAGCTATATTTGGTGGAAAAAAAAAAAACAGAATCAACTTTTTTAATACAGTTAATATGTTTGTTTAGTATTATTCAAAATTTTATATATTTATTGATTTAGTTTAACGTTATTCATTTAATTTTGTAGTAAAATGGAAGATGATGATATTATAATTGCGGTTTTATACAATAGAACATTGGTACAAAATGATGGTGGTAATTGGGAATATCGAAATGATAAAAATATAATGATTTCCGTCGGCAAGAGATGCACAAAATCAAAGTTAGAGGATGAGATTTTCAATTCTATTGAGATAGATCGAAATGAATATTTGCTAAAGCTAAAATGGATATATGGACTATGTGCAGAAAAGTTGGATCCTACAGAAATACGATGTGATAGGGATGTGAAATGCTTTCTTCAAGAAGTGAGGAATAGAGGGATGACAATGATGCGGCCTCCATTGTATGTTGAGGTGATTTCGAAAGTTGAACATGTATGTAGAAATGTTCATCAAACAGCATTTGCTTCGGATAGTGGGAGTAATCTTCATTCTTTTTCTTGTCCTCCAATTGGCGTTCGTCTATCACAAGCTTCCGGTACTAAACCTATTCAGGCTACATCTTAGGAAATTATGGTTCAAGAAACTCAGTTTAGAGATCAAGTTGATGTTCGTGGGGCCTGGACATCATTTAACATCCACGAAGGAGTTGATGTTGGAGGTGACTATGCTGAACGGTTTCCTAACGATGACGAGTATGAGCAGTTGCATAATATTGATCATGATGAGAATTACAATGCAGCAGGGGATGATGTTAATCATAATGATGGAGATTTTGATCATGAGTTGCCAGACAATAATAATGATATGCATTCTGAAATGAACAATGAAGGAGTTGATGATCTTAGGGTTCATCGTGCTACAAGTGACCACATATCATCGAGCAACAAAAGTGGTTTTATGGCCATATTTTCGTCAAAGTTCACTGGCTGTGAGAGCATAGTAGTTGGACAATTATTTCGCAACAAACATGACTTACAGAATAAACTGAGTATCTATTGCATACGAGAAATTAAAGAGTTCAAGATGACACGGTCAACTACACAACGGTATGAGATTGTATGCTTGGAAAATACTTGTAAATGGCGACTACGTGCAACCACATTTAAAAATGGAGAAATATTTGTTATGAGAATTTTTGATAATATACACAGTTACTCGTTAGATATCGTGCATCGAGAACATAAGCAGGCTAGTAGCCGGGTTATCGGGCAATGTATCAAATCTAAATATGAAGGTATTGCACGTGTTTACAAACCCAAAGAAATTCAACATGATTTTTTGCAGAAATATAGGGTGAATATAAGCTACAACAAAGCATGGAGAGGTAAAGAGTATGCACTTAATAGTGTTAGGGGATCTCCAGAGGAGAATTTTGCTAAGTTACCTGCCTACTGTTATAAGTTAGTGTCGAAGAACCCTAGGACTGTTACACGTATCAAAACAGATAATAATAACAATTTTGTATATTTCTTTATGACGATTAGAGCAAGCATTAGGGGATTTAAATCCCACATAAGACCCGTGTTGGCTGTTGATGCAATTACACTGAAAGGGAAATACAAAGGGTACATGTATATTGCATCGGGCATGGATGGCAATAAGCAAATATATCCTTTGGCTTTCGGCATTGGAGATGGAGAGAACGAGCAAGTATATACATGGTTTTTCCAAAACCTCAAGGATGCCATTGAAGATTTTTCGGATTTTGTGTTTGTGAGTGATAGACACCCCGCTATTGAAAGGGCATTATGCAAAGTTTTTCCCAATGCATACCATGCGTTGTGCACGTACCATATAAGCAGAAATATTAAAGCAAATGGACATGCGAAAGATGAATCAATAATACAATGTTTCATGCTCGCAGCTAGTGCATATTTAATTGAAGATTTTGAGTTTTATATGGGGCAAATTGAGGCAAAAAACAGTAGGGTTGCCCAGTACATTCGATCATGTGACCTTATAAGGTGGGCACGTTCTCTTTGTCCATGTAGAACGTACACTATCATGACCACCAATATTGCAGAAAGCTTGAATGTTATTTTGCTAGATGCTAGAGAGATGCCAATAGTAGCATTAATAAAGCACATACGGGATTTACTACAAATGTGATTTTATGAGCGACGTACTGCAGGTGCAAAATTGACAAAGCCTGTGACTGACCATATGGAAGAGCAACTCAAACTACGAAATTTAGAGTCCATCAAACTACGTGTGAAAGCCATTAATATGCATGAATTTCTTGTGGAAGGTGGGAGTTTGAGGGGTACAGTTAATCTCCAATCAAAAACATGCTCATGCAAAGTCTTCGATCTTGATTAATATCCTTGTGATCATTGTATTACCGCTTGCAGAGACCGCAAAATTGCTCCTTATGGCATGTGTTCTCATTACTATACCGCGGATGCATATCATGCAGCTTATGCTGAGTCCATTTACCTTTGTTAGATGAAAAACAGTGGCATGCCTCAGATGACATGGCAAGTCGTATTATTCTTCTACGAAGATGGACACGTAGGCGAGCCAGTAGGCCGAGGATGCAATGCATACCATCCGAAGGTGAAGATGTTATTGGACGTAGATGTAACCGATACGGTGGTGTTGGACATTATAGGCAGAGATGTACGAATCCATTGTCTTATGCTTCGAATTAGAAAGTTCTAATTTAGTGATATGGTTTAATATGTTTTGATAATTATTTCATATATTGGATATAATATTTTCTACTCCACGGTTGAAGATTTATTAGCAATATTTTTTTTTCTTAATTTAATCCCAAATGAAAAGAGGCTTTCTGGAGTTGATTTTAAATCTTTAGTTTACATATCATTTTATGAAATGTCCAAATGATTTTGAAAAGAAAAACAAACATATATCATTTTTTCTTTTATTTAAAATGGTTATTGATTTTAAATGTCACTAAATTTTTTGTTAATTTCATCTTCATCTTATATAATATTTGTCTCCACTCTCAATTGTTTTTTACCCCACTATTAACTTATATAATCTATTAGAAATTGATTTTCCAAGTGGAGGAAATTAGTTTCTGATAGGAGTAAAAATTATTCAATGATTTCCGCTTGGAGCAAATTTTTTCCAACAGGAGGAAAACTATTTCCGCTTAGAGGAAAAATTTTCCACCTGGCGGAAATTTATCCAAAAGCTTCAATTTATCTCCATATGGGATTTCTGACTGGAGGAAAATTTTTCCACCTATAGGAAATATTTTCCGACAAGCGGAAAATTATTTAAAATTTGCAATTGAGCTCGTAAGGCGTTTGTGCATAATGGAATTCTAATAAATAAACACGGTACATTTCCTATAAGGTCAATTACTTATCCTTACATCAATACCACATTGTTATCTTTGTTAAATGAACATCATAAGCCACCATTATCTTTACAATTAAAAGTCAAATATAATAAAGAATATGCATCTATAAACATGACAAAAGGAAAGAAAAATGCATCACCACTCAGCTCATATATTTAGTCCTTTGTTGTAAGCGTCATATGCATACTTCTTCCTAAAGAACTCCATGTCATCTTGTGTGAATGTCATTGATAATCTAGCATCTAAAAACTCGATGGTCTTGAGTGTAAACATGCCACAGTCACCACTACAAAAAAATAATTATTATAACATATATTAGTATTATTATAACCATATTTAATAGTTAATATTTATTCAACAAACATGTACATATTAAGGGGTTTTACCCGTTACTTTGCTGAGGGGTATTTTGTGCCAATTCACATGTAAACTCATCAACGGAGTCTACAAGATCCTGCCGCTGCTCATAAAAAGATGCAGACCGCAGTAAATATGGTAACATTATGCATAATTTCTGAAAATAAATTTCTCCCCTGTTTCGGTTACCAGCCTTATCTGAGTCATATACAGTCATATGACGCTCTTTCAAGTCCGCATGCCCTACCAGCTAATGTATGTTGCACTTGTTTAGTGGAATCAACAACTGTCAATACATTACAGGATTTCAGTTAGCACAACAAATAAAGGAAGGCACATGAATAAATGATTAGTTAACATTACACAATTTGGACATGTATATTTTACATGATTTACGCATTTTCATGGCTCGGACTCCTTCATTCGAATCCCCAGCACATATTCTTGCATTGCGTATGAGAATTGGAACTTAGATGGATTGGCGAGGAACTTTCCATAACACTGCTCAATGTTTGATTTTTTTTATTTTTTTTTAAGACAGTTTTAATTTTGACTTAAGTTAGTGACTTGGAGTTTACCCAAAAAAAAAAGAAAAAAAAAGAAAAAATAGTTAGTGACTTGGAGGCGTGTATTTTTGAAGGGTATAGTATGGGGTGCAGTACTATTATTGATTATGGACTTCATTTTTCTTTTTCATTCTTTAAGTTCTTACTTAGGAGGGAACAGAGAAAGGCTTTTTCATTTTTCCACTTCCTTTTTCGTTGAACCATTAAATAACTTGTAATTGAAATGAGAAAGACTAATGTGCTACTGGAATTTCTTCAATATTAGTTTTAAAAAAATCAAATTAAATATAATAATTCTTATAAAAATTTGTTTTGATTTAAAAATATTTTATATACTAAATAATCGAATCCTACTATTTGATATTATTGATGATAATTATTAGCTTACCTGATAAATTTTAATTAATATATTTAATTATATTATTTTTTATAGTAAAATCTTTAAAAATAAATATTTTACTAGTAACAACTTAGATTACCGTATGATACATAGGTCCTACTAACAATCATCTTTAGCATTAATTGTGTATCATTATGATCAATATGAATATCGCTAAAAAAGAACTAAAAAAAATTCCCTATATCCGCCTAAAAAATACATTTTGTGTAATAGAACAAGAGCAACATGGTTTGATTGAAACATTATGGTTCTATGGTCCTTTGGATACTATATTTGACTCTTAATATATATATATATATATATATATAATCCGATCATGCATTGTTGTAACATAAACTTTAATGAGGTGGGTCAATAAGCTCAAAACAAGTGAGGTTTGATGATTTTCGCACATATATCTATAACTTTTTATGGTGCTTATGAAGTCCAAATTGAATGAAAATTATAAAGCTGTCCCATAATAAATTCTATTTGATGATGATAATGAGAAGTCAAACCTTCACTTGGATATTAATGTCTTGTAAAATAATTTAGAATGCACTGTGTATCAACCATCAAGTTGATAAAGCTGGTGAATGCTACTTTGTTAATCAGGCATTGATTTAGACATTCTACTTAACTATGCACTATATTATCCACAGCTTTTTGCTTTTCAATTTGTATTCGCTATATATTATTAAATATATTTTCTTCTTGAGTTTGTACTATTATACTGTTTTGATTATATTTAATGTAGCTGATATTTTTTGAGCTTAATGTTTGGAGTTGGAGGAGAATATGATTTGTCAAAGTAATTGAAATTTTCTTGCCGTAGTCCAAAACAAACAGAAAGAACAGAACTCATTAATAGGAAATCAAAATCGAACAAAACAAATTCAATGACCAAAAATATATTAACTAATAGTACAAAAGCTTCAAAACTAAGAACAAAAAGTTTGCAAGAAAGAAGAGAAACCTTACAGCAACCTAAAGAACAAAAAGTTTGCAAGAAAGAAGAGAAACCTTACAGCAACCTAAAGATCAGAAATAGGGTTACACAAAATTTTCAACAACTAGGATCAGAAATGCTTAACTAATAACTCTACAATAATGAAAAGGAGAAACATCCTTTCTATTTTCTTTTTCTTTTTCTTTTCTTTCTATCCAAACATCCAAAAAAATGACAATACTTTAGATGTCAGGATATGAGGTAACTACATGCAGTTGACGAAGATTACATGAACAAGATTACATTTTCTCTCGACCCGAACAGAGCATTAACTCAATTTAGCAGCACCCCACAAATATTCACCCCACAAAGAACTAGTAGCTCATTCCACTTAAATCACTTAATTGACAAAATTAAAGCACTAAATCATAGATTACATAAACAAGATCACAAACCCAATAGCAACTATAAGCTTCCATCAATATAATCACATTAAACTCATTTCAAACTCGAGCATCGACAAACATAGAGCCCCCAAAAATGCAGCACCACCACCCTAAACCCAAAAACGCCACATTTAAAAGCCAAGAGCAGGACCAAAGCTCTACTTCTTAGATTGCCTACCATTTCCCGAATCAAAGACAAGCAAACAATTCCATAGAACCATAAACAGTGAATTAACAACGAAAGAAAACAAAAACAAAACTACTAATATAGAAGAGAAAATGCTTACCCAGATCATCCTAGGAACTAAGAAATTTTGGGGTTTGTGGATTTCAGATCTAAGTGTGTGAGTCTCTGAGTTTAGTGTTCTTGTGATAGTGATAGAAGCTAGCAAAGGCAAAGAGAAAAAGAAAGAGAGAGAGAGAGACAGTATGTAGAAGAAAATCGGCTTCACGTGGCCCCTACATTCCACAATTTGATTTTCAGTCCATATTTTTAGTCAAAAAAGTTCTTGAAACTCTTACCTCTTTTAGCTATGCCTTCACTTTTTTCTTTTCACTTTTTTCTTCAGCGATTCCTTCACTTTCTTCTTTCACGATTCCTTCACTTTCTTCTTCGGCAAACTAACTAACGAAAATGTGGACCTTCTATAGAAATTTGCAAGCTAATTTTGATTTTCCAGAAACTTGTCTCTCTGCTCAAAGACGAAAATCAAAAAACATTGCATGGGCATGGGGAGGGAGGACAATTTTCCAAAAACTGGTTCTTCTATAACACCGGTGAATGGGAGGACAATTTTACTTGAAGTGAAAATGGCGCTGGTGTGTTTCTAAAGGGAAAGGGAAAGCTTCGCTTTGTTCGAAAGCCCTAGTTGTGTTTCGAAAGGAAAAGGGAAAGGAGGAAAAAAAAAAAAACCAAAAACAACAAAATAAAAGAAAGTTGCATTTCGGTAGAGAAAAAAGACCCCCAAAAAAAAAGTACAAAGGGTATTTTGGTCCTGATGTACTAAAAGTTGGCTAAAATTTAAGAAAAGAAAAATAAAAATTTTGCTATTTTTCAAAAAGTGATTTGTAAAGTGGTTAGTTTTCAATAAAACCCCCATCGAAACCCCAATCATCATCCTGGACGCCTTTATTTTATTTTATTTTAAAATTTTGGTAATTTGGACTCCTTAATTTTCGTATAGTTGTATTCTCTACCTTTCATCAACTCAAAAGGAAATTTAAAGCCTTTTTAGTTTAATTGGCATAAAAAAATATTTTCACTTTTTTTTTTTTTTTGGGTTTTCAATTGAAAGTAAATCAAATAATATTTTCAATTTAACACAATAATATTTTAAAATAAAAAATAAGAAGAAGTCATGATATTTTCCTGAAGTGATAACTATTCAACACATTTAATTGATTGTTTTCTCTTACAATTTCATTAATGTTCATGATTTATGTTCTCTCTCAATCTACAAACATATTTTTCTTGCTTCAACCAAGGGTAATTTGAATATGGCGTATGATGGTACAGTACAATCAATGTATTACAAGGTCATGCAGCTTTTTACATGTATGTGCAGGTTATGAAAATAAATATCTCACTCCCATTATAAGTGCAGGATATCTACTTCTATGTCACAGAGGAAAATTCAAGTTGTTGGAATCCTTATAGATGACCTTAAAACTTGACCAGCCGTAACAAAATATATCCATTTTTATTATTGCGTTTTGTTTATACTTTTTATGGTACTCGACCACTACATTAATTAAACCGCTATTTATACTCTCTAACTTTGAAAATTAAACCTTAAAATATTCTTGTACTATCAGCGAGACGACCATCATGAAAAACAAACTAATAAAATATTGAGGAATTATGTCTTGATGGTGGTCACATATTTGTTTGCTCTTTATCAACCATAAGTTATCAATTATACACACAAATACCAAACACAACCAGCTTTGAATATGAATATATATGTATATCTATGAAAAGATTAGATACGATCTATCAGTATGTGGATCCGCATCAAAACTAATAATTTAAAAAAAATATATCAATTTTACTGTATATATATACATAAAAAAGCTAATATTTTTTTAAAAAAATATCAATTTTGATGGAAATCCATAAATCAACAGATTGTACTGTAGCCTCTTATATATATACATATATAATTTTTATTAATTAAGTCAAAGTTGTAAATAGTTAATCGTTGTTGTATCTACGTATGTAAATGAATATTGTACTTGCTCGCTCAAAAAGTCATTAAACAAATGAAACCTGACAAACCAATATAAGAAAAAATTTCAGAGACAAGCAGTGTTTTTCCTCCTTATATGCATGACATCAATAAAGTGAAGATAGACAAACAGACAGCGCAGAATGGTGATTCACTCTCTTACCGCAAAGTTACCATTTCACAGTAAAAGCAATTGGCAATTACCAACCGCATTTTCACCCACAAATTTATAAACTTTCTATTTGCTCTTATATAGTTTAATTTGCATGTCTCATTCAGCTTCTTAAAAGCAAAAATTTTTATCCCTGTTTTTAAAGTAATATTCTATAATTGATTCTTGCAACTTAAAAATAAATAAATAAAACCTTACAAAAGAAATCTATGTTGATAGTGCTATACTTAAATGGGACTATATGCATATATATATATATATATATGCCATGTCAATTTCTGCAAATTGTGTTTAGAAAAAAAAAAAAAAAAGTGTATTGTTCAATCCGAAATGATCAATCTATGCAACATTAGTCAGAATTTGAATTGTCTCCATCAATACTTTGTTTCAGTGAATGAAAAATTCAAATTTATCAAAATTTAAATCTCAGTGTGACACGGTAATATTTTAAGAAATTTGGCGTCTACTCAATGTGGGACTGAAAAATATATGAAAGAATCGTTCTATCTATGGCTATTTCAAAAAGCTAGAGTACTCCATTAAAGATGATCCAAAATCCCATATACATAATTCCTTTCCTCACCAAAAAATTCAATTACATATTTCACTATAAATAGAAACCCAACCCAGTTCTAAATTAAAACACAATCCCCATATACCAAGAAAACAAATGTCTCAATCTCCTTCCTTAAACATGTCATTGTTTTCCCTATTCTTTCTCTCACTCTTTCTTTCCCATTCTCAAGCTCAAGTTCCTTCCACTGCCACCTTCAAGTTTATCAATGAAGGAGAATTTGGACCTCTAATTGTCGAATACAATGCAAACTACAGAGTTATTGACGTTTTCAATTCGCCTTTCCAACTATGTTTCTACAACACCACCCCAAATGCCTTCACTCTCGCCCTTCGAATGGCTACCACACGTTCTGAGTCACTTTTCCGGTGGGTTTGGGAGGCCAACCGGAGCAACCCTGTCAAAGAAAAGGCAACCTTCACTTTCACAGTCGATGGAAACCTTGTCTTGGCCGATTCCGATGGCCGAGTCGCTTGGCAAACCAACACTGCCAACAGAGGTGTGGTGGGCTTTAAGTTGCTTCCAAATGGAAACATGGTTCTTCATGACTCAAAGGGTAACTCTGTTTGGCAAAGTTTCGAACACCCAACAGACACTCTGTTAGTGGGTCAGTCTCTGAAAGTTGGGGGTGTGACTAAACTTGTGAGCAGGCTATCCGAGAAGGAGAACTTCAATGGACCTTATAGCTTGGTAATGGGGCCTAGAGGAGTTGACCTATACTACAAGAGCAAGAACTCTGCTAAGCCACTTCTCTACTTCTCATTATCCAAAAGGTTTAGTATTTTCCAAAATGGTCCTCTAGAGTTTGTGACATTGAAAAATGACCCAGAAACCGTTGAGGGTTTTGCTTTTGACATAACATTAGAGTACCAAGCGGCCAATACTTCATTAGGAAGAAATCTCGTACTGGGCAGACCAAAATACAATAGCACATTGTCATTTCTTAGGCTTGGAATAGATGGGAATGTTAAGATTTACACTTACTATGAAAAGGTTGATTGGGGTGCATGGGAGGTCACATTCAGTCTCTTTGATAGAGATTCAACATGGGAAAATGAGTGCCAATTGCCTGATCGATGTGGGAACTTTGGTCTCTGTGAGGATAACCAATGTGTGGCATGCCCTTTGGCAAATGGACTAATGGGTTGGAGCAAGAATTGTCAGCCTGAGAAGCTTAGCTCTTGTAGGGAAAGTAATTTCCATTACTATAAAGTAGAAGGGGTTGATCATTTCTTGAGCAAGGACACCAGAGGAGTTGCTGTGAAGGAGAGTGATTGTAGGAAAAATTGTTCTAAGGACTGCAAGTGTTTGGGCTACTTCTACAATCAGCAAACTTCAAGGTGTTGGATTGCTTACGAGTTGAAAACTCTGAAAAAAGTTGCAAAGCCTACCCATGTTGGTTACATTAAAGCACCTAACCATTAATATGGTTCTGCAAGATATAATCACTTTTATTAATTTGAGTTTCATTTTTAATGTTAGTTTGCCATCAGTAAGGCCTAATTAGTAACGAACTTGTTTCAATTTCTCTTAATTATGTTTGTCTTTGGTTAATAGAAATGGAAATAAATATTTTGTCTTGATTCTCCATATAAATGACCTTGATTCATTGAAAATGCATCTTTTGTTCATTTTGTTATTGTAGATGGTGAAAATTTCATATGCTACTCAGCCCATGATGAAATTCAGTTATTGCATGAATCTGTTCATTTGAGTGTGGGTAGTTATATGCGGTTGTGTAGGAAAAAAAGTTTGCACCTGAATTCAAGCAACAAATAATACTATTGCTCAATAATTCTCAAGCATTTATCTATCAGAGACTGTGTATAACAATGCTCTTTTTAGCTATGCAATGTCGAGGTACAGTGGGAAAAGAAGTGGTTGATAGGTTTTTATTACCTATATTTAAACATTTATGTTGGGACTTTCTTCTTGGCAATTGATGAACTTCTCCAGTCATTTTATCATTTCCACTGAATTAGGCTCTGCTTGAGCATCAGTAATAACTAGTGCTGCTTCACCCAATGACAAAATTCAGATGTCAATTTAATGCCTCTTTTCAATTTTGACCAGCTTTTCTTTTCTCTCTTTGTTATAAACATTATGGAACTAATGCATAGAACAAATAGAGAAACAAAACCAACAGAATTAGATGGGGAGCTATTTTACAAATTCAATAGCCAGTCTTTATCTGATAGAGTGATGGGATAGGCATCAACTCAAATGCTTATATTTCCTCCACGTCCTCTGTTTCTTGGAAAATGTGAACATAACTCCCACGTTGATGAGATATGAAAATTTCAAAAGGTGTTTAAGAGGTTTGAGTTAATTTTTTAATTAGGATAATTCACAATGATCAAATATGAATTTTTTTTTTCTTTGGTTAAAAAAAAAAAAAAGGGAAAATCATACATGGATGTGTTCTTATGAAAAAATTGAAAATTATACTTTGTTTCAACTGAAATTAGTTACTGTGAAATTCCATATTTAAAATAATATAATAATAAACCAATCTCTTTAATCAACCAGAAAAGCAAAAAAATCAAACCTATTAACTTCCTTTCCATGGACTGTCCCTGTCGGTTGCCAACAACATTAACTCCCTTCAAATTATGGGACCCCTAGGCAAGACACTGTCTACCTTTTGGGTTTTGATGAAATAATGTCAGTTTGAATTTTGAAACATAATACCCAATTGGGTACTAAACATAATACACCTTGTGATTAAAGACCCAAAAAAAAATATATATATAATAATAATAATAACTAAAAAATAAAAAAATAAAAAATAAAAAACTTCACTTCGGTATCTTGTTTCTCCAGCTTTAGCCTAGTAACGCTAGGAAAAAGAAATATAGTAATATACGCCTAACCCAAACTTGTCCCACTAAAAAAAAAGAAAAAATGAAATTAATTATGAAATTTTTTTTATGGAACTAATACAATTTTCTCCAAAAAAAAAAAAAAAAAAAAAGCACAATTTTCTATTTTGCCCTTCTAAATCATCTTTGAGAAATAGTTCAATAATACTTTCCAGTCTTGATTCGATTTAAACTGAAGAAATGTCAATATGATATTGGGCATTTAAAAAATTAAAAAAAACGAAAACAAAAATACAGAATTGGGCCTAAGTTTCGAATAAGACCTCAGGGGGCCCACTTTAAAGACTAGTAGGAAAACAACACAGGGCTATACCTATGATGCTGCCATATAAAGGCCCATTCGTAACCCATATTATTTATTTACTTGGAAAAAATTAGTAATATGCGTAACATTAATAATTATAGTCGGTGTTTTATAAGAACGTTTTAATAAATTTTCTATTAAAATTTTACTTACCAAAAATTTTCTATTAAAATTTTACTTATCAAATTTTATATTTTTTCAAAAATTAAAATTTAAAAATGTATTTAGAAATTTATATAAAACTAGTAAAATATTAGAATGTTACAGAGTGAAGTGAACTATGTGAAAATTTATACTCAATTTCAAATATATTTTTATATTTTAATTTTTTAAAAAATTTACTAATTAATAAATGAGGTACTAATGAAAAATTATAAGAAAATCCTGATAAAATACTAGCCATTTATAATTAATGGGAGTTTTATATACGCACTGAATATATAAATTAAACTATTTGCACTCTTAGGTAATGCAAAATTACTAATTACTAAACCATTTTTAAAGAACTTCTTTTTTCTTTTAAATTTATTATTTTTTCTCATTTTTCTTTCCAAATAAAATTATAAACACGTCCAGCTTCTATTTAGATTCAAGCAATGAACAAGAATCTTCTAAGGAATTGAATACATATAGTACTTTTCCATTACATTTTTTTTTTTAGAATTTTCTCGCCATCTTCTTTTTGTGTAATTTGAGTTGCATTTTAATTTTGCAACTTATATTCTGTGGTGCTTAATTGGGAAGCAAAAGTAGTCTCATTTTATTGAAGTCCTTGCAAATTGCCTCTAAGTTCAAATAAAAATCATTAATATTCCTTTGACAATAACTTCCATTCCATTCTCATTTTTCTTGGAATATCTTAGCAAACACTCATCAAATCCAAGAACACAATACTAGATTGGTAAAGTTCTAACCATAATTAACAATCCATATTTTATGAATATTACTTAACAAAACAATAAAAATAAATAAATAACTTTTATGCATTTTAATGGCTGTATGATCTACCAATTAGATGCTTTTTTTCTAGCAATTCGAAAAAAGGAAATAGCTATAAATTCTTGTTAAAGTCTGCACTGCCTATAACTGAGCCATTTTAAATTTTGTCAGAGAGTAGGTGTAAATACCAAAATAAAATAAGTAAAGCAAATCAGATAGAATTTAATTGGTTAACGAGTATCACATAGTTTTGTATTACATCAACACAAAAACAGAGTAATTCATCAAAAAATTAAGTAGAACATTATTTTATTTTTTTAATATCTATATATATAAATATATATATAATTTTCTCTGATCCAAATATTTTTGCACAGTCCAAGAGAAGAGACAAAAAGCACCGCCCCACATGTAATATGTTTTGCTATTATGGATGGATATTCGAATCAATATTTTTTGAGTACAAATTCTTTTGCAAAGCACACCGAATTTGACCTATTGAAAAGACGAAACAACTTCTTACTTTTTCTCCTTTCTTGTACCCACTTTTATAAGTGGAATGAAAAATCAAATCAGCCTATCAAATTGAATTTGACCACCATAACCATCGTTTTGGCCTTCTTTCCTCCTCCACCTCCTAAATGTTACCTTCTATTATTTTCTTTTCCCCCTTCTTTTCTTCATTTCTTTTGTCCTTCCAATTCAATAAGCATTCATAACATATAAACCGAGATTAGTTATATTAATTGGTCTAAAAATTAATAACAGTGTTTAAATTAGTTAAAAAAAAAACAAACATATTAATAATATACCAGATGACATTAGTAAAAAGAACAGAAGCAAAACATTCATGCTATTCCATTACCATTCTTATTATTATTTTAATTATTTATTCCTATTAGTAGTTGATTTTAATCTAACTCTGAAATTAAAGTTCCTGTATTAATATTATATATGATATGTGCTATATGGTTACTATTATTATATATATATATATAATCTGAAATCAGTGTACACGTTTGATAAGCTGATGTGATAATTTCATAGCCGTCCTCTCAATAATTGCTGCAACTTATCAATATATTTCCTTAAAGTCAAAGAGAACGAAGGCTGCTTAAAATAATAATAATAAAAAAGTGTGATTACCAAATCAGGAACCGACATGTTGAAATGATCGATGTTGATTAATTAATTAAATAATTTTAAAAAGAAAAAAGATGTATCCATCCTCTTCTTATTCTTCACAACATTTCTCAATTGAATCCGAAGTGAACTTAAAATGCGTTAATATCATGTTACATCACTGTATTAATTCTATATAATCTCATCATTATTTTCTTTGCTCTATATTATATATAATTCTTGTCACTATTTATTTGTAATCCTTTCTTAATCAATTTTTTTATTTTCCAATTGAGGCAAAATTTGATGGGGCAATGAGTAGAAGACTCCAATTAAATAGTTTGTAAGTGTGTATATATATATATATATATATATTTTCAATGCAGATGCATGCGCATGCTGGGCACGTCTATTTTTATTTAGGGTCAACTATAAATTTTTTTATCATAAAATATATATTTAATGTTTGCGCATGAGGACTGGAAATGTATAAAAAAATAAATCATTGTGTTTGGAAATAAGAATTCTCATATCGTCAAACATATACTTTTTTTTTTTTTTTGGGGTGAATTATAGTCAAACATACGTATATATGGGAAAGGGAGTATGATTTATGTTCTAATTAATAGTTGTTTTATTTCTTGATTTTGATTACGGAGGGCTAACTGCTAATTAGAAAGGAAGATATATTAAATCATACAAATGTTTATATGTTTGGCCCCTTTTGAAATCAATTGTTTATTACCATGCTGATGCAATTTTTAAATTGTTTATATACCTCCATTTAAAATTAAAAAAAAAAAAATTGATTCCCTACTTGCATTTCCCCATTAATTATTAATTATGTCAGTTAAAATAAAATTTTATTATTTGTTGTTGTCAATTTTTATGATAAATTTTGATTAAATAAGATATTTAATTTTATTATTTTTATCTTAAAATTTAAAAAATTAAACATTTAATAATAATAATTTCAATTATTATTTTGGCATGTAGATATATTGTTAATTAATAAATAATATTTTTAATTAAAATAATATATATATATATATATATTTTTAACCATTGTAAGTTGACTTGGTATGTTTATGGTTGGAGGGACGTTATGGTAGCCACAACGTATCATACATGTATATACATAGACAAGTCAAAATACATGTATTCAATAATTGATAATTGTTTTTATTTAAAAATTTAAAAATATATAAATAAAAATAATAATGATGATAAATGGGCATGGATCACGCATAACAAAAGTAGAATATTCCCGGTAATATTACCTGACAAGATTCATTTGATGTGAAAAAGTCAATGGAAAGCATAAAAGTAAGCCGATTTACATGAAAAGGAAAACACTGTAAGTGATCATATTGAATTTTTGCTCTTTTTTATTTATTAATTTTGCACATATAAATATATATATATATATATATATATATATATATATATATATCAGCATTTTTCTTGTCATTTTCACTTTCAACTTGCTTTTTATTATTATTTTTTTATTTACCGAAAGAAAACTTGTTTTTATTTTTGTATTTGTTTGACATTAATTTTGACAAATATTGTCGACGAGCCAATTTAATTTTCACAAGGAAAGAACTTTTATGCTGGCCTAGCATGCCATTTTCTATGTCAACTATTCTGTCCTTTGACTATATAGGCTATGGCCTATTAGATCGTCATAGCTTATTTTCTTGCATGATAAGTCGAACCAATTATAGGGACGTAACTTATTAAAATTCTTGGGAAAAAAATGACATAGATAACTTATCACCCACATATCTCTGTTCGACTAGTTATCAAAATGAGATCATCAAAAAGAGGAAAAAACGGAGAAGTTATCAAAATGAAGACTAATATACAAGGCAAATCTTGGAATTTTATAGTGAAATGTAAAAAATATTTCCAATAGTCATGGAGTATCCTAGTTTTTTTTTTTTTTTTTTTTTCGTGAAAAGTATGTATGTTGCAACCAATTAATAGGAAAATGCTATCAATTATTTTATTTTTGTAATTTTTTTATATCTATCAATTTTTTCTTCTGATAAATTTAAATAATACTACATGTATATATGTTTGAACAAGCTGCTACAATTTGCGGTGAAAATTTTAAAGTTTGTACCACAAAATTTTCTGTGACAATTATATGCCATAATCAAATTCAACAAATACTTTAAAAAAAAAAAATTCAACAATATTAGTATTGAATATTATTTATAATCATTAATGACAATTAATAATGTGATTATCTTATTTATACATACAATTGAAAAATTATAGATTTGAAATATAGATGAGAAGAAAAAATTATTATAAATAGTAAAAATGGATTTTTTTGATTTAAAACGTTTGAAAAAATAAATCATTTAACATTCAAAACATGATTTTTATTTTTATTTTCTTTTTGAAAGAACGTAATGAATTGTGGTGATCCATATATGTCTAGACATTACTATTAATGTTGATAAGTAATAAAGCTTTGTTTAATTTGTACAATTTTTCTTCTTTTTTTTTTTTATATAACAAATTTTTACTGCTTTTCGAAAAAAATTGTAATAATTCGTAAGAAATACTCAATTGTATATTTTTTCAAGGCTGAAAATGTTAATCTATTGATGGATTTGACTTTTTTGTTAATTTTTTTTATTTTTTTAGTTGATGGATTTGACATGAAACTTGTAGTTTGCAGCTTACCTGATTTCAACCTTCACTAGTAGTTTGATTTTAAACTTGTGGTTCACTGCTAGTACTTATTATATAGTATTATTATTATTTTTTGGGTTGTACTCATTTATTATTATTTTGGACAAAGTGAGTGATATATTGGTAAAATTTTGGGAACATGTGCGTCCATTTGGGTGCACGTTTACACATTAGGTTGGAATTGTGGGGGCATTCTTAGTAAAACCAAAATATATTTTTTAAGAAAACAAGAAGGAAAAGGGCTCTTTATGTCCAAAAAAAAAAAAAATGGCCCTTTTTGTTTTTATTTTTCAATGCAAATAAATTTTTTATGTTCTTTTTTTTATTTTTTTAAAACTAGTTGGGCTTTGTTTATTATGTGTCAGTTTTAGTAATAATCTAAGATCTCATATTCTTTTTCAACTGTTTCGAAAATTTTCAGTCCAGAAGAAATGTTGATACACATGTATTATTCGCCTATTCCATTTTAAAAGTTATTTAAAAAGCTTTATTTATCAACTACCTCGATTAATTCTTGGTATTTTTATAACAAAATTTTTATTTTTATTTTGATATTGTATAACATAACATGTTTAATACATTTTAATTTCCTATTTTATAGCAAACTATTTTTAAACAACATTTTTATTAGTAAAAAAATATTTAATACGTTTTAATCTCTTATTTCATAGCACCCATTTTTCAAAGAATATATTTATAACAACATGTTTATTATATTTAATCTCTTATGTACACCATAATATTTAACAAACATCAAAACTACCCTTTCCCCATTTATCATATGTCCGAGAAAATAACCAAAAAAAAAAAAAAGTCCAAAAAATCGCATTTAATAACATAAATCACTAAAAATAGTAGCCTTGACCTAATCTAAAAGCATTTCTAATCACGCTCTTTATTTTAAATAACATAAATTTTAAAATAAAGAGCATTTTGAAGAATTTTAAAGAATAAAATGTGAAATTTTTTTATTTAACTTTCATGGAACTCTCTATAATTATTTTTTTTATCTTGTACTTTCCCATAAACAATTATTCACATTTTCCCTTTCTTTTTTTTCCTCCTCCCTACACCAAAGTGGTATTTAAAGAAAATGAAATATAAAATTATAAATAATAAATTAATTAAAATTATGTATAAAAAATTATATAGCAATAAACAAGTTCATTAAATGCTTTATATAGAGAATAGGCTCGATTTTATATATTTGAAGAGTGAAATTCTATTTTTTATTTTAACTTTTCAAGTTAAAAGAGCTTATTGAAATAATAAAAAAGAATTATGACTTTTTAAAACAGAAGAGATAAAACTTTTAAAATGCCAAAGATTTAAGGTTTGGGAAACCTAGGCATTAGATGTAATATGGTGTGCCTCGGTATCAATTATAAACTAGGGATGAGAAATTCCTGATCTCAGAAATTTCTAATGTCGATTTCTTATGAAATTCTAGAGTATTCATTATTTTCATCCAAAATAGTTTTTCTAATATTATTTTGGAAAAAAAAATAGTAATTAAAATAATTTTTGGTATTAGTAGGGAAAAAAATCTCATAGGTTTGAAATTTGTTATCCGTTTACAAATATTCCATTAAAGATTTCTTTAACATGTAATTATGAATATTAATTACAAATTGCTATTTTTCTTAGTTAATTTAGAGGTTTTAATCCAATTTTCCTGTACACCAAGGTTTTATCCAATATAGTAAAATTAGTAAACACAACTTGAAATTATGGGTTTAACCAGATTTGGATAGAATCTTTCCCAAAAAAATAAAGAATAAAAAAATCCAATATCATGATTTCATTTTCGTAATTGTTAGATTTTCGTTTTTTTTGTTTTTATTTTTATTAATTTCTCCTTGTTAAAAGTTTTAAAATTTATTATAACGTTTCAACGCCGAAGATTCTTTTCTTCTTTTCCCTTTTTTTTTTTTCGGTTTTTTGAAATAAAAATGACAGAGAATAGAAAGATTGTTTGACATTGGCTAGTTGGCCATGAATCTTGCAGGAATTGATGGTGGTAGAGCATGATCCCATGTGCTTAGCTAGGGACGTCATTCTCCACCATTCAAAATTAATAATGCAACAAAACACATATGACCAAAGAAAAAGAAAACAAAAAAACACAAAAATGGAAACAAAAAAAAACAAAAAAGAGAGGAAAATATCTATTTTATTTTTCCCCTCTTTCCTTTAATTGTCCTTGTGTACGAATTTTAAGTTTTCTAGATGAAAATAACACCAAAAGTCCAATGGTGGAAATTTTGTTTCTTCTTCTTTTTGTTTTGGTAATATTCCAATGGCAGAATTTGATAACGCACGAATCCACTGAATTTTTTTTATGTCTTTTTTTCTTTTTCTTGTGGTGAATATTTTTATGTGTCACATCCATACTTTTCTCTACATTTGAATGCTGATCACCCACTGAAAAATAAGATAATATGCACAAACCTCCTGATTATAACACCGGTCTCACAGTAGAAATATCCAATTCTTGAGTTGGTGAAGCACACCTTTCAAATAAAATCAACCAAGGCAAAAGGCAGAAAAAAATATTAGGAAATATCAACTTGTTTAATTAGAATTGCATTTTTATCAAACTTACAAGAACTTTTTCACTTACTTTTTGTCTTTTTGCACCTAATGTGAGATCCCACATGCCCTGTACTTCACGAGAAATAAGGATACCACCAGATATAAGCTTTCAAAAAGCTTCTAAAATATGAAGAAAATTATTATAACCTACTAGAGTACCATCCCTCCTCATATGTAAACCAATCCTATTAGATTTTTATTTTATTTTTATTACATTTTTGTTTGTTGCTATAGTTTAATATTTTTAACTTCAGTTCACGATTACCTGAATGTTTATCCACAAAATTTATAAGTTCGATTATTATTTTATACTTGAAAAGTTTTCCTGAATATAAAATATGGCACTTGCTTTGATGTGCTTTGGGGCTTGCTGTGAGCCACATATTATTATATTCTCAAAGATATTTTAAAAATATTTTCTTGCCCTTCTTTTTATTTTTGCCACAGCCCATCTTTAATTTGGACCAAGTAAATTAGTAATTTACCCTTTCTGTCACAAAGTAAATAGAATTTTTTATTTTATTTTATTTTTTTTCTCTATTCGGAAAAAAGAGGTTTCCTATTTCCCAATCCTTAATGCCCACCTTTCTTTTTTATTTGCTGTATTGGGAAACAATTTATTTCATCGGATTGGAAACTAAAACAGTTTCAAAAAAGCATCTTGGTAAGCATATTCTTATTTGCCAATTTTCAACTACCAGTATTCAAGCAGAAATTTGGGTTGAAGAAGACGAAGGTGAAGAAGTAAAATAATTATAATAAATAAATAAATAAAAAAAGATAGAGTAAGTGATCAAACTTTGCACGAGTTTCGCCTTAAGAGTGAGAGAGAAAAAGAAGAAGAAGCCAAAGTTCTCAAATTGACATAAACTATAGAATTTTCTATATAAAGTCATCCTCTAAACTTCTTTGGATCTCATACTCTCACTTACTCTCTCTCTCTCTCTCTATTGTTGGTTTCGATTTTCGTCTTCAACTTTTTTTTTTTTTTTTTTCCTTCTCGCGGAGATTCAGGTACCCCATTATCCACCCCCACTATTATACTGAACAACTTTTATCTGGGTCTTGCAAAATATTTCAATTTATTTTTTTCCATAATACATGCTCTGTATTCGTATGCAAGTTTGGATTCTTGTATTACCAGCATTATTTGTGTGTACACGTGCCGTTTTGCCTTTAAAGTTGTTCACTTTATAGGCTCTATTATTCTGGGTCTTGATCAGAAATTTTGGTTCTTTGTGATTGATTTCAATCCGTGATTTTAGCCTTCCTTTCTGAATTTTTAAAAAAGTTACTGACTTTTTCTTTCTTTCACTATTTTGATTGGGTTTTGGTCGTTACACAGAGAGAGGCTTTGGGTAGGGAATAGCAATGGCGAATAGAAATCTGGAGAAGTTAGCGTCAATTGACGCTCAGCTTCGACTTTTAGTTCCTGCGAAAGTAAGTGAGGATGACAAACTGGTTGAGTATGATGCTTTGCTTTTGGATCGGTTTCTTGATATTCTTCAGGATTTACACGGGGAAGATCTCAAAGAAACGGTGAGTCATTTATATGATCGTTTTTGTATCTGAGTTTGATCGGTTAGAGATGTTTCATTTTTTATTTTGATTTGTACCCTTTATCCCAAACACTTGAATTTGCAAAGGGCAATTGATTGGAATTCCAGATTACTTTGGAAAGCAAAGAACTTTTTGATTTCAACAGTTTGCTTAACTACTTGACTGAGGTTGGAGATTTTATTGGTTTTTAAAGAAAAGGCTTATCTAAAGTTTTGTTAGCACTGGATGATCAGTGAACACTATTTACTGTTTGTGATATTATAGAACCGTTTTTGCATAGTTTGGTTTTGAATTGAAGAGAAACTTTCTCCACATTGGAGTGTTCAGAAACCTGTCATTTACCTTTTGATAAGGAACCTATCTTTGTTTCTTTAAGGATTGCTTTTGATATTTTAGAACAGTTTTTGCATAGATTGGTTTTGAATTGAAGAGAATTTTTTCCCTCATTGGAGTGTTCAGAAACCCGTCAACAAACTTTTTATAAGGAAGCAATCTTTGTTTTAACAAGAGGATTAGTTTTGTGCTGACAGTTACTTAAGGAGTTTAGCAATTAAAAGAGGGTAGTTTATGTGATTCGTGATGTTCATTTTTGTACAGGTCCAAGAGTGCTATGAGCTTTCTGCTGAGTATGAAGGAAAGCATGATCCCCAAAAACTTGAGGAGCTGGGAAATGTGTTAACAAGTTTGGATCCAGGGGACTCTATTGTTGTTGCAAAATCTTTCTCCCACATGCTTAATTTGGCCAACTTGGCTGAGGAGGTTCAGATTGCTTATCGTAGACGGAACAAGCTTAAGAAGGGGGATTTTGCTGATGAGAATTCTGCGACAACCGAATCAGACATTGAAGAGACTCTCAAGAGGCTTGTGGGGCAACTGAAGAAATCTCCTCAAGAGATTTTCGATGCCTTGAAGAATCAGACTGTGGATCTGGTCTTAACTGCTCATCCTACTCAGTCGGTTCGTAGATCTTTGCTTCAGAAGCATGGCAGGTTTGTTCGACATTTCTAGAGTTTTGCAAGTTCCTTAGTAATTTTCTTTTTCTTCTTTTCCTCAATATAATTTTCAACTTTTTGGGGCATTTTGAATTTTAGCTTCGTTATTGTTACTTTTAGCTTAGTAATACTCTCTTTCTCCCCCACTGTTCAGGATTCGGAACTGTTTAGCCCAGTTATATGCCAAAGACATAACGCCTGATGACAAGCAGGAGCTTGATGAGGCACTTCAGAGAGAGGTGATTGTTGCCATAAATTTATATTTAAGTTTTCATATTTTTTCCAAGTCACACCACATATAGTAGGAGAATGAGATGAGGTTTACATTAAATACTAAGGCACTCAGGACCTAAAATGGTGATTACATTTTTTCTTAACCCCTCTTCAAATGGATTGACATTCAAAATTTCTGGGAACAAAATTAAATATTACTTGAAAATTAGTCTTCTTTTTCATCTAATTCATGTAGATTCAAGCTGCATTCCGTACGGATGAGATCAGAAGGACAACTCCAACTCCTCAAGATGAGATGAGGGCAGGAATGAGCTACTTCCATGAGACTATCTGGAAGGGTGTCCCAAAATTCCTTCGCCGTGTTGATACAGCTTTGAAGAACATTGGAATTGATGAGCGTGTCCCTTATAATGCCCCACTTATTCAGTTTTCTTCTTGGATGGGTGGTGATCGTGATGGTATGATCCTTTTCTCTGACGAAACCTAGTTTAAATGTATGAAAGTTGTTTTCAAATGGGATAAATAAGGCAACAGCACTGCCAACGTACCTTGAATGTGAAGTATAGATATAGAAATCGATGAAGATATGTTCCTTCTCCTTAGGTGGAGATGTATAATGTATATATATATTGTTATATAATATCAATATGATTTTAGGAAGAAGCAAATTGTTAGAATATTTAACATGTAAAAACTGAAATTGGATTTTGAATTAAAACTACGGATATTTTTGTACTTGTTATTTGGAATAATTTTCAGGGTATAGTTTCATTGTGTTTCCTTTGTTAGTTAATTTCAATCATGGAAAGCGTAGCTCTCTCTCTCTCTCTCTCTCACACATGAACACGTGCATGTTTGAGCACGTATACATGTATTTTCTTTATCACTTTTTCACTTGCTTGGCTTTATATTTCTTTTGTTTGGAATGCAGGTAATCCTAGGGTAACTCCTGAGGTTACAAGGGATGTCTGCTTGCTGGCTAGAATGATGGCAGCTAATTTGTACTATTCCCAGATAGAGGATCTTATGTTTGAGGTACTTGACATATGCATCTTGCCATCTTCTTTGACAAGTTTTGTTTCCTTAATGAAGGGGCTGTTCCTTATTTGTTCTTTATGTACTGTTTATTTGCTTTAATTTTGGGCAGTTGTCTATGTGGCGCTGCAATGATGAACTTCGTGTTCGGGCAGATGTACTCCACAGGTTCTCAAAGAAAGATGCAAAACACTATATAGGTACTTACCAGTTCTCGGTGGTAACCATCTTTTAATAAGTCTGTTTTGAAGAGTTTTCCTTATTGAAATGAGTAGATATTAAAATTGCTGACAGTCATTTGACTTTGCTTCTTTTAAAAAGTATGTGGTATACATTTGTTACCTATTACTAGCTTCTTATTTTTTAATTATTAATTTATTTATTTTTAATATAGAGTTTTGGAAACAAATTCCTCCAAGTGAACCCTACCGTGTGATTCTTGGTGATGTAAGGGATAAGCTTTATCAAACACGTGAACGTTCTCGTCATTTGTTAGCCAATGGGTACTCTGACATTCCAGAGGACGCAACATTTACAAATGTTGAGCAGGTACTCTCAGTTTAGCAGTTGTTTCAACGAGTCCCCTTTTTTCATGTTGGCAGTTTAAACTGTTTTTCATAGTGCTGATATTTACCTTGATTATTCTTTTCCTGTAAATCCAATACAGCCTCATGCAATCTGGGTTTGACCAGTGGATCTTTTTCAATGTTTGACTCTGTCTAGGGCCATATATTTCAATCAATATATAGGGTAGATGCCACCAGATCCTTTATAACTTACATTACACTTTATACTTTGTTTATTTTTCTGATTGTCCTTATGGGATCTTCAGCCATAATTGTTTCTCTTTATACTAAAGATGTACTCATTTTTTTGGTGAAATAAAAAAAAAAAAAAAAAAAAACATTGATAGAGAAAACGATAGTGCTTAGTGGCTTTATATTAAATTATTCCATGGCTCTTAATGGAAACAATCTGCTCCTTCATGATGCTCTTTTGCTTAGCTATGCTTTGGCACTAATGGAGTTCTATATTTTGTCTAGTTCTTGGAACCTCTTGAGCTATGCTACAGATCACTCTGCTCTTGTGGTGATCGGGCTATTGCTGATGGATCCCTTCTTGACTTTTTGAGGCAAGTGTCCACTTTTGGACTTTCACTTGTGAGACTTGATATTAGGCAGGAGTCTGATCGTCATACTGATGTCTTGGATGCCATCACCAAACATTTGGAAATTGGTTCCTATCGGGAATGGTCTGAAGAACGCCGACAGGAATGGCTTTTGGCTGAACTCAGTGGCAAGCGCCCTCTATTTGGCCCTGATCTTCCAAAAACTGAAGAGATTGCTGATGTGTTGGACACATTCCATGTCATAGCAGAACTTCCATCGGACAACTTTGGAGCATACATCATCTCGATGGCAACTGCTCCATCTGATGTGCTTGCGGTTGAGCTCCTGCAACGTGAATGCCATGTGAAGAAACCGCTGAGAGTTGTTCCACTGTTTGAAAAGCTTGCAGATCTGGAGGCAGCACCAGCTGCTTTGGGTCGGCTCTTCTCAGTGGATTGGTACAGAAATCGAATTGATGGAAAGCAAGAGGTCATGATTGGGTACTCTGATTCTGGTAAAGATGCAGGACGTCTCTCTGCAGCCTGGCAGTTATATAAGGCACAAGAGGAGCTTATAAAGGTTGCAAAGCAATATGGTGTAAAACTAACCATGTTCCATGGTCGTGGTGGAACTGTTGGAAGAGGAGGTGGGCCCACCCATCTTGCTATTTTGTCTCAACCACCAGATACCATACACGGTTCACTTCGTGTTACTGTCCAAGGTGAAGTTATCGAACAGTCATTTGGAGAGGAGCACTTATGTTTTAGAACACTTCAGCGTTTCACAGCTGCTACACTAGAGCATGGCATGCGTCCCCCAGTTTCACCAAAGCCAGAATGGCGTGCACTTTTGGATGAGATGACAGTTGTGGCTACTGAGGAATACCGTTCCATAGTTTTTAAAGAACCTAGATTTGTCGAGTATTTCCGCCTGGTAAACATTCTGTGGCTTGCATTAAACACATTTATTCATGTACTTGAAGTGTACAAAAGTCTGTTATCAATTTAATAACCATTGCATGCTTGTGATTGTAGGCTACACCAGAGTTGGAATATGGTCGGATGAATATTGGTAGCCGTCCATCAAAGCGGAAGCCTAGTGGGGGCATTGAATCACTTCGTGCAATCCCATGGATCTTCGCCTGGACACAGACAAGGTTTCATCTTCCAGTCTGGCTAGGATTTGGAGCAGCATTCAAATATTGTATCCAGAAGGACATTAAGAATCTCCACATGCTGCAGGAGATGTACAATCAGTGGCCTTTCTTTAGGGTCACTATCGATTTGGTTGAAATGGTGTTTGCCAAGGGAGACCCTGGTATAGCTGCCTTGTTTGACAAACTCCTTGTTTCTGAAGACCTGTGGTCATTTGGACAGCGTTTGAGGTCCAACTATGAAGAAACTAAGAGCCTTCTTCTACGGGTAAACTAAGTTGCTTTGTTATCTTTAGTATTTCAAATTTTACTCCAAATTCTTGTCATTGCTCTTGTCAACTGCAACTGTTCATGGAAATTGAAACTAAGAAAGTGAAACAAAAAAGACTAGGAATTCTAAACCAATTAGTTATCAAGCTTCCATACCTCATATTCTGTGCTTCAAATTTGTTTCATCAAAATTAATGATTTCTATATTAAAAAGAATGGAAGAGCGTGGATTCTTTTGATGCATTTGTATGCCCTGTCACAAATGTTATTTCCTGAACTAGAACACTATTCTCTAGCCTCAAATAACTGCTGTCTTTTATACTCTGTGCTCTCATACTATAACTCAACTAGTTTTTGGTCAGCGCATGGAGTATTACACGGTCAAACTATCTTGATAGGTTTTAGATCCCTTATTGTTCTTTTTCCTTGTAGTCTATTTGCCATGCTACTTATTGCAGTGTAATGATTCTCATTTTTTATGATGTTGGTAGATTGCTGGACACAAGGATCTTCTTGAAGGTGATCCACACTTGAAGCAAAGGCTCCGTCTTCGTGATTCATACATCACAACCCTTCAGGTTTGCCAAGCGTACACATTGAAGAGGATCCGTGACCCAAGCTACAATGTGAAGTTGCGGCCACACATCTCCAAGGAGATAATGGAATCAAACAAGTCATCGGCTAATGAACTTGTGAAGCTGAATCCGACTAGTGAGTATGCTCCTGGCCTGGAGGACACCCTTATCTTGACAATGAAGGGTATAGCTGCTGGCTTGCAGAACACCGGTTAAAATTGTGGTTGTGGCCTCTCTTTTGTCTTTGTTGCTTCGATGTGTAGATTGGTTTTGCCCAAGAAACCAGAAGTGGAATATAGTAAAAGTGGATGCTTTTTAATCATCCGCCTTGAATGTTAAGCTTCTGGCCAACCTTACCTGAGTTGTATGATCGGTTTTATGTGCTTGAACACTACTAAAAGCCTGCACTACTGTTGTCGGCAAACTCAATGGAACTTTTTATTATGTTATTGTATCTTTGTTTTTTTCCAACTCTCTTAAGGCCATAAGGTGAATGGCAAAGTTACAAATAAAAACAGAACTTTTTAATCCACCTTTTCCTGTTGTGTTGAAAGGTATTACAATTAACCATGGAATCAACGTGGATAAGCTTTATATATATATATATATATACACCTATTAATCAGGCACATTTTCATTTATTTCACTTTATTTTTCCTTGACATACTTCTCGAGTCTCAGTGTTCAACAATTTTTTATTTTCTACCCGAAAGTTTAAAAACTGATGGCAGTACAATTCTCATAAAAGAACGTGAACAATATAACAAGTCACCTACGTTTTGGTTTTATTTTGTGTGCATGTATATGTGATCTTAAAGTACTAGTTTATTTTGTTATTTTATTTTTTTGTTTTTTAAATGCTAATTTAATTATTCTTAAAAAAATCAAAGGACAAAAATAATTTTAAATGCCTTTAAACTTTTGGGTTGTTAATTTTTTTAATAGTTTTTACTTATCCAAATATCATAAAAGAAGTTTAAGAAAAAAAGTAGAACTATGTTTTATTAATTTCCCCCAAAACGATCTTTATATGACAAATTAATTTCAAAAAAATAGAATTTCATCTTCTTCTCTTTCTTGACATTAGAATTATTTCTAACAATCTCTAAAAATGAAAATATGCTTAAAAAAGAACAAATAAAAGAAAAAGTACTAGTAAATATATATATATATATATATGTATGTTTGTAATAATTCTCACATCAACAACTTCAGGATGTAGAACTATTAAAGACTTTCTCTATTAACTTCTGCTTCTTTCCAAAACTTGACACACACAAATACATTTTTAGCCAAAAAAAAAAAAAAAGATACACAAATCCATTTGAGATTTATATTATAATTTACATTCGAAAGTACCAAAGCATCAATAAGTTCATATAATTAATAATTATTTGCCAGTGGAAAAGGTACTCAATGTTTTTATTATTATTGTTATTGTTATTATTTTTTCTCTTACTTTTTCTTTTTTTTTTCAATTTTTACATTTTGATATTATTATTTTTTTATTTTTTTTTTTGTTTTACTTTAGAAGGAAGAAAGGAATCATTTTCCGCTGCCCGGACCTCAGACCTGGGTTTCATCTTCTTCCATTGAAGACCATCCTCTTCTGTTTTCCGAAAACAGAGTCGGCAGAGAGAAAATTTAGACTCTTTTTTTTTCACTTCATAGCGTTGGCAGTCATGGCTCTCTCAACAAGGCAGAGACGCCTTCCACTTCCACCGTCCGATCCTTCACCGTCATCGTCATCGTTGTCTTACTCGAAGGTCGATAAACCAGGGAAATCGAACAGCAAAGAAGAGGACAAAGGGTTGGGTTGGTTCTTCCCGTTGTTTGCTTTGGGAATGCTGAGGTACATGAGCGCCACATCAAACATCATACATGACTGTGATGAGGTCTTCAACTACTGGGAACCTCTTCATTATCTTCTTTTCAAATCTGGCTTCCAAACTTGGGAATATAGGTACCCTTCAATCCCTATCTATGTCTTTTGTCTTTTTGGAATGGAAATTTCAGTTATTTAACGTGTCTGCGTATATGGGTTTTTGGTTCAATTTTGATATGAGTTTTTGTTTCTTTATGTTCTTTCATGAGTATTGCTGTGAAACTTTTAAGCTCTGTTATGGTTACAAAGTGTTAAGCTTATTCGCATGCAGAATTATTTATTTATTTATTTTTACTGTTTTGTGTTTATTTTGGTTCCAAATAAAAATTATAGGGAACACTTAGAGACTGAAACAGAAATACAATTACTGGATTTAAAAATTCTGACATGTCCCTGGTGAGATGGAATATGAATTCAAATGAACATCGAGGGTGAATACGATCCTCACCTTTTTGCAAGAGTGGCTTTTGTGTCAGTGAGTATCTAATGCTTATGCTCTCTTGCAAAATTTTGGTTTGTTTCAACTTGCAAGTTTTCTTTTGAGCATTGATTGTCTGTTATTTTGGGGGTTAATGCTCCTATCTTCGTGTTTTGATTTTAAGTTTGACTCCGTTTGTGTGCAATTCAGATGGTTGCCAGGTTGGGATAAATATTTGGTCTATAAGATAGTTTTTAGGGCTTTATTTACTTTGAAACATAAGATAGTTTTGGAGCTTTATTTACTTTGAAACATTCCTTGCTTATCGTAAGCTTCCAATGAGACATTCATTAGTTTATTTGCCTTTTTCAGTTCTGAGTTTGCACTTCGGTCATATTTGTACCTTGCCTTCCATGAGTTGGTAGGTCGACCAGCTTCCTGGTTGTTCGGTGATGAAAAGGTAAGAAACTTTCTATTCTGACGTTTTTTATTGATATATACTTTTTAAATATTTTTAATTTCATAATACTAGTCATTGAACCAATAATTTCATTACAGGTGAGAGTATTCTATGCTGTAAGACTCTTTCTTGCTGTCCTCTCTGTTATCACAGAAACAGTTCTGGTGGTAGCCCTCTCCAGGAAGTATGGAAAACGTCTTGCTTCTTACACACTTGCAATGCTTTGTTTAACAAGCGGTTGCTTTTTTGCCAGCACAAGTGAGTGGGCCTTTGCCACTTATCTCCATTGATTTCTCTTAACTGTCTACTGTGTTAGCATTTACATAGTTAAATCCACTTCCTAACATCTTAAAACCTTTTGGATTATTGGTAACTTAATATGGTAGGAGAGCCTAATGTTCTAACTCATTTTCTATTCAAATCCTATTAACCCCCTTTTGTTTCTGTGTTGCATTGCTTAACTATGCTCTTTTTTTTTTTTTTTTTTTTTTTTTTTTTTTTCTGTGGTTATTTATTATTATTATTTTTTTCCTATTAGAGCTTTAGCTTTCCATTCACAACATAACAATGCTTACCTTATTTCATTTTATCATTGAAGTTATCTTACATCATTGTAATTGTCTTGATATTGTTTCACAGGTTTCCTGCCAAGTTCATTCTCTATGTATGCCATCTCTCTTTCATCAGGTCTATTGCTTCTTGAGAAACCTGCTATGGCAGTTGCAGTTGCAGCTGTTGGTGTGATCCTTGGCTGGCCATTCTCAATCTTGGCTTTTCTTCCAGTGACATTCTATTCTTTATACAGAAGATTCAAACAAGCATTTGTTGCTGGAGCTGTCACATCTGTTTCTCTTCTTGTAAGCCTTTTGAACTGTTAGAATTTTTTTTCAGATATACAAAATATATGGTTTTGTATTTAACCAATTTGGAAAATTACAATTCACACTATGTTTTAATGCCCATGAGTCAATATTTTTCCAGGCACTTTCACTTCTTTTTGATTGCTACTACTACGGAAAGTGGACCTCATCTGTGTTAAATTTGATGCTCTATAATGTCGTAGGAGGTGGTGAGAGCCATTTGTATGGAATTGAAGGACCATTCTATTATTTTAGGAATGGATTTAACAATTTCAACTTCTCTTTCATTCTTGCATTGTTGTTTCTGGTAATGATACCAATTTTAAGGAGAAAGTTTGCCCTGGACTTGCTGGTTGTGGTCTCTCCTGTATATATCTGGTTGGCATTTATGTCTTTGCAGCCACACAAAGAAGAAAGGTTAGTCTAATCTTACCCATTGCTGGTGACATGGTTTTATGCTGTAACTCGCCAGTATAAACTGACTTAAAGTCACCCTTGCTTAGATTAGTAAATCTGTGCATTTGCAATAATAATAATAATAATAAAATCCTGAAACAGTGTGGAGAATTTGAAAATTTCTAGCATTTTTATCATTGCTATTTAGCAGGATTTTTTTTTGTCCCTCAATCATGTTATCATTTGGAAACGAAGAATATTTTTGCATGTGCTTAGGAGGCTATGATGCAGGATCAGTTACTCATCTGTAACCATACCCAACATTCAGGAGTAATGTTAGTATTAAACTATTAATTTATTCAAGACTCTTAACCAAACTTTTTCCCTGGCAATATTGAAGTTATATCATATCATAAAGTTAGGGATTGCTTTCCGATTTAAAAAAACTATATAATCACCATCAAGAAAGAATTAATGCCATAAATGGGTTGGTTTGAGGACTTTTCACATAGGAGTTTTAGTGATAGCTATTGAATTGGAATTTTAATTTGGTGAGTTCTAGGAATTGAATTATTGTGTTTTAGATAATTTTTTTAAACCATACAAGGTGACATTAGTCCTGTTTCAGGTGGTACTGTACTCACTAAAATGAGTGCAATGGTGTACACTTTATGTTGTCACCATGGATTGGTCTTTCATTTCTATATACCTAACATGGTATTTGACTGAGATTCATGTCCAGTTTATGCATTTCTCAGGAGCAAGCCTTTGGTCCTTTGCATAGTTTCAATTTCAATCTGAATGTTCCTGCATTTAATGTCTTATTTTAGGAATTTTAACCTCTTTATGAGAGCCAATTGAAATTCTAATGGACTGAATATATGTTTAATTTTATGTTATTGAAACTGAGATGCAGATAATGATGAATATATGTTTAATTTTATCGATGCTGATAATGATGAATATATGTATATCTTACTGAAGGTGAGATGCAGAAAATGATAAGATATTGCAATTGTTATTACTTCTTGCAGGTTCCTTTATCCAATATATCCTCTTATTTGCATTGCTGCTTCAGCTGTCATTGAGAGCTTTCCTGATATTTTTCGAGACAAATACAATCCCCATGACAATTCTCTGATGGTTATGGTGAGCTTATCTTATTTACTTGCACGACTTTCTTAAGTTTTGTTAAAACATGCCTATTTTCCACTCTCTTTGCTTGCATGTCCAGATAGCCAAGATTATTAGACCAGTGGTTCTGGGCCTCATCTTATGTGCCTCCCACGCTCGTACATTTTCACTAATTCATGGTTACTCAGCTCCTTTGGAGATTTACAAGCTATTAGAGCATCATGATGATGTAGGAACGGGTGAGAGTCTGTATCTTGCTGTTTCACACTTTACTGCTAAGACCTCAGATGTTGCGGAAAATGATAGCACAGAAGCTATACGATTAAAAATATAATCAAGTAAATAATCACATCTATCTGGCATACTATATGCAGAAGGTGGTTCCATCTAAGATTTATACAATGTTGGATTGCAGGTGCTGTACTTTGTGTTGGGAGTGAATGGCATCGCTTCCCATCATCATTTTTTGTTCCTGATTATGTAGGAGAAGTTCGATGGATTGATGATGGATTCCGAGGGCTTCTTCCATTCCCATTCAATTCTACTCTGGGAGGAACTGCTGCTGCACCGCCATATTTTAACAATAAGAACAAAGCATCTCCCGAGCAATATGTAAGTTGCCAAATCTTTAGCTAGTTCATATAAATGTCCTCTACTTGGTATGTCTGGTTACATAATTATGTGTTTCATTACAAAATGACCTGCCATCTACATTGCAGCTTAAAGACATTGAAGCTTGTACATTACTTGTTGAGTTGCATCTAAGACGACCTTACCCCTATCGTGGAAGTGATCTGTCAACATGGGAGGTAAAAATCAATCTCTCTCTCTCTTTCTCCCCCCTATATTTTTTTCCTTCTCGTGAAATACTAACATGTATCTATTGAATTCAGGCAATTGGAGCGTTGCCTTATCTGGACAGGGAGCTCTCGCCATCTCTTTATCGCTCGTTTTTCATTCCATACCTGTGGCAGCATAAGAACATTTTTGGAATGTACAAGCTTCTTAGAAGAATACCAAAATGAAAGAGGATGTTACTGTACGCCTAGGTTCTAGCTGTATCAAAATTTTGAACAAGCATGACTTCAGATGGTTGGTCCACGCGTTCATCCATTCTAGATGCCCTTTCCCATCAGAAAGAGAGCAAGAGGGAGAGATTATTTGGTCTTTAGGTACATTAATTGAGTTATTTAGGCACTGAGTTGTTAATCGCATGAACCTTTTCCAGATTTTACCAAGATTTCCTGTTACACTTTTTTGGCTGTTGAAAAAGTGTCAATGGGTCTGAAGTTTTAGTGGCAAATGTTGATGATTTTAATCCAGATGCTAACATGCTAGTCACAAGCATAATACTAATCCAGAAACCAGTCCTATAATTTACATTACTAGACTATGGTTCTGACTTTTCTTCTTTCAAAACTCCTATACGTTAGTCTTCTAATATTCAAAAATCTTTACTTTGTTCGTTCAGGCTAATAAACCGAAGCAGATAAAGCAATTTGATATTTTAAGGAACATAGATGCGTTGTTTGTGGGGAACCAACATGGATGCTTACAAAGGTTGAATCATACTGCTGATAATAGGTTCCTTATATAACTTGATAACTAAATATGGACACTCTGGAACTTAACCGGTTAATGAAAATTACTGAGGTAATTAGCAGAAGTGTGAATGATGATTTTGGTTAATGACGTTCGCAAAAGAAAATTTTGTAAAATGAAAGATGGTATGGTAAAAATATAGTGGGTGTGGTCCTTCCCGAAGGTTTTGGAACAATAACATGAAGTCGGTACAATTGGAAATGAGATCGTAGATGATCAAATTGGATTAATGTAACTATTTAAGTCACCTTAAATCCACCTAAAACCTTTGAAGTGGTTGTCAATATAACAATCCATGGCTATGGGATGGGCTAGTTATATTAGCCCTGTGAACTCAAGAAGCAGACATATAATATCCAACATAAAAAAGACTCGGTAAAGAAGTTGTTAAAGGTGCAGAGCCGAGGCCAAAAGAAGCTGGAATGAAAATGATTTTTACATGAGAACTCAGTTGTTTAAAACTCATAAATAATGATATTTTCATAGCCATTGAAAAAAAGAGATTGAAATTTGACATTGCCTTTTGCCGTGGACAGGAAAAGAGCCAAAAATCTTAAGTAATGATATATATTGTTTTTAATCTTTATTTATTTATTTTTGCCCTTTTGTGGTCAGAGATTAATTTTTTCTTTTTGAAATAATAATTTGTTTCCTTGTGTGATTTACAATAATGTGTTGACAATATTTTTTATTTTTTGATAAACTAAAGTGTTGAAATAATTTGAAAATTCTCTAAGAAGTTAATTATATGATTACAATTTACTATACCATGATCTGCCGCTAATCCCTATTGTTACTTCATTCCTCACAACAACAGAGGCCAACTTAATTAGTGTTTAATCCAAATTCCAAACACCAAAATACATCTTAAAATAATTATAAAAAAAAAATCAGATTACTCCTTTCTGTGAATTAAAAGAAAAAATAAAAAACAAAACAGAACAGATCAATCAAGTCTATGTGAGTCCATGACCATCCAACCTGATAAAAAACAACGTTTATGTGCAGAATATTTTCATTTTTTTTATTTTATTTTTTTACTCCAGGATAAAGTAGTAGATGACGGTGATAAAATGGCATTCATAGTGGGAATGACCACCAAAGCCTCGTTGTAATATTTAATTCTACCAAGCTGGCCTAAGATATCATACTAAACATACTAAATTACTTCTCTAAAATAAATAAATAAATAAATTACAAAATCGAAACTTTATTAAATGCCAATTGTTATCATTATTTCTCAGAATCTCTCACAAGAGACTTTTGAACCTTACGAACAAAAAAATGTACAACCTTCAAATTAACAATATTTATTGAGCTAAAGGAACAACTAATACAAAAATCAAGCAAGTTTCTACATTCCAGAATGTGTTCAAACCCATATATTAATTTATCCAACACCTAAAACACCAGCATTAACATCAAGCAAAGGCACATATAATGAAAACCTTATAGATGATCCTCGATGGTTTGAACTATAAAAGAAAATTAGCGTTGTTCAACTCTTTTCATTTTTAGAAACAATAAATTGTTTAAAAAAAAAAAATTATACCATTTAAGTTATTTAATATGACATAACTTCCATTCTAAATTTAATTTGATTCTCTCCATTTCAAATGAGATGGAGAGGATCCTAATCCTCCAAAGGAAACATACACTTGACGATAACTTGAAGCTTGAGAATATTAAACTCCATCTTTTAAAGCATCAGTGCTCCACATTTTCTTTTAAAATTTGCAGTCAATTAAGATACATTGCATTAATGTTATTTGAAGGAAGCAAAAGTTTCCATCAAGTCGTCAAGCACCACTAGCATACAAACGGGTCCATTCCTTTGCTGCATAAATCAATGAAATTCAAGAGCTTATAAATTTCAACATTTCACATTGACATTGTTATATCAACTAGTTATGAAGATATGGGCAAAATTGGGATTTAGCAATACCTGTTTCAACAGCTTCAGCCTCATTTGATTTCCAATGCTTAGCAATGTTCTCGGAAAGCGGATCATCAGGATTTGGTGCACTAAGAAGTGCTTGAATACTAGCCACACACAACAACAAATAAAAACCAATGTCACAAAATTCTGTCCAAAATTTAATCCTAGGATACAAACTTAAAACAATGAATAAGTAATAAATTATAACATTGTAATTTCTAAGATCAACTTCATCATACCTCAAAAGTACAGTTCGTATCTGGAGAGCAGGACTCCATTTGTCCTTCAAAATATCAAGACATATTCTTCCAAGCTGTATAAAAATATAAGATATCAAAACAACACACTGAAGGAGAGAAAAATTATCTATCAGAGCACAGAGAGACAAATGAAAAGATATTGGCATACCTTATCAATGTTAGGATGATAAATTTTGGTAAGAAATCGAACCTGAAATGGGAATAAAATTATAGACCAACAACCATATGAAGAGAATCTAAGATAATAAAGAGTAAAGGATGCATATTTCCTGTTCTTTTCTTTTTCCTAAATTAGAAAAAAGGGACTGAGGGATCCCACTCAGATAAGCCAGTGCAGGCAATTCAGGGTTGAACTGCTGAAAACCCATTTAATGGATAATAATACGCATCTGCAAATTTTACTGTAATCTGCAATTTTATTTGCTACTCTTCGACACATTTTTACTAGTGATTGTACTCCCTTGAGACAAAATATACCTTATTTTTAACCAAACGAGGGCCTAACATACGAAACAAACAGCAGGGCATTGCATTTATTCATGTAAAAAGGACTGTGAGACCATAATGAGCACAATCTGATATGTACCTTTGGTGCAGCCATTGGATATTCCTCAGGCAAAAACAATTCCAACTTGAATACTCCTCCTGAATAAGAATATTTCAGATAAGCAAACACATTATCACCTCTAAAAGTGTTCAAATTATAAAGAAAACCATGTCAACCATGTCAACTAAAAAAATACTATCTTAAATAACAAAAAATAAATTTTAAAAAATGATTGTTAACAAAGAATTGAAATAATGATGTGATTTCCTTGGCCCAGCAAAAATCACAACATCAAAAGGACTGACTTGATGCAATGGAATGTCCTCTTTCACTCAAGCTCAGACAAAGTATATATCTGCCATCAGCTTAGCAGATGCTATTAAGAAAGGCATCCTTATCCTCTACCATTTCACATTTGAATCATTATTATGTTCCCAAATTTTTCTGACCCTGTCTATTCTTAGTGTTTAACACCCGATAAAGAAGATACACAAACAAGGTAAAGATTATTTGTTCAAATAATCAGGGAATAAACAACTAAAAGAGTTGGGTGAAACTACTAAAAGTAAATTTAGCTGATAAATTAATAACCTCACTCTACTCGATCCATATCAATAAAACTTGACACTTGTAAGTGTAATACAATAGGACACTTCAAAGCTACATGTAAAAGACTTAGGAAGATATGCGGTCCAACATTGGGCCAGATAATTAAATTCAACACCCATACCCTAAGTTGATCTAAATAATAGGTAATATAATATATTTTAAAGAAACCAAACAGTTTAACATATCATATAACCCAAAGTTAGCATGTGTAATGTTAAATATTAATCTTCCATACAATCTGGATTTGGTTCCAAGAGAAAAGAGTGTACCCATTGATAAGGAATGTAAAGATAAATGACATTTGAAATAAGCACATGCTAATGCAATTTTCCATTGACCTCTTAAGTTGCAACTACAAATTTAATGTCATCAAAGAACCTGGTAAAAGACTTCCTAACATCAGTACTACTTTTTCCACTTCATCGAGGTACCATAAGATCAAGGATTCAGGTTAGATATAAACTTATTAATAAACTAATGTTGTTTTAAGCTAGTCAGATCCAAAGAATTTGTGGATTGCCAGCAACTTTTATCAATTAGAGTCTCTCATACAGTCCTTATCATACAAAACTCAGATAAAATATGGCATATATTTAAACAACATGAAATAAAGGAGAGCAGCCTTGAACCCTTTCAAGTTTCAAATAGAATATCTATTTACTTAAACAATTGATCCATCACTTGCAACTCATATTGCTAAAGAAAGAACCAAAATTATCAAATGCCATGGCTATATTATCAGTACCAGAAGAACCGCACTCTCAAAAAAACCAATCAAAAACATGAATCCATCACCAACCACTATACATTACAAAAATAACAGCATAGGCAGCCAAGTCATTTACCTTCATAAGGAGATTGCGTAGGTCCAAGAATCATCACATTAAAATACCTCATATTATCTTCGGACGGGGAAGCACTTATTCCAGGTGCTGAAACCCAAATCAAAATTTCAATTACAAATGAAACCCATGACTGATCAGAATAAAACATTAAACTCCTAAAAACAAAACTAGCATAATTGCAACATCTGCAAAAAAGACAATTTCAAATTACAGCCAAAAAGACACAGAGAGAGAGAGTTCAACTTCAAGCACTTACCAGGCTCACTGAGCAGACGCTGAGTTTCCTGCAAGTAACAAAAACGATTCAATCAATTACAGAACACCAAAATCAATTACCAAAACAAGCAAAACCTTAAAGCTATCCTGGTCACAAGAGTAAGATCAGGCAGAAAAAACAAAAGAAAAATAATAGGTCAAATTTTTAAAAATATAAACCGTTTTAAAGAAAAAAAAAAAAAAAAAAAACTCCAAAATGCTTTTTTTTCTTTTTTTTGGGTCTGCTGGTTTTGTTTGGATTGGTTTCTCAGGAACCAAACAGACCGATCAGAGGAAATTAAGATAGGGATCGTAAAGAAAACAGAGGAACAAACCTTGATAATTCTTCGGGGAAGATTACTGTTAGCCATTTCAATGTCGATTGCAAAGCTCCACGCAAACGCAAATAAGGGTTCTTGGGAGACACAGGAAGAGAGAGAGTTGTTTCTTCTCCCCACTAAAGAAAAAGCTCTATTTTGACGAATTTTTAATGGGTTTTTATTTATTTGCTCAAATTGCAATGATTTTTGACTATTTTTTTATTTTATTTTATTCTTTTTTATTTCTTTTTAATTTTTTAATTTTTAATTTTTGAAATAATGGAGTCTTGCTTTCCTTTGGGCCTAAGGCATCTTTTTGGTATTTTGGCAGAAATCCCCATAAAAGAATACACTTACAATAAATGTGCATAGAAATGGCAATGAATTAGACTGAATTGATTACTTCTCTATCTCTCTCTCTCTCTCTCTCTCTCTCTCTCTCTCTCTCTCTCTCTCTCTCTCTCTTGTTATTATCTACATTTTTAGTTAGTTGTTTAATTTTGCAACAAATTATACTCTAAAACATAAATATCCAAAAATATAAACTGAAAAAAAAATTACTCGAATATGTGGGGTATTTTTTAAGTTTTAACATAACAAATTCAATATAACAATGTGTTGTTTGTTTTTAATCACTAAGTCACCCTATAACAATAACAATATATTATAAGTTTTTCTTTATACGGTCGAGAGTAAAGTCACTATATATTTGCATATCAATCTTGAATTCCAATCTTCTACCTTAAAATAAAATAAATAAATAAAATAAATTTATAATATAGTTGTTACAATGAGGCAAAATTTAAATGAGTTTTTAAGATATATTTATTTTGGTCATGATCGTGATAATTTTATTTAAACAATATTCATTTTTCATCTTTCTCACCCTTTACTTTTTATTTTGTATTTTAGGTTCTAAAGTTGTTTGTCATTATTGTAATCCAAAAGAAAAGAAAATAAATGGAAGAGAAAATTTTCCTTGAAACAAAAATTAACCTATATGTATAAACATTTTCATTGAAAAAAATTATTATCGTCAAAAATCCAACCAAAAAACATTATCTCAAACATTTTCTAAGATAAAATTCTAATTTTCTTAATATATATATATATATATATATATATGTATATACATATATTCCTTAGTGAACTCTATCTGGCCTAAAATGCGTCCATTGATAAGATAGGACAAAATCAAAGATAAAAAAATAAAGCCTACTTTAACGAAATTGACATTTAGCTAACAAACCGTGCACTAAAAGAAAAGGGTCTTCATTAACCACATATATAAGAGACAGAAGGAAAGGAATTAATTAAGGAAATCTTTTTGAAGCTTTTATTAATATTCAATATGATACTGCAAATGTGCCTTGTTGTTTTCACTTGCACAAGGCCTAAAGGTAAAAGAAAAGCCTTTAATGACAAATTTTGGTGAATAAAAAGACACAACTTTGATTGGTCGGTAATCAAATTATGTATCTGCTTGTCATTAAAAAAAGTAACAGCAATATAATTTCGTGCAAGGTTTAAATATATAATTAGCTTGAAGAGCATTACAAGAAAACATTGAGTAATTGAGATTAGTCATAATATTCATGTATAGCTTTTTAGCATTTTTTTTTTTAAATTTGAATATACGTTTAAATCGAGATATAAAAATTAAATATGCGTATATTAGTAAAACATTTGTTATGGCTAGTTTTTTATTTTATTTTATTTTATTATTTATAAATAAATAGAGAGAAGTGCCAAAGAGGATAGTTTTAGATTCTTCAACGTTGAGAGAAATGGAGCATATTTTAAAAGTTTCAAAGCAAATTTTTTTCTTTTATTTAATTTGATTAATAAAGAAAACAAAGTTTTCTAATAGTGCCTGGCTTTTTTATATTCTATATATCCCTCTCTCTCTCTCTCTCTCTCTATATATATATATATATATATAATATTAATTAAATTTACAGCGTAGCTTTATTATTTTATTTTTTTAAAAAGTTGAGGTTGGAAATGAACAATTATATATACTTGGCAATTAAAATGGGTAGGTAGCGTGTAGACAAAGAGTAGTGAACAACATGCCAATTTAAAAAAAAAAAATTTTTTTTAATCAACATGCAAAATTTATTTGTACGAAATGAAGAATTGATATTTTTTGAAAACCAATTTTTTTCTTTGAATAACAATTTTATAATTATTTATACAAAAACTAATGAGCATAAGATTTTTTTTTTCAAAAAAAAAAGAAAAAAAAAAGGAAAACGAAAAAAATCGATTAAGGTTATTTTGACGTGGAATAAGGGTAATTTGGTTGAGCCTGCGTTATTCTAACGCCATCGATCATGGGTTTGGCCCACAAAACCTACGCGAGCAAGAGGGAACAACATTTTGGATACCCATATCAATATTGTCAGTTGCATGTACCTCAAATATACATATAACTTCCTTTAATTAAAATCGTCAAACTATAGTTTATACAATATATATATATATATATATATTATATCACTTACTTAAATACAAACCAATATTCTTCATAAAAAAGATCAACTGTGTTAATAGATTTTGAGTTATTATATATTTGTAAAAATTATACGTATAGTCAAGAAAGAAAAACTATACAGAGAAAATGATCGGTGGAATATATAACAAGAACATCAATTACAGAAGCTAAAAATAAAAAGAAAGAAAGAAAGAAAGTAGGAAAAAAAGAACATGGTACTCTACATTATTTGAGGATAAAAATATAAAATTATTTTGTGATATATTTGTAATCACCATCTACACTATATGCATCCCCATTAATTACGAATTGCACATGAATGAATTTGCAGTATTACACAATTTCCTGACATAAATAAAAGAACAAAAAAAAAAACTAAAAATCGTATAATATATATAGAAAATAACCCATAAATACTATAGCATCAGATTTCTTTGTAAAGATATCTTATTTTGAAAAACAACATATAGAAGTTCGAGTCCGATTCAAGTATAAATGAAGATTATTTTTAATTACAAAGGCCGAAAAAAGATCGGCTTTGCTATATATATATATATATATATATATATTATCCTTTTGTTGTTCAAGCATCTTCTTCCTCAGGAGGGAACAACTCCTTAAGAACTTCTGCGCAGACTGGTAGAGCTTCTTTCTTCATGAAACCAAGAGGGCTTGCATAGCGAGCTATGTTCGTCACACCGGTTTTGTCAGTCAGCACAACTCTCGCTTTTTGATCGTAATCCGCAAAATGTTCATTGCAATCTTCCCTGGGGCTCTTCAAAGCCTTCACCTCACAAATCTCTTCCTCATGATCACCATCCACAGGTAGCGTGTAAACGCCATTCTTGTCCGTCTCGCCCTCCGTTGAGTATGTCAAGGTGCTGTCGTTGCGTTGCCTGCATTCCAAGCGAACCTTTGCACCTGCATGCATGCATCCATGCACGTACATTTTAAAAAACAATAATTTGATTAATTTTACATTAGAAGTTATAGAGTTATCCATTTAAATATATGTAGATACAAATCAAAGATTGATATGGATCAATCCCATATCTTCATACAATAGATAGTGTGGTAGAAAGGTGCTTCTAGTTATTTCGACCTCCATTTTGAATCGTGAAATTTATTTTAATTTTTAATTTTTATTATTTAGGGTTACGATACCTGGTAAATATTCGCTAACCCTTGTGACGAATTGGACTCTGCATGTATCACAATAGACCTTGCCTTCCACGAAGAAGTGTTCAGATGCATCGGAGCAGAGGACAGATGACAAACTTAGAGAAATAGTTGTGGCAATGAGAGCAACGACAACCAAAGCCCTAGCCATTTTTTCTCTTCCTCTTGGTATTGAAATGATTGTAAAGGAAAATTATTGGCCTTTTTAAATGAGTTAAAAAAGAAATGGAGTTGTTAATTTTGTGTGGTTATTATTTAATTGCATTATATCTATATTAAGGTAAGAATGTAGAAAGGTGGAGTAAAACGCGTTCTTCATATTCTCATCTATTTTCTTTCCCTCGTTTGTCTCTCCTTCAACCATTTTGACAAAAAAATAACTATAATTTTGACTCTATGAAGAAACGAATGAAAAAGCCAAATTATTTAAAACTAATTTCGAAGAAAATGTGAAGAAAATAAATTTTAAAATAGTGTTGTAATTTGTACACTCCCATGTCCAATTTTGGCTAATATATTAACAGGATAGCGATACAAAATTAGCAAGGATCTCAGTTTCAATGTTAACAATATTCCATACATATAAACTTATTATCTGTGCATTAAAAATGAGTAATAGACCAAAAAAAAAAAAAAAAGCACTGTATAGTTGAAAATTTGTTATGTTAACTATAAAATACATTCATCAATGTTGATACAAATTTCAATATGATCTTTAAGTTTTTTTGTCTCTTTTATTTTTTGCATAAACAAAGCTTAAATATATTTTTGTACCCACTATTTTCAGGTTTGTACATTTTAGACTATATATTTTTCAATTGTCATTTTCTGGCCTTTGATTTATGAAATTATTACAATATGATTCAATTGACATTTAGCTCGCAGAGCCTCCCTACGTTTGTCAAACAATTCTTAAGCCCATCTACTAATCTCTAATGTCATATATGGAACATCTCGTCCTAAAGTATACCGAAAATTTATCAAATTTGACCAAGATTGACCGGATTTGACCGTCGTTGACCGAGAATGGATCAAATATTGACTTTTTGCTCCTGATAAAATTTCACATTGACCGAGGTATCATTAAAAAGTACACATTGGCACGAGTTCATAGACTAGTAGCACGTTGAAAACGGAGCTACGGTTTGAAAGTTATGAGCAAAACAAATTAAGGTCCAAATTGTCCAAAGGGTGCCGGAGTTGACATTTTGTTCGTGCAAAGTTGAGTTTTGACTCATGCATGGTTGTGAAGTACTCATCGAGATGAGTTTATACACTAGTGGCACATCCGATTTGGATATGTGGTTTGAAAGTTGCGAACCTGTGAAGTTTTTCCGAGACAGCATTTACTATTCATGGATCTGTATGTGTGTGAACAATGATGCCACGTGTCAAAAAATTGGATCCACCCGTGAGTGAACAATGGCACCCACAGGCATTTTGACTGGCTGAGAAGGGGAGGGAGGAGAGAGAAGGAGGAGGAGGAGAGAGAGAGAGAGAGAGAGAGAGAGAGAGAGAGAGAGAGAGAAACCCAACTGGCCAACCATTGTTCACCATTTACGGCCACCAGAATAGTACACGCGCCACCCTAGCTTGAAGCCCACTTGAAAACTGGTCGGCCAGCCAAAAATCACTGCCAGCCGACCCCTGACGCGCCCGGATCGAGACTTTTTCCGGCGGCGGCACCGATTGCTTCAAACCCAGATTTCTCTCCATTCCGACCTCTGTTTGCCTCACCGCCGGTTCCGTTGAGTTACCCATCACCAGATCTACCATTCACCAAGTTTCATGGCCAGTGGCCATCGGACGCGCCGTCAGAGGTGGCGGATTCTAGTGACCACGGCGGCTCACCGGAAAACCCAATTCCGTTGAGTTTCCGATCACCCCACCTATTCTTCCCCACTAATTCGATCTCCCTAAACCCAAATCTGAGATTGTTTTCCTCCAATTCGTGACGGATTGAGGGAATCGAGGACTTGAATTCCGAAAGCTTTCCGACGAGATCCCGGCCACCACGGGTCTGATCTTCGGGAGGTAAGCCTCAATCCGCTATCCTCATTCCATAAGCTTCATTTCGGTATATTACTCACAAATTTTAGTTAACGTTTGTGTTAAACCCTTCCGGTACCGGGTATTATTTATCCGAATAAAATATTAATTTATTTGAGTTGTATAATATTGTTGTTCAAAGAGCACGTGTGCATCGTGGAATTGATTCCATGGAGGATCTTGGGTTAATTACGTGCTCGAGGTGAGTGATCCACCTTCAAATTTATTTTGGGATGTTAAAATATATATATTTTGTGTTAATTGGTTATTTGAAGAATATGTTTTATGTGTTAAATATTTAGTAAATTTATATTTAGAATTTTGATGCCAAAATTGAATAGAATTAAATATTTGTGCATTATAAAATATTTTGGTTTTAAGGAATTTAAGATTTTGGTAATTATTATCAAATTTCATTGTTGGAATATTTCATAATTAAATATTTGATACACATGTTTTATGTATTTGATATTAAGAGAATTTTCATCTAAATTATATTGCCAATGTATATTGTTTTAAAATATTTTTGGGTGTCAAAAATATATTTGGGAATTAAAAGAAATTGTGATTTCAATTTCCTTTTATAATTGTTATGTTTATCATGTGATTTAATTATATTTTGAAATTTGAGGAATTGAAGGAATATTTATTTTAAATTATTGTTGATTTCATTGATGGATTTGAAGTTGATGGAATTTATATCGATGGATTTATGTTGGTAATATTAAAGAAAAATGTGAGAATGTGAATTTGAAAAATGATATAATTCCCATGGTGAATTTTGGAAAAATTTGGTATTTTAATAATAAACTTGGTTATTTGTTTTAGACGCACTCATACAGTACCGGTGTTCTGTACTGTATATGTGGATGAGCGCGCAAGTTATAATGTCTCCCGTGAGTTGTCATCGGACCGAAGGCATGCAAGTTTTATATAGTGCACATAAGCCGCCCCCTTCCATGGCCGGAATGATGGTTTAAGCAGCGGCGCTGTCGGGATGCCGAAGTGACCGTATGCAAGTTTCTTTTTTTAACCTTCCGCCAGATGGTGCTTTGGACGCTGGGTATCATAAGGCATCACTGGTATATAGTGTAGTGTGTCAAGTTATTTTTTCGATACGAATTTCAAACAAGATGCTTTAAAATCGTATTTAAAATTAAACATATTTAATTTTGTTTTATTGCTTATTTCAAACTAATATTTCTAAAATGTATTTATTTATGTTTTTTATCAATTATTTTAAATTGGTGTTTTAGAATGTTATTTTACCATGTTGATATTATTTATTTAAATTTTGAGATTTTAACATGAATTTTATTGTATTCTTTTATCTATTTTAAACTGAGATTTAAAATCCATTACAATGTTTTCTTGATTATTTCATTGATTTAAATAATAAATTTTATAATTTATATACTGAGTTTATTTTTGTTTTATGCCAAATTTCTCTAATACAAGTTTATTTACGATTTTATTTATTTTATCTAGTGATATTTTATTCTAAATTTAATTATTGGATTTTTTAAATGTTTTCAATGTATATATTGAGCTCTAAATTAATATTGTATTTATGTGCATTCTAAATTATTGCATTCCGTTTAATTTGATATTTTTTTGATTATTTTTTTTATATAAATTTTATTGTGATTTTGCTTATTTTATTTATGACATTTTGTGTACAATTTAATAATTGTTATTAAAATTATTCTTGTTTCTTATTAGACATTCTAGATCTTTAATTTAATGTAATTTATTTATAATTTATTAGATTAATTATTCCTTGATTTTTGGGGTACAATTATTGGGTTTTGTGAAAATATTTTAAAAAGGAAACTTTTTCAACTGAGTGAACTGGAAGGTTTTTGAGAGAAAATATTATTTTAAATATTTATTATAATTATTTATTAATTGTTTGGTATTGATTGATTAAATTTCTTTTATTGTTATATTATTAATATTATAATTGTATAATAGATTGGGTCACTCACTGAGATGATTAGCATCTTATATTTTTAAATTCCGTTCCCCTAAGTTTAGGTTAGTAGAAGTTGATCATCCGGGACGAGCCCGACGTCTCAGTTCATTGCCGAAAGTCGAAGAGAAGCTTTTCATCCCTTTTTTCTCTCCATCTTGTATTGTTTCTTTATCTGTCATTGTATTAAAATCATATTTATTTGTATAACGCTCTGTATACGGATTGGACAGATATTTGTTTAATTGTTTACTGATTCCCTGTTATTATTTTGGAGTGCTGTAAATTTGTGGAAACAAATTGTAGTAAGGTGGGAGGAATAAGGTGGTGTTTATTGGAGTGTGTTTTATATGCAGGAAATTTTGTGGTAAGTCCTACCCTTAGAGGAAATACTATCGGATTTTCCGTTGGAAGGTTCAGTGGTGTTTTCCTGGGATCATGACTTATTTAGGGTTCCGGTGAGAAATTTTAAATGGATCCTGACAATATATATATGTATGTATTTTTTTTTTATTTTTTTTTAACATCAATGTCTCCTAAGCTTTTGAGGTTGTACAGTTTCCCATTTAGCTTTTATATTTGTCTTTATTTCTTAACTTTTAAAAATAGAGTTACAATGACAAAATGTTAACACCACTTTATTGATGTTAATAGGCATGTGCCAAGCTTTGATCTCAAAATTCAATGGTCGATTAGGTAAAACACTTAAAGCTTAATTATTAAGGGGGACAAAAAAAAAAAAAAAAAACATTGTGGAAAAAACAATTTTATAATGTTTTAAAAAGGCGAAAATGCAAGGCGGTTTTATTTGTCCAGAGGCGAAAAGTAAGTTTTGAGGCGTTGACATTGGCCTTTTGGGTTCTAAAATATAATATAGAAAATATAATACATCACAAAGTATAAGAATTTAAAACATAGATATTAATATTTAAAAAAAAAAAATAAAAAGAAAGAAGACAAATATCTAAAATAGTTAACTAAAACTTATAACTAAAAAATAAAAGAATGTAAAAATAATGATGAAACAAGCCCTCTTTTAAGTTGGACATATAAATGGCATCATCAATAATCTCTATTATAATTGTACACATGCCTAAAAATGTTCTAATCTTAAGGAAAACTCCCATCTTAAAGAAAGCTCCCATCGGTTTGTTTTGGGTTTCCTTTTGGCAAATCAAGCTTAAACGACACAATTAATCTTTTTCTTCCTTCTCTTCTCCTTTGAATCTTAACAGAAGATCAAGACTTTGATCATCAAATATATATTTGTAGACATGGTTTATTATTTAGAGAGTATGGAAAGGTAGAAGAAGATACATACCCAGAAGGTAAGGTTGAAGAGGTGTTTTAATGCTAAAAAGGTTAATGCCTCGGAGCATTTTTTGGTCGCTCCGCCTCAAAGAGAGGATGGAGCTACACCCAGAAAACGCTTTTTAAAACACTTAAATTTAGCTGAAAGAAAAAAAATGGTTTTAGTGACGAGAAAAACAAAAAAAGAAGAAGACAGGGCTTTTTTATCATAAGAAGAAAGGGTAAAGATCCTCAAGTTATACGACAAAAATAAATGGAAAGCTTAATTAATTATTTTGTTGTATGAAAGATATAGGTCTACGATGACCATATCGATATCATAGATTGATTAGATTCAGATCCTTTGTTTAGTGTGTAAAGAGCAAAAATCCAGTCTAGAGGGGCTTTAATATTACTTGATTAACATTCCATTAGCATGCTGCATATAAATTCACAAACTAACTCACGAAAATGCAGCAAGTGTGAACACCTATCCATTTCCTTCTCTCTCCCTCCCTTTGTCCGTGTTAGATAAGAGACTGATCGAGCAACACAACAAAAAATTTACTTGGTCTTATTGGTGTTTCGAATGAGGGTGGTGGTAGAGAATTTGAGGGTATTGTAACTCTTTTCTACTTTTAACTGGGCAATGATGCCACTGTCTCTGAACTTAAGCGTGAGATCGAGGATCAAGAGAAACTCCTTTGTGAAAATTCTAGAAGACTGATAAAAAAAAATGGGATTTTAGTGATGAGAAATAGAATTAAATGATTCACCTAATTTACTGTTGAATTTTAAGGCCAAAAGTGGACCGTGCATGTTTACTAGCCTTTCGTGGGTAGTAAGCTAATGGTTAATATCTCTTGTAAACAAACAATACACATGATATTGGTATTATACAAGTAATAAGCAAGTAATAAAGCAAATAACAATAATTGATATTGAAAAGTATAAGCACACAAGACAATAAAGGGACTGGATGGAATTTATTCGTTTCATTAGATTTTGGTGGATAAAACAATAAAGAGGTTATCACTAAATATTCTCACCTATGTTGGTGGTCTAATCTAACACTTCGCTGACTAGTCACCTTCTTCTAAAAAATTTATTTAGTCATTATTATTCTAACTAGAAGAAACATCAAAATATACGAAGAATTATGATGACATTATTTTTTACAATATAAAATATAAATTCAAACAAATAATCATGAACTTAACTAATAATTCTGGATGAATTTATTTAAAAAAATTATTATGAGCTTGACTAATAACTTGGATCAACTTTAATATACTGATTATAGCCAAAATATAAGATACATGCTACTTTCACACATGGTACATAATTTTTAATTTTAAAAAATAAACGATATTGACATTTTATCATCTTGTGCAATACTTATTATTTTTAAAAACAATAGAGATGATAATTATAAAGATTAGGAGGTAAATTGTAAAAACTGAAAAAACTCTGGAGCATTAATGTTAAAAAAAAAAATCCTATATGTGTAAAAGAGGCTTGGTCAACCACTATTTCACTAAAATTGCTAGTCAGACCACATTGCAATAAATTCGAAAATCTAAGATTTCAAATAAAACAATTGGAAACTAAAGGCTTTGAAACGCAAAAAATTTGATAAGCCGTCCAAAATCAGGCATAGTTCTTCCTTATCCATTTTGACATGTTTGCTTCATTTGTTAGAATTTTTAAGTGTAGATTGTCTATAATTATATAACTTAATTAATCTCTATGTTTCAAAAATGAAATTGAATATTCTATTTCATGGATATTTATAATTTTTTTTTTTTGAATGCGTTCTTTTACAATGTTTTGTCTGGTCCACTGAGCCAAATGACGAATTTTCTTTTCAATTAAATTCCATTGTGAACTTAAATGGATAAGCAACACAAGTTTTTAATAAAATTATTGTAATATATATATATATATATATATGTAATTATTGTTGAGTTATGATTAATATTGCAGAAGTGTCAAATGTGTTGAGTTTTATGACAAGTGTGAGATACGTGTCCGGTATTTATGCACACTGTGGCAGGTTTGGACACATGTCAAGTATAAGTGCGTCCTAAAAAATTATAAAAGGGTTAGACGGTATGTTTGTTTGCTTATGCCTTGGTGAGCTATTTGAGAAAATTAGTTGTTAAGAGTTATTCGAAAAAAATAAATAAAAAATTAGTTGTTAAGAGCAGAGTTTAATTATAAATACTCGTTGTTAGCAGGTTGTAGATCATGGCATCATCTCCTATTGCTGCATACTGTCATTGATTACCAAATCATTAGGTAAAGTATTGTTTATATCGCTTAATTGATAGCATGCAATTCTTTCATCATTATCAAGATTGAGTCACTTCCAAAATACGAAAAGCTGTTTTTTTGTAAAATAATTTAAATAATAATGATCATTAATGATAACCATTAAATAATATATTTGATCATTTTAATGTAATATATCCATAAATATATAAAGTTTGATAAGATAGCAAACAATTAAACCTAGCTTAATTAATTTATTAAACTATAATTTATTATTGGTGCATGCAGGTCCCATGATTTATTAAAATGCTTCAACTTGTGATTATTAATCTTTAATACTTCTATAAATAATAGTAGCAGGGGATCCAAAGTTATTGCATAGAACGTGGATCCTATATATATATATATATATATATATATATGAAACAAAATGCCAGATTTTAGTTTGGCTCGTGCTTCGATATACAATCTCCATTATTAAAAGTATATAATTATTCATCTTTTTCAGGACAATTTTTTATATTTGTATTTTTGGCTAAAATTTTTAGAGCTCATTAATCACAATCGAAATTAAATTAAACAACCTTCTTTAAAATCCACATAAAAAAAAATCTTTAGCTTTATCTATCAACCCCATCAAAATCAAGCTCTGCCATGTGGCAGTTGTTCAATGGTGCTAGCCTACATTAACTGGTCTAAAAAGTCGTTTGAGAGTAAAACCAAATAACCATAAAATAAAAATAATAAAGCCCCAAAAGAAGAGAAATCTAAGGAAGAAGAAAAATCATAATTATACCAGGCATGTTTGTAGGATAGAATAGAGATTGGAATTAAAATTAAATAATTTTAAGTTTGTTTTGGATTTGTTAAATAATTTTTTTATGGGATAAAATGATTGCATATAAAATGATGGAATAACTTTATCCATAATTTTCTTTTTGCTATTTTTTAATTTTTAATTTTTTGTCAGATTTTTTAATTATTTTTAAATCTTTCATTCCTCTTTGTTTTTAGTAGTTTCAAAAAAAAATTTCTTCCTTTTTCTTCTTTTTCTCTTCCCTGTTCTTATTTTAAGCTTTTTTTTATATATATTTTTGTCTTCTTTATTTGTTTCTTTCTTTTTTCTTTTTCTAATCTTTGTTTTATCTTTGATTTTTTTAGTTTTTTTCAATCTTTGTTATTTTTTTTTCTTTTTTAATTTCGTTTGTTCTTTTTTTTTTTTTTTATTGCATCAGTTTTTAAGTTTCAAGGTCATTATTCCAATACTAATTTCAATCTCAATCCTAATTCCAATCAAGTTATATTCTACCTGAAGGAAAAAAAAAAAAAAATCTTAATGCTGAAGAGAGAGGCAAAAATGGTGTCAAAGAGGACCAAATACAGCAAACACAGATATGGCATTGAAAGGGACACAGCGTATTGCTTTTATCCAAAAAAATCTAGTTGGGTATTGGCCCATTTCGTTGATGTCACACCAAAACGGCAAAATTTAGGGGAATTTGGCCCAATACCCTTATAGGATCGAAGTTAATGATTTTTGCCCCCTCACTTGATATCTTTTTTGTTCTACCCCTCGATATCCATTGTAACCTTCAAATAAAAAAAAATTACTTACATATCCTATTATATTTTAAACCATGTCTGTGTTTGGATGCACTTCCTAAAACCAATATGAATCTGAAAAGTGGTGGAGATCTGGTTTTGCAGAGGAATTATAACAGTTCAATGAGGAAGAAGCATATCGTGAAGCCTGCTGGGTCTTTGGAGTTGAGCAGTTCCTTCATTGATTCTGGACATGATAGGCGGCTCTCAGTCAAAGCTCTTCCTCGTATTGCCAGTCGGAGTTTGAGGAAGCAGAGAAAGAATCGGAGGCTTAAGATTGTCAATGAATTTGCTGGGCAGTATGAAGACAGCTTTGACGATGTGAAAACTGTGAGAGATAAATTTCATAAACGTGTCTCAAATTTTGCAAAAAAATTGGATGACTATACACCTTCAGTGATTACCGACGAAACCGTCGGTAATTTTTCCAGAGGGTATGTGGTTGGTTACCAACGGTTTCCTCGGGAATTACCGAGGGGGTACAGTCATCCAATTTTTTTGCAAAATTTGAGACACGTTTATGAAATTTTGGGATTTTCTCTCCTTAGTATAATTTTACAATCCCTATTTTGCATGTTTTTGCATTCAACACACGTTATGGGACTTGTGGGGCCCAAAAAATTGGTAAAATGTGATGGACTGTACACTCTCGGTAATTATCGACGAAACCGTCGGTAATTTTTCCAAAGGGTATGTGTTGGTTATCGACGATTTCCTCGGGAATTACTGAGGGTGAACAGTCATCCAATTTTTTTACAAAATTTGGGACACTTTTATGAAATTTTGGGATTTTCTCTCCTTAGTATAATTTTAGAATCCCTATTTTTCATGTTTTTTCATTCAACACACGTTATGGGACTTGTGGGGCCCAAAAAATTGGTAAAATGTGATAGACTGTACATCCTCGGTAATTACCGACGAAACCGTCGGTAATTTTTCCAGAGGGTATGTGGTTGGTTATCGACGGTTTCCTTGGGAATTACCGAGGGGGTATAGTCATCCAATTTTTTTGCAAAATTTGAGACACTTTTATGAAATTTTGGGATTTTTTCTCCTTAGTATAATTTTACAATTCCTATTTTGCATGTTTTTGCATTCAACACACGTTATAAGACTTGTGGGGCCCAAAAATTGGTAAAATGTGATGGACTGTACACCCTCGGTAATTACCGACGAAACCGTCGGTAATATTTCCAAAGGGTATTTGTTGGTTACCGACGATTTCCTAGGGAATTACCGAGGGTGAACAGTCATCCAAGTTTTTTGCAAAATTTGGGACACTTTTATGAAATTTTGGGATTTTCTCTCCTTAGTATAATTTTAGAATCCCTATTTTTCATGTTTTTGCATTCAACACACGTTATGGGACTTGTGGGGCCCAAAAAATTGGTAAAATGTGATAGACTGTACATCCTCGGTAATTATCGACGAAACCGTCGGTAATTTTTCCAGAGAGTATGTGGTTGGTTATCGACGGTTTCCTCGGGAATTACCGAGGGGGTACAGTCATCCAATTTTTTTGTAAAATTTGAGACACGTTTATGAAATTTTGGGATTTTCTCTCCTTAGTATAATTTTAGAATCCCTATTTTGCATGTTTTTGCATTCAACACACGTTATGGGACTTGTGGGGCCCAAAAAATTGATAAAATGTGATAGACTGTACACCCTCGGTAATTACCGACGAAACCGTCGGTAATTTTTCCAGAGGGTATTTGTTGGTTACCGACGGTTTCCTCGGGAATTACCGATCGTGTACAGTCATCGTATTATTTTAGGAAATTTGAGAACTTTTCAAGCAATTTTGGGATTTTTTCTCCTTAGGATAATTTTAGAATTCATATTCTGCATGTTTTTGCATTCAACACACATTATGGGTCTTGTGGGGCCCAAAAAATTTGTAAAATGTGATTGCCATAGGGGTCTCAGTAATTACCGACGAAACCTTCGGTAATTTTTCCAGAGGGTATATGTTGGTTACCAACGGTTTCATCGGGAATTACCGAAGGTCTACAGTCGTATTTTTTTGGAAAATTTCACAAATTTTCAAGCAATTTTGGGATTTTTTCTCCTTAGGATAATTTTAGAATCCATATTCTGCATGTTTTTGCATTCAACACACATTATGGGACTTGTACGGCCCAAAAAATTGTAAAATGTGATTGCCATGGGGGTCTCGGTAATTACCGACGAAACCTTCGGTAATTTTTGAATCAAAAACAAATTGAACATTGTCATTCTTTAATGCTGTTTGATCGTTTACTTTGTCAGAATTTATCATTAATAATACTACATTTAGCATGTTATTGGTTGGAACACACATGATGGAGTTGCCGGATGGAATTGTGGTGATTCTTTTACGACGGTGTACAAATGTCAATTACCGATGATGCATCGGTCATTACCATTGGGCAGTAATATCATCCATGTAATAGTAAGAAACATACAAACAACTGAACAAGGAATGATATGTTATCAAAACAATACGACAGATGAATTTGACAACAACAGAACACATAAAGCCAACGTCTATTATGCCAAAACACATGTTACGTGGTTGAGCAACTAATTGCATTCCTGACTACATTGCATACACACGCATACCGCATAACATGGCCCCATTGTCTGAATATAGCATCACACAATTGATGGGCCTTCGTTTCAGTGGTGCTATTGGTTGGTAGTGCTATCAAGAGGTACGGCGGCGGAGCATGATCGGCTGCTGTGATCAACCTGTTTGCACCTCCCACATCTATATTGATGATGCTCCTCTCCTTGAGATTGAATCCTCTTCTTTCTCGGTCTTCCTAACTGTTTGCCAATTTGAGGTGGAAGTACAACCTGGTTTATGACATCATCTGGAGCATGCTACTGACATTTATCTCCAAGTGGATATATGGTTTCCGAATATGCATCACAGAGTGAGTCAACTGAGTAATGCGCCGAGCAAAGGAAATATGGAGAAATATGTCGATGCTTACATGCTGCAATTGCATGGACACAAGGAAATCCATCAATGTCAAATTCCTTGCATGAGCACGTCTTATTTTCTAAGTTAACAACTCCAACGAACATGCCATGCCCAACAACTTGAAACTCATATAAGTTCATTGGCATAACACGTAAGCCTCTGTCATTATTTGAGCGGTCCTACATGGTTATCACAGTAATTACAGATGAAACCTACGACAATCAATTACAGATGATCCTAAAGAGAAAAAACCCCAAAATATACCGATGCACCATCTGTAATCAAATTTATTTGAAAATTTTCCACTTTTTTCCCATTTTTTGTGGATTCTTTTGTTAAGGATCATTACTAAAGTTATATTTAGCATCTATATTATTAATAAAAAATAATCGTGCATATATGTATTTTATATTTTTTTATGCTTAATAATAATGGCAGAAAAAATAACTGAAGACTGAAAATTACCACATTTCCATACCATAGTAATAAGCAACCTAAAAACAACCAAATTACTTTTGATGGAGAGATTTGAGGAATTAACCTATTTGTCGTTGTGCAAAGATATCAAAGTATTTTCAACAAGCAACAACTTCTCTAGATATAGATCCTTTTGAATGGTCTGCCTTGTCCTCATAATACAACAGATGCTTCGTATTTGGATCTATTGCCATAAGCAGTTCACTGGTGCTAAGTCGAGAGTAAAGCACAATCTTAGAAGGCTTTACCATTTAATCACCATTGTCATTATTGCATTACTATCCCTTTTTCTTCACTCCTTATGTTCTAGGAGGGTCTGTGTAAGTGACATGTTGCTTACAGTATTCCAAAGGGCCTGCATGGTAGCATTGGTTGTTTCCCTAGTATTCTGAAGAGAGAATATAATGAAAACAAAGCATTAACTTGGTTAAGTCATATTTCAAAATCATTAGCATACAAGATATCAAACCAATTTTTTCTGAGATTGAGCTCTATTTACTGATTATTTTTTAAGTCAAATTTCCTGTATTGTTGATCTAACCTAACCCTTGACATACTATCACTGATTTACTATATTAATAATTACTTTTTCATTGAACTTTAACATTATTAAAGGTATTCACCATCATTAACCATCTCAGACTTCCAATAAAACACTGAAATCCCAAAGGCAATCAAGTTGAACAAGCATACCTTAAAACGAACTCATAGGTCTAATCCTCTGGCTTTGCAGGCTGATTAAGATCATAAAAAACAAAATTAACAATAAATTTTCCAAATTGTCTGACAATTCAGAGCATTATTAGAAGATCAAAATGACACAATAAAAAAGAGACAATGTTACAAAAAATTACGTCAATTTTCATATCCTAGCAAATATTTAAGCAATTTCTTCATGCCATTGAGGTGAGGGTATTCTGCACGCATCAATTGAAAATAGAAAGCTGTCCAACCATTTGTATTATCCTCATAAGCAAGTGAGTTTCGAGAGGTATATTTGCAGCTTGTCAAGTGCATTGGACTATTAACCATATAGCATGAATCAAGAAGCTATTTGCATGTCATTTAAAATTTAAGTAATAGCAAGTATATAATTTCAAAGAAAACAGATGCTCTTCATGGAAACAAAAGCTCACATAGAGGCTGCATATCACAATAAACTTTTTTCCTAAAACTTATCCAACAAATTCAAGTCCAGAAATGCTATGCCAATACATGAATATATTTCATATTGTACGCACATTATATATACTTTCAACATTCACTCTCACACACTCACAAAGTAGCAAAAGTTTGTTACGTACAATTTATGCACATAGGGAACCTTTAAAAATACTTCAAAATTTATTTCTTTCTCTTTCATTTCTATAAGGACCCTTTTGTGCTAATAAGAATTTGAAAGGAAATATGGCACTGGATGGATAGTTACCTCTCTACATGGATCATAATCTGGAATTTTTTCTACAGCACGTAATTTATGAGGACATAAAACTGTAGAATCTATATAATAGAAGGCATTCAAGTGTGCCACTTTTTTTCGCAAAGGTGGTAAAGGAAAGCAATGATAATTTGGATATTTCTCCATGAAGTTTCAGCTTATATACATATAAGATTCAAATTTTGATCTTGTCTTCTTAGTCTGACATTGATAATTACATGTGGAAATAAACTGTCTTGAGGAAGTTGTTGTTTGTTAGGAGCATTATTAACCATCACATTAATATTGAATAACGAAACAATTTCCCCAACTTATTGCCATGCTTGGAATTTGAATTTTATTAAAAAAAAGGATAAAGAAAGAGAAAACAATTCCTAACACATTTTCGTGAAAAAGTTAAAATTTCTATTATGTTTACATTTCAATCTCATTTTAGAATATGAACTTCTCAGTAATATTAGCTTGAGCCTCTTGACCAAACGATGGAAAGAAAAATATCTTATATTCTCCACATATAGAAAAATATTTTATTCTCCACATATACCTTTAGAAATCCATTAAAGCAGGGGTCTTATGGAATAAATTAGCTTTTACAAGACACTCAAATGGACTAATTGACATATGGATATTAAAAATGACAAAAGAAAAAAGAAAATTAAATAATTGTAATATAAATCCCATAAAAGATTCTTATCTTTTGACCACTTTCAAACCAAATAACGTCCAAAAAATTTGATGAGTTTATGAACAATAAATTCATATATAATCAGTGACCAAACCATCATTTTGCAGATTAATCATGTGTAGGTAACCAGCTGCATCAATAGATGTGGAATTATACATACATATGCTAAACTTATGATGGTGGAAATTAGAAAAACAAATAAATAAATAATGTATGTCAAAAAAATTACTACGGAATTGGGAAAAAATAAATCATTCAACAAAGTTTTCTTTTAGCAAGCTGTGCATGATAAGATCCATAAAAATTTACTAGAATCCCAACACAGTGAAAAGCCATGCCTTATCTAAAGATGAAAAATGCAGAGTAAATTACTACAGGAGAAATATTAAAGGAGCCTACAGGAACACACCTACACCAAGAGTTCCAACCAGAAAACCAACAATGTTTACATCCTTTGCCTTCTCTTGACCAGGTAACATCTGTACAAACATCATCACTCTTTTAGTAAAACAAATTGTACATTAATACAAGTAGGGGTGTGGATTTTTAGAAAGGAGAAACGAGAGTACCATTATTTGAGACCATACCTATGCTTAAGAATTCTTCTTTGTTGAGATAAGTCTGTCACCATGCAATTTGACTTTGCATCATATCTGATTAAAACCAGTAATACCATAATTAAAGAAAGATTTATTAATTTAGAGAAAGAGAGAGAGAACTAGCACAAGGACTTGCATATACTAGAAGAATTTGGCAAAAGGAAAAGTAAACTTAATAACACAATAAATATCTCAAGCAATATTACATGCAGACACAATAAATTTCATACAAAACCAGGTAAGTTATATGTATACCTATTTCACAACCATTTAACGTCAGTACAACACTTGCAAATGCAGCATTTCCACAACCAATCCAAAAAAACAAGTAGTCCTCCATTTTGTATTCCTCATGTAATTCCCAGACCAAGCCTCCAATGGTATATCTATTACCAACCACTGTCCTGATACATTTATCATCAGAGAAGACACTAGCTGCTTCCAAGCTCCCATTGGAGATCTTACGAGATTCTGATGGATTCATGTCCGAAGACATAGTTTCAGCAAATTGGATTTCTAATCTAGAGCTATTCATACATGCTTCTACCACTTCATCTCTTATATGCTGTATCAAATGTGCATATTCTAGCCCAAAGGGGACCTGCATTTAGATTGAATGAACTATGTTGAGATTGGATAGCTGAGATAATTTGTTTTGGCTACATGTGAAACGGCATGATCTCAGTACTAAATCCTCCTAAAGGTGAAAAAAAAAAAAAAAAACATGCTTATTGCAAATTTAGTAAAGCATAGAAGTTCATAATAATAATTCTCTAGTAAACCACTTTACCAGGAAAGGTTTGCCGTTTCTCACAGCATGATCTGATAAATTTTTTACACAATTGGACACACCAGTTGAAGCTTTTCCAAAAACAAAGAATGCTGGAAGAGTTGTAGTCCTGCCAATAATGAAAAAGAAGAGGCTTTTGAAACTATGAAACCAAAATTAATTGTTGCATAATATACAGAAACAAAATAACCACTTTTTAAGTTCAAAAGGTAAAAAAAGAAGAAGAAGCTTCATTGGCTTCAAAACCTAATCTTGATGCCAAAAAAGAACGCAAACAGATTGAGACACAACAATCGACAGCCAAGACAAAATTTCTCAGAATAATGTCTTATGAGTTTGGTACAAAAACTCATTGTTTTTTTTTTTTTTTGGCTTTAAAACAAACAATCCTATAATATAGTTTGTTAAAAAAAAAAAAAAAAAAAAAAAAAAAAAAAAAAAAAAAGGCTTCAGTAAAGGTATCATTAACGAGAACTCACGGGCTGAAGCACGCGTGGCCGTGGTGCACGACATAATCAGCATTGATGTGCGATGCTCCGACCTCATCCACGCAACAGCTACTGTACGCTGTGTCGGCCATCATAAACAAAGATACCTCTTTTACGTTGCCATTCCAGTCGCTATCGGATTGAGATTCTCGTAGACACCAAAGCTTGTCCAGTAAAACACTCCCAACTATCACGGACTCATTTAGGAGCTCATCTGGGAAATGAACTTTACAAACTTGGTTAGTTTAGTTCTATTCACAAACCAAAACACAATCGCCCTAAAAACTTAGTAAAAAGGCGGCGCAAAATAGTCTATTTCTGCTATTTCATATGTTTTAGTTTTTCCAAAGAAAAAAAAAAAAAAAGACACGAGAATCAAAGAGGAGTAATCACCTGTAAAGCGACTCTGGTGAAGCCGCCACTGCTAATGAACTCAGCGGTCCGAGTGATTTCATAATTCGATTCCAAGTCTATGGTCGAAGAAAGAAATCAGCAAACTAATCACACAAAAGTTCCCTGCAACTCTCTCTCTCTCTCTCTACACTGCTTCAGAATCAATGTCGTATGTGTTATGGTCCACCATTTGGACGCCTGAAATTAAGCATAAAACCTCCTTCCACAGCTTCAAGATCGTCCTTCGAATCCAACATCAGAAAGCACTATGAGAAGAAAGAAAGAAAGAGGGAAATTGGATATGAAATGCGGTAGGTGGGATATTGATAAGAGTGAGAAAGAAATTGTACGTGGTTTATAGAGTAAGGGTAAGGTTGGAATAATGAAAAGAGGGTGGGTAGATAAAAAAGATTTAAAAGAGGGAGGGTATTTCTCATTAACGTGTTTAAAATAAGGGTATTGGGCCAAATTCCCCCAAAATTTATCCCAACACGATTTTCCATTTTCATTACCAATCTGTCTTTTTACGTTTGTCTCTTTCCAAGTTAGATGGTATTAGGATTTGGGATTGGATCCTGTCAGATTCTAATGCAAATTTTTCCATATTCAATCTTTATAACGAACACGTTTTTTTTTTTTTTTGGAATAAATTTCGTCATTTCCAAATTTATTGTTAATTATTTCTCGTCACTTTCCAAATTAATTGTTAATTATTTCTCTTTCTTCGAAAACAGAAATGGTTCCAGTTATATTTAAAAAGGTAAGCTTGGCTGTAATTTACCATCAATGGCTGCTTTCTTTTTCTGCTTGAGCAAACCTTCAAGAGTTTCGAACCCAGAGAGACCCTTCACTCGGTTTCGAAGAAAACCAGTCCCTCTTGTTGTTCTCTCTAAGCTTCAACCACATAGCCAACCCATAACCCAGTACCAGACACATACCCAGACCCATAATCAGAAGCTCATAATCACCGGTCCTTGCAGGCTCTCTGGCCATGTTCCTATCAGTGGCTCTAAGAACGCTGCATTGCCTATTCTCGCAGCGACCCTTTGTTGCTCTGGCACTTCGAAGATCAGCAATGTCCCTGATTTGTCAGACACCAGGACAATGGTTTCGATTTTGGGCGAAATGGGTGCTGAAATCGAAGTCTATGGCAACGAAATCTTGATAAACACCGATGGGGTTAGATCGGTTGAGCCTGATTCGGATGAGATTGGGAAGTTCAGAGGTGGGTTTTTCATGATTGGGCCATTGCTTGCGAGGTTCGGTGAGGCAGTGATGGCATTGCCTGGTGGGTGTGACATTGGGGCTCGCCCGGTGGATGTGTATATCCAAGGTCTTCGTGCTCTTGGCGCTGTTGTGGAGCTCAGGTGAGTCTCTTTCTTTCTCAGCTCGTCTTTCTTTTCCTCGAAAAAAGAAAAAAATAAAAATAAAAAAAAGACACCCAGAATCTGTTTTTTATTTATTTATTTTGAGTTTGAGCTCCACCAATGTTCTAAATTTGAATAGCAATTTGAATATCTATTTATTTATTATATCAGGAAAAAAAAAAATTAAGTTTTTCATGATATGGGAGATTTTGGGCTTTTAATGAGACAAACTTCTTTATACGTACATTATCACTTCCTTTTCTCTCTTATTGCCCTGTATCTTTAGCAAACAGTATTATGATCTGTCTAATTTATCCTATGATGAGTTGCATTAAAAACTTCTCTTAGAACTTATTGTCAAGTAAAACACATATTTCTAAGGTCTTACTTGATTAAAGTTACCCAGTTGGCATTGTTATAAAAATGTTGTTAAAAGGGATAAGCAAGCAACTAGCTTATCATTCTAGATGCAGGACAGCTATAGTTACCATGTTACTAGCCTCTCTTTTTTGCTGTGTGATTTGCCTTTTATCTTCTTTCTAGTGCGTTGTCATGATGATATCAGCAAAAAGCGGCAGATAGGGGCTGCAGTCATGCGCAAAATAGAGAAAAAGGAAAAAAACATGGATAAAAAAGAGAGGGAAAAAGAGCACAGACACTTGGACCACTAATGATGAATATTTTATTGTAAATTGAATCCAATTGCATATTTTCAGGTTTTAATTGACCATAAACGATTTGAGAATTTGATTGGTTGAATGAATTCTTCGAAAAATTACAGGGATGGGAAAGTGCAAGCATATGCTGCAGATGGCAGAGGATTAGTAGGGGGGAGTTTCCAACTTCATTATCCTAGTGTTGGTGCTACTGAAACTCTTACGATGGCAGCTTGTCTGGCTGATGGAGTTACTGTCCTTTCAAACGTTGCAAAAGTATAACATCGTAATTCTCAATTTTTGTTTTTATTTTTTATTTCCTCTTATTTACTAGATGTTTAGAAGTTCATTAAGAAATATTTAACATTATGAAATTGGAGCACTGAACCTAGTACTTTGTCCCAACTTTTCACTACAGGAACCGGAGGTGATTTGTCTGGCTAAATTTTTGAATGATTGTGGAGCTTGTATAGAAGGAGCAGGAAGTGACAAGCTAGTTATAAAGGGAAAGTCTTGGCTGCATGGTTCTAGATATACTATTGCTCCTGATCGTATCGAAGCAGGAACTTTTATGCTCGCTGCAGCTATCACTCGCTCATGCATTTCAATGTCACCTGTCATTCCTTCCCACATGTCATGTTTACTGGACAAACTTAAGGCTGCTGGTTGCAAAATCAGACAGTGGACTCATGACACCTTGGAAGTACGTTTTATTTTTTTCTGTTTCTTTTTGTGTCCATTGATTTGCTTCTTCAATGAAGCTAAATTGATTGGTCGCTTCAGATTTCAGCAATCTCTGCTGATGTTGGCGAAAATTTGAAGGGATTCAACATCAAGACAGGCCCATTTCCAGGGTTTCCTACAGATCTCCAACCTCAAACAACGGTTCTGCTCACCACATGCAATGGTTTGAGTACTGTGGAGGAATCTGTGTTTGAGAAACGTATGAGTCATGGTATGTTCGTAAGAGAACTCTGAGATGTATTAAGTTTCCATGTTTCGTGCTTAATGCTTTAAACAAAATTCTGGTGGCATATAGTATTTGAGGTTTGAAATTTGGTTATAAAACTTTATTTTTCTCATTCTCTCATTTTCTCCATCCCTATATGCCTCCTAAGTTCCATCATGTTTTTCTCTGTATGGTCATTAGCTTTTTCATATTCAAGGGGCTGACAATAGCATTGTCTTGTACAATTTCCCTGATTTTGTTAGTAAATGAGCTGCAAAAGCTTGGAGCAAAAATTCAGGTATGTGGGAGCACAGCCCTCGTTTCTGGGAACGATAAAGGAAGGTACATAAATTTATGCACTTAGCGTCTGTAGTTTCTGTTTTACTTGAAAGTTTATTTGGCAGTTCTAATTCCTTTATGTTTTAAAATTTCTGTCAGTGCCTTGTCCGGTTCTTGTGCTGTTGCTAGAGATTTGAGAGGTGGGATGTCTCTGGTATTAGCTGGACTGGCTGCAAAAGGTACTACAGAGATTGATGGACTAGCTAATATCGACCGTGGTTATGAGAATTTAGATATGAAGCTTCGGTTTCTGGGAGCTGATCTTAAAAGATTGGCTCCTCATCTTGCTTTTCCGGTTTAGCAATTAATTTACCTGCCCATTCATTATTTGAAAAATGGAATTTACAGTAAATTATTATTTGCTCTGATTTTATCACAAACTTTGAGGTGTATCCTTTTTTTTTTTTTTTTTTTTGGGTGAATAGGTTTATCCTTAGCTTTTACTAATGGCCAAGCGTATGTATTTGAAAGAGTCCAATTTGGACTTCGCTATTGGCTTGTAATACAAAGAAAAATAAAAGAAAGATTTTTTTTTATTTTTCTAAGTTTGAAAGGATTTGAATTCTTTATTTGTAAGTATAAGTTTTGCTTCATTTGTAAAGCACATAAAGAATGTTATTGGGCTTTGTTTGTAGCCATATGGAGAATAATTAAGTTGGCATTCAGTTAGAGGGAGGAAAAAAAGAAAAAAAAAAAAAAGGAAGAATAAGCTGGCAACATATATTTAAGTGGCATGTTAACTAATCAATTCCAGTGCAGCAAGCAATGCTTAAATTTGAAACAAATTATTATTTTAATACAATAATAAAAAATAGTTCAATCATACTAAATTTATGTTACGCTATCAAAAAAAAAAGAAAAAAAATCAAAATTTAGTAATAAAAATAAGAAAGAAAGAATTAAGGTTTATTTTTTATTTTTATAGATAAGAGGTTCAACTTAAGTGATTAAGTACTTCAAACATTAGACTATTCATTTCTTTGTCTGGAAATGTAAATTATTATAAGAAAAAAGTAATTATTGACACCGCTGATATAAGAATATTGTAATTTATATTCATTTGAAAAAAAATGCAAAAGACAACAATGTGCCTCTTTTTGGGTAAATAAAAAAAGAAATAATAATACGTATTTATATATTTTGATCATTTACAACGATTTTTTTGTTTAGGTAAATGCCATTATGATTGAAATAATTTTTTTAAATATTTTTGCAAAAAAATTAATATTTTCTAAAATATAGAAATTGATATTTTATTCTAACATAGAAAAAACTATTAATTTTTTAAAAAAAAAAAAAAGATGAAGGGTTATAAAGAAAAAAAAACGAGAGAGAGAGAGAGAGAGAGAGAGAGAGAGGTATACGTTGGAGTGTCTGTCCGTAGATAAACGCGCGGGAAAGGAATCTCCCAGGTGAGAGAACAAGGAGATTCCATAAACGCGGGGGGCGAAGAAGGAATTTCTCGGTGGGAGACGCGATTTGTGAAACTTACATCCCCTTCTATTTCCTTTTTCTATTTTATATATATATATATATTCTATTATACATATATATATAGAGAGAGAGAGAGAGAGAGAGAGAGAAAGAGAGAGAGACTGACTACTCCACTACTCTCCCAAAAAACCAAAGAAAGCAAAGAAAGATTGAGTTGATACTTTGAGCAGAGAGAGAGAGAGAGAGAGAGATGCGTCCGATGGGGAAGGGGAAACGGAAGGTTGCAATGGAATTGATAAAAGATAAGCAATCAAGGATGGTGTCTTTCTCAAAGCGCCGCCATGGTTTGATGAAGAAGGCGGAGGAATTCCACTCCATCTCCGGCTCCTCCATCGCCCTCATCGTTCTTTCCCAGGCCGGTCGACCCTTCGTCTATGGCGCTCCTTGTTTTGATTCTGTCATCCATCGCTTTCTTCAACATCAAATCAATTTTAACAATCACAATCACAATAATACTAATAATAATAATAATGAATTATTATTATTAACTCACTCCCACCCCGATCCATCGCTTTCTCTTCCTCATGAAACCCTCCTGATGGGATTGGGGAGACAGGGTCAGGGTCAGGGTCAGGGTTCCAACCAAGAACATCACAACGCCGCCGTTTATGGGACCCACGCTCAAAGCTGCACTACCACCACCATCCCTCCTGACCCAACTGCCCCTGATAATAATAATGTGGTGGCTCATGTGGCGGATCAAATTCAAGAGCCACCATGGCCCGCGGCTTTCTTGCCAGATCCTACTTCTGAATTTCTCATCGCTCAGGGTTCCACTTTTACCACTGATTCCGATGATCAAGAAGAAAACGCCCACTTTGACTTGATCGACGTCGCTCCTTGGCTGGCGGCTTCGCCTGATCACAGCTTTTACGCTCCTCTTCCTCCTCATGACCAAGTGGTCGATCACAGCTTTGACGTTCCTCCTCCTCCTCCTCCTCCTCCGCCTCAAATTCTCATCGGTCAGGGCTCCACCACTGATTATTCCCATCAAGAATACGACGACTACTTGCTTGACACGGCTCCATGGCTGGCCGCTGCTATGCCGGATCACCCCTTTCACGCTCCTCCTGAAGTGGTCTCGTTCAGGGTTTCAAACACTACCACCCCTGAGAAACCACGTGGCGGCCACGGAACCATGCCTCCCCACCTACTTTAATTGAACGTGAGGGTTTGTGCAAATTTAGTAACATATATCCAGGATTAACTCTTTGTTAACCAAATTTTGATAGATGAAAAGATGGGATGTGTAAAGATTGTTTGTTTGTCTGCATCATAAGCGTAGAGTATGTAATCAAACTTTGTTATTATTTTATGGCATTTCTTAAATTTTGAATTTTTATATTCCAGATTCTTGTCTTTCCCATTACAACAGTCAATAATAAAATGAAAACTCTTGCAATTAATCATCCCCTAGACTAAATTAGAATGAACTATTTTAAGTAATTGATTACAAGAATACTACAGTTCAATTAGTCCAGTGATCGCGGAATTTTGAAAAAAAAGAATGATCAAAATTTCACGTGAATGAATTACACCCTTTTAACTACTCATTTTCCTAAGCCTGTATCTCCAACCCCACCGTCCCAAATCCCTCTCCTCAAAACACCAATTTTTTTTTTCTTTTTTTTTTTTTTGATAAACCATCAAATTGTTTTTATGAATTAAATTACAAAAATAATGGAACAAAATTGAAAAAAGAAAATAATAATAATAATAATATGAGAATTATATCAGAAAATAGCAGGCTCGGGAAGCGAAGTCTCTGAATATTAACTTCTCAGACTACTGCCTAATCATCAGATTCTATTGTAGGACTCTTTGTACAGATTTCTTTTTGATGAAGCTCCAATAATTTTTTTTCTGGATTGCACAGACCTGCACAAATAGTAACAATATATAAACACAAGCCAAAGTTTTCTCCATAACTGTGCAAACCCAAAGAAGAACCATTGTCAAAGCGATAACTGGACACCCCTTCAGTAGTTTTAGATTCCATCGTTGTCCCATTTTATTCTCACGAAATAAATTACTCTGTTTTTCTTAAGACATCGTATGTAATGACGAAATGCAGATCCTCTATTGTTTCATTTTCAAAATGACTGCATACCTCATCACTCTGGGGTTTATAGCTAATAACCTAGGCATAAGAAATGAGGTTGCAACAACATCTTATACTGGTAGCATTCATTCAAATGGCAGCAACTTCATGAAATTGTTTTGATATGTTTTCATATCTATCCAAGGGTAGTCACCTGTCTTAAAAGGCTTCGAGGAAGGGTAAAACCAGTTCATCTACATAAGTAGCCAATTTCCACATTCAACTCACTCTTACTAAACTCTTCATTGGGTAAGCAATTTCGAAGCCACCAACAATCATATGAAGTTTATACCAGAAGAATTGACATAAGTACTAAACACATTCTCTAGAACTTGGTACTATTGTTTGTTGCAGCAAAAAGAAACACCAACCTGAACACTTGGGAATATCCCACACAGCAATAGATGTAGATGTACAATCTGGTGCACACAATGCCTGATTATTCTCATGGTTGACATTCATTGCAAGCATCCACGCACCAATTGTAACGTCCTCATTGCTAAACATACGAAAACTGTAATTTCAAAGAAAGTGGAAATTTAGATATTTAAGGAACAAATTACCCCTAAAAATTTATTGCATAAAGACATGCATCCTATACTTTTTATCTTCATCATGATTCAACTTGTTAAAGGTAAACAAATGCCAATTGCAGTAAACATAAATAATTCATTTATGGCTATAGAGCTTTCTCCAATAGATAGCTTTGTACGGAAAAGAAGAAGAAAGCAGTTAAACATGGTTCGAACAGTTCAAGTCCAAATAAAGCAGGTATCATCAAGAAGAAAACCAGGTCATCATAATATAAATGTTTCTCGAGTAAAATTAAGAAAACTCAACCAATATATTTCCAGTTGTTAAATATACTTAATTTATTGTGTTGGCTCCATATGCATAATAAAGTTCACATGGTGTTGACAGTATTTCATTATATCTTTTTTTTTTTTTTTTTTTTTGCTGGGGGGTAAACACAGTATTTCGTTATATTTATATCCAATATCAAAAAAGTCAATTCCAAACCAAACTACTAATTAATACCAGTACCACCATAAACCATTACATTCTCCCTATGTGTGCTAGCTTAAGCTTCTTTTACCTATTATTGGATGGGCCTGCATGTGAGGGGATTGTTCAAGTATAAGTTGTGGTAGCTTGGAATGAATACTTGGGCCTACTTTCTATTAACTATAACTTTTGGCACTAATGGCTGCTTAACACACAAAAAATCAATTGGTAACTTTTCAGTCCAAAAAAATAAGGGTCAATTACTGCATCTACCTATGACTAAGTATCAAAAGAATAAGCAAAGTCTATGCATATAAGAAACAATATAGCAATACAAGTGATCTGAACTCCACATCAAAGTAATCATCAGGAAAGCAAACTTGCCTGTTGTTTCTAAGGGCAACCAAGCTTGCAACAACATCAGCAGAAAGGGCATATATTGGACCATAGGCATGAAGAAAGTAATCCTTCCCTAGCAAATAGGAAAGTGGCTCAAACCTGCAAGTTTTTAAATGATTAGATAACAAGCTACAAAGAGGCACTTGACAAACCAAATCGTCCTTTTTTTTTTTTTTTTTTTTTAAAGGGAAGATAAACAAAATTCTGTATACCGATATTTATACACAAACACACGAGTTGCAATTTCAGAGACAAAAAAATAGGTCACAGAGATCTTATGCACTAGCACCAAGCTAGTACCCACTACTACAATGATTAGTCAGAAAGCAGTCAAATGAAAACCACAAAATATGAACAACAATTAACCAAAACTGCACTAACCATTTTAGCTTTGGATCGGTAAAAACTGGGCCTTTTTTCATGCAACCAAGGTAGGTCTGACTGTGTGAACGTTCTCTAGCCAAGAGCAGTGAAAGGCGATCTGACATTTAGCAAAAAGTGATTACAAAAGTTTAATGCAATCTCTCAAAGAATAGATTACACAAAAAATTGGCTTAGCTTCGGATGTGTACTCACCTGGCCTTAAATATATGTCATCATCAGCTTTAACATAAAAATCAGAATCAAAAAGGGCATAGGCTGCTTTAAAGAAAGCCAACCTGTAATAGAAACAGATAAATTTCAAACCAAACACTTGCATGAAAGGGAAAAAAATTATAAAAATAAAAAAATAAAAAAAATCAATCAATCATTTATCAGCACTGACGTTTTATATGGAAGCTTACTATACTCCTCTTCAATATCCAATTGAATGAAATCATCATACTCTGCAATCTCCTTTTTAAGTTCCAACATCTTTGCCTTGTCATTTGTTCTACCAATGATAAACCTGAAAGCCAGACCAGTGGCTTCTTCCAAGCTGCAAGTCATCATTTCCAACTTATTCAGAAAGTAGCCTTGAAGTATTCATGACAAACAATGTTTGAAGTGGTAGACAGAATTTGGTAACTTATGAACATCGGAAGCGAAAATAAATTATTGGGAACAAAAGCTAAAGAGACTCAGGGAACTATATGCTCCATATCCTAAAAATAAACAATAATAAGCAGATGTCGCTTCCTCAACAGAACTCCCTCTTACGTTCTATGTCAATGGAACAATCCTTTGTCCTCCGTAAGGGATTTTGTTATGGTCATTAAAAGTAAACAGAAATTATGAAGTAGGGCTCATCAGGTTCATGTCCATTCCACCCCTCTGATTGTTACATTTCAGGAAAAAAGCATCCCACTATCCATATTCACGATTTTGGCTACAGCTAAACATGGCTGTTCATCAAAATACTACGTTGCTCTAAATTGCAACTACTTTATCAAACGTCAAAACCAATTAGGAGCTAAAATTCTTTGGACAAACACAAGTTTTGCGTTTTAAACAGATACCAAGTCCATGTTTTGACAGACAAATTCATGATCTGACACAGACACAAGGTTTGTGTTCTGACACAAATGCAAAGTTTGTATTTCACACATCATAGGTGTAAACAAATTAGTTGCCAAAATATAAATGTACGATGCTAATATATACACATCTCTTAAGGATTTAATAACAGGCATGCATAGGTATCTATAACCACATAGATTAACTGTGAATAAATTTGCTTAAAAAGAATTAAAAAAGAAAAATGCAAGACTTCCTTAGATATGGAAATGAAAAGGTGAAATTAAGTATCCTTTTAAGCATTTATGCAGATTGGATAAATCTGATATTGAAATCAACTAAAAACGCCAATTGCATAAAGTAATAACTATAAAATAACTTCCATTTCCAATATATTTTTCTATGAGTGAATAAAATGCATAAGAACGAATTTGGTTAATTTGAACAGAAATAGTAATATCTATTACCGTTGAAGCCCTTGGGAATCGGATGGCATCCAAGTCTTCCTCAAAGATCGTCTCCGACCCACCGATCCAAAACCGGTTTGGATTCCCACAAAACCCATAACCTTGTGCCGTTTGGTACCATCCTCGCTAACCAGTCCGACATCGTTTCCACCACCATTTCCACCACTACCTCTCTCCCAAACCACTCGAACCGACCTGGGCTTATCGTGCAGACATCTGTATCCAGTGATCGGTCTCACAAGGGAGGCGAGTCCGAAAACGAAACCGACGAGTCCAACAAGGAGGCAGCCGGAGACGATGAGGATCGTTGATCTGCGACTGGAGGACGGTGAACGAGCGTGGAAGAATTTGCGCGACGAAGGCATGGTTTTTGTGGTGGTTTAAGTGGTTGAAAGTAACCCTAGAAGAAGAATTCTAGGGTTTTTGGTGTTCTTCTTGGGAGGGATTCAAAGGAAATGTTCATGGCAATCAAAAATGGAGTTAGAGAGAGAGAGAGAGAGTCACAGCGGTTGGAGAGCAGTCGATGAGCTTCCGTTATCGGCAGTTAGAATGTTACCATCGTGGGTCTGGACCAGGTGCTTTGATGGGCCATAATTTGGATTCGACATGAAGGTACCTTTTTTTAAAAAAAAAAAAATATATATATATATATATATACATATAATTATTTGCTTTTTTATTTTTATTCAATTTTAGTACCATTTTTAACCCCCAACCAAAAAAAAAAAAAAAAAAAAGTGGGCCTTTAATTAGGATTCAAGATCATTATATAGTTTATTATTTATAGTGCTAAATTATGTTTGTTATGATCTAATTTTATCTTTCAAATAGAAAAAAAAAAAAAAATTCTAGTCCAATTAACTATTATGTCAAAATTAACCCCGATAATCAATTTAATTATCTGGATCACCTAAAGAAAATAATTCAACAAACAAATCCCCATATATGACTTAAACTTTATTATAGTATCCAAAACAGTTGTCACAAGAGGTAATTTTATTTAACAATTTGGAATCTATCATAGATTCCATCCCCATAGTTTCTAAAGATGAATTTCACACACATTAAAAAAAAAAAAAAAAAAAAATTGATTTTTTTTTTTCTTATGATAAAAAAATATGGTTTTTTTTTTTTTTTAATATTGAAGTTTTATTTTATTGAAGGGGTAAAAAACAAAAAAAAAAAAAAAACACCATATGCAACTAGAACTTAGTTTTACAGGCCAGTTAATTATTTGACTTCATTCTTTCAAATATTTTTTCCTTTAATCATGTTTACAGGGTCTCAACCATTTTTAAATTGCCTTTTTTTTTTTTTTGGCTAAAAGCTAGGAGATCAATTTCTTTTATAAATTGTTTGCTTTTATTACATAACCTCACAAGTTTTATGTAGCTTTTCGTTCAAACAGAGCTTTTGCTTTTCCTCACATATACCAGAGGATTTAACATTACTACCACTAACAATTTCAGTTTCAGGCTGGCTATTCCCTTCTACTAACATTTTTGAAGCTGCCTCCTCCTCTTCTTCTTCAACTTCGCAGGATGGTTTTGAAAATTGTTCCTGCAAAGTACTACCTCCTTTTGCTTCACCTACTTGCAAATCTTCAGTTTCCATCTGTGTCACTTCAGCTTCATTGTCACACCTTATGTAAGTTTGTTCCACACACTTTAACATTTCCATTTTTGTCTCAACTTCAGATTCCGGCAAATTGTTGTCATCAACTAGCCCAGTTTCTGTTCTTGCACCTGCTTCTGACTTACTGCAGATTCCATCACATGGTTGTACAGACTCGATGTTTTCCACTTTCGTACCAACTTCTAGCTCCTGCAGATCCTCGCCTTGCACGAGTCTATCTCCTGCTTCATCACAGACTTGAGATCCCAGCAAATTCTCGCTTCCTGTAGGCTTTACCAGTGTTTCAGTACAAAATTCACTGGCAGAACATGTCTCATCGGAAAGCCATGCATACCTGGTGTTGGTCTCTCTAGAATGAATATTAGTCGATTCATCTTGTACCATTGACGAGGTACTATCTGGTTCCATCTCATCCTCAGCGGTTTTACCATTAGCACCACATTCAAATTCTCTTAAATTCTTGTGCTCCTCGAATTCTTGTTCCAGTTTAGTAGCAGCTTCATTGGGGCAATAATCTTTGTCAGATTGACGTCCAAAGTCATCTGTGGACTCTATTTTGCAAATGACATCTACTTTTGCTGATGCATCTGCAACGGCTGATGGATCAACTGGCCATTTATCACCCACAAACTGAATTAGATTTTTTTTAGAAGTGAAAAAGACTGTACCATTTATAGAGAGAACACTCACCAGATTGATAGAGTTCTTTTTGTTTCTCATACAAGGATTTCTTGAGCAAAATTGTACCGGGAAAGACCATCAAGTTGATCTTGTTTAGACTACGCTTTTCACTGTCTTCGACAGGTTTGAAGCCAAAACCCTCAGTCCATGTGCTCACCAAATTTGGAATGGCAGCTATTATGAGCTTTTCTACCTTAAAAGACGTTAGCATCTAGATCCACCAAGAAAAGAAGCTTATCACAAATATGAAGTAATTAGAAAGAGCAGGCTCCACTTTATAATCTAACTTTGGTCATCTACTTTTTTAATTTTCTCTTCCAAGTGTTTTAGCATGCAGCCTGTCCAGGGAGATTAGAACCCAGACCATGATGTTGGAAAGCATAAGCCTTACTTGAGGTTTCAGTAAACTAAAGATTTGTGCAAAAAAATTAAGTATCACAAATTACACCATAATACTAAGTTATTGAGAGAAACTGAAATGCAAAAGAAAAAAATGTAAAAAGATTTATCTCATCAGCATTAGCTACAGGCAAACAAATGAATTTTTTTCACTCATTTGGTTCACTTATACATGCAATTATATATTAATTTGCCAACCATTAACGTCATTTGGTATCCAAAATTTAGGAAACAAATTCGGTGACTGTAGTAGCACTTAAAAAATTATGACCAAATGACCACAGCTGAAAGGCAGGGGCAAAAGATAGATACGGTGAAAAAAAGAGAAGAAAATAACTTGTATGAAAATTGGTAGAAAAGCTAGGGTAGCATATAGGTAAAAATCAAATAATTGCTTCAAATCAGATAAAAAGGGTACCAATGACTCCACTAAGCAAAATACAAATGTAAAATGTTTTGTGATGGGAGACAATTTGTTTTATACCTCTTCAATTGCAGTCACAAGACGTCGACACATTCCCTGGCGACGGTATCGACTACATGTTGCAATAAGGGGCATCTCTGCAACAGTTGTTCCATGTATCCTGTTAACAATTTTTATTAACAAAATAGAGGAGCAGATAAAAAGCAATTAGAAGGGAAACAAACTGATAGAAAGCAGGATGCAAGTAGAAAATGCATACACTTTTAAGCTTACGTGTCTTTCCCTACTGCACTTGCCCTTACTGAGCTAGAGGAAGGAAAAATAAATAAATTTTGACAACTTGAGAGAAGTGAGTTCTTTTATTTTAAATTTTTATCCTCATCTACCCATTGGTTCTGATATGATAATGAATTTTTAGAAGAAATTTGAAAAGAAAAATGAACATCAAGTGGGAACTCCTTTCTATGATAGTATAAATTGGACACAATATGATTAACTATGTTAACATGGGGAAAAGTACAATTTCGCTTTGGTTACCTGTTCTTTGAAAAAATTAAGATGGCTAGTGTAAATCAGGTCACTTTAAATATTGACAGTATAAATTAAACAGTCTTCCATATAGATTTCTTTATAATCATGAAAGAGTAGCATGTTCTCATGCAAAACCCTCATCTTGTCATCACTGGGCTAGAAATAGAATAAAGAAAACCATATGTCTGTTTAGAGGTTTATGGCCTAATCCAAGCATTGAATGAGTGTTATGGGGATGCAACCATCAGATTGAGATTTAATAATAACTCTCTAGCATCAAACCTGGCATAGAATGAATACCACAAGGAACTTAAAGAATTATATATCTATATATATATATATATATATTTTCATGTAAGCAATTTAATTTTACCTGATGGATGCTACAGAAACCAGCACATCATCTTTCTCCAAGACCATTGCGTAGAATCCTTGAAAATTCAGACGTGCAAAATCAGACCTGTTGATTATGTAGCAAAAGAATCAGTTACTGACTAAAACATCATCAGTTGGTAAATATTTCTTATTTCCAGCAAGCATGAAACTGCAGAAGTGACAAAATACTTAATCACCCTAAAGTCACAGTATCAGTTGCACAATAAGACACATTTTTTATTAAATTATCACCAAGAACTACCAGCATCACAATTTTCAAGGGGACTTCTACCTTGGCCCTTGAATTTACACCTTTTGGCTTGCATTGCCATCCTCCAATAGTGTGGATTGATTCTAAACCCCAGTTTGGAATCTAGAAAGATGCTCAACCTGTTGAGGCCCAACTTTATGCAATATTATGATGCATTTGCAAGTCTATAACAAAACAAAGCCACTAAAGCAGTCATATCAAGTCTTGGTACAAGATGCCACATACCTAACAGAAACAGCAACTGAGCAATGGCTTTGCACAGTTAAATGAACAAGAGATAGATGTTTAAAAGAGAATTGAGCTATATCTTTAAAAGGAGATTTTAAGGTGATTCCTAGGAAATGTACAACTTATGAAGTAAGTATGGAAAGTCATCATTTACCAAAGTTAAGGAAAGGGCCTAATAAAAGAGATGAGGTGAACATGCAGCACGCAAATTAAGAAGATAACAAACAAGACTACGAATTTAGGCTCAAATTCTGCACATAAAAATCATATAAACTTGTCATACCAATATTTATTCAACATTCAACACTTCATCATCTAATAAAATAAAAAGTCTTGCAACACAATGCTACCAAACTTCAACAGAAAGAATAGACACAATTATTACAGCCTAGGGAATATTACTAAGAGATGAAAAATGTCTTGAGAAACCAATCAGAATCTATTTGTGCTGCATTCAATATACAATATGCCTGATCAGTCGGCATGGTTAGTATCAGCAATAAGAGGACTCGCCAAGTATACAGATCTATTTATTTTAGTCATGTGATTACAAATTGAATAGAAATATACTTGGATGGGATAGAACATCCTCAACTTGAGCTTGGCATATTGCTTCCTCCTTTCCTTCTGATTTTTCCTAACGCTGAGAATCTTTTAGAGTCTTCTATATAAGGAGTTTGTTTTAAAATGAATAGATACAAGGTCTGCATCATTCTTTTCTTGTAGTTCTTTCCAGTAAACTTTTCAAAATATGATCATGCAAATTAACCAAATGGTGGCACATTCAAAGGGCAGTGAGGATCATGGTTATAATCAATAAATTTCAGGTCACATGAGACCTGTAACAGATCATAATGTATTGGACATGATATTAAGTTACAGCCAAGAATGTGATTTTGAAACATCGTATTATATATATATATATATAAAATAAAAAAAATAAAGGAAGAGGGTGGGTGTTGAGGGAAATCAAAATGAAAAGAAGACAAAAAATGGAAGGTACAGGAGTCAATTATCAAATAAAAACCCACCCCCAATTGTACATGACATGAGGTATCATGTCTATGCCTGTTCTTGGATCCACCATTGACACAAAGCATTCCTCCATAAGAGTAAGAGCAACAGCTAATCTTGAATTGCATTCTGCCTTCAAGGCAAATCGCTGGGCAGAATGAACCTTTTGGTCATCATGAATACATTTAAGCAGTGTCCATGAAAAACCATCAGCAATATGATTAATGACACCAACACGAGATTGAAGACCAGAGTAAACCTGCGGAAACCGGAAAACCAAGTTCTCAAACAACCGGCACCAGTAAGTGTAATAATGCTGACTAAATTATTGCTACTATGTAGCAGTCACAATTTCGAGGAAAGCAAATTCGAAGACATAAGCTGCCGGTAACTAAACTCACCATTTGTATCCAAATCAAGATAAGCAACTGTATACTATACTGTGCACTAAATTCAATTTCCCAGGGGAAAAAGAAACTAATTTGACCACAATTACACTAGTACATCATCATAAAAGGAAAACCATTGTGGAACATTAGGACATTATATTTCATCACCAAAGAATAGAAAATTAAATCAAACCATAGTTCCATAAATAGCTTGGACCAAAATTAAATCAAACCATAGTTCCATAAATAGCTTGGACCAAAACATCACTGGCACCCAAAAAATTCACAGGAAATGTTCTAAGCCATTTCTTCAAACTTCCCCTCTGTCACTGAAAACAAATAACAGTAGCAGGAATTTAATTTTCTCCTACGAAACAATCTTGAATTTTATATTTTTAAGATATATATATATATATATTTATTAACAAAAAAGGGAAGGAAAAAGAAAAGAGCAGAGAGCAGGATCCTATGTGATAAATTGAGATAGAATCTAATAGCATTTAGAAAACTAATAAAGATAGATAAATGTTACTAGAGAAAACATTCTTAAAATGGTAAAAACATTACAACAAGAAGTATCATTACAATAAATTACATACTGATTACACAAACAAATCCGCCTTTCTCCATCATAATTTAAATAGCAAGCTCATATATATATATAATAATTAAAAAACAGAACCAAGAAAACTATTGAAAGTTAGCTCATATATTGACAAAAAATTTAGGAGAATGAATCAAGAAAATACCATGGAATGTTTCACTTTGTAATATGAGCAAACATATCTTATTTAAGACAATGATAGAAACCTACTGCAATATCCTCACCATAACATAAATGGAACAGCAGTAAAAATCCACTGAGTTTTGTCATTTGCTAATTCTAAGAAAAAGTCCTTCTGAAGTGGAGAGTTTACAAGCTTATAAATGATTGAACATACCTCCTGACAGCTTCTACCACATAACCACGGATCTGATATTGCTCCTTGGTGCGTAACTTTTTCTTTCATACAAAACCCATGATCTGTTTATAAGAATATCATTATCATGCAAATTGGACACCGAACTTTGAAGTAAAAGAACGATGGAAAACATAACTAAAAGGGTGAGAGCAAGCCTTTGCCAAAAATACATTAGCAACTAAGTGAGTTATTAATTTTAGAACAGAGACTAGTAAAGCTAAGCGGTTTAAAAAACAAAACAGAAGATCCTATCAATGTCCATGAACAATAAATCATAGCATAGAATGAACTGAGAAACGAAAAGGATAACAAGATGCATATTAACAACAAGAAAGATGAGTTCATCTACCCTTGCCTTATAGAAGTAAAAAGAACTTAGATATAAATATCCAAAACATTTTAAATTGATTAACTAAAAAATGTATTCACTTGTTTCATTAAATGAATAAGCATTTGTACCTAGAAATATTTTAGAACTTAATTTTTATTCATTTAATCTAAAAGTTAACACCAACTTGGTCATCAAGATTCAAGAGACATTTTCTTTCGACAATAAGTTGTTTCTATATGTCAATTTAACATTTGAACTAGAAATTCGAAACAAGACAATTTTACGATCGGCCATCACAGTTTTATTTAAAACCTTGAATTCTCTATGAATTATCCATCAATGTTTAGGAAATTTTCACATAGAAGTAATTTTCCGTTTCATGAATGTTTATATAGGAAAAACCAATCATCCGGCTTCTATTGTATCTCAATATTGCATCTAGAGTATAACATTTTTTAAGCAGTACATGGGAATGGAAAACCGTTTTGGCTGGAAAGGGAAATTACATTTATGTTCACACTGTAAACATTTTAATGCATCAGAAGTACTTGAAGCCTCTTTATCATTTACCAAATCGCCACATATCTGGCAGGTGCAGTTTGGGCAGTACCAGTTGCCTTCTGGAAGCTCCTAAAGTAGAAAACAACAAACAGGTCATTTCAATGGCACAGCTCACACAAGAAGAAAAAATTAAGAAACCAAAACAAGCATATTCAGAGCAGAACTGGTAAAAAAGCAAGGCAAAATATTCTATAGGTTTGATATTGTTTTCTTTTGCTTGATAATTTAAAATGCACAGAAGCAATGCATATCTGGAACAACAAAAACAAACGGTAATGGTAAATTAATTATAGGAGAAGTTAAAGATTCACATGCTTAGCTACCCATGTATCTCTAAGTCATCAGATAAAATAAAGAATGAGAGAAACGTTATACCAGCATCACTGTTTAAGTGAACATATCAATTAAAATTCAATGCAGTATACACAAGCCATATATATAGGAAATGTGCATTCCAAGAAGCTTTGAGTTCTGTATCTTTACCCAAAATGAGAGAGAGAGAGAGAGAGAGAAACTGATGCATCTAAAACTTATATTATCAAACTTTAAACAGCATATCTCAAAGCCGTTTACCCTATAACATACTTCATTTGTGATTGACCAACTACAAATGCCTTAAGTATTTTCAACTGATACATGAAGAAACACAGAAACATTGTTATTTGCATTTAGTGCAGCAAACATCTAAAGGATCATAAACATCTAAAAATAATTACATTTAGAGAAGAAAAAAAATGCAGTAAATGGAAGACATAAAACAGAAAACAAGTAAAAGTTCCAAAAGGCAAACCTGTGTAGACAAACAAGCCTGGTGAAAAGTAGAAGGACAATTGTCACAGCATATTAACTCGCCCCCATCACCACAGAGCCCACATGAATCATCATTTTGATCATTGTCATCATCTTGTACTGCTTGGTTCCCTCTTTTTCTGGTCTTGTACTCAGCTGACCAGGCTTGAAGCTGGCATAAGGTAAAGGGCTTACCTGATTCCATGAAAAGATTCAAGCATGGACGGTTCAATTTGAACCCAGCATGAGCCTTGAAGTCAGAAATGGTTAGCACCTTACTGCAGCACTTACAAAAAACACCATCCCTCGTAACCAGACCATCTTTCACGACTGCATCGTCCTTAGGGTTCCGATACTGTATCACATCATTCAGAGATATGGCCCCAGCATCTATCAACCAAGACAAAACCGTTCTTACTTCTAATATATACCACTTTCCATCCTTAAAGTGCTTCCCGCCATTAACCAGGCTTCTTGGTAGCAATCTGCAACTGCCCTTTCGGCTTTTAAGCTTTCTCCAGGCTCTTGATTTATGGGCTTTTTTTCTAGAAACACATCTAACGGTACTAGGGCTAAAATCTTTGTTTTTTATGATAGCTGAAACCAACAAGTCATCATCCTCAATTTGGCATCCAGTTGATTTGGCTTTTCCAATTTTAGGATCATTAAAATCATGACAAAACCTCTTAAACTTTGAGCCTTTTTTCTCTATCTGATGTTGGAAAGAGTGAAGAGAAGAAGCCTTTTTGCCTCGTCCTTTATTTCTTGCATTTGCTATGAGGTTCCTCTCAACCTCGTCCAACTCTAATCGAGTACCATTAATGTTAACAAGCTGCAAGTTTACCTTATTGCTAGAGGATGAAGCAAGAATATCACTTTGGTATAATGAGCTTGGTTTGATTTCAGATATCTTTTTAGACTTCCTGCGTGTCTTCTTTTTCAAAATAATATCTCCTGGAGAATATATGTCCACAAACTTGAATTTCGAAGGTTCAAAGCAATGCTTACCTTCCTCTGCTTCATGTCCGGACAGCTGAACAGCCTCCAAGTCTTGAAAATGAACAAGACTATCACTTGTACTGTTTGGATGGTTATCTAATGATCCCCGCAAATAATTCCCAACATCAGGTACTTGGCCTCTTGGCAGTTCATCCTTTTCCTCAGAACAATCCATTGATGCATCCACAACTTCCTTAGTTGTTTCGGGGATATGTTCAGAGCATTGTTTATCATAGACAGGGGAATTCTCATTTCCATATTGATTAGAAGAAACAACTCCATGCACATTGTTACAGTTTCTAGGAATAACAGGGAGATCATGCAGGCAACCAGCCGACTGGACAGAAGTATTTTCAGTCCCACAAGTGGGTAACGAAGTTCTATCCAGACAGCTTATTTTATCATTAGAGAACTCACTACATTGATTTTCAATCCCATTGGCCGCATTAACCAAGTACATATCTTCACTCTTAGCTGTAAAGATAGGTTCACCCATCAAAAGTTCCACTTCCTCTTCACTTTTTACCCGGCCATATTGTGATAAACTTTCGTAGCCAGATTGCTGACAATGGTTTCCCCCATAAACAACCAACCCACTTTCAGCAGCCAGAGAATGACCATTTAGTAGATTTTGAGATGCTTTAACTACCTCTCCCTTCCTTAATGCACCAACCTTTCTATCAATAAATACGACAGTAACAAAGGGATCTAAAAGCCTCCATTGATAAGACAATTCCGAATGATTCATATCTTTCTCAAGATTTAGTAAAGTATCAGATAAATCGGACAAGAACTGACTAATATCAACCCATATCTTACCATTACGTTCCTGCAGTGAGCTATATTTATCTGCAAACAGAAGTTTTCCGCATAACCTCCAAGCTTTAGGGAACTCACGTATTACTCTTCCATTTGGTGTCCTATAAACTGATTCCGCATAAAGCCTGCTAGGTCTTTTGCGCCTCTCAATACGCCATCCTGCCGCTCTTAGCAAGTTAGAGACATTGTAGTGAAGAAGTTTGCGAGGATCCACCTTCGAGTTTGTTTTTAAGGCATCATATATTTCACATCCCTCCAATCCTTCTTCAGCATGTAGTGGAGATCCAGATATCTCCGGAACATTGACATTCGGACTTGCAGCCAAAAGCCTAGTTGCAAAGCTCTCCTGGGAAACAGGTGAAGCAATTGCCTTACATCCAACTGCTTCCTTTCCATCATTCCCTTCCAAGCTTAGGAATCTACACTTCAAAGCATTTGGATCACTCATTCTGCCCTCTCTATCCATCTCTACATTTTGCTTTAATAGATAGCAACTAGATGTTACTCCCTGACTGGAAGATTCAACCAGATGACATGCAACCCTTTCACACAGAGGATATTTAGCAGGACAGAACATGCTGGAAGCATTTTTCTCTGAAAATGCAGATGAATTTATAAATGTTCCCAAGTCAGGTTTGCAATTAGTAAGCTCATCAACTGAAAACTTCATTCTTTTACCACTCACATCCTCACCATTCCTCATTACCAAAGCAAATTTGTCCCCGCGACACCCATCCTTAAATTCCTCCGTTTCATTAGAATGTTCCTCCAGACATGTATTTTTAGAGGAAGAATGACTTGTTACAGACGAGTTTTCACTGTTTGAACAAAATGATGTATCTCCATTCTTGCTGGAGTCACATTCAAAGTTGATTACTCCAGTAACAAGACACCTCTTATTGTTGCCACCAACACCATTACTGAAGAAAACCTCTGTGAATATACAGTGCTCTGTTTTTGATCCCTCAAATGCATCATCATGTAAATCCTCAATTTCTTTACCAAGTAACATCTCTACCAATCAACTGAATGCCAACTTCTTCCACAGTCTCTTCCCTTCTTTGTTCTACATACAGTTATCATCAGGAAAGCCAAGGTCTACCATGTTGTAGACAATTTTGACAGAAACTTGCCACATTGCTCCATCACCAATTAATAGAGAAGGTTGCAAAATCAAACGGATATCCAAGGCCCAGAATTAACAATTAATTACACTCATGAAGATGAATAATCAATCAACAAATCCTGTAGCTCTCTTCCTTATGTATCTCTCACTGCCAATCACCATGTGCATATGATATTCTGTGAAGTTCCTTGAAAACAATTAGAAGCAAAAACCGAGTAAGAAGGATTATACAAGAAATGTGAGAATTCAAAATTTTCAAATATTAATATTAAGAGAAACATGTCTATGAACCTTTTTTTTCCCCTCTTTCTTTTTACCATAAAGGAACATCATCACTCATTCCTCAACAGAAGTTTCATTCCTTTTCCATTTTCCTTGTTTTTCCTTTTCTTAATTTGTTCCTTTTTTTCCCGAAGAATATTAAAATTAGGTCTAACCTGTTTGGATATGGAAGCCATCTCCCCAATCAGGAGATAAGTTAAAGATTTATGCATCAAGCACACTGCCTCTAACGACGTTCAAAAAACAAAAATCACACTACCTGTGGTCTGATAGCTTTGTGATAACAGCAAAACTAGCAACCCGAGTTACTAATTTATCATTGCTATGCCATACAAGTTAGCTGTATTTATAGGCCTGTTTGATATCCCTTGACTAATATTTATATTTCTATTCAAAATGCTGAGTCAATAATGGGGGCAAAAATATATAGGAACTCCTAAAATATATGCTATAATGCTCTCAATAATAATAAAGATAAATGGAAAGATAACCAATACCACTAGATTATTTTTCTAAATATTTTTTGCATATACCTAGTAATTACATGATTATACAATTATTATCGATTTTGTAGTAATCAGTTCAATGGCTTCATAATGGGGCAAAACAATTATACAAAACATTAATTTAAAACTTCCTTCCATTTTAAGATTAAATAAAACCTGCTTTTCATGCATAATTTATTTGCTTGATTAAAAGATGTAAAAAGACTTTCAACATTGTGACATTTAGTCATCTTAAACATGCAGTGTAACTATATGGCATCCAAGAGAAACTCTTAAGCAGACATTTATATGTCTACAATTTCAAATGGAAAAACAAAGAAAAGTTAAACCTATATTTTTAAATGAAATTATCTTGATATAGAACATAATACAATCATGTAGATCCACTGACCTCAACTTCAAGACCTTATTCCCACACCTTTCCCACTTCCCAGCTCACTATTGAGCTTATCATTAGAACAATTTAGGTGCAAGAGTACTATACTAAGTAAAGTTTTATGTAGAACATACGATGCTTACGTTGTAATTTCAAAAATATCATTCATATGCGACTGCATGCACAAGCATGCATCAGCACTTTAGGCAAAATGCGATCTAGTAACATGAAGCTAAACAGTTACAAAAATGACTTCAGCAAACATTTGTAAGTATTCATAATAAAATAACTAAGAATGTCAATCTGTAGTAAATTAAACACCAAGCAATGAATCTCACCAGCTTACATGATTTGCGAAACATTCTAGATTTCTTGCCGGTAGCTACTTATTTTATCTTGACAAAGACCATCTACACATCCCATGAAGCCCCGAAGAAATTAGAAAGAATATAAAATCAAGGTATATCTAACTTAGATAAAATTGCAAAGTCTGGATGAGAAAAAGTGAAAGAGAGAGATCAAAGGCTTTGTAATCATTGATGGGATAAAGAATTGTAAGGATCTGATACCTGCAATTCCATATTTCTAAGATGAACATATCGATACATACATATAGCACTATTCACTTATGTATAGACATTTGTGTCTAATGGGTGTATATCAAGAGAGAGAAATTCAAGCATGAAAAGAGGATGGAACTACATAAAATACCTAAGAAAAACCTGGTACTTGTCTTAAAATGCATGATGAACCAACAAATAGGATTAAAACATTGAAAAGATTCCACGTCTCGCATATTGAAATCTACAAACCACATCCATCAAAAAACAAGTACTTTTAATAATCAAGCAACTCAAAAATTTATATCAACAGCAAATTCAAATTATCAAGTATCAAAAAGCTCATCATACATGCATGTTGTGATGAACATTAAAAATAGAGCACACATGTAACTTACACTTGCACTTTTCTCTTCTTTTCTTTTTTATGGTAAAAATACATTTGTGGAGTTGTTAAAGCTTAATGAATCATGCAGATGACAAAGAGAAGAAGCAGAAAAAGGAATTTGATTTTTGGTTCATCAACATCAAGATGGACCTAGACCTTGTCCTATTCCTAGCAGAGACATATATAACCCAGGTAAAGCTCCCAAGTAGAACAGATATCATGGTTTCTCTCTCTATCAAAAACTCTCTCTTCCTCAAGGACCTTAATCTCCTTGTAGCTCTCTAAGTTTTGATATATGCATGTTTTATCATTTTTATCTTCCTTTCTATCCCTAATCTTGGTCTCTTACAGACTTCATAACTACAATTCACTGTTCACAAGCCTATGTTGTGGGGTATAAGTGGTACAATTTACCATAGGTATAAAGCACGGCATCTGCGTGTTTAAAAAATTTTAACAAAAAGAACCAACAAGCCATAATTATGGTTAATTATGAAAAGTTCTGCTACTATAACTTTAACATATATACTTGTACAGACAACAAACAAGCTGCTGAACCCATTCTCCCTGCTTTTTTTGCCTTGGTTTTCTTCTCTTTTCTTTTCTAAGCTCACAACCCTAAAAAGCACCAACGTGGTGATGCCCGCAAGGAACAATATGCAACATTAGATGTGTAAAGAAACTAAAACATCTAGCAAAGGAAAGAGAAACATGGAAAAAAGCACAGTCACCCACTTTAACAGCATTTGGTCTTCAGCACATGAATAATAGCAGTACATTCCACTACTTGCAATATCTCTTATGGCTTTTGCACCATAAGCACTAAAAAACACGAAGTACTCACCCATACTAGAGGATTCCTCATCTTGGCATAAAACCTTAGTGGGGTTATTCCTAATTGCACATAAAGCATTTAGTCTACAGAAGTTTGTAGTTTGCCTATCAGGTTTGAGATAGTACCACTCTATTATTTGCTAAAGGGTACTGTAATAGGAAGGTTTGACCTAGGGAGTAACAGTTTAGAATCAGTAAAATGATAATATATGGTTTCTTTACGTGCAAGGTTGACGGAGATAGAGAGGTTCAGAGAAAAGAAAATAAATATAAATGTTTAGATAGTAACTATGATCTGTAGCGGCTCAGCTCAAGTACATTTTGTGGTATGATTATTAGTTAATTCCCGGAGGCAAAGTTACTAGAAGAATAATTATTTTATGACTCCCATGTGCAGTGATAATCATGTAAATATTTGAATATTCCACGAATCATTAACAGTTACTAATAATAGGAAAAAGTACATAAAATTATTTGAATGTCCAGATCATTTTAGAGAAAATTAAGGAGTTAAACAGCATCAAGCTTAGTAGCAATTAAGGTGTTAAACTGGCCATATAAAGAACATTTCCATTCCAAATGGCTTATATTCCAATGAACAGTTCACTCTAGATTGTTGAAAACATCCATCAACTAATTTAGCCACAACTTACTTGCGACTCAGTTTTTAAAGTAAAAGAAGCTTCATCTGCGTATAATGTAACTAATTAAAAAATATCCAATTAGGGAAGATTAGAAACGTTGTTAACAACTTGGAAATGCCATTATTAAGATGAACGCAAAAATACAAAAAAATATATTTTAAAAGAATGGTTAGAAAATTCAATATCCATTATTCTTCATTTTCTACGGTCAGTCATAGGAAAACCATTGTGAGAAAAGAAAATAAAATACATTAAGAATAAGCTAGATTTACGTACGATAACGTCCTATGCTTGCATGAAGCCCACAACTCTTCTAAATGATTCCCTGTAAACAAGCTTAAAACGATTAGCAAAAACCTAACAAGGCCCTCCACTGTAGCTCACAAAATATAATATGAAAAAAGAGTAAAAATTTAGAGAATTTCCCAATTTTGCAAAACTCAGCAACTGATGATATAAACATAAGGAAAGGCAACAAGAGAGTGAATACACATTGACCAAAATAAATGACTGTTAAAATTCTCCTACGAAGCCATAAACACTAATGCATTCAATCCTACGGAAATGAAACAAGTAAAAGGAGAGGAAAATGAAAACCAGGTACATTCAACAACGATTCTTCAAACCCATTTCCGGAAATGAAGGCTATAATCCGCATTCCAAACCAAAACAGCTCGGAACAAAAAAATAAATAAAATTAAAAAAAAAAAATCCCACCTTTATCCAGATCAAAACCCATTGAATCAATCAAAAACTCAAATTTCACCCTCTCAAGAACCACATTCAACAATCTCATTCCCACCTAAACAGCATAATAATAATAAAAAAAAATTTAAAAAAAAGGAACGAGTACCATAAAAGTAGCTCACCTTTCGCAATGCACTTTCCTGATCAACATGCAAAGAAAGATCCAAGGCAGCAAATTTGGGATTTAGGGTTTTGAAAATTTGTTGGAAAAGCTCAAAGGGTATGACAGAGAGATAGAGGAGGAGAGAGAATAAGAAGCAATGAGAAAGAGGGTTTCCTTTGGCACCATCACCTTCACAATTGACCAGACCCCACAAAGTTAAAAAAAAAGGAGGGGGAGAGATTGGGAAACCCGAGTAGTGCTCCCCAGCGCAACAGATGGCAAAGTCCCTTTTTTTCCCTCCATCACCCTTATCTCTCTCTCTTTACCATGTGAATGTATGTCACTTCATATCTACACTCTCTCTTTTCCAAGCCCACTTCTCTTTGTCTCTTTGTGAGCTTTTTTTGGCTTCCAGACTTTGCATGAATCTCTGAAAATGGAGTTTTATAATTGCACGAGTATGTATGTTCAGACAGCGATGACATGTTTTTATCCAAAATAAAAAAAAATAAAAAATAAAAAAAGAGATGGCTTTTTTTTTTTTTCCTTTTTTGATTACTATTATTATAGCTTTTATCGGTTTTGGAGTGGTTTGTATTTTTGTCCATTTGAGAGTTGGATTTCTTTAGATGAGCTTTGTTTGTAAAGGTGATGATACTTTTCTTTATATGAGAAAGAAGATTCAGAAAAAAAAAAATATATATATATATATATATATTCAGAGACCAATTTGGATAGTGAATATGAAATAAAGGAATTGAACTTTTTACATGAGTATGGTAAATTTAGAAAAATGAAATAAGCAATGAATAATACTTTGTTTTGGAAAATGTTATCAAATAAAAAGCGACAATAATATTGGATAATATAATGGTAGGGTAGTTACTATAATCATTTTGTTTGATTTGGTAAGCAAAATTGCGGCTATGCAGTGACCCATGTGATTTGACTTTTCCTTTTTCACTTAAATATTGCCCCAATAATTGGGATTCTACCCAAAGTACATTGATCCTACCATTCATCCCAAACCCAAAAAAAAAATTCACGGATCCTCCTTAATCGATAGATAGGTGTGAAATGGACGTGCAGGTGATGTATGCAAATGAGGAATTTTTAGAAATTCTCTACAATTTCTTTTTTAAAATTTTATTTAATTTTGTAAGCTCCATGAATAATTGGTTCATGCAAATAGATTAATTTTATCAAGGATTTTGTAGGGTTTTGTTTTTTGTTTTTGGTTAATATTTGTGGTTATTTATTACATAATAGTGGATTATCATAGTTTTATTTATATGGGTTAATGCCCATGCAAAAACAAATTGTTTTACTCGAATAAGAGTTTGGAATTCGAATTACCTCATCTTTAATGTTTAAAAAAAAAACACATAGATCAATTCTAATAAATTAAGAATAGCAAGGCGTATATTCTAGCTTATGTGCAGTAATGTACTAAGTAAAATCCAAATAATTTGTGTTCCAATTTTTTTTTTTCCATTTTCAATATAAATAATAATTAATAATAATAATAAAATCACGTAACCTATTTTAATTGTTAAGTTTGCTTAATATGCAAGAGCTAATGAATAGAATATACATATACATGTCATGCAACGCGTATAATGGGAAAATTGAAAAAACGAAAAAAAACAAAATTAAAAAAAAATTTTGAGGCAAAAAATTTTTTTTTTTTGAGTTACTCAATCAAAATGATTATTTGTTTTTAGACATACATATTTGTGTGTGTAGAACTCTGCGGTGCTTGGCGGAGAATAACAAAAAATAATAAAAACATGGAATAGGAAAATATAAAATTTCAAAAATTATTTGGTAGGAAAAAAAGAGAAAATATTGTGTTTAATTACGCAATAAAGAATAGATTATAATTACGCATAAATGCAAACATTAAATCAAATTTACCCCAAAATAAAAATAAAAAAAAAAATTTTGATCGTAAGGAAAACCAAACTTTATTAAGATGCTTTTAGTACAAAAAATAAAATATCATTAAGACGCTTAAAAAAAGGGGAGATTTCACTGAGATACATTCTTAATAGTTTTACAGCATGTGAAGCAAATGCAAACAAAGACATTCTTACATGTTTCTGTGAGTGCTTAATCTTTATTTCGTGGACTTCTTTTTTACTATTGGTTCCTAAATTATGGAAGTGATATGTAAATGTCATCTGCTTATTGGTCGAGGATAGAATCAAATTTTTATAAGGACTAACGTGAAAAAAAAATAAAAATAAATAATAATTCATCGATCAAAGTGAAAATCATTTTACTATTGATTGTGATAAAAAGCTAATAAATTTTTTGACATGCACATGTCACTTTTTTTTAGTCAAGCTAACAAAAGACTATTAGTGCAACATTACAAATTAAAGTGAATAAAAAAGTATATAGAAATCTCTTGAAAGACTCAAAAGGGAAAATCCATTTTTTTCTTTTTATTAGATGCTTTTTTCACAGTATTAAAAGTCTCGTTTGCTTTTTTTTGGAAAATGATTAGTTGAATTCGATAGATTTTAAAATATTTGATAAATAAATTGATGTTTTCTAAAATATATGCATATATTGGGTTTAAATACATCGGTTTAGCATACTGATTTTTATTTTTGTTAGTTGCATTAATATCAAGTAAGTTTTATTTATTAGTACCTTATTCCAAATCCAATGTACAATAGACGGTATAAGTTATTATTATTATTATTATTATTATAAACCAAATAGACGAATTAATTTTTGTCCGAACTAGAATAACAAATGTAAAATATAACAACAAAAACAAAAGTAAAAAATATAAATACATATACAATTTCAATATAAGCTATGCATTTGGAAAATTCTAAATTAAAACCTTCAACTTTAAGTTTTAGATTCAATTAAGATGAAAAAGAAATTGATACTAAAAACGAAAAAGGTAAAACTCTTAAATGAAAAATAAAATATAGGATGTAACATAAAACCGACGCCAAATAAATAAATAAAGCATGAGTCTGGATAGGTGGGCCCGGAAAGAGAGAACCACGTGGCAAAGATCAGGGTGAGCAAGGGACGTACAGCAAAGATTGGAACCCGAGGGGTGAGTCCGACCCATGGACTCGAATCGGCCATATTATATCCATCCGCACACAGCAATAGCACCCAAGCTTTCTCTAGAAAGCTCGAACATATAAAAAGAAAGCCCAAAAGCCAAACAAATGGCAATCTCACACATACCCAGCATAGGCACAGTGACCCCTTACTCTCTTCGTCTTTTACGCTCTTCAGCTCCATTTGCTCCCAAACTCAGCCCCCGAATCTCTTTACCAAAGAAGCGCTTCTTCTTCTTCTTCTTCTCCGTCTCAGCTTCTTCTTCAGCAATGGCTTCTTCTCCCGCTCCTAAGGTACTTCATTACCTTCTTTGGAGTAATTTTTCTTCTTTCGCCATTTGGCCTGAGCTTTGGTCCATTTTTGGTTGATTAGGTTTTGGTTCCGATTGCGAATGGCTCGGAACCGTTGGAAGCCGTGATCACCATCGACGTTCTGCGACGAGCTGGAGCCGATGTTACCGTTGCCTCTGTGGAGAAGCAGCTCCGAGTCGATGCTTGCCATGGGATCAAGATCGTCGCTGATGCTTTGATTACTGGTTGCAGCCAGAGCGTCTACGATCTCATCACTCTACCTGTACGTGTGTAATTATATATATATATATACATTTTTTATTTTCTCAGTCTTTGTTTGGTTCACTAGAAAGTAAGGAAGATCGAAAATGAAAATTTATACTCATAATGCGTTCGGAGATCAATTTTCCTCTTACGAATACAAAATAATGGATGAAGCTTTGCACTCATATCGAGTTCATTTGCATCTGTCGTAGCAAATGAATATATACTGCAAAAATTACACTATATATGCATAGTAAAATTCTTTTAGAAGAAGAGGGAGTATCTGAGCCTCCGAACGTTATGTAGTCTTTAACAATTTGCAATGGAGGAAGTGTTCTAATTTATGCTTTAGGATCCTGCACTTCTTTTATCTAGTTGTGCTAATAACCCTTTTTGATCGGTTAACTTGAATTTATCATTTTATTTAACCGTGCTATAGGGAGGCATGCCAGGAGCTACAAATCTTAAAAATAGTGCAGTACTGGAAAGCTTAGTGAAAAAGCAGGCTGAGGATGGACGGATTTATGCAGCAATATGTGCTTCACCTGCTGTGGCACTTGGTGGATGGGGTTTACTTAAGGGAAAGAAAGTAAGTTGCTAACCATCTTGTAGTATTTTGGTTTTTGTTATATCATATTACTTTTACGATTGTAATCAGCATTTTAAGTATTGATGAAAAATTAATGATATTGGTTTTTGACAGGCAACTTGTTATCCATCATTTATGGAGCAATTAGCATCTAGTGCAAATGCTGTTGAAGCAAGAGTTCAGGTAGATGGCAAAGTTATAACAAGTCGTGGACCTGGCACTACCATGGAGTATGCTGTTACGCTGGTTGAGCAATTGTTTGGGAAAGAGAAAGCTGATGAAGTTTCTGGCCCATTGGTATCTTCTTTATATAAACTTTTTTTGGTCATATAATTTGGGCAGACAAGGAGATGGATAAACTTTTATGTGAAAATCTGTTTAAGAAGAGTTAACTGGGGCAAAAGTCAATTTGCTTTTCTTGGAGTTGATTGGAAAAAATTGGAATGGCCATGATGCATACAGTCGGGACATTCCCCTTTATTGACAGCCTGTGCCCTTAAGTTACATTCTATTAGTCAGCCACTAAATTTGGTGTAGGTTTTCTGTTGTGACTCAGTCATCAATGAAATCTTGTCATCTAAATTGCCGTAGCATTGCCTAAAAAAGTAGACCTACTTTTTTGCATGTGCAACTCTTCTTGCTTCTCTCAGTTATGTTTACATTTATTTTAAAGTTCTTTTTCCTGGTAACCTTTTATTGGTTGCTTGGAAAGCATACAGTAAGTCTTACCCCATATCTGACTCATTTCCATAATACCATGTCCAAGTGACTAATTCTTCTGCAGTTTTGGTTAATCTGTCTCCTTCTCTTTGTTTTCTTTGCATATGTGTAACAGTATCTTGTTCTCAGGTAATGCGATCCAACCACGGTGATGACTATACTATAAAGGAGCTAAATCCAGTGAAATGGACATTCAGTGATAACCCAAAGGTAATCTTTATTTGTTTAGTTGTTTCTGAGATGAGATTTCAGTAACTATACTGAGGTGGTGTCTAAAATCCAGTGGACTGGGATGGAGATTGAGAAGGAAATCTTCAAGATAAATATTGCATTCAATGAGACACTTAATCAATAAAATAGGAGCTGGATTTTTCAGTTTTGGTGTAGATCAGATGCTCTCTACCTTAATTGTTGGATATTAGCCATCTGGATGCAACATTACTGGTTGTCTATGCTGAGGAACGATTACTAGATAGTGCTTGAAATATGCAAATTTGATTGAAATTAAATGCAGTAGCTAAGAAGTTATGGTATGACGAGATAGTTTTCAATTAAGTTAAAGATACATATAGAAGTGTCCTTCCACTTCATCATTGTTATGATAATAGATTATACTTTGAGGGAACGGGGATGACAATCCCTATACCCTCCCACATATAAATTCCCATGATGGGAAAGAAGATTGGACCTAAAAGTTTCTAATTGAATTATTTTCAGATTCTTGCTATATGAAACATGGAGAAAATATAGGGTTAACTAATGAGAAGTTTTTATGAATTACCAGTTACAGATATTACCACTCTTGTTTGTCATATTGGAAAGTACATATTTCAAGCAGTAACTGCTCTACACTTTGTGTGCAGTTGTCTGGTTTCATGAGGCTTTGTTTAAATAATGCACAGAAAATAATTGAACTTTTCCTTTATGAAATGCTATTGTTCCTTACTGATTTTCAATTTCCACATTTTCCATAAATTCAAGACATCACTTCTTAAGGTTATATGTATTTGTTTCTGCATTATGCTTATTTTTAGTTCTTATTGTTCAGATTCTGGTGCCTATAGCCAATGGCACAGAGGAAATGGAAGCTGTTATGATCATTGATGTTCTACGACGAGCAAAAGCAAATGTAGTGGTGGCCTCTCTTGAGGATAAGCTAGAAATTCTGGCTTCTCGTAAAGTTAAACTAGAAGCAGATTTGCTCCTTGATGAGGCTGCTAAACTTTCATATGATCTAATAGTTTTGCCTGTAAGTTGGGTTTTAGTTTGCTGATTATTCAAAAGTCATTTATAAGTTCTAACTACATTCCTCATATTTGCAGGGTGGGCTTGGTGGTGCCCAAGCATTTGCAAACTCGGAGAAGCTGGTGAGTTTGCTAAAGAAGCAGAATGAATCAAATAGACCTTACGGAGCAATATGTGCTTCCCCAGCCCTAGTCTTGGAGCCCCATGGCTTACTCAAGGTATGGGCTTTGCATGCTTGATTAAATTTTGTCTCCTTTGTATGAGGACCACCTGCCTGAAAGTTTAAATAAAATTTGTGGAACTCTAACAATCATGAGTAAGTTGAGCTGCATTATAAATGATTATTTACAAACAATTCACCAAAATGTGCTGCTAGTTATACCTCTCGCTGGTTGTATGTCCTCTTCTTCTTGTTGGTCGCTTTTTTCTTTCTCGCTCTTATCTTCTCTTTGTTCCTACTGGTCCTACATCATCCTTAAGTTTTGTTTTGAAATTTTTCCATCTTCAACATTGTTCATGCAGTCCATGTTTCTAAAACTATCTCTGTTATCCGACACTCATTTTTCATTCTCTCAAATATAAGTTTGTAAACATGTATATTCTTTCATGTTACTGGAATTTTATTGGTTGCTTTCAAGCTAAGAACCATATCTTTCCTTTACCAGGGCAAAAAGGCCACAGCTTTTCCTGCGCTGAGCAATAAGCTGTCAGATCAGAGCGAAGTTGAAAACAGGGTGGTGGTGGATGGCAACCTCATCACCAGCAGAGGGCCAGGAACTTCCATTGAGTTTGCTTTAGGAATAGTGGAGAAGCTGTTTGGTCGCGAGAAAGCAATAGAGCTTGCGAAGACCATGCTTGTTGTACACCCTTAGAGAGCTTGTATGTGTACTGTGTATGACTTTGAATAGAAAATGGTGGGAAGTTGGATTCATGTTTGCATATGAATCCACTTTAATTATATGTGACCATCTGTTCATAAATAAATGAGTTTCATGGAACTGGTTGTCAGTCAATTTCACGGTCGACATCTCTAGTTTTACCATATACATTATGATTTTAAATCCGTATGGTAGTCGCTGTCACTGTGTAGGTATAGAATATTTTAATTGGATTTGGCTCTTTTTTCAAAAAGGGTCTCTGTGGGTTTGTCCAAACATAACTTTTTTCAGTCTAATTTGGTTTTGACGGCTATGATTGAAACATTGAAAGAGCTCTGCAAGTGGGAAGGTTATTTGTGAAACCCTTTTTAGTTTGTCAATGCTTATCAAGTTCATTTTCGTTTTCTAACATTTTTCTTTATGGAAAATGGTAGGGTTGTCGCTTTTGGGAATATTACATATATTGTCATGAGTGGACCCGTCTAGCAGCCGGTAGAACTGTAGGTGTGAACTAGGTGGGATGTATGAACAGGAAGAACAGGCTATAGATTTTCTTCATTGGTTGGCTAGAACTTAGAATTTAAGATTCTAAATTATATATTAATATGATTATACGTTATGGTGATTTATAAATAGAAATTATGTTAATATATATGATTGGAAAAACCTAAAAAAGAAAACAAATATAGAGAGGAGAAAAATTAATGAAAAAGAAATATGAAAAATCTTATTAAATTTTATCTTTTTAGTTTTGAAATTAAAAAAGTAATATTCGATTGATTTTCTTTTCTTTTCTTTTCTTTTTTTTTTTTTTTTTTTTTTTTTTTTTTTTTTGCAATATCGATTGACTTATTTTTTGAAGACCACAAAACAAAAGACAGTTTTTGATTACAAAACGAGATAGAGTCCATGGTTTTTATTATACACAGGAAATCAAAACACAACTTCAACGGAATATTTAAATTTGCCCCCAAAAAAATTAAAAAAAAAAATTCCATTCTAGAGACCAAACCCGCTGGAAGCAAGATAGGGGCTATTAACATATTTATTGAAGTTTAATTATCAAGTAATATAGTACATCTGGCAGCTATAATATTACATTGTTAGGTCAACTATACATTAAATAATAATATATACATCACTTTTTTAAGAAAAAAATTAATTAGGTGATTTTAACCAATTTTTTTTTTCCCCCAACTTAGGGGTGATAAAAATTGACACAGCAACCTAATCGTTGCATATGATACTTTTTCAATTTGAACCCAAGACTTGGCAAACAAGAGGAATAGACATTTGTCAGGCTTTTGCCCCATGAAATAATATATCCATCCCTTGAAAATCAAATTTTCTGAACAATTTATTCATAGTTGATAGTTTTTTAAGTTGTAAAATGTCATCCTCCTTTTAATCCTAGAAAAAAAAAAAAAAAAAGGAGAGAAAAAATCAAAGTAAACAAGAAATTTACCAAACAATTACTTTTGAAATATGAAAAATTTGGAGTTGGAAGAAAGCTCCAAGCATGATTGCTAATCGGTGTTTATTAAAATTATATATATATATATATATATATTTTTTTTTTTTTGAAAATTAAAATTATATAGTATAAGTAGAGTAGTTTAACGAGTTTAACGAGAACTGTAATTTTGTCAAAGCCCCTCTTATGCTATGCTAGTAGTGGCATGCTCTTTGACAGTCTTTGTCAAGCTGCCTCTCCAATTGTTACCTTTGTCGGCAAGCAAATCAACTGAGATTGGCTGGCAACCATATTAAGGTGGACCCAAACTTGTTTATATTATAATTAATCTATAGTCTATAAAACCAACTTTTTCATTTTAGAAAATAATTTATAACACCAACTTGATTATGGATTCATTTACAACCCCTACCCAGCAAAAAAAAAAAAAAAAAAAAAAAAAAAGAAAAGAAAAAAAGCTTGATCATGGATCTAACTTTCACGCTTCATATCTGTATCTCTTTGAGTATATTTTCTTTCACCAATCTTTTACATCCACTTTGGAAAAATAAATGAAAAACATCACAAATTTTGAAGGTTCATAAAGTATTTTTATGTTTCTAAATCTATGAAAGGCTTAAGACATATCCCATGAGTAATTCTTTTTCTAAATCCAATAAGTTATATGAAGAGATGAAAGTAGAATAGTAGATTCGTTCATTCAATCAAATATTATATTATTTTTAATATAATTAAAAACATCTTCAATGATTCTTTGTCTATTTAAAAATTATTCACCATGTCAGATAAATAGATAAGATTTTAAAAAAATATTTTCCAATAGTTCTGTTAAGCAGATGTGGCAACAAAAAAAATAGAAACTGTGAAGATACTGTCTACTTTTGGAAATTCTGTTAGATATACTGAATCCGCATTTTATTTATTTTTATTGATTTTTGTTAAAAGAAAAAAATGCCTGTGTGAGTTTTTGATTTTTTTAATTAAATATGATTTTAAAATAAAAAATTACATATTGGCATTTAATAATATTTTGAACAGAATCCATTAGAAAAAAATTGCCTAAAATATTATCTATTAAACAAAAAAAAAAAAAGCTATATAAGCATGAATACTTTTCAAAATCTATGTTCATAAACTCCAATAGAAATAACCATTGGAAATGCTCTAATTGATAAACAAACATGAATAAACCAATGAGATACCACTAGAAGGAATTTTTTTTCTACATAAATTAAATAAACTATGATTATTTACAGTATATGCACTATAAATAAATAAAAATTACATTATAATCATTTTCTCTATTATTGGATTTCAAAATAGTAATATAATGATTTTAAAAATCATTTGTAAGCATTCCATTCCTTTAATCTTGAAACCAACATCTTTGTTATGATTACAGCTTTATGAAATTCTTTTATTTATATATATATATATATATATATATATATATATTTAAATAATAACCAATATGTATATATAAATTAAAACTTTAGAAGATAGAGAAATATATAATATATAATAACTGTTTGGTCAAGCATGTGTTTGAATTAAAATCATGAAAGAGATCCATTTCAAACATAAGCATGCACGTGCTACTCGTCAATTGCCTTATAATGAAATATTATTATGCACAAATCAAGCAAATGAAGCTCCTAAGGAGGGAGAAAAAAAATAAAATATATATATATATATATATACAAAATATTGTTTTTATATTCCGGTAATGTATAAAAGAAAAAAGTGTTTTAACTTTGAAAGCATGAAATGATGTTTTAGTTGATGGCTAAACAAGTTCTAATTAAGTTTGAAAATTTCATTTATAGTTTGAAATTGAAATGTCAAAAAAGTAACAGATCCAACGTTATGGACGTTATGGGACAAAGAATTTTAAAAGATAATATCCTATTTAAAAAATAAGAATAAAAACACATATATAAGGAAAAGACAAATTTAAGTTGTAGAAAAGCTTCAGAAGAAATCTTTTTATAAACAAACTTAAACAAATCTTTTTATAAACAAATTTAAACTAAGAAAAAAAAGTGTTTATAAGGAAGTATTCAGTATATTGAATGATTATTTTAAATAAAATATAAATATCTATTTATAAAAATTAAAAAGAAAAAATCAAATAGTTATTTTTATTAATTTTTTTTTGTTGAATTAGATTTAATGTTTAGCATTTATAGTTTTTTTTTCTCTCAAAAAAATATTAAAATTGCTAAAAAATTAATCAAAAGTCAAATATTTAGAATCATTTATGCATTTTTAGTACATAATATTTAAATATATATATATATATTTTTAAATTAATCTTCAAAATTGGTCAAAGGAGTTTTTTTTTTTTTTTTTTTTTTTAAGAAAAAGAGAATATTTCCGATTACATTATTTACGCGGCATTCAAAGGAGTGAGACATTATGGTTGACATTTAATAAACCCAAAAGTTAATTTTTATATTACCACGTTATCCATCGCAAGCACAAAAGGAAAATGAAATTTTATGACGTTGACCAATGGATCATTAATGACGTCATAAATAAATGTTAAAATGATATTTTTAGAAACCATTAGACAACAATTTTGACAATTCACGACATCTATTTTAATTTTCATTTTTTATCGTCTGCATTTTTATTTTTTATTTTTATTTTTTTTGGCCTTTAACGAAACTTCGTAAGACGACCATTCTTAAACTGTTAGTCTTTAAGAAACCACATCCATACGACACCCAACGCTTTCGTTTTCTCTCGCTCTTGCTCTATGAGGTTCTTTGGCAATCATAAATGTGCAACAATACAGGTAAAGCTTCTTTATGAGTCGTGACTACTGGGTTTCTTCCATCTCTATTCGCTTTCTTGGGTTGACGTTTACTTTTTGTTTGGTTCTCAAGTAAATGTAAAGGAAAAAAAAAAAGGTTTCTCGAATCTCAGTTGCTAAGAAATGTTGAATATTGATTATTGGGTTTTCTTCTTCTAGTTCTTTAATATGTTTTTTTTTTTTTTTTTTTTTCCTTTTCCTTTTTCCTAGTACGCATGAACTTCTGTTGCTAATTTTGTATGTATTTTTGTGTTTGGTTTTTAGAGTTTTCCGCTGTGTCAAAAGGGAAATTCCGAGCTTGATGTATAGGAAAAACACATTCAGTATTTATTGATTATAAATTTAAGTAAAAAATTCAACTTTTTTGGTGCCCACTAGTTTGATTGGTCAGTTCCGAACTATTCTTTCTAAATCACTGGTTACTATAATATTGTATATTTGGCATATATGAAGTTTGGGTTCGACAAAAGTTACCATTTTTTGTTATTAGTTTCAATTCTGAGCACTTGATATGGAATTATGTTTGTTTTTACTTTGTTTTTCAGTATCATAAATTTTCTTTTTCCTCTGCTAGATAACTGCGATTTGATAATTAATAATTTATAGAAAGAAAAATTATATTACAACATCTAGATTGTTTTCTTATTAAAGAGCAATAGCATCCCATTAATCCCTTAACCTCCTTAATCAGTCCACCTGCCCCTCCTGTACTGGATAAGAAATGAACCATGCTATCCGGAGATTGACCTGACTTCTGAAGGAGGTTATTATCTAAGTGGGTTTTGAATCTCTACGTTCATATCCAAGCTTCCTCCATCAGTTGAGCTGGTTGTTCGCTCTCTTTTCGAATAATATTTTTTTTTAACTTGATATTTCCTCTTTACTGCTTGAAATTTTGACAATAGTAAATGTCTGTAAACTTTAGCTTCTAGTGCTTCTTAAGTATTTAGCTCGAGAATGTATGCTTCATATATAGAGGCTTTAGTTAAATTGTGCCTTAAGCGTGACGTTATTGTCGACATTTAGAACCCACCTGAGACTTCCTAGATATGTGTAATCTAGGTTCAGCAAAAACTCATATTATAGGCTCTCGCCTGATGTAATAAGTGAATATATCCCATTTAGGTTTTCCACCTAACAGAGAAATGCAGTTTCCATTTCATAATAATAATGTTTTGCTTTGACAGGGCTGCAATTTGATTGATTGGTAATACTGATCAACATCAGATGCTGTGATGACTTGTTTCTCTTTCTTGTTCAGAAAAAGGGAATCTTCCTCAGCTCGACAACCGAGTGAAATTGATCAAGGTACAAAGCTGAACATCTTTGTTCTGTCATGCCTTTATTTGATTAAGATTTAATTATGAAGAAAGGATTGTTTAGCAAAAATAATAATAATAATAATAAAATAAAAAAAGTAAAAACTATGAAGACACGATCTATGCACGTGCAGTTTTCTGAATTGGCATGTTTAATTGCTTAATCATCGAATATGTATCCAGATATTATCTGTTCCACTATTAGTTATGTAATCTGTGTGCCAACTGTATGTTGCCGCTTGCTATAATGATATAATGGAAAAAAACACTTCGCTAAGAAATGGCATAGATTTCCTAGTCTTGGAAGTAGAATTTTAGCTATATCTGTCTTTTTTCTATGGTATCACTTCCCATATCTGGGCTTGAATCTTCAGCTACTCAAACCCTTTTATAACAATTTTCTACTTAGAGAAAGAAATCGTAGGGATTTTGAAAATAAGAGTCAAGATGCAAGGATTTTATGGATCATGTCAAGTGTCAGGCGTCTATGTGGGCAACCATTTCAAAAGAGTATATTCCAATTTCTTTGATTTTGGTGAATTGGAAGCGTATGATGTAAAATTTTAGTTTAGTTTTTCAACTGTTTTTGAGGATTCTTTATCGTCGTTAATATTTTAGAATGCTTTCTTTTTATCAATAAAGAATGTTTTCTATAAAGTTTTGTTTTTCTTTTCGATACCTCCAACCTAGATCATACGGCAGTGCATAATGGATTTACATTTTTCCTTTTTATCATATATATATATTGTTCTCCGTCGTGAAAGCCAGATTGTGCTAACATACAGGGCATGGACTACCATTTATGGCAGTTTTCTTAAAGCTTTCTGGGTGGAATGAATGATGAGAGGATTAAAACATATTAGTGTTATTTCTTTTTTTCAACATATGTACCCTTAATTTTAATGTGGAGGAAAATTCTATTTGATTTTAGGTTGTTCAAAAGACATCCTCTTTAATTTGGTTTAACTTGTAGGGAATACTCATCTATTAAAGGTTTAATTTTTGTAATTTGTTTGTATCTTAAATACTTCTAAATTGTTTTATGGCACAGTGCTTTCAGGTGTTCAGAATTTTAGAGTGTACACTTATAGGGAATTGTTTACCGCCACTCAAGGTTTCAGTGTAGTAAATAAACTTGGTCAGGGAGGTTTTGGTTCTGTCTACAAGGTAATTGTGCCTAGCATGATCTTTTTTTAGAATTTTTTTTTTTTTTTTTATACTTATTCATGCTAAAAACTCCTTTTTGGCTTTTGCTTCGAATCGTTGATGCTGCCCTCACCACCCACACAAAAAAATTGATTGGACAGGGGGTGTTCAAGGATGGATCAGTGGCTGCTATAAAGGTATTGTCAGCTGATTCAAGGCAAGGAATAGATGAATTTTTGACTGAAATAAATGTGATTGCAAATATAGAGCATGATAACTTGGTTAAGCTACATGGCTGCTGTGTGGAAGGAAGTCATAGGATTTTGGTCTATGGCTATCTTGAGAATAATAGCCTTGCACAAACATTGCTTGGTAATTCAGTTATTGTAATTTCTTGATTTGGCTTCAATGCTATTCAGGTAGTGACTTATCTTCCTCTGTACATTTAGGTGGAGGTCACAGCAGCATTCAATTCAGTTGGAATGCCCGGTCTAAAATTTGCATCGGTGTGGCACAGGGCCTTGCTTTCCTTCATGAGGATGTCCAGCCACATATTATTCATAGGGACATCAAAGCAAGCAATATCCTCCTTGATAAAGAGCTCTTGCCCAAAATCTCAGACTTCGGTCTAGCAAAGCTTATTCCACCCAACCAGACCCATATTAGTACTCGTGTTGCTGGAACAGCGTAAGTTTGTAATTCTAGTTTTACAAGGAGAACACCAGATAATTTTATACATTACCAGAATATTTTGTAGAAACATAATTAAAACAAGGAGAAAACTTATTATAGAGAAAACCAGAATGTTTATGACTCTTTACTCCTCTTGCCTATATATTTAGTAATTGTCATCTCCAATATACTCAGTGTACATCTGCTACTGAACTCTTTTTGGAAATTTTATACATTACCATGTATATTTTAACTGATTGTTGAATGCCTCTTTTAAATTTTGGTTAATGGATTCATTTGGAAGATGTTTTAAGAATGATTAATGTGAGAAAATAGCCTTTCATGGGGTTTCAGCTTACGATCTAAGTGTTTCGTATGCTGGTTATAGTATGCTGTCAATCTTATTTTTAATTTTACTTTTCCCTATCTGTTATTTATCAATTTACTAATTGTGTTAATTTATCTACAAATCCTTGTGTGGTTTATACAGAGGATACCTGGCACCTGAATATGCCATACGAGGTCAGGTGACAAGGAAATCAGATATCTATAGTTTTGGCGTTCTGCTTTTAGAAATTGTTAGTGGGAGGTCCAACACAAACAGGCGGTTACCAGCCAAAGAACAATATCTTCTTGAAAGGGTATGGGCTTTTATTATTTCATGTATATTCTCTTGAAACGATTTGTCTCTGCTGTAAAGTTAACGTCCTTTGGATTTATATAAATCTTCCCTTTTTCTAATGCTGTTAATTAAATAATTATTACTTAATTCTCATGTGATGGGTAACCTCCTTCATGAAACTGACCTATGAATTTCTTAAGCAAGCTTAAACCTGCCGTATCCCTTGAGGATGAGCATCAAATTATATGTTGCATGCTAGGTTCATTACTTGTTCTTTAAATGCAACTACTTTTTTTTTTTCTTTTTTCCTTTTTCTTTTTTTTTCTTTTTTTGGTTTTTGTTTTATGCTCAAGTGTATTCAAATTTTATATTAACTTGTAAACTAAACATGTTTTTGTTGCTATTTTGATAAAATTTTTGAATAAAACTAGAAAATCGTTTCAAAAAACTGCCAACTAAGCACCATAACCTTTTTGAAGTTTTTGGATACTACTATAACACCATAGCCTTTGTTCACAGACATAGCTAGGACAAGATAACATCTTCTTGTAATATTAGATTTGGATTTTATCAGCTAGTTATAATCAACTTGTTACTTTGATTGTCCAGAAGTTGTAGTAGAATCTTGAGAGACTCATTAGAGTTTCCTACCGCAGGCATGGAATAAACATGAGAGGGGAGAGCTAGAAGAGTTGGTGGATGCATCATTAGATGGAGATGTCAACATGGAGGAGGCATGCAGATTTCTTAAGATTGGTCTTCTCTGCACCCAAGACATGCCAAAACTTCGACCAACTATGTCCACTGTTGTTAAGATGCTAACAGGTGAAATAGATATAAGTGACATGGTCATAGCAAAACCAGGATTGTTTTCAGAGTTTATGGATATGAAAGATAGCAGAAGCGGCAAAGAAAAGGTCAACACAATAGATACATTTGAGACGTTATCAGGGGGCTCGGGGAAGCTGGCTAATTCATCTTCTTCATCAGGAAACATTACCACTTCATTTGCTACCATGACCTTCAATTCTATATATGAAAGAAGCAATTGAGTTGAATGAAAAATCCATTGGCTGTTGTTTGGTTAGCATTTTAAAAGTTTTTTTCTTTATTATTTTCTTTTTTCATTTTCATTTTCTTCTTTTGCGGTAAGAGGGGATGGACAAAAATCATTAGAGTTTTGCTTCAGAAAGTTGACCCAAGGTACTTCCTAAAATGCTAAACCAAGCAACACCTTGTGCAATTCCTCCTCGTATGACTACATTTGGTGTGAATATTTCTTTTTATAAAAAATCAATTAGATTTAGTTCTTGAATCCGCTTGAATTTGTTATAAAGGGGCGGTACTGTATTGGTTGTAAAAAAAGGTCTTGTCAAACCATAGGCAGAGAATTTTTTGTGGAATGAATGCACTGTATTCAATTGGTTTGTGTATGTACAATTTTCCGGGAAATTGTTCCATCAATTTATGTTTGGAAATGTATGACAAACATCAATCATCGCAAAAACGACAAGTATTTTGGAGAAGATGAAATCTATTTTTGCTTCCATTTTTCTCTTCATTGTTGGTTCATGATTTTGATTTTATTGTCTATTAAAAACATCATCATCTGAGTTGTCATATGCATATTTTTAAAAAATTTCGAGACATGGCTATGACTATACAGAAATGGCTAGCTTGTTAGGTTTCTTTTCAATTAAAAACAAAAAATTCATATTATGTATAATGGTACATTAGTTTAATCATCCTGAACATGATTCAGCAAACGAATAAAATAAGCGAGGGGAAAAAAAAAAAAAAAAAAACAAATGTATATTCCCAGTGTAGAATATCTTCTAGTTCTAGTTAGCTAGTTTCTGGTTCTATAACATCTGTACCACAAAATCAGAAAGCAGAGTACTCTGTAACCAACGATGAAACTCAACATCACAGCTAAATTGCTCCATTTCTGGGACTCTTTCAGACCCTGCTGTCTTAAAAACCCGAGCCCATATAGACTGCAAACCTTGCTGCTTGTTTCTTCTACGCACTTGATCTGCCCTTGCTCTCCTCCATACTCATTTATCAAGAAACACTCAAATGGGTATTTGAACAGACTCAAATAGTGCATAAAAGTCCAGTAATTGGGTATGTTTTTCTTCGATATGAAGTAGCCGGAAAAGAGAAAGAAAGATCCCATTAACCCTGAAATAACAGATGTCCCCATGATGAAGTTTGGAACCAGAGCACTGAAACATGCTACAAAAGAATTGGAAACCAAAAGAACCATCCAAACCACTAGAGAAAAGTAGAGGAAACCATCAATGTCCTTCCTTAATCCTACCAGCCAGTAAACTGAGGTGGTGTAGAGAAGGCAAACCATCAAAAGGAATGGAAGAAACACTAGGGTGTTTGCTATAACATAGGAGGAAACTCTGTATGCTCCTCTCTCCGTCTCGTTCATCAGAATTCTTCTCTCTTGTAAGAAAATTGGTAGGCCTTCTGTTGTGGAGGATAGCAAGAAAGTGAGGCTGAATGCGAAAAACCCGGTTTGGGTTTGCAAGGAAAGTTTCTTTCTTTCACTTCCAACATTCAAAAATATGGTCCCCAGTAGTAATCCAGCCACTAGAGCCTGTATGACTCTTGTGGCAAAAAGTTGTTTGGTTCTGAAAATGTTGCTGACAAATCTTTGTCCTAGTATTATAATCTCCTTGACTTGTGAATTTGGATAGGAGGGAAACTTTTCTTCTTTGTTTTCAGTTTTGTTTTCAGTTAATGCAAATCTCCTTGCAGAAACTTCATTTTTATTTCTTACCCTGTTTCTTCCCTTGAGGAAGAAATGGCTAGCAAAAGTTTCTGGATTTTGAAAAACCAAGCTTTGAACCACATCAATGGAGAATTCAAGCACATTGACATGCTTTGGAATGCTATGACCAGCAAACTTGAGCCTCTCTTCAAGAACACTCAATGACCCATTATGTGCTACATTTCCATTTGAAAGCAGAATAATTCGATCAAAGAGATCAAGGATTCGAAAACCAGGTTGGTGGACAGTTAAAACGATGGTCTTACCTTGATTACCAGTCATTGTTTTGAGCAATGAGACCACATGGAGAGCTGACGCAGAATCCAATCCTGAAGTTGGTTCATCGATCAAAATCACATCAGGGTCATGAACTAAATCAACTCCAATCGAAACTCTTCTCCTTTCCCCACCTGAAATGCCATGGTTTGATTCTCCACCAACTCTTGAACTTGCAACATGTTCAAGTCCAAGCTCCTTCATCAGCTGTTTCACTCTGCTGGCAGCTTCCTTCCTTCCGTCTTGGCGTCTCAGCAGAGCACTATACACAAGTGTTTCTTCAACTGTAAGTAATGGAAATAGAGAATCGACTTGGGTGACATATCCTGATATTTTCCTGAAACGAGCGGTGTCCATAGTCCGATCATTGACAAGAACTTGACCTGAAAATTTTCTTGGTGAAATCTTTCCAGCTAGAATTTCTAGCAGTGTTGTTTTTCCTGCCCCACTTGGACCTGCAATAGCAGTGATCTCCCATGGCCTTGCTTCACAGTTTACATCCTTCAAAATGAATTTTTCGGCTCTTTTCTGAGTCCAACCACAACATACCCATTTCATTTCATCAAATTGGGTGCCTAGTTTGTAGGACAGATTTTTGGTTACTATTGTATATCGGATTCTCCGGCCACCTGAAATCGGTAGCTCCATTGGCAACTCCATTGAGAAACTAAAAATAAATGAATAAAAATAAATAAAAAAAGAAGAAGAAAGATTCAGAGTGGAAGATAGATCATATTATGGGGGATATGTTAAGAAAAGAGAGAAGATGAGCTAACACAACCTACTTATATGTTACCATTACAAGTTAAAGCTAAAAAGAAGCTATCTTTGAATTTGGAATTCATGAGGCTGCACAGTTTAGGTCATTGGATTGACTTGGTTTTGGTTTTGGTTTCCATTTTCTTGCTGAAAAATAGTACTTCTGTTATGGGGGGTTAAAAGATAGATTGAAGAAAACCTTAAAAAAGAATGAAAGAAAGAAGAGTTTGCTTTTGGGAAATGTATTTTTCAGGTGAGCTGAATATTGACTGTTGAGGTTTGGTGTTGGTTGCCTCACTATCTGCCCACTCTACCCTCATACACAACTCAGCAGTTTGGTTGGAAAAATGTTAGAAGTTAACTCTCCGTATAGAGTTTCTATATGTGCTTCTTTTCTTTTTTCTTTTTTTTTGGTTCATCTATATAAGCTCTGTAATTACCAATTACTTTTATAAATTCTCTTTTTTAATTTTTTTTAAGCCATCCATTATCTTCTACTCAACTATAAATGAATTAACCAATATTTAATGATGCTTTTATGATTCAGTTGAACATTGACCTATAACTCATCTCAACTGTTAACAATCAATTATTTTTTTAAAAAAAAATAATCATAACTTTTTTATTTTTCAATAATATTATATTATTTTGGTTATTCAGCGACTATTGGATTATTTGCAAGACGTTTTTACCTTTTTCTTAATAAAAAGGTAGCAATAATAATAATAATAATATTGATAATAAAATTCTTTTGCCACTTTCAATTGAGAAAGAACAAGAACGATGTTAAGAAACCCAAAAATTACCCTAAAAAAAAAAAAAAAGTCAGTTCTTCAATTGAGAAATCAGACAATAACAAAATTAGTCGTTACATCTCATGCCTATGCTTATGATGAGCAAATTAAGGAAGCCCTAACCTTGTCATACCCAAGCGCTATTCTTGGTTTACGTTGACTAAGATTTGAATTAGGAAGAAGAAAATGAAAAAACTATCACTCAATAACACTTGCCACATAAGTATCCTAGATTTTTAGTTTTAGTCAATTTTTTTTTTTTAATCAGGTATTTTGGTTTTTTACGTTTTTTTCCTGTTAGGTTTTGACGCATATTTCTAAATTATTATGTAGCATGGTCTAATAATCATATTATTTATTTAGAACATTTTTCACTTTTTATTTTTATAAGAATTTTAGAATATTTTTATATTAAAATATGTCAAGTTATAAGTAGATGGCAGGGTGACAATATCAAAAAAAAAAAAAAAAAAAAGCATGGTGACGATACGTTAAAAGATATTATCTAGTTAATAGATAGTTCAAAGGATGGTTATATATATATATATATATATATAGTCTATAAGAATTAGTAAATTTTGATGCATATTTTGAAAAAAAAAAATTTATATGATCCATAAGTTAAAAAAAAAATTACAAATTATATTTTAATTTTCATCGTGTCCCTTATTATTTTAAAAAAAATAATTCCTCCTAAACTATTTCACAATGTCAAATTGCCTCTCTTTATAATTTTTTTTTTTTGTTGTTGGAATTTTATGAAATTAACTTACTAATATTCAAATTAAACCACTTATATAAACCATATATATAGTTAAGCTTAAAAAAATCTTTAATATAAGATATGACATGAGATTTTTCTTTTTTAATATTTGAATCACACCAAAGGATCAAATTTATAGTTAAATTTATTAATCACTGAATTTCAATCTCAAATAGAATTTTAATATATTATTAAAATTATATTTAATTATTTTTAAAATTTAAAATTTTAATTTGTAATATGATTTAATAGGTAATAAATTTTATTTTAATAAAATAATATAGATTTTATTTAAAATTGACTGTATATATGTATTTAATTTAATAACTTATAACTCGTTTTAAACAAAGTTGATAAAATTGATTAATAACACCAATAAAAATAAATATTTTGGTTCATTGTCGTCAAAATCCCAAAATTTCTTTTCAAAAATATTATAATAAAAAAAAAGGAACGTTTTTCTCTCAAATGGTAGATTCTATTGTAATTCCTATCTTTTGTACCACTGCACGTATTTAATTCAATTTTCAAATTTCAATTGATCAAGTGCCAAACACACGGCAAAGGGTGCAAATTAATGGTGGACATCATATATCTAACACGTAGCACACTCATTGGCAGTTTTCTGATTTTTACAAAATAAATTATATTTAAATATTAATAGGAGATTATTAAAATCATAAAATGAATCATTAATCCACAAAGGTTCACACTAGGCTAAACCAACCAAGGAATTATTAAAGAGACCGAATCTAGAGAGTTTTACTGCATATAAGCTTTGTAATTGAATTATAAGGCTAATCCACACATAAATTCTCTAACAGTGCATGAATCAATCATAAATTATAGTTTAACAAATTAATTAAGCTAGGTTTGATAAATGGCTACCATGGTTAAGGACTAATAGATCAACTTATCAAGCATTTTGTTGTTTTTGATAAATTGGAAGGGGCCGAGGAGGGGGTTTAACACAAGAACATAATCAAATCAAAAATCCGGAGGTTATTGTCATTGGGGGTGATTCAAGCTGTGATAAATGATGTAAACATGTTGAAATTCATGAGAAAGAAATTTACCTATTTTATGGACGGGACGGCAATATATATATATATATTATTAGACGATATAATTGGATTTTTTTAGTGAGAAATTTATTTTTATAATAAAATTGAAAAATTCTTTGAATGAAGTTTTTAATAATTTGAAATTGAAAATGAATGCATAATGAAAATGGATGCTTAAATTGTTGAACGATAGAAGTTTAAAAGAGCGGCTTTAGCTTGTGGCACAAAGTCTTAAAAGATGTCATATTAAAAAGGAATCAATATTAGAGATTAACAAACCCTTATTAATATTAAGAAAAAAAAAAACTTAAAAAAACCTATACAAATATTGTTTGAAAAATTTAAATTTTTTTTAATCATTTACAATAAATTTTCTTTTTCATTTTTATATTTCAAATTCATAAATTTTAACTGATAAATATAAATCGGAGAATTTAAAATTAGACATAAATTATATATTTTTTGTTTGAACATATTATTATAAATTATAAAAAATATTATTTTATCATAATTGGTGATGTAACATCAATACTAATAGAATTTACATATTATTTTATAATTTAATTGGCTATTATAATAATTCATTTTTTTTCATATTAGTTTTTAATGTTAAAACGTAAAATAATACATATAATCAATTAATATTATCAAACTAATATGGATAATACTTGCGAGGGAAATAGCAAAATTATATACTTTAGAGGTCGGAAGAATTTGAAATCGGCATTATTGTCCAAGCAAAATCCTCACAAATATACCTTAGAAAATTGAAAGCAAAAACTATGATGTGTACCTAATAATTTATTGTTAATGTGATTGTAACTTTAGTTTTTTAAAACAATTTCAGACCCTTTTCATACGTTTTTGTGTTAACTAAATTTATAAATGTTCTGAAAAAGATTATAACAGAATATTAAAACAGTTTTAAAAACTCATCATTTAAAAAATGATGATTTTTAAAATGAAAAAAAATAAAACGTTATAATATACAATTAAATAAGCTTTAATTTTCGTCTCATATTTCTGTTATTTAGGCACGAATAATTATATATATATATATATATAAATATATTGTCAAATAATAATAATAATAAGTAGACCCAAAAAAAAAAAAACCTTGAGTAGTTTTATAAATATTATAAATAAATAATTCATAAAAAAAATCAAAATAGAAAAATTGAACGGAAGAACCGATTGTTTTTTTTTTTTTTTTATATAATTTATCTCATTTATAAATTATCTAAAATTTTTTTTTATAATTTAAATTCATATTTTCATAAACTATTTCAGCTTTAGAAAATTGGCTGCACGAAACGAGATTTTTATAACGCCATTATTCACAACTACAGGGGCAAATTGAGAAACTCAATTTATATATATATATATATATATAAACCCTCATCTTTATCCTTCTTTCCCTGCTCTAGGGTTTTGGACACAGTAACACTCATTCGATCTTCCATTTCTCTCTCAGGGCCATGGCGACCCAACTCGTCCATCGTTCTCTGCCCAGAACGCTAAACCTAGCCTCCTTCCTTTCTCGCTACCTCTCGACCTCTGCTTCTCTCTCATCCACCGCTCCTTCTCGCTCTTCCCTCTCTCTCATCCACCGCCTCCGTCCACTCGTCGGAGCTATCTCCGTTGCCGGAGGACGTGTTTCTCCGGCCTTGACATTTCGCTGCTTCGCGACCAACGCGACCTCGTCTTCTCTCAGAGATCCTAACCCTAACTGGTCTAATCGGCCGCCCAAGGAGACGATACTGCTCGATGGGTGTGACTTCGAGCACTGGCTTGTCGTTATGGAACCGCCGGAGGGAGAGCCTACTAGGGATGAGATCATCGACAGCTATATCAAAACCCTAGCAATGGTGATCGGAAGGTTCGGTTTTATTAACTCAGCATTAATTATTATTTGAAAGAGAAAACGATGGAAGTGAATGAAAATAGTGTATCGACTCACGTATATTGTATGCTTATTTTAATTTTGTGGAATTTTATTTGTTTTGAAGTTTGTTTGCTAGCTATTTTTGAACCCAGACGTATCTGATTTTACTATTTAATTGCTAGTTTCTTAGCTATTATCTATAATAATAGATATTACATATTATTAATTCAGTTATTAGACATTATTCATAAGAGAACAGCAATGAAAATGAAAATAGTGTATTGAGTCTCATATTGAAAGCTTATTTTGATTTCGTGGATTTCTCTTTTTACTTTTTGTTTTGAAATTTGTTTGCTGGCTGAGTTTATGAACCCATTGTATCTGATTTTACTATGTAATTGCTAGTTCCTCAGCTTTTATGCTGAAGCTTTTCAACTCTTACTGGTTCAAATGCCCATTGTGAGGATCCAGTAATTGAGGTCTTTGTTTGGTTCTCCATTCTGTAATTTTCTGTTCTGATATAGCTTTGTAATAGCAAGTGGGTGTTCTAATATGCACGTAGATCGGTGATATTTGTTTGTACTTCCTGGAGATTTTGGTATTCTGTTCCTCTCAGAAAAAAATTAATGGGGTGAAAATTAGTTTTTGTGTGTTCATTTTAATTGCAGTGAAGAAGAAGCGAGGATGAAGATTTACTCAGTTTCAACCAGATGTTATTATGCATTTGGTGCCCTTGTGTCTGAGGAGCTTTCTTACAAAATTAAAGGTATTGCTGTTTTATATAAGTGCGTTGCTTTTGTTATTTGCGTTTTGTGTTTGGATTTTGGTTGATGTTTGATTAAATCTTTTTCAGAATTGCCCAAAGTAAGGTGGGTTCTTCCTGATTCTTACTTGGATGTCAAGAACAAAGATTATGGAGGTAAGATGTTCTGTTTTACCATTTAGTTCTGACAAATTAAATTAGTTGCATTTGAACCAGTGGTAAGCTTAGGAATGTAAGATATTTTGTTTTGAATTACTTTTATTTTTTGGGTACTTTAGAGAGGATCACCATCAGGAATAAGTTAATTACTGTTTCTTTGTTGGTTCAAATAATAAAAGTTTTATGATCGATTGCATTTTTGTCTTCTTATTTGGTGCAGGGGAGCCTTTTATTAATGGCCAAGCAGTGCCATACGATCCCAAGTACCACGAGGAGTGGATAAGGAACAATGCTAGAGCAAATGAGAGGAATAGGCGCAATGACAGGCCTCGCAATTTTGATAGATCTCGTAACTTTGAGAGGAGGAGGGAAAATATGCAGAATCGTGATTTTCAGAGGGGTCCTCCTCCTATGCCTAACCAGGCGATGCAGAATGCTCCAACCAATACTACTGGAATGCCTCCCGGCGGTGGTCCAAGTCCACCCAACATGGCTCCTCAGTCCAACATGGGTGGAGTTCCTCCTCCTCACATGAGTCCTCCTAACATGAGTCAAAGCAACAACTATGGAGGGGTACCTCCAAGCAACAGCTATGGCGGGGTGCCTCCGAGCAACTACAGTGCGGGGCCACCAAATAGCAACTACAGCGGGGGCCCACCGAACAGTAACTACGGTGGGGGTCTGCAGGGCAACAATTATGGTGGAGCGCCACCACAGGGCAACAATTATGGTGGGGCGCCACAGGGCAACAATTATGGTGGAGCGCCACCACAGGGCAACAATTATGGTGGAGCGCCACGTGGCAACAACTATGGTGGAGCGCCACAGGGCAACAGCTATGGTGGAGCGCCACAGGGCAACAGCTATGGTGGAGCGCCACAGGGCAACAACTATGGAGCGCCGCAGGGCAACTACTATGGTGGAGCACAGCAGGGCAATGGTGGAGAGCCGCAGGGCAACATGGGAGGAGGACCACCAAACAGCATGGGAGGTGTGCCTGGAGGAACTTACAGAAATTGATAGTTTTTTGTTTTTTTGGGTTCTTAAGAGATGTCTCTAGTTATGTTATCGGTGCCTATACTCGGCCTATACTCTTTTGCACACTTGTTTTATCTAATCATGGGCCTTTTGAAGTGATTCTTGTAAATTCTACTAGAATTCTGCTACTTTGTTGAGAACATAGAAATGGGAATAGGGCTGGATTATTGATTATTCATTCGTGTGGTCTTTTCCATTCCTTAAAAAGTATTTATTCGTTTGGTCTTTTCCATCCCGTAGAAAGTATTTATTTAATAATCTTGTTCCATAAATGGAAGCTCAAATTAGTATGTGAAGTATTCTTGTGATATTTCAAAATTTTCATTCTGAACAAAATTGGATAATTTTAGGCATAATTTGTTTTCTGAACATATACCACGAAAAGAAACAGTACAAATGCATGAAGGTCTATTGTAAGACTCATTGAATATCAAATTAAATTATTTAATACTTTGGTCGGCGAATGATTAATTTGACAAGATGAAAGAAGATAGGTGAGCCAGATTAGAAGGGACGTTGAAGATGCTGTTAAAGAAAACATGAACAGATGATTTTTTTTTTTTTTTTTTTAACCCATTTTATAGGTTATGCAATATGTATGGCTTACTGGACGGTTATTGAATACTCAGTACTGACCACCGGGTTTAAGAAACCATGAAGAAGTATCATATATATGAATGAAATGTCCTAAGAGACAGAACTTGGTATTTACTAAAATGTTTACTCATCCAATTATTAAACCATATAGTCGCTTCTCTGCCAATGAGATAAGAGGGCCATGATTAAGTTCCTAAAACGCAAAATAATTTATGTAGTCCAAAACTTCTCTGCCTATAAGAGGGACATGATTTTAAGTTCCTAAAACGCCAGAGAATTTGATCTCGGTAACAACTCAAGTAATACCCATACTGGCCGCAAAGGAGAAATGCCTGTGTAATATTTAGATTAAAGATTGAAATGCTGTACAAAACCCAGTGATCAGACTGGAAAAACAAGAATGTAAAACCCTGAAGCGCTTTCACTTCTGCTCTAGTTTTTTACAGGAAGAATATATACAATAAAACAAAATCAGAATATCCATTAACCATTGTATACCTAATAATTTCTCTAACTACATGACTTCTGAAACAATGTAAAAGAAAAGAAAAGAAAGGAGAGTCTGTCATCTGTTCTACCATTCCTTAAACCTCACTGCTACCACTCCTCAATCAGAACTAAGTTGTAACAAGATAGAGAAACAATTGACTGTCTAAATTCAATTGGCCATCACGAAGCTTTTATTGTCAAATCTCTCACAGGTGGTAAAGATGATGATATAAAATCTTTTTCCCTCTACCACAGCCATAGGGGGTGCAGCATAGTGAACCTGCCCTTCATCATTAACAAGGAAGGACGCTGAAAGAAAATGAGAAGATTCTTGGTAGTCGTTACCAACTGGAATAAGCATGTAGAAGTGCAAGAACCAATTCTCCTATTAGAAACATCAGCAAAGCTGCCTCTATATATCTTGTGTCTACTTTCTTGAGAATATAGAATATCAAGTTACTCCCTTGGTGTGTCACTGAATTGGTGAGCATAGGATGACGGTGTTGGTGCTTCCATAGCCGCAAATTCTGCTTTTCTGTTTTTTGCAGCTCTTATCTGATCTGCAAGTGAAACTTCTCTTCGCAATCTTTCTCTCTTTATGAGCTCTAGATCCAATTTATCCCCGGATGGAATATAGGAAATGACAGTGCCCGGACTGCTGAATTGAACATTTGTTGAAATCTTTCGGCAAATCTATAGATAAGATTTAAAATAGTTTCATTCAAGTGAACAATATTGGATAACATTTAAGCACACGACTCCAAGTAGAAATTTCCCAAATTGGTTTAGTAACTTTTCCACAAACAGTTTTTGCATTATAGTTCTGTTTTCACCTCTTTTAAAGGTGATAAAATTTTATCTCTGTTCTCTATCTTCCCAAGTTCTTATTGTTTCTTAGTGGGGAGGCTGAAGCATGAAATCGGTCAACTCCTATAGAAAAACATCATTGACCAACTTATTCACGTAACATTGTCTGCTAATAATATGTCATTAGAATATATATACTAAATGATGAACTATGCAATACTTAGAGCTATCATTCAAGTATTTTATCTCTATTGTGGTCTGTATTTTATCTCTATCATGATCCCTCAATGGTTACCTTTGTTAATCTCTGCTTAAGTTTCAACTCTTCTTTGTTTCCATTTGATTTGCGGTTTTCTTTTGCCTTCTCAGCATCCTTTTTCCGCTTGTGAGCAAGCTTCTCTGCCTTTTCTGCTCTTGCTTGTGCCTGTTTCTCTGCTTTTATTAGTTTTGCCATCTCCTTTGCCTTGGCCTTTTCTGTGGCCAACCATAGCTGTTGTTGAACTAAATCTTGTTTTAATGTTTCATAGCTATCCCAATCTAGCATTTCTTGTTCACTTCCTCCTGTTTTAGCTGCTTCTGCAATGCTTTCTGCCCATGACAGAAAGATTTTCTCCTTTAACTGTTTGCATTTCAAGCGCTTTCGCCAAATACGTCTAAGGGCAGTGCCTATTTTTGCCTTGACCTGGCCACTGTAAAAGAAACAGATTAATCCTTTACCTTTTAAGTTGATAAAAATTGTGGACTGCGTGTTAACCTTGGTGAGCCATCTGATCATACTAATGGCTTAGAGCAGGACATTGGTCAAGTTGTGAATGAAAGAGCCAAAACATGACCATAACATAAAATGTATCTTTGAGCTTAAGGTGCATCCTAAATTAATGATGATTGGTTTCTACTGGTTACATAATGTTCCTTCTTGATCATAAGAAGAATCAAGTATGCAGTGATCATGTGTAACAGCTATCCTGAGGCAGAACTAGGTTGCACATGTATTACTTCCACTTACAATTACAAGATCTATCCTTTTGCATTCATGAAAAATCTGAAACGGGAAAGAGTGAGAGAAGAGACTATGAAAACAACTACTAAGAGGTTGCACATGTGCTTCCTTTCCATTAAAAGACAAGATTTGCTAGAACATTAATTTTAATTCTTGTATGCTAAAAAAGTGAAATAAATTAGAACAATTTTAGAAAGTATAAACCAGAGTACGTCTGAGAGACCATTTTACCTATGACTGCGGGGACGTTCCGACATCTTCTTCCTAACCTAGAAAATGTTGAGTCACAGAGAAGTTAAAAAGGTCATTATTTCTTTTAATGTAAGCTGAGCAATATTGACAATCTAATGATGAATCAATAAGCAAGGAAATGAGATGCGACATCTTTTGCATTGTATTTGCAAAGAAACAAAATAAGTCTAATTTGAATAGACTTCAGAAACCTTGGCAAGAAAAGGAAAAGAAAACTATTTCAAAACTAAATGAATCTTACATGACTTCACCTTGGGGTTTTGTAAAGCTTCTATTGTTCTTTGCTTGATTCGCTCACGAGTTTCTGTATGACAAAGAAGAACAAAACTTCAGTTTAACCAACTATATGACATTTCAAATTTTGATAATAACTTTCTAAATCTCATTACCTGCACTATGTTTTCTGCCTTTGTTCCATGGAAGTCTCCCTTTGTTAGCTAGTCCTATCTTTTCTCGTCTTTGCCTCTCCTTATCATCTTTACTCAAAGTTTTTGAAAAGTCACTAAAATTAATTTCTTGAACTTGCTTCCTGAAAATTTTCTTTTCACATGAATCTGTGCTGATTATTGACTGACAGCACATGCCAATATCAGAAACCCCCATATCAATGCTGAAGTGCAAGGCTCCTAAAGAATTAAGTCCAGGGACAGAACCAGCAAAGGCAGGTGGAGGAGACCAGTTCCTCAGCACAGATAGATTATAATTCCACTTAATTTTGTTCAACGGAAAGTGTGTGCATTGCACCACGTAACCAAAAAGCGGCCACACAAGGATGTTTGGAATACGACTGAGAGGATGCTGTTGAGATGACAATCTCCTGATAAAAGTCAAATACATAACTAGGACAACCTTGCACATACAAATTTTAAGAACAACCCGATGCTAATGTCATTCACGTTATGATTATTCAAGAATACCTATTCATATACAAGTCTAGTTATGTTGCAAAAGAATATACTTAAAAAAAATTCATGTAACGGATACATGTTATGAGCCATGATGTTTAAACAAATATTTACTATTGGAAGAGAATTAACTTTCATCAAGAACTACGTGCAAAACTTTAGCTTCACTAGGATGTGGGCCAGGTTGGATTATGTAAATTCCAATTATACACTTGGTGCAAGAGCCAGGAATAAAAACAACCTAACAATTTATTTATGTTCCAACTCAACCAAAATCAGAGACCTTGGGTCATCCAAAAAACCTACCCCAATATGAGCATTCTACTTTCAAAAGATTCTAATGGGTTCTTCCAGCTTCCATGTAGCTTGATGAATTTCATCGTCATGGAATAATTACTCAATAATAAACAATTAGGAACTGCGATTTTGATTTCTTACTTATGATTAGGATTTTGATGTATACAACATTTTTTTTGTAAGAAATTGACTTATTGCTAGCATTCACTTAAACAAACAACAAATTCATAAAGAAAAGACGGATAGCTAACCAACTTCTAGAAAACCCCAAATCCAAAAGGAAGATAGAACTAGTAAAATTGAATTTCACGAAACTGCACCATGAAAATGCTGTAATCTCGACAACTTATGAAATACTTATTTATTCATTTTAGGTGAAAGCTATAATATTTCAGAACCAAAAACATGAGATTGAAGCTTCAATGCCCGGTTATTTTTCTTACACATTTTTTTTTTGGGCAACTAAAATATCGGATATGATTCTTGGATAGGACATTGAAGTGAGAAAAGAAACTAATTTGGAGCAAAACCCACTTTAAGAATAGACAAGCTCTACAATGTGTGAGACAGAGAGGAACTTACAGGTGAAAGTTTGGCATTTCAATGGTGGAAGATAAGGCACCGGCTATCAGCTGACCCGTTTGCAAACCTGAAATGAGTTTGAGCGAATATAAACGGTTTCTACTTCGTACCCACCCATTTTATATCTGGATTTTTTACCCTTCATCATTCAACGGCTATTATCCACATTTCCCGGGCTGGGCCTAGGCCCATTTATGCCAACATGGAGCAAAACATTAGGTTTTTTATTTTTATTTTTTTATTTTATATAATTTATTTTTTTTAATGCAATTACATACATATATTCAAAGCTTAACCAAAAAATAAAAAAATAAAAAAAGTATATGAAAACGAGCATAACTAAAAAATATCAGCAAGTTGATGAGATATTTAATAGTTTCTTTTTAATTAATTTTAGACTTTTCTTCAAACTTGGAAATATTTACCAAACAAACAAAAGATTATTCAACTTCCAAGGCTTTAAGTAGAAATTTATTAAATCACAAGAAGATTGAATCATGCTCTCATGAAAACCTTACTTGTTAAGCTATTGTATAAACAACGACGTTTTACCCCAAAAAATAAAAAAACAAAAAAACCAAAAAACAACGACGGGTTCAAAGCGTGTTTACCAATTGAAAAATAACATTATTTATGGACTTAGTTTCCGACTTATTTTTCCCCTACCATCCTCTGCAACTCAAGAGCAAATATCAATGGGTTACAATGAGAGCAGGAAGACCAATAACGGATACGAGATCCTTCCATCAATCGAACCCTCATACCAAGTTGAGGGCGTTCCCATGATCAGTCCTCCTACACCAGACTCTGACAAAAAGAAGAAAAAGAAGATGAAGATGTGTTTCCTGCTTTGTTGCTCAAATTTGGAGTTTAATGATGAGGTGTTGGAGAAAGATGAGGTGGTAGAGATTTTGAATAACAACAAATTTAACAAGTTCTGTCTGGTGATGTGTTGTGCTAACATAGAGGCTAGGCAAAGGTCTGACTTGGGGCATAAAACATCAAAATAAGGATTACCATATTACTTTATGATTTGGAATCTCATGGAGGACTATGTTGGTATTTATAGTTTTTTTTTTTTTAAATTATTATTATTATTATTTTGGTGTTATGTTTTAAAGAGTATGGTTAAAGTGGTAGCAATATGATTCTGGGTTTGCTGTGATGGGGCTGGTTCCAAGATGTGATGTTTGTATTGAGTTTCGAAGCTTTAATATGTATTAGCATGGCATTCAATGTACATGAACTTTTCAGGCCAAAAAAAAAAAAAAAAAAAAGAGTAAAAAGTAACTTAGCAAAAAAAAAAGAAAAAAAAATGTAACTTAGCAAAACAAAAAGCATTTAATGCATGGTATGCTATTGGTGCCGCTCACAAGGTTAAACGAATTTACGGTATCCTTTTATTATTCAATTAATAAGTTGCTAACATCTATTATTGTTATCAAAGTTAATACTTAGAATCCTAAATTTATTGTTGTATTTTAGTAACTTTATTATTGGGTTGAGTTTATAAATATTGTCTTTTTAATTATCACGCTAACATTTTCTATTATAAGAACATCTCCAATGGCTTTATATATTGATTCTGTTTATTTAAAAATCATTTGTTATATCAGATAAATAGATAGGATTTTTAAAAAATTCTCTCTAATGGTTCTGTATATTAGTTTTGTCAAACGGCAACAAAGTAATAAAAATTGTGAAGAATACTGTCTATTTTTAGAAGCTTTATTAGACAGGTTAAGTTAGCATTTTATTTATTTTTATTAATTTTTTTTAAAAGAATAATAACTCCCAACTTTTGATTTTTATAATTATATGTAATTTTAAAATAAAAAAATTACACATTAGCATTTCATGATATTTTAAACAGAAACCATTTGAGAGAAATTATCCAAAACATTATCTTTTGAATAGAAAAAACACCACATAAGTATAAACATTTTTCAAAATTAATGTCACATAAATTCCAATAGAAAAAACCATTTGAGATACTTTAATTTGTTTTGATAAATATAATCTAATGGCTAAAGCACTAGTTTTTCAAACAAACATACAAGTACTGAATCCCCATATTCAATATACATAAAGAAAGATCTTTTGAAATATCCATTTTGCACTTACTAATAACTTATATTATTTTTTTTTTTCTGGAAACAAGTAATTTATATTAACTACCAATTTTATGTATCATAATCATGTGAAGATGGAGAAGCCCTAAATTATGACAAGGTATGTTTGAAGACAAAAATGGAGTAGATTTTTTGATTAAATTTTTTGTTTTTAATCTTTTATTTTAAAGTAACTTTCATATTTAAATGAAATAATAAACATGAAAAATAGAAACGCGATAGATCTCTAAACTACAACACGGAATGAATTTAGTAGAGGCAAATAATAATAACAATAATAATAATTCAAAAAGGCAAAAAAAGAACAACAAAAAAGAATTATGTGGAGCACACGACAAGCCCAGGCTCATTATGAATGTCAAGACTAAGAAAGCCCAGTAATAGCTGGACTAGAGGCCCAATTAAAACTCGATAAACCCGGTATAAAATCGCTTCAGGTGCTCATTGGCTCACTCTCTCCCTCCCTCGCTTCCCACTCGATTTTTGGATTTTGGCACAGAGTTTTTTGACCTTTTTCTGCCTAACCCACACCAATGTGAGCATTCTACTGCGAAAAGATTCAAATGGGTTTTGCCAGCTTACATCTAACTTGACGAATTTCATCATAATTGTATGATAGAATCATTTCTCAATAGTAAACAATTAATTAATAGACAGTGATTTTGATATCTTACTTATAATTTGGATTTTGATGTATACAAAAAAGTTGTTTCCAAGAAATTGACTCATTTCTAGCATTCACTTAAAACAAACAGTAAATTCCTAAATAAAAGATTGATATCTAACCAATTTCCAGTAAATCTCCAAATCCAAACGGAAGATAGAACTAGTAAAATGGCATTTCAAGAAACTTCACCAAGAAAATGCTTCAATCTCGCCGACTTATGAAATAATTATTTATTCATTTTTGTCGAAAAGCTATAATATTTCAGAGCCAAAGAAACATGAGTTTAAGAAATAGAGAGGAACTTACACGTGAAAATTTGGCATTTAAAAAATGATGGAAGATAAGGTAACTGCAGTCAGCAGACCCGTTTGCAAGCCTAAAATGAATTTGAGCGTATACAAGCGGGTTTCTATTTGGTACCCACCCATTTTATATCTGGATATTTTTTCCCCTGCATTTTACACAACGGCTATTATCCATATTTTACCCGGCTCGGCCTAGGCCAATATATGCTAGCATAGAGCAAAATATATAGATTTTTTATTTTCCTGAATTTTTTTTTGATAATTTTTTTCCCTTGAAATTAAGAGAGAAGAAAACAAATAATGTTCATGAAATTACATTTATATGTTTAAGCTATAGAAAGAAACTAAAAACAAATATATGAAAAAGACCATAACTTAAAAATGTATTCAGCAAGTTGATGAGATAATCTAGTTCAATTAATTTAATTATTTTTAGACTTTTCTTCAAACTTGGAAACGTACACCGAATGAAACAAAACAGTATGCAACTTTCCAAGGCTTTGAATAGGGACTTATTGACGTGTTCAATGATGTCTGTGACGTGTTCAATGCTTATTTACCAAGAAAATATCACATATTATTTATAAACTTAGTTTCTGACCTTTTTTGTTTTTTATCCCTGTCACACTCTGCAGCTGTAGAGCGATATCAATGGGTTACCATGAGAGCGAGAATGCCAACGGCTACAACATCGTTCCGTCAATCGAACCCATGTACCAAGTCGATGGCGTTCCCATAATCAATCCTCAAACTACACCAGACTCAGACAGAGAGAAGAAGAAGAAGGAGAAGAAGATGATGAAGAAGAAGATGAAGAAGAAGAAATGTACTTTCTTGCTTTGTTGCTCAAACTTGGATTTTAATAATGAGGAGATGGAGAAAGATGAGGTGGTAGAGATTTTGAAGAACAAATTTGACAAGTCCTGTTTGGTGATGTGTTGTTCTAACATAGAGGCCGGTCAAATATCTGATATGGAGCATAAAACTTCAAAATAAGGATTGCCATATCGGTTTATGATTTGGAACTTCATGAAGGATTAGTATATTATATATATGTATATATTTGGTGTTACTGTTTTAAAGGGTATGGTTAAAGTGGAATATAATTTTGGTTTTCTGTGACATTGCTGGTTCCAAATTGATGTTTGTATTGTGTTTTGAAGCTGCTTTTTTTTTTTTTTTTTTTGGGTATTGGGTTAAAGAATTTACAGTATTCTTTTTTATGGTTGAATCAATAAATTGTTAAGTTAACGTCTATTAATTACCATTGTTTTAATCTGGATCTGTTGGTATATTTAAGCCCGCAAATATTGTTTTTTTAGTTATCAAATTAACATTTTATATTATAATACGTTTCGATAAAAGATAATCTAGTAACTAAAGCACTAATTTTTCTAACAAATGTGCAAATACCGAATCCCCATATTCAATATATATATAAAAAAAATCTTTTGAAATATCTATTTACAAGTAATTTATTTTAGCTGCCAATAATTAAAATTTTATGTATAATATGAAGATAGAAAAAGTCCTCAAGTTTGATAATGCATGTTTCAAGATAATTTTTTTTTTAAATTCTTTATTTTAAAATAATTTTCATATTAAAATGAAGTAATAAAGGTGAAAGAATAGAAACGACTCTAAACTGCAAAAAGGGATTTAATAAAGAATAATTTTCATATTAAATAGAAAGGAGATAGATCTGTAAACTACAACACGAATGAATTTAGTAAAAGCAAAAGAAAAAAAAAATGAATAATTCAAAAATGAGTTTTCGTTAAATATATATATATATAAAGACAGAACAACACAAAGGGGAATGACCTTTCATCGGACAAGGGCTATTATCCATATTTCCCGGGCTGGGCTTAGGCCCATTCATGTCAACATGGAGCGAAACATTTGTTTTTTAACTTTTTAATGCAATTATTGACTTTACATCATATATTTACTATTCAAAGCTATAAAAACTAAATAAATAAGTATATGAAAGCGGCCATAACTAAAAAATATCAGCAAGTTGATGAGATAATTAATTTAATTGTTTATTTATAGACTTTTCTTCAAACTTGGATATGTATACCAAATAAACAAAAGATTATTCAACTTCCAAGGCTTTGAACAGAAATTTATTAAATCACATGAAGATTGAATCATGCTTTCATGAAAACCTTACTTGTTAAGATATTATCTAAACAACAACATGTTCAACGCATATTTACCAATTTAAAAAATAACTTAATATATGGACTTAGTTTCCGACTTATTTTTTCCCTACCATCCTCAGCAACTCAAGAGCAAATATCAATGGATCACAACGAGAGCAGGGAGACCAATAACGGATACAAGATCCTTCCATCAATCGAACCCTCATACCAATTTGAGGGCGTTCCCATGATCAATCCTCCTACACCAGACTCTAACAAAAAGAAGAAGAAGAAGAAGATGTGTTTCTTGCTTTGTTGCTCAAATTTGGAGTTTAATAATGATGTTTTGGAGAAAGATGAGGTGGTAGAGATTTTGAAGACCAACAAATTTAACAAGTCCTGTCTGGTGATGTGTTGTTCTGACATAGAGGCTGGGCAAAGGTCTGATTTGGGACATAAAACATCAAAATAAGGATTGCCATATTACTTTTATGATTTGGAATCTTATGAAGGACTATGTTGGTGTTTATAGTTTTAGTTTTTATTTTTATGTTTAATTATTATTAGTTTGGTGTTATGTTTTAAAGGGTGTGGTTAAAGTGGTAGCAATATGATTTTGGGTTTTCTGTGATTGGGCTGGTTCCAAGATGTGATGTTTGTATTGAATTTTGAAGCTTTAATATGTATTAGCATGGCATTCAATGTATATGAATAAAAAGTAATTTAGCAAAACAAAAAGCATTTAATGCATATTATGCTATTGGTGCGACTAACATGGTTAAAAGAATTTACGGTATCCTTTTATTATTCAATTTATAAGTTGCTAACATCTATTATTATTATTATTATTATTATTAATAAGGTTAATATTTGAATCCTAGATTTATTGATGTATTTTAGTAATTTTATTTGTTGGGCTAAGTTTATGAATATTGTCTTTTTAATTATCACATTAATATTTTATGTTATAATACCTGTTGATAATCTCATGGCTAAAGCATTAGTTTTTCAAACAATGTTCAAATACCGAATTTTCATATTCAATACATATGAAGAAAGATTTATTTTCTTATTTGGTAGGCCGATAATTCCTAAGGAAAATACTTTATAAAGGAATATGACTTTGTAAAACCGTAATGTCTTTTTTTTTTTTTTTTTGGGAAGCTATTTGGAACATGTTGAGAGAAGTATTTTTTAATTCAAACTTGTCCCCAAAAAAAAAAAAATTCAAGTTTCATTATCCTAGATTTTTAAAATTTTTGTTCCTTCTTATATTTTCCATGCACCAAATACTAAAGAACTTTCAAAATCAATTTCTGGAAAATGATTCCTCATTGAAATAATGTAATAAACATTTTAGTGTGTTATTCATACAAGGAAAACATTATATTTTGCTTATGCTATCTTAGTAGTCCGTTGGAAAAGATATTAACATAGATGCATTGAAGAAATGTATTAGTACAATACAATGGTCTTGTATATATTATGAAATAATTGCAATAACAATTATGGATAGGATGGCCTAAAGGTCATATATAAACCTAATCTTTCATCTTGTATTTTAATTGGTAAAAAAGTAAATTTATGCCCCTGTTTTTTATTTCTTTCATGCACAGACTATATATATATATATATATTACATGCATTGGTAACAATGGGTTATAATGTTTTTTCAAAGGATAACTGTAACATCCCGTCCCAGAGTACAACGGAAATTTTTCAACTTTGATCGAGGGTGATCTTTGACCGTTGACCGAAGGGGTTAGAAGTTGACTTTTTGACTCGGATGGAATTCTAGGTCGACTGAGGTACCGTTACGAAGTACACATTGGCATGAGTTCGTAGACTAGTAGCACGTCAAAAACGGAGCTACGGTTTGAAGGATTTGAGCAAAACAAGATTGGGGTCCAAACTGTCCAAGGTTGCCGGAGTTGACTTTCTTATTTATGCAAAGTTGAGCTTTGACTCATGCATGGTTGTGAACTACTAGACGATACGAGTTCATAGACTAGCGGCACGCTTAATTTGGACATGTGGTTTGAAAGTTATGGACCTGTAGAGTTTTTTAAATACTGTATTATTTTAATATTATTTTTAAACGTGTAACAATGTGCCACGTGTGACTTAATAAATGTGACCATGTGTCACCATGGTGAGATACCACATGTCAACCATGTTTAATACCATATTATTTTATTATTGTTATTTTACATAATAATATTATTTTTAATATTATTTAATTATTTTATTTTATTTTTTATTTCTTTTCTTTTTTTTCTTTTCCCCCACGTGGGAAAAAAGGGCCACGGCCCCTTCCCCTTCTTTCTTCTTCTTCTTCTTCTTCCTTCTTCCTTTCCCTTCCTTTCTCCCTCTCGGGTTCTTGCCTTATTTTTTTAATTCCGACCACCACCTTGTTACACGCGCCAGCCAGAGAGGAGCGGAGGGAGGAGGCGAGCTCGGTCGCAAAATTTCACGGCCACCAGTCGCCGGACGCGCCCAAATCGGGCCGGAGAAACCCAACTCGACCCATACCTCTATCCCACCATTTTCGACCCCTTCTGAGTTCATTTCCGGGGTTAGATTGCCCAAAATCCCCACCGTTTGAGAGATCCCTCAAGTTTAAACTCGGCTGAATCTTTCCGGCCAAATTCCGACCACCGCCGGTTGAATTGAGCTCAATGGAGGTCGGTAATGTGATCCTCATCTCACAAGCTTTCCATAGACATATAATTTGTCAATTTTGGTTAACGTTTGTGTTAGACCCCCTGGGTACCGGGTATTATTTACCGGAATAAAATATTAATTTATTTGAGATGTGTGATGTTGTTGTTCTAGGAGCACGGGTGACTCGTGGAATTGATCCCATGGAGGATTTTGGATTAATTGCGTGCTCCAGGTGAGTGATCCACCCTGAAAACTATTTTGGACAATTAATTATATTTATGTTGTGTTAATTTGATATCTAGAATTTGCTCATGTGGTGGAATTTAAATATAATTGGGAAAAAGGTATTATTTTATATATATATACCCATTGATGCTAAACCAAATTTTGGGTTATTAAGAAATTCCCGATTATTATTTTATTATGATTTAATTGTATTTATTACACATAAGCAAAGTATTTTCATTAATTAATTGTGTTTGGATTTTTATATTATTTTTTGGGCATAATTGGTTTAAATATTTTAAGAAAAATATTGGTTTAATTGGTGGTTTAAATTTTATAATTATGCCCGTGGAATATTATTTGATGGATTTTGTGATTCGAGAAAAATTATTTGTATATCGTTATCGATGGTTTCGTACCGGAAATGTTAAAGGAAAATGTGGGATGGTAGATTTGAAAACTAGTATAATTCCCACGGTGATTTTTGAAAAAATCGGTACGATAATAAGAAATTTAATAATTATTTTAGACGCACTCATACAGTATTGGTGTTCTGGTTGTATATGTGGATTAGCGCACAAGTTATTATATCTCCCGTAAGTTGCCATTGGACCGAAGGCAGGCAAGTCTTATATATTGCGCATCAGCCGCCCCCCTCCGTGGCCAGGATGACGGTTTCATCTGCGGTACTGTCGGGACGCTGAAGTGCCATATGCAAGTTTCTCTCTTTAATCTTCCCGCCAGTCGGTGCTCGGGACCCTGGGTATCGGAGGGCATCACTGGTATATGGTGTGGTGCGTCAAGTATAAATTTTCGGATAGAAACTTTCAAACCCTAAAGTGTTCAAAAATTATTTATTATATTTTATTACATTTTATTTATATTTGGGGTATTTATCTATTGTTTATTAAATTAATTGATCCCTTGGTTTTCGGGAAATACGAATATCAGGTTTTGTGAAAATGTTTTAAAAGGGGAACATTTCCAACGGAATGAATAGTGAGGATTTTGAGAGAAAATATTACTTCAATTGTTATTATTATTTATTTATTTAATTGTTGATATTAATTAAATTCCTTTATTTGTTATATTATTAATATTAAAAGTGTTCAGCAGATAGAGTCACTCACTGAGATGATTAGCATCTCATATTTTTAAATTCCGTTCCCCTAGGTCCAGGTTGGGAGACGTTGATCGTCCGGGACGAGCCCGACGTCTCAGTTTATTGCCGAAAGTCCAAGAAGTATTTCTTCCCTTTTTCCTCTCTATTTTGTATTACTTCTTTATCTGTCATCGTATTAATTTCATATTTATTTGTATAATGCTCTGTATACTATCTTGGACATTTATGTATTAATTATGCACTGGATTACTGTTATTATTTTGGAGTGCTGTAAAGTTGTGGAATTATTGTAGTAACATGGGGGGAATAAGGGGATGTATATAGAAGTGTGTTTGCAGTGCAGGAAATTGTGGTAAGTCCAACCCTTAGGGGAGGTTCTGCCGAATTTTCCATTGGAGGGTCCGGTAGGGTTTCCCTGGGATCAGGACTTGTCTAGGGTTCCGGTGAGGAATTTTGGACGGGTCCTAACAATAACTCATGGGCTTAGTTTATATTAGGATTGCATTTTTCATCTTGCCATGGTAAAATAAGTTACTGTGGAGATTGGTGGCTCAAAAAATGAGGTATAATATTAAACCAAAAGTATATTTTAATGAACTTTACACAACTTTATTATCAATTAAAAACATAAATATTTGAAATATATTTCTATTTCATTCACATTTACATACTTTTTAGTCATGATTCTTTCAAGAAAAAAGGTATATATTAAATCATAATTTTAGTTCTTGGGTTGCTGCAAATACATATCGATGGCAGAATATGATGATCACATATTAGAAAATTTTAAGATCTATTTCATTTTTTTACATTAAGCCCACTCAAACTATCCCACTTGCAAATTTTGATGATCCAATTGGAAATTTCTCCAATAATCATCAAGAAGATTATATATTTTGGAGTTAATATTCTTTGCCTTGTGGTATTGGATAAGAGTCAGGCATTATATTCGATTGTTGCTCAAATTAATACTCATATGTTCTGTACATTGAAAAACATTTAATATTTTTGTGGTTAGGTTGAGATACTAGTTTTGTACATTTGAAATTTGACTCCTAACAAATTCTGAAAAATGCCTGCACCTCAGTTGAAGAATTTTGAAGGTCTTTTATCAACTACAGTAAACTCTTGTGAGTGGATTATTTAAATTCTGCATAGAGCAGGTAATTCATCAGAAGAATTCTGATAGCAGTTATATTTCTTGGAGAGAATATATCTAAAACAAATTTGGAAAAGGAATGTGTATTTGCTATATGATAATAATAATTCCGATACATAGCTGCATTAGCCATTCCTTACGATAGTTGCTCTCTTTTTTTGTTTGACAAGTTCAACTTAAAGAAGCTCACATATGAAGAAAGGAAGAACCAGTTAATTGAAGTATTGCCTAAATTTGGGCAATGGCATAAATTTTCAAAGGTACATAGCCTAAATTTTTCTCCCTAATTTTATCTTTATTTTTGATGAAGTATGGAAGAATGTGAATTTTTTATGCTGAGGAATGTGGATTTTGTATGCTAGAAGAATTATATGTTGTGTTTTTTTGTATGCTAGAAATAATTTAAAGCATTTTGTCCTCCTAATGCAGCTCTCTTATGTTAATTGTGATTTGGAGGAAATGGATTTTATTATGTCCATGAGAGAAAATAACTTGATGACCTTTTGCTCTATTTTTTTATATGACATTCTCTAAATTATTACCATGTAGTTTTGTATGTTATTGGTGTTTGATTTGTTTACCTAAAGAGCTTTTCTTTTATGTTGTCTAACCATATACTATAAACCTTTTTTTGGGAACATGGATACAACCTTTTTTCTATGGGGACATGTTTACAACCTTTCTTTATCATAGTGTTGGGAATGAGGAGTGTACTTGATTACGCTGGTAAAATTTATGTCTAAAGGTCTTTGCACACTTTTCAATTTATTAGAGTTGATTTTCTCTAGATTGCATCATTCATTTCATAAACACCCTTATTTGGTAGTCACTGAAGCATATTATTCATTTAAATTTAACAAATAATGCACATGCCATATAGAGAAACCTGGCTTTCCTTGTGTCCATGCAATTGCAGAATGTAAGCATCAACATATTTCTCCATATATCCTTTGCTCGGTGCATTACTCTGTTGACTTACTCCGTGAAACATATTTGGAAACCATATATCCACTTGGAGATAAATGTCAGTGGCATGCTCTAGATGATGTCATAAACCAGCTTGTACTTCCACCTAAGATTGGCAAACAGTCAGGAAGACCAAGAAAGGAGAGGATTCAATCTCAAGGAGAGGAGGGTCATCAATATAGATGCGAAAGGTGCAAACAGATTGGTCACAGCAACCGATCATGCTCAGCCGCCATACCACTTGATAGCACTGCCCACCAACAACACCATTCAACTGAAGGACCATAAATCGCTCTACGCTATATTAAGACAATACGGGCATGCTATGTGGTATGCGTGTGTTATGCAATGTAGTAAGGAATGCAATTAGTAGCTCAACCACGTAACGTGTGTTTTGGCATAATAGACATTGGTTTTATATGTTGTTTTGTTGGAAAAGTCATCTGTCGTATTGTGTTGATAAAATATCAATGACCCTAAACATAAAAAACTCCAAAAGTTCGGAAAAAGTTCTCAAATTGGCAAAAAATATTTGGTTACCGTAGGTTTCATCGATAATTATCGAAACCCCTGTGGTAATCATATTTTTCCAATTTTTTGGCCCCCACAATTTCCCTAATGTGTGTTAAATGCAAAAACATGTAAAATATACATTCTTCAATGATCCTAAAAAAAAAAAAAAACCCCAAAAGTTCTGAAAAAATTCTCAAATTGGCACAAAAATTTGATTACCGTAGGGTCTTCGATAATTACCGATGAAACCTACAGTAATCAATTTATACTTGCTGGAAAAATTACCGTAGAAATCATCAATAATTACTGAAACCCCTATGGTAATCACATTCGACAACTTTTTTGGCCCCCACAAGTCCCCTAATGTGTGCTAAATGCAACAACATGCAAAATATACATTTTTCAATGATCCGAAGGAGAAAAAACCCCAAAAGTTCTGAAAAAGTTCTCAAATTGGCATAAAATTTTGATTACTATAGGACTTTCGGTAATTACCGATGAAATCTACGGTAATCAATTTATACTTGCTGAAAAAATTACCGTAGAAATCATCGGTAATTACCGAAACCCCTATGGTAATCACATTCGACAACTTTTTTGGTCCCTACAAGTCACCTAATGTGTGTTAAATGTAACAACATGCAAAATATAGATTCTTCAATGATTCTAAGGAGAAAAAATCCTAAAAGTTCTGAAAATGTTTTCAAATTAGCATAAAAATTTGATTACCGTAGGGCCTTGGGTAATTACCGATGAAATCTACGGTAATCAATTTATACTTGCTGGAAAAATTACCGAAGGTTTCATCGATAATTATCGAAACCCCTGTGGTAATCATATTTTACCAATTTTTTGACCCCCACAAGTCTCTTAATGTGTGTTAAATGCAAAAAAATACAAAATATACATTCTTCAATGATCCTAAGGAGAAAAAACCATAAAAGTTCTGAAAAAAATTTCAAATTGGCAAAAAAATTTGATTGCCGTAAGACCTTCGGTAATTACCGATGAAACCTTCGGTAATTTTTCCACCAAGTATAAATTGATTACCGTAGGTTTCATTGGTAATTATCGAAAACCCTATGGTAATCAAATTTTTGTGTCAATTTGAAAACTTTTTCAGAACTTTTAGGACTTTTTCTCCTTATGATCATTGAAGAATATATATTTTGCATGTTTTTGCATTTAACACACATTAGGGGACTTGTGAGAGCCATGGTAAAATGTGATTACCACTGGGATTTCGGTAATTACCAATGAAACCTTCGGTAATGTTTCCAGCAAGTATAAATTGATTACCATAGGTTTCATCTGTAATTACCGAAGGCCCTATGGTAATCAAATTTTTGTGCCAATTTGAGAACTTTTTCAAAACTTTTGAGGTTTTTTCTCTTTAGGATTATTGAAGAATGTATATTTTGAATGTTTTTGCATTTAACACAGATTAGGAGACTTGTGGGGGCCAAAAAATTGGTAAAATGTGATAACCATACTGGTTTCGGTAATTACCGATCAAACCTACGATAATTTTTCTAGCAACTATAAACTGATTACCATAGATTTTATCTGTAATTACCGAAGGCCCTACGATAATCCAGAACCAAAGGACATTGCTCGCCATTAAAACAACAATTGAAGATCTACCAAAACCATCAAGTGGACCAAAATTGAAATCCAGAACCAAAGGACTAATTAGGAAGCAAACCATATTCCCAGCTATGGCTCCCAAATCCCCAAAGAGAACATTCAGTTGCTTCTCCGACCTCCTTGATGCAGATTTTTCAAAAGAAACCTTGGTGAGCAACGTCAAAAACTTAAAAATACCCACAAATCCTAGTAGAATCAGAACAAAATTGCCATTTGCTAAAGACCTAGATTCTTCCGATCCACCATTCAAGTATTTCTGGAGCAATAAAGAAGAAATAACCACAAGCGAGAAGGTAAAAGCACTTCAATACTCGTAGAAATAAAGGCGAGATTGAAGATGGGCATCGTCGAGCATTAGCCTGAAGATCTGAGCATTACTTTCATTGAACTCAAACTTGTTGTCCTTGGATTTGGTCCTCTTTCTAATCTCAGCATTGGTTTTGGATGAAAACCCAGAAGTTGAATCGAAGGAGCCACAGAAGGTTTTCTTGTATTAGATCTAAAATAAAGGACATCCAAGTATTTTAAATTTTTTTTAAGGGTGTAATGGTTATTAAAAGGCAAAACAAAAAAGTTCACTAATATAAAAGTATATATCGTCGTAGCCCTTCTACGAAGGGCATTGGGCCAAATTCCCCCTCGACAAACCCAGTATAAAATCGCTTCAGGCACTCATTGGTTCACACTTTCCCTGCCTGGCTTCACACTCTGTTTTGGGGTTTCAGCGTGCAGTTTTTTTGACCCTTTTCAGCCTAACCCACACCAATGTGAGCATTCTTCTTCGAAAAGATCAAATGGGCTTTGCCAGCTTACATGTAACTTGATGAATTTCATCATAATTGTATGATAGAATCATTTCTAAGTAGTAAACAATTAATTAGTAGGACTGTGATTTTGATATCTTAAATATAGAATCATTTCTAAGTAGTAAACAATTAATTAGTAGGATTGTGATTTTGATATCTTACTTATAATTTCGATTTTGATGTATACAAAAAAGTGTTTACAAGAAATTGACTCCTTTCTAGCATTCACTTAAAACAAACAATAAATTCCTAAATAAAAGATTGACATCTAACCAATTTCTAGTAAACCCCCCACAATCCAAACGGGAGATAGAACTAGTAAAATGGCATTTAAAGAAACCGCACCAAGAAAATGCTTCAATCTTGCCAACTTATGAAATAATTATTTATTCATTTTTGGTGGAAAGCTATAATATTTCAGAACCAAAAAACATGATATTGAAACTTCAATGCCATGTTATTTTATTTTATTTTTCCTATACTCTATGTGGGCAACTAAAATAATACCCAGTTCAGATGTAATTCTTAGATGACTTTGAAGTGACAAAAGAAACTAAATTTGAAGCAAATCACTTTAAGAAATAGACAAGCTCTGCCATGTGTGAGATAAAGAGGAACTTACAGGTGAAAGTTTGGCATTTCAATGGTCGAAGATAAGGTTAGCTACAGTCAGTAGACCCGTTTGCAAGCCTAAGATGAATATGAGTGTATATAAACGGTTTCTATTTGGTACATTTTGTATCTGGATATTTTTGCCCTTCATTTTACAATGGCTATTATCCATATTTCCCAGCCTGGGCCTAGGCCCATACATGGAGCAAAAGATATAGATTTTTTATTTTCCTGATTTTTTTTTTAATAATTTTTTTTCCCTTGAAATTAATGGAGAAGGAAAAAATAATGCCCATGAAATTACTTTTATATATTTAAGCTATAGAAAGAAACTAAAAACAAATAGATGAAAAAGACCACAACTAAAAAGTATTCAGCAAGTTGATGAGATAATCTAGTAGGATTAATTTAATTATTTTTAGACTTTTCTTCAAACTTTGGAAACGTACACTGAATGAAAAGAAACAGTATAAAACTTTCCTAGGCTTTGAATGGGGACTTATTTAATTACAAGAAGATTGAAAAAATGGTCTAATGAAAACCTTACTTGTTAAGCTATTGTCTATGACGTGTTCAATCCTTATTTACCAAGAAAATATCACATTATTTATTAACTTAGTTGCTGACTTTTTTTTTTGGGTATTTTATCCCTATCATACTCTGCAGCTCTACAGCAATATCAATGGGTTACCATGAGAGCGAGAATACCAACGGATACAGCATCGTTCCGTCAATCGAACCCGTGTACCAAGTCGATGGGGTTCCCATAATCAATCCTCCTACACCAGACTCAGACAGAAAGAAGAAGAAGAAGGAGAAGCAGGAGATGAAGATGATGAAGAAGAAGGAGAAGAAGGAGAAGAAGATGATGAAGAAGAAGATGAAGAAGAAGAAATGTTTCTTACTTTGTTGCTCAAACTTGGATTTTAATAACGAGGAGATGGAGAAAGATGAGATGGTAGAAATTTTGAAGAACAAATTTGACAAGTCCTGTTTGGTGATGTGTTGTTCTGGCATAGAGGCCGGCCAAAAGTCTGATATGGGGCAAAAAACACCAAAATAAGGATTGCCATATTGGTTTATGATTCGGAACTTCATGAAGGATCAGTATATATATGCGTATATTTGGTGCTATGTTTTAAAGGGTATGGTTAAAGTGGTAGGAATATAATTTTGGTTTTCTGTGATATTGCTGGTTCCAAATTGATGTTTGTATTTGGGTTTTGAATTTTTTTTTTTTTTTTTTTTTTTTTTGCTATTTGGTTTTGAATCTTTAATATATATTAAGGGTTAAAGAATTTACACTATCCTTTTTTATGGTTGAATCAATAAATTGTTAAGTTTAAGATTTATTACGTATCATTATTTTAATCTGGATCCGTTGGTATATTTAAGCCTACAAATATTATTTTTTGGTTATCAAATTAACATTTTATATTATAATATGTTTGGATAAAAGATAATCTAACGACTAAAATATTAATTTTTCTACCAAATATGCAAATATCGAATCGTCATGTATAATATGATATAGAAAAAGTCCTCAAGTATGACAAGATATGTTTCAAGATAATTTTTTTAAAAAAATTCTTTATTTTAAAGTAATTTTCATATTAAAATGAAGTAATAAAGATGAAAAATAGAAACTACTCTAAACTACAAAACGGAATTTAGTAAAGAATAATTCAGAAAGGAAATTATTGTTTTAAAAAATAAAATTTGAACAACACAAAAGGGTATTATGTGGATTAGGAGAGAAGCCCAGGCCCATTATGAATATAAGACTAAGAAAGCCGAATCCATTATAGCTGATACAGAGGCCCAATTATCACTCAAGCCGCCTATAAAAGTGCTCGTCGGCTTGGTCTCTCCCTCCCTCGCTTCCCACTCTATTTGGGATTTTGGCACACATTTTTTTCTTTTTTCGGTTGGTCCTTTTTACAGCCTTACCTAGGGTTAGGGTTTATTGCCAGAGTTCCAGATTTTTTTCTTATCCTTTCCTCTCTCTCTCTCTCTAATCTCCTGCCATGGATTTGACTAAGAAGCGCAAGATGGAAGAGAACGGCGCCGGCGATGCCGACCCGTCGGTCCTGAAACTAACCCCCGAAGACGCCCGGAAAATCATCGAGCGGTTCACGCCGGACCAGCTCATCGAGATTCTTCAAGAAGCCGTGGCTCACCACGCCGACGTTCTCGAAGCCGTACGTTCAGTCGCCGATCCCGATACCTCTCAGCGCAAGCTCTTCATTAGGGGTCTTGGTTGGGACACAACCACGGAAGGGCTTCGTGCACTCTTCTCGGCATACGGAGAGCTCGAAGAGGCCGTCGTGATTCTTGACAAGACCACCGGGAAGAGCAAAGGCTACGGGTTCGTCACTTTTAGGCACGTCGATGGTGCTCTTCTCGCGCTCAAGGAGCCGAGCAAGAAGATCGACGGTCGGATGACGGTGACTCAGTTAGCCGCCGCGGGGAATTCCGGCGCGAATACCAACTCTAATGCCGCCGTCGACGTGTCGCTCCGGAAAATTTACGTGGCCAATGTGCCGTACGACATGCCGGCCGATAAGTTGCTTGCCCATTTTTCCTTGTACGGTGAGATTGAGGAGGGACCATTGGGCTTTGATAAACAGACGGGGAAGTGTAGGGGTTATGCGTTGTTTGTTTACAAGACACCGGAGGGTGCTCAGGCTGCGCTTGTGGATCCTGTGAAGACGATCGAGGGTCGTCAGCTCACCTGTAAATTGGCCATTGACGGGAAGAAAGGAAAGCAGGGTAGCGGTGCTGATGGAATTCAGGCACCTGTGGGAGGTCCCGGTAACGCTCATGGAGATGGGATGGGTTTGGCTCCGCCGTCTTCTATGCCGGGTTCAATTGGGGGTCAATATGGTGGGCCTGCTGGAATTGGGTCTTATGGTGGGTTTTCAGGTGGTCTTCAAGGTCCGCCAATGGGCCATCACCCTTTAAACTCTTCTATTGGTGGACCGGGGTTGTCTTCAGTTGGTAATCAGGCACCGTCGTCTTTGGGTGGCGCTGGTGGTTATGGTTCCGGTTTGGGTGGTCCTTATGGTGGTTATGGAGGACCTGGGTCTGCGGGATTTGGTGGTTTAGGTAGTGGTGGAGCTGGTGGTGGACTGGCTGGATCAGCTGCTGGAGGGTTGGGTGGCGCAGGAGGTGGTGCCGGAGGTGGTGGTGGATCGTCCTTGTATAGATTGCCTCCTAGTTCAGGTGGAATTCCGTCTTCAGGGTATCCAGATACTGGTCACTATAACATGTCTTCATCATCTGCATATCAAGGTCAGCACCACCAGCCAGCAGGAACATCACCAGTCCCAAGGGTCCCACCTGGGGGTATGTACCCGCCGCCATATTACTGAGGTAATTTTTGTTGATAATATTTTATTTTATGCGCTTCAGTTTTCTTATCTGTTACTTTTGTTTTGATATCCTTGTTTTGCTATAATTCATATTAAGATAGAAAAGTTTATGGTTGCTTATCCCTTCTTCTGGCTCTCTTAAGGATGTAAGATTTACATGCTTTTTTTTTCTATGTTTCAAGGTTTGCTTGTTTAAGATTTTTGTTTGATTGTTACTTGTATTTGGATGCAGTACTTCTATATTATTAAAAAAATTTGTTAGTGTTTGGATGTGTTTATATGATAGCTTCTGAGCATTCGGTTGGTTTCTTTTTTTTTCTTGTTTTTTTTTTTTTGACTTACTAATATGCAAGTGACCGGCTTAGCATTTCTGTATACGTGTTATGGTAATGTCTTGAATAGTTTCTATGTCTTTTTTCTTGCATTAATCCTTATTAATTCAATTCATTTTGTCATTGCATATCTGAAGATAAGTATGATTTTTATTGTATTTGATACTATTGGATTGCATCTTTATTTAGCTGGTTTGATTTTGTTTGATTGTCAAGTTGATATGGCCAAATGAATCTTTGTCTAATCCTTAGGTGTCTTGTTTGTGAGTATGTTAAAATTTGTTCAACTCTAGGTCACAACAACCAAGTTTGCACTAGCTACATTTTGAAATTTTGTGCTTGGGTTGAAATTTTTGTTTTTTCAGATCCCAATATTTTAACATCTGACAGGCGCATATATACAAATAGAAGTTGTTTATATTTGCAAAATCTTACCTATTTTTGAAATTTATATGACATTTATTGTATTTGTTGATTGCAATTGTTAGCCCTTGTCTGTCTTTGTGCTAAACCAATTTTTTCTCTTTCTAAAACCACAATAAATTATTCAACGAAGGGTATACTTTTTGTTCTTAACATCAAAAAAATAGTTTTCTTACTACATGGCCAAAAAATTTCTTGACTTTCTCTGGAGTGTACTACCAACTTTTCAATTGCCATACTTCATTTCCTTTTATTTGCAGAGTTTGGACAGTTTCTACTTAAACTAAATGTGCAAACATAAATTTTAAACAAAACTGGGGTGATGTGTTAAATTGGTGTCCTTTTTGTTGGTAAGTTTCATCTGGAGGATTATGTTTGTTTTATTCGTTTTTCCAGCTTGTATTTTGAATATTTGGCTCTAGATGTAATTCTAGTATGTTGGCTTTTTGTGAGTAAATCTCTTTTTGGTATCCAAGGTGAAATAGAGTCTTATGTTTCTTTCATCGATGCCCATAGTTAGGAATGGGTATTCTTTGACAAGTTATAGACTTAAAGTTATGAATGTGTGAATGCATTTTGACAGCTTTGTATGATATTTCTTACAAGTAAATAAAATATGTATTGTATCTCATTATAATAATAACAATATGTATTTTACTTTTGCATTGGATAGAACATTTATTTTGAGTGTTTTGCTTGGTTAATAGGTTGATTTAGTGAAAGAATGATTAAATTGGATAATGTCATGTATGCAGCACTAGTCTCGATGTTCACTTTAATTCATGGCTCTTGAAGGTTTTTGCAATTTTAAAGTTTCAATATTTTTGTTATATGCCTTTTGTGCCAACAACTTACTAGCAGTAAGTGTTCATAGCGCAGGGATGTTTACAATGCAATTTTTGGATTGATTGAATTGCTTTAGAGTCAATAAGCAGGCTAAGGTTTCGGGGTTGAAATTAATCTATTTATAGTATTTGCTTGGTCAAAGAATTAAGCTAGATGGATAGTGCATCGTGAGTTCTTGTTGGCTTGCCTACCTTTCTCGGTCAAATGGTTTGGTCTGATGCATTTGGAAGGAATTAATCTAGGGGATAGTGCATCGTGTATTCATGTTGACTCCTGCATTTTTCTCTGCTATTTGGTCCAATACATTTGAAAAAAATTGAGCTAGAGGTATGGTGCATTTTGTATTTGATTCCTTTTTTTTGTTGCAAGCTAGTTGGTTAGATACATCTGGGATTTGATGTCTGTGTGTATCCTAATTGCATTCATGGAGAAGCAAATGAATATTTTTCTGCATAGATTGGAAATTGCTGAATGGAAACTTGAGCACTTTTGCCTGTTTTGATGTTTGGCAAGAAGTTGACTCATAGCAGCTGTCCTTGCTGTTATGGATGGTAACTTGAGCATTGTTATGGGTGATTTCTTTTATAAGATTTTGAAGTTTATCTGATATGGTTTTGATAATTGTTACTTTGGCATCGTATTTATCATAATTATTCTCTGTTGTCGTTTTTATGTTAGTTTTCTTTGGAGGATTCCTCTGGTGGTTCTTAATTTCTAGATAGAATATCAAATTAATATGTGTTTGTGGCAATACCACTCAATTTAAATTGTGTGGAAAAGGAGGTTCTGATGTTCTATATAGGCTTTTGCATTTGCTCCTTGTTAATTGTTTTATGTATGCATTTTTTTTCTTTTTTCTGATGTTCTATATAGGCTTTTGCATTTGCTCCTTGTTAATTGTTTTATGTATGCATTTTTTTTCTTTTTCTTTTCTTGATTGATGAATTGAGTTGTTAGTCTGCTTTAAGATTCCATGTAACGATGAATTGAGTAGCTGATGAATGTTTGATTCAGGTGTATGACCGCTTGTTGGGCGAAGATGCTTTTTATGGTTCTGGTGATTGCGTGATTGCAGACTATATGCACTGGTTTGATGATTGTATTAGCTGTGCCATTACAGCCACTTCCTTACTTCATCTGCACCTTGATGTTATGGTTCATTTCTGAGTGCTGGTAGTCAATGATTAAATTAGACTAGCTTTGTAATGATCTGTGGACCTTTCAGTTGGGTTTATTAGTGACTATAGTTTTAGCAATACAAGCACTGACATGTTTTCTTTTTTCTTCTTAATTTAGTATACTGTGTATGGTTTTTGTCGCTTTTATTATGTTGACAAGCAAGTTTGCCTTCATGATAATCCTACAACTTTTCTTTTTTGTTTATTTGCTAAGTAAAATTAATTACAACATTTTTTTTCTTCTCTTTTTTTTTTTTTTTTTTTTTAATGGTATTGTGATATTCATGTAAAATAGGTTAATGTAATGCATGTATGGTATTCTTGAACTCTGGTGGTGGGTTTTTGTGCCTGATTTCTTTATTTTATTGGCTATCGACCATTCCTATTACTTAGGGGTGCTTTGTAATTTACTGGGTGTAATTTTTTTTGGCTTATATTTTAATAGAAAATCTTAATCCATTGGGTTGAATTTGTGTTGGTTGTCACATAATGATAGGTTCGTTGTCTGAAATTTTATTTTGTTAGACGAATGGTTTATTGGGTGGGTTTGCTTGCTATGCTTGTAGAAGTGACTTAATGGTTGAAAACGAAGTGTGCATTCGTGAAATGGACTCGTGAATTGAATTCTAAGTTAGAGATGGGGTTTAAAGGTTTCAGTTTGGAATGGGTTTAAAAGGGTTTGCATATGTGTCGTTTGTGTAGGCTTACTTTTTAATTTTACCTATTTATGTTTGTCGTGTTGTGGAGTGTGGCATTCTTACCTTTTCTTTCTTCTGGCACAATTCATAATTGCTTGGTTTATCTAGTGGGTGTGCTAAACTAACATTGGGGTGGTGTTTGATTGGAGGAATGCTCATTTTGAGATTCTTGCTGCCTCTGATACTGAAATTGGTGTTTTAACTGTTTCCCCATGTTACCTTCTGGCATTTCCTGTGATGGCTGTATTCTGTGGTTAGTGATAGTTTTCGGTAATCATTTTTTTGGTAAGAATGGTTAAGAATGGTTTCCAGTAATCGTTGGGTTTCATGTGAACCGTAAAATATCATATGCAAAGATGCTTTGAGTTCTCGGATAATGCCTTAAACAATGTGGACTCTTCATCTCATCTCATCATTTCTTCTTTTTCATTTTTTTGCCCTCTTTTGTCGTTTCTTTCAGTATGTCTCATTTTTTGATCTGGAATTTAGTCTTGGGTGGTGAGTCATGCAATGAATTTATTGGATTTCAGTTCCCACATTTTTTATTTTAAAATTTTGTTCCTCAGTACCACACCGGGGAAATCGAGTATGGAACTTCCTAGTCACTAGCATTTGTGGGACCCACATGTGGCGTCCATGTTCTTGTGCCTTGGAAGTTTTGTCACTTCGGGAGTACTGAAAAATTTTAATTTTTTCGAAGAACGTTAGGAGGTTTATTTTGTACTGAAGTATGTACAATTTTTTTACCAAAGTTTGTGTTTTTTAATGGTTGTGGACCTATATGTGTTTGTAAATATGCATAATTACGGAAAGAGATCAAAACTGTTGGATTTCATAGAATCAAATTGCTTACATTGGGGAATAGGGTAATCTGGCAATAGCGCCAAGCTTTGTCAAGTCTTTGTTGTTATGGTTTTTAGAATAAGCTGTTTGGCTTTTTCTAACTCCTTTGTATCCCATAGTTGGGCTCATCAGAGTAGAATACTAGAGTTTGGCTCCTGGTATTTAAGAGTAGGTATTGTTAATGAAATAAAAGAATTAGGGTATCTAAGTGGTGGAAATGTACACCAAATCGGTTCATCTGCTGGCGGGGTGGTTTTGGAATTTAGACACTTAAAAGTGCCATTTACTTTCTTTTGCGTTGTCTGTCTGTTTTGTGTGTCTCTGCGCTATCGAGTGAAGTGTAAGGTCACAAAAGGAAATAGGTGAAGAGAAAGCTGATTGGAGGAGGACAATGCCCTTTCTGCTTCGTTCGTTGGAATTTAACTTTTAAGATTACTCGTTCAAGCTTCAGCCCTATCTTGCTTTGGGGTGCGGAACTTTGAGATAGAAATTTGTAGCACTAATTGTTCCCTTTTTTTTTTTTCAATATTTTGTAGTAATATTGGATATGACTTTGCAGTTTAAGAATTCGTGCTATAAGAATGTGATCTTATTTGTTAGTAAAGTGCTTATTGGAAAATAATAAGTTCTACCAACCAAACTTGCAATTTATTTATATTAATATTCTGGAGAAAATGAAAAGGGCATGAGTATCAACGAGAATAAAATAAAGAAAAAAAAATAATATAAACGTAAAACTGAGTGTGATAGGTTTATGTTTCGGTGGAGATTCAAGAATAATGTTGGGTTCTCTCTTTTTCATACTTTCAAACAAAATATGGAAAATCATATTTTTCAAGAATTAAATGACATCTTCCTCTTATTATTGTTATTAATGTTTTCTTTAATCATGTGCTAATTCTAAAATTATTCACCAAAAAAGAAAATGTATTAGATGTGTTTTTTTTTTTTCATTGTTTTTGTGAAGAATATGTAATAGTTTTAAAAGTATGATGATTGCAATATGAAAACTCTGGTATGGTAAAGAGGTAAAGAAAATCTATTTATGCAAAACATGTAATTTAAATAATTTTTTTTAGATAAATCCTAATTAGAGAAGTAATAATTTTTTAGACTTATATGGCAATCAATAATTGTTATAAAATATTAATTAGAATATTTTAAGGTTTGATTATTAACATGGAAAGTATGGTTTGATATATAGGATGTCTTTATGATGTATGAAGGTTTTATTAGGTCAAAATTATAGTTTCATCATAAGGTCTTGAAAATTTTATTTATGGTTCAAGAAGCTCTTGTATGATTTATTTTCTTTAAATCATTTTTTACTATATCATTAAATTTATATGAAATTATTTTTTACTTTTAATTTCAGTTGTTGAAAAGATCCAAATTATTTAAGTGATTTAACAATTTATAATGGAAAACCATAAAGTTGATCCCATAAAAGTCTCTCTCTCTCTCTCTCTACGCATATATAATAGTTTTTTCTATATATAGATATATATGGAGAGAGAAAAAGGAAGAGTAATAATATGTTGGAATATATTTTCAGCATAAGATAGTATCTTTTTTTTTCTTTCTTTTGTTTTTTTATCATTTATATAATGTCTCTTTTATTTTAAATTTTTCGAAAATACAACCATGATCTTTAATAGTAAATGTGGATAGTTTACCAATTAAATCAATTTGTGACTTCAATTAATAATTTAATTTTGAAATTCTAATTAGCAAACAATATATATATATATATATGTATATATTCAAATTTACAAATTATAACAATAAATTATTATTTCTTTAATTTTAATAATAGTAATATTAGCAATACCAATTAAATATATCAAAATATGTATTTAAAACTATATGTTAATATTTTATTGATTAATATGTTTATTATAATCTAGTGATGGATAAATGAACTATTTAAGGGATAAATATAAAATTAATTAAATATAAACACATGGTCGATATTTTATTGATTACTATATTATTATAACCTTTAGAGATAAATGAACATTTTAAAGATAAATATAAAACTAATTAAATATTGATCTTCATATATTTATTTAATATCTTCACCATTGTTTTTTTAATAAATAATATAAAACCTGTTTTCCAAACAACATCCTATGTACTTATGTTACCTGGGCCGATTGAGTCTGGATAGTAGAGGCAGTTGCCCCCCACTCTAGATAAGAAGTGCCTTAATTACGATTTAGTATTTAATTAAAAAAAGTAAATACTTTTACTTATTTACTCCATACCAATAATTTATCTTGTTTAAAGGTTTTAAAATTTTAAATTAACTTGTCTAATTTTAGGAGCTTATTTATATATCCTTCTAGGGAAAAAAATTTATATCGCCATAGATGATATGCCATTAATACCTCCATAAAGATACACAATCAATGCTAAAAAAAACAAGAAGTTAGCTCAACCAGCTATTGAAAATCTTTTTTTTTTTTTTTTAAAGCAAAAAATTTTAAAAAATAAATAAAAATCGCGTTTTTTGGTTATCCCATGTCTTCATGTTTAATGTATATGTTATTAAGAAAATCCTTTTATTATTTATTTATACAAACTACTTTACTCAAAACTAAATATTATAAGAATTATTCACATTTATTTTGAATTTAAACCATATTTTTATTATTATATGCTTAAATCTTTTTAAAAATTTTAAAATTATTAATAAATTTTAATTAAAAGATTTTTTTGGGAAAATAAAATAAAAGGAATTAAAAATTTTAATTAAAAGTTAATCATATTTAAGCAGACTAAATTATATATATACATATATATATATATATATATTTTTCTGGTAACATAAGGAAAATAGTTATTTATTGAAATAGGTATAATAATCATGCGATTTTTTTTTTTTTTTTGAATTATTACTTTGTGACTGTTAGTGCATATTTAGGTTTCATCTTCTTTGTAAAGTTTACATTAATTTTTTGGCTCTTTTGCAGTTTGAGCAAACGTGTCAAAATATCCGTCTCGATAATTGTTCTGATGTCAGCCTTTTTCCATTATTCCATTGATATATTTTCACTTTTTCATGGTTAATATTTTCTTTGATTAGAAAATTGGTTCAATGCATTATTAAAATTCTAATAATCATCAAAAGCTAGCTGATATATATATATATATATATATATATATATTAATTTGTATTTATTAATATTCTTTAAGTGATAAATAAAAAAAAAAATTATAGGTTGATCTTCTTGTACATTTTTCGCCACGAATGAAGTAATAGAATTTTAATTAACAACTGATTTTGATGTCATATGGAATTCTCACACAACCAAATCAACTTTAGAGAGTACATCCTACACATATTTATTCATTTCTTTATAAAATAAAACATAAAATATATTTAATCACTCAATATATATATATATATATATTTTTAATATAAACTCGTCTTAAAAAACTGTAATTATATCGAAATACAAATAAATTATAGTAAAATTAACATTGTATTATTATTATTATTATTATTATTATTATGCTTTGGGAAATTGAAATTATTAGTAATATTATTAATGGAGCAAATCCTTATTAAACCCTTTGTGTTTTCTCCTAAACCCTTTTGCCAAGTGCCAGGTGCCAACCCAAACCACTGTCGTCTCTCTCTCTCTCCCACTGCCTCTCTCTCTCTCTCTCTGCATGCTAGCTGAGAACTTACCGGCGAAAAGCAATTCCAGTCACCGGCAGCCTTAAGGTTTCCGGCAATTCACCTCTTCATCTTGCTCTCTACCTCTTTCCTTCCTTTGATTCTAGGGTTCTTTCTCTGTACCTCAATAAGCAAGCTTCAATTTGGCTCTTCTTCTATTATATGATCTTTTTATTATTATGTCCGAATTTATTTTAATTTTTGTACAAATTTCTATGTTGAACAACATGTGCGTATATGTTTATGCATGCAAAGTGTGTATATGTAAATTTGGTGTATGTATATACGTGCAGAGTCTATGATCATGTTCCAAATTCCCAACGATTGCCCTAACGCTTGATGATGATCATGATGGTGTTCTGTTTCTAGATGATTACGACCTTAAATTTATCGAATACGATGTTGCTAATCAGTGCTAGAGAATAATTGAATGTTTTATTTAAAAAAAAAAAAATTTAAATACTTGTTGATCTTATACTGAAGGGTAGGAATCGTAGACTATTAACTAGGTTATTTAATTCCATAAAGGATTTGTAAGTAGTTGAAATTTATGGCGTAGAGAATAATTTTAAACTCGAAATTATGTTTATGGATTGTAATTATTATAGTTTGGATAACCTTTATAGAATTCATTACAAACTGGTTGCGTTCAAAATTTGTATGATCTGGATGAGTGGGTGGAACTTATATAATGTGGACGACTGAGTTTAGGGTTGTTTTTGGTAACTGGAGTGAAAATTGTTGTTTATTCAGCTAAATGCCTGTTTCCAGGATTTGGAGAACTTCTGTTTCTTTCTTTGTATTTTAAGACAATTCAAACTAATCCATTTACAGTCTTTTGCTATGTAGTTTGCTTGAGCTTGGATATTGAATTTGTGATGTTATTCCATGAACCTGAGTCATCATGGTTTGACAAATTTTCATTTGACTGCAGCTGAAATTTATCATACATTATGAATTTTAAATTTAGAAATGGAGACTGGGTTGGGAACATTTATCAAAAGTTTGAAGCAATGTGCCAGGAGATAGACGATATTGTAAGTAACGTATCCATATTTGTTTCTTATTTTTAAAACACAATAACTTACCCTTTTCCAAAAAAAAAACTTCTCTGATGATCCATTTGGAGGGAGATATTTGAGTAGGTGGTTTGAATCTGAATTCTTAGTTTAAATAGTTAATCATTTAAAATTTGTTATTATTGTTTTGTTTTTGTTTTTTCCGTTAATTAAATCGGCATGTGAAATTTGGTTACCTGTATTAGGGTGTGATTTAAGTACCCAAGAAAAATGCGTGAATTCAAACCATACACCAAGTCTAAGTAACTCAAATAGAGAGTTTTATTCTCATTTTCTACTAAAAATTTCTCAATCTCTCTCCTTTGGTATCTTAATTGACTTTTTTTTAACAATATTAATCAGGTAATTAATACCCCCATGGTTTTATCCTAATGGTCCCTCAGTTAATTTGTGTCTCAAGACAAAATTTCTTTTTCCACGTTTTGTATAATAAAATTTTTTCCTCCATGGCCAAAAGGAATGAGAAGAAAAAGTATTCATGTCACTGTGAAAAGAGTGACTTAACTGTATGCTCTGACTTGAATTGTGGGCTTGTCCCAGCTTTTGAATGTTTTTCATTATTACTTTTTGTTTATTGAATTTCTTTCATCTGCAGAATCCAGTTCAATATGTGGAAAACCAGGTGCATAATGTGGGTGAAAACGTCATGAAATTCTGTTCAGATGTTATTCAAGATTTACTTCCTCCTCCATCTGATTCTGTTAAAACTGAAGCTAAAGCAGTTCCTCCGGAAGGAAATGCTGCCATTAATGCCCATGTTGACTCGGTACTAGCAACTAAGAAAGTTTCTTCAGATATTGTCACAAAGCTATCACATATGGAGGCCCATGTGATTGATCCTATAGTGAATCAGGTGGATGATGTATCTGGTGAACATCGTATTGTAGATCAACTCAATACTCCTAACTCTGTGGATGCCGGTAAGGAATCAGACTCTGTCCTATCAAATGGGAAGATTGCTGATGTTTTGACAGATGAAAAGTCTGAGTTAGGTAATGAAGTAAAAGCCATAGAGGAGTGTGCATATGGGCTTCTGGAGAAAACTTCTCCCATTGAGATAGAACCTGTTGAAGTATCACCTGTTAATGAATTCAGTGACAATAATATAACAAAGAAACATGTTATTTTGAGTGAGGTAGCGCCCCAAACTTCAGCTTATGTTTCGGAGTCTGAATCCCCCCGGTTCTATGATATTGCTGATCACACTGAGTGTGATATTGGTTCATCATCTGCTAAGTCTGAAATGGCTTTTACAGTTGTCACTGCAGCAGAAGGGGATAATATTGATTCCTCATCTTCCCAACCTGAAATGGCTTTTTCAGTCGTCAAAATAGCAGAAAGGGAACAAGAATCAAACAACAGTTCGGTATTGAAGGATTCTATTAACAGTCTCTCTGGGAATTCATCTGAAATCTTACCCTCCAAAGAAGTTTTTTGTCATAATCATGTTGATAGGGCTAGCTGTGTTTCTGATAGTCCTCGCAAGGTCCTGTCTCCCATACCAGCCTCAATTTTTTCCACTGAACACAAGGCAGTAGAGGCACAACCTGTTTCATCCAGTTGTGCAGTATCACTAAAATCAGTTGGTTGGTCCTTTTTATCTGTATGTTTCACTAGTATTATTGCTTTCTCTTTACAAGTGGTTTTGATCAACTTTATTTTTTGACAGGGGAAGCAAATTGCAGAAATAGTGAAAATTTTTCTTTGATTGAATCGTCAGGACAGAAGGATACCAAGTCCTGTGAGATTCCTCCATTTGAGGCTTGCATTCCCTCTATAGAAATTGGTATGAAATATGAATTTGTATTATGGTACTTCTGTTTTCTGCAATCTCCTCCCCTCTGTTTCCTTTGCCAAAACCCCCAGGGCCCCCAGTTATTGTCTTTAATTATTGTGTTTCCATCTATGTGTTGATAATAAATTGTGTGTTAGATTGATATACTTAGTTTGGTCAGCTTCCTGCACACTTGAGCTTTTAGGAAAGTGGTGCTTTAACGCTATTTAGGCAGGAGATTTTACATCAATGCAGAACCTTTTTCATAACTTACATCTCGAAGTTTTCACTTTAATTTGGCCTGCTTGGACCCCACCACTTTTTTCTCTTTATTTCAATCCTATCTTGGACATTCTATTGAAGCCAATTAGGTCCTAAGATTTAATGTATCCCAATTGAGTTCAATATGAAAGCTTTACATGTGCTTTGGTGAAGATAGTTTTTAACCTATCCGTTCGTTCAAGTCATTACTGACTCTTGCTTCTGTGATTTATCTATGGTATAGTCTGTATGTATTACCTTATCGCTAATCTCGTTAAACTTTTACATGATGTTCAGATGATTATGACAGTATGTATTCTAGCATGGAGACTATTGATTTGTGTGATAAGGTGAAGCTTGAGGAGAGCTGTGTCTTTGTAGATGATAGTGCTCTGTATACCATCTCTTGCAGAGTTCAAAAGCTCAGATCATATAAGGTACTTTTTCTTTGTCTCTGTGTCTATGTGTATATTAAATTTACATGTGTATATGTTTTTGTATATATTGTTTAAAATGGAAAAAGAATAGTTTGACAGAGCTTGTAGGTATGACTTAAAGGGGCATGTTACTGTTAGCCTCTTATAGTCATCCTCAATGTGACTTGTTTCTCTCTTTGTCATCGGTCCTCGTGGAATGTGTCAGAACAGATGCAACTCTTAGTGCACATTTTGTTGAATCCCAGTCCCATACTTGTTTAGGTTGTGCTTTAATTATATAATGATGATATGGTGGCTTCCTGTTGATTGGGATTTTTCACCATTTTCTAAAATTATTTTGGTTGGTTTCTATTTTCTAGTACTCACAACCATGAATTCTAAAATTGATCAAAAAGTAGAAAACCATGTGCATTATTTCAGCAGCTGGACTAAATTGTAATCATTGTGATGATCTCTGACGTCTACATTAGAGATTTATTATGTTGACATGTTATTTGCTTCATCAGTAGGAAAACTGGTACATTATTTATTTTCTTTCGCTCTTTTCAATCATTAGAAAAGGATCCAGGACATTTTTGCTTCAAAGAAGAGGTTGGCTAAGGAGTACGAGCAGCTACCAATATGGTATGGAGATTGTGATATAGATTCAAGCTCTCGCACACCCTTTGACAAACAGAATTTGCAAACTCATCATGAATGCGACTCTGAATGGGAGCTCCTGTAAGTAAAACATCTGGTCTCTGTAAATACCTGCAATTGGACATCTTACGTCCTTTTGCTTATTTGGATGAAGACGTTGGACTACTGCTTGCTTCTAATATTTATGGTTGAGGTTCACTCTTTCTATTTAGAAATATATTAAAATAATCAGATAGCTATGTGGAAGGTATGACGAAATTGGCGTTCTTCCTTACGCAAACTTGCAATAACTCTGAAATCATTGTACAACATTACATTTGTGTCTTTGATTAAGAAAAGAATAAAAGGTTATAATCTTGTGCTAATGCTTGTGCCACTGGTTCCTTATTCTTCTTCCCTGCTTAAAAAAATGAAAAAAAATGTCGTAGTTATTAATATCCAATATCGGCATACTAATGTACCTCATAGATTTCACAGAGCCTCGCCTATTTTATCATTCAGGTTATGATACATTTTGGTGATTCTTTAACAAATATGCATACAGAATTTCATTCCATGTATCAGGGACGCCTGGTAAGCACCAATGAATGCAATCAGCGAAGTTCTTTGGATCAGATCTCTGTTCCTTGGTCAAGAGCTTGCCCTTGCGTTCACCATATATTGTTGTATGAGCATCTTTCCGAAATTCTGACAACTGAGTAATATTCAATAATGTCACATTGACTTTCAATTCTTCTAATATGTCATGTACTATGTCCATGATTTCCAGACTTGAACCGGTACCCCAATATGGACCTTGGATTGGGTATGATTCATTAAAGCAGTTTTCATTGCTCCCAGGTTTCCACTCCCAGCTCCTGGCCAAAAAAAAAAAAAAAAAAAAATGTTGGAGTGAACTATTTTTGCAAGCAAGGGTTGTTTTCAACTCCGGAACTTGGGATTAGGCAGGCTGGAGGAGTTCCGTTTGGTATTGCTTTAGTTTGAACCATTTGAATTGAAATGTCAGCTTTTGACAAGAATTGGGAACTGAAAAAGAGGCTTTGTAAAATTATGATTTAGCAAATATGAATTAAAACTCACCATAAATGTGTGGGGGACATACTCATGAAGAAGACCTTCTGAGTGTAGGGGTTGATGCTGGATTCTAACCAATTTGCCCATGTTTCTAAAGCCAATCTATATGCAGTGGTCACATTGTATTCTTCCACGTCATCCGGACTCCCATATCTGAAACCAAAATATATATTTAATCATCCAAATTAAATGAAAAAGGAAAATGTGTCCATATTGGGTTCCAATTCCTAGCTGCTACTGAGTTAGTAAGTGAAATCAGAAGCTGAGGTACGAAGGAACAAACAGAAGAGAACTGCCCTTTAATGAATTGAGGCACATACTCACGTTGCGTTGATTGTAGGCTTATACTTCCACCATACATAGCTCTCAAACACCAACACATCAACTCCTTTCCAATGTTTGCCATGGGTTGATATGGAGTCAAGCTTCACCAGCCGTTTCAACACAGTATGTTTTGTTGCATGATCTGAAATCGACTCGACGATGAATGGAGCCCAGTAATACTCGATCGATGCATCAAATTCCTAAAGATGAAAACAACAGTAATTAACAAAGGCACGGTTAAAATTAACTACGTTTATGCTATGATACAAAAGCTGTACATTTGGCAAGCTACAAGAATAGATATTTGCTATATATGCCCATCTACCTTGAATATTTTCATTTCGGTCAAGAAAATAAAATATTGATTTTCTATTGCATACCGAATCTTCAAGTCTTCACATATTTTACCTGGTCCAAATTCAAGTTTTGTTGGAATTGTGATAAGAGGATGGGCAAATTTTGAGGTACCTGGATTTTAAAGATCTTCCTGGGAGGAATTCTTTCAAGCGATTTCTTTCCTTCAGGTATGACAGATTGGAGCATACACACCAAGGATTCGAACTGGCCTCTTTGTACAGAGTCTCCAACAAACATTAGTCGTTTTCCTCGCAAAATTTGCAGCAACTTCAATGGATCAAACCTGAAAAATAAGCGAACATTTCTAAGCCATTACTTATAATGACTATTTTTGTCTTCCAAGTTCCAATACCATTCTCATGTCAGAAAATATTCCAACGTTTAGAGTTGAGCCCTAAAGAAACTCAGCATTTCAACTTCAAATGCACCTCTAAAAACGGTCAGAGCCTAATAGGTCCAGTTCTACATGCAAGTTATGCATGCAAAAGGTTAAGTTTAGATACTTTTAGCGAAACTATGACAAGTTCTTTCATTTCATTCTTAATCTATGCTGCAGATATAGAGGCTAATAATCGTTCTCGAGCTTGAATAGCACTTAATTCAATCCTAATCAAATAAAACTTTGTTGCTTCATAGTTTGTGACAAACTCATAACAACCCTTTGATTGATTGCTTTTAAACTAAGTTACCTTGGGAGTTTGCATCCATTAGGCTGCCACCTCCAGTTCTTATAGAAAGAATCAGGTCTTCCATTCCTTTGGCAAGTAACCTGTTTTACCAGGTAGGGGCAACTCTCTTCTGTATAAAGAGGATGAGAGACATTGTCCCATACCCATTCTCCTTCGAAAACGTTGCAACTTTCATCGATGCGGTCCTCAGGAGAAACAATAACTGCTAGTCCATGCTTTCCATCTCTTGCCCTGCCATTTATCTGAAAAGCATAGCTATGGTTGCTCTTCAACTTTTCAAGGACCAGCTTTGCAGTCCCTAAGACGAGAAGAGAAGCCAACACAATAGGGAAGAGGGATTGGATCCGGCGGTCTATAGAAAGCTGCTTCATTTAGGGAAAAAAAAAAAAAAAATGTTGAAGAGAAAATGATATCGTTGTGTTTGAATGTTGTTTTACATTACTTTTTGTTGGTCAGTATTTGAACTGCTTGCTTGAGTTTTAAGTCTTTTTCAGAGGGATACCATGCAACCACCAGTTGGTAGGATCAAGTTTTAGGTAACATCTATATGTTGAAGTAATTGAAGGAAGGCCGTATATATATATATATATATAGATATGTATTTGTAATGTTTATGTGGGCCATTCAAAGAGTAATCACCCATTTGAAAATATGTTTTCGGTTTGAAGCAATTTCAATCACAGAATTAATGTCCATGGTTGAAGAGAGAGGTGGCATATCAATTTCTTCACATTCTATCGGCATAAAATCCTCTTGGTTCTAATGTTTTTAAATAATAAGTACTATATATTTGTATGCAAAGAGGGGCTGAAAGAAAATGGAAGTAAATCTCTCAATATGATTCAATTTTTAGTAATTTTTCAAGGTAAGAAATATTAGAAGGAAAGTTTCGTCATGTTTTCCTCCCATGTTCTCTGCCTGCGAAACATTTGCTCATGGCATCGAGGGAAGAAATTTTCCATATTTTATTTTCCTACATATTACTTCCACCCAAACACACCCATCCTTGATATGAATCACGGGTTCTTTTGTGCATCAAAGATATAAGAAAAACTCATATATGTAATTTTTTTTTTGTTGGAATCATTGGCTAAATTTTCATCCCTGTATTACTAAATTCCTCTTATTCACTTTCCAAAAAAAAAAAAAAAAAAAAAAAAGGAGAAGAAGAAGAAGAAAAAAATAAAAAAAAAAGCTCCTTTTCTTTTTTGTTTAGCTTAGAAATTATTTGGACCCTAATAAATTTAATTCAATTTCTCATTTTCATAAATTCCCAATTGAAAATAAAGAAGAAGAGAAAAATAATGGTATACTATATCATGAAAATGAAATCTTGATGTATAAAAATATAAAAAACAAAAAAAGCGTTTTTACAAACCCAAAAAAGAAATTAACTATTTCTCCTTTCTATAAAATTATCTAAGCATCCAAACACATATGCATACAGGGTGTCCAAAGTTTCTTTAAAAAAAAAAAAAAAAACAAAAAACAAAAAAAGTTTTCAAAATTTCCAAAATACGAAATATCATTTTTCTTTTTTGAAAAGCAAAATATGAAATATCTGTTATCAGAATTTTACGGTACAGCACTTTATAAGGAGTTTTTAAAACCCACATTCCCTCTGTCAATCTGTTACGAGAAAAATGATAATCAGCAGCGGAGTGTCTGGTGGCGTCCGTACATGCTGCCTAAGCCTCCCTTGCTCGCCTGAAATGTCTCTCCGTCGCTCTGCTGCGATCATTTTCGGTGGCCGACGGCGGCTGTTGGCAACCAAATGTTCCGCTACTTCTGGCTTGAAGAATAAGGAGAAGGTGATAGTTATATCTGGGCCGACTGGTGCCGGAAAGAGCAGACTTGCTTTGGAACTCGCTAAGCGTCTCAATGGGGAAATCATCAGCGCCGACTCTGTCCAGGTTAGAACCCAAAAAAAAAAAAAAAAAAGAATCCCTCTTGGTGGTTTTCGTAGTTATTTGTTTGGTTGCTCAGAATGGGTAGAAAAATGCGTAAGAAACTTTCTAATGGCTTTGCTGAGTAGTTTTCTGAGGTTCAATGGATAGGAAATTCGAGTGTTTTGTTAGCGTCCCAACTTCCTAGAGGTGAAAATTTTACGTGATAGAGCATTTGGTGATAAATCCTTTTTTTTTTTTTTTTTTTTTTTTTTTTTGGGTTGCTGAGAAAATGCAGGGAAAGGAAAAGAAAAAATATGTTTTGGAGTGTTGGAATTCCATCACTATTTGATAACAGGAAACTATTTGACTTATTATTTCAGTTGTTTTGGTTTCTGGATTTAAATTCCTATCGATGGCAGCTAAATGTTCTTTTTGGACGCTGAAGGGCTTTGAGGAAATTGAAAAAGCTTTGGTAATATATTGGTTCTTGGAGGGGAATGAAAGCAAAATCTTTTTCTAGTTTGACCAAATAAACATCACTGCTAAAAATTCATTTTACAAGTTTATCTCCTATTTGTTCAGCAACTTTTGAATTCAAGTTACTTAAGTTCTAAGCACAGTAACTTTTTTCCTTTCGAGTTATGATTTCCGTTTCCTCCATCGTCATCCAATTAGAGCCTCAAAATTTTATATCATTTTTCTTCTTTTGATCGATTAGTTTCATATCTTTGTAAAGCAGAATTATGTAATTTTAAGAAAGTCTCATGGTTTTAAAAGAAATGCGTTAACCTGGGTTATGCTTGTGTACAAGGGATATGCATGCCGTATCCATGATAGATTTGTTTTCTATTGACGCTTATGAGCAGATAAGAAATGAATTAATTTGATATTTACTGTGCTACAGGTGTATCGGGGTCTTGATGTTGGATCTGCCAAGCCTTCCCCGAGTGAAAGAAAGGTCCTCTTCTAATTAAGATGCATCATACTTTGGTTATATAATATTGGAACTGATATTTTACCTAATATCTGGCTTGAAGCGGGTTTTAATTAGGTGACATATATACCATTCCTGTTATATTTTAGAGTTATTAAATTAGTGATGAAGTGCCACATCGAGATTCACTGATCAAAATGTCTCGATCCTTTTGAATGTTTCTCTTAAATTTATGATTGTATCCAAGATATTTTATTCTCTATTATCATTAAATTCTTATTAATTTCTGTAATTCTATAAATCAATTCTTGTATATACCTGCCCAATCCAACCAATCCCTCATCCCTCCTTTTTGTTCCTGCAGTCTTCTTTCTGTCACTGCAAATGCATAAAGCAAATACATAATACTGGTAAACAATATAATAGCTACATATCCACAAGTAAACACAAAGAATATCTTATTTATGAAAGAATATCTTATTTATGATCTTATCTGACCTGCTTCTCGGTAACTGGCACTTGACTAACATCTTTTGCTTGTATGGAATATATAGGCATTGTTGTCATTTGAATATTTTCCTTTTGGTGCAGGAGGTGCCACATCATCTGCTTGACATACTGCACCCCTCTGAAGGTTGTTTCCTGTAGGATCTACTTATTCTATGGCATATTGAAATTTATCCATCCTTGCCATCTCTAGTTGATGTCCCATTACATTCTTGACTAAACATTATCTAATTTGGAGGCTTTAATGAAAGTGTGTGTCCTGCTGGATAATATTGACTTTTCAACTGCTAGGTGTTTGGATGTTACTGTTCTCCCTATTCAAAACATGTATTTTATTCTCCAGACTATTCTGTTGGTCAATTTTATGAGGATGCAAGGCAAGCTACAAGATGCATTCTTGATGGTGGCCGTGTTCCCATAGTTACCGGTGGGACTGGATTGTACTTGAGATGGTATGTGCTTATAATGTTCTATATAACGTTTATGAGGAAATGAATTTATCTCATAAAAGAAATGGCAGAGCAATGCATAAAATTGAAAGACCTTATCTAATTGTTTAATAGACTGGAAGAACTCCTTCTTCTTCTGGTTAGTCTCCCTCCCCCCCTGTTTATGACCACCCTAGTTATTGCAGTAATGGATTTATGTAATTCTTATCCTCATGATGACATCACTTCCCTTTTCCTAGTGAATTGACATAATTAATACTTTGTTGAAAAATATAAGGTTCATGTATGGAAAGCCTGATGTGCCTAAAGCATCTCTGGAGGTTGCTTCTGAAGTATATGCAGAACTAGCAGACTTACAGAAAAGCGAAGACTGGGATGCAGCTGTGGAGTTGGTTGTCAAAGCAGGTGACCCAAAAGCCCAATTTTTGGCTATGAATGATTGGTATCGGCTACGACGAAGCCTTGAGATCATTAAGGTTAATTAGTGTGGGATTTGTATTTATATTTGTGAACACTGGAATAATTCTCTCTTTCTCTTGATGTGGATTTATTATTTATGAAGTAGAGCTGGTACCCAATAAAGTTACCGTTTGGTGATCATATAATTGGATTTGTGCTCCTTTTTCCTCCCCCCCACAAAAAAAAAAAAAAAAAAAAAAAAAAAAAAAAAAAAAAATCTTTTTCAAGAAGTATACTTGTATTCCATTGATGTACTTTATTTGGTTTTAGGAAATAGCATTACTAGTTTCATTTTTGGAAGAATAATTTTAGTGTGATGAATGGACTACTGTTACTTTGGTTTGTCTGGACTTTTTTAGATTTTTTAATGTATTTGCAAGCCTGTATTAATCTCTTTGTACTCTTTGGATTTGACAGTCTAGTGGATCACCTCCATCTGCATTTTCAGTACCATATGATTCTTTCCGGAAACAATGTGATTTGGGTGCTACAGACAACTCTAATGACATGAACTCATCTCCTGATGAAGTCGGGGAAAATAAATCAAAGGGATTGGACTATGACTTCATTTGCTTTTTCCTCTCTAGCCAAAGGCTTCATCTCTATAGATCAATTGATTACCGTTGTGAGGATATGCTCTCAGGTAAATCATACTCGCAGTACTTCTTTATGGTTCACTTGTCCACTTTTAATTGTTTTCATAAGCTGATCATTATCTATAAACTGTCATTGTGAGGGTAAAATGCAACAACTGATTATAGTTTACTACACTGTGATTGATGTGTGCTACACATTTGACCATCGTGTTCCAAGCTTTAGCTGTATTTCACTCTCTAGTTGTAATGTATTCCTTCTATTTTTAAATTCTTCTTCTTTTAACTGTAGGAAGTGAAGGTATTTTGTCTGAGGCCAGATGGCTTCTTGATATAGGCCTTCTTCCGAATTCAAATTCAGCAACTCGAGCGATTGGTTACAGACAAGTATGTCTTTGACATTTTCGACTTATTCTTCCCTATTCCATCATATTGTAATCTCACAAGTAGTAGTAGCTTTCTCTCTCTCTCTCTCTCTCTCTCTTTCTCTCTCTCTCTTATTTCCCCCTCCATATGGTAGTTGTTTTTTCTGTATAAATAGGCTGTAATGATAAGTGTAATTTGGTGTATATGATTACAACTTTCAGGCAATGGAGTATCTGCTAATGTGCAGGCAGCAAGGTGGCAGAAGTTCTGCAGGACAATTTTATGCTTTTTTATCAGAATTTCAGAAAGCATCTAGGTAGTGCTCCTTTTCGAGACATATAGAATTCATGTAAGATACCTGTAAGATACCTGCATTTGCTGAGTGAGGATATTTTTTGCTAGGTTTTGTGACCGCTGCCAACATGGATTTGTTCTAATATATATCTCTTAGAAATTGCTTTAGTTCAATGGAAATAAATGAAATATATCAGCATTAAACATTTCTAATTGGGGGGAAGGATGAAACAGGGACATTTAAAAGCATCTGTTTGTGAGAATGTATTCTCTTAGAGAAAAAAAGTCATTTGAATGGATATTAAATGAAATATGTAAGCTGTAAACGTTTCTCACTGGGGAAAGGATGGAGTCGAGACATACTGAAGCATCGTTAATACAATGAGGCTAACCAACATGTCTACCATCCTCATCAAAAAAACCTAGGAGTCACCAAAATTATTATTTGTTTTTTTTTTTTTTTTTGTTTTAACCTCACACAATTTGAGGAGACCTGAATTTGCTAGGACTCAAGGCGGAAGAGAGGGGGTCGGGAGAAGGCTTAAAGTGCTTCTCACAATGATTATATTCACCTGCAAAATGCAAATATGAAATCATGACCTTACACATCATATGTAAAATGCATGGTGGCATTTATGTTAGTATATCCCTTTTTTTTTTTTTTTTTTTTTTTTTTTTTTTTTTTTTTGGTTCTAATTTATGTCAGTATATTCTTTTAGTGTACAAAGGTCAGCATTGAAGTTATAAAATCTTCAATGGAAAATTGGTATATACTCAATATACTGTGGCAGGTTTGAAGACTTAAAGGATAAACTTCATTCTTAACCAAAAAATCCCAACATATCGAATCAATGTTGCATTTTTATTTTATTGTTTTGAGTATTCAATTTTGTTCATTATTAGTTTTTTAATATAATGAAGTTCCCTTTTTGGTCTTTTAGTCATAACTATGTATTGATAGCTTAGACTTTATCACTAAAAAGTCTGTACATCACATATCTATTTAGGTCAAGTACATATATGAGTAAAAAACACACTTGATGCTTCATATAGCAGTTTATGTTTCTGCCTTCATTCAGAGTTCACAATTTTTGCAGAAATTTTGCAAAACGACAATTGACATGGTTTCGAAATGAGAGAACATATCACTGGCTTGATGCTTCTAAGCCCATGGTATGTAATTGGAATTTTGCTTTTAATATCGAGTAAGATGGGCTGGATTACTTTTCTTTTTCTTTAGATGTATTCCTTCCATTTTGGTGTCAAATAAAACATGGTTTGTAGCGGTTTATGAATTCAAATTCCGGACTGCATGTAGACAGATCGCCACTCATGTTCATGATCGAAGTGACAATTCTTTAAAAGATTAGATATGATATGTTAGGGACATACAATAAGATTATGTTCTTATAATTGTCAATTTCTATTATATTATGAAGTATTTTCTAGTTGTCATTTATAAGTTCAATCAAGCAATCAAATATTAGATACTGATCAATATTTTCTTTCCATAAAACTTGACAAACACAGTCATCATGCTGCAAGGTGATAATCCAAATTTTGTTTGTTGTCTCATTCGTTTTCCATTGCAATTAATCTTTCTTGCTGCAATCACATAATGTGAGATATTCTCTAAACAGAAGCCTGAGCTTTGTCTGAGTTTTTTCTTTTCTTTTTTATTTTTTTTTATGGCCATTGAACCTGTTGAATATTTAGTTATACTTGCTCAATAAATTCCCCGCTTTAATAGTATCAATCTTTTTCTGTCGTTTAGATCATTGTTGTGGTGGACTGTTTTTGCAGGAAGAGGTGCTTAATTTTATTTATGATGCATACCATGATAAAAATGGAACTGTGATTGTACCTGAATCGCTCAAATTGAGAAAAGAGTTATCAAGCCGCCGAGAAGTTTCTGAATTAAAGGCCTATCGAACTAAAAATAGGTAATAATTATGGAATTCTGGAGCATTTTGTGGTTATACTCTTGTGGTGCAGGTACCTGAAACTTAATAGTTTTGTTTACATGTGAAGGCATTTTGTTAGACGTGAAGATTGCTCTCAGATTTTAGACTGGATAATGAGAACAGAAGGTGAAGCAATGACCAAAGTATGATCATTCACTTCATTCTGCCTTTGGGCTACAAATCATAAATCTTGACAAAGCAAATCCCAAGTTTTTCTGAAAGGTTAGTGCTCGAAGCTGTGGTTTTGTGTCAGCTTTTCAAATATAGCCTCATTAACGTATATCTGCAGCAATGTCGTTGACTACTTCCGAAATCATCGTTTGAGCCTCCTCTTCTATGTACAAATTCACATTGATTTTCTCTAACAATAGCTCGATTTGGTTATTTAGTGGGTAAAATTTCTTAGCCATTAATATAGGATTGTGTTTTACAATAGGAGACAGATTCTTTCTTTCTTTCTTTTCTATTTTTCTTCCTTCATGTACTTTCTGTACGGGAGCATGTTACAGAAAAATTGTGAAACATAGAGTCGATTTTGATCCCCTTCCTATTCGCCTTTCTTCTATGTGCTGTAAACAACATTGAGTTTGCATTTTGTATGACCTAATATTCTGCAGAATATCATTTTTTTTTAACTTCAAAACTTTTTTTTTTTGCTTTTTTGGGCCAATAACTTCAAAACTAACTTGGGTTGAGAAATAACCAAAAAACGTTCCATGACTACAAAAAGACAAGTGGGGAAGAAAGAGTTGTGAAATTAGATGTTGGGGGAAAAAAAAAAAAGGTATATTTATCAGGTCCACAAGTCCCCTTATCTTTAAGCCTTTAATTGATTCAAGTTGGTACTTAAAAAAGTTACAACAACTTTAGATTGTGGGAGGTATGAGCCCTATGTGGGGAATATAATAAAAAGGAACTTTTGTGATTGGTAAAGGTTGTTTAATTAGTGCTCTTGCTATAAATTTTATAAGGAACATCATTCATGGGTTCTTGTAGCACATCTCAAAAGTATACACGGTTTAGGCAATAGTGTGTTTGAGAAGAGACTTTTACCCTGATTTTTTGATTGTAGAATAGAAGAGAACCCGAAGTTAGAATTTAGAAAAAGGCACCCCATAATAAAAATGAAAAGGACAACCAAAAAAAAAAAAAAAGAGTAGAAAACACAAAACATCTTTGAATTATTGCATTGGGTTTTCCAAATAAATACTATGAAAGATTTATAATTTAAGGATTGGCACTATGAATGGCACTGTGTTATTTTACAACTGCTCCAATAGCATAAGAATTGGAGATACTATTCAATGTGCCAATACAATTATTTTCAATGCAAGGTGTTTGATGTTTTTCTTAAAACAAAGCCGCTTTTGAGGTGATGAAATCAACTTTTTTCTCTTCGTTTTCTTTTGTTCATAAATTAACAATATTAATCTTCTCGTAAAATAATAAATTTCCCTCGTAGTGTTAAAGATTCACATAGTATAAAACTGAAGAAATTCAAATTCGCATTTCACTTCAAATTCTAATAAGTTTCTAATAAGAAACGTAAAATTATGCCAATATAATAATTATTATATTATTTTTAGAATTTAATGTTGAAACTTTATATTTTTTATTTTAATAGAGAAAAAGTATAGAAAGTTATAAATTTTATTAATTAGTTAAAAGAAAACATACCATAAATAAAATTTAAAAAATTCTTGAAAATCATATTAAAAGATAAATAATTGTATCTTCATAATTTATACGTTTCAAATCTAAAATTATAAAAAAAAGTGGTCTAATTTAATTAATTAAGCATATAAAACCATTAATTATCCATTGTTTTAAATTTTTTTAGGTTCCCAAAGTAGTTATTGAAGGTTATTACGTAACTTGTATGAACAAAATCTCAACAAAAAAAGAAACTTTTAAGAACAAATACGAACAAATATTTATCGATAATATTAAAATACTATAATGATTGAGAAGTATACAATTCGATTTAGTTACCAACCTAACAAAAATGACAACAACAACAATTAATTAATTAACAAATAATAATTTTTGCAAAAAATAATAACAAAAGCAGAGGCACACCTCGAGAGTCACAACAGGTCGCAAGTGGCTGGCTACTTCCTATATATAAAGTCTCAGTCACTTCCTCTTCCACCGTCGTCACGCATTAACTTTCTCTTCTCGTGCTTCACTTCCAAACCCTCATTTCTGAACCCTCATATCTCTCTCACTCTGCTCGGAGAATCGCCAAAATGAGGCCGTACATGGTGAGATCCCTTCAGTTGGCTCTGAACAGAGCCTCTTCTTCATCATCTTCCAAAAGCCAAGTCTTTCGCCGTGCCTATTCCGACTCTTCGGTGCCTGGCCGGAAAGTCGCCGTTCTCGGCGCCGCCGGTGGAATTGGCCAGCCACTCTCCCTCCTTATGAAGCTCAACCCCCTTGTTTCCTCTCTGTCTCTCTACGATATCGCTGGAACTCCTGGCGTCGCCGCCGATGTTGGCCACATAAACACTAGATCTGAGGTATGGTGATCGATTCTTTTTTTTTTTTTTTTTGATCTGATCTGATTCTGGGTTTTGATTTTCTTCATCGGTTGGTTTGCAATGTCTGTAAATTTTGTGCCTTTATTGATTCTTTTAGGTTAAAGGATACGCTGGTGAGGACCAGCTTGGTGAAGCTTTGGAGGGATCCGATGTCGTCATCATTCCCGCCGGTGTGCCGAGGAAGCCTGGAATGACACGTGACGATCTCTTTAACATCAACGCTGGCATTGTTAAGTCACTTTGCCTTGCCATCTCCAAGTACTGCCCAAATGTGGGTTTATTTTTAATTTTTTAATTTTTAATTTTTTTGCTTAAGTTTGTGTGGCTTGGATTATATATATAGATTGATAAGACTTACTTGGTTTGGGATTTGGATATTTTGCTCCCAGGCACTGGTCAACATGATAAGCAACCCAGTGAACTCGACTGTCCCAATTGCGGCTGAGGTTTTCAAGAAAGCTGGAACTTATGATGAAAAGAGGTTGTTCGGTGTCACTACGCTTGATGTGGTCAGAGCTAAGACTTTCTATGCTGGCAAGGCAAATGTCCCGGTTGCTGGTATATACCCACCTTTTGTTAATCTGTCATAGTGTTTAATCAACCTATAATTCTGGTCGATATGTCTTCTTCTTCTTTTTTTTTTTTTTTTTGGTTGTTTTTTTTTTGGGGGGGAGGGGTGGGACAATTTGGAAGACTAAGCCTAATGTTGCCCACTTGAGTGCAGATTTGTTAATTCTATGCATCGAAATCCGTAGTATTTAATATATATATATATATATATACATATATATGTATTGTGTTTTGATAGCTTGCATTTTATCAATAACAAAATCTATGAACTTAAGGCAAATTTGTATTTCTTCGCAGAGGTTAATGTGCCAGTTGTTGGAGGCCATGCTGGAATTACAATTCTTCCATTGTTTTCTCACGTATGTTCTTATTTACTGACTTTTCCTTTCGCCCTTTGACTTTCGGTTTGTGCTCTTTACTAAGGCTGTATATTTTGTACGAATGTCTTTAGGCCACACCTAAAGCCAATTTGTCAGATGGAGACATCAAGGCTCTTACGAAGCGGACACAAGATGGAGGGACGGAAGTTGTGGAAGCAAAGGCTGGAAAGGGATCTGCAACGTTGTCTATGGCGTAAGTATTTAGTTAAAGCAAAAGTGTAATTTCCCGATTATTTGTTCTGTTTTGTAAGTGTTATGGATCCTGCCAGTTGAGTTTGTGCTGATTGCTTGAATTTAGGAATGTGAATGGATTATGTTGATCACTCACCAGAAGGAAAAAAATAATGTGCAAATCTGATCATGAGGTTGTAGGACTGCGTTTTATATCTAGCTTTAGCCACTGCTGGAATTGATCCTGTTTAATTTCCTACGCTTTCATGTTTACAACTTAGTTCAAGCAAATCTTAACTCCACATATGTGGTTTCAAGCTTATCATCTTCACATTTTTTGAAACTGTAATTTATATACTCGTTCAAGCTGGTTTGCTTTTGGCAAATGCTTTATCCTGTGGGAGCTTATTTCATCACTTTTGCATTTAAAACAGTGTTTGTGTATGTTTATTGTTTGTGTTGCTTGCTTTCCTGGGTTATGCCATCAACCTTGACTTATCAACTGTACATGCAATGATTTAAAAATCTATGTGGGAGAGGTTTCAGTATAGATGTGTCTATGATAAATACCCTACCTGCTTTGTTCTTCCTCTGACTTCATTCTGGAAGGGTTTCTTCCATCTACCTTGTCTCCGGTTTTTGCTTCTTATCACTATTTGTCCTGATTATAAGTATTTTTTCTTACATTTGTAGTTTGGGATTTGTTTTTGTACTAAGTGTCCTTGTCTCTCGCAGCTATGCAGGAGCCCTTTTTGCAGATGCTTGTCTGAAGGGACTTAATGGAGTCCCGGATGTTGTGGAATGTTCGTATGTGCAATCAAGTGTCACCGAGCTTCCTTTCTTTGCTTCTAAGGTAACTTCCATTGAAATACCTGTTAACGCTTCAGAATAAATTAAATTCCTCAATTTGTTTACTGTTTTTGCTATTAGCTCTTGCATTAAATTCTTCCCCAAGGTTAATATTGTGTGCTACTAACATCTATATTTGGTGAAGTCTTGCCAACTCTTTTATTGGTTATTTGTATTTTATATATCACGTTTTTGGGAATAGAAAATATGTTATAAAGCCAGCGTTTTGTTCGTTACTTACAGTGACATCACGATGGTGATTTATCTACACGTTAGTAATATCGATGTGCACTCGCATGTGTCACAGTTTACCATTATGGAACTGTAGTTGCATGTTAATGACAAAACTCACCACTTGTAACACTGTTTTATATAGCAAAGCAGTTCCTATTCCTTGATTGGTTAGTTTTCCCCTGTTTGTTAATGCATATATGCAACTGTGCCATAACAGTTGGAAGTGTCTATGTATGTATATTCCGTTGATTAAATGCTGCAACCAACATTTTATTAAACATTAACTACCGATCTTCACAGGTGAGGCTAGGAAAGAATGGTGTGGAAGAAGTTTTGGGATTAGGCCCTCTCTCAGACTTCGAGAAGGAAGGATTGGAAAGCCTAAAGCCTGAGCTCAAAGCCTCCATTGAGAAGGGTATCAAATTTGCCAACCAGAGTTAGATGGCTGGTAGGGTTCTTAAGCATCCTCTTGGAAAAAACTTCCAGTTTTGCATTTATTTAAGTACTGTTGTATAATTCTTGCCAGTGGCACCGGCTTTGCCTGTTTTGATTAGAGTAGGGATATATAAACTGAAAGTTCCATCAATAATTCCCAACTGTTTGTTATGATTAGGTGGGATGTTTTATACATCCAAAGACCATAAGAAATCACACTCAATTATATTTTATGACTACTCTCTTTAGTGGCTCTTTTTTGCATATTTTTAGTTACTGCTTTTTTACTTGATATATTTGTTTTTTGGCAAATGCCTTTGACAATATGATTTAACATGGGGGTGTCAAACCGTTCTTGTCAATCGAAAGCCTCTGACAGATACTTAGATTGGACCTAGAATGGTAAAATTTAATGTACATCTGATATAAAAATTGGCAAATGGGTTGGTGATTGGTGGAGAGAATCTAAATTATTCTTGCAAAGATATTATGTGTTCATGAATGTTATGTTTTCTTTATCAGTTGACATTTTAATTGCTATTTATGGTGGCAGTGATAAATTGCACATAAAAAATCTCGAAAGAACTGTGAATGAAGTGGTGCAGCAATTATCACAAAGTATTGAATCAAGGTCAACATGAATTAAAATAACCAGATGAAAGATCAATCAAATCATGTCCTTTTAGAGACAGCAAAGCGACGATAGAGAGTTGGAACCTTCCACTTCACATTGACCCCCAAAAAAAAAAAGAAAAAAAAAGAAAAAGAAAGTCAACTATATAAATGTATACAAGGATAAACTGCTTGGATAACGTAATACAATCGACGTGTTTTTTTCGTTTGATGTTTTTAAGATAGATGAGAATAGACATTGTCCTATGAAGGTGAGAATAGACACTCGATTAGCGAGATTTAACGATGAACGAGTATTCATCATGAGTAATCACGTGGCACGTCTATACTACATCACTGGATCCCATAAATCCCTTCAACAGAAGCCAAATTATTGTAACTTTGTGATCTTCACTACGTATTTGCATAGTTTTGACAAGGTGATCTATCTATTTGGCTGAAAAGAGACTCAATATTTTCTGACTCCCTTTGTAGTTTCGTTCATAAGCTTATCTTGTCAATTAAATCCTTCTATACAAGAATATCTTCTGAAAAATATCATATAATCATTGCCTAAATAAGCCTTTTGGACATGGTTTTAAAAGCAGTCAATAGCCACTATCAGCATCTACAGTGATTCAATCAGGAAACTTTCTACAGCTTTAAGAGTAAAATCAACAAAGGTCGGTTGACTAACAAAACATCATCGATTAATTACATTCATCGAGTTAGATACATCCTATCCTCTTACTGAATCTGCCAAGTTTTCAGTGCAAGTACTCCAATCCGATCCACATTAAGTCTTAACTGTCACTGTCAGAGTCTGCAATCAGATTAGCAAAAATGTGTCACTTAATTAGGTCTTTAATGGCAACGTGACCATACTTGGAAAGGTAACGGCTAAAGAATGACAATTACCACTTGAAGAGGATCCGGCATCAGTACCAGAGCCACCTGAACTACTCGCTCTGCTCACATCATCACCTTTCTCCACTCTTCCAACTGGGGAATATTCAGTAACGTTGTTCTCAACTGTTATGAAAATCCAAAAGCAATAAATCATGAATAAGTTTCACAGCAATCAAGATTTGACAATGAGCATAAACCACATTTCTATTCATCTTTTTGAGTTCAATTTTTCACCTGTTTCAGCTTCTTTCTGTACCTCTGCAGCAGATGGCGCCAGATTCTGTGAAGGTGATTAGATAAAGCAAAGTGTTAGCCAGAATCACCCAGTGAAAATTAACGAAATAGGGGCATAGAACTACTATAGTTTATGGTCTTACGGTCTCTTGAATAGCATTGACAGGGTTAGTTCTTGATTGAAGAGCAAGTTCATTTTTTCTCTTAATCTTACTCAAACTCTTTTTGTAATTGGTCACAAACCTATCCAGTTCCCAAAGTGTTTCCGGATCAACATTGGCAATATCCACCTCAATTTCATCCTCTTGTTGAAAAAGCCGTGGATTTCTTTTCTTAATAATCTGAACAACATTGTCCAGCTTCTCAGAAGGCAAATTCTGAAGGTTAGCACTAAGCTTCTGCTTCTCCTCATATGTCATATCCCTTTTATCAGGATCCTTAGCTTTTGGTTTCTTCGGAACTGGTGTTCTGCCTACATGACCAAAACCCTCTGGTTTCAATTTGGGATCCACAGGCTTTGTATGTGATTCTGACCTATCCAGAGTCGACATTGGCGGCGGTGAAGCAGGACGAGGAGGAAGACGGGGAGGTGCAGTAGCAGGATTCTGAACTTTTCTTGAGGCAGGTGTTGGCAAATCAGCCTTACCCACTTCTAACGTCTTATTGAGATTATATTCCGCTTCTAAAGCTAACCATTTTGGTTCAAATATCTTCAACAACTGCTCTGCCATAAAATAAGCATCCTGCCCTTTGGGGTTATAAAACATAGCATTATGAAAAGTAAGCCTCACATCCTCCGCAAACTCCATTGGCGATTTATACCATCCCTTGTTTAGCCTAGTCTTCACAGTGCCTAAATCCATTGGATGTTTAACAATTGTATGGTAATCATGAAGTCCAAGGCCTTTCACATCTACAGGGACATTAAAAATCCAACCAAATTTATGTTTCATCAATTTGCCTAGTAAATCACTACAACTATTAAACAATTGGCTCGAATACTTATCTTTCCCTGGCAAAAATCTCCCTCGAAGCTCATCTTTTTTCCCTCCACCGGTTTTCATTTTCTTGTCACTCTCAGGAGTTGGCAACTTCTTCTTCTTCTTCTTCCCACCAACTTCACCAACAACCCCATGATTGTTCTCTGCTACTGAATCACTTAAACCCCGAAACAGTCTCGAATCACGCGGTCCTTTCAAACCCACCCCGGAATTCAGCCTCTCTGTGCTTCCCATATTGTCTACCGCATAGTTAGCCGAGAATTGAGAATGGCTATACCCACTGAGCTGAAACTCCTTAGACTCAAGTTTCTTCACCAAGCATCTCACTTGATCAAGCTCACTCAAAAGCTTCCTCCTCAGCTCTCTGATATCCATTTTCGACCTCGAATCCAAGCTTATTCTAACCCGGTTTTCGAACTCCATGTACCCAGGAAATCCGTTCTCATTGGCCTGTTCGGAGCCGCGAGGTAGAGGGTGGTCGTGGTACGACAAGTCGTTTGACCCCGCCGCATCGTCGACACGCAAAAAGTGGTGGGGCGGCGATGAATCATTATTGTCGGTGATGGGAGCGACTAGAGTTTGCGAGGATCGTCGGGAGAGGAGGTTAGGGTTCTTGGGCTTCTGGTTCTTTCGGCTATGGAACTTCTTGTTGCTTTGTGCCGACCTGTGCTTCTCTTTAGCATCATCACCAAGCATTGACCCCGAAGCCATGCATGAAAAATCGCCACAAAAATCCGAAATTTTTTACTCTGAAAGAAAAATACTGAAACGAGAATCAATCTTGCAGCTGGGATTACGGAAATTTTAGCACATGATTTTGCAAAAAGGAAAAATAAAAAAAAAAAAAATTACTGCGTATTAGGGTTTTGAAGCGAATTGGGAACGTACGGAGCTAGGGTTTAACAAATTCTGGTATAAATTGAGTTCTCATAAATTGGAAAAATAAGGTTTTGGAGGTGTTTCTGAGAAATCCTATGGAGATACATTGATATCGAATCGAACTCATCGTCTTCGTCTCACTTACTTTCTCTTCCACTCCATGAGAGAGTTGAGACGGGGAGAGTTTAGGATGGCCGGTGAAAAACACGCGCTGATGGCGAGCGTGAAATGAAAGGCAGCTGATTGCCGCGTTTGAATGGGACCCGCACCTTTCGTTGTGGAGATCAATTTGGCTTCGACTTTCTAGTTGTTAATTGTTGTGACTTATAACCTTAGCCAAAAAAAATAATAATAATAATTGGTTGTAACTATTTTATTTGTACTTACTCAAAAAAAAAAAAATATATATATATATATATATTTTATTTGTAAAATAGTGTCATTCATATATATTTAAGGGTACAATAAAACTAATAATATTATACAATTTTCTTATCATCTCTTGCATATCTACAGTTTTTAACCTACTTGGAGGCACGAATAATGGACTAAGTCACACTTATTTTTCAATATAATCTATATTTTCCTCACTTTTTGTCCTATTAGTATTCTTAAAAAAACTGTTTCCTCCTATATTTAAATATTAAGATCTACGTATGAAAATGTTATTGTGACTTTCTACTTACAAGATGCTCATAGAGTTGACAACTTCAAGTGGCTAAAATATTTCAAACATTTCCAAATCCCATGAAGCCCTCTAATTAACAAACTCTATTTTAAACACACAAATGTCTCTTTCTAAGTCTTGACTCAAACCTTCTATGCCAAATGAAGTGATCAACACAAACCCACCAATCCTATGCACAAACAGAATGGTTCGGTACCTGCCTCTTTTGTATATATCCATGGCTTTATAAATTATTCCCTAGGCACTTGACCATATTCCAATGGTCCATATATTACTATTTCACTATTCAAAATTAAGAGAAAAAACTTTGACCCCAAAGAAAAAAAAGGAAAACCAAGAAATGGTAGGCATGGTGCTCAAAACGTTTGATAGAGGTTGTGGAGTTTGACAAAATTATAAGCAAGGGCCATGTGCAGCTGCAGTACCTTAAATATTCTAAAAGCTCGTAGAGATCCGGCATTAATGGCCGAAGCCCTTTTAATATCACCATAAAGTCTTACCTACCAAAAAATTCAAAGGACGAGCCTCCGTCTCTGTGACTTTTGCAGAGCTAGCAAAAATGGGCACCAAACACCGTACTTTTTCCAGAACTTTTTCCTCTAAGTTCCTTTCTTTTCGATATTCAACCATTCTCACTTTGTTCATACTCTTTACCGTCTTGTTCCTCTTACTTTCGCCGCTCAGACACATACGGGAACAATTCATTTTGGCAGAGCAATTGAGATTTAATGGTGATCTTCGAGATACTAAATTCCCATGGAACAAACTCTGTTTCGGACCGACATTTGAGAAGCTCAAGCTTGCCGTGTTCTCAAAGACATGGCCGATTGGGGCAGCACCGGGTGGTATGGAGCGCCATGCTTATACTCTATACAATGCACTTGCTGCCAAAGGTCATGAAGTCCATGTTTTCACAGTTCCTTCAGATAGGAAGCCTCACCAAGACATACATGATGACAACCTTCATGTATATTTTGCAGCAAATGATCATGGCTCAGTCAATATCTCTTTGGCATTTGATAATTTCCATCAAGTGGATGCAAATGGTGGGTTTGATTACGTGCACACAGAGAGCGTTTCCTTGCCTCATTGGCGTGCGAAATTGGTGCCTAATGTGGCTGTAACTTGGCATGGAATCTGGTATGAAATTATGCACTCTAAGTTATTCCAAGAGCTTCTTTCTAACCCAGATGGGAAACTCCCAGGACCAATGACAGATCTTCAAGAAGCAATCCCTAGGCTCGTTGACGAAATCAGATTCTTTAGAAGTTACAATCAACATATATGCATAAGCAAGAGTGCTGGAGAGGATCTGATAAACATCTATCAACTACCACCTAGAAATGTTCATGTTATACTGAATGGAGTTGATGAAGCTGAATTTGTACCAGACCCAGAAGCCGGTTTAAGGTTCCGGAAAAAACATGGGATTCCTGGAAATGTGAGTGTAGTGATGGGAGTTGCAGGGAGGCTGGTTAGGGACAAAGGACACCCACTTCTCTTTGAAGCTTTTTCATCAATAGCCAGACGACATCCTAGTGTATTTCTGCTTGTAGCTGGATCAGGTCCTTGGGGAAGAAGGTATTCTCAATTAGGCCCAAATGTGAAGGTTCTAGGGGCATTGGAGCCTTCAGAGCTCTCGCATTTTTACGATGCTTTAGATTTGTTTGTGAATCCTACAATGAGACCGCAGGGTCTTGACCTCACACTGATTGAAGCAATGCATTGTGGGAAGCCAGTTCTCACCCCCAACTATCCAAGCATAGTTGGTACAGTGCTTGTGGATGAAGGGTTTGGATACACTTTTTCACCCAATGTAAATTCATTTGTAGAGGCTTTGGAGTCAGCAATAAGAGATGGTCCTTATATTCTGCAGAGGAAAGGCATGGCCTGCAAGGAATACGCACTTTCAATGTTCACCGCAACGAAAATGGCATCCGCTTATGAGCGGTTTTTCCTCTGCATGAAGAACACCAGATACTGTCAGTATCCTCTTCCCACAGATTGTTAAAAGTTTGTTTCGAATTGGAGTATTACAAATATGTGACAATTTACGGCTTGATGATATGCTCTTGTGACACATTCTTACAGAGGATTGAAACAAAATTGTAGATGGTTTAGCTAGTATTTTATTTGTTCTTGGTTTTATTTATCTTGCAGCTAGTTTCGTGCAGTTTTGGTTTTGTTTGTAGGCTTGTTTTTCACATTCACATATATATTGAGATCCTTATACCTGATAAGTAGCCTTTTTGGACTGCATTAAGATTCTGATTCCGAATAATGCAGTGAGCTGATCCAAAAAAATATTTATATAAATTGTTTTAGAAATTTAGTCCCTTCTATGTATTTAATTTCCATAGGAGATGCTTCTGAGAGAAACAGGGGAACTTGATTGGCCACCGAAGATAAAGATAACTAATTAATGAGTCTCTTGTAACGCATTATATAGTCTAGATCCATTAAAACAAATAGTTCAGTCTAGTTTGGATAATAAATTTGTCCTTGAAAAGCTATTGGGAGAAGCATTTCTTTTTTCTTAGGTAAGAATTATTCTAAGGCACAAATTGAATCAAATTTAGACCGAACATAACTTTTGCCACCTGAATTGTCCTCTAAGAAACCTATTTGCCATGGTATTTTTGCTATACATGTCTAATGGTTTCGTCAGTGCTTGTAGTGAGTTCATACCTAATATCCACCAAGCTAAATGAGTTTGAAGCCACTTGATCATATTTGACTTGTGTTTAACCGAAGGAGGTTGATGATTGGTGTTGAAGCACAGGGAAAAGGCATTTATTGGGGATATATGCTCTTCCATTTCAGCTGGATTAGTTTGAATATAACACTATATGTTCATGATACATTTTGTTTGCTTTTCATGACATCCCTGTTAATATTAAAGTATTCTTATTGATTTTCTGGTAAAACTATAAAACAAATACACATAGTTTTCATTTTACTAGAAGTCAATGGGATTGACAACATGATTTATTACACGCTCTGCAAAATAAAAATGTAAAGTGAGAGGGGGAGAGAGAGAGAGAAAGAGACAATCAACAGTTCCCTACAGGCATAGTTATTAAAATCTTTTATTTTTTCTTTCCGCTCCTTCCTGTTCTGAAAACAAAAAGGGGGAAGAGTTATTTCCTCCTTTTCCTCTATATTCTCATCCTCCAAGGGACAAAATTTTTTGCCTTTTTCCATAACTTAGAAAAGATGGAAACAGTGAAAGAGAATTCTGACCCCTAGAAAATAAACCCACCTATATATATAAATCTTGCAAGCTAGTGATGTTGAGGGTCTGGTCCTCCAGGTGGAAGTCTAGTTACTCCTCCATCACGCTGAGTCAACTTTCTTCTATAAAACTCACCATTTGATACCCTATACCTCAGTAGTTCTCGCAAGACGATCACATTGGTATTGATCTCAATTGGCCTGGTTGCTTCTGAACTCACTACAAAGTTGGACAATATGATTAAGGATAATAGCATCAACCCAATTGCCTTTTGAAGCCTAGACATTGTGGCATGTACGAAAGGCTTAAAGAATATGATAAAGAAAGTACTCAAAACTCAAAAGCCTATAAAATTGAATAAAACCAGAAAGTTATCTATGAGCATATAAGCAACAACTCCCCCTATATATAGAGTGCGACAAGACAAGCTGATATGCACACGAACTACCAATACAATTGGCATTCAGACAATTATTGAAAACACCTTATAAGCAGATAAACCTCAGCTTAGGAAATGCTTGTCTTATCATAAATGGAGCTTTTCTACTTCAAAAAGGGTCAAAGACAAAAACACATGATCAAACACAACATGTCTGTATCCTCAAACGTTTTTTTTTTTTTGGGTCCACAAATTGCCAAATTGTTCATTCATGGATCTAGTCATCTTTCATTGTCCTTTTTCTAATATATGCATGGAAGTATATCATCATCTAGTTAAACTCTGGTAGGCTCTTAGAACATTTTCACAAATCTGATAGCCACGCGCATGGAGTGGATCTTGATGACACAATATGTAGATGTTTATATACATGAATACGTGTATTTGTCGTTTAGCATGACCATGAAAAACACGTCTGCCTTAATCCATTCGTTAAGTTCTATTTGTTTCTTGTTTTTGGAGTTTAGTTTAAGCAAAGCTAACTTTATGACCATCTAAACTTTGTCTCCATCTCTCTTTTGGAAAAAAAAAAGACTTATATAAATATTTAAGCAAATCCGGGTATTTGGAAGTGAGACTAAGAGGGGCCAATTACTTATTTAAGAAGGTCGTTAATTGAGATTACTGGATAAAGATGTGGATGATAAATATACATGTGAAAAAAGGGTCAAAAAGAGAAATCATCATGAGCATCTTGAAATGTACAATATTGAAAAAAATTCAAGTTTCCTTAGCTAATACCTGCCGACTTCCATATTTGGTTAGCTTGATTTTCAAGGAAGTTATTCAACTTATTCGAGCCTATCTAATCTACGAGTGAACAAGATAAGTATTGAAGCAATATATACATATACATATGTAAACCACTAGGCAATACGATGCACATTGCACCAATTTTGGTAAGACGTATAAATTTGGTAAAATTTTGCTTTAAGGTTCTTTTAGATAAGAGTCAAAACGAGTGGAAATTTGAAAATTTTTAATATGAGAAAATAATATGAAATTAATCATCTAAAATAGGTGTCATTTTGAAACTTTATGGGATATTATTGCATGTTTGGATTGAAGGAATAGAAAGGAAAACATTCAAATCTCTTGTTTTAATAATTAAAACAAGGTGAAAAGGAAAGGAATGGCAAGAAATTGGTCACTTTATTTTAACAAGTATGTTTTTTATTCTAAATTGAGAGGAAAATGAAGGAAATGAAAAGATTTTGATAAACTTTTTTCAATATCTGTAAATTATCCATATTATTATTATTATCTAATTGACTCGTTAGAAATATGTATCAATGGTAATTTTCTAAACAAGTCATTTTTATTTCCTTTCCTTCTCATTCCATTTATTTATCATCCAAACAACAATTACTAATAAACACTATTATTACTTCTTTTTTTTTTCTTTTTTTTTCCTTTTCTTTCCTCATTAACCTTATAATTTATTTTCATTTCTTCCCTCCAATCCAAATATAGTGTCAGTTTTATATATTTTATTAAAAGACAATTTTATCCTTAAATTTTAAAACACAAATTAATTAATTACTTGTAAGTCTTAAATATTTTAATATAAATCAAACACTCTAAAAATAATTCATAAAAAAATTGATTCCTAATAAAGTAATTTCAATAAATCAACTTTTAGAAATTAGTTTCTTTTTTAAATTTTGACACTTTTCAAACAAAATCTTAGTGTATATAAACATATAAATTTTTTATAACAAAATTATATATATGTAATATATATGTATATATATATATATATATAGACTAGAAGCTACATTTTTTTTTCCTTTTTTTTTTTTTTCCTCTCCATGGCATTTTTCAAACCAATAATAATATTTCTTTTTGAATGATCAAACCATTTGAAATTATTTCATGGTAATGCCCCGAGTTTTTTTTGTTCTTTTATTTTTTCGTCATCTAATACCCCAAGTTGATAACAGTACTTTTTTTTTATCATATATTTCAATTGTATTTATGCCAACTAAATTATGTATGCATTTATAATATGTTGCTTACCATATTTGATTTTATAATATGTTGTTTACCATATTTGATCAATCAAAAGTGAGATTTCGAAATCACATCCTTTCTAGTCCAATGCGAAAAAAATTAAAAATCATATAGACTTGTTTAGCATACTTTCCTTTTACAAACACATATAAGGACTATATATATCTGATTGTAAATAAGATTGATTTTTTTTTTTTTTGGGAATATTGAAGGTTGGATAATTCGAAATCATATTATTGTCCAAAGAAATATTAACTTTTACTACTTATATCAGGATGTACAGTATCAGAATAAAACATATTGAATAATTCCTCTAAAGTGTACAACCTCTTTTGAAAGCCTAATATTCTTGAACAATGTATCACTGCACTGGATTATTTTTAAATCTTTTTCAATTAAATTAGACAATTTTAATTCATACTAGCGAGCTTGTAGCTTTAAAAATTTCATCTTAGTTAATCTTTGAGGATGATCATTATCTTTAATCTCTCTAGAAATGTCTTTCAATTTCTTCCATCATTTAGTTAATGTAAAACAGTCAACATTAAGAGTGGTGAACGGAGTCATACCGCTCTAATGTCTAAACGAACGTGGTCCATATTCCAAATTCAATGAATTCATATACATATGGCACTTCCAAAATTAAAGAAAAATCAAAATTATATATGTATATATATATATTTGTTAATCTCCTCCACACATATTTCCTACTCAAACTCCATATCATTACCTTTTTTTTTTTTTTTTTTTTGAAAAAAAAAATTATTTCACAGTTCATTCATTGTTAGATTCTATAAGTCCAAAAAATTCATGCATATAGCCAAGTCATAAACTAATGATTTTCACTTTAAACATTCTATTTTTTTCGTGTTATGTAAAAAGTTTAATTCCCATTCGATTTTATAAATTAATTGAGTCAATGGGTTACTAGCCTATCTCTGACGAGCTTCAACCATGATATTCCGCCATATAAAAAAATCCTTTGTTTATAAGATCGTGCTTTGCGAAATTACTTTTTAGTCCCTGTTCCATGTCTATAATTAGATTAGCAGTAATGATTTATCAAGATTCAGCAAGATTTGTGTGAATTGTGGATTAATTAAATTATATTTACGTAATAATTACAGAAAAAAAAAAAAAGAAAGAAAGAAAACGTTCATTTTCCTCCTGGAAAATTAGATTACTTATCTGATGATGGTGGAAAGGTAGTCCTACAGCGCTCTTCATTGATCCTTTTCTTCATCAACCTTCCAATTCTCTTTTTTTTCTTTTTTTCTTTTTTATCATACATTTAATTACTGACCACATGATAATACTTTTAAAAGCATAGAATCCTTATTCGCAAAATATGGAATGCCATAATTGTTTTTTTTTTTTTTTTTTTTTTTTGGGGGGGGGGGGAAGAAAATTGGATGTAAAAGTATTTTTATAGGTTAATTTGATGACAGGTTAATTCTAATAAGCTGTTTTCAGTTTTTATTTTCAAACTTTTTTTCAATGAAATATTATTACAACCCCATTATACTCTATTATTAAAATACCATTTAGTATATTACATTTGGTAAATATTTTTGTAAATTAGATAATACTTCTAGCATTGTTTTATATAATGTTATGGAACACTCTTTTTCTTATTTCCTCTTATATTTGTAGCATCCTCTGTTCATCACCATTGATTCTTATAGAATTGCAAGGTGCAATTAACATACATATGTAAATGTAAATTTATCAAGCCAAGTATAATAAATTTATTCAGAAACAACCTAAGTAATTTAAAAAAAAAAAAAGTTAGATTGAAGTTATCATTAATTTGCAATTTCCTTGTTATTGTAATTATATATATATATATATATATGCATATTAAGGATGGTTAACAAAAAATCATAATTCGCAATGTAAAAAAAATAAATAAATAAATAAAAAATATCATAATTCAATCAAATCCTAGAGCAAAGACTAAAGACTTTTTCTGCTTTGAATTCCATGTATGAGAGCTGAACTTCGCTATATTCATGTATATCCATTTAATTTTAGCTTCAAATTGGAAGAAATAAATTTAGAAAGAGCTATATTTTTCCACCAACCCACCAACCTCAGGTTCCATGGTCCTTGATTTGATTAGTTTCAACTTAATTGGGGGGGTTAGCATAGAATAAGATCAAGAAGCTAGATAATGTCCATTATTAAGAATTGACCAAAAGCAAAAATGGTTGGATGTATTAATTGACTAATTAATTTATTTCTGGCACATAGCATTAAGTATGAGCACAGGAGTCAAAATAACTCTTCATATATCAAAAAGGCCAAAATTAAAGTGCAAATGGGTTCATCTTTCTATACCTTGGGTCCAGATGCCCCACCATATCACTTCCTCTTTCAAGGATTTTTCAGATTGATTATTTGGAAGGTTTAGCAGGTTATATAATTATTAATTACTCAAGTTGCAATGATTAATTTATAATTCACAGCAATTAACCCTGAATTTAGTTGTTCTCATTTTGAAGATTATTAGCTAGTCCAATGAAAATATAGAAACATCTCCAATAGATGGTCAGTAGAAGATTAATAAAAAGCAGAAAAGAAACTGTGTCCTGTTCCTTGTACTCTATATTTTAGCATCTGAGCACCACTAAATGGGCTATAGCTTGTATAATTTTTTGAAGAAAAAGATAACTTTTTTCCTTAACTTCTTATACCACAAGCAATAATCAAATATATAAAGGAAGAACTTTTTCAATTTTTTTAATTGATTGAAATTGTCACAACATTAATATTACAAGACAACACTTTATTACCAAAGTTAAAAAGTTACATCACAAAAACAAGAGCTAGATTTATCAGCTTTACATCCCACACCAGCTAGTTCTGCCTCCAAATTGTTGGCTTTAATTAGATGGTGAGGGTTGCAACGAGATTTCAAGTTCAATTCTAGTAAATATAGTGTGTGTGTATATATATATATATATATATACACACACACACACACACCACACACACACACATACATATTTATTTATTTACAAACTCCCAAGCCACTGACTCCGCCAAATTTTCCTAATAACAAATTGGCGATAGTTAATTTATAGTAATTAGTGATGGTGTGGATCAGGTCCTCCAGGACTAGATCTCTTCGATACGGCACCAATATCGACTTGTCGTTTGATGCTAGCTTCTAACACTTGTTTAGCAGTCTGCATCATTAAGCCCTGGTTACTCTTATTCGAAAATGGGGGAGAAGATCGAGCTTCTGTAGCTGAGAAAGAAAAAAACACAAGGAAAAGTAAAAACCAGAACTTGAGGCTAACCGTTTTCATGGTTGTTGGATGCATAGAGTTCAGTAGTTACCAGTGTAGAGAGAATGGGTTAGAACGGCTAAATATATATAGAGCTGAGACTCCTTTGCCTTAATGCCATATACCTATACACTTTTTCAATATAAAATCAGAATTGGGTCACCCATTAACCTAAATATATTGGAAATTGGACTTCTTCGACGATAATAACTGGTTCCTGCACTTAATTTAATTTCATTATTCATTCCAATTCACGATTGGCACTTGTGTTTAAACAAAACATGTGCACACAAAATCTTTTCTATTATTTTTCATTCTGTTTTATTGTATTTGGTAAACATTTATAACCTCAAACACCGACCTTGCCGCCAATTTGTTTCTAAAACAGTGATAAGTACTAAACAGTCAATCATATTTTTCAACCAGTTCTATTAAAAATGAATTTGACAAAAACTAATTAAAACCTAGCGTGCACATATATATATATATATATATTTATACCAATGGTCATGAAGTAGGATAGATATAACTTAAGATTGATTAATATATATGGTCATGAAGTAGGATAGATATAACTTAAGATTGATTAATATATATAGTCCTATATGTATGTATCTATATATATATATATATATATATCAATATAGTTGTATGCCTAGTCAGTTTGGGAATATATAAGTTTGTGCAATATGTGTGAAACCACTAAAACCTTGGCCTTATGTGGAGAATGCATATGAGTTTTGCTGGAAAGCTGGCAAACCCAGCTCTGGCTGATTATAAAAGTTATGGTCTAGCAATAGAATTTCTGGATTTCTACAAGGCTGCAACTTATTAATCCTATCACTGATCAAACTTTGATTTTGACTTTTACTTCTTATTGAAGTGGGCTGTCTTTCCAATTAACTCTTCGATTAATTATAGTTGTGTTGTCTGATACTCCAAAAGGCCATTTCCTTTTTTCTTCTTGTCTGTTTCTTCCTGCTTGTCTAGGATAGCTCCAATTTTCCTAGAAAATATTGGAAAGTTGAAATATTAGCCAATCTGCCAAAATCTTCATAATCTGCTAAATCATCTAAATGTCTATGATCATTTCTCCCCATGATTGTTTCTTATTTACTTTCTAATTCACAATACTTTTTATCACATTTTTTCACATTTGTGACTAAATGTAAGTTTGGATTATCACCTAGACAAAAATGCAAGTTCTGACTAAATACTTCAGTTAGTCACAACGAAATTCTGTTTAGTTGCAACCTGTTACCAAATATGCCTGAAAATGCATTTTGTCCCCAACAAAGATGTTATTCTTCTGTGGTTTTAGTGACAAATTGGTTAAAACCGCTGTATGTTTAATCACAGTACCAATCATGATAGTTATATAGTTTAATTGGTCAAAAAATTAGCATTTATGGTATTATATAAAGGGAATAGTCTTTGATTTTAAGTTGTTTATGAGTAAAAGCTCTTGGAAATTAAGGCCAAATAAATCAGTAATCTGCTTCCAATACATAAGGACCCAGTATATATATATATATATATATATATGTATATATAAATCAAATAACATAATTTAGCAGGTCCAGCAGGGAAAATTCAGTTGTAAATCCACTGTTTTCTCATACAAATATACAATGATTCCAAGTTGAATTCTCTATCCTTAATATCAAAAAATAAAATAAGGTAAAATCAGAAAAGTTCACTTGAACTATATATATATATATTTTTTTTATAGTAAATAGAGGTATAGAGTTCTATGAATCTGTGCTTTCTACATAATTCAATCCTCTTTGACATCTTTACGATCCTTTTGTGTTAATTCATTTTTCCTTCTTATACAACATTTTAAATATATTGAGTTAATTATAAACTTACTATATTCAAATTCATACATATTATAAAGTTATTTTAACCTTAAATAGTACGTCTAGACTTGAGAGTGCAATGTTGCCCAATCAAATTTGAACATTGTCATATTGCCTCTATTCTTGTTTTGCCAATGAAAAAGCCAAGCTAGCATTACTGTTTTAGCCACAAATCTGATAAACCGACATTAATTTTGAAAAATAATGCAAAGCACTGGAGCAGAGCTCCAATCTGAAAGTCTAGCTGCTAATGTAAACGCAAACAAAAGTAAAATGTGAACAAGTGTGAATTAATATTAAAGCTAGAAAAGGAAAAAAAATTGATGATTTATCTAATTACCTTTACTTAATTTGCTTTACTTGAAGAAACTTTTTTAAGTTGATTTTTGAAAATTCTTAATTAACCACGTAACTAAGACACATAAAGTGCATTTAAAAAATTGACATTCATTATCCAAACGCCTCCTTTGACATAAAGTATTTATGATTATTATCTTTTTTATGTTCACATAAACTATTCCTTAGATTCGCTATGTTAATGATGGCCATTTTTGGATAAATCTTTATCCACAAAATTCGAAGAGAATGATGGAGGTTGATCGACTCTGTTCGCAGGTAGCATGCAATGTATAAGCTCCACTGAAATATTTTTAATTATACATTCCCAATTTCAGTTGACTATAATAGATAAATGTACTTACGTATAAATATTTGTATAGGAGTTGAAAATCAAAACATAAAGTACATAAGTCCACCTTCAATAAAGTACATACGTCCAACTTCAATTCCTTTTGGGCCACCAGGATAGGACCCACTCAACCACATTATTGTTTATAGTCAAAGGATCAATTAAATTAATTCTAATGCTAATAAAGAACAGGCCGAAAGGTGCATGGATTTCTGAACCATTATTTCTCAAAGTAGTGCTCTCTCCTGATATATCAATTCAAATTAAAATTTTATAGAATATGCAACCCTTTTTATTTACCTTATCCCAAATATTAACAGTACATAAAACCCCCTCGTCCCTTTTTGTTTTTTTTTTTCTCTTCTTTCTTGGGTCTTTAACATGCTTATAGACTATGTATCCAAATAAATCATCACCCTTAATTTCCTTCTTCACCCAATTTATCCTCAGCAACATTCTTTTCTTTCTTTTGATAAGGTGCTAATTACATCATAGACTAATATAACTAATATATACTAGGGTACTATATATTTGTGTGTGTATACATATAAATTATCTATTAAGCTTTATTGAATAATTTATGTTAAAAGGTTTAATATTGAAATACATATAAGCTGTGTTTCATAGAATCCAATAGATTTTTAGATTTTTCATAATATATATAATTGTTGCTTTATACCCTGTGGCCGCTTCCCAAGACCCCATTTTGGCCACAGAAGGACAATTAATAAGTGAGGTTTTGAAACTTGATTTATATTTTGATTGGCTTAAAAAAGCATGGAGGATTTCATACATATATATTATGGCCGTTGTGTTTGGCACCATTCTGCTCGTAAGTGAGCGTATGAGGACACAAACAACACACACAACCATCCAATACAATGGTTTTGAAAGCCAAAAATAAAACACCAAGAAACTCTATCCGCATTATCCGCATAATTCTCAAAAGTTTCTCAGTTTCGACAACTTAGTGCCATTAATTGCTTATGAATATATATATTCAAGGGATATAGTATTTAATTGATCTTAAAAAAAAAAAGGAAAAACTGGGATATAGTATTTAAATTCCTCAACCACATATATTATGATATAGTTTTATATCATTACAAGGTTACCCAGTTTGGTTTATTTAAAATTTGTAAGCTTTATTAAGTTCTATTCCATTATGGGAATAACTATATATATATATAAGTATCAATAATTAGTCACCAACAAAATTACATGGTATTGGTGAATTATTTTATTGTTGTACAATAAGTTTATAGATACATAATCAGAAAAATCCGTCGCTATCTGGCGGTATAATGGCTCACAAAAACCTGAATGACAGGTTCTGCCGGAATCTCCATAATTATAATAAAAAAAGAGAGAGAGAGGGAGACTAGTTTGGAGATTGGAGGTGGCCAAAGTGGTGAGCCATTTTCTTCCCCGCAGTATCACTAGTGATGGTACGAATCAGGTCCTCCTGGACTCTTTCTCTTGGACTCAAAAGGCATTCCACCATGTCTTTCAATGCTTGCCTTAAACACTTGTTTCGCAATCTCCATCGGCAGTGGTGGTGGGTTTGGATTCGGGTTCTTGTTGCTCTTTCCCGACAATACAGCCGGAGAACGAATACTTTCGGAACTTGGAAATGAAAGGAGTACTAGGAAAAGACACAAGCAGAATCTGAGGCCAGCCATTGTTAAAAAAAGAAAGAAAACAGTCGGGTCTCAGCTGCAATATTTGGGGTTTGCTAGCGAGATGGGTAATGCATAGAAGAAGTAGGAGAGTTCGGTATATATACACATCAGCCTCCCATGTGGAAAAGACAAAAAGTAGGAGAGTTTAATTTTATTTGAAGGATTCTCTAATGAAGTTACATCATTCCTTCCTCCAAATCTAAATCTCAAAAAAAAAAAAAAAAAATGGTATTGTTTTTTGATATAAAAAATGGCATATTGGTCAACTAGTGAGATTTGGACAAAATTTTCAGCTTTAATATTGACCATGGAAAAAGAACAAAAATGCATATTTCTCAGCTTAACTTTCTCTCATGCCTATTTTTCGCTTTTTCGGAGACTACCCTTTTTGAGCTTTCAAAACAAAAATGATGACCCACCAAAAAGGATAAGTTACTTCTACCTAAAGGAAAAAAAAAGATACCAAGAATCCCTTAAATATAGGGTTGAGAGTATCTAAGTCCTATATTACAATTTCAACTAGCTAAAAAACTGAGTCTTTTTTTTTTCTTTTTTTTTTTTTGGGTAAACACTTGTTAAAAATTGAGTTAATTTGGGGCCAAACACAAACAGTGGCTTTGGCCTTTTGAAGCATGCCATAAGTTATTTTGGTCATAGAGGTAAAGACAAAACCCATGGGAAAGCTTGCTTTTCTCTGGAACTTTTCCTAAGAAGCATGCACTACTACAATCTATAGGGTCACTATTACTACCTTTTCTATTTCTATCAATGTATATGTCATAGTAGCCGCCACAACAACAAAAGTAAAAAATCCTGTTCGTTTTGTTTGTCGGCTTCTAGTTTGCACCTGAATCTTATGCTAATAACCACCATTTTTCTGTCTTTTTCTGTCTCGTCCAATATTAGCTTAAGAAATTGGACGAAACACAATCTCATTGCAGATTGCAGCCTCTTAGAAAGTGATGGAAATCTCATCCACGAATGGTTATGAAAACAGAAAATTCTTGTTCTGCTCTGAATGTACTTTCTGTCTCTGTCTTCGTCTCTGTCTTCGTCTCTGTTTCTCTCTCCATTCTTCTCTGTTTCCCTCTGTTTCTTTCTGTTTCTTCACCCTTTGTTAGAACTTAGAAGAACCCAATTTCTTGCTGAAACACCTTCTCTTTGTATATACCTTTTTGTGATTATATCAGGCCACTGGCTAAGTACAATATTGAACTTTCGACATTCTTAATGGAGCCCAGTTCCTGCTAATCTTCTTTTGGATTGCTTAATTTCATGTCTCTGTTTTGCTCTCATTATAGTCATTATAAATCCATCAGAGCTAATCCTTCCAAACGTGGTGAATGATACAAAAATTACTTAACAAATTTATTAAAAATAATAACAATGACAATAAAAATTGATCTTTTTGAGGCTGTATGTATGGACTTTTCATTTTTGAACTGCCAATATCATAGTGTAATATAGCTACATTTGATTGGTTTTTAGTTTTATTTTTTCATATTTTTATTTTTTTACCTAATTATTTGTTATTTATTTATGTTAACTGTTAGTTAATTATAATTAGAATTTACTAAGCATCTAATTTTATTTTATAAATATTAGACATCTAAATTAACTGCAAACTTAAATATATTTATATATATATATATATATATATATTTATAAACATTAAAATTGAATACAATTTCAAATTGTATTAGATTTTTTTAAAATAATAATTATTTAAAATATCTAATTATTAGCTAACACTTAATGTAAAAAAATTATTTACAATTAAATTAAAAAATAGAAAATAGAAAATAAAAACCAATTATATTATCAAAGGAACTTAAATCCACCCAAATTTTCATCTAGAATATTTATCCACAAGATAACAATTTCTCTTTACGGAAGCGTTTGACAATGCTATTACCAAAAAAAAAAAGAAAAGGAGGCAGCGTTTAAGGATGCAGTATGAATATTTAAGGGTTGAAAGAAAAAGAAGTTTTTTTTCTTATTAAATGATTGAAAAGTGTATATATATAATATTTACATGTAGATATAGTGATTATTACATGTATAATCACTTAGATATACATATTGTATTGCATATGACCTGATTGATGACGTCAGAAGCAGAGTGAAAAAACCCAATTTTTTATTTTAAGGTTTGCACTTTTTTCGTTTTTTTAAGGTTTGAATTTGGAAGTGCTACAAGATGAGAACCAATTTTGTCGTTATTGATGAGAAAAATGAATTAGCTGAGGTTTTAGTGTCGACCAGAACCTAAAAAGTTATTAAAAGTGACTGGGCCCGGTGCACGTGTAGCATGACTCAAAACGTAAAGTATGAAATATTTAATTCTAAAGCCTGCAGGCTTAGACATAGCATCGACCTCTACCACTACTGGATTTTGACCTTTGACTATATATTTTACTGTTTTTGTTTTACATGTCCGTGTTAATGTTTTATTTAAATTAAGAGTTGATTGTATTTTAATACTCTTTTATCTTTATTTGAGAGTTTTATAATTTACAAACTAATTTTTTTAATTTAGTAATTTAATTAATTTTTTTAACTTATTATATTTTTAATTTTTAATTGATAGAACTTGATCAATAGTTGTGATATTTATATTAAATTAAATCAAATTTCAAACTATAAAATAATAAAATATAAAATTTTAAAATTAATTTAAAAATCTATAATTTTAATATTATTTAATTTAAAATTTGATATAGTTTAATATCAATTAGATAATATATTTTAATTTTTTAAAAAAATAAAAGATATCAAACTAAAAAATTTTATAAATATATTTAATATATATTTTACACTTTAATAAATTTTAATTTTAAAATTGATACAATTTAATATCATTTATATAAAATGGTAATTAAATTCTATATTTAACAGTTAAATAAAATTTAATTTGCAATAAATTAAAAAATTTTAATTTTAATTATAAAATTTAAAAAGTTAAAAATATTAACTTGCAATTAATTTTTTAATTAATTAATAAATTTTTAGCCTAGACGACCTACCAACTTTAATTTTGGAAGACTCCGATTTAGTTTAACCATCTACAGAAAAAACTGTTTTATAATCATTATATTTATATATATATATATATATTTTGTTCAAAAATTAACTTTATTTTTTTGTTTTAAAAAGTATAAAATAAACTTTTACATGATATGTGGCCAATTAATTAACAATTTAACTTTCAGATTTTGATATTTGATTTGCTTACTGAAAAGTTCATAATGAATCACGCAATGTAGGTTTTTTATTTTTTTTATTTTTATTTTTATTTTTATTTTTTGGGTTTTTGCTTAAATAGTTGAAAACTCTTTTTGATTGCTTGAAATACAGCTCAAAATATACCTTTTGGGGAAGAGAAAAGTACTTTATGTAGGATTTTGAGCAGTTACAAATGCAACGTGAAAATAAATTTTGTACTATGTAATATATGTATAATATATATTAATACATATATTATTAATTATATCAGGCACTGTAATAAATGCTTAATACTTTTACATTTTTCTGTATTTTAGTGGTATATATGTAGATATATATATATACACATATTGTTTTCTTAGCAAAAAATAAATATATATTTATATATCTATATCTATATAATATATAAAAGAAGAAATATATTCATCACGTTTTAGCATATCTTTTATCTTATTTTTTATGAATATAACCAAATATATAAAATTAGTTTTTGATATAAATATCTATAACTATCAAACAATTAATAAAATTAAATATGATAATAATTTTGAAACAAATTAAAAATAAATAAAATATTTAATTTTATCTTATTTACCAAAAATATATATTTATAGCTTAATTATAGTCTAATCAATATACATATATATATTATAAGACAATTATACATATATATGTCCTAATATATATACATATATTTTAATGAAATTATAAATATATATTATCTAATATTAGATGACCTAATATATATATATATATATGGCTTAATATATATTATAATGGAATTATGGCATAAATATATGCATATATATAATATATAAAAATAAAAAAATCAGCAAAAATTGTTGTCACGTGTTATCCTAATGTTTATTCTATTCCCTTCAAAAATATTTAAAAAATTAAAATTTAAAAATAAATTTACCTTAAAAATTCTATAATCTTAAAATCATCATCATATATTTTTTTATACTCATTTTATTTCCTTCCTAAAGAATCATAAATAATTAAAATTCAAAAATAAAATTGTTTAAAAAATTCGACAATCTTAATAAAACTAAAAAGGAAAAATTTAATCTTGATTTTTTGAAATTTCTATAATGTATGGGCATTATCAAGATTTGATTTGAAAATTGTACAAGACTAATAACCATTAATTTGATTTTTGATTATGATTGAGTTAATTTTTTGTGATCTTATTCAATCTTGAATCTTAATTGCTATCCCATTTTTATCTTATTAACAAGAATAATAATATTATTAAATAATTATTCTACTATTGAATTATTTTTTTTATAATTATATTAATATATTCGTAAATATAAAAAAAGATAAATTTGATCTGAAATGATAATTATTAAATTTAAATTTAAATTGAAAAATTAATAATTATCTATAATTTTATTTAATATATAATATTTAATATTAAAAATTAAAGATTTTTTAAAAATATATTAAGGCATGATTTTATTAATCATAAATATATATATTTGTACAGGGTTTGACTAATATTTGTAAGATAAAATATTTTATATATGGTATAAATAACTATAAATAAAAATAATGAGTTATAAAATTTAATGAAAATAATTATTTTATCAAAAATATTTTAAAATATATATAAAAGAAAGATCCCTTAAATTAAAAATATTATATAAGTATATATGTATATATATATATATATTAAATAATGGAAGAGATATAGAGGATGCTATTATTTCATTTAAATTGAATTTGTTATCTAATCAAATTAAATATAAGGATTTAACATAAAAAAATTAATTATTTAGAAAAGATCAAAAAATATATTTGAATTTTAATTTTAATCCCATAGATGGAAATATATTTGAATTTGAATTAAATCATATAAATACATTTGGATTTGAATTTGAATTTTATAAATGGAAAAATTAAATAGGTAAACATTTTTCTAATAATCTATCTTATAAGATAAAAATATATTTATAGGATAAATAATAATAATAATAATAATAATAATGATAATAATAAATAATTAAATTACATTATGGGTATTTAATATATATATATATATAAATTAATTATTTGTAAAGGACTAAAAAATATATTTGAATTAGAATTTGAATTCTATAGATGAAAAATATTATTTAAGTACATTTAAATTTAAATTAAATTTTATAAATGCATTTGAATTTAAATTTAAATTCCATAGATGGAAAAATCAAATAGAAAAATTCCATAGATAGAAAAAATTATATAAGTCATTTATATAGGTAATTTTTGAATTTAAATTTTATAATTAAATATATCATATATAGAAGTCAAATTTATAATTTTTAAAAAACTTTTATAGTATAGATTGAAAAAAAAATCCAAATATACTTATTAGCAATAAAAATTTTAAATAAATTTTTAAATATAATTATTTATTATTATATTATATTTAACATTATCCATTATGGTTACATTATAGATAAAAAGATTTTATAGAAGAAAAAAATTATATAAGTAATTTATATTGATAATTTTTGAATTTGAATTTCATAATTGAATGATATTATATATAGAAGTAAATTTATAATTTTTAACAAACTTTTATAGCATAGATTAAAAAAAATAATCCAAATATATTTTTTAATAATAAATTTTTAAATATAATTAATTATTATAAATTATATTTAACATCATTTATTATAATTACATAATGTATTATGATTATATATATTATATATTATACGAGAATGATTACAAAATAAATAAATATATATATATATATATGGCGTGCTACTTGTGATTCGCTTACGTAATTATCAAGTCACAGGTACTAAATAATTTTTCAAATATGTGTTTTTAGTATAATGTTATTCTTTTAAAGCGTCGGTACTGCTGTACTAGTAATATTAAAAATTAATTAACTAATAAAATGGAATAGAAAAGTAGGCCACCAAAACTAAAAGGAGGCAAATAATTAATAAAAGATTAATTAATAAAATAATAATAAAAAGATGGTTAGGATCATCCAGTTGCTAGGCCAATTAATCATCCACATCCACACAAGCAGTAGTTAATCGTAAACATTACCTTAATGCATGTCTATAGTGTTTGACTTGGCTAATCCATTAGCTTTACTTATAAGTGCTTTTCGAGGCAAGCATTTCGATAGTCCCAATACCTATACAAGATGGTTTACAGTGACTAATTCAATAACAATAATAAAAAAAAAAAGGGTTTCACGTGGTTTTTCCACTAATCATTCCGAGTGTTAAAGGCGGCCAGCGCCTTTTGCCACTAAATAATCTCATGAATTTTTTTTTTTATTTATTTTTTTTGTTTAATCATTGCATTTCTAATCTAAGGAGGTAAAAAAAGGTGCATTTTGAAGTTGGTCAATCATTTTGGCTACTTAGAATTGACATTTTGACAACATTAGCCCTAGAGATTAGATCAAGTCTAGAACCAAACTCTACCTTCCCAATTTTTTTTTTTTAAAAAAAAAAGAGGACAAAATTCAATTTCTATGTTTTTTAAATCTTTTATTACTACTTCTGAATTCATTTAATTTCATTGTAATTTAATTATTTAATTTGGAGGGAAAATACAGTATATAGCCAGAAAAAAAAAATTATTGATCTTTACAAGCCTTTTTTTTATATATTTCTTTAATGTAATGTCAGTATTTAAAAAAAAGCTTAATTTTTATTTTTGTTTCCTCAGGAAAAAGTAAAGCAATTTTTTTTTTGTTTTTTTTTGTTTTAATACACTTGTCTTTTAAGAAAATATATATATTTTTGTTACATTTTAAGAAGATTTTTTTGATGGCCCATTAAATATATTAGAAGGCAGTAATGTATTATCATGAAATATTCTTCAAGCTGTACTCTTCTATAATGTGTTTTTTTAGCTCAATAAACCTATTTTGATAAAACTAATATATATAATTAATAATAACTCCAGTTTAAATTCCCCAACTCCGATACCAGAAAAAGTATATATTATATTATATATATTATTAAAATTGATTTTTTTAAAAAAATTACTAAGGAATACTCTATACAATTTTTTTTTGTTAAAAAAAAGCAACCAGTGAAAAAATTAATTGAATTATTTTCAATAGATCACTAATCGTGAAATCAAAATCAATTATTATATATAAATTTTATGATTACGAAGAAGATTTTTTTAAAAAAATTAAAAAAAAAAAAGAGAGAGAGAAGAAGAAGAAGAAAATGCTCAATGGTTTACTTACCAACCGTATATTTTATCAGGTTTTAAAGCGTTTATTCTTTTTTTTCTTTTTTTCTTTTTGAAGCGGCCTTTATTGTGTTGATATTTAGATAATTTGTGAATGTTAATAATTTGAAACCATTAATTGTAATCCCCTGCTTCCAACGTTAAAAAATTTTATTATTTATTATTATTAATGATGATTACTAGTTTATGGAGTAAATTTTAATTAAAGCATTTAATTTTATTATTTTTTATACTAAAATATTAAAAGTAAACTATGTAATTGATAATTTTTAAAATTGCCTTATAATATATAGATTTTATTAGTAATAAATTATGTTTTTCTGTATATTTTTTCTCTATATTATTTATATGTACTGCTTCAAAAAAAAAATGTACATATCACATTTGCAAACCATATATATTACAAAACGACAAGATTTATCAATCAATTTTAATAAAAATGAAATGAGAAAAAAGAGAAACGACAATTTAACTACCGTGGACATATATTTAGAATCATAGGATCACCGAAAAGTTTGTCGAATGGAAGTCAAACAATTAACTTAAAGCTTTGTTCATGATCAGTATATTATTAATTTGGAGCCTGCAAACTAAATCCATATAAGGTGGTGGTGATAAGTGTGACAAATTAAACAATTATACTTTCTTTCTTTTTCTCTATGTCAAAATCAACTCTCATAATTTACGTACGAAGCTCTTTAATTAATTAACTTTAAAAATTAATGGTATCGAATAATTAAGTTGCTAGTACTACAACTCTTTTAATTTATTGAAAAAAGAAAAAAAAAGGAAAAAAAAAAAAAAAAGCAGTCATTTGAAACCCTTTAACAAATTAAGGTCTTGGATAAACTACTTTTTGGGACAGCGATGGCAATTAGCTTATAACCAAAAGTTTTTGAGTCATTTTCCAATTAATCTAGGTAGGTGCGAAATTAATGCATGGGGTGGAAATCCCATTTTCCTCTAAGCCACGGGCAAAAATTAAAAGATATATATTATTTATTTATATTTATTGACAACCATGAAATTGTGAGGCCACTGATTTCCCACACACTCAAAAGACTTGTTTGATTGGGTAATTAAATACATGCTCTCAATGTCACTGTACAACTTTCAAATCGATCTTCTTAAAAGGTTATAGTTTGTCAGCATCACCTCGGTCGTTAGTTTCAGGATGGAAATTAAAAAAGCTTATCTTTTAAAGAGTTGAGACTCCATGCCAAGAAAAAGTATTTTGTCCTTCATTTTTAAGGTCTAAAAATATTATTTTATTCTAAAAGAATTGAAACACTATGCCAACCAAAAATAAAAAAATGTATAAACTTGTGTGATTAGATTAGACAATGCATGTCCCGCACAAAATATTTATATCTATATATCTATATACAGTGGTGTTTCGGTGTACATACAGTCCGCAGATTGTCAATTTACGGACTTCTTTTTTTTTTTGAAAACTAAGTTGTGTGCTAATATGAAGGGTTGGAGCTCACTTTTTCATTGTTGTGTTGATAACTTGAATACACTTTTTTCATTTTTGTGAAGTCTCTAATGTGCTGAAACATGTTTGATATATCTCTAGTAACAATGCAGTGGAGAATGTGAAAGAAGTAATTAACTTGAGTTTTAAGCAAAAATATTATTTAAAAAGCTAAAAACACTAACATCTTGCAAACCATCCTTGCATGATCATTATACACACACACACATCATAGGGCTTCAATGGTAATATTCTCATCTTTATATATATATATATATATATATAGTCCATCTATGATACATACGGTCAGCATACAGACCATAAATATTGACTACAGTTTTTTAAAAAATCATCATCGATACTATTACATAGAAAGAGTATTGAGACGATTTTTTTAGAAATCGTCGTCAATATTCATGGTTCATATGCGGACCATATTCACCGTAAAAATTTTCTATATATATGTTCATCTAAAGATTGATAGGTGTATCGTTACACACACACACACAAAAATAAAAAATAAAAAAAAAAGAAGAAGAAGATGATTAAAGAATGTACAAATTGATTATGTCTTTTGTTTCGTTCAACAAATTGATTATGTTATAGAATAAAGAATCCAATGTATAATTGAGAAATACTCCAATCTAAAAATTAAGCTCAAGTATGTACGATCCTTTATAAGTAGAATTTTCAAAACCAAAAAATTAAAAGATATTAATTTCATTATTTATTACCACCAACGGTAACAAAAGATATTTGTGATCTCATTGTAATTATTTGGGAAGGATAATGTAAGAAATGAAAATTTTCTACCACTGAGTGGACAAGTTGTGTTGCATCTAGATGTTATGATTTGCCCATATTTGAATATGATGCTCTAAAAATTTTGAAGCACCTGGTGATATATGATCTTTGAGCCCATAACAGCATGCCAACATGGGCTGGCCAAAGTTTCTAAGAGAATTTTTTAATTTAAAATTTTTGAAAGAGAAGCAAATATTTGGTCCGTTATAATATTGTGAAATGTTGTAGTATGGTTTCTAAGGAATTGAATTCAATGCGTGATTATTTTCATTCACTTATTTGCATGAAGCAATAAGCTTAACAGTATTACCAATATATATATATGAACATAAATGATTGCTTATTCTTGAAGTAATACAACAACATGAACAGAGATTGTTATTACAACAACAAATCTGTAGTTATTCTTATTATGATTGTTATTACAACAACAAATCTGTAGTCATTCTTATATTTTGGTTAATATTTCAGGGAAAAAAAACACTTTTATTCATAGCTCTTGGTAATAGATTGAACGTAACCACATGAACCAAAAAGACTACTGATGGAAAGGATTAGGTCCTCCAGGACTCAATCGCTTGGAGTCAAATGGCTTTCCAACTCGTTGTCCGTCACTGCTTGCCTTCAACGCTTCTCTAGCAGTCTCCACCATCAATGCCCTTTTGATCTTGTTTGATAACATTCCTGGAGAAACAGTTTCAGAAATTGAAAATGAAAGCAGCACCAGGAGGAGACAGAACCAGAATTTGAGGGAGGCCATTGTGAAAGTCAGCAAAGATCTGATCAATGCTGGTACCTTATGAGACTTACTATTAATAGAACATGTATATATTTATAGTATATATACACACACACACACACAAAAACAACACATTAGTTGCATGCCAATATTGCTTTTTGGTCCAGATAGGAATAAATATTTGATTTCGTTGGAGGCAATTGGATTATTTCTAGCTGGTGGATTAATGTACACCATTAATTCGTTGATTAAGCATAAGTTTTTTTCTGCCCCTCAAATGAAGATATTCTTGTTTCAAAATTCTTGTTCTACAACTAGTGTAACAAATTATCAATATATATCTATATATATATATGATATTATATGAATCAGCATGATTTTAGTGGACTGCTGACTTTATACTTTTACAATACCTTTACTTATGAAGCATGTTGTGGTCGTATGGACCAGTGCTTTATCAGAACTCTCAAGAATTAGGGTGACGCTCAGATGCTGTAATACCTAAACCTAGGTAGAATCTAGCTAGCTTAACAAATTTCTGACCTAACTTGTTCGCAAATCTAGATATACCAGCAGCCTCAGCACCTTTAGACATAAAGATAAAAATCCACATCAACTGCACTATCACAATCCGTTTCATATATTGTTCTGCAACATTTGGACAAAACTACTGAATCACCCAACCAAAAACACTTGAGTTATTCATTATATATGTTCATATATATATATATATATAAAATATGCATGCATGGAATGGTCTTAATTATATATATATATATATATATATAATTAATCTCCAGTTAATCAAAGAAAAACAGAAGTATATACATTCCATCATCTAGCAATCAGGATCTTCTGACAGCTCACTACTCTTTGTCCTTTTTCGATGAGCAATTAATTTTCTTTTGACTTTTCTTCTTATAGGCTTGTAGCATAAGGAAAGCAACAACTAATTAGGATGCTAGCTAGCTGAATCATTGTCCATCAATTTTTTTTTTTTTGGCTGAAACATTGTTCATCTAATTCTACCACAAAATGTACAGTATATATATCTATATATATTTGATTTTATTCTATTGGGCATACTCCCCTAGGTTGTGCTGGCAGTTTTCTGTGCCCAGCATAACTTGAATCACTACGCCCAATAAAATATATATATATATATATACGTATGTATGTAAATGCATTGAGACTTGATGTTAATACGAAGGCAATCTAAAAGTCGTTGGAATTGTAATCCAGTCTCAAAGCAAAATTTCTAATATGGTTCATCTAATAAAATCAAAGTGAATGATGATATAAATCACAACCCTGCATGTTGTTAATCATGGAGGAGCTGCTCCTTTTGCTAGCTAGCTAGTGCCTTCCGATTCTTCTCCAATAATGTATTGGAGCAGCTGTATTGAGAGAAGGAGAAAATATCATTGGATAACATGCAATGAGAATGTATATCCTATATGTAAACCATATTATATCACATATGTATAACTCAATTAATCTTATACATTGAAGGAAAAAATGTATATCCTATAGGTAAACTATGTTATATCATATACGTATAACTCAATTAATCTTATGCATTCAAGGAAAAAATACACACACACACACACACGCACGGTGACTAGATTCAAATAAAATCCACTTTATCTTAGTAAAATAAAATCTACCTTAACTAGCAATAAGATATATAGATCAGCAGTCCGATACCCACACAAAGTGTGATAACGTTGGAACATATACCTAATTAAAAGCATAATTAATTTGTTACCTACATGACAAGTCCTACAATTTGATTGCCACATAGAAAAATAAATTATCAATCAAATTTAAAAAAATATTTAATTAACCTTTTATAACAATTACCATAGATCCTATATAAATCTAATGAATTGTTATTTCTCCACTTAGGTTTTATATTAAAAAAAAAAAGATCAAAATACATGTTATTAATGTATTATTATTTAGATACCGTAGTTTACCATGTAGATTGTTTTTACTGTAAAATCTTTATGACGTTTTGTATCAATTTTGTATATATATTGAATAATTTTATTACAATAGCCGATGTCTGTCCAATTGTTGTAGGTGACAAACATTCATAGGTCGATTTTGGCTCAATTGACAAACTATTTTACTGGGGACAAGACAATATGGTTAAAGAAAACCACCTCTAAGATGCCAGACTGCTGTTAGAATAGAAGTGCAGCTCAAGCCAATATGCTGAATGCTGAGCGTCAAGAGTTTGATAAGTTAAATGACAATACGAAACTCGAGGCATCAAAAGTGTCTGTTGCCCATGAAAGACAAGGCGACATCGCCCCTGTAAGTACTGCGGGACTGATATATTGAAAGCTACACATACGCACATATATATATATATATATATATTGAGTACGGTACATAAAACCCAAATTACAATATATTATTCAAACTTCTTCCTTCCATTTTATAAATTTCACTAGTTACCTAGAACGTGAGTTCCTCGTCTCCAAAACAAAAGGAATTTTGGAAATGAAGAGTAGAACTTTGATTCTATAAACGATTCATGAAGTTTATCTCTCTCATGTGAAGGATAAGCCTCGTATGCTTCTTAGGCATTTTTATTTTTATTTTTTAATTTTTTTCCACTTAAATTTATGATTTTTCTATTAAAGTTCAATGATGATCTAAACTCAAGTAAGAAAATATCACAGGATCTAATAAAAATAAAATTACATATAAAGGAAACGCAATAAGAATAAATAATCTCCACATTCTTGTTCCAGTTTCCTCTACTAAAATAAGCTAATCTGGCTTCAGTAATGCGCTCATCACGTTCTAATCTATGATCTTTATGTGCCTTGACGTTTTCTTTTTAAATTCACTTGTGTACGTCAGCATTCGAATCTGTTATCGGGATTCGAATCTGCTAGACAATGAAAATATAAAAATGCATGAAATTATGGCCACCAAGAGAAACAGAAAGATACAACTAATATGTCTGTCATAGTGATCGTTTGATTAAGCAGAAACTAATTTTTAAAGGATTTGACTTTCTTAATCCAGTTATTCGGATAGTTAGTGGCTCTTAAAAATTAGCTCACTGCTTTCTCTATAATAAATTAATCTTGGTATTAGTTTTATCAGAAACTAACGCAACCTAATATCATAAATTTATGGATCAGTCAATATAAAAGAACAACATCTAAAGGTGCTTTTGTAGCTATAGTTTGGCATTCCACGCATGATCCATCAGTCAATATGCTCAAAGTTGCTTGGCTCATCAATCTTGTATTACTATATTGAGTAATTATATTTATACATTACAATAATAACAATAGGGTACTTTATTCCACTAGTTCCTGTGACCTTTCATAAATTCCAAAAGATTAACTAAACCAAATAAAAGATCAAATTCGAACTTCCACGTACATCAATTGCATCTATTGCCTATTATGAAAGGATAGACCTATAGAATTCTACAGGAAACTATTTATTTGTTGTGCTAGTTATGTCAAAACTGTTTATACTTGGCAAAATGTCATATGATACATAACACGATACAAATATGTATGGTAATTTACAAGTATAGATTGGCAATATCATACCAGATACTTGTCAATATCATTTAAAAAAACTCAATAAATTATTAGAATATAATAGATAAAACATGATAAATATGATAAACTCATTAAACAAGTTTTTGTAATATTTAAAAAAAAAAATTATTTTAAACATGTATAAATATGTTCTTTTTTAATTTAATTTTTTAAAAATCTAAAAACAAACAAATATATTTGCAATATTTTAAATAGTATATGTTTTATTCTTTGAAACCTATATATTTTATTGTATATATGAAACTTAATTCAAATGTAAATTTTTAATAGGTTAACGGATCGAATGATGATTCATATAATAATTCAACAAATAAATTCAAATATATTTATTTCCACACGAAAATCTAAGCAATTGTGTTAGATTAGAAATTTCACATAAACACGGTATGATACTGACATGAACACAATTTAATACAACATGTTACAACGTCTAATTGCATTACATGAATAGATACATTCTAAGCTAGCAAGGTTTCTGTATTCAATTTCAAGAAATAAAAACTCTGTGATTGTTTTTATCTACGATATCCTAATAAAGAATTATTCAGACAGTAATTGGAAATAGATTTGCCATATGGATTTCAAAAATGAAAAGTTAGTAATGCCCTGTATACATAAAATATGCTGATTACTCAGGCAGCAATGGTAATCTGTCCACACAGTAAGGTGACCCATTTGTGTCCCCATTAGCATCCAAAAGATCACCAACACCACCATCAACTCCAACTGTTTGGCTAGTTTTGCTGTCTTTTGTCATTCCTGCAGAATGAAAAGGAAGGACACGTAGACGTTCGCCTGCTTCTGAACAAAATTTTTCTGCTTCCAGTTGGTATTTCTGAATAAGGTCAAGCTGAATGGATATAATATGGGTTGGCCTTGGCAGTAGCTCCACAGATTCTCCTTTTGGGATTACTATCTGTTCAATTGCTATTCTTGCTTCCTGTTAAGATTGAGAGAACTACCTTATGGTGATGAAAAGTCATACAAGTTGATTGAGTGAAATGCAATTATTAACAAAATATAATTCATCCCGCCTGTTCAAGATTGACAGAAAAATTCTGCTCATCAAACATTTCCTTCCGCTTCACATTTTTGTAATCAAGAATATATTTGGTAGGTGGGGAAAAAAAATGCAAAAGGCCTTACAGACAAGACACGGTGCAATCTCAAACTTCAGAAGCGCTACGAAAATTCCCTAGACATTAAGCCCAAATGTCTTGCATATTCATAACCTGTCTTTTTATTTATTTATTTATTTATTTTATTTTTGCATAATAAATTCTTCTGTCATAGTTGAAAATTTAATTATGTCCTGATAAAAATGTATTTTCTAGAAGATTAAAAAATATTGTTGAAACCAGTATTAGACATGTAGCTAATGTTGAGGCACATGTTATCATAGAGAAAATAGAAATTGAACCATGATGAGCCACGCAAAGGACCAGCATGGTCTAGGCCAGAATTTGAGCAGATTTGGATATTGTTTCAATTTGAAGATCATCCATACAGCTGGTCTTGACATGCAGATTGCAAAAGACTTAAAAAGTGTAAAGACAGTGGCGATTAATTTGCTTACTAAAAGCACCAGACTAACAAAAATAATATAAAAGATTCATCATTACCTCTAAAGCATCAATCTTCTCCAATGATCTCATCTTGTCTGCTGGTCCAAAATCCTTACCCTCTTCATGATCACTCATTAACGCCCGAATTGCCTTTCTTATTTGTACCAATGAGCTAGTCTGAAGGGGGACAAAGATCCATGGTGAAAATTTTGAAGATGATGAGTTGTCAAGGCTAGGAAAGCATCTGCATCAAGTACCTTAGTCACATAAATAGGTGTTTCATGAGATTTTGCAGCTGCTTGGATCCCGGGATTCTTCTTGAGCTTGGACTGCAATGCAAGTAATGCATCTGCCTCGCTGATATTATCAGTGAGCTGAACAGCAGTATCATCCATCTTCAACTGTCTGATCCCTTGTATCACACTTGCCTCAAGAATCTAGAATAACTGCCTACCGTATGAGTTAAATTGAAAATTTTCTTGTAAAAACTATGTTAACGTTACTGCATTTATTTATTTTCCTGAATAATGCTAGCTCAGACAATTAAGAGTAACTGACCTTTAAGCAGGATGTAAATAGCATTCATCTAACCAGAGAAAGAGGCACCTTCATCTTTAGCATAAGCATTCAAACCATTGCTAATATCACGATTGGATTATAACAAGAACATAATTTCACATGCCTCCCTTGATAAGAACATAATAGCCTTTGACACAAACACCCCCCCCCCCCCCCCCCCCCCCAAAAAAAAAAAAACACATTTTACTCTATTAAATGACACATAACTTCTCCCATTCAAAGAAGAAATATTATTAGGGGGAAGTGGCCAACTGACAGTTAAAAACTCTAAGAGACCTTTCCCAGCAACCTCATAAACCAAATATTTCTGAAAGGAATTGATAATTACACTAGTCGTGATGACAATATTATCTGCAGACATTCAAAAATGTGCAAGGTGGTGATAACTTACTCCATAGACAAACAAGCGAAGAGGCATCCTTTCTTCGCTAGAATCTTCTCTCTTCTTTGGTGAGACCTCTGAAATATATTCATTATGTAAAGTTCCATTCTCAATCAACTCTGGAGAATCTTCAAACATTATTTCATTTTTCAAGTCGGAGGATATACAAATAAAAGGTTCCCCTTGTACAATTTCTTCTGACTCTTGAGAGTTTATCTTACGAACTTCAACACTTGGGAAACGACCTTCACCAACAAAAAGAGTAACAGAAGCAAACAATAAGAACATATATGCCAAAGTCTCACCATGCTGCTGAGTGACGACAAACAAATTGCAGAAAAATGAAATGGGAAACGTAATGGCGAGGATTTTTTCTTTTTAGAGTACGATGAAAATATACCTGAGAGAATAGCATCAACTGTTTTTTCTAAGCTAAGATGAACTCGCAACTCAGATTTTGAAACTATTTCTACCCCACAACTAAATGTTGCAGGTCCTTTCCTTTCCAGCACTGTCTTCTGGACACCCCTTCTGCTTGCCTCTTCATCACCTAGTGTCACACTCTAATAAATGACGGTATTAAACCAACCACAATGATGGTACATTTTATTATCCTAGGCTTAATTGAAGAATCAAGAAATAAAGGTATATTTAGTATTTTAATAGATAATAAAAATGAAAGAGAAAATTAGGGTGATGATTAAGCTTCTGTTTTCTTGCCACCACTTTAGCAAAATCTAGATATCTATAATTGAGAATCGAGCTCCACAAAGATGAGTGAATAAAAATGGATGGCTGTGGAGTGGGCAAGGTGATGATTTGTATAACCTCCTTAACACTCATCATGTTTTATATTCTACACTACCTATAGCGGCTGGTACATTCCATATCATTCATTTGCCACAAAGTCAAAGCTTCATCTTTCAAGTCAGTATTGAGTTTCTTAAATGTACAATATGATTTCTAGAAAAATAATTAGTCTATCAATTATGCTATTGTTACCTCCATATCCTTCATTAATTCCACTGTCCACAGTTGCAAATTCATGTCAATGCCATTAGGGCTTCAATAGCACAGTGTTTTATTAATTTAAAGTTTCTCATAATGCAAGATGTACCAAACCCATTTTAAAACCAAGTCCCTGAAGTATAAACTTAATAGCTAGCATCTCACCTGTACTCCTCCAACAAGCATCTCTAATGAAGGATTCATTATCAAATTCTCAATTGTCACTCCGTGAGCAGTGGCAACAAGCTGAATACCGCGTTGGGCAATCGTGCTTGCAGCCATAGCTTCAAGTTTTGTACCAATTTCATCAATTACGATCACTTGTGGCATATGATTTTCGACTGCTTCTATCAGTACCTGAATAAATATAAGTATAAGCAAATTGAAAGACCTTAAATAAATGAGAGAACAAACAGAAAGTGAGGGGGGGAGGAAAAAAAGGGATTTATTGTGTCTTTTTAATCATCATTATTATCATAGTTGGTATTAGCTATTCCGATCAAGGAAACAATGAAGTCCAGACAAAGAATGTAGGTTAGAGAATACAATAAATTATAAAACTAATATTAGAAAGTACTATCACACTGCTGAAAACTTTGAGGCAAAAACATGCCGCATAAACTCTTCCAAGTGTAAGCCCTTACAAGTACCATAACTAGTACCTCTTTCTCAACCTGATATACACTTCCATCCCCATGACATTTAAATTTTAAGATAAGAAGAGCATCATCCTTATAAACTAGCTAAAGGAAACAATTTAGTTGCCTAGCCTATGTTAAGTATTCATGATCTCCTTAGTGTAAGCTCAATGTACAACTCACCACATGCTCACCCTAGCCTTTGAAAGACCCTCTGTTAGTTCCTAGTGTCATTAAAAAAGGGAAGTAACCACAATCACATAACCAGTAATTGGTATACATTAGAAAGCCATAAAGTACGCAAGGAGCATAAGTTGATATCCCAGACTTCCACATCAGACCTTATGTTGCATATCAGAATTGGGAACTTGCATCCGGCGAGCATTACCAATTCCAGCATGAGGTATATCACCATCACCACCAATCTCATTAGAAGTGTCAACAATCATAACACGTTTTTTGTAATCATTTGCAAGCATCCTAGCTATTTCCCTGCAAATCAAAAGATAGATAAATAATCCACAAGCAGTCAAAAAACTACAGCTCCCAGAGCAGTAAACAATACAAAATCTAAACTAAGATTAAGAAGAACAACCCGTATGCTTATCGATGAGCATTTTAAAAAGGATAACAACAAATCCACCTTCTTGTAAACAATATAACAAGTGTGCGAACTTAACTCCATTTGAAATCTTTTAGCAAATTAAAAAGGACAACATTTTTGGCCTTTAAAATCTTATGCCCTAAAGATAGGAAATGACAAAAAATTTGGCCATGCTTCCATTTTAAAATTGATAAAATGTAAAGATATTTGAAAATTTTCACAATGAAGATGCATAAATTTATGAACTTCATACAAACAGTAAACATACATGTGGAAAAGTTTTAAAAGGTAATATTGATCGGTCAGATGAACCCCATAGGCTATCAATGCATTAAACAACTCTGTTAGAAAAAACTCAATGCGGAAAAATGAAATAAACAAAGTACAGACTATCCAAGCACATCGAATCTATCACTAAAGGAATGACCAACCTGATAATCGTGGTTTTTCCAACACCTGGAGGTCCAATTAGCAACAAAGAAGCCCCATCCTGAACCAAATCTCTTAGCAAATTAGCACTACCAGATATTACCCGACCAACACGACAAGTTAAACCAATAATGGAACCTTTCCGATTCCTAATGGCACTAATACGGTGTAATGTCCTGCTGATGCCTGCTCGGTTATCAATGGCAAAATCACCAACCTGCATTATAAAAGCACAAAAAATGTCCAAACAATTGGAAAGTAAACTACCATGAAATATCATACTCTCACAAAGAATTACAGAATCCAATTGGGCCCTAATTAGATAGTAAAAATAAGTTCTGGCCAAAAAAAAAAAGATAGTAAAATAATCCCAACCAATTTATTAACAATGCATAAATTGAAAGATAATGCCACTCTAGACTATAAGCGACTAAGCCAATCTTTTTATGTTTTGGGCAAGTTATACCAATTAATATCAGCCACAGCTTTACAACTCGGAATCCAATAATCAAACAGGGCGTGGTAAAGCACCAGTTTTACCTGAGAAGTAGCATGTTCAATGTCCTGAACCGTGATGGGGAAATCCGACAAAACAAAGTCACCGGAGGGAAACCGAGCCAACGGCTTCCGACCCAAGTCCATAACCACTTCAATCAATTGGTGAAGCTCTGGATGCTCGCTCACTCTTTTCCTCATTTCTTCAGGCAACAGTGCCAGAAGTCGGCCCAGTTCCACATCAATGTCGTCGTCGGGCGAAGAGAAACATGATGAACTCGTACTACACAAAGAACCAAGAAAACATCTTCGACACCCAGAAAGGTTTTCCTCGAGAAAACGAGGAAAACATGAGAAAATTGGCGATTGAAGTGGAAAAGTGGTGGTTTTGGATAGGAAAGTTCGGGGTTGATGAAGTTGGGAGGTCAGAAGTGGCGGTGAGGTGTGAAGGGGATGAAAACAGAGCATCTGTTTTGGCGGAAAGAAGGAGGAGAGCTTGCATGAGCTTTTTTGAGCTTCAAAATGTTTTCTTTCTTCGGTTCAGAATTTTGACAAAGCAGCGCTCGCAAAAGGATCAACTTCTTTCATTCGCAAAAGTGCAGCTTCAGAATTCCTTCTATCTAGGCTCAGATTTTTTTTTTTTTTCCTTTTTTTTTTAATTCATTTTTCTGTTATATTTAGCGGATACAGAGATTTATCATTTCCAGCCGCGGCCGGTCAAAAATGACTTGAAAAATTTAGTAATAGCACAATAAACGATTTAAATTTTTTTTTTATTTTAACAAAATTTTTTAAAGATTTTGTTTGTTAATTATAATCTGAAAAATGATTTTCGCACGTAAGCTCCTGAGCCTGCTTGATCATGGGCCACCTAAGATGCACTCTAAAATGTACCAGCGAATCTCTGGGCCCCAATTGGACTGGTCTCTGATTAATGGGCCCACTAGCAATGGCAACCAAAGTTTTGGGTAGGGCCTGATATAACTAGGCAGGCCAAGAAACCAACACAAGCAAGACCTACAGAGGCTTGTAGACCCATGGACCAAGCCTGTGGATCCGATGTCACTGTAGGGAAACGGCAGCATGAAGCTGACAGCGCTCTCACTTCGAATTTAGTGCTGCTGGTGCCCCCTATAAGCCAAGAATTACGAACAGCTCATACTCGACCGACGCTGGCTCCATATCCTGAACATGAGAGATATGGATCAGTGTGAGGCCCGTGGACAAAAGCTCAGGCCTAATAGAAGCCTATGGGCCAGTGAGACAAGGCCCTAACTATACTTGTAGATCCTCTAAAGCCTTTGCACCAACCCAGGGCCAATCATGTGGTCTTAAGCCCTAGATCCAATCTCCTGGTCTCTGTGGAAAGGAAAAAAAACTTCACGTTCTTCTTTTCGGAGAGGATTTGAAAAATCTGGATAGGAATATGTACACTCTATATATATTTTTTTAATAGAAAAACTTTTATTAAATTAAAGATAAACGCTCCTTCGACTCTGGGGAAAAAGAATTTTTTTTTTTTTTTTTTAAGCTCAAATACACGTAGCCCATAGCCCCAGGCAGGGCCTCACAATAACTAGGCCGGCGAAGAAACCGACACCAGCAAGACCTGCAGCTGCTTGTAGACCCATGGACCAGGCCTGTGGATCAGTGTGAGACCCGTGGACAAAAGTTCAGGCCTAATAGGAGCCTATGGGCCAGTGACTCAAGGCCCTAAATATAGTTGCCAAGCCACTAAAGCCTTTGCATCAACCTAGGGCCGTGTGGTCCTAAACCAAGGTCCAATACACGTAGTCCATATCCCCAGGTCTGGGCGTAAGGCCTGTGACCCAAATAACGTGGCTGAGGATAATCAATTTTCTTTTTTGTTTTTTTGAGAGAGAGTACTCCGAATATTCAATTTAAAATTTTGTTTTCTTTTCTTCTTTTTCTTTATTATTATTTTTTTTCAATTTTGCAACAGAATACTTTATTCTATATATTTACATATTATTAAGGCGTTATTTCATAAATCCCATATTATAACTTTTTGATCTCTTTTGGTAATGGTCTAATTAAACACATTATGGGAACTTGTCTAGGCGAGAAGTAAAAAAACATTTCAAGCGATGAAGTGAAGCATCACAGTCTTCCATTGCTTCACATTTGAGTCTAACATTTTATAGTGTTCCTAATAATGGATATCCTCTTTAGAGACAATCTCATACGTGTTCCTAATAATGGATATCCTCTTTAGAGACAATCTCATACGACAATCTATTTCATGATACTATTCTCTATTAAAATTTTTAGTATAGGGTCTCAATTATTATTATTATTATTATTATTATTTATAAAAAAAAACCTACAAATATTTCTGTAGTTAATTTGACAACCAAAAAAAAATTAAAGATTAAAATCTGGTCCAACATGAAAAAGATAATTGATTAGAAAAACTCAATACAGGTGGTTACCTAATCAGAAAGGTAGATAAAATATGGAAAGTCAATTTATTTCATGAATATAAATATTTTTTATATTAATTTCATGAATATCAATCATAAAAGGGTTTTTGGTCCACAGACCATGGAACATATACTTTTAAAACCTAGCTAATGTAGATAGTTTTTTCTTGGCCTGCTCTAAGAATATGTATATAATAATATATCAGCAACTTTTCTTAGTCAAGCAGAAATTGTTAATCTATGTTCTCAAATTGTCAAGATTCTTAAAAACCCCACCATATGGTGGATGTTGACTGGCGCAACATGTACAATGATAAATATTTTCCTATTCAAATTCTTTTATTTTTTTGAATAAAAAAATCCATTTAATTAATTCTACGAAAAAATCATTTTAATTAATTGGTCAAGCAAATAAGTCAATATACATTAGGAAGGATATTCCGAGGCAAAATATATATATCTATACAGTTTTTATTCACAAAAAAAAAATATATATATATATATAATTTGGATATGATGAGATATTTATATAAATAAATTATACAGGATAATATTTATAATTATCATATTGATAGAATTTAGTTGACTTGAGAGCTATGAGTGACTTGCTCGCGTAATTTTTTTCTATAAATCACTTATTATAATTTATTTTTATATATATATATATATATATACACTGGGAAGGATATTTGCTCAGCACTGATCTCATCCTTTCTAATTCAAAAATCCAAATTAATTCAATTTCACATCCAAAGTAACGTTGATGCATACGACTCTTTGTCTTTTAGTTAATAGGCGAGAAAAACGCATGCTTTTTTAAATTTTTGTATAAGAGAAGAGGGTATGCTATTTCCTCTGGAATTTTAATTAGTTAATTTTTGTTAATTTTCAAATTATAATGATTCCTTCTATAAAATTTTAATTGGCTGTTGGAATAGGTAATTAAAAATACGTGCATGCTTCACACCCACATACATATATTATATATTAATATATACAAAAATTCTAAAACTACAACCACATGTATAAAATGGGACCCCCCTTTTTTTGGCTGAATCGAAAATCTAATTAACTTGTTAATTTATTTGTTTTTTATTAAAAAACAAAATTTGTTTATTTGTTATACTTTTCTGTGTACAAAGACATGATTGCTGAAGGGCAAATTTATGGACATATAAACCCCAACGATTTTCACAAGTCTCATATCTCCACGTTCAAAAAGTTGCTTAGAGAGTGTAAGACCCCTTATTAATTAATAAATCCAAACCGGCAGCAACTAAAGCCATCATAATTTATGAAGATGTTGATGTTGGTCTATCCTCGACAAATATATGCGGCAATTCACTAATATATACAATACCATTTGACCTTCTAATTAAATCTTACATTCCCACGTGATGATTATTTTTCTATGCATCTTAAAACATGTACGGTTTATTTATTTATATACAATTTTGATCTATATAGAACATTCATTCACTCCATAATTTTAAATTTTTTAGTTTTCATCATTTTAAAATGTTCACTTAAGTATGATTTACAGCATTAGAGCATCTACAATATAAAATGTAATTAATGTTTATATAACATAGAAATTAATTAGTAATGTAGATATTTAAAAAATATAAATGTTCAATGTATTGATATCAAATTTAAAAATCATTTTCAAATGATAATGTATAAAAAAGACTATTAAATAACTAAATGTTCAATTATTACTTTTTCTTTTTAAAATAATTGTTTTTTTTTTTAAGGAATATTAATAAAGTCTAAGAAATCCTCTATAAAATTAAACATTAACTTTAACAATATATTAGTTTGGCAAACATTAACTTTAAAAACATATTAGTTTGGCATTTATTCCACAAATTATTATTTTTGATATAAGCACAAATTATCAATTATAAAATAATTTTTTAAAATAGTATCCATATTATGTATATGGTATGTTAGTTTTCCATAAGCCACATTTTTCGTTAAAAATGATCTTGTAAAGTAAAATCTATACACTCTATATACAAAGTGTAGGATAAAATATCAAAATACATAAATGGTGAATCCAAGTTGACGAGAAAAGACAGAAATGAGAGGAGGAATAGATGGAAAAAGCCTGATGGAGTATAAAATGTCAGCGTTCCACAGCACATATGAAAGCAACCTAGCCTCCATGGATTATTATCTATATTGAGCATCAATCGCATGCCTTTTTTGAATTAACTACTCGATGACCACCTCCAAAAAGTTGCACCACCCACACATAATCTCATCTCCATGTCAAAATTGAATAACTGGGTCCCTATTTGATTTCCTCTTCATTATTACTTGATACTCCTTTATCACCCATACAAATCTTGCATATGTTGATGTTGATATATGATATATGATATACATCCATGGCGTTTTTCATCTTCTTTGATTATTCCATTTTATATATATATACATGAAAAATTTATTCAGAAAACAAAAATACAAACGAAAAATTTTATTCTACCAATATACAATTATATGTACTCATTTTTTATTCTGATAATCGAGTCCAACACCATCTAATAAAATGAAATTTTATATATGCATATATACGATTTTATTATCATGGGTCCGTACGCTTAGATCAAGAAATGTTGATTTTAATATATTATATATATTATAGCAGCAGCATCAACATCGTATTGACGCGTGAACAAACTTTTAGCTTTCCATTTGCACAAACCAATACCAAATCAACAGCTGCAGCATAAAAGAAATAATAATAATAATAATAATAATAATAAGCTCTTTTGTCCTTGATGGAACGGGAACTATAGGGGAAAACCGCGTTTTTTGACATTCTCTTTGCTGATGTTGCTGTTTTTTAATTTAATTTAATTTTTTATTTTTTATTTATGAAAATGACACGCCAGAGAACAAATTAATTTTGATCCATTTTAATTAATTTCCACACATTGTTGTGGAGAATTTAGTGTATCCATTTTAATTAATGTCTCTTTTTTTTTTCTTTTTTTTTACCTACAAAATATATACTGCTTTTAATAATAAATACTGTTTTGTCAAAAAAATTAAAAAAGTAACATATACATCATAAATAAATAAAAAATAAAAAAATCACAAACATTGTATTAAAAATATGCTTAATATACAAACCAGTTTTTACTAACTATAATTTTTAAAATAAAAGGAATTTAACATATATTTGAGCCTTTTAACCATAAAATTTTATTTATCTCAATTAATTAGCAAATAAATAAAATTAATCGAGTAAAAAAAAATAACTCTTTTCTAAAATGAAATATGATTTTATCAATCATTAACAAAAAAGAATAATGTCAAAAAAAATTCTAAACTATATAACCTGTGATATTTTAGTTTCTAAAGTATTATTTTTTAACAATCCTATCCTTTAACTTATTATATAAGTGCACTACTGGAACAAACTCCAAACTCCATCCAAATAGTTAACAAGATATGCATGTGACCCCATTGAAGGTCTGTTTATTATTTTATTTCTCATCTTCTAGGAAATCGGATAAATCTTTCTGGTTGGTTTTGGTATAATCTTTGATTGCAGTATGGACATGGAGTGTGTTTTATTCTCAAATGGATGACGGGCCAAAAGCCATTTTACTCGATCGCGAGTGTCTACAAGTTGCTTAAATGCCTGGGCTGCACCAATTCCATGTGACTGCCATAACAAACAAACAACAGATATCATTGTGAAAAATCTGTCCCCTTCGATTACAAAGCTTGAATGGAAAGTTGGACTAATAGCAACTCAGCGTTTTTGAGTTTCTCCATTGCCCAATTCATCTTGAACCATCTTCACTAATTGGCACAAAATCGAAAGGTACTCGGACGTTGCTCAAATTCTTCCACATCCTTGATGCAACTTGGTTTCTGGGATTCTGTCAAAGAACATGATTGAGAAAAATTAAGTTGAAAAAATAAAAATTTGGTTGGCTTCGTTCACACCTCGGATAAATACGGTGGGTTTTGCATTGTGTTTGATTGAAGGGCTTGGGTGAGTCAAGCAACCCTGATTGGTGATTTAGCAAGCAAAAGTTAATGATGCACTTGTTGAATGGAAAAAATTTGAACGCCCTTATAAGATGGGCATGTACGGCCACGTGTGTGTTTTGTTAATGGAATTTGAAATCTGTCCCAATGGTGTACTTATCCAACAAGTTTAGGAATATAATTGCCAAAAATAAATTAGTTCGGAGATTAAAGTATTGCAAACCATATAGATTTGTGACACAATATTCTAACAAAAAATAAAGACCAAAATAATAATAATAATAATAATAAATTACTCATCCAGCAATTCACGGTTGGGCTTGCAATAACCATGCACTGCCATATGGCGGTGAGTGTGGGACCAAGGTGTTGCAGATCTTAATCTGCCATTAATGCGTATTCATTATATAATCTGTCCTCATTTCTCCTGGCAGAAGAAAAAGACCACGGTGGCTGCAGGTTGTAATTAACTGAATGATTTTCTTTTATAATTTTGTACAACAAGTCAGAAACTAAGAGATCCTATCTGTCTTTATTTTACCAATAAAAAGAAAAGGAAAAAAGAAAATTGTCTAAACAAAACAAAACAAAACACAAACAGCCCACTTGTAAATGGAGTTATGAGCGGTGTTTTTTGTGAACGTTGTCTCAGGTGTTGGAATTTACCACATGTATATATATACACGTAACTTCTTCAAAGAGTGTATATATATATATATATATATATAGAAAAACAGTGGAGTTGTAAAGAAAATAAAAAGATGAGGGCATATGTGTCTCTTTGGTCTTTGCTGCTGCTATATAATTGTTTGTGTATGAAGTACGTGATTTTCTTGCAGCTGCAACAGATGACCTTCTTCTTGGATCACGAGCCTGCAAATATGGCTGCCCAGTCCCTGCAGCAGAGAGCAAGGACAATTTTTCTCTGCCTCCACTTTCACTATTTTTCTCTATTTTACTGTGGATTTACATACACACATCATTTGCACATAGTACAGACTAGCAGTGTAATAATACAGGAGATGTTATTTAATCTCCTAAAAATCTTGCAAATTAAATTTTCCCAAGAATTATATAAGGAAAACACATATCACTGGAACAAATATCATTGAGCATTTTGTTCCAAAGTAATTATACAATCAGAATTGGGTCGCAGTGGCAGCTCAAGTGGCTGGGCATGCCACAACCCACGCTGTTTGCGGGGTTCCATCCTGGGGGGGGACGGGTGCCTGGAGGCCATGCCACACTAGCCAAAAAAAATAAAATAAAATAAAATTATACAATCAGAATATAATTAATTCTTTAATGAACATTCATATATAAGGCCAGTTTCTTTTTTGTTTTTAGATTAAAAATAAATAAAAAATAAAAAGTTGAAAGAATAGAGATTCACGTGTCCATACAATATTAATGATGAATCTGTCCATGTCAACTAAGTAATTGTATAATTAAATTTCATTTGAACATATGTTTTTTAATTAGAATTCAAATATCTTACCCATCGATTTATCTATGAACATTTAAATATTGAATGGGCCAGTTCCAGTTGTGCAAGAACATGCAACAAATCAATGAGCTATATATGTAAGGTATAGGAAGAAAGATATCCTTATGGTCCTTTTCTCCAATTCATCATGCCATGAGAAATGATTCTACCAAAAAAAAAAATGCTATGAGAAATAAATAATTTTTGTCTGTGGTCAATATATCTGACAGAATTAATTAGAGGACTAGTTGTGTGTGTAATAACATAGACTAGTTTGCTTTTGGAGCTTCTGCTGTGCCCTAGAAAAAAAGTATGCTGGTCCTCAAAATGAAATTTAATGAGGTGTCAAAAATAAACGAGCAATGGAAAACTGATGCAAAAGTCATTGTATATTTATCATATATAACCAGATCATCAATGTATAGCAGTGTCTTTTTTTTTTTTTTTTTTTTTTCCCCTTGGTGAAATCAGTGTATAGCAGTTTGCCAAGTCTTTGTATAGTTAAGTTGTACAGCCTTGCTATATAGCTAGGTGGTTTGGGTTTTGTTCTAATGGCCATATTGCTTCAAAATATGTTAATTAAAAACTTCATCTTTGTAAATTCAAAGGAAGAAGGAGAAGTACCCCATATATAAAGTAAAAAGTCTCCGGTTGGAAAGTTTAATTAAATCAAAATATTTATTATGATAAAGACTTTAATCATTGATAAAATGATAATTATTATTTAAATTCAAAATTAATAAATTTAAATGGGATGTGTGCAATGTTCTTTAACAATTGCCATATAAGCATGAGACATTCTCTTAATTGGGAATCCTTTTACATATATAATCAAACCAAAATGGAGATTTCAATCATTATGGAGATTTCAAGTGGATAGACCTAACCCTTTTTCTTTTTTTTTTCCCCGAAGGATGCAATAAGTGGACCTTACCTCACATGCCCTCAAGAGCCCTTTTGGCCTGGATTGGGTTGATTTGAAGAGCAAGCCTCCTAAAAAGCTCAATTGAGAAATGGTGGGGCCCTATTTTCCATGGCCTCCACACAATCAACACCCACGAGGTGAGCAGCTGCCACGAGTCACATCGAAATCACTGAATGATTAAATTTCATATGGGAAAAAAAAAGTGATATTAATAATCATTATTATTGTACAAAGAAAGGAAAAACCTTCTCACAAGTTTAAAGTAGAGTTAGAAACCAATAGAGGGATAACAATACCCAAGAAGTTTGCAGAGCTTCTTTTTTTACTTTTTTTGCTTTTTCGCTTTCCTTGTCTCTGTGTCTATGAAAAAGATGGATGGGCGGCGAATAATGGAAAGGGACTGAACAATGCACAGTTAGATAAAACTCATGCCTTTTTCTTTCCCACAAGCCCACCCTCCCACTCATAGGAATTAACCAACTTATATATGATTCTCATTTTTTATTTTTATCTTCTTTTTTTCTCCAACAAAATTACTAATTTCATAAGTGTCTTTTAAATTTCTAATGTAAGAATTGAAATTTTCGGAAGGACGAGTTTTGTTTTTGATGATTTAATATTTAATATTATCTTTCTCTCTTTTTTTTCTTTTTTTTTTATTTTTTGGTTTTTTTTGATGAGCAGTATTACTTTTTGTCTTGTTTTGTGTTGTAAGTTCTCTATTTATTTGACCCATACTTATTACAGATTAATGGATAACATTCAACCAATATTCTAAACTTTTATAGTACTCATTATCGTTATTTTTGAAAGAGACATGAACTCTTTATCGAAGTTAATAAATTGATAATATTGTTTTAACATGGTGTTAAAGTTTTAGGACTTTTTTTTTTTTAACTAAAATAAATAAGTAAATAAAGAACTCGATTTGTCTTTATCGATTTGTAGGTAGCTAGAATCTTAAAATTTCAAGCTAAAACATTTACACATGAAGGGAATGTATCATTTTTAGTCCACATACCTACGTATTAATTAGTAGACTTTAAGAAAAACCAAAAACAGCAATAGTACTAACACATTCCCTTTTAGGACAAAATAATAAAAATAAAAATAAAAAATGGGAGAGGACAATTAATTAATTTTACATGTTCACAAAATTATCCATCACCTCCAATGTCTCACACCTTAGTTTTGCCATCTGGTATAGATAGAAACGACAAGCCACTAATAGAGTTGGGAATTAATGAATCAGAACTGATTAGAACATGTCTCAAGACAGGATGGGAAATCTGGTCTACATCCCGTCCGGGTCCCTAATCCTGGTATTCTATTTTGTATATTAATTTAAATTATGCATATATTTGTCTAAAGTAAATTTTTAATTCTCTGTTTTATTGAAATACTGTTTTTTAGACAATTTGGGAACTGCATTAATAACCAACTTTCAGGAGGAAAATTGAAATTCAACTATCTTTTCACAAATGTAGTTTTATTCACATTACAATAATGCTATAGAAATAAAAAATTTCACTAAATTTTAAACCAAATAATATACCATTTAACATTATATTAGATATAAATTAATAGTATCCTATAATTATTGTAGGTAAAACTAATGAAACAATGCTAATTTATCCTTGATTAAAATTTTAGTCAACAAATTTGATGATATAGAATTATCTTTACAAAATTTGATAGGTATATTGTATTTTTTTATGATTTTTTTTTTAAATTCCAAAAATATTTATTGACAATAGGTCAAAAATATCTTTAAACACTTAAATAAATATCATCCAAATTATATATACCAATCGAATTAATATCATTTAGGTTATGTATATCCTGCACTTTTACCAATTAAACAAAACAGAAGCCCAAGTTTTATAACCGGAATAATGTATGAACTCTTATACATATATATATATATATATATATATACTGAACAAACTAATATCGTGTAAGTTATATATATCGTATTTTAAAAAACAGATAGATACTCAAGTATACATGTATTGGATGAATCTATATCATCCAATTTAAGTATATAGTATTTAAAAAGTTAAATTGGTATATTTTATCAATGTATAAAGCAAAAGTAAAATAACAAAATATGCATGTTTAAAATATAGTATGGTTAATAATTTTTGTAATGGGAATAAAATTACCTTTTGAAAAATTGATAATTTTGACCAACTTTTTACCGAATCTTTCAAGTATACCCCTATTTATTTCTTTAATTTATTCGCGGAAGAAGATGAAGTATTAAGGAAGAGATGCAAAAATTTTCACACCCCCTTCTGATATAAATATTGGCCAGTTTTCAATTAATCAGGGATTTACTTGGAAGAAACAGCAAAAAGCTGGTTAAAATTAATATTTTTTCAAAAGTGAGTAAATTTTAATTTTGCCCCTGGAATGTGTCTATGACATGTAATCTCTGCACAATGGATTATTTAGTTGTAAAACTACTATTTTTTTTCTTATAAAGCTTCCAAATTCAAATTTATAGATATACCAAGGTAAAAAAAAAAAAAAATGGTTCAAATATTTAGTCTCCAACTTGCCTTCCAAGATACGGGGAATAAGGTGGGAATGGAAACCCCTTTTTCTACACACATGGAGACAAAAATTGAAAAATGTCTCCATCTCTTTTAAAAGTAGCAGGCATCTTTACTAGCCACATTAAAAACGTCTATTTTGCAAAGAAAAACTAATTAACTAGATTTCTTTTTCCCGAAGAACTGACTAGAATTATTATCAAGTTACGGCCATATATACATGCATCAAAAGCCCAAATCAACTTTAGTTCATATTACAAGTTATTCAAACAGTAGCTTTCAAATTTGTTATTATAATAAAACTAAAATTCTTCTATATATATATATATATATATGGAAATTTTGATCAACGGCCTATTGAAGTAAGAGATTATATATACATACATATATAACATGCACACAGCTCGGCATCTCTCCTCTTTAATTTTGTTGTCCTATACTGGATCTAGCTTTCTGCGTCTCCTTTTGTTTGCCGCTTTCTTATGGGAGAAGTATATGTAAGGAAACCCCACAATCACATAAACCATTCATGTATAAAGATAGCTTCTTTTCTTTATTCAACTCATTCGAAGTTTTCAACCCTTTCAATTCCTTTTGTATAATACAGAGTCAGAGAAAGAAAAACTTTTATCTATCTAATCCCTTTCTCAATGCTTATTGAATTACTTAGCGAATTCTATTTATTCATCGTATTAATTAAAAAATAATAATAATATCAATATCAACAATAATAGAAATATATTGGAATTCGGAAGATCAAAATCAGAAACTCCTAGCATATCTGCAAAAAAAAAAAAAAAAATTAAAAATCAACAAATTAACCTTTGAATGTCAAATTTACGTTTTCAACGGAACAACTGTATCTTCCTTGAACACCCATATTAAACTTCCATGAAAACAATATTTTTTTACGAAAAAGTTGTTCAGAAACACATTGTCCAACATTTATATTTCAATTTAATTAGTGACTGCTAGCTCTATGCAATTTTATGCTAACAACTATTTGCGTGCATCTTTACCGTTCTTCCACATGTCTTTAAAAGTGATGATCTTATAACGTTAACGGATCAATATGACTACATATGCACCATTCTGAGCTTCACTACACTATTTCATTCTTCTTTTTTTTTTTTATGTTTTTTTTTTTTTATGTTCAATGTTAGATCCAAATCGAAGTTGATGAGAGACAGCAAAGATTGAAAATCATAAAGAAAATTAATGCATGATAGAGACCATTTTTAATAGTTTTGCTATTAAAACTAGATTTCTTAGGATTCCAACTAAGATTTGTCTATGCATGTACATATATATATCATCAAGGGCTAGTTATCTAGTTAGGCCTAGGCACAACTCGTAAATTAAAATTATCAGAACATCAGCATGAATTTGAGTTTTAATTGTTTAAAGAGATCACTGGCTCGAAATTGGCTTGTTGGATTCGTGAATTTATACAACTTTAATTTTTCTTCTTTTAATCTAAGAATAAATTTTCTATTCAAATTGATTATTGAATAGCTGAAAAACTAGGCTAATTTTGATCATTAAGTCCAAACTCAAACGTGAACTAGGCCTTCACTATAAAAATATTCTTTTGGCAACTTGTATAAAAAGAACAAAAATGGGCGAGTGAGCCGGGTTGGTCGGCTGTGATTCCCAACTTTTATGGTAGTATATGCCTCTCTTGCATTCATATTTTTGAAATCATGAATTTGACTCACTCCATTTTTTTTTTAATTATAAAATTCTTGTAATCCTCATAAAAATTAAAATAAAATAAAATTAAACTTATATAGAAAGAACAATCTTCAAGAACTTTCCATGCCAATTGAAGATTCATAATACTAGTTTAGACATTTCATTAATCTTCCTAATAGGAATTTTATAATGAATATAACGAAACATTGGAAGATTGAAAATTCATAAAATCCTAGTAAACATTGTGAATTTAATTTAGGATTAACTGGGAGGAACAGTAAATATTCCACATCTTAATTAAAGTTCCATGAAAAACAGGGGTTCAAAAATAAAAAAAAGTTTAATTAAAAACGCAATTCCCAAAATCTCTTTTTAGGACTGCTCTATGTTATTTATCCAAGTGTTTTTGCTTGCATTACTGTTTTAGAACATGTTACAAATTGACCGAATTTAGCAATTAGCATTAACTGCTTGTGATTCCCAATATAATATATTCCCTATCTTCAAAAACCTTAATTTACGAACTTTGCTTTTAAAACATGCATGTACGAATAGCCCTTACAAGAATAAAAAATAAATAAATAAAAATAAAAACATTAGTCTCTATCTAGCTAGCTATATACCTCACACCATAAGAAACATTAAAAGAATGTAATAAAAAAATTAATAAAATTAATCATAAGCACACGCGGACACACTAAGTACTATAGTCAACATTAATAAAATAGTTTAGGCAGCATGTGACATATCTTGGAAAGATCAAACTTATAAATATAGATAAATATATTTTGAAAGTATCCTTAAAATTGATAAACAAGTAACTTTTGATTATTAATAAAGTATGCTTCTTTCTATGTTTTTCCACTTTGGTTTTGTTTGTTATTAAAGTTACTTGCCTGTAGATCTGCAGTGCGCGCGTGTGCAAATGAATTATATAAAAAATTAGTTTTGTTTACTTGAAGCGAATGATTTCCTGTTAACTGCTTTTGTTATTTTATAATTAAATATTTATTGGAAGTTTGATTTGGAAAGATGATATTGAGAAAGACATATATTCTTTATAATTATTTCTGCACTTTGAGAAGGAATTAAAGAAAGGATAAAGTGGATTTAATTCATATATACATTTCTCAAAATAACTTACTTTTTATATATTTTCCACTCCCTTGGTTTTTAATATTTGAAATGGATTGATTACGAAAATGTCAATAGTTATTTGTACATTTTTTTTTTTTGGGTAATATTTATTTGCACATTTGGGTGTTATTTGTTAATAACTAATTATATTTCCAATGAGTATCTTTTACAAATTATGTATTTTCTTTAGGCATAAAATACTTTGTTAATTGACAAGAGACAAAATATTTGAGATTATTTTAGATTCAAAGTATGTATACAAATAATTCTTTCAAAATCATGATGACAAAACTGTAAATATAAACTAATCGCAATAAAACATATGCGCTCTACTAATTAATTTTAGATATAACAAAAGTACAAAAAACACCTCCATTAACAACTAATTATAATTTGTAGCCCTATCTTTATGCAATTTTTTAGTACTCCAATAATTTGTCATACTCTTGTCCGTTATATTATTCACAATTTTATTTTATTTTTTAATTTGCTTCTGTTACATAGAGACAAATTGCATTATACTCGATCGTTTGCTTAAATTTAAGTACTCTATTGTTGACCACAATAATTTTTGCTGATCAACATGAATTATTATGTACGATCAATTTTCATCGCAATTAAATTGAATACCCATTAGCATTTTAAATTATGAGAAATGACATAATCCTTCATTATATTAATAATTGTTTATCAAGCAAGTGGTTATCCTTCTCTTTTCTCCTTGAAAGGACAGGACAAATGAGACAAGTATGAAAATAAGAAAGCGTAGGTTAAGATATATAGTTGATAAAGGCTTGTAACAATTTTCAATATGTATAAACTATAAATACGCATACAAACAGAGAATAGCTCAGCTGAAGGTTTTAGTATTGGTTATACAATAGGATTTGCAAATTACAGATTTGTCTAAAACTAACCAAATTAAGTAAGGAAAAACTTTGTTCAATCAAGCAATTAATTAATAACTATTAAATCATTAAGTAATTGTATATTGTTAGATTCTTATCATGTGTCTAAATTAGTTCATTTCAACTACATTGTCTTTAAACTACTTTATTCATAGCAACATGTTTATATATATATATATATATATATCAGTGGAACTAATTCTGTCCGAAAACAAAACTAGAAACAAGCAAAACGATCCTTCTATATGTGCAGGACGTATAGAAATCTAATATAGATTTTAAATATATACATATATATATATATATATACATATCCTAGTTTAATTTTTGCTAATATTTTACCATAGGAGATACATAATATATCATATCAATTGCCGTAAGTTTATGTATTTATCATTATGATGGGGACTTGGCTACATAACCCACAATAATAATATTTTATGTCGCCCATGGTGCCCTATGTGCCGGACACACGTCATATGCTGTCCCATAAAAATTGAATAAGCTAAAAATGGATTAGAATAATTTATATTACAATAATTAAAATGTACAAAATGAACCAACCGTATTGTTGCTATGTGGTTTTGGTTCCAAACAACTGAAAAATTGAATTGAATTACGAACATGACAAAGTAGAGTATCAGCCAGTATCTTGTTATTTATTTATTTTCTAAAATGAAAAAAAAAAAAATTCCTTGCTGTTTCTATCTTTCATCTTTGTCTTGGGCCTTTCCCTACGTATAGTTTAATTTAGAATGATCATTAGAAGTATAAATATTATTACTCATGCATGTCTTCGTTTAACTCGAAACAACTTCGTTAATTAATTTGATTTTTATCATCCTTTTTTTTTTTTTTTACCTTCATCAATATATAAAATTGTAGTTTTGCTATTTAACTGTTTTTAAGTGGACCATTTGATATGAAATTTGATAATTTGATGATACAAATTAATTAATAAATAGAGAATTTTTTAACTTTTTTTTGAATACTGAGAAAAAAAATTCAAAATCAGATTATTGTTTTAAATAATAATAATTTTATTGTCCAACTATTCCACGTGGACAATTTTTCTATCTTTTAATGCTTATATTATTGATATGTGATTTATTATTCTTTAAATTATAATTACATGATAAAAATTTCATCATCGATCATGATTATATATTTAAGAAATATGTTGGAATATGATTATGAATTCCTATTCTTCTGTTTGTAGATAAAAAAAAATGTATATCATGAAAATAAATCAAAACTATGAACAAGTCTTGCATAATTTACAGGATCAAAATTAATGAATTTTTTTTACCCAAAAAAAGAAAGTAGAATGAATGAGGTTGATAAAAGCGAAGGAAAAAAAAAAAAAAAAAGTGAAAACATCACAGGAGAGAACAAGAGGGCATTAATGTTATTTGATGGGATGGCTTTTTAAGAAGCCGAAGGACGTTGTGTCGCTTTCCAAAGCATTAACTAAAAATCAAAACAAGTGGGGCATTAAACCCAGCCACACTATCTAATAACCCTTCTCTTTCTTAATTTGCCCTCGCCCTACCCATTATTTACCCCCTTTTTTTTTTTTCTTTCTTTTTTTGGTTTTTCCACACGGCACTTCAAAGAAGTCTTCTAGCTCTATATTAAATTAATTTTTCCCCAAAAATAAAAGAAGTATTCTATGAAACTATTTAATTTATTTACTTGGGTAGGCCGACGAACCCATCCTTTTTTCTGTTTTTTTTTTTTTCTTTCACTTCCCTCTTAATAGTTTATAACTTGTGGTTCAGAGGAGTGCAGTACCTTTAGTAAATGTATAAAACATATATAAAATAAAATATTTTTCTGAATATGTATTATGTATTAAAAATTTGAAAATTTGTTTGGAAAAAAAAAAAAACAATGAACAATTATTTATTCTAACTTCTTTTCATATAGCACGTAACCAAATAATGACTGATATTCTTTTTTTTAGATCTGGCTAACACTATCTTAATTAGCATCTTTATCTATTATGGCCTGAATTTTCGTAAGTTGCATAAGTTGATTCATTTAATTCTTTTGTCATGTTATATATATATATATATACAAATTGATGTGATGTAACCAAAATCAATGGGGAAATTTCTGAGGAACTTATATGTGTACATATATGTGTGTGTGTGTGTGTGTGTGTGTGTGTGTGTGTGTGTGTACATCCATTTCAAATGCAGGGAAAGAAGAAGGAAAAAATAAAAGAAAAGGACTATTAAAGCTAACTCATTGGCATTGCCCATCATTATTGAATTTGTACACCAAAAAGTCATTTTTGACTCCATGAAAAGGATACCTAGAGTGGTATAGTTGCTTCCTTCCTAGATGCTAGTTTGGGAATCTTAAGAGTATAAATGATTGTGACTCAGAAAAAAGTTGGCGTGCAATCTAAGGAAAAGCTTGAAAAAAAGAATATATCAGGATGTTTCAATTTAATTCACCATTTTTTTTTTTGTGAATAATTTAATTCATGATATTTTTTATATCAAACATGTCACAACAAATTTGCTTCTTATTTACTTTATTTCCTAGATTTAACTTTTTTCTTCTTCCATAATAAATTAAAGTTTACTCTTTTAATACAAAACTTTTTTTTTTTGGGGAATATTTTAATATGAACATTTAAACTTAAAAGTGTTAGCATTTGAAACTTAAGCTTTATGATTTTTTAGTGTCCCACTTAGTTTTGTTGGTATGGTAATGACTTGGTATAAACATGAATAAGTTCAAGTACTAATCCTTTGAGATAATCTTTTTACGTATCCAAATTTTCCATAGATCCAATTACAAATTCAATGATCTTCCAATTTTATTTCAATGTGTTCGTAGCTTTTTTTTTTTTTTTTGGGTAATAATGTTATTCATTGTTTTAGATGAATAAGACCAAAGAAAAATAATACGAACAAATGCGCTTCAATCATGTCCTACCATCAACTTAATGAAGTCCATAAAAGTCATATATGCATATATATAGTCACTTTTGATACATGGATTGTTGTGGGATTGTCATTCTCTGTGTAAAAGAAAAAAAAAAAGAAAATTGGATTCATTGCAGCCAATCAATGAAGCAGGAAACCCATTCACCAAGTCCGAAGTAGGAAATCAAGTTTTTTAGATGACCAAAACGAGTAAAAATGTACAAAGTGTTGAAAATCTTTAAATTATATTAATTAATTTTTCAAAATTGAATAGAAGATTTAGAAGGTATATTTTTACATTTTATAAGCTGCATAATTTTGTAAAAGTTATTATATTTTATGAAATGCTAATTTATAATAAATATTACATGTTTAAAGATATCTCTTTATTATTTAAAAATATTTTTATATATAAAAAGACATATTTATATTAAGAGATATATTTATGAATATGTTTACTGGTTTATATCCTTTCAATTTTTATAAATAGATTTATTATATTTATATCATTAAGAAGAAAAATTTATTTTTTAAAAACAATTACATATTCATAACACTTAGAGAATATTAAATATTATATATATGAAGGAGTTCAAATTAAATTTGGTTCGGTGATCTTGTTGATGAAGTGCTACTATTATTAATAGAGATCATTATATCTTAAAAGAAGATTGACATAAAATTATAAACATTAGGATGGGACAAATTCATATTAAAATTATTAATTTTTCTATGAACTCTACTTATTTTTATATGATTATTATTTTTATATTTGACATGCTATTTGAAAACAATTTAATCACTGTATTGGTATATATTATTTGATAAATGTATAGTTAATGCAAGCTAATTTTCTTAACACAAAGTAGATGAACGGTAGAACTTTCTCGTTGTGAGAGGACTGAATAATATATGATGAAGAAACAATAATAGAAATTTATTGCATCTCTTCAGTTATTAATAATCTAACATGGATAAATAATGTAGAAAGAATGATAAAAAAGATAAAAAAAAAAGAAAAAAAAAAGAATAAACCAAACTCTGGGTTTCTGACTAAATGGATCAGGGTTGTCAAACACAAGCCCACATGGGCTTTAAGGTGTGGCTGAGTTGGAGGAATTGGGGATATTTGGTAAAAACTGAAAATGTGGAGGGACTATTGAAGTCATTTTGGTCACAAACAAAAAGACAAGTAAGCAAAAAAATATAAATATCAAATTTGTTCCCAAAAAAAAAAAAAAAAAGACAGGCCCTTGAGATGCCATGTTAAGTAATCCAACGAACCAGAAAAGGGTGAATTTGAAAGAAAGATATTGATGGCAAAGGTGATGGTGTTTCTTTGAAGAGAGAGAGGTTTCAAAGACGTCACTTTCAAAAGGGAGGTAGTGGGCCTAGTGGTGGCATGTTAAGGATCTTAATCTAAACCAAAGCATCCAGACACTCCCTTGAGCTTACAACCAACGGTTCTAACTTCTAACTAGGAAGTAAAAAAAATTACATGCATAAAAAACCAACCAAACGAGACAGATATAAAAAGTAGCTAGAGTGAACGGTGAAAGTTGGAAAAAGGAGAGGAAGAGCGAAGATTGAGCTTGACTGAAATTGAGTAAAAAGAGTTTGATTTTTGGTGTAGCGAGAGAGCTAAATAGATAGTACAAAGAACAGCAGCAGAGACGCAGTGATGAGGTCACAGAGATCTTTAATCCCCTTTCTGACCAAACACTGCCACTCTTACCACTGCCATCATCAACCCCTCTTATAGGCTGAGAAAGTATTTCTCTTCCCCATATACCCCACTTTTTTACTTATTGTTCTACCACCTCCACACACACACACACACACACACACACACAAAAAAAAAAAAAAAAAAAACTCTCTCTCTCTCTCTCGCTCTCTCTCTTTCTGTTGAAAAATAATGAAAAATTTGCAGGAAATTTCCCAAGATAATCCTAGTTGAAAAAAAAAAGAAAAAAAAATCTCAATCTCTCTCTAGTGTTTTTTAGGTCCGCTTTTGTCAAGTGGGTATTACCCCATATTTACCAGTTTGAAACAGTACAGAGGCAAGCCAGTATTAGCGTCTTAAAAGGGCACAGATATCAAAAGTGTCTGGGAAAAAGAGAGAGAGAGATGGGTTAGGCTGGCGAATAGAGCTGGTTTAGCTAGCCTTCTGGGGTTTTATCTTTTTGTATTATTATTATTATTATTATTATTTTTGGTCTCTGGTTTTGTGTTTCAGATTTAGCCTGTTTTTGGGGGGGTCTGGGGGGTGGGACTTTGATGGTGGTGTTGGTGATGGAACTGGAAAAATTGAATGGCAGGGCCTTTTGGGAGAAGCAGCAGCAACAGTATCAGATTTCACAGTGTTTGCAGCAGTTGCACAAGCAACAAGAACAGGGGGAGAGAAGGAAACAAGAAAGAAAGGAAGAGATTTGTACCACCACCACCCACCACTAGGAAGAAGATAAAGTGCCCTCCATTAAAAGCTGGAAGAGGAAAATCACAACAAGGGACTGAGTCTGGATCCTCAAAGGAACCATCATCATCATTATCATCACCACCATCATCTTCAACAACAACAACAACAACAACAACAGCAAAACCAAAGCCCAGTTCTGAATTCAAGGCATGTAGTGGAAGAGGAAGAAGAAGACGAAGAAGGAGTAGTAGGAGGAGGAGGTGGAGAGGAAGAAGACCAAGATTCCCCATCAAAAAAACATCAAACTTTCTGCATTCAAAATCATCCTTATCTTCAAAACTTGCAAACTCATCAACATCACCAACACCAACATTTCTATGGAGGTTTAGACACTACGCAGATTCAACCTCCACAGCAGCATCGTCAACAACAACAACAGCCACCCAAAAAACGTTCCTATTTTCCTTCATCATCTTCGACTTTTGGCGAACAGAGCATCGAATATGCAAGAAAAATGGGGGAGAGCCACCACCAAGCAACAGCATCGTCAAGATTGGGGATAAGGAACACCGGGGGGGAGATCGTCGAGGTTCAAGGAGGCCACATTGTTCGCTCCACCGGCCGAAAAGACCGACACAGCAAGGTCTGTACCGCGAAAGGCCCCAGAGACCGACGAGTCAGGCTCTCTGCTCACACTGCTATCCAATTTTACGACGTCCAGGATCGCCTTGGCTACGACCGACCCAGCAAAGCCGTCGATTGGCTCATCAAGAAAGCCAGAGCCGCCATAGACGAGCTCGCGGAGCTACCCGCATGGAACCCAACGTCTTCAAACGCCGCAGCCACAGCAACTCTGAATTCAGCGGCAACCCAGCAGCATGTCAACGAAGAGAACGAGAACGCAATTGGGATCCACCGCGCCGGCACCGGCGATGCGGTGGAAACTATCGCTTCTGTTAGTCGGAGAGCGACGGCGGCGACGATGGTTGGAGGTGGAGGAGATGGGAGAGTCTCCATCGAATGTAGTAGTAGCAGACTCAATCTGCAACAGCAGCAAATGGTCGAACACCCAAACACTAACTCTACTTTCCTGCCACCGTCTTTGGATTCGGACGCCATTGCCGACACAATAAAGTCGTTCTTCCCAATGGGTGCATCAGCCGAGACTCCGCCGTCGTCGATTCAGTTCCACCAGAGCTATCCGCCAGATTTGCTGTCCAGAACGAGTAGCCAAAGCCAAGATCTGCGCCTTTCCCTCCACTCTTTTCAAGACTCAATGCTTCTCCACCACCATCAAGCTCAGACTCAGGCTCAACAACAGCAACACCACCATGCGCATACTGCACACCAGACTGAGCAAGCTCTTTTCTCTGGAACCGGAATCCAACTGGGTTTCGATGGGTCTTCCGGCGGTTGGCCGGAGCACCACCACCATGCGGGTGAGATGAGCAGGTTTCAGAGAATGGTAGCGTGGAGTGCTGGTGCAGATACTGGTAGTGCCGGAGATAGTGGAGGAGGAGGGGGTGGTGGTGGAGGTGGAGGAGAAGGCGGTGGATTCACATTCAACTCGCTGCTGACTCCGTCACCACCGACTCAGCCATCGCCGTCGCCGCCATTGCAGTCGTTCTTCGGCCGAGGCCAGTTCTTTTCACAACAGAGGGGACCCCTTCAGTCCAGTAACACGCCTTCAGTTCGCGCTTGGATCGACCCGTCTATTGCCGATCATCACCATCACCTTCAGATTTCGCATACAACACATCAGTCTTCTCATATATCAGGCATGGGATTCGCCTCCGGCGGATTCTCCGGGTTTCGTATTCCGGCACGAATTCAGGGTGAAGAGGAACACGACGGTATCTCTGATAAGCCGTCCTCTGCTTCCTCTGATTCTCGCCATTGATTGAGCTTTACTCAACCCGAAGTTATCTCTCAGAACAGTAAAAAAAAAGGTGCTATTCTTGAAAACCAGTTCTCATATTTCAATTTCAACCACTGTGCACTTCTTCTACAGATTGTTTCACACAATTAGTCTACCAGTCGATCCAATGTTCGTGCAGGAGTGTGACTTTGTCTTTGATTCAACATGGAGACTGAGAATTGGGTCTTTAGCTAGAGAGAAAGATTTCCGGTTGTTGTTGTTGTTGTTTTTTTTTTTTTTTTTTTTTTTTTTTTTGTTTAATTAAATTCAATGGCATTGTTAACCGTGTGGACGGAAGAAAATCTGATGTGCATTTTCAGGTTTTTCTTTTTCCGATACCTTGGTTTTGTTTTAGCACCTTTGTCTTTGTATCAGTTGCTTATGTTATTTTCGTTTTTTTTTTTCCATGTAAAAGTTGGGTTCATTAGAGCTCAATCAAACTATCTTTTAGTTTCTTTGTTTGGATTTGCTTCTGTGTGCTAGAACTTGTATGCTATTTTATTGCTTTTTTTAAAACTTTTTGCAATTCTAGAGTTTTAATGGAACTTTCATGTTTTTGCTCATTATGTTTTTGATAAATTCTTTTGAAATAAGGTAAAATCCAGATGACCAAATATAGAAAATGCTGCTATGTATTTAGTTTTATGTTAATCCTATAACTTTCATGTTTTTGTTCGTTGTGTTTTTGATAAATTCTTTTGAAATAAGGTAAAATCCAGATGACCAAATATAGAAAATGCTTCTATGTATTTAGTTTTATGTTAATCCTATACACATGTTTATGGTTGAGCTAGTTGTTGCTTTCTCAATTCCGAAAATGAGAGAAACGCATTGGGCCTCTTTCCTCTGTTTTAGAAATGGAGATGGTCAATTTCTTTGTAGAGGGTGAGAGTTTGTGTTTGTGATTGTTTTGTTGCTTTACTGCTTTTCCAATGGAACATTTTCCACGCCCTCTCTCTCCGACAACTTCCTTAAACCTGCAAAAAGAATTGAAAAAAAATAAAAAATAGAATAATTGTTTTACATCTTTTTCCTTGCTTTGATTTTGGGAGCATTAAGCAGAGGAGTCATTTTCCATGAACAGTGAAAATTTGTTAGTGAAGGAAGTGGAAGCAGTAGTCTGCTTTCTCTTCCCCTCCCAAGCTGCAAAATTGGGAAAAACTTAGTTCAAACTTTCAGTAAAAGAAATCCTTTATTCTTAGCTGTGTTTGTTCTGCTTTATAGCCCATTATTTATATCTTTGACTAAGACTATGAAATATATATATATAGACTAGGAATGTGAAATTTTGCTAAACAGCTTAGATATGAAAGGGAAAGCAAAAAAGATTGCAAAATGGGGATGAATCTGAAAAATACCCACTTACCTAATTAGTGCAAGTTGAAAAACAATCTATCAGTACCTTTCAACTTTCAAAAAGAATAATCTTCTAACATTGAGATCCCATCTTTACCTAATTTAGTTAGAAAACTTCCATCAACTTGTTAGTCTAAGGTTCTCGACTTAGTAGTTTCTTCTTTGAAAAATGTTCTGTTAGGCTTTTTCCAAATGGTGGGAGAGAGAAAAAATTTAGGGGTGCCTGTTGCATAAGACAGCTTTAACATTAAGTCAGGGTCTTGAGGGAAGAGGCATCTGAGGGTCGTGGTCTTGTGCTCAATAATGAGTACGATAGATAGATAGATTAAACTCGTACGTCAAAGTGGGACTCAGTGGAGTACATATGCAGGGATAGAGAAAAACCATGAAAGAGGAATTGAGAAGGAGAGGAACAAGCTCAATTATGGAAGAATACACAGATGGATACCACCAAAATGTGGTACTTGGCCATCTGTCTTTGGTCCCCTACCCTGTAATCTCAGTACCTAAATAAAAATCACCCAAGAGTCTAGCTGGAAATTTAACCCAAAAAAAAAAAAAAAAATTTCTTCTAATTAAGATAGTGACATTTGCATATTATGGTTGTTGGTGCTTCTTTATTGTCGGTTGATGAGAGTACTGTTGTTCCAGAATGGTCATTTAGACTATTTCACACTGCACGACAATATAAATGAAGGGTAGGTTGGAAAAAAAAAAAAAGGGGTTTCCAAGAATATCTGATCAAAAGGTCTTGGTTGAAACTTTTTATATGAAGGAAGCTGATTCTGATTTAGAGGAAATTTGAAATGGTTTTTTTTTTTTTTTTTTTTTTTTTTGGTAATATGAAGTGGGTTTTTCATGGTAAAATATATGGAGGTCATCATTGATAAAGGTTTTGAGGGTACAAGGGTAAATATCCCTCTTGGAATGCAGATGATCTAGCAAATGGACAAAATGAGTTTTTGATCATGTTTATGCAACCCAGGAAGATTTCCTATTGAGAAACTAAGCGACAACAAAACTAAAAAAAATCAATACATTTTCACAAGAGATAGAGAGAGAGAGGTTATGTACACAAATGTATATCCATTTATTATGTGCATAAAAAAGATAAATCAATCATAAACAAGCCATGGTACTTCTACATTCCAACATAGAGATTCACACCAAATCATCAAATTAGCAAAAACCAGAATACAAAAACATGAAAAGATTTCAATGAATTCATGCCACTGATTCAAAGCTATTTTACAATATCTGCTGGTTCATCTCTTCTTCAGTTCCAAACCTTTTTAAGATTTGAGTTATTTTGGCTCAGCTATTGAGCAGATGTGTGGAGCAAGTTTTTCTGTTTTTACAATTCCTATTTGACAAAACAGGATTTGCAGAAACTGATACTTTCCTGTCTGACTGGTTTTCAATTTTATCTGATTTGCTTACCAGCTTGAACTGAACTTTCTTTGGATTGGTAGAGTGAGAAGCCAACCGGGTTTCCCATGGTCGGGCTGCTACCCAACGCTCCACCCAGCTCCAGCCCCAGTTTTCTTTGCCAACATTGAAAGATGTCTGGCCAAGATACTGGCTTGCATTGGCTCTCCACTGCAAATGATATGAACAAATTCAATTGAGATAAAGAGGACCCTCAATTGGATTAAGAAATTATGTAGTAAATCTCAACAACATTTTGCAGACCTGATGCAAAAATGCATATGCCATGGCTCGCTCTCGCTTAATTGCAGCTTCTTCTCTCTGTTGTATCCTATTAATGATCTCCTCCATGGTTTCAGTACCACCACACCATTCCACCTGTTGGTCAACCATTTTTTAACCATTGCAATCCAAATTAGTCTATAACATCCCCAATGATCATATTGGTTCACAACTAAGTTCCCTATGCATTAGGTTAGTTCACTTCATAAATTACAAATTACGCACTTTAATTCGCTTTCGAAACCATATAGCTGACATTAATCTAGTTCAACTCGAAAAAACAAACAGAAATGGTTGGCTGAGAAAGTAAGAAATAAATAGCAAAACTATCACAGACAATACTCAGCTTAATTGTTGTACAGCATTTTATTTTATTTATTTATTTATTTTTTACACTCTGTTTTTTACTTTTAGAGGACAATGTAACAAAACAAGATTGCCAAACATGTTTTTCTCATCAAACAAAATCAAGAATAAGAGAACAAAAAAGTGGAACTTAATTTTGTCAGGGAGTGAAAATGTAGGTATCTAAACAAGATAAGAAAAAAAAAGAAAAGAATTAATGATTGATGGAAATCTTTAATTGTAGTTTCAGTGGGTTTTTTTACTCTTAAAACGCTATAAAAAACTCCAACTTCCTTACTTGGCTGACTCTGACAATTGTGTGTACCTATAATATACATGTCCCACATGACATGTGCAGCTATAAGCAAACAAATTTTGATCAGAATTAAACTTTGTTATGGAGTTTGTGAGAAAATGCACGTGACAATGATATGAGAAGTATCCCTCTTTCCATATTCTGAAAGCAACAACTAACCAATAATCCAAACCTTCTAACTTTATATGATTTTTAAATGCCGTAAAAAGAAAAAAATGAAAAATGACAAAAAAAAAAAAAAAGAGAAAAAAAAAAATGAACCAGTGTGACGAATTAATTTATTAGCACCTCCAATTCATGAAGTTTAGCATCGAGCTTTAACTGGTTTTCAAGTCTCTTTTGCCTAATCCTGGCTTCTTTGACCATCCACTGTCTACGGGCTCTGATTTCTTCTTGTATTCTGCACCATGAATGTATATAGCTTAGTGCAGCTGTTGCTTGCTCTTTCACCGTCAGACCTTGAATCAAATCCTGATATCTCACTGTGCATTTCTGATTCTGATGGGTAGTAGCAGTAGTAGTAGTACTGCTCCGTGATCTTTTTTTTGTCTGCAACAACCAGAATTTATTTATTTATTTTTTTTTAATTTTTGAAACCAATAATTCACTTGAAGACAATATATATGAGTTTTTTGATGACCTATTGAGCAGAATTTTTTACCTTATTTTTAAGTTTTGAACTGATTGAACTAGCTTTCTTTCATTCTTAGCTCAATTAGAAAAACTAAACTCGAATGTAAGGATGGTTTTATTTCAAGGTGTTGAACAAGAAAGATTAATTTGCATATATATATATATATATATATATTACATAGATAAATATTCTCTTATCTAGATATTGGCAAAAGTTAAAATTTAAATTAACTTATTATCTAAGATCAATTTTTATTTTATATATAATCCTAATCATATTAATAATATCCTAAATTTGATAAAGTACAGATGTATATATCCTATCAACGTTGGGGTGACGTTTATACTGAATTATATGTTATACCAATGTTGGTGGGACGTATATCCACACAATTAAAGTTAAAACATCCTAATTTTATTAGAATTTTATATAGTTTAGGCCACTCCAAATATTTCTTAAGGAAAAATTGGCTGTAAGTCAGAGACAAATGATAGGAATTTGTAAAAAGTGGAGATCATAAATTCACTGTGCACTCAAAAATGAAGAATAGCTGAAAGTTAGGTAAGATGAGCAGCCATTGTCAATGCTTTTATGGTGAGAATATAAGGGAAAAAAATGAACATTTCATATTCCACGGAAAATCCAGGTTTTGATTCTTCACCAAAGGTGGTGAAGGTGGCGACAAAGATTACAGAAGCAACCTTTTATCTTCATTCATTCATCAAAAAAACCTTTAATCTTCATTCAATGTGAGGTGCACTAAAGCAATATAGGGAATCATGGGGTGGCGGAATTTTATCTAAATTTGGCCACTGAACTATCATCTAGTCCATTTCAGATACATTATTTTCTTGTATGCAAAAACTTCGAATATATATACACACACACACATAAAGAGATAAGAATTGTTTTCTTTTTTTAATTGGTCCAAATTAAAGCGCGTTGATGATTGTAGAAAGTGTTTCAAGATCGGGTTCATACCAGGAATGCACGAAAAGCAGATTGAATCCGAGAGGCAGCTGATTCTTCAATTGGCCTTCCATGATTCTTTAGCTCTTTCTCACTTTGATTCCTCAACTCACTACTTGAGTTTTCCTATTTCAAACAAACAGTCACAGAGAAAATATCTATATTCTATTAAAACATTATTTTATTTTATTTTCAAATATTATATGAAAATATTATTTAAATAAAAAACAAAAGAATGTCTAATAATGACTTTGGACTAGAAAACTTGTATTGGAGTGAGCAGGCATTGTTTCCTGGGTTGGGCTTGAGCACAAGTCCAGCAAGCTTTGTGACGTGGTCTGATTTTGGTATAACATCTAACAATATTAATTTGATCATGCATCTAAGTTGATAAAGAAAAAGATTAATAAATCAATATATATATATATATATATTTTTTTTCTTCTCCAAAATATAAAAATGAAACAAAATTAAATATACGTTGCAATTTTTTTTTTTGAAATATAATTGCCCTTACTTTTTTGGATCTATCCTTTTTCGATTTCTTCGCGCATACTATTGTTCTAAAACAATTTGCTATTCCCATTTCTAATGATCAAGATGTCGAAGCATGAACCTGGCACAGGAAATATTTATAAGCATCCTTTGTGAAATTAAATACAGCCAACTTCATATGTTATGGAACTCTATAAATAATTCTTCCACACAGGCATATGAAAAGAAATAAGACAGAAAGGTATAGTTTATCAGTTTTTGTTTTGTTATAAAAATTTCCATATCAAAAAAATAAAAAAAACCATGAAAGCATTTAAAAGTTACCATTAATTCTTTGGACCACTTTAAAGACCCAAGAGAGCATAAATTACTGGAGCAAGAACACACACATAACCATTCACCCAAAAAAAGAACAAACACATAACCATTTTATAATTGAACATGAGAACGACTAAATGAAATCATTCTTGATGTGGGTCTTAAGTAAATAAAAAGAAGAAAGCAGAAACAAGAAATGAAGAAAATAAAACAAAGATAACAAGGAATTAATGTGTGAGAAAACATACCTGAAGAGAGGGTAAGCAAAAACAGTTATGGATTGAGGATTAGAGGGGAGGTACTTCTGGATTGGAGAGATGGGTGGGTAGTAATAGAAGATGAAGTAGAATAAAAGCAAAAGCATAGAAAGAAGAGAGAGTTGCATGGATCATTTCTTTCACTCATTGCATTTCTCACCATCTTGACAACCCACCTAAACTGAAGCTGCTGTCTGATCTTTATGAAAGATTAAGAGTCAACAACGCACAAAAATACACTTGGAATCACCCTATAATGAGCTATTCATATAGCATTACATATATATGTACTGTATATGGAAAAATAATTAGCTCATTAATAACGAGTTGAGCCAAAGAAAAAAAAATAATAAAAGACAACAAATAGAGAAAGAAAGAAGTAGTTCACTAAGTCAAAATTTCCCCCCAAAAGAAGAAAAACTGGTCCCGGCGGGGCTCGAACCCGCGACCTTCGGCTCATAAGACCAACGCTCTAACCAACTGAGCTACGGGACCATGTTGTCTGAGATTTCCCATATCTTATTTAACTATTTTGACAAATACAATTTTTGATTAACCAAATGCATGCAATACAAAGAGGGGATGTGTTCTCGAAGATGAACAATTGAGTATGTTGGTTGACTATTTTGATACCTACCATTCATTGGTAGAAATAAACGATTTAGAAATGATTGCTTGTTTATGCACTATACTTAAGCTAGGTGGCAAAGGGAGGTCTTTTCTAATGGAGGCACAAGATCCATTGTACATATTGTTAGCAGTTGGACAACCAGTACTATATGACTTATATATATATATATATATATAGATGAGAATTTTTGGGAAAATTAATAAGACCGAATGGGATATGCTGAAATTTACTTACTAATTAATCATGATATCCAATGGACATCTAATCTTTATTATGATTCAACTTCATGGCATTATTTGTGAAGCTAAAGAAAATTATTTAATGATTACCACATAAAGGTTTTACTAAATGGGAGTAATTAGGTTACGTACAAATTAAGAACAAGAATTAAATGTAGTTTTGGATTATTGAATTGTTATATAATTGAACTAATAAGAGAAGATATTAACCGGGGTTCCTGGCTTTGTGGGCCTGATGAGTTGGGCCATAGTGACCCTCTTCATTGAACAATCTACGATGTATTGAACAAATACACACACACACACACACACACATATATATATATATATATATGCGATTCTCATTACCTTTTTCCTATTCATAAATATAATGGCATCATGGTCGTGTCTCCGAAATTCATATACCAACGACAAATATTGTTAAAAATATTATATACATTAATATATTTAAATATAATTGGACACAGCCAGTAATTAATGCAAACCTCATCATCCATTTTGATTTCATCATCAAGTTGATTGAAACATTAATAAGGCCATGACCTCTGATGAGATAATCAATCCTAAAACAAAAGGCCAAAACCATTATCCAATTGATAGATATACATTATATTTAGTGTATCTAACAAGATCTTGGCAAACTTATTATATGAGAGGAGAGAAGATGTCATATTGTACTATACCTCCTTAAAGGGACGGCGGGTAGCTGGATTTCTTCAAGGCACAAGTTTATGTTTTCTTATTGGTAAGTTGGGATTGTTTGTTTTGGGTAAGGTGGGTCCCCTTGGAAAGGTAGGATAAGCTTAGCTCATTGGACTAGATCATATAAATATATATATAACACAATAAAGATTTGAAGTTTCAATCATCCTTTTTGATAAACGAAGTTTCAATTATCTTGACCTTTCACCTTGTGGTGTTTCCTACTTCTATTCATTTTGATCCAAAGTTATCCTCACTAGTACTACTAAAGTTAAGAAAAGGAATGGTTACCCTTAATGTGCCTTATTGGGAACTTTGGTTAGGTTAATTTGATTCTTTTGTGCATGTCAAATTTTTATTATCAATTGTAGTTGATAGCTAGTCAACATCCTTGGGTTTCAAAGCAAAAAATTAAAAGAATGGTATCAAATCATAATTGATCCATTAAGTATGTGTATATTTTTCAAAATAATTAGTATTTTGTGGAAGAAAAAGAAACTTCCAAACCAAGTATAACACTTGCATATGTTAAATATGTTACATTCTTACAATTTACCTTGGTTGATTGTTGAATCATATGAAATTGAGCAAAAAATGAATTGAAAAAGCTAAATAAGAATATTTAGTTTGAAAAAAACGATTAACATGTATGAAACTAATTATCAAACATATAAAATAAAGAATATTATATTTTATTTTTCTTTTCTCCTTTTTGGCAATTTGACATTTCCCCTACCTCCAACCCCCATATTTGTTAATGCTCAAAGAAAGCTTGCTCGGTTTGTATTTCACTCAAATAGGTAGGCATATAGTGTAAAGACATTTATGATAAAACCATATATGTATATATAGAATAATTAAATGCATAGTGTAAAGACATTTATGATATTGCAATAAAAAAAAATAAAAAAAGTAAAGATAAAAAAAGTAGAGACATTTATGATAAAAGTTTGGACAGCTTATTAATGGAGAAACCCCAACTATCCCAACTCAAGGAACGAAGTGGACCAATTATCGTCTAAAAAGTTTATATGCTCTAAAAAAAAAAAACTAAGAAGTTTATATGGAAAAAGGGTCATAGCTAAGTCATTGAAAAAAAAAAAATAAATAAAAAAATACAAAGAAGGAGAAAGAAAATACATAAAACAACAAAAATATTGAAAGAAAAAACAATCTTTCAACTAAAATGTCCAACTCCCTAGCTCTCTTACAAACATGAAATCTTGTACCATCTTACGAAAGAAAAAAATAACAAAACCAAAATTGGCATGAACTTTTGGAGTTTGGACATCAAAATACATACATTAATATTGCTTAAAAGGTGTTTTTTTTTTTTTCTTGACTTAATTTACTACAATATATATACCACTTTACATATCGTTCAATGTATACACATTCCAATCGAAACCCATTTTTAGTAAGCAAAAGTGGGTCTTCAAGAAGCAAGGAGGTAAATGTGTACAGAATATGTGTGATTATAATTCAAATAATGGATAATAACTAAAATTTGAAAAATTAGATAAAAGGGCATGATTTATTAAAAATCTAAACTTTCTGTAATTGGTGCTTCAGCTTGGTAGTACCCACAGGAATAAAGCCAGAAACTAAAGATTAAAAGTTTTTCTGTTTGCTGTTGCTTATTTTTTTTTCTTCACTAAATTACAACGTTAATGGGCTGATGGAGAATTTTCATGGTGCTGGATTTTTCCCAATCGCCATCACCATGCATGTGCTTAGAGAGGGCACTATAGGAGGGCCCCACAGGTGGGTCCTAATTCCGAATGCTGCAAAGTCAGGCTCAGAGGATGATATACCCAAAATAACAAATGAAACAGAACAGGGTAAGGTGACACTGTCAGCCATTACTGGCTCTTTGGCACCCTTTTGGATTTGGAGGTGTCTCAAGCATAATTTAGAGAGAGAAAATCTGAGTTGGGGTTTGGCTTTTCTCAGAGAGAGAGAGAGAGAGAGAGAGAGAGAAGAGAGAGAAAATGGAGACTTCACTTTCATGAGAGTCGGTCTAGGAAGGAAACAAGGAGTGGAGCGAGGATTTGGGCGACAAACGAGATAGAAAATATTATTCATAGTTGCTCTAGATTTGCATACTTTGAATTCGAAAATGATATTAAAAAAAAAATAATGTATTAGATTTTTGGTTTCTCTCTGATCTGATCTGTCTCTCAGACAAACAACTGGGTTTGAGAAAAATCCGAAAATTTTGAGATACTCTCTCTACTCTTCATTTTGTTATTTTTTATTATATATTTGTTTTTATTTTTTTGGCTGAAAACTTGGCTAAGCTCTTGGGTTTGTTCCTCCCTCTGCGAGATTGTGGGTAAATTCCTTTTTAGCTTGGATTCTTCAAATTTTTCTTTACCTTTTGCACTCACCCCCCGAATTTTAATTTTCAAATTATGAGAGAATTGAGTATTTCCTTGTTTCTCTAACCTCTGTATCTGGGGTTTTCTTCAAATTTCATTGACAGATACAAGAAGAGTTGGCTCAGTAAAAAAATTGATTATAAAAACACAAGAAAAAGTTATTAAAAAAAAAAAAGAAAAGAAAAAGAAAAGGGTTTTCCTCTAATATCTTCCTATGTAGATGGGTTTGCTCCAAAATTGGTTTTTGGCAATCTGTTTATTTTTAAAATTAGATGGAAGATAAATAGGAATGGCCCAAGACGATCAAACTCAGAAGTGTAGCAGTAGTAGTGGTGGTGGTGGTGGTATTGGAAGCATTGGTAGATCTTCTTCCAAAAAACCAAAGCAAAAAAAAGTCCCACAAAGAGGACTTGGTGTGGCACAGCTTGAGAAAATCAGGCTTGAAGAACAGCAAAAGAAAGATGCAGCAGTTGTAGCTGCAGCTGCGATATTATCATCCCCATCTTCTTTGTCACCCACCAAATCTTCATATATCTCTCTCCCTATTCCACATTACCATCATCACTCCCATCAATCATCCTCTTCAATCCAGTTCTCTTCTTTACCTTCAGTAGATAATTCCTTATTTAGACCCCCTCTTCTGCCAGCCCAAAACATCGATGTTAGGAAGCCAAACAATGTTCCATTCACAAACCAGGTAGCAAATAATGATGGGTTTGAGATTCCAGGCCATGCCAATGTTCCTAAATTGTGGAATCCTCGTGAGTATAGTCTTGAAAAGGAGATTTCGTCTGGGTTGGATCCTGGATTCGCACATCGCTCTACTTTGAATTTGCCTTATGAACCCATCACCGTTTGGCCCCTCAATGCTTCGGTGCGCAGAGCACAGCAACATTACCAACCTCCTTCTATGGTTAAGACAATCTGCCTGTGTACTTTTCGATATATTTTTTTCTTTTTTATTTTGGTTAAATTTTGCTCTTTTTGTCTCAAAATTATGTTTTTGGTGTTGTGGAACTTGTAGGTGAATGTTCCATTATCAACTTCATCATCATCGTCATCATCATCTGTATTAAGCTATCAGATGGAGCCCCCTTCAAACCAAAGCTATAATGGCAACTTTACACATATGTGGCCAGAGGAAGAAAAGGTATAATAACATGTTTTCCTCCCTAATTATTTCCTTTGATCTTGTTATTTTCCATTTTGATTGTGTATAGACATATATATATATATATATATATATATTTTTGTATTGGCTGTAATTCAATATGTTCTGTCATCAGGAGCATAAATCTTAAATATTGAAATTTGATGCTGGTGGATTTTGTGATATAGTATTATCTCTATTGTAAGTTAGTCCCAACTGCTTGCTTAGAGAGAGAGATGAGCAAGAATGATAGTTTTCCTCTGCGATTATGAGCGTTTTCATTTATGTACATATATTTCATTTCGTTGTTTGTATATTTGTAATTTGGATTTGAGCCATAGTTTATATTGGTGGATTCTTAATTTTACTTATTTCAAATTTGGTATAGATAGTTGGCATGAAAAGGCCATATCCCTTCTCTTTAGACAATCCACCGGGTCCTCCTTTCAGCATCAAATTCCCTGCCTTTGTTGCTCCCATGAGAGTGGATGAACCAGCTTCATGCAGGAATGGAGGCAGCTTTAATTTGGAGACTAGTCACCCAAAGTTAAGGTTAGCTTCTTGTCATCTTTTTGACCTCTTTTATTATGTATTGACATGTTTTTGTTCACTAGTTTTTCAATTTCTGCCACATTCAGAGAAGGCCCTTCATGCTCAACTTCCATTTTGGAGTCGTATTCAAAGAATAGCATCCAAGAAAATGGTGCTTTCAGTGGAGATTTTCTCACACTATCCCTCCCTACTTGGACATCTCAGAGCCCAAAGTTCAACCTCCCTTCTGGGCATCTATCGTTCCACAACTGCGAAATCCCCAATTTCGCTACACATCCCTTTCAAGTGAGACTAAACAACTCAAAACCCGCTTTCCTAGTTCACTAATTTGATATCATGTTTTCATGGTGTCCTCATTCTTCTGCTGCATTTTGTTTGTTTCTACTTGCTTTCTTGAAGGGAAGTGTGAATGACCCAAAGACGAAGTTCCAGCCAGAACCAAGTGTCCCAACTGAACAACAGCGTTTCTACAGTTTCTTCCCACCAGCAACGCCACAAATTGGCCAAGCAGAGACCACAATGCATAATTGCCATGGAGAAGTACGAGAAAATGTTGATCTGAATCTGAAGTTGTAAAAGGCTAAAAACCTCATAATTGCCATGGAGAAGTACGAGAAAATGTTGATCTGAATCTGAAGTTGTAAAAGGCTAAAAACCTCCATTTATTGTAATGTAATTGGCAGGCTAGTTGGTCCTGTCCGTGAAGACCATACTAGGAAATTTTTTCTTTGAATTGATTTCAACAAGTAGGGTTTTTTGCTCTTTTTTTTTTTTTTTTTTGGTGGCAATATCAACAAGTAGTGTAGATATGTCTAAATTTGCATATATGAGAAAAGGACCTCAAATCTTGGCCATGTGAAGAGCATAGAGATAACGATTGTGTTGGTGTAGGGCAGAGTTTGGTTGGTGATTATGTTTTGGGGTTTCTTGGGGTTTATGGAGTTTTCTTTTTATATGTTTCTTTTATTATTGTTATTATTATTATTTTAGCTTGATTGGTTGGTTGGTCGATGATATAGGGGATGAGTGAGGCAGTGGTCACTGGATTGGCAACAAACTTTTTTGCATATGGGATTGTATTGTGAGGATCTGATTTGTGCTATCTTAGTAGTTGTTTCACATGGGGTTTCAAGACCTTACCTTTTGCTATGGTTGCATTGTGAGATTGACCGAAAAGGCCATCTGGCCTGGGTGTATGAAGGAAGAAAAAAAATGCTAAGAATGTTTACCAAAGGAAATAAATAAATAAAGAGAATGAAACCAAAATAAAAAATAAAAAAATGCTAATGTTAACCAGAAAATACCATGCAAAACTCATTTAGTGTATGAAAATAAAAGCTGAATGCCTTTTAACCTACATTGCAAGGTTGCAATTTTTACAGAATTACAAAGACATCTATTATTTTAATTTCGTTACAGTATCTGCCTTTTCTTATGTAAGAGACAATACAAGAAGTTAAAATGAGGTTTATGGGTAAATTCTACTCATTGTGCAAAAAGTGGGATCAATGTATATTATCTTCCAAGTTCGAAAAGCTACTCATTCATGAAAATATGAAGGCTACATACAAGAAAGCACTGCAAAGAAAAAGCATCCTCTGGTCACAAAGTTTAATCTGTGAATAAAAGTAAGTACTAACCATAAAAGGGATTACAAATCGAGCTGTGATTAAAAATTAGTTACAAAAAGTTTTGTTACAGTTAAAATAATTTTTTTTTAGGAAGAGTTTTGGTCTTTAGCATAGTATTCATCATATTATATTTTTAGTTATGCGGGCACAACTCAATATAACATTCAGTATCTCAACAAAAAGTCCTATCTTTTGGCAATAAAAACTGTCCGTATAAAAATTTATGAAGTGTGGACTAGGCAAATATTAGCTGGCTATTAAACATGGAAGCTAAAAATGCAAGTCAACGACAAACTATAAAAAAATTTCTACTGCGGATAAAATTTCCCATTTTTCCTATAATTTAACACTAACTTGTACCATTTTAGTTGTTGTTTGATTCAACAGCCAACGACAGATCAACAGAAATTTAACCAAGTCACGATTTCAAATTTAAAGATTGCCTCTCCAAATTGAAATTACCAGTAGATGTAACAATAAATATATATTTAGAAAACTTGCTGATCATAGAGGTGCTCCAACACGTCTCAAAGTTACACAAAGTAACTAATGGGAATAAATCTTCCTACTAATCAAATCTTAAAAGCAAAATATCTTTCAAATATGTAGACAATACAACAAGTGAAAAAGGAGAAAAGATCCATGAAAGTATTAAGATAAGCCGAAGAACACCCTTTAATATGACTTTTAAATCTATGACCAGCCAAAAACATAATCCAGAACATACACCAGAGCAAGAGAGAATGGATAAAGCAAGAAAGCCAATGAAGATGTCCAGAGAGGGAAACTAGTGCGGAAGCTGCCAAAGATTCCCATGACAACACATACGATAAGAATTACCAGCACTTCCGACGAGAAATCCCATGTTAATCCCCGAACGTAAACAAGGGCCAAAAACACAGATAGGCAGAGAACATTGTTCATTGTTACTGCCCCATACAGCTGCAACAACAAAAACAAGAACAGTGACTTTTCCTTTTCAAGCATTAAAATCCAGTTGACATTTTTTCCTCTTCCACGAAAACAAATTTTAACTTATTTGATTATGTGCAGCAATCCAACTTAGGTTCTATCAGCAGATTTCCAAACAAAGAATAATTACAATGTACTTAATTCATGCTAACAGAAAAACATTACAAATAATATCTGTACATACACATACATACACACAGAATCATAAAGTAACTTGGCAAGAGCAAAATAAAAGCAATGTTTGCCTAAATATCTCACAAAAAAGTGTAGCTGACTTTAACAAATTCTTAAAAGGTCTCAAATACTAAACGAATCTGTTTAGGATGGTTTTCATAGACTGCAGATTTGTTCACATGTTTGTTCCAATCAAATTTTAAATATCAAGGAATGCAGTACAGACATCTATAACTTAATTTATAGGACTCCAACTAATAAATTACCAAAGCATTATGAATTTATCTTACTACTATTAAGTTTACAGAGGTAAAACATAAAGGGAAGAGGAATATGTAAGATGCAAACCTCAGAAAACGTTAAAGAGGCAGTTCTAATCTTCTTTCTGCTAGCAAAGATTATAGCGGATACAGCTTCACTAGAGTTAGTAGCCAGAGGGAGTGCAATGAATGAGATAAAGAAAGTGGGAATGCTTGTGGCATCTGAAAAGTTGTCGACAACATCTACCAGCGGATCTGCAAATGCAGCTGCTATAGCAGCTCCTACCAGTAACATTAATATGGCTCTGAAAGTTACCCATTTGGCATCTTCAACACCCTCAACGACCTCATCACCTTGATCGCTCGCCCCCAAAAGGCTATGCTCATGCTTTATCCGCTGTAAATGAAATACAAAATTGTCAGAAGATTAGCAGGAGTAAATCTAAATGTCTGCATATGCAAAACTTACCAGGTGAAAATCATTTAAAAATTTCATTGTACGAAATCCAGGGTCTTCGTTGGCATCCCCTACACGCTTTGCCTCATCTAGCCATCTAGAGATACCACGGAAGAATTCATCTGCATCAACGTATGCATTATTACTAGTATCAAAATCTTTCATCACTTTCTCCACAGCATCATCCTTATCCAAGTCAATTTCATCAAATCGGATTCCTATAATCAGTGCCTTCAATTCAGAAGCTGAAAGATGTCCATCACCGTTCTCATCAATTCTCAAAAACAACCTAGTATAACAATCATTTGAAAACAAAGCTATTTTAGGTCATTAACACCGCACCCCAAAAACAAAAAGTGAGAGCAACTAACTAATGCGTTAGCATATAACAAAAACTCACTTATGTATAACTTCTTTGTTGGGTTGGCCATCCTCATTAAGTAGCTTTCCCATTGCGCTATTCTTAAAATGTTGCAAAATTCCTGAAATAACATGCTTGTGCTTTGCATAAGCTAACCGTCTTCTCTGTATCCAAGGCTGAAAAACCTGCACCAACAATTAAAATATAGGAAAGTCAAAATCAATCCAAATGACTACCAATATGGTTATGAAAACAACAGGAAAACAAAATTGCATACAGATTACAGTTAGCTACAGAACTTATCATATGTATGCCTTATTCAGGATACATAGCAAACCTTTGAATAAAACATCTAATTATTAAATGCTGCAAATTAGGGCACCAGGTTCCTTTAAGAACTGAAACTATTGTAGGCAGTCAACCTTATTCAAGAACAGGGCTGTCTAATGAGTCAATAATATTGCTTTCCCAGTTAATAATCTTTATATATCCAAAATCATCTATGTGAAACAATGGAAACATATTCCAGGCTAGGCATTACCCAGAAGCCTCAACGAATACCTGAAGTTAATTGGAACTAAAATTTTAATCTCTCAAATGACAACTTCCACCCATTCAGTGAGAATTAATCTTACGTGCCAGCTTAGTTTGTATAAGCAGAACATTTGAGGCCAACTTAGGTTGTAAAAGATTAATAGCACTTTACCCTAGACAAATGTTAGAGCCCACCACTTTTACATGGCTGAGGGCTCATGCCTACTACAGGCAAGGTTTATGTTATAGTAACACATATCAAAATGAAAGATAAACTAACCCCTCTCCTCGATACCTTCTAACCAGGCCCAAAAACATAATGCTAATTATTTTTTTATTAAAGATTTTTTATCCACTTTAATGACATTTATTTTCCTCTGGCTTAAAACAAGCATATTCAAGCTGAGTGTAAGAATGAAGGGGCAAAGCTGTCAGGTATACGGCATAAACTACAACTGGAGAACAAGAACGAACTTTACAACCTATCAGCCATCAATTATATATATATGAATCATGATTATGTCTATCAAACAAAGAGGGGGAAAAAAATACACCTTAAGAACTGTATATGATACATAATTACAATAAAATAAGTCTACTTTACCTGATAAAGGCAATATGAAAGTAATAGTGCAACCGAGACAATAAGCGCTATCAATACTGCTAAATGTCTTCCCGAGTCTGAATGGAGAAGTTGTGGTAGTTGAACAATAATAAACGGGAGAACAGATACAGCCATAATCCTTGCAGCATAGCTAGTCCAGATATCAGTACTGACACCAGAACCTGCATTTATCAAAAGTTCCTTATTTCAATTCTCTTCCACCAAAATTTAGAGTTTACAGTTATTAATTTCATCCGTGAAAGACAATTACTTAACATTCAGTGTCTAGTTCCATTAATCACACTGTTTTGCTGGGTTGTACTGTCTTCTATTACTTGTTCTAATATTGCAGGACACATGGTTGGGGAGGACAGCTTTTAGTCTCTTCTTCGTAAGTTGGACAGTTACAGAAATATCATAGAAAGATATGGAAAAACACTCCAAGAACCATTGAATTTTCTTTTTCTTGGCTGACAGGCAACATAAATGTAGCTAAGATGGGGCTCCCTGTTATGCTTAGCTTGCTGGAAAAAATTCTCTGACACAGTATTTATCTCTTTTGAGGCAAATTTCTTTATGTTCTTTTATTTTCTCCTAAACTTTCACTTTTAAATAATAGTTCCAGTAAAAACAAAACATGGAGAATCCGCTTTCTGACAAGCATTTCCAAATATTTATTTTTCCTTTGTAAGTTAGTAATGTATTTATACACCATATCGATGATGCTGAGGAATGGATGATTAATTATCCCTTGCCACCCCCAAACCCCCCGGGAAAACAGAAACAAAAAAAAAAAAAAAAAAAAAAAGTGTATATATATATATACATACATATATATATATATATATATATATATGAAATGAGACCTTTATCTACGATGATAATATTTGAGAATGCCTAAAACTAACTATTTCTAGAAGATACTGGCATACCAGTCAAACTAAATCCTTTTGTATCCTTTCCATCAACTGCAGCTGGACCTTCAATATCGCATTTGCCAACGAGAACACAGGATCCCCATATTACTGTAAGAAGCATGACAGTAGACCCAGATAGCAAGCCCATTCCAACAGAAACCTGACTTTGCGCGGTTTCTCGGCTTCCAGAAAGTCCAGATACTGAAAGAAAATAAGTGGAAGAAAGGAGAAGCAGTTAAGAAATGAATCATTAGTACATTACCATTATCAGTTGTTATACAATATAAATTGCAGTAATGCACAGATGCGAGAAAAACAGAGAGAAAAATTAATTTGTAGTAACCGCAAAAGTTACAATTCAATGGGTCTCTCCTAATTAGTTGGCACTATATGAGATACTGTCACTTTTTTTAATTTTCTTTTCTTAATATGAATAGCTAAAACTACATAAAACTCTTTATGTTAGCACGTAGCAGAGAGAGATTTACATAATTAACCATTGCTGAGAACAAAAAAAATAAAAAAATAAAAAAATAAAAAATAAAAAATAAAAAAGGAGCTAAAAATGTAATATTGCTCCTAAATTTTAGCAAAACTTGATAAACAAAGTTTCCAGGTCAAATCAGGTGGTGTTCATTTTAAAAAGCTATACAACAAGGATTTTCATGCTTGTCGGCTGCCTGAGATTCAAATAGTCGGTATTTTATAAAGAAAATGTTTCTTATGCAGGGAGTGGTGAAAGCAAACACATGAAAACTGCATACATGCTTCATCAGTAGTCAGTATCATTATATTATTTACATCTTTTCAGGGTCAACCCATTTTGATGTTCCGTTAAGTTTTCTTTTACCAAAAAGAAAAATAATCATATTTTCAGTAATCCCATGTGAAAGTTTTATTACCAATTGAAATGAATGCTATAATTGTATATCATATTTCTTTTCACATAAGCAGAGCTTGACTAAGCCATCTTTTAATGTTGTTCTATTTCGTCTCCGATTCTCTACAATCTAAGTTCCAAATTTGTTTTGCATTCTGTTTTTACTTAGCTAATAGCCATGTGCGAAGTTCAGAATCAACAAGAGAAAAGACAAAATACTAATAACAAATAATGATTAAAATTTTCATTTTTATTCTTTAATTAAAAGTAAATTATGAATGAGAAAGGAAAAAAAAAAGATAAAATAAGAAAATACATAAATAGGATTTTATATATTAATTTTTTTTTTGTTTCAATAAAATTTCTATTATATAATAGGAGGGGAAAAAGATATGGAAGCAGAAGGAACAGAAGTGAAGAAAGCGAAAGACCAAAAATAAAAGGTCATAAAGCACAAAGCAGTGCACAACTTGTAAAAGAGAATAAAACAAAAATAAAAATTAAAGTAGGAAAAGCCACATTACATTGAATCCAATCAAAAGTTTCAAAACTATGTGCAATTGATAAATTTAATATTTTAATAAAATTAACAAAAATCCACAAAATATTCGGATATTTACTGAACTTTATTTATTTATTTTTTAAGTACGAGCCATACCTTCTAGAAAACAGACAACCACCCACCCCTAACACCGCTTTTACGCATCAACGTTTAAACTTTACCAAATAAACAAAAATAAAAATAAATCTAGATCCACCCAAAAAAAAAAAAAAAAAAATCTTCCTTGATTTTCATTTTCCTACAATTTCTCAGCAACCAAACACAGAAAGAAATATATTAAAAGAGAAATAAATTTCGAGGAGAAAAAAAAAAAAAACGAAAGTACCGAGAATGAGCATGGCGTCAGGAAGCGCTCCGAGAACAGGAAGGAACAAACCACCGACAATCCCGGGGCCGAGAATCTCAAGCAAGAGCTCACTGCCATTGGATAGGTAGGTAGCAGAGGTGTACATAAGGTAGCCATAGACAAGGATCAGGAAGAGATTACCGAGCACGGTGGTGGTGCAGGGCAAAAAACCATAGGTCTGCTCGCAGGTAGACTCAGCGGCATAAGAAAACCGGTCGAGACGAAGATACGATGTGTCCCGGTGATCATGTACCCCATCGGATACCAGATCAGATGACGATGTACGGTCGGTGATGGAGCGGCAGTGAGATTGACCGCAGAGGATTAGGAACAAAAAGAAGAAGAAGAAGGTGGTGAATAACAGTGGTTTAGACATGGCTGGTTGTTCATCTAAACCAACTGAGCGAGAGAAAGAAAGTTAATGATTTGCTGATTATTTATGAGTGAGAGAGAGACAGAGAGAGAGCGTTTCAGCGTTTGAGACGTGTATTTTTTTCTTTTTTTATGGAACACTTCTAATAATTTAAAATTAATTTGCTGAAAAAAAGGAAAACGGAACAATTTGTTTCTTTTCTGGTGAAAAAATTGAATAATTTGTTGGATATTAATGATCCAATCGATGGAATGCAAATGGATCGACATCGACCCTTCTATATTTAACGTTTCGTTTTTACCCTTTTTTTGTTCTTTTCCCATTTTGGCCCCGCTGTATCTCATAAATTACAGGTGGTTTAATAGTAAAACAAAAAATGACTATGTTTTGGAAAGGAAATGATTTTCCTTCCTTTTTCTGGTTCCTTCCTTTTTCTGGTTCTCCAAAATCCATAAAGGAAATCATTATGGAAGTGAAAATGGGTGAGGAATTGATGGATGAATGGGCCAGTTTAATTTTATATTTATCTAAAAGGGTCTTGCTGCCCCTGTTTCATTTATAATAATTTGTTTTCTATTTGTATGTTTTGAATTCATGACTTTATTCCTGTTCATTGTTTTAAAAAGTATATATATGCTGGAAGTAAATTAAATATATATATATATATATTTACACTTTTTAACAAATATTTGACCCCTACAGTTTATATATATATATATATATATAGGTGATTAGAGGACTACCAAAACAGGTTATAAAAAGAAAATAACTATTTATAATTTTGAAGCTTGAAGAAATAGAAGAAACACTAAACATCATATATTTTTACTTTTACCATTTTTGTTATCATTATCTGGATTGCTCCAATTGGGATATTTTTTAAGGTATTTTCATCATTTGTTTAGGAGAACATTATAGAAAAAAAACAGTATCTCATGTAAATCATATACATGAGAATATAGTCCGTCTATGGTGTGGATGGTCCTCATACAAATCACAGTATTGGTGATAATTTTCTAAAAAACCGTCGTTAATACTATGAAAAATCGTCACTAATACTGCAGTCCTCATGCAGACCATCTTCACCATAGAATTTCCGCATAAGAATATACTGTATACATTCTAAAGCATTTAACCCTTTCATGAAAACATTTTAAAAAATTATTATTCTTTTAGATTTGTCTTATTACTAACAACTTAAACTCTAAATACTCTTCTTCATTTTTTATGAATCAAAAAGATATTTTTTAATAGTAATATAGATATAAAATGAATGATTTTGTATTGTAACATGGGACAAAGCATATTAAAACTTTTTTTTTTTTTTGGTAAATAAAGCATATTAAAACTCTTAAACCATAAACATAATGATGAAATTAATTTTTTTCGGATAAATTACCACTGTCGGTATAATACATCCTTTTTATTGAATATTTTCAAATATTTTATCCAAAATAATAATAATATTAAAAATAATAAAAAAATATGTGACCATACTCAAGCCACCTGTCTTTGCTTGTAATTATGTAGACTTTTGCTCACATATATACAGAATCATTATTGCATTTCCATACATGCCTACAAACGAAGATATTGGTTCTTATCTTATTCCCATTTTCGCATTTTTTAAATTAAATTCCTTCTAACTTTTCCTTTTGTGAAACAATTAAGGAATTTATATTTTGCCTTTCCATTTATTCTCAAAAATTCCTTGGCTGATCTTACTGTTAAATTAGCTCTTTATGATAATGTTGTTTTTGATTTGAATCTCTTTTGTCTTGATTCCCTCCCTAAGGAATTGCTTGATACTATGGCCCCTGATATGCTTAGCTGTGGCCTTGTCATGGAGTCCTCCTTTTGGAGGTTTTGTTTTGTTTTTTCTCTTAATGAATGCTCTATTTACCCAAAAAAAAAATTATTCCCAAAAATTCATGCATTTTTTTTTTTTTTTTGGGCTGTGACGAGTTTTTTATTCCCCATTCACTCTGCAGTCTGCACTACGATTCCTAAGTGTTCTTTTTTTTCTTTTTCTTTTTTTTTTATTTCTTTTTGTGTGCAACACTTTTTATTTATTTTTTGGGTACTAGCTCGGGCAAATATGAAGCGGTTATTAGTATATAAGCAGCTTTGCTTTATTTCACATAAGATAAATATGAAACGACGGATAATAAGTTCAGAAAATTTATTCCATATATTATAAATGATTTGAAATTTCATGTAATAGTTATACATGTATATAAATTGCTACTAATCAAAATATTAATGATTTACAAAAAGAAATATAATTTTTAACTTTATAATATAATATTTATTCAATTAAAAAAAAAACCCATAATTTAGGATTGAAATGGATGGCCTGGCATATCAGTCACATCCCAAAGTAAGGTTATTTCTAATTTGTAAAGATTTCATACAACTTTTTTATTTCTTAGAATTGAAGTTTTAGAAAATCTGGGATCTCATCCAGCGGCTTTCACGCGTACACCTAAAAGAATATCCAAACCAAAAATAACTTAGGAATGATAGCGATGTTATAAAGTGCCTAAAAAAACAAGTGCCTTTACATGCTTGCCATTTAAGGTTAGCCCAGTGGCATGGTTTAACACCTACACTTGGAATTCAAATGTTTGAAAAGTGTCAAATTCTTAATGGAAATTAAATTCGACAATTTAGATTTTTAGAATTAATTTTCTTTTCAAGAATTATAATTTTTTTTTTGAAAAATTGATTTTTCTCTTTTTTAGTTAGTAATTGAAAATTTAGGATTTTAAAGTAATGAAGTTAAATTTTATGTTACAAATTAAAAATAATTTTTTAGTGATTTTTGAAATGACACACAATAGTTTTCATTTTTTTTTTTTAAATTTGAAAATTTATTTATTTTTTAAATCCGTACCTTTTCATTTTCTAACAACTATCTAAGCATTGAAAACTGGATTTAGAGTTTCAAAAAACTTTACTCATGAGATAGTTTTCACTTCTCTAAAACAGTTTAGATTTCCAAAAACTTGACCAAAAACGGAGTTTTAGTTGAGAAATTATAGTAATTTGATTAAAAGAATAAAATAAAATATCCGGATCCCGCAAGCAGCAACAAAAGGACACGTAGAGAAAATCAAAACGATACACTCTCCACTATTATATATACTCAGAATCCGACGTCGGCCGGCAAAATATGTGCTGCCACGTGTGGAGTAGAAGCTAATTACCTAATGTCAACGTCATAGTCAATTCCTAAACAAGGCGGTGTGACAGTTTGAATGGCCCACATGGATAGACTTTTAGATAAGATTTGTTGATATAGTTGAACAAGGTCCCTTCTCGATATCTCACCCAACTAATACATTTTCTTTTCTCAAAAAAACAAAAAAATAATAATAATAAATTTTTCTCTTTTTTAATAAAAAAAATTCCAGTAAAATTACATGCCTATATATAGATATATAAAATTATAGTGGTCCTAATAAATATTGAATGAATAGGGACCATTTTCTGTGTGCTGAGGTGGTATTATAATCGATAATAACATTTTCAGAATTTTTTTTTTTTTTGGCATAACAGAAAATATTTTATTGGTAAACTATCCGGAAAAGTGTTTTGTACATGGACAAGCCACCTGGCTTCTTCAGACAGACAACCTATATTTTCGTTCAGACAAACCAAAGCACCATAGGCATTGTATCGTTTAGTTCTTTATACAGACCTCTCACACTTGTCATTAATTGAATTGGATAATTTTTTAGGGCAAATTTTATTTACATTTTTTAGATTTTGTGATAATATAATTTTAAAAATTCATTTTTAATCTCTTTTATTTTTTATATCTATTAAATTTGATTAATCTGTCAATTTTTACCCATTAAAAGTTAAATAAATTTTAAAAAAAATTTATAAATTGAATAACATTATAAAAATATAATTTTAGTCTCTAAATATTAAAATTAATTAATGAAAACTTATAAAATTTAATAGATAATTTTTTTATATATTTATAAAAATAAAGAGGGACATAATAATTTTTCAAAAATAAAATCTAAAGGGGTAATATTTTTAAATTTTTTTATTGATAAGTTTTATTTTTCATTAAAAGAGAGAGAGAGAGAGAGAGAGAGAGAGAGAGAGAGAGAGAGAGAGAGTTTAGATCACACAATAATGATATAGATGTTTCTAAAATGTAGTAGAACTTTTAAGTCACGTTTAATATATAGCATGCTTATTTCTACAAAATAGAACTACTTATTTATAAAAATAAAAAAAATATATTTTCCTAACATATGTTTGATTATTATTTTAAATTAGATTCAATTATTAATTTTTATAAAGAAATTTTTTTCTTTTCAAAAATATCAACTTTGGCAAGAGTTAAGTCAAATTTTAAAGTTATTTATTATATGTAAAAATATCAATCTTGATATAAATATATTTTACATATAATAAGAATATTTATCCTTCAAATAAATGAATAACAATCCAAACTTTTTGAATAAAATAATTATTTTTTAAAATAAAAGAATAAATATTCTAATGAAATAAATAATTCTTAAATATAAAATTGATCAAAGATAGTAATAATTAATCATATAGAATAATTATTATATTTATACGTCTATTCTTCATATTAAACATAATCTTAACAATAAATAAATAATTGTTATAGAAAACAATCGAACGGCTCACTTTTTTTTTTTTTTAATAATGATTATGAATTTAAATTTCACTTCTAATATAAAAAGTAAAAGACCAATTAATAAATAAATAAGATGTCTCTAACGATCCATGGTTAATTGAGTGATGTCTTCTTATATATATATATATATAATTACATTGAGCAATGAAAAAATTCCACTCGTAATAAGTTATGAAACTTTGTCTAAGGTTTATAGGCGAACGGCTTCCCGAATATCATGTTGCTCAATCGCTTCGTTAGTCAAATTTTGATTATTTTATGAGGTATAAAATATTCCATTGATGGAAAAGGTATTAAATTATAAATATTTGGGACGCCGGCGTTCCAAACAGAATGCAAAACAAATTTGGAACTTAGGTTGTAGAAAAAAAAAATATATATAAATATATCAAATGAAGTATAATTTGAAATTATGTTAGTTTGTGTTTTATTTTTTTTTATTTTATATTTGTAGTTAATTAATATGTCTATTAAACTATAAACACTTTTAACTAACATTAATAAACAATACAACTAAACAAACTACACATAATTTAGTTAAAAAAAATAAAAACATGTTTATTAACGATATTTTTCCAATATAAGGACCAATAACTAGATTAGGGAGAAAAATATAGTTTGAGAAACTTTAGAAAATAATTTTATTTACTTTCCAATAACAATAGCTATTCTGGGGGATAAAATATAATTTTTAAGAGTACTTTTTTCGTAAATAAAAAGAATATAATACATAATTTTGAATGAAAATACTGAAAAGGCACTAGTTAAAAGAGGTGCTAGTTATTTATTTTGTCTTTTAAGAGTGGCAATATTTGTTCTCTAAAATAATTTTTTTTCCTAGAACTAAATATAATATATTATATATTAAAGGGGAAAAAAAAAAAATTCAAAAGGCAGTTGTCCCCCTATTTCCCTTCGTACATCCACCCCTGAATTACAGGATATATATGTTCTATGCACCAATTAAATAGAGGGTAGTTTAGTAAATTCATTTTTATCCTTTTCAACACTTTTATCTTTGTTTTGAGTCCCCACCCCCAAAAAAAAAAAAATAAAATAAAATAATTGTTTATTCCCACATTAATTTTTTTTTTTTTTGGGGAAAAAATTCCCACATTAAATCATCGCCTATAATATTCTCATTCTTCACATGAGATTACCAAATTAATTATTCACTATGTTTCTTTTTACTTTCATTTCACACGATATTGAGAGCTCTTAAACATTTTTATATTTTCAAATTGAAGATGTAATAAAACCATTTATTCATGGTATAATAATCCCAAATTCTAATTTCATTACCTCTAGGATAGAGGAAAATACAAATTTATCTTTCTCATAAAGAAATTTACAAAAACGTCATTCAAAAGTTTACTTACCATGTTTAAGTATGTCCATAGGAGTCAATTCCTCTTATTGCGTGTATTCTTCATCTACCTCTATATTTAAATAGTTATAATTTTTATTTTATTTTTCACTTTGCAAATAAAAGCGAGTTGATTGAATAGCAATACATTCACCATCACATTTTCTCCCTCTTAAAAAGAGAACAATGTTCTTTTGCTTTTATATTCACTTATCTCTGAAGATTGTCAACTTCCTTCTCATTAACGTTGTCATTATTTCACCAACCCAAAAAAAAAAAAAAAAAAAAAAAAAGGAAAAAAAAAACAGAAAGAAAGAAAGCATTTTGGTTGAAATGGGTTGCAATGTTAGTCTAGTATGCAAATAAAGTTCCATACTGACTGGATTAGAAATTATTTTTTTAAAAATGTTGAGTCACTTTTTTACGTTGAATAACCTTTCATTTTTTTTTTTTTTTGGCATTTAATTTCCATTCTTTTTATGGTGGAATAAGAAATATAACCAAACGAACCCCAATAATTGAAGGACAATAAAATGGAACGTGGTCCCCTTGCAATGAATGTTTGGGTTGGGTTACTATCCAAAGGGGGCCAGAGCACCAAGGCAAAAACGTGCCCATTTAATTAGTAATTAGCCCACCATACCTTCCAGTTCTGTCAGTAATACATACAGGGGAGATAGCCTAAAATTTTAAAAATAACAATCAAAATAAAAACAGTAATTATTAAATTTATTTAACAATTGATAGTTAAAATATTATTAATTTGTATATTTATATAATTTAATTATAAAAAAATAAAATATTAAATAAATAAATAAATTAAAAAATTAAATTGATTAAATATTATTATATCATCTATAATATTATTTGTTAAGTATATTTAATAAATATTTTAATAAATTGAGTATAATTGAAATAAAAAAAACCTAAATTATAACCAGAAATCTCAGTTTTATGCTAATTTAATTAAAAAAAAAAAAAAAAGGGCAAAAGGGAAAGGGTCAGGTTTAGTACTTTTCAGGTACATAACGGAAAGAAAAAGAAAGAAACCTGCAATTTTTTTCTTATTTATTATTATAAGTCTGCTCGGTTGAAACAGCGTCTTGTTTATGCAAAACACCTAACACACGAAAGGTAAAAATTAGGACATGTTAGATGGGTCCCAAATCCTGACTATGATCGACAAGGACGAATTCTAATTTATTGCCTTTCTATGTCGGCATATGGCGATTCTGACTTTTGCCCTTTTTTTTTTTTTTTTTTTTTTAATTTTTATAAGATTTGGTTCGCCTGCCCCATATGCATAAAGGAAGTTATCTGACTTAAATTTTTTTTTCTTTTTAACTTTTTATATTCTTTTTTTTTTTTTTGGCAAAATTTTTATATCCAGTAGTTTTAAGACACTACTTGATCCATTTATTGCGGCTTCCATGTTAACAAAACTAATTGATTTGATATCTTTGATGAATCTTCAATATATTAACTGATAGTGCCATTTATTCTTTTTGGGGTACTAGGTTGTCAGGCTGAATTATTGGATTAATTAGTCATATAATGTACGACCCTTTTGATTGAACCATCTCCAAAACTTTTACTTTTTTTCTTGGAATACAGCTTTTACTTGCTTTGAGAATGAAACGGTATATGTAGCCTTTTATTACGTCAAACTATGGTTAAAACCATCGAAACTATTTTTTTTATGTCTTTAAATTTCTTCCATAATTAAGATTTAGAATTTTATTTATAGTTTATTAGATTTTTATAGGTTTATTTTTTCAAATAAATTTTTAATATATTATTAAATTAATAATAAATTATTTTTTAATTTTTATTAGTTTAAAAGTTTTTAAAGGAAGATTTAGATGTCAATTTTATTAGAGATTTTATTATAAAAAAAATAAAATTTTAGTTTGTAGAGTTTTGTATAATAGATTTTTTTGAAAAATTTTTTTTATTAAAAAGTAAATAAATATTTGACTGTAAAAAAAAAAATATATTAAATATTTAATGAGTTTCCATATAAGCTAAAAAAACTGTATTAAATGCTCATTAATGCTTATTGAGTTTTTATATAAATTAATTTTTTTTTTAAAAAGTATAAAATTTGGACTTATCTAAAACAGTTTTTAAAAAAAATTATTTTTTTCATCAACAAAAATTTGTTAATTTTTACCAAATATATTTATTTTTTAACAAAAAAGCTTTTAACCTTCAAATAGAATTTTTAACCAGAAAAAAAAAAAAACTCCATCAAACAGTCAAGAACTCTCTCTGTATGTATCTCTTTTGGTTAAAAAAAAAAAATGTAATGATATTCCAGAAGAAAATTATGCTATTTTTAAGGGAAAAAATCTAGAAAATTATAGTCAATATACTACTTTAAATTTGCATTTACAAATAAAAAAAAATTGTATTTACAAATTACCATTTTATTATTTTGTCTTGCTTTTCAGAAGCCTTGAATCTTATGCACACAAAGTTATAAGGTTTTGTCCCAAAAAACCAAAGCCATAAGGCCCATACTAAAAAACGCTCCTGATCCTGAAAGTCAGGCCCAAAGTACAATTTTCTTGTAGCCCATAACAACTCCACGTGGGCACATTGTAAAAGAACCATCTTCAAGAGGTTCACCTCCCTCGTCTAAAAATTATATGGCCACTAAAAAGAACATTCTCAATGAGTCTTTTTCAATGTCTTATTAAGCTGTGGAAAAAAATAATAATAGTAAACACTATCATAATAATTTTCTATTTTTGAGGGCTCTTTAGATATTATTATGAAATTTCATAAAAACTAATTTTTTAAAAAATTAATAAAAATATATATAATTAATTAATAATCATAAATAGTTTTCTTTACATTATCATTAAAAATTTATTATAAATTTATACTATTTAGATCTATACAATATTAATTTTTATATTATATATATACGACAATTAATGTTTATATTAAAGATGCACCCACCACAACCACTTCAAACACTTTCAATAGGGAAAACAAAAAAAATACCTAATAAATTTTATTTATTTTTTCAAAAAAAAAATCAGCTTTTTTTTTAATAAGATATAATTTATGATTATTTAAAAAGTTGGATATTTTAAAATCTTTAATATATAGTCATTTATACTTACTGACCAGCTTAAACCGAATTAATAAGGGCCATAGATCTTATGTAGTAAATTTTTTATTTTCAAAGATTCTTTTTCTTGGAAAAAAAAAAAAGATTAATTTTCTTTCCTACTTTAATTTCAGGTAGCTTATTTTTTCTTCTTATTTTTCTTAAAGGAATTAATTTGGGTAGTTTTTATTTTATTTTATCAATTTAATTTAATTAATATAATTTGGGCATTTTTACACCAATAATTTGAATAGTTGAGACTTAAGGTCAGAATGGGATAGGTCCCTCGACTATAATATAATTTAAAAGTATGATTAATTTGTTATTTTCTAAACAATGTTAAACTCATTTTAATAGGAAAATAAGAAATTTCACCCTATCAAAATTTGAACTCTTAATTTGAGCTAATAGTTTTATCATTAGACGATATCTACCAATCAAAAATATGATTTATTTCAGCAACTAGTGGATAATCTACTATAAAAGAAAATACTGTATCAAATCTCCATTAATTAAAAGTTCATCCTGTTGTTAGGCCATAAACATCAACAACAAAATGTAGATTTTACCCCCAAAAAAACAAAAAAAAAAAAAATTTGCTGAGCTAATAAAAATTGCCTAGCTATTTCATAGAAAATTGAATGTCTATGTATCTAAAACATCAAGTAAAAATATAAACAAATTGGATTGCAATCTCTAAAATGTTAATGGGGGAAAAGTCTACAGAAAGATTCATTTTTCAACAAATTCTAAGCCTATATAAAAAAGCTCCTTTGAAAACATTTTTCATAAATTTGAATCCGGAGTCAATATACAGCTTCATAAAAAAAACAAAATATGGGTTTTTTTTTTTTTTTTTTTTTTTTTTTTTTTTTTTTTTTCCAATGAAATTAATGATTTATAATGAAATTACATTTAATTTTCTTACAAAAAAAAAGAAAAAAAGAAAAAAAAAGGAGGATACTATTCTAACGACCAACATTATAAGAGGCATAAGACATGACTTCACCGGAATGCTGCAGTGGTTTGGAACCCGAACCCACACCCTCTGAAGAACCCGACGCTTCGCGACCATCCGAATCGGAATAAACAGGAAAAATAGGAACAGGCAATTTCTTGGCAAGGTTCGGCAATGGCGCTTCGAAATGCAGAACCTGCAGAGCTTGTCTGATAGAAGGTCTCTGATTAGCATCCGGGTGAGCACACCACAACCCAACAATCAACAGCCTCTCCATCTCTTTCGTCTCGAGCTCCGAACCCAATCTCTTATCCGCTGTTTCCAAAACCTTGTCATTTCCATAAGATCCCCAAACCCATTCGACCAGAGAAATTTCATCCTCTTCGAAATTCGGCTCTACGGATCTCCTCCCACATGCGATTTCCAGTGCCACAACCCCAAAGCTATAAACATCGGACCCTTTATTCGCTTTCCCTGTTCTCAGATATTCGGGTGCCATATACCCCAATGTCCCTGCTCTTTCCGTCGTCAATTGTCCAGCCCCTTCTTCCAACAGTTTTGCCAATCCGAAATCACCGAGCTTCGTGTTGAAGTCTGAATCCAACATTACGTTGCTTGTTTTAATGTCTCTGTGAACCACGGATTCTTCGGATTCTTCATGGAGATAATAGAGCGCTGAAGCTAAACCCAGGATTATTTTGTACCTTGTTTCCCAAGAAAGCATGCTTCTTCCTTTGAAAAGGTGGAAATCTAGGCTTCCATTGGGCATGAATTCGTAAACCTGAAGGAACTCATCATGTTCATGGCACCAACCCAGAAGTTTCACGAGGTTTCTGTGTCTTAATCTGCTGATGATTTTGACCTCCGAAATGTATAATTTTCTTCCCTGGTTGGATCTTTTTGATACCCTTTTGACTGCGATTGTTGTTCTGTTCATGTCGTTTAAGAATCCTTTGTAAACTCCTCCGAACCCACCTTCACCGAGCTTTCTTTCGTTTGAGAAATTGCTTGTTGCCTGTAACAGCTCGTTGTATGAGAAGCTTTTTGGTCCCACATCGTTTTGGAGCTCTTGATCCATGGAAATTTTATGATCGGTCTTTGCTTTCTCTGTCTGTTTTGTTCTGTTCCTCTTCTTCAGGAAAATCAATATGAACAAAATCCCGCAAACTGAGACAAATATTCCACCGGCTACACAACCAATCACCAGTCCAACATTGACATCTTTTTTACCTGACCCAATATCTTGTGCAAATTCGGATTCGAATTCCCAGGAAAATATGTTATGGACTGCTGATCTGAAAACAGCTGTTGAAGAAGTGAACCCAACCGAGACACTTTGATGAGGCAGAATTTTTGTTAGATTGATATCAAAGAAAATGGTGTCGTTAGCTTGGACGATTGGGTTTGGAGGGTAATCCAAAAACACCTTCAGTTTGGCTTTTTGAGAATCATAACTTATAGTCACATTGATTCTGGTTTTGCCGAGCAAAACTTCACTCAAATCCACTAATTTTGTTGATTGAATGGAGTTGACATTGATACCAACATGGTTACCACTTGCATCCCACGTATTCTTATAGGAATCGAATTCAACGGCAAATATTGGGTTCTTTGGTGTTTGGAAATCGGAACAGTTGCTGATGAGTGCAAGGCAGCCACCTTCAGCATTGCTTGGGAGAAGAGAACCATTCTTTTGAAGAAAGAAAGCAAAACCTTCTGCTCCATCTTGGTCAGAGAGGCTTGAAATGTTAAAGGAAAATTTAGTGGTAAAGTCAGCAAATTTACCTGAAATGGGGTCTTGAAGAAGCAATTCTTCAGAATAAACAACTCGGCCTGTGCTATTCCAATTGTTATGTGTCAATGGTAGAGCTTCATTTACAGGGAAAGCATTACCAGAGAAGTCTAGCTTGTCTGTGTTTTTAAAACCAGAGAAGTTGAACGATAACGAGTGATGAAAAGGAAGATGGGAAAGCAAAGAGAAAAAATATAGGACGATGGATAATTGAGTTTTGAGGTTTCTGAGAACCATATTGTGAAGAAAACTTAATGCAAATTTGTAACTTTACCGGATGATATTGGAGGACGGCCTAGAGATCAATAGGGAGTTTATAAATTACCAATGATATATAAAAGGTCCATGCAAATTTTGGAAGTTTATTCCAATTATATTTTTTCTTTGCCTTATCAGATATTGAATTTGTCAATTTTGGATTCTGGAGTGCTGCTATCCAGTAAATACGTAGGGATCTCTAACTACTCAAAATTGAGTGGTGAAATGGTCCATGCAGAGGACTCTAGCTATAGGGTCGTCCACCACTGCTTCGAAGTTTCCATATACAACACACATGAAAAGAATTTGAGATTAGCTGTTGTAGCCTAAATTGTTGACATTTTATCCCCCTATTAAATAAGATTTTGGGTTATCAGAGTTTCTTTCTAGGCATGCAAAGTGCCATATCAATTAGTATTTATTTAGTTATTTATTTTTTAGAATAAAAGTAATAAACCCATCAACTGAAGCCAAATAATTAGACAAGAAAACTTAAAAAAAAAAAAAATGGATATATGCATGTATTTATCTATCACGAGGCATTTTATTGTTATTATTATTTTAGATGTTCTCTTTGTCTTAACAACTTTCAACTCGTTAAATCATATGCTGATAATTTGGCAAATAAAAAAAAAATGCAGCTAATTCTGCGCTATGACCAGTTAATGTATAATATTCAATATTGTCAACTAAAAAGAAAGGTGAGGAAGTCCATGATAAAGACAGATCTAGAAATCAAAGGGGGGGTTTTAATAAAGAATCCATTGACAAATTAATCGAACTTGGAGCTTTCTCTTTCATCTCTTCCTTCCATTTTAGTTAATATGTGGTGAAGCATAAGACAAGACTTTACAAATATAGATAGAAGGATAATAGAGTTTTGAGGTTTCTCAGAAACATATTCTTAAGAAAATTTATGCACATTTGTAGTTTTAAGTGGAAGAGGACTAAAAATAATCAAGAAAGAGTTCATCATATATATATATATATATATAAATGGTCCAAGCAAATTTTGAAAGTTTATTCCAATTATCTATATTTTTCTTTGCCCTTTTCAAATCTTGAATTTGTCAATTTGGATTTGGAGCGCTATCCGGTAAGCATATAGGGATCTAGCTACTCAAAATTGACCGGTGAAAGGGAACATTGTTAGTTTAATATTTGACTTAATGACTAATCAACTAAACCTGCTTTTTTTTTTTTTTTTTTTTTTTTTTTTTTTTTGGGTTTTTTGTGTGTCGGGGATAGCAGGCCATTGACACGACTCTAGCCTAGGGTCGTCCACCACTACTCTCAAAGTTTCCAAATACTTTTCCCAAGAAAACAATTTAGGATTTATTATTTATAGGAAAAGTCCATTCCTAGCCATTGTTATCTGTATTCGGATTAGGCTTTGCCGGTTCCAAAATTATGGAATAAAGTTTTGAATCTGCCGTGATCCCAGGAGGGTTAAAAAAAAAGAAAGGCATTTCCAGCGCTCTAATTAAAGCATATATTGCCTAATTTTTTGACCTTTTTTTTTTCTCTATTGAATAAGATTTTGGTTTTCAAAGTTTCTTCATAGGCATTTTTTAATTGCCACATCAATTATTATTTATTTATTTTTCTTTAAAAACCATCAACTGAAGAAAACTGAAAATAAAATTAAGATATATGTCTTAGGAGAGCATATGTTGTTGTTGTTGTTGTTGTAGTTATTATTATGTCTTTGTCATAACAACTGTTAAATCGTAAAACTATATGATGCTATTTGGCAAATAAAAGCACAAGCAGCTAATTCTACGATTAGGAGTTACCGTATAACATTTAAGATTGTTAATTAAAGAGAAAGGTGAGGAAGTCTTTGATAGATACAGAACGAGAAACCAACTGGAGGTTTTGATGTAGAATCCATTGACAATTTAATCGAAGTGGGAGCATCTAGTTTGGTTCATCAAATATTTCCAGTTTAACATAATTTAGACGATATGTGTTGACTATATATATTTATATATTGCAAAAAAAAAAAGAAGAAAAATTGACTTTTATTTTTGGAATAATTAATAGCGTAGTAGATTTTAATTCTTGACAATTAGTCACTGATTGCATATAACATTACAGAAATCAATAAATTTAATCACAATTAATCACACGGTGGAATCAACATAATACATGACTAATCTCCAAACAGGAAATTGACGTTAATCAAGTATAATTGAGAACATTATTGAAAACATAAACCAATAGAAGTGAGAAAGGATAAAACAAATATGCCATGAATGATATCCAAAGAGGGAAGGAGGACTGCAAGCTTGCAATGAGACCCATTCCTATGCATACAAACACAACTACCAATACTTCAGCAGAGTATTCCCACCTCATCTCTCGAGCATAAATAATTCCCAAAAGCACAGAAAATCCTAAGATGTTGTTCATGAAAACTCCACCATATATCTGCATTAACATATTCGAATAGAATCAGATAAAATTGTAAAATATAATTCTATTAAAATATTTTATTTTTCTTTTATAAGTCAACCATGCAACCAAACAAAAAAAAAAAAAAAAAAAAAAAAGGAATACAGAGATTGGAAATAAGAGAGACCTCAGAAAATGTCAAAGACGTAGTTCGTGGAGTTTTGTGAGTAGCAGCGGTGATGGCAGAAGTGGCGGCTCGAGCATTGGTAGCCAAAGGCACCAACACGAAGGAGACGAAGAAGGAGTTAATGCCAGCAGCTTTGGAGAAATTCTGAACGCTTTCTATAAGAGGTTCTGCTAAAACCGCCAACATGCAAATTCCAGCTACAATGTACATTATAGCTTTCAACCAACCCCAAATAGAGTTATCAACTCCTCCATTCTTTTTCTCCTCATTATCCACCACCTTATCAATTTCCTCCCAAGTTTTCTACATAAATACTTAACACTAAAATTTATTATCATTTCAATCTAATTAATTAAAGTTTTAATAGAGAACATAAATGAAGATATATATGTTTAATTTTTGTTTACTTACTTGGAAGATATCTTCTTGAGACTCATGATTTGAGGTAGTCGGAGAAGGTTTGGTGGTTTTATTGTCACTATTATAAAATGTATTTAGCCAATTTGCAAACCCAGTCACAAATTCTTCCTCGTTGATCAAATGGTCTCCACTTGTGTCCAATTCTTCCATCATTTTTCTAACTGCTTCCTCTGCTTCTTCACCATCCATCTTATTACCAAATTTCATACTTGCAATAACTTCTTTTAATTCATTTTGAGATATGAAATTATCTCTGTCTTTGTCTATTCTTTCAAACAACCTGTTTATCGTTTGGTGTAGAAATTGATAATCAGTCAAAAGAAAATTTAAAATGTACGTTCATTAAACTAACTCATAAAATTAAATTCTGAATAGGGATTCGAACTCAATATCATTGAAGATCGATTTAACCTTCTAATATTACGTATATCAGGAGTTCCATCTTCTGTTAATAGACTTCCCAATGCATTGCTTTGAACATATTTTTGTATTTCTGACATTAAATTCCTCTTGATTTCTCGTTCTTTTCTTTTATTTTGTATCCAAGGTTGAAAGACCTATATGCAAAACAGTCAAATAGTGATCATAAAACAAATCAAATATCATGTAATAAAAAGTAAAGAAAGATTATTTGAAACAAGTACTAATTAATTACCTGATGTATGTCACTTAATGATCTTGCAGAGTAAGACTGCTTATCCTCAGAACTCTCCATCTTACAAAGCCATTTTGTGAGGGCATTGACAAATTCATCTTGAGCGATTTTTCGATCGCTATCAAGGTCTAATTGTGTCATTACCTCTGCTATAGCTTTATTCATATCCACTTCTACTGTTTCAAATTTGATTTCAAGAAACAGTTCTTTTACTTCCGAAGTCCATATAAAATTGTCACGATCTTCATCTATTTCCTCGAACAGCCTGTAATATTATGCACATTTCCATGTTCTTATTGCTAATGAGCCAGCTATTATGAGAGAACTTTTATGCCCCTAAAATTAAAATGAATACACACACACACACACACACACATATATATATATATATATATATATTTAAAACTTATATGGACAAGCAAGCTATAAATGATTTGTTCTCATTTCTAAGCAATGTCTACCATTTCCTGACAAATTTTTTTTTAATTAATAAATAAACAAACTAGTAAATTAATTCCTTTATAATTCATTAGGTTCTGAAACTGTAAACACAGCCTAACAAAGTGATTTAAAATTAAGAAAATCATATCCTAAGGCCTTACCTTCTAATGGCAGACACATTTGGTGCTCCAGTGTTAGTTAGGACTCTTCCAAGAGCACGTTTTTGGACATGTTGTAAGATTCTAAACATCAAATGCCCATGTTTCACGTATTCCAAACTTCTTTTTTGAATCCATGGCTGGAATATCTGATTGTTTTTATCAGCACAAATATGTGAGTTAATTTCAGGACTCAAAAATTAACAAATATCAATTTTCCATTTTTGTTTTGTTTTTTTGACATAACAACAGCTTATTTCAAATATTGACCAGTTTGATTTCCAAAATAATTTTGTTAATTTTGACTACAATACAATGTCGGACTTTGAGCCCAATACACCAATCTTTACGGCCCATCTAAGCATTTGTTTTTCTAAAGCAAGAAGAGCTACGAACGTTATGCATGAATGTGAAGAAATTGGAGAATACCTGATAGCAAAAGAAGAGGAAAAGAAAAACAAGTGAAAAAACAAGTGAAATCAAGATTGCAATGCGTTCCACAGAATAGATTTGGAAGATATTGGGGATTTGCATTATGATAAATGGTATCACTGACAAAACCATGATCCTTGCAGTATAGCTAGTCTCTAAATCCGTAGTAATACCACAACCTGCTAATATTCAAAGAAGACAAAATTAATTGAGGTTGGTTTAGTGGTAAATCCACCACATCTAAACCATGAGATTATGGCTTCGAAATAATTCAATTATAAAAAAAAGATGAAATTACAAATGTATTCTATAAACATATATAGAAATTTATGACTGTCCAACAAAAAAAAAAGAAAAAAAGTGGTGCATTATTACCCCATCAATTTTTTTTTAAAAAAAATTTAATCAAACATTAATTTTATTGAAAATCACAATTATATTATTTTCTTTTTGGTGGAAAAATTTCATCTATATTAGATGAAATCTCAATTATTTTGGTAAGAGTCGCACATTAATCTATTACATATGTTGACCAAAAAACAAGTTTCTAATTTGAATGTAATAGATAAATAAAAATTAGGCCTTTTCAAAATATAAGATAAAAAAAATTTAGTATTCTCTCAGCATTGGGGAGTGGAGGTGTTTATCAGTCCAAATCTACTTAATTTGTGAAAAACTGAACCAACTCATTTACTAGTCAGTTTAATTTTTCAATCGAAACCAAACCAATCCATACATAAAATTTAATTCAAACCAAGTTTGGATTGGTTTAGATTATTGATTTTGGGCTTGGGTTTTTTTTTTTTAAAAAACTTTTGGACTTTTTGTTTTAAATTTTGGACAACAATTTGGGCTTTTTTTATTATATAAAATATATATTTTTCATTTTATAGATAGATTGTTTAAAAGAAAAAAGAAATAAAAAAAATTAATAATACATAAAAATATATAAATATTTAAACAAAAAATACAAGTTAAAACTTAATAATAATGATACATCAATTTTTAAGCAAATATAACAGCAAATATAAAATGCATAGATAGTAATATAAAATTTAAATACATATAATTTCATTATCTTTTAAGGTTAATTAGTTCGATTTGGATCGGTTTAATCAGTTTTTCATTTTAGAAATTGAATCAAATCGAACGATAATCAAACTTTAATTTTGAAAATCAATTCAATCCAATTACATTGAAAAAACCAATCCAAACAAATTGGATTAGCCGACTTATTAGTTGGTTGATTTTTTTGGTACACCCCTATCGAGGAGTGAAAACACAATTGAACTTTTAAGCATATATGAACTACTGTATATCACTATCCAATGAAGTGAAATTTCAGCTGTAATTTCGACTTTAATAATATATTAATTGAAAATTTCAATTATATTATATATATTATATTGTAGTAGTTAGAGTTGTCTTCAACTGATTTTCAATAATAATAAAAAATTCTGGTATATATATATATATATATATATATGCATGCAATTTGAAGTTCAACTCTTCAACATTAACGACAAATCGGAAAATTAGAAAATGAAAAAATAAAATAAAATAAAAAGGGCCATGCAAAAACAAAATGGAAATAACGAGGAGAGAGTCAGAGAGATGACTTGTCAATAATGATAGGAGTCTTTGCCAAGGTGTCAATGCTGTTGTGGAGACATTTGAAAAGTCTTGGCGGCCAGCAATAACACAAGTTCCCCAAAGCAGTGTTAAGACCAGAATTGATGATCCAGCCAACAAACCAACCCCAGTGAACACATATTCTTCTGCAATCTCTTTTTTGTTTAGAAGCCCCGAAGCTGTGAAAAGTGAAATTTTTAATAAAGTATATTAATTTGTTCAATAACTTTCCTCTTTACTATACATGTATATAAATTTTTTCTATTATATGGACAACTATATTGCCACATCATAGTAAGCGTTTGACAATATGAATTTAGATGTGGTCAGACGTCCACCGTAATATGGACAACATTTGCCCTTATAAGATTGGTATATGTATACATATATTGCAATATAATATTAAAGTTAAATCAACCTAAAAAGAGATTAATAAAAGAAAAACAACATTAATTAGCCAATTCTGATAGAATTGTTCATTAATTTATGAGATTATTTAAACATATAGAAGTGCTAAATTAGGATGAAAGAACCCGTTTTAATTACCTCATAGATTTGTACTTGTTTTCTGTTATTCGATCATCTGATAATTAAAATAATCACTAGTCATATAATGGTTACTTGTGGCTAAACCTACAAGGCAAAACCAACTAGTCATATATGTAAAATTAATCGATAAGCAAATTAGACAAGATGGAGAGATTATCCGATCGAGTTCAAGTTAGAATTCAATGGTCATAATAATGAAAATTGAAATATATATATATATATATATATATATACACAAAAGAAAAATATTGGTTAATTTGTTGCGTGTTTAGACTCTTTCAAGCAAACAAAATGTACGACTTTTTGCCATGGTCCATGGAAATGATGGATGTAATTAAGTATAGGTTTTTTCCACATGGGAAATTTTCCATCGCGTCTAATAGAGGCTACGCCTCCTTTATAGACTATTGATCAACAATTAAAAGACTCCATGACATATAAATTCAAAATATATACAATTGTTATTAATTAACACAGGCATCTTAATTGGTTTTATATCTATCTTTATATATACACAAAATAAAATATCATGAAAGTAATTAATCAACTTTTTGGGAATTAAGTTAATTTTGTAGCCAAATTAACAACAGTAGTATTTATAGCATTTCTTGCAGCTTTTGATTTAAATCAAACTTAAAACATGGACATTTATATTAAAGTAAACTGACTCTTTTTTGAAGACATCAATTAGCAACTGCTTTAATTTAAATACTTTGTTTTTTTTTGGGTGGTAATTTTAGTCATCTTGTGGGACACTCAATTTGGTTAAGATTGGGATTATTGGAAGCAGGTTTAATTAGCTAGATTAAAACCCATTAGCTAGCATTTAACAAGCAGGCCAGGTTTTCAGCATAAGTTTTATAAAGAAGGATCAAATATATATATATATATATATAATGGAAATCAATAATTTCTATATGATATGTATGATAAAGTTAAGCAAAGAAATTAATAGCAAATTAAGCATACCGAGAAGAATCAAAGACTCAGGAAGAGCACCGAGGACATGGAACGCACTAGCCCCAAAAACACCAGGACCAAGAATCTTGAAAATATTCTCCCCCCCAGCGGCCACATATGACTCTCCATGGAACAGCAGGTATTCATACACCACTATCAGAAATACATGCCCAAATATGCTGTTCGAGCATGGCAAAAATCCATACATTTGCTCGCACTCCTCCTCTTCCGATTCGGACCCTTTCGGAAGCACGAGGAAGGAGGAGGAGGAGGAGGCTTGGTTGAGTCCCATATCATCTTCATAGTCAACGTCGTCGATACCATCCGAAACCAAGTAGGAATCATTGGACCAAAAGTCATTTGGTAGGCCACGGGCTCCTCTAACCTTGTGGATGTTTATTGCTAGTGGTACAAGCAGCAGAAGGAGAAAAATAAAACATGGTGTTTTTGTTATGCTCTTCTTCATACCTTCTTCGATAGCCTGTGTAGTTGTTTGATCATTAGCAAGAAGAGAATGACGATGGAGGCCATTTTAATATTATATATGTATATATCTAGCTTGATTTATTCAATAGGTTGGTAGTAAAGTTAAGGAAACTAATTATTAATATTTTCCTTTAATTGAACACTATTCAAGTCTATGAATCTTTGCTTGTTAATTTATAATTTCATATGGATTAGGTGAGAGTCTATTCGAATCTCATATTTGAAAAAAATTAATAATAATAACAACTAGACAAGTCTTAATATATATATATATATATATAGATAGATATACTAATCGAGTTTATGTGAAGATTTAATCCACAAATTCATCTTGCAAAGATCTGGTGACTCGAGCTAATTCAATGGATAAGTCTCAGAAGAGCAAAACGCATCGTTTCATTTACTTGAAAATAAAGAAGGGCAAAGCAGTCATTTCCAGTATACTGTAACAGAATAACGGCAAGCTACGTGTCTTAATCTGAGTGAGTCTTCATAATAAGTTGGACGACGTCGTTTTGAAGCTGGTGTGTAATATATATGCACAGAACTCTTTCTCTTCGAGTGTAGTAACAGATATAACAGAAATAACAGTCTTTCTTCAAGCTTGTGAACGAGAGAGGAGCTCCAAGATTCTTGTTTACCTTTTCTTCAATTGTATTCTTTTCTGAGTGAGAAAACATTTCTAAGTGAGATTGAGTGATTGTAAAAGGTTGAAAGGGTGTAGAAAGGGGCTTCGGGTTTGTGAGTGTGTTTTCTATGTGAAAACCTGTTTGTATACAAGAGGTGATAGTTTGTGTAACTACTGCAAGATCAATAAGAGACCAGAAGCTCTCACCGGAGCAACGAGGACGTAGGTCATCTTGGCCGAACCTTGATAAGTTGTGTTGTGTTTGTTTTGTTCTGATTTTCCAACAGTTTACTTGTAGAACTTTTTAATATTATTTTTTCTTCCATCACTCATATTTCATAGGTTTGATTTGAATTTGATTTAGTTAATTAATTAATTGGTGGTGGGGATCAAAACACATTTCTTTTGTGTGTCGTCGCTTGATGCTTTGGGGATAAGGCTAGTACTGTCTTTTTACTTGAGAATTAATAAGAGTCATATATATATATATATGTGTGTGTGTGTGTGTGTGTTTGTATATATTAATTGCTACCCAATATTCAATGGCCACTAACATCTAATTAGAGTACGGAATAATTATGAAGCTGCTAATATATGGTGAAACTGAGTTTTATTCTTATTATTTACATAGAATTCTTCTGGAAAACAAATTTTTGATAAACCTTTTGTGTAAAATAAAGATTGAATATCAGAATATGCATCTTCTATACATTCGTGGTCCAAAAAAGTTAGTTTAAATAGTTAAGTTTCGAGGTAAAAAGCCGAGTCTCCTTAACTGATGAAATTAATTGTAGCCGAATATATAGGGTGAGTTTAGGAACAGAGAAGGTTGAATATTTAAAATTTAGATTGAAATAGGATAACTATTAAGAAGTTAAAAAAAAAAAAAAAAAACTACCAAATTACCAAATGGGCCAATACACTGCCCAAATTATCAATGAGAATTACAAACTACCATTAAGAGGCAAACGAAGGAAGTAGAAACATATTAAAAACAAAGAAAAGAAAAGACCAAAAAGTTAACGGGTCAAGGAGAGCCTTGACGTTAAATTTTTGCTAATGATCTTTTAGGTGTTTTGGCGTTTGTTTTGATTATAGGGAAACAAATAGAGTTTTTCATTGTTCACATAGTATGAGATTTTTTTCATATTCTTTCAAATTCTAAACGGATAAAACAAAAATTGTGAATTCTGAATATTGGTTAAAGTTCTAAAAATAATGTATTAAGCTTTTTTTCTTATTAAAAGTTTTTCTTATTTTGAAAGAATAAAAACAAGGAGAGCCAGTAAATTGAGTTTACTACTAATTCCAATTAATTTTTAGTTTTTTTACATTCATTAGTCTTGGACATTGCAGAATCAAGAGCATCAGCAACAACAGAATGATGGTGTTTTTGAAAGCAACTTGAAACAAGAGCTTCAGCATCAACATGTCCATAACATTTCTGAAAGCAGTCGGAATTAAAACATCAGCAGCAAGAGAATGTTTCTTTGTCCAAAATGTTATTTTTGTTCTTTTAAATAACATGTTGTAACATAGTTCTGCTTTGCATATATAAGCTGTGCAATAGCCAACTCCTCTATAACAAAATGATGAAAAACATGCACCAACTAATTCAAATATAAGAAAAGTTCAAATCGATCAAAATGACTACCCATATTTTGATCACAACAACATGGAGATCAAAATTGCAAACAGATTTATATGTGTATGTATATATATATATATATATATGTGCCTTACTCTGTATTATGAGGTATCAAATCTTCGGACATATAAAACATCTAAAACACAATTACCAAAAAAAGAAAAAAAAACCTAAAGGACAGAACATAATGTTTAGATAACCTTAATCAAGAACAGGGTTGTCCAATGACATCTGAAAAGTTTCAATATTGTATTTTTATATATTCTTATAAAAAATAAAAATAAAAACAAAACAAAACAAAACAAAAAACCAAACGATAGAAACTGAATACTCTCTTTGGCCACGTGCAAGAAAACTGTGTTTGTGCGTCTAAAATCATATAATTTACATGGCCAAACACAAATAGTATAGCAGATTCTAGCTATTTTTTTGTTTGGGAGAAAATTGAATTGAGGTTTCGACTGAGTCAAGTATACCGTTTGTGTTTAGGAAATAGCAACTCAGTCAAAGATTATATGGGAGCATTATTGTACCTTGGCTATAATTTTGCTGATGTTTAAGGTTATAAATTTTTTGGTATCTAAAGTTAGGGTATTAATCAACACCTTTTTAAAATATATTCCAATTAATCGATATATTCAATCTATTATTTTTTGAAAAATTAATCCGAAATGATATAACATTAAATCAATATAATCAAATTTGATTAATTAAATTCTTAGTGAGTCTATTTCATCAATTTAATAAAATTTGTCTTAGAAAACCGACCTCATACATTGTTTAATTCATAAAAGTTATTTTTGTCTTTCTAAAATGATCTTATAAGAAGTACTATAATAATTGACTTCTATAAGTTAAATACAGGTTATTGATATATATATATATAAACGGTTCCAAAAGTCAAGGTCAATTCAGTATCCTTCACAGGAAAGCACTAGAACGCCATGACTCATGACTCGGTTTAAAAAGAAATCAAAAATTTTACCAAGTCATCAGTCAAAGATTCTTATGCCAATCTAATTGTCAGAGAGGAATGTTACTCAAGAATACGGGGACGATTCTTATGTCAAGGGAAATTCATCAGTCGAAGACCAATTCTAATTTTACAAAATTCAAATGTTAGAACAGGCCAACCTTTAACTTTCCCATACTTCGATGCCTTTAATTTTTTTTTAACTTGTCCATACTTTGATGCCTCTAATTTTTATATATACTTCTCCGCACTGTATATAAAATTGATTCTTTCAAAATTATGTTTAAAGTTAGGTTCTCATTTTATAGAAAAAATCTAGTCCCTTCTACAATAAAATTTATATATATTTAGATAATTCTACTATATGGAAAGAGCCTGTTCATTTGATATTGTAAATACCCAACTATAATTTTTTTTTTTTAATAATTATCAAGTGCTATTCAAGTGTACGTACTAAAATTTATGAAAATTAAATAAAATAAAAAGAAAAAAAATTAATAATCGAATGCTCATATATGAAGTGGACAGGTTCTCTTTATAAGTAAATTATATATATATATATATATATATATATATCTATATATATGTATAAATGAATTTTCAAGTCAAGGATCCTTAAAAAACCAACCAATTTTGTATATGGTACTTACGGTATGCAATGAATATATATAAAATTATACGTTTGACTACTAATTAGCCATATACCATGTGGTTTAGTTAGATAGTTGTCTTTATGATTAACAAAACCAATGATTTGGTCAGCATATGCCAGCTAGCTTATTCATACAAACTCTTTTAACAATATTTACTCCTCGATCACCTTGGAAAGTTTCATGAATGCACGAGGAAATTGCAGTGGCATTTGCACCATTTATACTATCTAGAATGTTTGACTCTTTAGTCAATTAATTGATATCTAACTAGCTAAATGCCAAAAAAAATAGAACATTATTTCTATGTTGACTGAAAACAAGACGTGTACTAGTTACTTTCTCATGCATGCATGACTATAAACAGGAGCAGAGAAACATGGCTATGGGACAATATTTTTGTCCATCATAAGGAGATAGAGAAAGAGAAAGACACAGACAATACTAAGCACAAAATGTACAGACTTTTCCCTCTCTACCTCTTCTTGATCTTGGTTCTGATATCTACCGAAAACTTCACAGCTGCTGATCATAAAATTGGTAGTGAAACAATGAAGGATGGGGGTGTTGTAGGCATATTAGGTGCCATTGTTGATAATACTAGCCGAGCCTGCAAAGAAGAGAAGGTAGCCATGAAAATGGCCATTGAGGATTTCAATTCCAACACAAATCAAACCTTGATTCTCCATATCATTAACTCCTATGGGGATCCCCTGCAGGCAGCTCTGGCAGGTAATTTATTGTCCTTCTAGGATTATTTTTAATTTGTTTTTTTTTTTTTTTTTTTTTTTTTTTTTTTTTTTTTTTGGGGATTTTGGTAATTTGGGTAACATTTTAATTGATCAATATTGCAGCTAGAGATCTTATAAGTAAGCAGCAAGTGAAAGCGATTCTAGGACCGCAGACATGGGAAGAAACGTCATTAGTAGCCAAGGTTGGGAGCGAGAATCATGTCCCTGTTCTTTCTTTTGCTGAAGATACTCCCAAATGGGCGAATGAAATTTGGCCATTTCTTGTTCAAGCTTCACCTGACCAATCAAACCAGATGAAAGCCATAGCTGCTATAGTTAAATCATGGGAATGGTTTCAGGTCACTGTAATTTACGAAGAAGGAGACTCTTCTGCAAGTAAAGTTTTACCTCAACTATCTTATGCCCTGAAAGAAGTAGGTGCAGAGATTACTCATTTTCTACCACTCCCACCTTTTGTATCCTCTTCTTTGCTGTCTGAAGAGCTTGAAAGGCTAAAAGGAAACCAAACCAGAGTTTTTGTTGTTCATTTGTCCTCTTCGTTGGGAGTGAGCCTATTTGAAAAGGCAAAAGGAATGAATATGATGGAAAATGGCTATGTATGGATCGCTACTGATCCTTTTACAAGCCTTGTTCATTCATTCAATTCCTCCATCATTTCCTCCATGCAAGGAGTTCTCGGAGTTAAGCGATACATTTCCGAAGATTCTGACCCTTTTCGTTATTTTGATAACAGATTTCGTAAAAGATTTCGCTTAGAACATCCCGAAGAGGACAACTATGAGCCTGGTATTTTTGCAGTGCAGGCTTATGATGCTGCAATGACGGTAGCTTATGCAATGAAGAAAAGCAGCAAATTAGGGGGTCAAAATTTGTTAGAAAACATTTTGCAAAGCAAATTTCAGGGCTTAACAGGGAAGGTTGAATTTAGTACTAACCAAAAATTACCTCCAGCAGACATTTTCCAAATCATCAATGTGATGGGAAAGAGTTATAGAGAACTTGGTTTCTGGTCTGAAAAATCAGGTTTCTCTGTGAGTTTAGGTGAAAATGCTAAGAACTGCTCTTCCATGGGAGATTTGGGGCAAGTATTTTGGCCAGGTGCACCTACTTCTACTCCAAAATGTTGGACTCCAACAAATTCAAAGCCATTGAGGATTGGTGTCCCAAACCTATCAACTTTCCAAAAGCTTGTGAAAGTAGAGCAAGATAATCAATTGGGAAATAACTTTTCTTTCAGTGGACTTTCAATAGAGGTCTTCAAAGAGACTTTGAAGAAACTACCATACAATTTTCCTTACGAATTCATCCCCTACAACGATGGCACATATGATTCTTTAGTGGAGCAAATACATCTCAAGGTAAGAGATCTACTTCTTAATTAGATGAAAAACACAAAATTAAATGATACAAACTTTTACTCATTGAATTGTACCTGTGTTTTTGTTTTAGAATTTTGATGCTGTAGTTGGTGATGTAGCTATTCTGGCCAAGAGACAGAAACATGCAGAATTCACACAAGCGTACACAGAACCTGGATTGATGATGGTTGTCCCCGTTCGACAAGAAACGCGTAATAGAGCTTGGTTGTTCATGAAGCCTTTCACAACATCCATGTGGGTTTTCATAGTACTTGTCAACGTTTACAATGGCTTTGTGGTCTGGTTTATAGAGAGAAACCATTGCCCTGAACTCAAAGGCTCCATGATTAACCAAATTGGAACTTTGATTTGGTTGGCCTTCTCCACTCTTTTCTCCTTACATGGTAAGATGATAATGATATATATATATATATATATATATATATATATATATATATATATATATATATATATATATATATATATATATATATATATATGTATAGATATATGATTTTGCACTCAAACTCTTCAGGGGGAATTTGATTATAATTATGTGTCTTTGATATATATATATATATATTTTAATTGAACATATTAAAGGGGATAAATTACACAGCAACTTGTCTCGGATGACAATGGTAGTGTGGCTATTTGTGGCACTGGTCATCACACAGACATACACGGCTAACCTCACCAGCATGCTCACTGTCCAAAGGCTCGAACCCACCATAGCCAACGTTGATATACTGCGTAGCACCAACGCTATGGTCGGTTATTCCAGGGGATCCTATGTTCGAAGTTATCTAAATGAAGTCTTGGGATTCAAGGACAACAACATAAAAAATTTCTCCACACCAGAAGAACATGCTAAAGCCCTAAGAAGCAGAGAAATAGCAGCAGCTTTTCTTGAAGTCCCTTTGGCCAAACTATTCCTTGCAAAACACTGCAAAGGGTTTGTCACAGCTGGACCAACCTATAAAGTTGGAGGCTTTGGATATGTAGGCAAATTATCTTTCCTTACAATTATTCCAACTACACACATTATACATATGTATCTATATATATTAATATATATAAACTATATTTTGATTGAAATGTATAGGCATTTCCAAGGGGTTCTCCAATGCTTCCCAGTATAAATGAGGCACTACTAAAGGTATGCGAAAGCGGGAAACTTCTAGAGTTAGAAGAAAAAATGCTTGCATCTGAGAAGTGTGAAGACGTGGATGAAGAAGGTGAAGAAAGTACTAAAAGTCTCAGCATCAATAGCTTTTGGTTACTGTTCATAATCACAGGAACCATATCCACCATTGCTCTGGTGTTTTACTTGTGTCTTTTGTATAAATCAAAGTTTGAGCAAAAAAATTGGATGTGGAGGTTAATGATGGTTGTGATGAAATACTGGGGATATGGAAAGGGAAGGTTCTCCAGAAGAGTGAGTGATGTTCCTGAGAGTGGGAGGAATTCTGTGGATAATGGATCTGATTCTCATGCACATACTTTAGTTTAGACAAACAGATCAAGCCCAAATTTTTGGCGACAAATTGAAGCATATAATCTTAGAAATTTTTCCATTTCTTGTAGTGTCTCTGCAGGATATGTTTAATTATTGACACATTTTATTGTTGTAGCATTTAACTCATATTTAGCTCAAATTTGTTAATGTTCTAATGAACCTGCTATAGAAGCCTGCTCTTCGGAAAATTTCAAACGGTATATATGATTTACAAAAGAAGCTAGCAGAATTTGTTCAAAGCTTTCAAACCATCAGTATTTATAGATATGTGAACCATTGTTTCCTGCTTTTTATTTCATTTAAAAATAAAAAAATAAATAAAAATTTAAAATAAACCATAAGAAAAAGTAAATTTCACATGTCGTGATGACGTCACGCTGACGTCTGCAGAATATGAAACGACAGGTCGTTTTTTGTCTTCCCTCTCATATCGGGTCGGGTTTGACCCTGTTTCACTGCAAACGGGTGGCGAGACCAGTAGTTTCGACCCGCCAATTCCTCGCACGTCCAGGGTCTATTTCCTGCCATTTTTGAGCCGTTTGATTCGTGTCTTTATGGGAAGGAATTTCCCCATATCAATTTGGCCAAAACCAATCTGAAGAACGATGCCCAAGAAGCTTATTTTTCGGCCATGAATTCACAATTTGGCACAAAACCTTATGGTCTCTGACCGAATTGAAAATTGAAAAACACTGCATTAAAAACAAAAGACATTTGCCCACAATGCCCAGGTCTCAATTCGATTTTCCATATATATATATATATATATATATATATATATATATTTTTTTTTTTTTTCTTGTGAACCCCGTAACGGCACCCGTTTTTTATTGTTATTATTAGTATTATTATTATATATATATATTTTTATGAAAGAATTTCAAGATTTGTATTGTGATACACTGGGTAACAAAGCCCTTGAAACAATTTGGTCGAATTTGTGACCCGATACTAATAAAATCTAAAAATTTAATTTCGATCAAGCCATCATCAATCACTATAAAAGCAGGAATAGCATCTGAATCTTCCACAATATAAAACACATAAAAATACAGTTTATGAATTTTATATATCTAGGCTATGATACCGCTTGTTAGTGCTACCATAATATAAACAACTTAATATACATAAAATTATAACATTATAATCACAAGATTTTCACGCACATAATTATAAAATTGTATTTAATTAAATTATTAACATTTAAGCGTAGTTATTAATTTATCAAATACATTTGTAAAACAGAACACTCTAACCTTTCTTCTTTATATTTTTATCAAATAGGCATTATAGATACCTCAAAACCTGCATCACTCATTATGTATATTGTATATGTCACTAGTGACTTCCCAATTTATCTATCTATATATACAAAATAATTAATAAATAATAATAGTAATAGTATAATATAATAATAATAATAAAACAGCAAATAAGCTAATTGGGCGTCTAGAAAGAATAGGTCTTTCAGTCCAAAGAACCAATTGAAGTATTACCAGGAGTATGTGATTAAGAACTCTACTGAAAAGTTCAGTAAACAAATCAATCCCATTATTAGTATAAATAAATCCTGTAAATAAGTCACATGATTATGACTAGTTTACACCAACAGTCGCTACCATCCAAAACCAAGTAGGAGTTATCAGACCAAAGATCATTTGGTAGGCCACGGCCTCCTCTAACTTTGTGGATGTTTATTGCTAGTGGGACAAGTAGCAGAGGAAGAAAAATGAAACATGGTGTTTTTGTTATGCTCTTCTTCATACCTTCTTTGGTGGCGTGTGTTGTTAATTGATTATTAGCCTGAAGAGTGACGATGGAGGCCATTTTTATATTATATATGCATCTAGCTTGATTTATTCAACAGGTTGGAAGTAAGGTTAAGGAAACTAATTATTAAGATTTTCCTTTATTTAAATATTATTCAAATCTATGATTCTTTGCTTGTTAATTTATAATTTGGGATAATATCAAGTGAAGTCCCTAAACTATATAAATTATAACATTTAAGTCCCTAAATTAATTTTTGTGACAATTAAATCCCTAAACTATATAACTTATGGTAATTTAGTCCCTAAACTAATTTTTTAAACAATTAGGTCCCTAAACTCCTTATAATGGTGCACCGTTAGTCCAAAATCCAAGTTTCCATCCAAATATTTAACAAAAAATGCATATGATTCTCACTTATCATTTTATAAAGGCATTGTATGTCATTTTGACTCAATGAACCTCTCATCTTCTTCCAAAATCTCCTAAATTAAAAAAATATTATAACTTTACTTTTAAAATTAAGAACCATGAGTTGGAATTCGAACAAGTCACCTAAAGTGAGTTGTAACCTGAAATGAGTTGAAATTAAATGTTCAGCCAGGTGACCTAAAGTGACCTGAATTAATTTCAACACACTTTAACTAGGTGTTCCAACTCACTTTAGTTAGATGTTCTTCATTTGGAATCTGGTCTAAAGTGATTCTTTCCTTTAGCTAGGTGACCTTGAGGTCTTCGCTGGAGCTTTTAGGTACATCGATGATTGCACCAAACGAGTCTCATGCCAAGAGCAATTGGGCTTTAAATGCCTTATAAAATGACATATGAGAATCATATGTATTTTCTGTTAAATATTTTGATGAAAACTTGGATTTTAGACCAACGGTGCACCGTCATAAGAAGTTTAGATACCTAATTGTTTAAAAAATTAGTTAAGAACTAAATTATCATAAATTGTATAGTTTAGGGACCTAATTGTCACAAAAATTAGTTTATGGACGTAAGTGATATAAGTTATATAGTTTAGGGGCTTCATTTGATATTATCCCTTATAATTTCAAATGAATTAGGTAATAATCTAATGGATTTTCATATTTGAAAAAAAAAATAATAATAATAATTAGACATGTTTTAATATATATATATATGTATGTATGTATGTATGTATGTATGTATATACGTACTAATAGAGTTTACTTGTAGAACTTTTTTATATTATTTTTTCTTCCATCGCTCATATTTCATAGGTTTGATTTGAATTAGACTTATTGGTTAATTAATTAATTGGTGGTGGTGATCAAAACACATTTCTTTTGTGTCTCGTCGCGTGATGCTTTGGGGATAAGGTTAGTACTGTCTTTTTACTTGAGAATTAATAAGAGTCATATATATTAGTATAATAGTATATATGTTTGTATATAGTAATTGCTCCCCAATATTCAATGGCCTCTAACGTCTAATTAGAGTACCGAATAATTACGAAGCTGCTAATATACGGTGAAACTGAGTTTTATTCCTATTATTTACAGAGAATTCTTCTGGAAAACAAATTTTTGATAAATCTTTTGTATAAAATAAAGATTTGAATATCAGAATATGCATCTTCTTTGTGTCGGTGGTCGAAAAATGTTAAAAGCCGAGTATCGTCAACTGATGAAATTAATTGTAGGCAAATATATAGGGTGACTTGAGAAACAGAGGAGGTTGAGTATTTAAAATTTAGATTGAAATAGGATAATTATTAAAAAGTTAAACAACAACAAACTATCCAAATTACCAAATGGACCACTACACTGCCATTGAATTACAAACTATCATTAAAAGGCAAACAAATATAATTCATATTTTATTTTTTCTATATTTGATAAATTTTTGAATTTAACAATAGTTATTGTATAAAAATATATATGCTTTTATTTAAAAGAATAACAATTTTTTTTAAAATTTTAAAATTTCTATTTCTATATTTTAATGTGGATAAACTTTAAAATATTTCTGTCACATTTAGATTTAAATTGATTATCACATACTAAAAATACATAAATAAATATAAAATTTAATTTTTAATTAATTTTTTTCAAATTTGAATGTTTTTGAAAAAAAAATATTTATAAAAGCTAAACCTTAATTTTAAGTCAATATTTTTACCAAATATATAAATAGGAATTATTAATTCATTTTCCATTTTTTATTCCTATGAATAATTATTCCTATTTTTAAAAGAATAATTATTTTTTACACCAAATGTTAGAGTTAAGAGTCAAGGAGAGCCTTAATATAAGATTTTGTTAATGCTCTTTTAGGTGTTTTTGGGTTCTTTTGATTATAGGGAAACAACTAAAGTTGCTCATTATTTAGATAGTATATTTTTTCTGTAGATTCTTTCAAATCCTAAGTGGACAAAACAAAAATTAAGAATTCTGAATGTTAGTTATAGTTCTACAAAATGATGTATTTAGCTCTTCTTCTTAATAAAAGTTTTTCTTATTTTGAAAAAATAAAAAGAAGGAGAGCCGTGAATTGAGTTTAAAACTAATTCCAATTAATTTTTAATTTTTACGTTCATTGATTGTTACTGTTTGTGTTTTCAAACTCTTGAACATTGCAGAATCAAGAGGATCGGCAGCAACAGAATGTTTCTTTGTCCAAAATTGTTCATTAATTCATGGGGTTATACAAACACATAGAAGTGGTAAATTAGAAATGAAAGAACCGTTTTAATTAACTTATAGATTTTTACTTATTTTGTGTTATTGGAAGATCTAGTAATTAAAATAATTCCTAGCTAAATAATGGTTAATCGTGACTAAACCAATAATTAATGGTCAATCATCCGAGTTCAAGTCAAGATTCAATGGTCACAATAATGAAATATACATAAATATACATATACGCATAATGTGTATATATATATATATATAGATATGTAGCATTATTATAAGATAAAAGAGAATATTTGTTTATTAGGTGTTTAACTGGACTCTTGCAAGCAAACAAAGCGTACCACATTTTGTCATGGAAATGATGATGCAATTAATTATAGGTTTTCTCCACATGGGAATTTTTCGTCGTTTAATAGAAGTTACGCCTACTTTATAAACTATTGATAAAAAATTAACAGATTCCATGGCATATAATTCAAAATATATACATTGTTATTAATTAATTCAGGCATCTTAATTGGCTTTATATCTTTATATCTTATATACACAAAATAAAATATCAAGAATGAAATTAATCTACTTTTTGGGAATTAAGTTCATGTGTAGCCAAATTAACAAACGGTATATATTGATAGCATTTCTTGCAGCTTTTGATTTAAATCAAACTTAAAAACATAAACATGTACATTAAGGTAAACGGCCTCTTTTTTGGGACATCAATTAGCAACTGCTTTAATTTAAGAACAGAGGTTGAGTAATTAAAATTTAGATTGAAATAGGATAATTATTAAAAAGTCAAATAAATAAATAAATAAATAAACAACTGTTTTGCGGTGTATTTAGAAGCAGGCTCGAAATGAGGCCCCTTGATGTATTGTCGAATAAGGAAAACGGTAATACAGTATACCAGATGGGCCAAATATACTACCCAAATTATAAATGAGAATTACAAACCACCATTAAGTGGCAAACGAAGGAAATAGATACATATTAAAAAAAAAAAAAAAACAAAAAAACAAAAAACAAAAACAAAAAGTTAAGGGTCAAGGAGATTAAGTTTTTGTTAATTCTCTTTTAGGTGTTTTGGCATTCTTTTGATTATAGGGAAACAAATAGAGTTCCTCGTTGTTTAGATAGTAAGATTTTTCTCTAAATTATTTTTGAATTCTAAGTGGATAAAACGAAAATTAAAACTTCTAAATATTGGTTAAAGTTCTACAGAATGATATATTAAGCTCTTCTTCTTAATAAAAGTTTTTCTTATTTCAAAAACAAAGGCCGCAAATTGAGTTTAAAACTAATTCCAATTAATTTTAGTTTTTTTACATTCATTGATTGTTACAGTTTGTATTTTCGAAATCTTGGACATTGCAGAATCAAGAGCATTAGCAACAACAGAATGATGGTGTTTTTGAAAGCAACTTGAAACAAGAGCTTCAGCATCAACATGTCCATAACATTTCTGAAAGCCGTCCGAATTAAAACATCAGCAGCAAGAGAATGTTTCTTTGCCCAAAATGTTATTTTTGTTCCTTTTGAATAACATGTTGTAATAGTTGTGCTTTGCATGTATAAGCTATCCAATAGCCAACTTCTCTATAACAAAATGATGAAAAACGTGCACCAACTCATTCAAATATAAGAAAAGTCCAAATCGATCCAAATGATGACTACCCATGTTTTGATCACAACAACATAGAGATCAAAATTGCAAACAGATATATATATATATATATATATATATATATATATATATATATATATGTATGTATCAGTCCGTTTATGGTGCGGTCGGTCCTCATACGGACCACAGTATTGGTGACAGTTTTTCATAGTATTGGTGACAATTTTCTAAAAAATCGTTGTTAATACTATAAAAAATCATCACTAATACTGCGGTCCTCATGCGGACCATTTTCACCATAAAATTTCCAATGTATGTATATATATATTTGTGTGTGTGTGTGTGCGAGTGCGCATGCCTTACTCTGTATTACTACTGTAACAAATCTTCGGACATATAAAACATCTAAAAAACAATTACCAAAAAAAGAAAACAAATCTAAAAGACAGAACATAATGTTTAGATAACCTTAATCGAGAACAACGTTGTCCAATGACATCTGAAAAGTTTCAGTATTGTATTTTTATATATTCTTATAATAAATTTAAAAAAAAAAAAACAAACAAACGATAGAAAGTGAATACTCTCTTTGGCCATGTGCTAGAAAACTTCGTTGTGTGTCTTAAAATCATATAATTTACATGGCCAACCACAAACACTATAGCTGATTCTAGCTATCTTTTGTTTGGGAGAAAATTCAATTCAATTTGCATGAGAGGTTTCGACTAAGTATACCGTTTGTGTTTAGGAAATAGCAACTCAGTCAAAGATTATGACAAAGATTATGAGGGAGGAATATTGTAACTTGGCTATAATTTTGCTGATGTTTTTGGTATCTAAAATTAGGGTATTAATCAACCCCTTTTTAAAATATATTCCAATTAATCGATATATTTAATCTATTATTTTTTGAAAAATTAATCCAAAATGATATAACATTAAATCAATATAATCATATTTGATTAATTAAATTCTTAGTGAGTCTATTTCATCAATTTAATTAAATTTGTCTTAGAAAACAGACCTCATACATTATTTAATTCATAAAAGTTAATGTTGTCTTTCTAAAATGATCTTATAAGGAGCACTATAATAATTGACTTATATAAGTTAAATACAGGTTATTGGAATATATGAATAAACGGTTCCAAAAGTCAAAGTCAATTCAGTATGCTTCACAGGAAAGCACTAGAACGTCATGACTCATGACTCGGTTTAAAAAGAAATCAAAAATTTTACCAAGTCGTCAGTCGAAGATTCTTATGTCAACCTAATTGTCATAGAGGAATATTACTCAAGAATAAGGGGAAGATTCTTATGTCAAGGGAAATTCATCAGTCGAAGACCAATTTTACTTTTCCAAAATTCAATGGTTAGAATAGGCCAACCTTTAACTTTCCCATACTTTGATGCCTCTAATTTTTATATATGATACATATATATATATATATATATATATATATATATATATATATATATATATATATATATATATATATATATATATATACAATTCTACCATAGAGAGCTTGTTCATTTGATATTGTAAATACCCAAACATAATTTTTTTTTTTTTTAATTTTCAAGTGCTATACAAGTGTATGTACTAAAATTTATGAAAATTAAATAAAAGAAAAAGAAAAAAATTAATGATCGGATGCTCATATATGTAGTGGACAGGTTCTCCTTATAATAAGTAAATTATATATATATATATATATATGTGTGTGTGTGTGTGTGTGTGTGTGTGTGTGAAGTCCCATATCGGTTGGAAATGAGAATGAAGTATGGCTTATAAGCGTGTAGATACTTTTCCTTTATAGATGCTTTTAAACCCGTGAGGGCTAGGTTATAAGAGGATCGCTTTGGTTGTAAAAGGATTCCTCAGCTCTAAAGCGGACAATATCTACATGCGGATGGATTGGGCTGGTACCGGATCGGTGTGCCACGGACAATATCTACGTGCGAGTGGATTCTACCGGATCGGTGTGCGCCACAGACAATATCTAGATGCGAGTGGATTGGGCTGTTACAGTTAGTATCGGAGCCGGATTGGGCTGCTACCGGATCGAGTTAGTATCGGAGCCGGATTGGGCTGCTACCGGATCGGTGTGCCACAGACAATATCTACATGCGAGTGGATTGGACTGTTACAATTAGTATCGGAGCCGGATTGGGCTGCTACCGGATTGGTGTGCCACAGACAATATCTACATGCGAGTGGATTGGGCTGTGGATTGGGCTGTTACATTAGTATCGGAGCCGGATTGGGCTGCTACTGGATCGGTGTGTCACAGACAATGTCTACATGCGAGTGGATTGGGCTGTTACAGTTGGTATCGATATCTACATATGGGTGGATTGGGTTGTTACAGTTGGTATCAGAGCCGGATCCAGATCGGTATGCCAGCAAGGATGCTGGTGAGCTGTTATAGTTGGTATCGGAGCTGAATCTGAATCGGTGTGCCAGTTGGACTGTTATATATATATATATATATATATAAATGATTGGACTGTTATATATATATATATAAATGAATTTTCAAGTACGATACTTACGGTATGCAATGCATATATATAAAATTATATGTTTGACTACTAATTAGGCATATACCATGTGGTTTAGTTAGATAGTTACGTTTATGATTAAAAAAACCAATGATTTGAGCAGAAGATGCCAGGTAGCTTATTCATACAAACTCTTTTAACAATATTTACTCCTCGATCACCTTGGAAAAATTCGTGAATGCACGAGGAAATTGCAGTGGTATTTGCACCATTTATACTATCTAGAATGTTTGACTCTTTAGTCAATTAATTAATATCTAACTAGCTAAATGCCCAAAAAATAGAACATTATTTCTATGTTGACCGTTAACAAGACGTGTACTAGTTGCTTTCTCATGCATGCATGACTATAAACAGGAGCAGAGAAACATGGCTATGAGACAATATTTTTGCCCATCATAAGGAGATAGAGACAATACTAAGCACAAAATGTACAGGCTTTTCCCTCTCTACCACTTCTTGATCTTCGTTCTGATATCTACCGAAAACTTCACAGCTGCTGATCATAAAATTGGTAGTGAAAAAATGAAGGATGGGGGTGTTATAGGTATATTAGGTGCCATTGTTGATAACACTAGCCGAGCCCGCAAAGAAGAGAAGGTAGCCATGAAAATGGCCATTGAGGATTTCAATTCCAGCACAAATCAAACCTTGATTCTCCATATCATTAACTCCTCTGGGGATCCCCTGCAGGCAGCTCTTGCAGGTAATTTATTGTCCTTCTAGCATTATTGCAAATTTGGTTTTTTTTTTTTTTTAATTAATTAAATTTTTTTTTTTGGGGATTTTGGTAATTTGGGTGACATTTTCATTGATCAATATTGCAGCTAGAGATCTTATAAGTAAACAGCAAGTGAAAGCGATTCTAGGACCGCAGACATGGGAAGAAACGTCATTAGTAGCCATGGTTGGGAGCGAGAATCACGTCCCTGTTCTTTCTTTTGCTGAAGATACTCCCAAATGGGCAAATGAAATTTGGCCATTTCTTGTTCAAGCTTCACCTGATCAATCAAACCAGATGAAAGCCATAGCTGCTATAGTTAAATCATGGGAATGGTTTCAGGTCACTGTAATTTACGAAGAAGGAGACACTTCTGCCAGTGAAGTTTTACCTCACCTATCTTATGCCCTGGAAGAAGTAGGTGCAGAGATTACTCATTTCCTACCACTCCTACCTTTTGTATCCTCTTCTTTGCTGTCTGAAGAGCTTGAAAGGCTAAAAGGAAACCAAACCAGAGTTTTTGTTGTTCATTTGTCCTCTTCGTTGGGATTGAACCTATTTGAAAAGGCAAAAGAAATGAATATGATGGAAAATGGCTATGTATGGATCACCACTGATCCTTTTACAAGCCTTGTTCATTCATTCAATTCCTCCATCATTTCCTCCATGAAGGAGTTCTCGGAGTTAAGCGATACTTCTCCGAAGATTCTGACCCTTTTCGTTATTTTGATAACAGATTTCGAAAAAGATTTCGCTTAGAACATCCCGAAGAGGACAACTATGAGCCTGGTATTTTTGCAGTGCAGGCTTATGATGCTGCAATGACGGTAGCTTATGCAGTGAAGAAAAGCACCATATTAGGGGGTCAAAATTTGTTAGAAAACATTTTGCAAAGCAAATTTCAGGGCTTAACAGGGAAGGCTGAGTTTAGTACTAACAAAAAATTACCTCCAGCAGACATTTTCCAAATCATCAATGTGATGGGAAAGAGTTATAGAGAACTTGGGTTCTGGTCTGAAAAATCAGGTTTCTCTGTGAGCTTAGGTGAAAATGCTAAGAACTGCTCTTCCATGGTAGTTTTGGGGCAAGTATTTTGGCCAGGTGCACCTACTTCTACTCCTAAATGTTGGACTCCAACAAATTCAAAGCCATTGAGGATTGGTGTCCCAAACCTATCAAGTTTCCAAAAGCTTGTGAAAGTAGAGCAAGATAATCAATTGGGAAATAACTTTTCTTTCAGTGGACTTTCAATAGTAGTCTTCAAAGAGACTTTGAAGAAACTGCCATACAATTTTCCTTACGAATTCATCCCCTACAACAATGGCACATATGATTCTTTAGTGGAGCAAATACATCTCAAGGTAAGAGATCTACTTCTTAATTAGATGAAAAACACAAAATTAAATGGTACAAACTTTTACTCATTGAATTGTACCTGTTTTCTTTGTTTTAGAATTTTGATGCTGTAGTTGGTGATGTAGCAATTCTGGCCAACAGACAGAAACATGCAGAATTCACACAAGCGTACACAGAACCTGAATTGATAATGGTTGTCCCCGTTCGACAAGAAACGTGTAATAGAGCTTGGTTGTTCGTGAAGCCTTTCACAACATCCATGTGGGTTTTCATAGTACTTGTCAATGTTTACAATGGCTTTGTGGTCTGGTTTATAGAGAGAAACCATTGCCCTGAACTCAAAGGCTCCATGATTAGCCAAATTGGAACATTGATTTGGTTGGCCTTCTCCACTCTTTTCTCCTTACATGGTAAGATGATAATGATATATATATATATATATATATAGGTATATGATTTTGCACTCAAACTCTTCAGGGGGAATTTGATTATAATTATGTCTTTGATTTTATTTTATTTTATTTTATTTTTTTTCTAATTGAACATAATAAAGGGGATAAATTACATAGCAACTTGTCTCGGATGACAATGATTGTGTGGCTATTTGTGGCACTAGTCATCACACAGATATACACGGCTAACCTCACCAGCATGCTCACTGTCCAAAGGCTCGAACCCACCATAGCCAACGTTGATATACTGCGTAGCACCAACGCCATGGTCGGTTATTCCACGGGATCCTATGTTCGAAGATATCTAAATGAAGTCTTGGGATTCAAGGACAACAACATAAAAAATTTCTCCACAGCAGAAGAATATGCTAAAGCCCTCAGAAGCAGAGAAATAGCAGCAGCTTTTCTTGAAGTCCCTTTGGCCAAACTATTCCTTGCAAAATACTGCAAAGGGTTTGTCACACCTGGACCAACCTATAAAGTTGGAGGCTTTGGATATGTAGGCAACTTATCTTTCCTTACAATTATTCCAACTACACACATTATACAGATATATCTATATATATTAATATATATAAACTATATTTTGATTGAAATGTATAGGCATTTCCAAGGGGTTCTCCAATGCTTCCCAGTATAAATGAGGCACTACTAAAGGTATGCGAAAGCGGGAAACTTCTAGAGTTAGAAGAAAAAATGCTTGCATCTGAGAAGTGTGAAGACGTGGATGAAGAAGGTGAAGAAAGTACTAAAAGTCTCAGCGTCAATAGCTTTTGGGTACTGTTCATTATCACAGGAATCACATCCACCATTGCTCTGGTGTTTTACTTGTGTCTTGTGTATAAATCAAAGTCTGAGCAAAAAAATTGGATGTGGAGGTTAATGATGGTTGTGATGAAATACTGGGGATATGGAAAGAGAAGGTTCTCCAGAAGAGTGAGTGATGTTCCTGAAAGTGGGAGGAATTCTGTGGATAATGGATCTGATTCTCATATACGTACTTTAGTTTAGACAAACAGATCAAGCCCAAATTTTTTGGCGACAAATTGAAGCATATAATCTTAGAAATTTTTCCATTTCTTGTAGTGTCTCTGCAGGATATGTCTAATTATTGACACATTTTATTCTTGTAGCATTTAACTTCATATTTGGCTTAAATTTGCTAATGTTCTAATGAACCTACTATAGAAGCATACTCTACGAAAAATTTCAAGCGGCATATATGATTTACAAAAGGAGCTAGCAGAATTTGTTCAAAGCTTTCAAACCATCAGTATTTATAGATATGCGAACCATTGTTTCCTGCTTTTTATTTCATTTAAAAAAAATAAAATAAAATAAACCATAAGAAAAAGTAAAATACACACGTCGTGCTGACGTCATCACGCTGACGTCAGCAGACTGCATCAAACGACAGGTCGTTGTTCCTGGCTTCCCTTGCCGACCGGGTCCGCTTTGACCCGGTATCCCCGCAAATGGGTGGCGCGACCCGTAATGTCGACCCGCCAGTTTCTCGCACTTCTATTTTCGACCATTTTTGCCGTTTTATTCGTCTCTTTATGGGAAGGAATATCTCCATATCAATTTGGCCAAAACCAAACTGAAAAACGATGCCTAAGAAGCTTACTTTTCGGCCATGAATTCACAATTTGGGAGAAAACCTTATGGTCTCTGACCGAATTGAAAATTGAAAAACACTCCATTAAAAACAAAAAACAATTTCCTACGATGTCCAGATCTCAAGTTTTTAAATTTGACAATAATTATGGTATAAATATATATATATATATATATATATATATATTTATTTGAAAAAATAATAATTTTTTTTTAAAACTTCAGAATTTTTATTTTTATGTTTTAATTTAAATAAATTTTAAAATATCTTTATTACATGTAGATTTAAATTGATTATCACATATTAAAAATATATAAATAAATATAAAATTTATTTTTTAATTTATTTTTTTTAAATTTGAATATTTTTGAAAAAAAATTATTTATAAGGGCTAAACTTTAATTTTAAATCAGTATTTTTATCAAATATATAAATAAGAATTATCAATCATGTTTTTATTTTTTATTTCTATAAATAATTATTTTTATTTTTAAAAGAATAGTTATCTTGTATACAAAAAGTTAAGAGTTAAGGGTCAAGGAGAGCCTTGATATAAGATTTTGTTAGTGCTCTTTTAGGTGTTTTTGGGTCTTTTGATTATACGGAAACAATTAAAGTTGCTCATTATTTAGATAGTATACATTTTCTATAGATTCTTTCAAATCCTAAATGGACAAACAAAAATTAAGAATTCTGAATGTTAGTTAAAGTTCTACAAAATGATGTATTAAACTCTTCTTCTTAATAACAGTTTTTCTTATTTTGAAAAAATGAAAAAAAGGAGAGCCGTGAATTGAGTTTAAAACTAATTCCAATTAATTTTTAATTTTTACGTTCATTGATTGTTACTGCTTGTGTTTTCAAACTCTTGAACATTGCAGAATCAAGAGCATCAGCAGCAACAAAATGTTTCTTTGTCCAAAATTGTTCGTTAATTCATGGGATTATACAAACATATAGAAGTGGTAAATTAGAAATGAAAGAACCCGTTTTAATTAACTTATAGAGTTTTACTTATTTTGTGTTATTGGAAGATCTAGTAATTAAAATAATTCCTAGCTAAATAATGGTTAATCTTGACTAAACCAATAATTAATGGTCAATTATCCGAGTTCAAGTCAAGATTCAATGGTCACAATAATGAAATATACATAAATATACATATGCGTATAATACATATATATATATAGATATATATATGTAGCATTATTATAAGACAAAAGAGAATAGTTTTTTTATTAGGTGTTTGATTGGACTCTTGCAAGCAAACAAAGCGTACCACATTTTGTCATGGAAATGATGATGCAATTAATTATAGGTTTTCTCCACATGGGAATTTTTCGTCGTTTAATAGAAGTTACGCCTACTTTATAGACTATTGATCAACGATTAAGAGATTCCATGGCACATAATTCAAAATATATACATTGTTATTAATTAATTCAGGCATCTTAATTGGCTTTATATCTTTATATCTTATATACACAAAATAAAATATCAAGAAGGAAATTAATCAACTTTTTGGGAATTAAGTTCATGTGTAGCCAAATTAACCAACGGTATCGATAGCATTTCTTGCTGCTTTTGATTTAAATCAAACTTAAAAACATAAACATGTATATTAAGGTAAACCGCCTCTTTTTTGGGACATGAATTAGCAACTGCTTTAATTTAAGAACAGAGGTTGAGCATTTAAAATTTAGATTGAAATAGGATAATTATTAATAAGTTAAAAAATAAAAAACAACTGTTTTGCGGTGTATTTAGAAGCAAGTCATCCTAAATGAGGCCCTAGATGTCTTGTCGAATAAGGAAAACGGTGATACTGAATACCAAATGAGCCAATACACTACCCAAGTTATCAATGAAATTACAAACCACCGCTAAGAGGCAAACGAAGGAAATAGAAACATAATTAAAAACAAAAAAAAAAACCAAAAAAAAAAAAAAGGGTTAAGGGTCAAGGAGAGCCCTCATGTTAAGTTTTCGTTAATGCTCTTTTCGGTATTTTCGCGTTGTTTTGATTATAGGAAAACAAATAGAGTTCCTCTTTGTTTGGATAGTATGATTTTTCTCATAGTCTTTTGAATCCTAAACGGATAAAAAGAAAATTGAAAATTTTGAATATTGGTTAAAGTTGTACAAAATGATGTATTAAGTTCCTCTTCTTAATAAAAATTTTTCTTATTTCAGGAAAAGAAGAAGAAGCCGTGAATTGAGTTTAAAACTAATTCCAATTAATTTTTAGTTTTTTACATTCATTGATTGTTACTGTTTGTGTTTGAAAGAAGAGCTTCAGCATCAACATGTCCATAACATTTCTGAAAGCAGTCGGAATTAAAACATCAGCAGCAAGAAAATGATTCTTTGTCTAAAATGTTATTTTTGTTTTTTTGAATAGCATGTTGTAACATCGTTGTGCTTTGCATATATAAGCTATCTAATAGCCAACTCCTCTGTAACAAAATGATGAAAAACTTGCACCAACTCATTCAAATATAAGAAAAGTCCAAATCGGTCCAAATGACTACCCATATTTTGATCGCAACAACATGAAGATCAAAATTGCAAGCAGATTTATATGTGTACATATATATATATATATATGTGCCTTATTCTGAATTACTACTGTACCAAATCTTCGTGTATATAAAACACCTAGAAAACAATTACCAAAAAGAGAAAAAAAATCTTAATAAAACAGAAAATAATGTTGTAGATAACCTTAATCAAGAACAGGGTTGTCCAATGAAATCCGAAAAGTTTCAATATTGTATTTTTTTTATGTATTCTTATAAAAAAAACAAAAAAAACAAACCATATAAACTGAATACTCTCTTTTGCCATGTACTAGAAAACTTTGTGCTCGTGTGTCTTAAAATCAAATCATTTACATGGCCAAACACAAACGGTATAGCTGATTCTAGCTATTGTTTGTTTGGGAGAAAATTCAAATCACTTTGCATGCAAGGTTTCGACTGAGTCAAGTATACCATTTGTGTTTAGGAAATAGCAACTCAGTCAAAGATTATAAGGGAAGATTATTGTACCTTGGCTATAATTTTGCTGATGTTTAAGGTTATAAATTTTTTGGTATCTAAAGTTAGGGTATTAATCAACCCCTTTTAAAAATACATTCCAATTAATCGATATATTCAATCTATTATTTTTTGAAAAATTAATCCGAAATGATATAACATTAAATCAATATAATCAAATTTGATTAATTAGATTCTTAGTGAGTCTATTTCATCAATTTAATAAAATTTGTCTTAGAAAACCGACCTCATACATTGTTTAATTCATAAAAGTTATTGTTGTCTTTCTAAAATGATCTTATAAGTACTATAATAATTGACTTGTATAAGTTAAATACAGGTTATTGAAATATATAAATAAACGGTTCCAATAGTCAAGGTCAATTCAGTATTCTTCACAGGAAAGCACTAGAACGTCATGACTCATGACTCGGTTTAAAAAGAAATCAAAAATTTTACCAAGTCATCGGTCGAATATTCTTATGTCAATCTAATTGTCAGAGAGGAATATTACTCAAGAATAAGGGGAAGATTCTTATGTCAAGGGAAATTCATCAGTCGAAGACCAATTTTAATTTTCCAAAATTCAATGGTTAGAACAGGCCAACCTTTAACTTTCCCATACTTTGATGCCTCTAAATTTTTTTAACTCTTCCATACTTTGATGCCTCTAATTTTTATATATGAAACATATATATATATATAGACAATTCTACTATACAGAGAGCTTGTTCATTTGATATTGTAAATACCAGACCATAATCTTTTTTTTATAATTTTCAAGTGATATTCAAGTGTACGTACTAAATTTATGAAAATTAAATAAAATAAAAAGAAAAAAATGAATAACTGGATGCTCATATATGAAGTGGACAGGTTCTCTTTATAAGTAAATCATTTATACATATATATATATATATGAATTTGCAAGTCAAGGATACTTAAAAAACCAACCAATTTTATATATAGTACTTACGGTATGCAATGCATATATATAAAATTATATGTTTGACTACTAATTAGGCATATACCATGTGGTTTAGTTAGATAGTTACGTTTATGATTAAAAAAACCAATGATTTGAGCAGAAGATGCCAGGTAGCTTATTCATACAAACTCTTTTAACAATATTTACTCCTCGATCACCTTGGAAAAATTCGTGAATGCACGAGGAAATTGCAGTGGTATTTGCACCATTTGTACTATATAGAATGTTTGACTCTTTAATCAATTAATTAATATCTAACTAGCTACATGCCAAAAAAATAGAACATTATTTCTATGTTGACTGAAAACAAGCCGTGTACTAGTTGCTTTCTCATGCATACATGACTATAAAAAGGAGCAATGAAACATGGCTATGAGGCAATATTTTTGCCCATCATAAGGAGATAGAGAAAGAGAAAGACAGAGACAATACTAAGCACAAAATGTACAGACTTTTCCCTCTCTACTTCTTCTTGATCTTGGTTCTGATATCTACCGAAAACTTCACGGTTGCTGATCATAAAATTGGTAGTGAAACAATGAAGGATGGGGGTGTTATAGGCATATTAGGTGCCATTGTTGATAACACTAGCCGAGCCTGCAAAGAAGAGAAGGTAGCCATGAAAATGGCCATTGAGGATTTCAATTCCAACACAAATCAAACCTTGATTCTCCATATCATTAACTCCTATGGGGATCCCCTGCAGGCAGCTCTTGCAGGTAACTTATTGTCCTTCTAGTATTATTGTTAATCTTTTTCTTTTCTTTTCTATTTTTTTTTTTGGGATTTTGGTAATTTGGGTAACATTTTCATTGATCAATATTGCAGCTAGAGATCTTATAAGTAAACAGCAAGTGAAAGCGATTCTAGGACCGCAGACATGGGAAGAAACGTCATTAGTAGCCAAGGTTGGGAGCGAGAATCATGTCCCTGTTCTTTCTTTTGCTGAAGATACTCCCAAATGGGCAAATGAAATTTGGCCACTTCTTGTTCAAGCTTCACCTGACCAATCAAACCAGATGAAAGTCATAGCTGCTATAGTTCAATCATGGGAATGGTTTCAGGTCACTGTAATTTACGAAGAAGGAGACACTTCTGCCAGTGAAGTTTTACCTCACCTATCTTACGCCCTGAAAGAAGTAGGTGCAGAGATTACTCATTTTCTACCACTCCCACCTTTTGTTTCCTCCTCTTTGCTGTCTGAAGAGCTTGAATGGCTAAAAGGAAACCAAACCAGAGTTTTTGTTGTTCATTTGTCCTCTTCGTTGGGAGTGAGCCTATTTGAAAAGGCAAAAGAAATGAATATGATGGAAAATGGCTATGTATGGATCACTACTGATCCTTTTACAAGCCTTGTTCATTCATTCAATTCCTCCGTCAGTTCCTCCATGCAAGGAGTTCTCGGAGTTAAGCGATATTTCTCAGAAGATTCTGACCCTTTTCGTGATTTTGACAACAGATTTCCTAAAAGATTTCGCTTAGAACATCCCGAAGAGGACGACTATGAGCCTGGTATTTTTGCAGTGCAGGCTTATGATGCTGCAATGACGGTAGCTTATGCAATGAAGAAAAGCAGCAAAATAGGGGGTCAAAATTTGTTAGAAAACATTTTGCAAAGCAAATTTCAAGGCTTAACAGGGAAGGTTGAGTTTAGTACTAACCAAAAATTACCTCCAGCAGACATTTTCCAAATCATCAATGTAATAGGAAAGAGTTATAGAGAACTTGGGTTCTGGTCTGAAAAATCAGGTTTCTCTGTGAGTTTAGGTGAAAATGCTAAGAACTGCTCTTCCATGGTCGTTTTGGGGCAAGTATTTTGGCCAGGGGCATCTACGTCTGCTCCAAAAGGTTGGAGTCCAACAAATTCAACCCCACTGAGGATTGGTGTCCCAAACATATCAAGTGTTTTTCCACAGTTTGTGAAAGTAGAGCAAGATGATCAATTGGGAAATAATTTTTCTTTCAGTGGATTTTCAATCAAGGTCTTCGAAGAGACTTTGAAGAAGCTGCCATACAATTTTCCTTACGAATTCATACCCTACAACAGTGACACATATGATTCTTTAGTGGAGCAAATTCATCTCAAGGTAAGAGATCTACTTCTTAGTTAGATGAAAACACAAAATTAAATGACACAAAATTTTACTCATTGAATTGTACCTGTTTTCTTTGTTTTAGAACTTTGATGCTGTAGTTGGTGATGTAGCAATTCTGGCCAAGAGACAGAAACATGCAGAATTCACACATGCTTACACAGAACCAGGATTGATGATGGTTGTCCCTGTTCGACAAGAAACGCGTAATAGAGCTTGGTTGTTCATGAAGCCTTTCACAACATCCATGTGGGTTTTCATAGTACTTGTCAATTTTTACAATGGCTTTGTGGTCTGGTTTATAGAGAGAAACCATTGCCCTGAACTCAAAGGCTCCATAATTAACCAAATTGGAACTTTGATTTGGTTAGCCTTCTCCACTCTTTTCTCCTTACATGGTAAGATGATATATATATATATATATACACATATATGATTTTGCACTCAAACTCTTCAGGGGGAATTTGATTACAATTATGTGTTTTTGATTTTTTTGATTTTTTTTATTGAACATATTAAAGGGGATAAATTACATAGCAACTTGTCTCGGATGACAATGGTGGTGTGGCTATTTGTGGCACTGGTCATCACACAGACATACACGGCAAACCTTACCAGCATGCTCACCGTCCAAAGGCTCGAACCCACCATAGCCAACGTTGATATACTGCGTAGCACCAACGCCATGGTCGGTTATTGCAGGGGATCCTATGTTCGAAGATATCTAAATGAAGTCTTGGGATTCAAGGACAACAACATAAAAAATTTCTCCACGGCAGAAGAATATGCTAAAGCCCTCAGAAGCGGAGAAATAGCAGCAGCTTTTCTTGAAGTCCCTTTGGCCAAACTATTCCTTGCAAAATACTGCAAATGGTTTGTCACAGCTGGACCAACCTATAAAGTTGGAGGCTTTGGATATGTAGGCAAATTATCTTTCCTTACAATTATTCCAACAACACACATTATACATATATATCTATATATATTTTTATTTATAAACTATATTTTGATTTAAATGTATAGGCATTTCCAAGGGGTTCTCCAATGCTTCCCAGTATAAATGAGGCACTACTAAAGGTATGCGAAAGCGGGAAAATTCTCGAGTTGGAGAAAAAAATGCTTGCATTTGAGAAGTGTGAAGACGTGGATGAAAAAGGTGAAGAAAGTACTCAAAGTCTCAGCACCAATAGCTTTTTGGTACTGTTCATAATCACAGGAACCACATCCACCATTGCTCTGGTGTTTTACTTGTGTCTTGTGTATAAATCAAAGTTTGAGCCAAAAAAATGGATGTGGAGCTTAATGATGGTTGTGATGAAATACCGGGGATATGGAAAGAGAATGTTCTCCAGAAGAGTGAGTGATGTTCCTGAAAGTGGCAGGAATTCCGTGGATAATGGATCTCATTCTCATACACATACTTTAGTTTAGACAAACAGATCAAGCCCAAATTTTTTGGCAACAAATTGAAGCATATAATCTTAGAAATTTTTGCATTTCTTGTGGTGTCTCTGCAGGGTATGTTTAATTATCGACACATTTTATTGTTGTAGCTTTGAACTCATATTCAACTCAAATTTATGTTTAATTATCGACACATTTTATCGTTGTAGCTTTGAACTCATATTTAACTCAAATTTGTTTATGTTCTAATGAACTTACTATAGAAGCATATTCTTCGGAAAATTTCAAGCGGTATATATGATTTACAAAAGAAGCTAGCAGAATTCGTTCAAAGCTTTCAAACCATCAGTCTTTATAGATATGCGACCCATTGTTTCCTGCTTTTTATTTCATTTAAAAAAAAAATTAAAGGATATATTACGGTATTCATCTTCGTTTTTCAATTTTTATCTAATCAATTTTTATTTTTTTCACCTTTTGTTTCTTGTTTAATGTATAAAATTTTAATTTAAAATCCTATTAACAAAGCTGTTACCAAATGACAAATTAAACTGACTAGTCTCATACTTTTATCAACGTTTTTTGACCAAGACTAAATACCAAAAATTCCTATATAACTTTAGATATGAAAAGATACGGCAACCTTAAGATCTCCGTCTACAAATTTATCGAAACAAAATTCATATCCAGGACAAAAAATAAAAAGAACAAAAAAATCTAGACTAGGGAAATAGAGAAGAAGAAACCTGCACTGAAAGTGTCTATTTCTTGACCTATCTCCTCAAGCCATGCATCCACGTATTGAAGAACTATTTTCCTTTATTTTGACTTTTCTATTACATATATATGTATACAAATATATATATATATATATATATATATACTTTTTTTTTTCTGTGGTTAATATTGAAATTAATTATTAATCATATATGAATGTTATTGTACAATTATACAGGCTTCAAATATTTTCTTTTGAATAAATATTCAACACCTATACGATCTTTTTTCTTACAATCCGAACAATCGACCAAGAAAAATACTCGTTATATACAATATATATACACAAACATACAACACGACAAGAAAAATATTTCTGTAGCTACAGCTAATTACCACCAATTCTCCACTAAAATGGCCAGCACTGTTCATCCCCTCTTCTCAGTCTTGGCCTTGTTTTTGTTACTTGTACGAGAAGCAACAGCTCATGGAATCACGAATACCAGGGAAGAAACCCAACTTATAGCAGCAATCTTAAACTGCAGTCTCGAGCCGGTAAAGAAGCCAAGGTGGCTATGGAAATGGCAATCAAAGACGTCCATAGATATGCCAAAACAAATCAATGCATTCGACTTCTATTATAACCTGGCACATCTCATATTAGATAATATATCAGATAATATGTGGTTGGATTAAAGTATTAGATAATATGTTATTTAATATGAAACGTCTGTATTATAATGGTGGGGTCTGATTTTTTTTATTTATATATATATATATATATAGAGTTATAAAAATATCTCGTTTATTAATTTACAGCGATGGATTTGATCCACACCCAAAACTTGCAAGCCATAGTTGGACCACAAGGGTCGAAAGCCGTGTGGAAATTATGAAATATCTCATTTTCATAGTGAGATATTTCATTAGGGATCTCTTTCAAATTTCAATCCAAATAATTGGTTACAATTCATGGCACGAGTACTGACAAGTTTCCTCCTTGCACCGGGTCAAATGAAATTGGTGAAAAATCAAGTATGCATAAAATCTTATGTACGCACGACTTAGTCAAGTTGCTCATATATATTAGGGACGACTGTCTAACTAATTTTGATAACATAAAGATTGAATTGTAGTATCTAATTAAATATAAAATATTAATTAGTGCGTTCAACCAAATTCCAAGTTAGAAAGTGTTGTTTTCTTCATAACTATTTTTAACAAACTGCACATTAAGTAATTTGGCGTCAAAAGTTTTGTTAAGCAAATTTAATGGCCGTAGCATATCACTCTTTATGATATATTTCAACTCTTACACATCGACACAATTATATTTCAAAAAATTGAATGAAATCGAATCTCAACGCATTAATCAAATGATCGATGTAATAAAGTTTGATAACTAACTTAATTATTAGATGAATCATTTTCATTGATTTAATTAAAATATATTTGTGAACAAATTCCCCTAAGCCCAAAAATCCAATATAAACGTACATTAAACTCTAATATAAGGAAAATTTCACCCATAATTTCCAATTGAGCAATTTCAAATTTCAGTTTTACACTCATATTTTTCATGCACATTAATCAACAATCTAACACTCTTCCAGCGGTCACTCTGACACAAGATGAAGACTTGATTTAATTTTTCTTTTAGGGGGAGAATCTTGATTTAAATTATTTATTAATTAATTGTACATAATCAAATTGTTGGCATACGGCAAAGCTGCGAAACTATAGTGTTGAGTTGGCCAGGTGAGGTTTTCAATACTTGATTCAATTCCTGGGAAGAAATTACTAGATCATAATGACTCCGTCAAGCTGTGGAAAAAACATCTCATTAAAAATAAATATATATAACTTTTCTCTCTTAAAAAACAAAACCAAAACATATAATTATCTGGATAGGTATAATAAGTATTCAATTATAGGGGAGGGTAAAGATTGTAATTAGGGTCAAAGAGATTCACTGGGCCAAAGACCAATCACACTGCCCACAATTGCAATGGTTTAGACAACCCGTATATGATCAAATTTTACCTTTTTAACCTCAACTATTTTTATATACACACACACACACACACACACACACACACACACACACACATATATATATATATATATATATATTTGCAGTTTATATATGAAGAAAAGAAAATTCTAATTTCCAGCCAATGATGCTTTCATGATTTAAAAAGTTACATACATATATATATATATATATATATGTGTGTGTGTGTGTACACTCCAAATATTATTTCGGCGCTGCATAAAAAGTTCCCGAAAGTTACATGGAAATTTCAGTGGGTGGTCCTTGGTGACCCTCGGGAGTCCAAGCAAAGAAAGAAACCAAATTTATTTAATATCTATTCAAATCTACTTCGAAACTAGATGAATAATTCAGAAGATTATTACCCAGTAAACACGTACTATAAGTTTTTCTTTTTGTCAAAGTTTTTTTCTATTTTGATGAGTGGATTTGGAGATCTATTCTGATCTTTAATTCCTATGCGAGAAAACTAAGTAATATTTAATTAGACAAGATTAAAAACTAAAAGTCCAAAACTACAAACATTAATAATATAATATCTAGTATAGTTTCCGTGTACTGCCTGCCTTTGATTATCTTCGTTCTAATCATCTGAATTAATTTACCGGATCTATTTAATATAGAAGTGAAAATTGATAATTAATTAATTAATTAGTAATATATAAGTTGTTATATATTCCTTGAAATTGCATTTGAACACCTTACAAGGTAGAATCAATTCTATCGGTCAAAGACCCATTGCTGCATTCTTTTATTTTTTTGCTGGATATTTATATTATTTGATTATCTAATATCCATAATTATATATTTAAAAAAAAAAAAAAACTAATGTCCACAGATTATCAAACATATGTTATAATCGAGACACAAAAAAAAAAAAAAAAAAAAAAAAAAAAAGAAGAAAAGGGGGGAAAAATCCTAGTTCTAGATTTTCTCTTTTGTTTTAATTGGGAGTTTTGACTAGGACCCAAAAGTAGAAAATCATTTTAATGTTGACTGAGTATACAAAATATGGGTTGGAGAATTCTTATATATATGCGTGTCCATAAATATAGGAGGAGAGAAATATTTGCATACAAAAATGGATACATTTTTGTCTCTGAACACTTTCTTGATCTTAGTTCTAATAATATCTACCCAAAGCCTAATAACTGCTGATCATAAAATTGCTGATGAAACAATGAAGAATGGGAGTGTCATAGGCATAGTAGGTGCCATTCTTGATAACTCTAGTCGTGCTGGCAAAGAAGAAGAGTTAGCGATGACAATGGCCATCGAGGATTTCCATTCCGACTACTATTCCTCCACTAATCAAACCTTGATTCTCCATGTCATTAACTCTGATGGGGATCCCATGCAAGCAGCTCTTGCAGGTAATTTTGATCTCCTCATCTCCCTTTTTTTATCCTTTTTACATTTTATCATGATGAGTGATATTTCTTTAACACATATTAAACGTTTAACATCTAATTACATATAGTTTTTTATTTATATTATTAGAATCACATGTATATATATCTAATTATGATGAACAATATTACCCAGCTAATATATATTGAGGGCCTGATGTCTAATTATATATAATTCATGAATTATATAATTAGAATTACATATAATCAAAGCTTTTGTTATGCTTGATGACATTAATTTCATCTATTGCAGCTAGAGATCTTATAAGTAAACAGCAAGTGAAAGCGATTCTAGGACCGCAGACATGGGAAGAAACATCATTGGTAGCCAAGGTTGGTAGTGAGAACCATGTCCCGGTTCTTTCTTTTGCTGAAGCTGCTCCAAAATGGGCAAATGAAATCTGGCCATTTCTAGTTCAAGCTTCACATGACCATACAAACCACATGAAAGCCATAGCTGCAATAGTTCAATCATGGAAATGGTTTCAGGTAAACGTAATTTACGAAGACAGAGACTCATCAGCCAATGAATTTTTACCTCAATTTTCATTTGCTCTTAGAGAAGTAAATGCAAAGATTACCCATCTTCTTCCACTCCCACCCTGTCCCTCTTCTTCTATGTTGTCACGAGAGCTCGAAAACCTTAAAAGAGACCAAACAAGAGTTTTTGTTGTTCACTTGTCGTCGTCTCAGTTAGGAGTGCAACTCTTCCAAAAGGCAAAAGAAATGAATATGATGGAAAAGGACTATGTATGGATCACTACTGATCCTCTTACAGGCCTTGTTCATTCTTTCAATTCCTCCATCATTTCCTCCATGCAAGGTGTTCTCGGAGTCAAGCGATACTTCCCCGATGATTCGAACCGTTTTCACGATTTCCGTAACAAATTTAGGAAAAGATTCGACTTAGAACATCCCGAGGAGGATAACAATGAACCTGGTATTTTTGCAGTGCAGGCATACGATGCTGCATGGACTGTAGCTCTAGCAATGAAGGAAAATAGCAAAGTAAATAATGGCCAAATATTTTTGGAAAAGATTTTGAAAAGCGATTTCCGTGGTTTAAGTGGGAAGGTTGAGTTTAATAGTGACCAAAGATTACCTCCAGCTGATATATTCCAGATCATCAACGTGGCGGGAAAGAGTGGCTATATAGAACATGGTTTTTGGTCAGAAAAATCAGGTTTTTCATTGAGTTTACGTGAAAATGGTAAGAAAAGCTCTTCAATGGAAGATTTGGGACTAGTTTTCTGGCCAGGATTCCCAATGAAAACTCCAGAAGGATGGACTCCTCCAACAGCTTCAAAACCATTGAGGATTGCTGTGCCAGGCCTTTCAATGTTCAAAGAGTATGTGAATGTAGAGCTAAATGGAAATAGTTTATCTTTCGGTGGATTTTCGATAGATGTCTTTGAAGCGATGTTAGATGAACTTCCATACTATTTACCTCATGAATTCAACCTCTTCAATGACACATACGACAAGCTAGTGGAACAAATTCATTTGAAGGTCTGTATAAAGAAAAGACTCAATTTACTTTCTTAACTGATGTGAAAACGCAAAAACCTTAGGGGCCGTTCCATGACTTTTTATGATGTATTTGACCTAGGGGTAAACTAATACAAAACAAACAAAATCATATACATAATCAAATGGCTCCTTATTGGATAATTTTTATTTTCGCTTATGTTTTTTCAAAGCTTAAACTTTTCCAAAAAAAGCTTTTTAAGAATGTATACTTAATTGGTTTTAGTATAAAGTCAAAAAACTGACAGATTTTGGGGAAACAGCTTTTAAATTTTAAAAGCTAGCAACAACTTTTTAGAAGTCATATCAGATACAGTCTAATTAAGCACTAAATTTTTTATTTTTCTTTTCTCTTGGAATATCAGAATTTTGATGCAGTAGTTGGAGATGTCGCAATAACTTCCCAAAGATATGAGCATGCAGAATTCACACAGCCCTACACCGACTTAGGATTAGTAATGGTTGTCCCTGTTCAATCAGAATCTTCTGATAAAACATGGTTGTTCATGAAGCCTTTTACAAAATCCATGTGGGTTTTTATAGTACTTGTTAATCTTTACAATGGCTTTGTGGTCTGGTTTATAGAGCGAAACAATTTCCCAGAACTCAATGGCTCTATACTTAACCAAATGGGAACTTTGATTTGGTTAGCTTTCTCCACCCTTTTCTCCTTACAAGGTAAAGAACAATTACTCTGCTTTGTTTAATTCTCTTATAATTAATCTGCACTCGAACTCTGAATGAATTCGATTATAACTTTGTGTAATTTTGGTTGAACAAAATTAAGGGGGTAAGTTACATAGCAACTTGTCTAGGATGACAATGGTGGTGTGGCTATTTGTTGCACTAGTCATCACACAGATTTATACAGCTAACCTCAGCAGCATGCTCACCGTCCAAAGGCTCGAACCAACAGTAACCGATATCGAGACACTGCAAAGCAGCAACTCCATGGTCGGTTATTGTAGAGGATCCTATCTGGAAAGATATCTAATTGAAGTGTTGGAATTCAAGCACAACAACATCAAGAAATTCTCATCGCCTGAAGATTATGCAAAAGCTCTCAGAAGTAGAGAAATTGGCGCTGCTTTTCTTGAAGTCCCCGCTGCCAAATTATTCCTTGCGAAATACTGCAAAGGATTCAGAATGGTTGGACCAACCTATAAAGTTGGAGGTTATGGATATGTAAGTATGTATAAAATTCTCCCACCAAGTTTTTTCCTTCCCATATATAATAAATTTATCTTATTATATCAACTTTGGTGTGATGTATAATTTGGTGCCATGTATAGCTCGCATAAACAATATTAATATATAAATAAAAAATGTGCAGGCATTTCCTAGGGGATCTCCAATGCTTCCAATCATAAATGAAGCACTGCTGAAGGTATACGAAAGTGGGAAGATTTGGGAGTTGGAGACCACCATGCTTGCATTAGAGGAGTGTGAAGAAAAGAATGAAGAGGACGATGATGAAACTAAAGCTCGCAGTCTCAGCGCCAACAGCTTTTGGGTACTCTTCATAATCACAGGAACCACATCGACCATCTCTCTCGTGTCTTACTTGTTTCGTGTTTATAAATCTTTGTTCAAACACAAAACTTTGGTGTGGAGGCTAATGGCTGCTGTAATCAAATACTGGGGAGATGGAAAGAAGTGCTTCTCCAGAAGAATTAGCGATGTTGAAGAAAGTGGTACAAATTCTCTGAATGCATCAGACTCACGGACTCGAGTTTAGACAATTAATTGTATTATAGGCCGATTCTGTGACAATGAATTAAAGTATAAATATATTAATCTGATAGAATAAATTATGTCGTTTTGTTCATGCTTTTAACATGAACAATTTTTATCAATAATTATAATCATAACTCAAAATCCATGAAGCATTAGTTGTAAGTTATTATAAGTCTCTGTTAATGCATAGCTGTTTCATTATTATCATTCAAATTTCTGCACTACATCCAAACTATTAATTCAATGTTAGTTCATTTGAGGAAATACATGTGGAATATTCAATCAAATTGGGATTTAATTAATCAACTTTGTAAATCCTTTTGCTTTGTCTAAATGCGAGGAACAAGGAACTTTCAGCCTTTGGAAAAAGTCCATTTGTGAATTCTTTTCCAATAATGCTTTTTTTTTTTCACATTTGTCATGAAGAAAAGTAACATGGAATTAGAGAGAAAGAATGAATGAGAGACATGGAACAATTTGAAGCCTGCAGAAAGGAAAAAGAAAGCACAGAAACAGATTCAACAGTCAACATTACCACTCCTTCCCCTGACAATTTCCCCTTTAATGCCACCCTCTCAAGTCTCAACCATCTTTTGGCCCCCCCAAAAAAAACATTAAAACCAGCAAAAATAAATAAATAAATAAATAAAGACTAAAATAAAATAAAATAAAAAAATCCAAACCAAATCACCCCCATGTCCAAACTCCCAATCCCAAAACATTGATTACCATTTGTTTCCAAAAAAATAAAAATAAAATAAAATAATTAATTAATTTTTTTTCACCACCCTACCTAAAATTTCCACGTGTCCATTTTCCAACCCTCCAAAATATCACAAACTTTGTCAGGGGTCCCACATAAAACATACAAGTGAAAAACACATCACGTGAAAACCCCAGGGTTTGCATTATGCAAAACCCTCCCCACCAAAAGTCCCTTTTTTCTTTTTTTCTTTTTTTCCCCCTAATTCACCTCCAAAAAATTCCTTCCACACCAATATTCTCAGTTGAGAAGCTGTTCTTTATCAGCCGCGCAAACCATTGTATCTGAGTTGGGTGGTTGTACTGGATGTTGTTGAACGGCTTGTCCATGTTGGTTTCCTGTACTGTTTCCCATCTTCTTTAGGCGTTGTTGGTGATAGACTTGCCTTAATCTCTCTATTTCCTTCTTCAATGCCTCTTGGTGAGCTGAAAATTAATTATATTAATATTTTTATTATTAGAAAAGATACAGAGATGATCATTAATAAGAGAATTATTGTATTTTTATTTTATTTGCATATATTCCACAAGGTTATCCAAACTATAATTGATTTCTAAACTGCATTATTAAGCCACTTCTGGCCTACTCAAAGATAATATATTCTAAATCCATTTCTATTATTCCACACGTTGTGTGAGATGGGAAAACTTGCTTCCCTATCAAGTGGTCTACAAATCATAAATAATGCCATTTTTTTAAATTGAGATTAATAAGGTCTTATTGATAAATGCTTATCCAATTATAGAAACTTGGACTTTTTTTAGGGGGACATAATTAGAAAGTATGAAGAAATAAACAAAGTAGTTAATTTCATAAAATTCCCCTTGAAAATTCTGCTCAATTATTGGAAGTGGAAGACATGTATTAGAAAAGGGTTTGAAGCATTTTGGTTATTTTTAATTGAAATAACTTTTTTTCTGTTATTTTTGTTTGATCAAATTTCAAGACCTTATATGCATTATTTCAACCACAATGAGTTTTTTTTTTTTTTTCTATCCTAGCAAATTAAATAAATAAATAAATATATATATATATATATATATATATATGTGTGTGTGTGTGTATGGTCCATATATATCCTATCAAATTGAAGACCTTATATATCCTTAGAAAGATTAAAACAAAAAATAAAATAAAAAAGTATGTAAGTTGTTACCGTCTTTGAAAATCTTATCTTGAGCCAAAGCAGCAATTCGCTGTTTAATCGCGCTGTTATCTACATTGAGAATCAACCTTTGGTGGTCTAAAAATGCAACCCTCGGCGACAATGCTGATACCTCCGACTTCATTACAAACACACCAAATAAATCCTCATCATTAATATAACCCCTAAACCCCCCCAATAATTAAACTTAATTAACAAGCTTAATTATTAATTTCCCCCAAAAAAAAAAAAAACACATAATTAATTACATAAAATTATAGAAACTATGTACCTGTAGTGTTGTTACGCTCCGTTCTAGCTCTGATATGTATTGTAGCTTTCTCACTCTCGACCTTTGTGCTGATTGCCGATTTGCCAAAATTCTATTTATTAAAAAAAAATAAAATTATACAGAAGATTAATTCTTAATTAACTTTTAATAGGGTATTAAGTGAATTATCCATGCAAATTAAAATCTTATTGTTTTGGCTGGCTTTGCTTATTTTACCTCTTCACCCTCTTGGGGTCGAAGATGGGATCGCTGGCAGAGGCGGTGGGAGCTACTTGAGTTTCCGGTTCGCAGGAGCTCTCAACCTCTCCCGGTTCGCTCTTCGGCTGCTGCTGCTGCTGCTGCTGCCCGTAATTACCGCCGTCAACCCCCGGCATTGGCGGCTTCTCGTCGTTGTTGCTGTTCTGATCGGACGGAGTGGAAGGATTGGAAGAAGAAAGCGTAGGCGGCACGGTCGCCGACATGTCGTCCGTGAACATGGACATGAGCTGGTCGTCGTCTAACCGGTCGAAGCCGCTGGTTCCATGCATCAAGTTGTTGGTACCGCAAGAATTCCGACATTCTTCAACCACCAACGGGGATTCGAGAAACGTAATGGAATCGCTGACCGAACGGCGGTGGTTACCGCGTCTCGCCGACGTAAAGTCGAGAAACTCGTCGACCCAAAAAGGCGATTGCTGCTGTTGTTGTTGTTGCTGTTGTTGTTGTGGTGGTGTGGATGGTATGGTAGAGGTGGGAGAAGAGTTGGTAGTAGTGGGGATGAAATTAGCAATGGAAGGCATTTTTTGGTGAGGAAAAGATGGCCAATTTTGGGTCATGGTTGGTATTTTCGGTGGTAATTGTGCCATTCCTGTATGGTCTAAAATCTAAACAAAAGTATAACTTGGTATACCCAAAAAAATAGTGTAAAGAGAGAGAAAAAAGAAAAAAAGAAAAAGAGAAAAAACTAAAAACCCCAAAACAACAAAGTAACTAACCAAAACCAAAACAAACACCAACAACCGAAATCTTTTAGCAAGATCTTGAAGTCCTAAAAAACAGTGGCAGATATTAAGGGGATGAGAGCCAATACATGGGGAGCAACCAAAGCACCTAGCATCATCATCATCATCAGCATAATATCACTGCTTTTTTTTCTTTTTTTTTCTTTTTTATTCTCATTTTTGTATTGGATTTTTTTTTATTTTGAATATTTTTATTTTTTGTTAATTTTTTTAAGGCCCAGAGGTTTTGGAAGGGGGTGGTGGGTCACATGGGGAGTGGGGATTAGGGACAGCTAGCAACAGCTGGGGGAGGGAAAGAATTGGAGGTGGGACTCAACGGTTTCAGTGGAAAGTCGCCAGTGTTGTTTAATTAACAAGAGGAGGAATCAGCCACCACGTGCCGATGTGACACCTCCCCTTCTCAATTCCCATCCCCTCCCCCTTTCTTTCTTATTTTATTCTTATTACTACTACTATACTAATCTTCTCTAATCTAATCTATAATCACTTTCTATACTTCTAATATAACATATAATGGTATAGATTTCTATAACTCAGTTTTTATTTACATCCTTGGATTTCAAACAAATCATTATCATCAAAACCCATAGACCTGAACTTCTGTAGTTAGCCTATATGATCAATATTCTCACTAAATAGATATATTTTTGGTTTTTTTAATTTATTTATTTATTTATTATTATTATTGCTGGGTCCTTCTTTTATGAGTGTAAGAAAAAGAAAGCCCCCAAATGGGCAATAATTATCAATATCAAAAAAACAAAAGGTCAAGATCATAACATTAACTAATAAGACTGAATCAAAGTTTTTTAGAAATTTCAAAAAAAAAAAAAAAATACTATTTATGTATGTATATTCAACCAATTTGGTGTGGTTGAGTTACATGGTAGAAAGTCTTTTTGGGTGGGGTTGATATTACTATAAAGAAATATACATTAGATAAATTATATTATAAAAATATTTGTTTATTTTATATATAGGATATTGGTATATAGTGGCTTTAGGGAGAGGAGGAAGAAGAGGATGAGCTGTGAAAGGAAGGTTGTAGGAATCATGTCCTCCTTCACCCCCCATGTGAAGTGCTAGTAAGAGCCCACCTTTGTTTGCTTTGTTCCCAAATCAGCCTCACATGGGAGGCTTTTCTGCCCCTTTTTTTTTTACCCTTTTTGCCCTTCTCTCTCTCTCTCTCTCTGTTCCTACTAATTAAAACTAGTTCTTTATCTTCCGTCATCCCCCATGTTGGTTATTTTAAATCAAACTGCTTGGGAAACACTAATAATGATTAGTGCAAAAGTTAAGACTGCATGTTAAAACTACTTCTTCTATATAAAGTTTGTCTAACATTTAATTAATTGAAACTCTCAGTTTCAAATACTATTAAATGTGAAAAATTTAATACTTCATCCACTTGATGATATTGTACTTAAACATTATACAGCAATAATGATGTTCCTCTTTGGTCAATTCACAAAATCCCAAACATATCAAGGGCTCTGATCATTGTCTCCCTCCTTTCTTTCTTTTATTTATTTTTTTTATTAAAGTGTATATATATAAAAATATAGTTATATACCAATATTCTATGGTAAATTAAAATTTAAAAATATATTTACAGAAAATAAAAACTGAAAAAAGAAAAAGGTTTGCTTGCATGTGCTTTCCATTACCACCTCACAACCAAAATTATAACTTAAAATATATAGTAATATTTATCACAGCTAAGAGAATAATTCTTTCAATTTCTCTTCTCTGTCTATTTTTTATATTTTTGGGATCCCTAAAATCCTTGAGGTACCGTACAAGAAATGGGAAAGCGGACTGTTAAGGTGATACAAACTAAGCATTATTGCACGTGGGAGGAGCAAAGATGTCCCTACATGTTTTTTTTTTTTTTTTTTGGTGATATATTAAGAAATAAAATAAATAAATATTATAAAAAGCCCAATTAGAGAACGCGTAGACACACTAATAAAGATGTCCCCTAAAAAAAGCACGTTAATAAAAGTAAACAAAGTTAGGTGGTGAGTGACTACTTCCCACAGTTTGATCCATTTTAGATATATAGAATAAATACGTTTCATTTAAAATATATATATATAAATAAGAAAGAAAGAAACGAAAAAAAAAAAAACAGAGATATAAAGAATAAATACAGCTTCTTATATATGTTTTTCTTTTATCTTTTTTTTTTTTTTTTTTTTGGGTGAAAGAACAAATGGAGATTCTCATTCTCTCTCTCTCTCTCTCTTTCTGCAGGATTGTGAGTGATGTATATTTATATTCTTACCCATATTTTTCATGTAATTTTTCTATATGATTCAAAGAAGTAATAACCATTGTGATTCACACAAATAAGTTATTCTCTTTCATATATGAAATTATAAATAAAATTTTATAATGTTTTGTGTGTATATATATATAAATCTAGTTTTCCTAGATATATGCTTTATAGATGCATAATTGTCCATATTCAAACAAATAATTATAGAGTGACAAAATTCTCAATGGCTTATGTGAAATGTGAAATGTGAAACGTGAATGTGAATATGTGATATCATTAACATGTCAATTATGCGCATATATATATATATATATATATATATAGTAATTACATCATCCCATATGATCGAAATAGTATAATTCCCCACCTAAGATACAAATTATATTTTTCAAAGAAAATAAATTGAATACAAATTATTTTACAGCTAATAATTATATAGTATGAATACTATTTTAGCTAACCACCAAAATTTTGAATCCATAAATGTCTAGACATAACCTAAATGGCATCTAAGGAGTACCGCAAGTACGGATGAGCATTCCTCGAGGGGTTGAAAGGTAATTTTAATGGATCTTAGATTTGAACTTTTGAGAGATAATGGTCGTTTTGAAACAAACCTTTCTCTTTCCTTTCCTTTTTTTTTCTTTTTTTTTCTTTTTTTTTTCTTTTTTTTGGGGGGGGGGGGGGGGGGGGGAATGCCAGAAAATTTGATTTTTTTTTTATTGTTATCAGTGAGTCAAGCTTTAGTTGAATAAATTCCAGTTTTGAGAGAGCTTTCACTATTTGCAATTTCTGTTACTGTTTTGCCTACTATTTAAGCTACACCACATAGATTGTAAAAGAATCTTATTTTAAAAAAAAATGAAAATTTATAAATTTTATTAATCATTTTCGTGCTTTTTTCCCTAGTATTCTAACTAATTAACATGAATATATATATATATATATATTTTTTTTTTTTTTTTTTTTTCCTTCTCGTTATCTCGGCAGAGGATTTTGAAGGCAATGATTCACAAGTATCACAAGTTATAGTGGTACAATATTTAAATCATCGGTCACGAGAAAATATTTTAGTAGCTTTTTTATTTTTTATTTCAGCAGCTTATTTTCTGATCATATCAGTGAATATCCTTTGGCTAGAATGAACAATATATTGATAAAGTGAGTAGAAAAGATGCTAAATTAGTACATTATTATCGAAGAAAATCAGAACGATATCAACGAAGACATTAAATTTAAAATTAAATAATCTTAAAAATAAATTAAACTTCCATAAAATCTATATATGGAAAATTTGCTATACAATATTGACTTTATAAAATTAAAAAAATAAAATAATAATGGATATGATATGAGAATCTATGTAATAATTTTTCTGGTTTCCTACTTTTCCTTTTATGGGGATATGGATTGTGCATTGTGGATTCGTATATCAACTATAAAAAGAATATTATGGGCGTTTCCCCATTCCCATACCTTGAATATTAATGCATCATAAATCCTAATAACCCCTTCAAGCTCATGTTAATTCCTCTAAAATCTCAAATGATTTTAATCAGTCCCAAAAAAACATAAATAAATAAACTAATTGTTAACCATAGCAAAAATCAGAACCTAAATTATATTGCAAAACCCCACTATACCATTCATTCTTAAATGCTCATTTACATAAACTACAAAAGAAATTTAATTGTAATCCCTTGGAATCCATCGATCTAAACAAAAGATTCTTGGAGAACCATGATTCATAAATATTGGATCAGACTTCAAAGCAATATTTTCTTTGTGAGCCACTTGTAAACAAACATATTTAGCATCAACTTTCTAAAAATATGTAATTCCAGCCATAACCACACAAAGGGACAAACAAATATAGCATATGGTGGTCAATAAGGAAAAGTCAAGTATTTGAACGGTGAGGATTATCAGCAACCAATTTTCCTAATTAATAAACACCAATTCTCATTAAAAAAACAAAACCACTTAAACAGATGCAGTAATGGTACGTGCCCAATATATATATATATAAACCAAATATTATAAATCCTTTCCTAATAAAATTTGGGATGGGTCTGCAATTTGATACCAAAGAAGAATTATTGCACGTGAGATGGGGCAAAGAAGTCCCTACGTCTTCGTAATTCTAATTTTTGTTTTATTATTGTTTTTATTTTTATTGTTATTTTTTTCCTCATAGCCATTGGATGTAATGATCAGAGGGCCCGAAGGAGAAAAGAGAAAAATGACCTCCAAAAAGATTAATAAAAGCAGAGAAAGCTAGGTGGGTTCTAACTTCTCAGTCTCTGACCACTTTTTTCCACACTTTCTTCCATTTTGGACTCAGTAGAAGAGCGTCTTCTTTTTAGTTTCTTTCTCCTTCTTCTTTTGTATTTTTTTCTTTTTTTTAATTATTTGTGTGGGAGAAGCAACTTAACAAAGAATGGATTTTTGAGGTTTGTAAGGTAGGAAATCAATCAGTCAAGTACACTGTTTTTCCTAAATAAAAACAAAGAAGAAACACCGTTTTCCAAATTTTTGGAAGATTTAAAGACTCGACTCTATTTAGCACCAAAGTACCAGAAATTTTTTGTATGATTTTTTTTTTTTTTTTTTTTTTTTTTTTTTTTTCCTTTCAGGAAAGTAGAAAGAAGATATATATTACAGTTTAAAGCCAAGATACGTTTGTTGCAATGTCAATTTCATCTACATGCTTTATAATTGGAACAATGAATTGTAAAAATATCAAGCTGATTGAATTTCTCGGTCAATTTTACAACAACAGAGAACATCAACAAATTTAACAATCATTTTCTGTGATATATTACAACAAGGATGTATTACCAATGGTCCTCCAGTACACAATAATAACAACAAATTTATATAAGAAAAAGGTCGATTAGGCCTGATATACAGTTCTGGAGCTTTGATGCATTTCCTCTAGCATTAACTAACTCCATCTTCTATCCCATCTATCTCTCATATACATGCATATTTAATTCATAGCTCAAAAAGTATGAAACAATTCACATCTGCATTAACCCAGGTAAATAAGCAAGAGCTTAAACAATAATTTTCTTCTTTATTTGAATTTGTTCAGACTTTGTACAAACATGTTATTTGTATGGTTATGTGCAATGATGTGGGTTGTACTGCTTCTATGCAACCAAGACAGTCTCAACTTTCTGTCTTCACCATGCCCGCGTATATTTGCTTTCAAGTCTTAGACTTTTGGTTCTTCACCAGTAAAATGGGATCTCAGTCCAATCCAACACTGATAGTAATCATGATCTATGTATGGAGACTCAAGAGCCCATGTACAGACTCGGGGGATCAAACATGATTCAAACATAAAAGCCATGGTATCCTTGATTTTATATGGTCCTGCTTCATTTCCACGTGCAATTGTAGCCTGTCAGTAGAAAAGAGATGGAAAGTGTTAAGACAGGGACGTCCTGTTGAGCACTTGTGTAGTATGTCCAAGAATCTCGATGCTTGAGATAGCTAGTCGATTATAAATATGTTTTGTGGGACATTTACATTATGCAGAAAAAGTTAGAAAAACTTGACAGCACGGCAATATTAAACAAAAATAGAATTACCATGCTAAACTTGACAATGAGACATTGTTAAACAGAAAATAGAGTTAGCATGCTAGCCATACATTGCAAAATTATGGCTGTCCCACCACATTCAGAGAGCCAAACGTTCAGGTCCGCTTTAAGGTCTTTAATTTGTGGATAAAATATTTGTGTTCCAAAATTATAGACAGATCACGTATACCTTCTATTTGGGTTGTTAAGGAGAAGTATACCTCGAATGTCTTGGTATCAGGACCATGGGGTGTCATACAGCTATGGAGGCTGGATCCACCTGGAAGAAACCCATCAGCTTTTGCCTGAAAAGAAGATGCAAATTAATTTATTGTAGAGAGAGCAATTATCAAAGTATAGGCTCTGGTCATCTAAGGACATGAAACATAACTAGTACAAATACTTCTACCCAGTCCTAGTGTTTAGTCCACTTCTGTATCCTTAGGCATATAAGAGAAGATGGTCCCAGAGCCAGAATTTCAGCCAAAATACCTCACCAAAGTAAATGCCTACATAGTATTGAGCATTCAGAATAGATTATTTCAATCAACGTTTAAAGATGTGATTACCATCTATTCTCTATCCATGCGCTAAGGAAGACAAGGTTTACTTCCTCACCCTACCCCACTCTCCTCACATCAACTTTCAGCTCCAGAGCATTATGTAAGTCCCTTGTCATCCTTATGACCATAAAGTTAATTTTAAATAATTACAAAGTCAAATTCTTTTTTTAAATTGTACCTCATATCCACCATAAATAAGGCCCATAAATTCACTCATGCAATTACGATGGTAATATGGGGGTCGAAATGTGTGCTCAGCAACCAACCATCGGGGAGGAAAGATAACAAAATCAAGCAATGCAACTCCAGGTTTTTCTGTTGGTGCTGTCAGTACTGAAAAACCATAGCACAAAATCAGTAAAACAATTAATACAATTAGCGGTTAAACAATAAATGGCCAAAAAATTATTTTATGTAAAACAGAGTTTCGATAATCTCTGTACCTGTATTTATAGATGGATCACCATGATCAATTAAAACAGTATTGTAGGGGCAGAACTTACTCAGATCATACTGCCAGAAACCAAGAATTTTTTTCCAATCAGGTTATGACAATTCATTATCAAAATCACATAAAGAGGTAGTTTTAGAATTTTACTTGCAAAGTTGTACAATCTAACGAAAATAGTAAATGAAATAATGCTTACTGTAATTGAAAACACAAGTAGAAAAAGGTTTAAAATAATTGCAAACACCTACCTTATACGGAACATAATTACCATGCCAAGCAACTACATTGAATGGGGAAAAATCTTGTTCTGCTGTGAAAAGCTCACCACCATATTTTTGTACAATAATGTAACCTGGACGAGGACTCTCCTCAAACCATGCTGTGGGAACCAGGAAATCCCTTGGAGCAGCAAGACCATTGGCTCCTACACGTATTCATAGTTATGAATTACTTCCAATATCTAATGAAAAGAATCAAATAGAAACCAACATTGAACAAAAAGATAAAAGTGGATTTTACAATTCATTCACTCATTCTTCACAGCTAGACATGTGATTAGGTACCTATTGGTCCAAGATCAGGCAGTTGAAAATGGGTTCCAAATATCTCAGCTACATAACCACGTGATGGGCCATCAAGAAGATCAACAGAAAAACGAAATCCTTGAGGCAAAATGGCAACTTCACCTGGAGAAACTTGCAACCTTCCACATTCCGTAGTGATCCACAGTCCTTCACAACCACAATAATGTATCAAAAAGAATACCATTGATCAATTGCACACATAGTACAAGAAAAATGACTATCTAATTCAGTTATTGGCATTGGTTTAAATAAAACTAGGTTAGATTATGTATGAGTGCTGGAAACTCTGAGATATTATCTGGTAAATTAAAGCAACTTATAAGGCAAGAAACTTACTGTTGAAGTATCAGTTGAGGTTTTTAGAATGGTTCAAAAGATGAAACTATTGCAGTTTTTAGGACCACATCTTTCTAAAAACGAAGGCACAAATATCAGGCAGTAAGGCTTGATTTATGTGCTCATCTCAGGGAGATTGCAAAGATGGTGTTACTCATACAGAAAAATTAATGATGACATTACATTGAGAATTGATCTGTACAAAAGGAATTTTCAGTGTCCCTCGAATAACAGTTGCTACAGCTACTTACTTCCTTTCTGAGGGACTATCAGAAAGTCACCGTCAGCACTGCAGAAGGCACAATTATCCATTGATTTGTTCGCGGCGTACCTAGACGTGGTAAAATATATACAAATTTCAAATATGGCCTTTAAATTTCCTAAGAGTCCAAAAATGACAACAACAGGACCAGGAACAAAATATGAAAAATAAATAAATAAATAAAGGTACTTACTAGCATTCACACAACTACATAGATTAAGTAGATATCTTGCATTTTTATAACACCAAATTAGCCACTAAAACAGTTACCCAGTTGACACCAATCATATAAAGAGTAAAACCCATACATAATTGTTTCAGTCAGAAATCATACAGGTTTTTTGAGCAGTAAAAAATATATATCTATTAAGATCAGCTGGCTATAGTGTCCACTGTTAGCAGACAACAAGAAAGAAAAGAAAACAACCAGCTTGTAAAGGATATGGATAATAACTATGTAAACAAAAGGAATACCAATTACATGTGAATAGCATAACCATGGCGAAGAAATGAGCTTCCAGCTCCACAAACGGTAAACAACCCATCAATGAAATCAGTGGGAGAGTCAGGAATATCCACTGGCTTCCACCGTAACTGGGTCGGTGTGGCAGAGCTATTGGATTGGTTGAACTCGCTTAGAATTCTCCCATGTTTTGGGACCCGAGGCTTAAAGGGTTGGTGGGTCACCGAGGGTTTGATCCGATAAAACCAACTGTTAACAACAGCAACAAAAACAAAAACATATATCAGAGAGGAAAAAAAAAAAAAAAAAAGTGAAGGTGAAAGAACACCCAATATGGTTATTGAAATGAATACCTTCGGAGGTTGAGCTTGCGAGGGGAAGTGAAGGAAGTGCCGGAAATCTGCTCGGCATAGAGGCCGTATGGGCAGAGAAGAGGGCTGTTCTGGCCATGTGGGAGAGCTCCGGCTATGGCTTCCGATGAGAAGCTGTTGCCGAAACCTGACTGGTAAGCGAGATCGTCCGGTTGATCTTGGCCGTTGGTTTTGATGACCGGTTGACTCTCCATGAGTAGAGCGTCTAATCAATCTGTTTTTGGCTTTCTTCGCTTGAGAAAAGCTGAAAAGCTCTTTTTAATTTAAATATATCTATATTTATATATATATATATATATAAATTATAATGAGGTGGTGTACTGATCGCATTGAAGGGAGAGACGTGTGGGGAATTGGTTTTCTTTTTTTTTGGTTTTCTTTTTACATTTTACATTTTATCAATTTGATATAGAATTTATGTAGATTTGCTTGAAAACTGCTTTATTCTATTTTATTTTTATTTTCAAACGGTATCTATAAATGATTAACTTTGCTAAAATTATTTTAAAAAATTGCATTATTATAATAAATTGACGGAAAGATAATATTTCAGACCATATGAAAGAAGTTTTATAATATAGGGGGCAAATATGCAGAATAATGCATTATTGCAAGGTATAAAATATAATTATTCTTTTTTTATTTTTTTTAATTTCATAAAATATAAGATATTCTAAAGATTTTTTTATTCATACATGGCATGTCAAAAATCAATATACGAAAAATTTCACTTGTGAAGATATCAACATCCATCATCATTATCAAAAAAAAAAAAAAAAAAAAATCCATGGTTTTTAGTAATTATTATGTCCCATAAGCAATTATTATTATCAAATAAAAAATAAAAGTTCATTTAAAAAAAAAAAATTAAGGTACTTTTTTTTTTTTTTAAACTTTTTTGCACCGTTTTTCAAGAAAACGTTTTCACTTTTTTTAGGTGAAAATAGAAACGGAAAATTTTCATTTTTTTTCAACAAATCTCCCATCCCGCCAGTCTCCGGTCTCAGTCTCCAAAAGCTCTCTCGTGGTTGCTCTGCATTCCTCATCGCCGGCACCGGAATAATCGCCGGTGAGTTGAATGTTTCCAGTTTTTTTTCCGACGAAGTAGTGGAATTTTTTCTCAGTTTGATTCCCGAAGTCTAATGTGTCACAATAATCCCTAGGTCGTCAGCTAGTATGTCCGGAATCGAAACCCCAAAGCGCCAAGAAGATGAACATGGCAGCGCAGACCGACCAGGTGAAAATCCAAAAATGTTCGGAGCTGAAACCCTAGAGCACCAACATGATGAATATGGCACAGAAGACCAACCGCATAACCGCAAAAGGAAGTCCGGCACAGAAGTTAACGATAACACTGATGCCACATCAACAAGGCTCATGAAACGCATCGTTTTATCATTGACCAAGCCTTCCTACATCCTAGGCATTGGTTCCAAGACTATCAGGGCCGAGAACCGTATCAGACTTAGCCATCTCTTGCGTCGCCTGGTGAGGCAGCGTAACTGGACCGATGCCAGCGGCGTCTTGAGCGTCTTGTTGAAAGGGACGTGCAAGGACAGGTCGCCGATCAGCAACCGCTTCAAGTATTCGGTATCCTTTTTTTTTTTCTTTTTTTTTTCTTTTTTTTTTTTTTTGGGTTAGCGAAATAGAAATTTGAAATTTTGGATTAATTTTGTGCAAAAATACAGTTTATTGAATTTTCAATAGCATCTGTTATTAGGCATCAATGGAGCTTCTTGATCATATGGGAGGTGATTATTTTAGTAGGACAAGGATCAAGAATATTTATGATGTTTGGATGAGGAAGCTAGGATCAATGAGAATTTGGCCAATTGAGGTATGGTTTTTGGATTTTATTATAGTACCGTGCTGGCATTGGCTCAAATTTGAACTTTTTGTTAAGCTTGCATTGTGGTTCGTGTGTACAATTGTATTTTATTTATCTTTGGATATGTTAATTATTCTATGTTGGCTCAAAAAATAATCTTATTTTATTAGTATTATTATTATTATTTTAATGAATGTTAACATGAGAGAAGGTCATAAATATTGAGCATTCCCCAACCAATAGTTACCCTTCCCTCTTGTGTGATGATTTTGCTCCTCAAACCATTTGAAACAAGATTTTAATCTTACCCCTATAAGACTTTAATAGCTTCTGAGATTTTCACTTTTAATCTTTTTCATTTAAATCAAGGTCTCTACTTTAGAGATTCAATTAGATTGGTTTCTGCTATGCATCGATTATAGTATGATAAAGAGTTGTTTTTATGTTAGTGAACCTTAGTTTTGATAGATGGAGAACATATTTTTAGCATTATGAGGGAATGCTTGACTTTATATTATAACAATTAAAAAGCTAGTTTAGTTGTTATATTGTCTCATGATTTATTTTCCCCCTTATTTATATTTACATTCTTTCATTTAACTGATAAGATCACAGAGTGAATGCCATTTCATTAAACTAGTTTTTGCTTGTTTCATGTTATACCCTAGCTAAATTAAGCATTATGAAACGAAAACTGATCAAGCTGTATTAATGTATTCACTAATGCTCCATATGTTCTTTTATGCGTTATAGCTTAGCTAAATTAAGCATTATGAAACGAAAACTGATCAAGCTGTGTGAATGTATTCACTAATGCTCCAAATGTTCTTTTATACAATGGTATCAATTTATGGAATTTTGCCTTTGAGCAGCATAGATTTGCAGTTCATGTAGAGTTCGTCCTTTTCTGTCTTTCACAAGGAAATGTTGAGGACGCTTATCAGGCTGCTCTAGGGTAAGAACTCATTTTTCTCATGCTTAGTTCTTTGCGTGGGTGTAGGTGCAAGTGACATATAAGAACTTCTTACATCTTGGAGAATCCTTGTTGAATCTCAATGACATGGTTATGCATGATGCTACACAATGAATGGGATTCCCTTAAATTCAGCTAGTATGGTGCAAAAAAAGAAGAAGCAAATTTGTTAAAAAAATAATAATGATAAAATAATGTTCTTTGTCCCTGCAAACATGATAAGAAGTTCTTTGTAGTTATAGAAATTGGCTAAGGAAATATAGGTTTTTCTTTTTTGGCATAAATATAGACAATTTGATTTTTCAATGTACTTTTGGCAATATTCATATGCACAATAGTGGTTTATAATGCTATCATGCATTTTTGGTTATTTGCATGCCAACATTTGTGAGCATGATAGGCTTCATCAACTACCAAGATATCATTTAGCATTTGTTTTTGATTGTTTATTTCTTAGTTATTTATGCTGCAAATATGATTACTTTATTGACATATCTATGCACATCAACTGATTACATATTCTGGTTTTCAGCCTTATGCAAGAACGTGAGTTTGGGAAAGACCCGGTATCAAATCTGATTGTGGGATTGACATACCGTCATTTGTGGTTTTCCACCATTCCAAAAGAGATGCAGTGGGTGGAATCTGAGCAGTTTCATACCACCAGACAAACAAATGAACTACATGCTTACTCAGAAAGGCTTAGTGCAGTTAACGCTCAAGAAGCTGCAACTGCCCTTCATTGCGATTCGGACACCTCTATCGTGAATGGTAAAATGTTAACAACTGATGCTGACAGTAGGTTACACAGAGAACCTTCTGCTGGGGTTGATGACATGCAGACAGATACTCTTCCACAGAATTTCCAAACCCAGGACTTCTATGCAAATTCTGCTGAAAGTACGGGAAATGAAGCTTTTATGTCGAATCATGGTGATCAAAGTCAAAATGTTTGCATTTTCTCTGCTCTGGGTGAGTAGTGAATTTCATTTACATTTTTAATCTCAGTAATATATTATCATCTAAAGATTCTGTTAGCCATTTTTGGCCTCTTATGTTCGCTGTTGGTTTAAGGTTATAATTTGTGCATCATTTTGTATTCCCAGAGGGATTGGATTTATTGTTATTGCCCTTACGGTTGCCGCACTCGAAGGGGAATTTTGAGGAATTATTTTATTTGCATAGGCAATTGCTTAATGACTACTATAAGGATGCAGTGAAGTACTTACGCCTTGCTCTTTACTCAACCCCTCCAATGTTGGCATCCTTACTTCCTCTGATACAGGTGAACATATTTGAAAAGAGTTGAAGATTATATATCTTTATCTACAGATGCAACATTCAGAACTCTTATTTGCTCATATTATCAACTAAAAATAACAAGCTCTCATAGTCCTTGTTCAATGTGAAGAAAACAAGATAATAAATATTGGATCACAATTGTTCTTTTTTTCTTTTTTGGTTTTGTTGGTCAACATTTTCATGTTCCTTTTTTGAATGGCAGTTACTGCTGATTGGAGGTCAAGTTGATGAGGCCCTAGATGAGCTTGAGAAGTTCTGTAGTGATTCAAACACAGCACTACCTATTCGGTAACTATTTTCTTTGCTAAGATTTTTACTCTTGCTGGTTATAAGAGGGATTTAGGAAATTGAGAAGGGAAATATGACACAACTGAGAAAAGAAGATCGCAAACATTCTACTAAGGGTTTAAGAAAACATGGAGTAAAATGGGATAAATACTTGCTATCATAAGATTGGCTGCTTATAACTGTAGTAGCGGTGGTAGTGTAGTAGGTGGTAGGTTGGTGGGGTAACTAGAATAGCCGTGGTGTCCTGGTGGTGCTAGGGACACCATGGATAATTAATTGTGAGACTAATGAAGGTCTAACTTTAGTATATATGAAGGAGAAATCACAGCCAATGGTGAACTAAACAAATAGTTATAGGTTACAAAATTGAAAATCTTTGCAACTATTGAGTAAAAACGGGTTCCTGCATATTTAAGGGTTCCTGCATATTTCAAATATTAGTACTGCTTTCTCAACAAGAACTCTCCTTCAAATGCAAACAACTTTCAGTGATTTAGAAAATGCATCATTGAAATTATTTCTTGTTAGTCCATTTTTTGGTTTTCTTTTTAACAGACACTTGATATTTCATTGAGTTTAAGCTGATGGCTTGTCTGAATATTCCTTTCGTGTTTTCTAGTAGAAGGCTTAATGTAATCCCTGCATTAATATTTTATTATTTTGGATAACATTTTAAACATCCAGCCTCTTCTGAAGTCGCTGCACTTTTCCTGTAGTTTTGGTTTAATTTAATTCAACTGTATGTCTTTTAGTCATGACTGTCAGAGGGCAACAATCTCTATAGATACACACGAGTATCTGTTAATGCTCCATTCTTTGGTTACCTATGAAAAAACACGTGTATGTGTGTTGCAGATTGAGGGCTAGGCTTTTGGAGCATTTTGATTGCAACAATAGTGCCCTGCTTTCCACCTGTTTTGAGGATAACTTAAAGAAGGATCCAACATGTTGTTATTCATTGGCAAAGCTTGTCAGCATGCATCAAAATGGTACACGACTTTTCTGAAACTTGTTCATTTACATGTTCTGGATGGAAAACCAATTTTTACACCATGCAAACAAATGATATGCTTCATCCTTTCAACATATTTTACGCTTCATCCTTTCAACATATTTTACAAGCTCTCTTCATTTGGGAATGATTTTGAATCGATTTCAACAGCTAGAAGAAAGAAACTACTTTAGATTGTAAGAAACAAGCTTACCCTATAGATTATCTTTAAAATTTGCTTCCTTTTTTATACTATGCAGGAGATTATAGCCCCGAATCTTTATTGGAAATGATAGCCATGCATCTAGATGCGACCTATGCAGACTTCAATACATGGAGAGAGTTTGCTTTATGTTTTCTGAAACTTTCTCAGCATGAAGACGACCGAGTTTCAGTATGTCTTAATGAAGATGGATATAAACATCATAGCTTGGTTTGCTTCAGTAAGACACCTAAAATATTTACAGAGGGTAAATCAGGAAAGAGTTGGAGACTTCGCTGTCGATGGTGGTTGACACGGCACTTCAGTCATAAGATACTCTCATCAGAAATTTTAGCAGGTAGAATACATAATAAATCTCCATCGAGTTGTCTCAGTCATGTTTTTTTGTGTAAGGGCATGCATATTGTCTGGGTCTGTTGGGTTTCTGTCCCACCATAGATTGATGATAAAATCTTTTTGGAAACGAAAAATGAATTTTAATTTGCATTTAGGATTGCATAACAAAACTAGTAGATCTGAACTGAAGTAGATTAGTTAAAGTTCAGTTAGCCTGAGTAAGTTGTATTTGGTTTTAATCTCTTCTAGTTCCCCATAAAAAAAATAATAAACTTGTCGAGACCTTTAGAAAACTTGTCAAGATCTTGATTGCCCCTGATTGTTATTGTTTCCGGTTCTGCTATTTTGTACCTTGAATTCAGTGGAAATTACATTGATATTGTTTTTTGTGTTTTTGTTTTTTTGCATTTTAATTTGCCCCAGGTGATTTTCAACTTCTAACTCATAAAGCAGCTTGCGCGGCTCATATGTACGGAGAGGAGTTTGATTATGTAGCAGGTGCTAATACTTCTCTGAAGGAGACTGGTGAAAGGGATTTGCTCTTATTCTTGCAAATGAATATTCAAAGTTGCGTTGGATTCTATTCCAATTTCCGACGGAATACTAATTAAATAGATATGAATTATTGTAAATACGTCGGTTAATAGCTTTTGCTATTATTTCTTCTGCCAATGTCTATCGAACCCTTTGCAATCTTAATACAACAAATTAAAATAAAATAAAATAAAATAAACCAAACAAACAAGCCTTTGTATACTCCTTGCATTTTTCAAGTTTTTCTGTTGCTAACATCAGCACTAACTTTTTGTTACCAGAAAAATGAATAAATAAAGATTTTTACTTTCTTTTGGCTTCAAGGAAGCCTATATAGGATTGATATTGAACATGTATATGGTAAAAATGAAATAAAATACCAGTAAATTATAATCAATTATTTATTTGTTTTGATAAAATAATTAATAATATTGATCATTGTTAATAATAAACATTATGAAAATACAAATAAATAATAATAATAAATTATAAATATTTATATTGATATTGATATTAATCAAGGTACAATATAAATAAAGAAATAGTTATAGTATTAACAAATTATATGTATGTTAATTAAGCAATAATAATATCCATAATCATAACAAATTATATGTTCATTTCTTAACATTACTATCGTTATAAACAATGATAACAATAATTTTCAAATCCAACATAAATATGTTAAACAAAACTTCTAATAAAAAGCTAATAATTTTTCATTTTCGATTTATCAACCTTTTTTTTTTTTTTTTCGGGTGAAAAGTAAGAACCTTATCAGAAAAAATATCAAAATATATTTGTAAGAAAGATATTCAAGGAGGTGATCACTACCTTATCCTTTAATAATCATTAGCGTCAAATTAAAAAATGTATATATATATATATATATATATATATATATATATATATAATTGAATTACCTTTTTATATAAAATTGAATTACCATCTCTTTCAAAATTTAAACTGATAAAAGATGGACTATCATTTCTTTTAAAAATTAAATTGATAAAAATATGTTTTCATTTCTATTATATATTTTTTTTTTCCTAAGTTCATCTCTTTTTTGTTTCTTTTTGAATCCTTGCATGTGGGTTTTAATACTTCTTTTATACTTTTTTCTTTAACACTTCTTGCTACATTTAGATCAGCCTGGGTTACTGAGTTTTGGATTATAATTTTTTTGATCCTCACATGTGTTTTTTAATTTATTAAATAAAATTATTGAATTTTGAATTAGAACTTCTTCGATCACATACCAAGTTGAATTGTCATTTTTCTCAAAAACTTAAGCAAATAGAAAATGAATTTTCATTTTTTCATACTTTTCTCTAACAGTTAGCTTATATATGTAAGGGAAAGTGCTACGCACTTAATGCATATTCATTGGATACAAAATATAGGTTATTGGATACGCACAAGGCACAACTCATCTATAATGGGGGTGGTAGGCATTTAATGCATATTTAATAAGGAATATCCAAGTAAATAAGTAGTAAACATCTTTTTTTACCATAGCATTTTGATATATATATATATATATATATATATATATATATATATATATATATAATCCTTCTATGGTCAGGACTGACCGGACGAAAAAGGTGCGGTCTAAAAACATAGGAAATTGCTCAGCCATCGGATTACAATGAGTCTTGCGAATGGCTCAGATTACTTTTTGTCACAGGTGAGAAATAATTGCGGAAAATTTTACATTCCTTTAACATTCCCGCTATTCATTTCCTGCCTCGCACGCACCATATTTTCACACAGATCTGGCCGTTTAAAATTTCCCACCCATCATCATAAATTTTTCACTAAACGGTGCAGCCGGGAGGCCCGACTTAACCATTTCAAAAATCCGTTGACCATTTCAAAAATCCTAAATCCTTCCGAATCGGCCACCATTCCGAACGCCACATGGCCGTCGGCGCTACCATACTCAGGGTTAAAGGTTAGTATTTCGTTTCCTGTATCGTAATCAGTAAGTATAATCCGTTAGATTTAAAGATAAAATTTTTAAATTCTGACAATGTGTATTAATGAATTTCTTTTTGTTTCCGATTTAGGAAAAAAAAAAGGGGAAAGAAACATGGACAGAGGAGAAGAGGAAGCTCCAATTATGGGAAGCCAAGGTTTCACCCGTTTTATACATGTTCAACAATTAATTTTGATTGCTTCCATCCCTTCCCTGTGAGCTTCATTGTAGTAAAATCTATGCTTCCATCCCTTTCTTGTGGCATTAATGATTAATAGCATGTTATATAAATTATAAGTAGTCAGTAAGTGTGATTTGGAACTGGATTGAGATGTATTATATGAAATTAATAATGATCATATGTTGATGTTTACATTCCCCAAGTGTCGGAAAACTTAAAACCAACGTTGGACAAGAGTTTATATCGATATATGAGGCACCTGAGTTTTACATTAAGTATTCAAAAAAGGCGGGATTTAGTGTTCGTAGCAATTCTAGTAAGAGACGTAAAGGTACCAATGAAGTTATAAGGAAAGAATTCGTTTGTTATAAAGAAGGAGAATCTTCTAAAAAGGACGGTAAGAAAAAAAGGTGTCGGGGGATAACAAGAGATAATTGTAAGGTAAAATTAGCCGTGGTTATGTCCGAAATGGGGAAATATGTCATTAGTGTATTTGTTGAAGAGCACAGTCATCCATTATCAAGCCCTAAAAAAGTATATTTATTGAGGCACATCGTAATGTGTCTGAAGCCAAAAAATCACTAACACAGCAGTTTTCAGCAGTAAACGTGCCAACTCACCAACAAATAAGTATTCTTGAATTTGAAGCTGGGGGTATAGAGAATATTGGGTGTACGAAGAAGGATATTTATAACTATGAAGCTAAGTTGTGTAGTGAAATGCAAGGACAAGATGCAGAACTATTGAAGGAATATTTCTTAACAGAGCAAGAAGATCCATCATTTATGTTTGAAATAGATGCAGATGATGAATGTAAATTGAAGCATTGTTTTTGGTTTGATTCGGTTTGTAGAAGAGCTTATGGATGTTTTGGTGATGTAGTGGTGTTTGATACAACTTACAACACTAATCAGTATGGTATGATATTTGTACCTTTAGTTAGGGTTAACAATCATGGTCAAACACTGATATTTGCATGTGCATTCTTAAGCGATGAAAGAACTTAATGTTTTGTTTGGTTATTTGAGCTATTAAAGAAGAGCATGCCTACAAACACCCCAAAGATGATTATCACCGATCAAAATCTTGCAATGACAAAGGCTGTAGCTCAGAGCTTAACGAATACATTCCATAGGTATTGTAGTTGGCACATATTTGAGAAGTTTTTTTTATATTTAAATGTAATCACTTACAGGGATTTTTACCAGGATTTCAAACACTGCATTTGGGAATCAGAATGTCTGAAAGAGTTTGAAAGAAAATGGGCTTCTATCATCGAAAAGGCGAACCTACATGACAATGAATGGTTAAAGTCAATATTTGAACTACGTTCAAGATGGGTGCCAGCATATATTAATCATGTATTCTCAGCTGGAATGTCAAGTAGCTAACGTGCAGAAAACTCTCATGCATTTTTCAAGAGGTACTTTTCGAAGATAAATTTATTGATGGATTTTATATTTCAATTTAATAGGGCACTTGCACATCAATGTAACGAAGACTTAAGTGCTGATCATGTTGATATTAATGAGAAGCCTGTTTTGAAACTGTCATTGGAAATGGAGAAGCAAATGGCTGAGATATACACACGCAAGATTTTTTGTAAGTTTCAAGATGAGTTGTGGCATAACTTATTAACAATGCCACAAATTGTTAGTGAAAATGATACACATAAAATGTATACTGTCCAGAGTTATCCAAATGGAGGTGTTCCAAGGTTTCAAGAAATTGCTTATGATAAAGTTTTGGACTATGCATCGTGTAGCTATAAAAAGTTTAAGAGTGAAAGGATTCCATGTAGACATATTTTGGCATTTTTGCGACTCTTTGGTGATATTCCTCTGCCGAATCAATAGATAATGAAAAAGGTGGACTAGAGCTGCAAAATCTCAAATAATATACGACAAGGAAGGTTTAAAGATAACTGGAAAAGGTGGTTCAATGTTAATGTGGCGAAGTAAACTGTTCAAACTTTTCTCAGAACTCATTGATAACATCATGTCAAATGAAGAGGTAGCTATAATTGTGAATGATGCTCTGCAAAGTTCGGTTGATCAATTTAAATGCGTAGGTGGTAGCACAAAGAGTGGAGGCATTTCTGAAAAAGGTAGTAATGTTAATGACACAACTTTGAAAGACCAATCTTAGGTGAGGGCAAAAGGATGTGGAAGAAGATTAAAAGGGGGGACAGAGAAGCCAACATGTGCTGCTAAGTATAGAGGTCGACGTTGCAATGGATGTGGAAAAATTGACCAAGCGCACAACAAAAGAAACTGTCCAGTCCTTAACAATCAGTAAGACAAAAAAACTGTATTATTTATTGGTTTTGTGCAATTGGAACAATCACATCATGTACAGACTACTATGGTTTCTATGTAGGTCCTCACAACAAGAGAATATATGTCAACAAAAATCGAAATTTGAATCTGACGCTAACCAATTTTAATTATATAGGTATAAAACTAGGTTATAACTGTTGTATGCTTGATAAATATCTTGTCCCTGATGCCTATTCGAAAGTAGTCCTTATAGTCTTCAACGTTTTGTTATGCAAGGCCACATTAGCAGCTTAAGGGATAACCCCTGTGTGTGGACTACCAGGCTTGCAAAACTGACGCAGAAATAATTGTTTCCTTAATTTGGTGCCGTTGTCTTAGCCTTCAAATACCAAGTATTATAACAGTTTTTTCGATACTTAAGAGGACTACGCCGACACTATTGACTTATAAAGGCGTCGGCTTTGTACCCCAAATATATTTTAGACAATATAATTACATGCAAATATTTTTTATTTCTTCTTTCCACTCAACATTATAATTTCGTTTGATGCTTGTAAGTTTTTAAGCCGATTTTGGACAAAATATTTACTAAGGAATTTAAACAAACTTTGCAAAATCCTGTAAAAAATAAAACAAAAACAAAAAGAAATATTATTTTTGTTAAGGGACCAACGCCGACGATACGTTGACTATTCATCGTCGTCCTATCCGTCAACACCAATGCTACTTTAAATACCACTCGTCAGCTTAGGGACACAAATTTAGTATAATTTTTTTACTGTCTTGCCTTTGTAATTTCGTTTGATGTGTTTAAATTTCACGACTGATTTTGGTCAAAATAAGTACACATAAATTTAATCAAAACTTTCAATCTCATTTGAAAAATGGGAAAATTATAAAATAATGTGGAACAACGCCGATGTGAACATAACGCTATAACGTCGGTTTATAACCACGCCGATGCTATGTTGACTATTCATCATCGTCCTAGGTAGAAACGCCGATGCTATATCAACGACCACACATCGCCTTACGTCCACAATGTTACGATAATTTATTGACTTTATTGTCTTCGTAATTTCGTTTCATTCTTGTAAGTTTTTGCACGGATTTTGGTCAACATAATTACTGAGGAATTCAAACAAACTGTGCAAAATCATGTAAAGAATCAAGCTAGAACAGAAAGATATGTTATGTTTATTAGACAACAAACACCGACGCTACGTTGACGCTTCACCGTTGTCTTAAGTAGAAACACCGATGCTATATCAACGACCACGTGTCAGCTTACGTCCAAAAAATTAGGATAATTTATTGAGTGTATTTCCTTTGTAATTTCGTTTGATTCTTGCAAGTTTATCCATCGATTTTGGTCAAAATAATTACTGAGGAATTCAAACAAACTTTGCAAAATCATGTAAAGAATAAAGCTAGAACAAAAAGATGATGTGTTACGTTTACTAGGGAACCAACGCTAACGTTACATTTTCGCTTCAGTGTCGTCTTACTCATAAACACCGACGCTAGGTAAATGACCAAGAGTAGACGTAACATAATTTATTGACTTTATTGCCTACGTAATTTCGTTTGATTCTTGTATGTTGTTGCACCGATTTTGATCAAAATAATTACTGAGGAATTCAAACAAACTTTGCAAAATCATGTAAAGAATCAAGCTAAAACAAAAAGATATATTATGTTTATTAGGGAACAAATGTCGACGCCACGTTGACACTTCATCGTCATCATGGGTATCAATGCCGACGCTATATCAACGACCACTCGTCGGCTTACGTTCAAAAAATTAAGATAATTTATTGAGTGTATTGCCTTTGTAATTTCGTTTGATTCTTACAAGGTTTTGCACCGATTTTGGTCAAAATAATTACTGAGGAATTCAAACAAACATTACAAAATCATGTAAAGAATCAAGCTAGAACAGACATATATGTTATGTTTATTAGGGAACATACGCCGATGCTACATTGATGCTTCATCATCCTCGTAGCTATAAATGCCGACGCTATATCAACGACCACTCGTCGTCTTACGTTTAAAAAATTAGGATAATTTATTAAGTGTATTGCCTTTGTAATTTCGTTTGGTTATTGCAAGTTTTTCCACCGATTTTGGTCAAAATAATTACTGAGGAATTTAAACAAACTTTACAAAATCATGTAAAGAATAAAGCTAGAACAAAAAAATGATGTGTTACGTTTACTAGGGGACCAATGCTGACGTTACGTTTTCACTTCAGCATCGTCTTACTCATAAACGTCGACGCTAGGTAAATGACCACACGTCGGCTTAAGATAATTTATTGACTTTATTGCCTTCGTAATTTCGTTTGATTCTTTTACGTTTTTGCACTAATTTTGGTCAAAATAATTACTAAAGAATTCAAACAAACTTTGCAAAATCATGTAAAGAATGAAACTAAAACAGAAAGATATGTTATGTTTATTAGGGAACAAACGCTGATGCTACGTTGACACTTCATCGTCATCATAGGTATAAACGCCGATGCTATATCAACGACCACTCATCGGCTTACATTCAAAAAATTAGGATAATTTATTCAGTGTATTGCATTTGTAATTTCGTTTGATTCTTGTAAGTTCTTGCACCAATTTTGGTCAAAATAATTACTGAGGAATTCAAACAAATTTTGCAAAATCATGTAAAAAATCAAGCTAGAACAAAAAGATATGTTATGTTTATTAGGGAACAACATCGACGTTACGTTGACATTTCATCGTCGTCGTAGGTATAAACGCCGATGCTATATCAACGACCACTCGTCGGCTCACATCACAAAATTAGGATAATTTATTTAGTGTATTGCCTTTGTAATTGCGTTTGATTCTTGCAAGTTTTTGCACCGATTTTGGTCAAAATAATTACTAAGGAATTTAAAAAAACTTTGCAATATCATGTAAAGAATCAAGCTAGAACAAAAAGATGATGTGTTACGTTTACTAGGGGACCAACGCCAATGTTACGTTTTTGCTTCAGCGTCGTCTTACTCATAAACGCCGACACTAGGTAAATGACCAAGCATCGCTTAAGATAATTTATTAACTTTATTGCCATCGTAATTTCGTTTGATTTATGTACGTTTTTGCATCGATTTTGGTCAAAATAATTACTGAGAAATTCAAACAAACTTTGCAAAATCATGTAAAGAATGAAGCTAGAACAGAAAAATATGTTATGTTTATTAGGGAACAAACGCTGACACTATGTTGACGCTTCATCGTCCTCGTAGGTATAAACATTGATGCTATATCAACGACCACTCGTCAGCTTATATTCAGAAAATTAGGATAATTTATTGAGTGTATTGCCTTTGTAATTTAGTTTGATTCTTACAAGTTTTTGCACCGATTTTGGTCAAAATAATTACTGAGGAATTCAAACAAACTTTGCAAAATCATGTAAATAATCAAGCTAGAACAAAAAGATATGTTATGTTTATTAGGGAACAAACGCCGATGCTACATTGACGCTTCATCGTCGTCGTAAGTAGAAACGCCGACGCTATATCAACGACCACTCGTCAGCTCACGTCACAAAATTAGGATAATTTATTTATTGTATTGCCTTTGTAATTGTGTTTGATTCTTGCACCGATTTTGGTCAAAATAATTACTGAGGAATTCAAAAAACTTTACAATATCATGTAAAGAATCAAGCTAGAACAAAAAGATGATGTTACGTTTATTAGGGGACCAACGCCAATGTTACGTTTTCGCTTCAGCGTCGTCTTACGCATAAAAGCTGACACTAGGTAAATGACCAAGCGTCAACTTAAGATAATATATTAACTTTATTGCCATCGTAATTTCGTTTGATTCATGTACATTTTTGCACCGATTTTGGTCAAAATAATTACAGAGAAATTCAAACAAACTTTGCAAAATCATGTAACGAATGAAGTAGAATAGAAAGATATGTTATGTTTATCAGGGAACAAACGTCGATGCTACATTGACGCTTCATCATCGTCGTAGGTATAAACGCCGACGCTATATCAACGACCACTCGTCGGCTTACATCCGCAAATTCGGATAATTTATTGACTTTATTTCCTTTGTAATTTTGTTTGATGGTCGTAAGGTTTTGCACAGATTATCAATCAAAATAGTTACTGTATTGCATTTGTCAGTTCCAATGATCGTGTAAAAATTTTAAAATAGTTTAGAAAGCTTAATTACGAAGGATTTGACACAACATATCCACAATTTGTAACAAATTTAAAACCATATTTATTTATTTATTCAATGGTAATTAGAACATCCACCAAAGGCGACGCGGTGGACATGAAATTGCTTCGGCTTTGGTTATTTTTTTATTTTGGAATTGACACCGATTAGGTTATTAAGAAAGTTAAGAATCCTCCTCTCGAGGCATCGATTCTGAGAAGGACAAGCTCATCATGATTCTTGGAACAGCTTTCAGAACCGAGGATTTCGAAAGGGTCAAAGGGATTCTGGTGGGTAGAGGCACGGAGATGAAGCCAAAAATAGAGACAATGAAGGAATATTTGTCTGTTACAGAAAGAAAGGGATTTTTAGATTAGGTTCAATAGGAAATGGAGTTGAAAAGCACAAATGCTCGTATGAACCTTCGCGTAATGTTCACACGGGCAGTTTTGCTACTCTCTCATTCGCGCTTTTCAACTCCATCTCCTATTGAGCCTTATCTAAAAATCCGTTTCCTTTTGTCTCTATTTCTGGCTTCATCTCCATGCCTCTACCCACCAGAATCCCTTCAACCCTTTCAAAATCCTCGGTTCTGAAAGCTGTTCGGAGAATCATGATGAGATTGTCTGCAGAATCGATGCCTTACCGAGGAGGATTCTCAACTTTCTTAAGAACCCCATCAGTTGCAATTCCAAAATGAAAATATAACCAAACACAAAATAATAAAAAGAAAAAAAGAAAACAAAACAGCGGTAAGATTATTCTGAATGTAACAATGAACAATTCATATGAACTTTAGTATAGGTTGTATCATTATAACGAGTAGTTGACACAGTGACGTAGCAGACACAGTAAAAGAGAAGATTGTGGATCAAAAAACGCGCATAATAATAGTGCTGACCAGTGTCCTCGATTTGCTCAGAAACCCAATTTGGTCAGGTACAATTTGATATGTTGCGTAAACATTTAGGGTTTTCTGACAAACATTTATTACTTCTATTTAGTGATTTATTCACTTTTCCAAAATTGGCAATAGCAAATCTCTTCGCTGAGTGGGTCAACAAGAGAGACAAAATGTTAGAAATCAGTCAAACATTCAAAAGTCGATCAGATAAACATCGACGTTAATTTAAGACTACAGAAATTTGGACGCCACACTACCAACACTTCAATTCGTTGGTTGATTGATTCCAATATTAGATTTACCATTAAGTAGAGGAGTTGACACAGTAAGTGTAAATATGTTTGCTCGAAAAATATCGCCTACTTAATTATTCAAATGTAAATAATTAAAAAAACCCTGGGATGGAAAATGTGTCCACTCCATCAATATTAATGACGCTTACTATTCTTCGCCAATCGATCTCCCCAAAAGTGAAAAGAAATTGTCCTATCCATATGCACACGGCTTGTAACATAACTGTTGAATTGTTAATTTTTGAGAAACCTTACCCGCTTGACAATTATGCAAGTAATTGACACAATTTTTGAAAACGTCACTTGACAGAGAAAATAACAAAAAAATCCTAGCAAACATGAACAGAAAAAAGAAAAAAAAGCAAAGCCAACGCTGTTGACATGTTATAGCGTCGGCTAATGCCTCATTACTTTTTATTTTCCTTGTTATAGTTAATGATTTTAAAACCAACGTTATGTCAAGTACATATTTCTAATGATTTTAGAATACATAATTACAGCGATGCTATCGTTGTGACATAGCGTCGGCTACACCTGTTTTTATTATATCTTGTAAGTTGCATTTAGCTTGCAAAGTTTGTTAATGATTTGAACAACATAATGATCTAGGATTTTACACATAATATACGCAGTCAGTAAAAAATTATCAAACTATTCTAAAATTTACCAATTTAAAGACGATGTTGTAGGGATTAGGTAGCTTCGGTATTTGTTTTTCAACATTTATTTATATATGTAACTGTTTTTTTTTTGTTAAGAAATATTCTTTCCTTGTAAGTTTTTTTTTTTTTTTTTTTGTTAAGAAACATTCTTTCCTGCTTATTAGTCGGTATTTATTTATAAATTATTTTAAGAAATATTTTTTTTTAGTTATTTATTAGGCTCGTTTTACACAACGTATAAAAAAACATTAACAAAATTAGAACCCTATTTACAAAGATAACAAATGGGAATTACAGCATGCACCTAAGTCAACTCTATGTGCATTTACTAGCGTCTGCTTTTGTCTTATTTTCCTTCTAGATTTGGCACCATGAGGTGTTTAAGAAAATTGAGAGTCCTCCTCGTTCAGGCATCGATTATGAGAGAACAAGCTCATCATGATTCTCGGAACAACTTTTAGAACGGAGGAATTCGACATGGTCGAAGGGATTCCGATGGGTAGAGACGAGGAGTGAGAACCAAAAATAAAGACAATGAAGGAATATTTGTCTGTTCTAGTAAGCAAGGGATTTTCAGAGAAGGTCACATAGGAGATAAAGTTGCAAGGCGCCAATGAGAGCAGACAAAACTTCTCTGAGAATCCCTTTCTTCCTATAACAGATAACTCTCGTTCATTGTCTCTATTTCTGGTTCTCACTCCTAGTCTCTACCCACCAGAATCCCTTCGACCTTGTCAAAATCCTTGGTTCTAAAATCTGTTCCGAGAATCAGGATGAGCTTGTACTTCTCCTAATCGATGCCTGGACGAGGAGGACTCTCAGTTTTCTTAAACACCTCATGGTGCCAAATCTGGAATGAAAATAATAAAACATTAAAAAAAAAACAAAACAAAACAGGGTTAGAATTATTATGAAAATAACAACCAACAATTCATATGAAAATAACAATGAACAAACGTGCATGTCTGTCCTAGGAATGATGATATGGTAAATAGCATATATGGGATGAGAATAAAAGCCTATGTTCTGTTTTTGGGGTTGTTTTTATATCTGCATGGAACGATTTAAACGACATTAAAAGATTGTAATTTCGAATGGTAAAGGATAACAAGGAAAACAATTAAATAAGAAACGTACAAAGCCGATGCTAGTATATGTACATAGAGTCGGTTTTAGTTACTATCGTATGTGATAATTAATAGCAAATCCCACGCAATGAGGATGGAAATTGATATGTTGCTTAAAAATTTAGGTTTCTCTGTCAAAAATTAATTACATAGATATTTTCACTGTTCCAAGATTGGCTAGTTTAGACGCGTGTAATTGGATGGGACATGATATTCATGTTCTGAGCAAATCTTTTTGCTGACTGTGTCCACGATTTATTCAACATTTACGAAAATATTCAACCATTCAAAAGTAGAGCAAGCTAGACAAAGCCAACACCATTGGCATGTTATAGTGCCGGCGTAGGCCCATGTATTTAAATATTTTATATTCCTTTTCATCCGTAATGATTTTAAAATCCACATGATGTCAAATAACTTTTTTTAAAGATTGTAGTTTAAACAAATGTTAAATAAATATACCCAAGCCAACGCCGTTGGTATGTTATAGCGTCGGCTTACATACATATTTTCTAAATTTTAAATTTCCTTTTTATCCTTAATGATTTTAAAACCCACGTGATGTCAAATAAAATTTTCTAAATATTGTAGATTACCTTTAAAAATATTGACAAAATACAGAAAAACAAAAAAATTGACCAACGCCAACGCTATTTACATATTATCGTCGGCTTATGTCTCATTTTATTTTTAATTTTAATATTCCTTGTTACCTGTATTTATTCAAAAATATTTTAAACAACATTTACAAAAAAGCAGACGCTTGAAGAACCAACCCGCGTCTCTTCATATTGGATGTATTTATTTATTTATTTTTTGTTTGGACTATTCTTCATCGTTTAGGTTTTTTAAAGGTACATAATATTTTGGAAGCAGACGCTAGGGTCGGCGTTGCCGTTTGCTTTCTGGTCACTGGAACAGAAACGTGGTTACTTCTGATGTTCTCGTTGCCGTCTGTTGACACCTCTACAATCATCATTCTGAGTGTTTGCAGTACTTAAGTTATGGATCCATGTGCTGAAAATGGCCTCGCCACTACTGATGATGATAGAGTAGCCTAGGTTGAAATGGTCAGACCTAATCCTGGATCCAAATCACACAAACGAAGAGGACCTACAAGGATGGAACGTATTACGACAGATGAGCCACCTCAATATAATGAGTTCGGAGTTGCAATAAACTATGCAGCCATGCACATGAACAACTTGGACGGATCGCTGGTTAGAAGTACAATACCAATTTCTATACATCAGTGGAGAGATGTGCCTGAAGATCTCAAGAACAGCCTATGGGAAGAGATAAAGGTAATACATGTAAAGTTTATTTGTAAATTAGTTATCAATTGATATTTCTCATTCAATATGTATATGAAACTTGGAAGTGTTTGTTAATTTGTAATTTACAGAAATCTTCCAATAAAGATGAAAGATTGAAAAAGCAAACTCTCATAGATTGTGCTGTGAAATGGAGGAGATTCAATAGTGATATGTGTGTAAACTATGTCAGACCGTATTTGGGCACGCCTGAAGTTTCGAAGCACCAACCACAAGTATATGATTTTATAACCCAGGACGTTTGGGATGATTTTGTAAGTCTAAGGGTGACCTACGACTACCAAGTATTTTTGTCTTCATCCACCATTAATGTTTAGTAATCCTTATAAATCCGAATGCACTTCAATTTTTATTGGCATATTTAACTTATTGCATGTGTGTCAATTTTTTGTAGGAAATAAGTAAAAAAATTTCCAAACGAAGACAATTAAACAAGTATCCATATCGAATGGGTGCACTAGGATATGCGAGATTGGAAGTGCTCATGGTATGAAATATAATAATGTTACTTTTAAAGTTCATGTATTATTTAATTTCGTTACACATGAAATTCATATTTATTTTCAATATTCGTAGCAAAAGGAAAGATGCACCAAAGATTACATAGACCGAGAGGACCTATGGACTCGAGCACGAATGGGAAAGGATGGAAAATTTGCAAATGAAGATGTTGAACATGTAGTGGAAATGATTGTAAGTTATTTTATTCATGATACAACTGTTTGAAATTAATTACCTATGCCTAAATGCTACACATTATTGTTGTTGACACGCAGTGAAATTATATTATTTTCTTATAGGATGGCTTAAGGAACCAAGCCAACAAAGGGGAAATTGAGTCCTCCCCTCCAGATGATATCCGTACGCAAGCATTGGGGATCGAGGAGACTGAAGGTCGGCTTAGGGGTCGAGGCCAATATTATACCATTAAAAATTTTTTTGAAATCCATAGGCCACGTCCCAAAAAAGTGGCTAAGTCTGACGAAATTAAGCACCTACGGTTGATGATCTATGGTCTGTGGGAGGCCGTCAAAGGGAATCCCAATGTTGAAAAGCTCAATAAATTAGCAGATGCATGTGGTTTTACCCTCGAATCAAATGAGGCATATGATAAGGATGTGATACATGACGACGATGTTGGCAATCGCCTGACGCCATCACATCATGGCCTTGATACTCCTCCTGTCCATCCACCACAAAAGACAATTTCAGAGGTTTTTTTACGACTCAAAAATAAGTCAACTTTAAATTTATCAAAATCATATATAATTTTTCTACTTTTATTTTCACTGCTTAAAAATTATTGAACTTGTGTATTTAATTGTCACATCCATGTGAAGTGTACAATTAGATATGTACTAATTAATTTGTAACATTGTTTGTTACGCAAGGTGTTGAATGCCAGCTTGCCCAAGGCAGTGTCTATAATATTGTAGCACGTGGCACTGTGGTCCCTTCTCTCCCAACGGATAGATGCGACGGTGTTATGCTAGGTTTGCATCGTTTGAAGGTCACTGTAGATGAGGTGTTCCAGTCATTTTCCCCTTTGCCTATTCCGATGTCTAAATATATGGAAGTCGGAGAAGCAGCATGTGCATTACTTGCATGGCCTTCAAATCTTGTCATTATTCCAAATATAGAGGTACAATTTCATGGGATTATTTGTGATATTTGCATGTATAACTTTCATCTGTGTAGGGTGGTGCTGATTACTAAAAATAATGTTCTGTTGATATTTATAGGAAATGTCCAACCTACCATATGTACCATCTGTAGAGGATACACATGTGGAGGAGACACATGTGGAGGAGGCACATGTGGAGAAGACACATGTGGATGAAGTTCCATATGGTTCTAACCCACCACATGTGGAGGAGACACAAGTACCACATGTGGAGGATACATGTGTATCTCTCAGGGAGGAAACCCATATCGAGGATGACCAATGTGGTGATCCTTTAGTTTTTACCCCACCCATCCGGTTGTTGCTAAGCCGGATCGAGCCCATGGATACAAATCATATTTGGATGTTCGACATGGAAAAAGGAAATGTGGGGGATGTAGACCAGTTGTGCATAGCGAAGGCTGACATCCTTGATTTTTGTAACATGCGGGAAATATCTGCAGAGTGCATATTGTTCTATATTAGGTAACAAAACTACATCCATGGCCTAGAATGTCTAAAATTTCAATTCAATCAATTATAATTATCAATATCAAATTTTATATTTACTTGTACATAGTTCAAATGATTTTGGCAGACACTCATATACGGGATTGGAAACCACACATGGTGCACGAAAGTTTTGCTTTGTTCATCCTGCACTGACTGCACCGGTTGGTTATGCAGACCCAAATGCTAGAACAAAAAATATTGTGGGTAGATGGAGATCTGCAATCCGCAACCAATTATGGTTCTTTCCGTACTGTCCAGGGTATGTGGTGTTAAGTTGCAATAATTAGTCAGCCAGGTAATTTAATAGTTATGCACATATTAACTAATAGTATATTATTGGTTTGTAGCAATCATTGGATGTTAGGGGTTGTTCACCCATTCTATGCAACAGCTTGGTTTTTTGATTCTTTGGCAAGTCATAACGATGAAATCCATAAGGACTTTAGGAAGATGATCGACAAGTAAGTTCAATAGAAACTTAATTTTAATAATTTATTTGTAATGAAATTTACAAAAATTTCATAATATTATAATAATGCTACAATGTATGTGTTGATATAGTATATTCATTGCATGGAAGAAAGAGACCAAAAGCGTAACCACAAAAAAAAAAAATTGACTGGCAAATCCATACACAGGTAAATTAGGATGGTTTAAATTGAGAATTATTGTTTTTAGTTTACATACTTATCAAACACATGTAGTATAATGGTTTAAATTGAGAATTATTTTTTTTAGTTTACATACTTATCACACACATGTAGTATTTCCTACATAATATGACGTTAACATTTATGGTTGCAAACGTAGACTCCTAAGCAGCCTGGTAGTACGGAATGTAGTTACTACATAATGACGATAATGCGGGACATCATTAGGGAACAAATACCTCGCAAAAACTTAAACATACATGTAAGAACCACCAATTTCCCTATACTTCAGTGCAATTAATTTTTTTTATTAAACTGTTTTGTACATGTGTACCCAATTTGTAATAAACTAATCCCATGCGCAATATGAGGGAGTGAAGTGGCCACAAGATGTTGTCAACCAATTACGAGCTGAATGGGCATCAGCTATGATAAAACCTATTTCAAACTCATGTCAATTTCTACTTGGTGGCTTCATTGGCTTTTGTAAAATTTGTTTTATTCTTTGGTACTTATTATTAATTTATTCAATAATGATTTTGCAGCTTTTGTCAACAATATTTTGTATTTATGTATTGTACGGGTTTTTGTATTTTTTGTTTACAAAATCTTTTTTTTTTAATGATTTTCTTACTATCATTTAAATTTCTTTGTTATAATTTTGTCTTAAACAATTCATTCGAATAATTACAAGCATTAATGGTAATGACAACAGTAAAGGATAAAAAGGAAAAAAAAATTTAAAAACTAGGCCTAAGGCGACGATGGTACAAGCCAACAACGACAGCTTTAGTATTTTTAAAGTTTTTTTATTCTCTTTTAAACTTTTGTTTTCTTAATGATTTTCTTACTTTTGTTTAAATTCATTTGTTATAAGTTTATCTTATACAATTCATCCGAATAAGTACACGCATCAATGAGGCACACGCTGCCGAATTCATGTGCGAACAGCGTTGGATTCAATATTTTCTAAGTTTTTCAATTTTCTTTTAAAATTTGTCAAGGATACAAAAGAACAAAAAGGATGCCTACGCCGACGCTGGTACATGTAAATAGCGTTGGCTTTTGTCATTTAAAATTTAAATTCCTTTGTTATAATTTTGTCTTAAACAATTCATTCGAATAATTACAAGCATCAATGGCAATTACAATAGTGAAGGATAAACAGGAAAAAAAAAATTAAAAAACTAAGGCCTATGCCGACGTAGGTTCATGTCAACATCGTGGGCTTTACTATTTTTAAATTTTGTCAATTTTCTTGGACAATTTGTACTTTTTAATGATTTTCTTACTTTTGTTTAAATTCCTTTGATATAAATTTGTCTACAATAATTCATTAGAAAATTTTACAAATTTTACAACATCAATGTTAATTACAACAGTGCAGGATGACACAAAATATATCTAAACGACGAGAACTAAGCTGACGCGAGTACAAGTCAACAGCGACGGTTTTAGTATTTTGTAAGTTTTCTAATCTCTGTTAAAGTTTGTTGTTTTTTGGATGATTTGCTTACATTAGTTCCATATTAAAATGACGTGGACTTGTTAACGTAGTGTCGACATGTATAGACACCACCGTGCAAGATTTACCTTTACATCGGCTTTGTTCCACATAAAACCATTTTGAATTATTTTACAAATTCCGCATTTTATAAATGAGATTGAAAGTTTTGTTTAAATTTATGTATACTTATTTTGATCAAAATCAATTGAGAAATTTACACGCACTAAACGAAATTACAAAGGCAAAACAGCCATAAAATTATCCCAAATTTGCTGCTGTAAGACAACGAGTGGTCATTGAACTAGCGTCCGCATTTGTCCCTTAATAAAAATATCATTTCTGTTTGTTCCTGCTTTATTTTTTACATGATTTTCAAAGTTTGTTCAAATTCCTCTGTAATTATTTTGTCCAAAATCGGTGAAATAACTTACAAGAACCAAACAAAATTATAAAGGCAATACAGTCGATAAATTATCCTAATGTTGTGTCATAAGCCAAGGAGTGGTCGTTTAGCTAGCGTCGGCGTTGAAAAATAAGACAACGATGAAACGCAGATGTAGCATCGGCGTTGGTCCCCTAAATAAATGTAACACATCATCTTTTTATTCTAGCTTTATTCTTTACATGATATTGCAATGTTTGTTTGAATTCCTCGGTAATTATTTTGTCCAAAATCCATGAAACTACTTACAAGAAGCAAACAAAATTACAAAGGAAATACAGTCAATAAATTATCCTAATGACGTAAGCCGACGAGTCGTTGTTGAACTAGCATCGGCGTTGACACATACGATGACAATGTAGAGAAAATGTAGCGCCGGCGTTGGTCCCCTAATAAACATAACATATCTTTTTGTTCTAACTTTATTCTTTACATGATTTTGCAAAGTTTGTTTGAATTCTTCAGTAATTATTTTAACCAAAATCGATACAAAAACTTACAAGAAACAAATGAAATCACAAAGGCAATACACTCAATTAAATTATCCTAATTTTGTGGATGTAAGCCGACGAGTGGTCGTTGATATAGCATCGGCATTTCTACCCACAACGACGATGAAGCGTCAATGTAACGTCGGCGTTGGTTCACATAACATATCTTTTGTTCTAGCTTGATTCTTTACATGATTTTGCACAGAGTGTTTCAATTCCTCAATAATTATTTTGTCCAAAATCGGTAAAACAACTTGCAAAAACAAAACAAAATTACAAAGATAATACAGTCAATAAATTATCCTAATATTGTGCACGTAAGCCGATGATTGGTCGTTGAACTAGCATTGACGTTGACACATACGACGACGATGTAGAGAAACATCGGCATTGGTCCCCCAATAAACATAACATATCTTTTTCTTCCTGCTTTATTCTTTACATGATTTTGCAAAGTTTGTTTGAATTCCTCGGTAATTATTTTGACCAAAATCGGTACAAAAACCTACAAGAAGATAACGAAATCACAAAGGCAATGCAATCAATAAATTATCCTATTTTTGTGGATGTAAGCCAATGAGTGGTCGTTGGTATTGCATCAGCATTTTTTCATAACACGACAAGTAGTCGTCAACGTAGCGTCGGCGTTAGTCCCCTAATAAACATAACATATATTTTTGTTCTAGTTTTATTCTTTACATGATTTTGCAAAGTTTGATTGGACTCCTCAGTAATTATTTTGACCAAAATTGGTACAAAAACTTACAAGAAGCAAACGAAATCACAGAGGCAATACAGTCAACAAATTATCCTAATTTTGTGCCCATAAGCCGACAATTGGTCATTGAACTAGCGTCGGCGCTGACTCATACGAAGACGATGTAGAGAAAAGGTAGCGTCAGCATTGGTCCCCCAATAAACGTAACATATCTTTTTCTTCCTGCTTTATTCTTTACATGATTTTGCAAAGTTTGTTTGAATTCCTCGGTAATTATTTTGACCAAAATCGGTACAAAAACCTACAAGAAGATAACGAAATCACAAAGGCAATGCAATCAATAAATTATCCTATTTTTGTGGATGTAAGCCAATGAGTGGTCGTTGGTATTGCATCAGCATTTTTTCATAACACGACAAGTAGTCGTCAACGTAGCGTCGGCGTTAGTCCCCTAATAAACATAACATATATTTTTGTTCTAGTTTTATTCTTTACATGATTTTGCAAAGTTTGATTGGACTCCTCAGTAATTATTTTGACCAAAATTGGTACAAAAACTTACAAGAAGCAAACGAAATCACAGAGGCAATACAGTCAACAAATTATCCTAATTTTGTGCCCATAAGCCGACAATTGGTCATTGAACTAGCGTCGGCGCTGACTCATACGAAGACGATGTAGAGAAAAGGTAGCGTCAGCATTGGTCCCCCAATAAACGTAACATATCTTTTTCTTCCTGCTTTATTCTTTACATGATTTTGCAAAGTTTGTTTGAATTCCTCAGTAATTATTTTGATCAAAATCGGTACAAAAACTTACAAGAAGCAAACGAAATCACAAAGGCAATACAGTTAATAAATTATCCTATTTTTGTGGAAGTAAGCCGACGAGTGATCGTTGGTATAGCATCGGCATCGCTTCATAAGATGACGAGTAGTCGTCAACGTAGCGTCGGCGTTAGTCCCCTACTAAACATAACATATCTTTTTGTTTTAGCTTTATTCTTTACATGATTTAGCAAAGTTTGATTGAATTCCTCAGTAATTATTTTGACCAAAATCGGTGCAAAAACGTACAAGAATCAAACAAAATTACGAAGGCAATAAAGTCAATAAATTATCTTACGCCGACGCTTGGTCATTTACCTAGCGTCGGCGTTTATGAGTAAGACGACACTGAAGCGAAAATGTAACGTTAGCATTGGTCCCCTAGTAAACATAACACATCATCTTTTTGTTCTAGCTTTATTCTTTACATGATTTTGCAAAGTTTGTTTGAATTCCTCAGTAATTATTTTGACCAAAATCGGTACAAAACTTACAAGAAGCAAACGAAATCACAAAAGCAACACATTCAATAAATTATCCTAATGTTGTGGTCGACGATTGGTCGTTGAACTAGCGTCAGCGTTTACACATAAGATGACCAGGAAGAGAAACCATAGCGTCGGCGTTGGTCCCCTAGTTAACGTAACACATCTTTTTGTTCTAGCTTTATTTTTTACATGATTTTGCAAAGTTTGTTTCAATTATTCAGTAACTATTTTGTCCAAAATCGATGCAATAACTTACAGAAGCAAATGAAATTACAATGGCAATACAATCAATAAATTATCCTAATGTTATGGCCGTAAGCCGATGAGTGGTCGTTGAACTAGCATCGGTGTTTACTCATAAGACGACGATGAGTCAAAATTATAGCATCGGTGTTCGTCCCCTAATAAAGGTATCATTTTTTTTTGTTCTTGCTTTATTTTTTTACAGGATTTTGCAAAGTTTGTTTAAATTTCTCAGTAATTATTTTGTCCAAAATCAGTGCAAAAACTTACAAGAAGCAAATGAAATTACAAAGGCAATACAGTCAAGAAATTATCCTAATGTTATGGCCGTAAGCCGAAGAGTGGTCATTGACCTATGATTTTGCAAAGTTTGTTTAAATTCCTCAATAATTATTTTGTCCAAAATCGGTGTAATAACTTACAAGAAGCAAATGAAATTACAAAGGCAATACAGTCAATAAATTATCCTAATGTTGTGGCCTTAAGCCGACGAGTGGTCATTGATCTAGTGTTGGCGTTTGTACAAAAGACGACGATGAAGCTTCAATGTAGCGTTGTCGTTGGTCCACTAAATTATCATAACACCTCTTTATGTTCTTGCTTTATTTTTTGCAGGATTTTGCAAAGTTTGTCTAAATTCCTCAGTAATTATTTTTTCCATAATTGGTGCAAAGTTTAATCTAACGTCAAATTTTCTTATTGATTTAATCTTAGAAATTTTGGTAAATTTTGAGGTTTGTTAACGATTTTTGTGACAAAACCTTAGTCATTATCTTGTCTAAAATCATTTAAAAAATTTACAAGCACCAATGGAAATTTCAATAGTAGTGAAGGATAACAAGAAAAAAGGCACTTGAAGAAAAAAAAAAACAGATACAAACGCCGACGCTACAATATCTAAATAGGATCGGCGTTGGTGTACATTTCGGTTCTTTTGTTTGTTTGATTATATTTTTTTAACAATTTTCTATATTTTGTTTACAATTAATCTTTTTTTTTTTTGGGTCTAAAATCATGTTGCAATTTAACAAGATCATCGAAATTACAACATTGACATATAACAAGAAACTTTTTGTCCTAAAGCCGACGCTTGTTTGTTTCTATAGCATCGGCGGTGGTCCATTTTTTAATTTCTTCATTTTCTTTGTAACTTCTTTTCTTTCTAATGATTTTTTTTATTTTGTTTAGAATCCTTTGTCATTATTTTGTCTAAAATCATTCAAACAATTTACAAGATCAATGGAAATTAGAGTGGTGAAAGATAACATTCATAAACAAGTAATAAAAACAAGGGGTAAGCTTTATATGTCAAAAGCACGGCTTTGCTAATTGATTTAACCTTAGGAACTATTGTAAATTTTATGGTTTGTTAACAATTTTTGTAAAACATTTACAAGCATCAATGGAAATTTCAATAGTGAAGGATAACAAGAAAAAAAAATTTAAAATAACAGAGTCGAAAATAAACGACACTATTATTTATAAAAAGTGTCGGTGTTGGTGTACTTTTTAATGTTTTAATTTTGTTCATGATTTTATTTTATTTTTTTATTGATTTTGTATATTTTGTTTAACATTATTTGTGATTATTTTGTATAAAATCATTAGAAAATTTACAAGCATCAATAGAAATTACAATAGTAAAGAATAACAATAAAACAAAATTTAAATAAAAAAATGTAATACGCCGACGCTTTTACGTGTATGTAACGTCGGCTTTGGTTCAAGTTTGTGAATTTTGTTTTTTTTTTTTTTTTTAAATGATCTTATAAATTTTGTTTCAAAACCTTTATCATTATTTTGTCTAAAATCATTAAAAAAATTTTCCACCATTGATGGTTAGACATAACATATTTACATTTAGCTTAGACAAGATTTATTGTGCTAAACAAGTAAAGTTGAATGCATGACAAGATGTTAAACCATTGTATTGCATGTTTTAAATGTAAAATTTACCAATATAGCGTGCAACATTAACTAAATAGTCAATCTACCTCAGACATCAGCTTTAGTCTTTCCACGGAAAAAAAAAGAGGAAAAAATATTTTGATGTTTTACTTCAACTTGCTAAAATTAGTATACTTGAAGGAGTAGCAGGATATTAAACCATCTTGTATGAGTAACTTGCCCCCTCCATTCTGCCAGATAATCCCTTTGTCCTAGTGGACCCCATAGAAGTTGAACAATTGCTTTGCAGTTGCATTGAACTTTACCAAGTGTATCAATTAGTATCATTTTATATGATTCATTTAGAATCGACAAAAAATAGAAAAATGCTATTTAATTAATGAAGTCATATTGCATAGTTCAACAACATAAGTCAAATTTTTTTGGGATACATTTGCTTCTTAACAAGGACATAACAGAATTTAGTACATAATTAGTTTACCAACACACATATTTATTGTCATTGGTCAATAGCCAAACATTTTAAATAAATGAAATAATAAAATTACCGCAACTATAACAGTCTTATGGTCATATTGGTGGCTCCTCTTAGTATTCTTCTAAATTGCTTCAAGAATCTTATTAGATTTCCCCACTTGCAAGAACAAACAATGAATTTCACCGATAAGTATATCCATTTTGTCAACCTTAAGCTCTCCTTCTTTTGCCCAAATGAATTTACCACATCCTTTTTTCTGTGTCAATTGAATTTACAAAATGAAAACCAAATGAAAATTTAACTAATTTATAAGCAAAAACAAATAACAGTTCAACACATTCATAATTATGTATGACCTGTTCTCCATTTAAACATTTCCAAAATTGACGATTTGGGTTCTTATCTGTCCTTGAAGTTTTTAAATGCATATATATTGTCCACATGAGTACATCCGGATCGGTTGAACTTCACTAGTACTAGTTGACATGCTTACATAATTAATCTCCAGCTGTGATTTCTGAATAAGACAATGCAAGATTTAATAAGCCATTGGTTTACATTAAATAAAAAAATAAAAAAATAAAAAAAAAACAAAGCAGAGGCTCAAAATTACTAACCTTTAGGATTGTCGAGGAGAAGGCCTAGATGATGGAAGCAAAGATATCTGGGGCTAGGAGCGGGAGATGGCGGATTTTATTTGGGAACTTAGAAACGCTAAGAGATGGTGGGATTTGAATGGGGAATTTTGAAACAGTTCAAAACGGTAGATTTTATTGAGAATTTTGAAATTTTGAAACGGTGAGAATGGATTTCGAAATTTTGAAATGATGAGGTCTGTGAACAGTTATGCGGCACAGAAAAGGAAATGATTTTTTATTGCGGGATGGTTGCAATTTCTCACATGTGACAGGAAAATATCTAAGCCGTTCATTGAATAAGTTGAAATCCAATAGCTAAGCATTTCCTCATATTTTTGGACCGCATCCATTATAGTTAGGACCGACCTGACTATAGAATCTCTCTATATTCTATATATATATATATATATATAATTCACCAAACATGAAACATATATCAAAATAATAATTTTAATTTTTAAAATTAATATAATTTTTTAATAAAATAAAAGCTATAAAAATATTGTGAAAGTGGACGTGGAGGAATATAACATGGGGGAGAGGGGGTGTAGGTCTCTCATGCAAATTGGATACTGAAAAGCCATGATCACTCTATCTCTTTCTCTCGTTTTCTGGCTTCCGTGTCTTTAAAGCAAATAACCAACAACGACTGAATCCGGATTCTATCGGAGCCGCCTGTCAATTTCAACGGCTGATACGTAGGAGGACGATCCGACCCGAATCATGGCAGCGTACAGAGCGGACGACGACTACGACTACCTCTTCAAAGTGGTGCTGATTGGAGACTCGGGAGTGGGCAAATCCAATCTGTTGTCGAGGTTCGCTCGCAACCAGTTTAGCCTCGAGTCCAAGTCCACAATCGGAGTCGAATTTGCCACCCGCAGTATCAGCGTCGACGATAAGATTGTCAAGGCCCAGATTTGGGATACCGCTGGCCAAGAAAGGTTCACCCCACAACCTAATTTTCTTTTATGTGATTGGGTTTTTGGATTTGAGTTCTTGTCTGTTTGGTTTCCCAGAAAATGTGGGGAATTTAGTAGAAAAGTTTCCTTTTTTTTTTTTTTTTTTTCATTATATTCGTTGTTTAGATGAAGCTGATATATATATATATATATATTAGATATAGATACGGAATGGTTGGTACGTAAAAAAAATTTAAATTTGGGATCATGTAATTTGAGATGTGGAAATCATGAGCTCCTAGTTGACAATTAGCTTTATCGAGTCGACGTTTAGTTTTCTTATTTTGTTATCAGAAGACGTATATAATAATATGTTTTGGAGGCTTTAAAACATGACCCTTTTGGGTCTTGGACAGTGATCATGACTTAAAAAAGTTCAAGCAGGCATAGAATGATTGTTTGGTGAAATGCATGATATATATAATTATGGCTGCTTGATACTGAATAGCAATAAATTGATCGTTTAGTGATGGCTTTTAACTTTTTCGCTTTTTAAAGGAGTAAATTTGTGTAAAAGTTGACTAGATGCCAATCTCATTCCCTAGGTGTAGAATGGCTATATTTATTGGTTTTAAGCTTGTAGATCTCAAATGGAATCATTTTGGCTTTGATATTTAGTTCTATTAATGTGTTTTATGCTTTTCTTATGAATATGGTAATATGAAGATTTCTGAGGAAATATTTTGATGTGGTTTCCTGACTTGTAAGGTTTTGCAATCAGAAGGGTGGTCAAAATAACGTATTGCCTTGAAATTCTGACATATTTTATAGACCGTTATATGGTATAACATGAGTTTGAGAAGAGAAGAAAAAATATATCATTTTTTTAACAGAGAAATATTTTAAGGTATGAATAACATTCAATATTAAATATATGCATGTTCATTTCTTTGAATTACTAGACAAACCCTTTTGAATTTCTAAATTTTACATAGATTTCCAATTGATTTAGTTTTGTTACATTTCCCTCTGTTCTTCTCATTCAATTTATATTAGGATTGCAAAAAATTGTATGCAGATGGCGAATAATGCAACTAAAATAAAATTCTATGGAGGATCTTTAATTATATCTTTTAAGTGGAAGGCAGAAAAAGTTATGAGTTGAGGACGATTAATCTAAATTCATATTAATGATCTGGTTCTAAACATTTGTAACTTCAATGAGTAATTTTGCTTCTTTCTGATCTTTGTCAAAGATATCGTGCAATTACAAGTGCATACTACCGTGGAGCTGTTGGTGCTTTGCTTGTTTATGATGTCAGCCGGCATGTCACTTTTGAGAATGTTGACAGATGGTTGAAGGAGCTACGTGGTCATACAGATGCCAATATTGTGATAATGCTTGTAGGTAACAAGGCAGACCTGCGACATTTGCGTGCTGTTTCTTCTGAGGATGCTAAAGCCTTTGCTGAGAAAGAGAATGCCTTCTTCATGGAGACTTCAGCCCTTGAATCTCTGAATGTTGAGAATGCGTTCACTCAAGTCTTAACTCAAGTTTATCATGTGGTCAGCCGGAAAGTGCTTGATATCGGAGATGACCCTGCAGCCTTGCCCAAGGGGCAAACCATAAATGTTGGAGGCAAGGATGATGTTTCAGCTGTCAAGAAAGTTGGTTGCTGCTCTGCCTAACCATGACACTGAAAGATCAAGATCAAGGTTAAATACATTATCTATTCATTTTCTGCTGCCATATCTCACAGATTCCACCAGGAAACTCATAGATTTCCTTCTAAACCTTTTTTGCTTTTCAGTGGTTGGTCTTAGGGTTTGGCGTCTAAGGAATGTCATGACTCCTTATGTCAATTTCTTAATTATTTGCTCCTATTTTTTAGTCCCCACTCTACATATTTTTTTCTTCATTTTTGCAATTAGTTTTTGTTCTACTTTGGTTTTGTAGATTAGGAAGAGTTTTGGAATTTTTAATTGTGTATCTGAGATTATTGATTAGTTTGATGTGGATCATAAAAATGATTAGTTGACGAAGACTAGTTCTCTCTAGGCAAAATCTCAGTCCTTTGACCCATCCGGATTTGTTAAATGATGGATTGGTTCCATGTTAGTCAGGAGGAATAACCAATCGAATCAAACTCAATTTCTAATTAGATAACTAATATTTCTTCTTATGAACATAGATAACTCATATTTCTTCCTATGAGCATTTTAAGTTGCTTTGGTTGGTTTTAATTGAAGAACATTTTTTCTTTCTTTCTTTCACTTTTAGTCTTTAAGATTTTCTTTCTTTCTTTATTTTCACTTTTAGTCTTAAGATCTTTGATCACCTTGGTGGACAGATTGATGAGGACTTTTTTTTATTTTTTATTTTTTGGTTCAATTTCCCTGGTATTTGGGAAGCGTATATATTGAAATAATCTTAATATTAATCTTAATCTTTGCTAAGCATGATTTTTGGAGCATGCAGAAAAATTTGGTAAAAACTCTCTCTACAAACCCTGATGACCTGCCAGTTTTTTTCCGTGGTTGGCAGCAAAAACTTACATTAGAACCGTGCATGTTTTAATGTATCGCCAACGCTAAATCACATTTTGAGAATCTAAAATACCAACAAAGAAATAGCTAAAATTAACAAAAACTAATCTTAACCGGGCACACTTGCCAATTTCCAACCAAATTAATCTATAGCACAAATTTATTCTCAAAACAGTAAAAATTGTTAGCCAGCTATAGGTGCAAACAGCTATCGGCACAATCTTCACTACACAAACAATTTTGTGTTCTTCAAAATTTTAAAAAGAATAATAATAATAATAATAATAAATCAAAACACAGTTTTCTAATTCATGAATACACAACAATTTTTTATCTAGACGTAAAATTAGAAAAAGTTGCCATAAATATACAATAACACCTGCATAAATGTGATTAGAGTTCCGGCTACTTTCACAATAATGAATCAGGACTGCGGTTTTCATTCACAAAAGGGTTATGCATCATCAATAGACAACTAAAGAATAGCACGTCATAATTACTGGAAAGTTAATATATCACATAAACAAAATGAGAAATCTGTACAACTTTGATAGATACAGGACCAATGTTTTGGAAACCAACAAATAAATGAGCTGAACAGGACTGTTCATCATATATGCAAGGTACATATACAAAATAATTAATTAAAACCAAAAGGACGAGTCTCTTTGACTTCATTATCCCACACAGATCCCATTCCTATAAATCATTCCTTCCTGTGCCCAATGCTTCAGATTTGCAGATAGGGCACACATTCTTAATTAGCAACCACTTCTTTAAACATTCTGCATGATATTCGTGTCCGCACTTCAGCGTTCCAATCTTCTCCATGTTTTTATATTCATCCTGTAAAATCCAAAAATACCCTACTAATTAATAAAAATTGATAAAACCGTGTAGCAAGTAAACAAATTACAGACATGTGACTTATGTTCAAAACACAGGAAAAACAGATTTCAAACGTTTATGCTAATAAAAACACTTTACCAGAATTTTTGAATCAAGTACCTGACATATAATGCAAGCCTCAGCTTCCTTAACCGTCCATTCAGCCTCTTCTAAGTTTATAGTGGTTGAAGATGAGAAATAAGTCCTCAACTTTAGTTGACGGATAATGGCATCCTCAGATAACCCAGTGCTTACATTGCCAATCCTCTCCCCAAGTGCAAGAAGTTCCTGCAGTTCCATATTTAAGATATAAAGTTAAAATAAAATTGATAATTTATCTACAAAATCAAATTTCAAGTGATAAGATCAGATAAGGTCAAACTCTCCTCATTGACTTATACCTCATAAGTCATATCCTCTATATCCAAGCGCATGTCCCTGTGGTGGTCAGTGAAATTTCCCACTTCATAGAGATCTGGAATCTCTAGTATTGCAACCTCCTAGAAAAATATCATCCATTAAATTTAGTCAGCATAACTGTCAACATGATTACCATATAATTCCAGGAAAAAAAGACAATACGCTAATAGAGGAAAGTGCAAGGAGGAGGAGGACAAAAAATCATAAATGGCAGAGATGAAAAGAAATATTACATCAGCCTGGAAAAGTCTCAAGTGAGGAAGGTTCTGATGCCTCAAAGCGTTCTCAGGAATGACTCCTCGATTAGGCCGGGATATCCTGAAGCCAGTTGGCGGAACAGTACCTGATTGCCTATGACCTACCTCCAAAAGATTCTGAGATGAATTCATAATATTACGTGATGAATTTGAGGAAATTCTAAATGAAGATGCTGCCACTTGGGGATGGAAATGAATATTATGGCCTCTTGGTCCTTGCATAGACGGTGATGGATGATGATTCTGAAGCCTGTGGTTGCCTGAAGAAGGATGCCGCATACCTTGAGAACTTCTACCGGTTGCTGTTTCATGATATCTTGCCATACCCATATTTGCAGTCTCTAAAGAACCTACACTGACATTTCCCCCTGTAGTCAGAGAGAGAACTAATCAATTGCTATTACAGGATGATGATTATAAGTTACATAAAAAATCACCTGAAATCCTTACAAATGGCTCCAATTTCGCAACATAAATATTATTTTCATAGAAAAACAATAAAAACCAATATAGAACACTAGGGAATGAAAGAACCACATTTGAGAAAAATATATGTATCATTTAAGACAAAGAACTTGTAACAAAACCAAAGCTTGAAAAAATAGTTTCGCAAATTTTCCATCATAAAAATGAGAAAGGTGTTAAAAACATTAATACTTCCATTTCTACAATCAAAGATCTAAGGGGATGAAAGACTAACCATGCACAAAAGGTATAGAAGGGGCTTGATTCCAAGCTGAAGCACCAGGATCACCAGAACTGCTGCTTATGTGTTGTTCTAACCAGAGAGTACCGGTTGGCTGAAAGTGCTGACTCATGTAGTTTCCTTGATTAAGATGATTATGGTCATGCGTCAGAACAGAATCCAAACCAGAAGCACCCAACCTATTCCTCACACCACTCTGAGGTCCTACATCTATAACTGACGGGTTTCCAGTTCCTATGTACGGAGGCAGCGAAAAAGATGCAGCATCCATCACAGCAACCCCATCAGGATGCCTTGCATTCAAAGGAAGCATTGACGAATTATGGCTTGCAGAGGCATTATAATGTTGATAATTTCCTGGAAAGCCTTCAGGAGTTTTTCTTTTGCATGGACCTCTGACATCATCCACAAAGTTAGCATTCCTTCCATAATCGTCTGCAGAAATTCCAACAGCATTTAAAGGAACAGGTAACACGCCAGCACTAGATGAAGGCGTAATGTAAGGATAATAAAAGTTGGCTGGAGCTGTCATGCCTAAATCAAGATTATGGTGATGTTGAGCAGTGTTGTACTGTGTCATCCCATAAAACATTGCATTGTCATGACGCTCAGGCAAATATTGGGTATCAAAGTTAGCAGTGTTCCTTGTAGCTGTGACCATTGTGCGCATATTTGGCTGAGGGAAGTTTGCTGTGGCCCCCAAATGGATGGATGGCCCGGGATAGAGATAACCTTGGCCTTGTTGATCCATTTCTAGATCAATAATCTGATTGGTGCATAGCATATTTCTTTGGCCCATGTTGATGGAAATTTTCCCTGCCACAAAATTAGCAGAAATCAATTAGGTAAACAGTAAAAGGATAAACTAGCATGTACACATAAATTTCCAGCAACTGATCAATTCTGGAATAACAGGTTGTTTTCAGTATCAATAAATCAAACAGATGACTTGACATAAGATCTAATTTTTCCTTAAATGTCTTTCTCAAGCTGAAGTTTTAAACTAAAAGTAAGGCAGGGAAAAATATGGTTAAGTTTCATAGGTCAGAAACACTCAAGATTCAAGTTATATTGCGGCAACATATACTTTGATCATGAATTATTTGGATCAGCATCCAAACTTCTAAATCAAATATGAAAGCTGCATACTCCATTATTAGATTCACAAAGCTGAGGCAGCCTCAGCAACTAAAATGAAAAACTGATATGCGTTCGGTATCTTTTTGTAGAAGAATTATTAACCAGCATTATACAGCAAAAGTGGTCATGTTAAACATAATACGAGACCAATACAGGTCATCTCACTTTAACTTACTCAACTGTATGTTTAAACTTATCCTTTACAACTCCAACTCCTTCAAAAAGTACAGCCAATAATTATAAAAATAAAAAAATAGAAATAATAAAAACAAAAGATTTTAAATAGTTAAATAAATGGCTAAATACTGTGAGCCATGAGTTTCCATTAGCAAGAATTTAATTTCCAGGGAGATACTTGATAAAATAAAAATCAAGTTTTTCAGGCCCAGTCAGCATTCACTAAATTCTAATCTTCCAAAAACTTTACTGACATATGTTACGTTGTATATCATTTGCTGCCCATCAGTAAACCTACTTCCTAATTTTTTTTAATGAAAGGATCAGGCACAAGACCTCCATTCTCATCTGAAACAAGATGCCAAAAACATCAAAGGTAACCTACAACAAAAGACGATTCCAAAATAGCACCACAGAAAGGAGTTTTTACCTCACATTTGCAAGATAACAAAAATTACAAGGAATACAAACAAAGCACAAGTATGAAAATAGCAGGCAGCTACAAGAGAAAATATATATCGGCCAAAGTGCCAAGAGTAACAAACTAAATAGGATAACCTAAAAATAAATAAAAGCCTATACGTGAAGAGCGACAAAACAAGGAGAAAAGAAACCCAAAAATAAAAAAATAAAATAAAAATAAAAAATCTCTTTTGACACATCATAATGGAGCACAAAAAGTAGCAATCTGGACCAGATAATCTAATATTAACAGATATTATATTTATAACATGTTTAAAAAATTTAAAAAAAAAAAAAAACACAAATGCAACTAATAAATTTGGAGCAATCCAACTTATTACCGTAATGCCATCACAAAATTTTCTATACAAATTAAAAATTAAAAAAAAAAAAAGTACCCCTTTGTTTAAAAAGGGGGAAATTTTTGAGATACCAAGCTTTTTCAGTTCATGTGACATTTTTATATGTAATTTTTTTCCACCATAAGGTTTGCCTGATGTCTTTCAAGAAACCCATAAGAATAAAAAGACGATATTTAAAACTTTTGCTCAATTTCTTCTTTTTTTTTTCTTTTTTTTTATATTCCAAATTTTTAAGTGCAAATTATAATGCAAAAAACTTTAAAGGAAATGGCATAAAACTATACGTACCTTATGATCATGAAAAAAAAAAAAAAACACCACAGAAGTCAGAAATTTCACCGAATAATGCAATGGAAAAATTCGACCCAAGCGAAATTCAGTGCCTGAAAAAAAATTAAAGAAAAAAACCCTAATTTATAATTAACCCAGAAAATATAAGAAAAAGGGATTGTTGAAATATAAAATTGATAACGATATAAAAAGGGGAGAAAAAAAAAAAAACCCTAGAACAATCGCTAACTGCTAGAAAAGCAAACAAATTTGAAGTAAAAAAGCTTGATCAAATTATTGGGGGAAAAAAAAGCGCAAAAAGAAAGAAGAACTAACCGGAACAAAGATTGATCAGACTGATTAAGAAGAAAAAAGAGAGATTTAGGGATCTGAGCGAGAGCGAAGAACGAAAATTGTAGAAAGAGAAAGAAAAAATTGGGCGTAAAATAGAGAGAGAGAGAGAGAGAGAGAGAAATAGTTGGATTGCTTCTGTTTCATTATATATAAACAAAGATTTTCTTTATTTGTTTTTTGTTTTTTTCTTCAGACGGTTTAATGGTTGAGAGTTTCCTAATTATGACCGTTACAGTTTCTCATAATTTCAAAAATACCCCTGGCAAAAAACCTCGCTCCCTTTCCTTTTTGTAAACTATTTTTTTTCTAAGATAAAAAAAATTATTTTTTTTTTCTTGTAATAAAAGAACTTCAGTTAATTAAATTACCCTTTGTTCCCAAAAAAATAATAATAATAATTAAATTTCTCTCATCCGGGAAATTTTTTTTATTTTTTAATACTATTTTTCTTATTATTTTTTTGACATGCTTATTATTGTTAAATTGGGTAACTATATGTTTGAATTTGACAAAAATTCAAGATTACATTCATTTTTTTTTAAGTAAAAAATTATTTGAAACTATTTAATTCTATATTTTTTTCACGAGATATATCAATGTATAATTATAAATCTTCTCTAATTTTACGGTCAAAAATAAATTTTTAAGTTTAAAACATTTTTTTCTTGTGTAACTTAGTTTTATTAAACATTTAAAATAAATAGTTTCATTAAAAAAATCTTATTTATTAACTGAAAATTATCAATATATTCTTATGATTAGTGCAAGGTAACGCTTTTTGTTATATATAAGAAAAATTGATTATGTAAGTATAGGGATGATTATTATACAATTTTCTTTTCAACTAGTGAAAAACTCTTGGCAATCTCAACTATTTTTTATTTATTTATTTATTTTTATTTTTTTGTAGGATTAGTTCTCAATTATGTATTGAACCTTATTATTCAACAACTAATTAGCAACTTTGCAACTACTTCCATCTTTTTCTATTTTTTTTCTCAATGCTATTTTTTTTTTTTTAAGACATATATACTTTTTGTGGTATGAATTTTATTACAAACTTTAGAGCTTCGTTAAGGGATGTATTAGAAAATAATTTTTAAAAATATATAATCAAATAAGGACTTGATATATTTGAATTCTATAATCCAACTAAAGGATCTGATATTATTTTAGAACTGAAATAGAGAAAATAAAACAATTAATTCGACTTGCTATAGTATTTCTCTTATTTTTTCAATTTAAATCTTACTCCTCCATCAAAATCAGCTATCGAAATAAGTCTTATAGTTCAACAATTTTTTTTATTAATATTTTTTTATTTTTACTATTTTTCCATTTTTGGGAAGAACGATTTTTATTTTTATTTTTATTTTTTGGTTATAATTTTAGAGAGAACAAAATTATTCCACACATTTAATTTTTTAAGAAAAAAAAAATTGAAGGCGATGCGTCTTTGAATTTTGGCCCGCATGGTATTATGTATATATCATCCTTTCATGCACATTTATTATATAGTTAAGTCATACCACACAAAACGTTTTTTTTTTTTTTTTTTTTTTGGCTAGGCACAAAAAAACAATTGGAGTTGAAAAATGAAAACAGTTTCTGATATTAGTTTGAATAAGTACATAGATTTAGACTCTATGTACATATTAGATATTTATATAGTCATATATTAAACTGACAAAACACTTTTCTTTCTTTTTTTCTTGCATTTTCCGGTTTTCCCTTTTGGGCAAAACGTAAGAGCACACCTTAGACAGGTAAATGAAGAAATCAAATATAAACAGATAATTAATGCTATAAGGGGTTATTGTAATTAAAATATTAGAATATGTAATTTTATTTTTAAGATTTAATGACATATTAATTTTTTCATGAATTTTTTTTTAATATAACTATCGTAATGAAGACTCTAATTATGATATTACATTATTTTTTAATAAAGCATACTTCTGTTGCAAACAAAAAGAAACTTTAAAAACTAAGCATGCAACTGTAAATTCTAAAATAATAAAAAAAAGAATTAAAGAGGCGTCTTATATGTAAGTTTCTTTGCTTAAATAATACTGACAGTTATTTTCACGGATACAACAAAGTAATTTTATTAATTTATAAATTATACAACAAAAACAATAATAATAATAACTTAAAATATAGTAACCACTAATATTCATAAGATTTTATTTTCTTTGTTGAATTTTGACTCTTACACATTGAATATGAATTATTATTTAAAAAAAAAAGTCTATAAGAACATTAATTAGTCTTGTTTGAATGGTTACACGTGGCAAGCATATTAGGTGTAAAATATAGGATATTTTATTATCATCATAACCATTATTATTATTATTATTATTATTATTATTATTCTATATTTTATTATCATCATCATCATCATCATCATTATTATTATTATTATTATTTTTGGTAAAAACTGTAGACGTATTTTCTTCCACTAAAACTTTAGGTGCATTTTATTTGTGCTGGAGCTCTCCTAATCTAATTCAGCCGATGAACCATAAAAACACTAAATTAATGGACGAACAATAAAAACCCACCAGTCATTTGAAAGTTAAATGATAAAAATTTAATTTATATATATATATATATATAAATTGATATTATACAATTAATTTTTTTCTGCCTTGACTGTAAGACTTTTGATAAACAAAATTTGGTATGTTTACCTTTACACTCTAATCTAAATGCATACATATATATATATATATTGAGAGAAGGGGGGCTGGGGGGGGTGTTGTAGCCATTTGTTGACCAAAAACAGAAACTGACTGTCTAATTAAAAAATAATAAAACGTTTTTGGTGTGCGTTTTTACCTATTTAATTTTCTTGGCGGTCGCATGGTTTGATTGCGCCGCCGCGTTTACCATTGAAGAGAAGAGAGAGTCAGAAAAGCGAGGGGACTTGACTGAGGACGGTGGCGTATTATTGTATGAAATTACAGTTTTTCTGTGTGATAGGCAGTGGAAAACGCTTCTGATTGTCGTTTTGTTCGAAATGGATAATTAATGGCCGCAGAAGTAGGGTCTACAACACCCAAACACCACAGCAACACGACAAGGCTTTGTTTTTTTAGATAAAATGAATTTCCATAATATAAATAATAAAAAATAAAGTGAAATATAATCAATAGGAATAGTGAAAAATAAAAATAAAAAATAGGCTTCCACGAATACCAAAAGGATATTCTTTTTATGCCCTTTAGACACATGTACAATTCTCATTCCACTCACCTTGTAACACAGGATTCAAGGCTCAAGGGGTACTAATTGCCTTCTTCATCCTTTTCCTTTTTCTTTTTGCTATTGTTATCTCTTCTTTCTTACCATTTTATTTTGCAATGGTTTTATTCTTTTATTTATTTATTTATTTATTTAATCCAGGATTACCATATTTTTTAAACTAAAAGGGGAAAAAAAAAAAAAAAACATAACTCAAACTCATATCTTTAAATATATGGATATAAATTTTTAGAGCTTTATCACTAACCCCAATCTCATTAATTAATATTGGTTTTATTATTTGATCAATTAAATATGAAAATGAAACATAAAAGAAGTGTGGTCCACTTTTAATGTTTAAAAACCTAATCCCTGCACCAAGATTATGTCTTCTTTTAAAAAAAAAAAAAAAATCAACATTATGTCAAATAAATAAATCAGAATGGATAGTTATCATATTAAACGACTTAGGGATTAAAAAATAAAATAAAAAATAAAAAAGCCCACTTAAGGTAGGCCAATATATAAAACATTTATTTTATTAAAACTTATTAAACATTAATACCAAAATTTCAAAACATAAAATGGTTTTAAAATCATGTGCTTCTCTCCCATAAAAATGTGTGAAACTCACATATGGAATTCACATTATATGACAAAGTCCAAGACCATCTAAATTAGCTCCAAACGTAGCTGGATACCTAAATTAAATATCACACAAAAGTAATGAGGCAATTTAAGACCTCTAGTAAAACGCTTAAAACAAATCATACATAACATTCCGATGTAAAAGTTAATTTTCAGTTCCATGTTTACTTAGGTTTTAACTAATTTTTTATTTAAAACCAGATAATATATTTTTCAAACCTAATTTACGAAAAAGAATTTGTACATAAATAACAAGGGCAGAAAGCAAAAGTTCCCATGAACTAATTGTGGTGGGTTTCTGCATCTGGGTATGGACGCCTAATTAGGATGTATATGCCTAACCATCAAAGTATATTCCTTTGTCCAGCTATGTAATTTGCTTAAACCAGTGGTTCACACCAGATTCTCACATTTCTTTACAACCTAAATGCACAAATTTGCTGGCTCTGTCTGTTCTGGAGGCTGCTAGTACCACCGCTTTATTCCAGCATTAAATTAAAGGAAAGAACAACGAAACCCCTCAACAACCTCAACTCCACTATAAGTTAAAGCTAAAAAAAAAATAAAAAAATCCACATGATAGATTAGATAATTCAACTTATTGGGTGCAAATACAAAAATGAAAAAAAGTATATCTATTAGAATTCTAAAAGACAACAACGAAAACAAGTTTGGAAGGTTTCATAGTTACAGCCCCCTTTTTAACACATGGAGAGAAATGGTAAACGTACACAAAGAATATTCTTTGTACACTCAAGTCAAATTCAAGAAATCCTCATATTGCAGCCATTGTTTTTTCTTAAAATGGGTAGCATTAACTTCAGTCATTTAACCTTTGTCATTTCCTTACAATGATAAATAATAGTAACAGCCTTTTAAGGCAATCTGAAATTAGCTTTAGGTTACAGATAAAAAGGTCAAACTTAAATTATTAAAATAAAAGAGGGGGAGGTGAGGGGAGAACAGCCAAGACTATCAAACTGGAAGTCTTCACAACCTATTTTTACTTGCGTGCCTCTGCCTTTTTCTGCTCCTTGGCTGACATGCAAATAATAAATTAAAATCAGTTTCCTTCAAACAAACATATATATACCTATATACATGTATACATATAATTTTGATAAATGGGCTTAGTCTCCCACTAAGTGGTGGGCAACACACATCCCACCACCAACTCTTGCGTTCCTTGTTCCACATCCTGCAAGAGTTGGCAGGGAGGTTTGCCCACAACTTGATGGGAGACTTCGCTTACTATGGCAGCGCTATATATATATATATATATATACAATGGCGATTTAGGGTAGCTCTTTCCCACTCCACAGAAGCTTCTATTGAGATACTGACTGGAGGCCAGAAGTATCATGCAATGGAGCCAAAAGAGAACTACGCACCATATTTTAAAGCAGACAATATGCTACAAGAATCATACCAGCCTTTTCTTCTTCTCGCTTCTTAGCAGCCTCTGCCCTTTGTTGCCTTATCATGGCTAAGCGTTCTGTAAACAATGAAAATTATAAATAAAGCTGATGCTCAAATGAGATCAAATAATAATAATAATAATAATAATAAAGGGAAGAATGGATAAGCGTGGGTCTCTTAAGTTTATTCCTTCCAGGTTATTAAAAAAGGTTGCAGAAGCTGGCTGTATAGGAAACAGCATGGTGCTAATGGTTACAGGAACTTATTGAGCAAGAAATCCAAACAGAGAAACAGTTTAAACATGTCTCCAATGCATGCTACGATACAACTACCTACTAGTAGACCTAACCAAGACACACCCTATTGTAAAAAGATCTCACATCATCAAGAACCATGCCCCATGCCACCCACTCTTCACCAAGGGTGCATGATCTGTTGGCAGCAAGACATGAATCCACAAGCCAAGACCGTACTCATATTGTTCTGGTATTTGCTGAATCTTCCTCCGTACTTTTAAACAAAATATTGTCCAAATAAGGGCAAGCTTCCACCAATAGGCACATGCTCGAGCCAACACACAAGAACACATGCAAGCATGCTGCTCAAGAGAGCTGCCAAACATCTAAAATCCTAGGAGCACAAGCAAACACAACTAGACATCATACGATAGATGTCTTTCTATTTCTCAAATCTAGCTTCAATACTATAGAATCTTACACGTTATTTAACCTAAGCAACATAATAATCCCCCATTGTTGATGAGAAGGTGCACCATAGAATCAAGACACAAAGTTGAAACCTTATGTCTCATAAACCCTACACCAACTGTTATTTATTCTAAACAACATTCAACTCCCGTACAAACCTCTACGAAAGTCAAGAAGCAGTCAGCTGACTTATCAAAAATAATACTAATAATAATATTAACATATGTATACAAATGTCTTCTTACCATTGTTGTAAAAATGCATGATACAATTTCGTAAAGCAATATATGGATCAAGAGAATCAATTAACTACGATTATCTCAACCATCAAGAGGCCAAATCAAATTTGAAAATTATACCCTGATAAGGCCTGTTATCTAAGAGGCAGCAAGGATTTGGTGCTAAGCAACACAATATTTTCAAGAGTGCGTAGAAGATTTTAAAATTTTGGAGAAGGTAAAGCAACCAACAATGCAACCAAATGTTCCTAGATGTATTTGATTGACCATAAGTTTTCTCAGATGTTAGAACTTAGAAAACTCATGCTTTATTTTGGGTTACACAAAAAATAATCTTTCTAACCAACCTTGGGCTTTGGTGCAGTTTAAACTCTAGTATGAGGCAACCAGCATTGCAAGCAAACTCTTTAAAGAATCTCTTACTAATCTTAATAATATCACTTTTGCACACATCTTTCCGTTCCTGGTGATTTGACTTCTACCTTTTTTTAATTATATTTCCCATGGTCCATGTATTTCAGATATTGTTCCACTATGTGGTTTCATTTAGTGCATACAAAATGCACCTTAAATCAACAAAAGAAGATTCATTATAATTACCTAAATCTTTTTTTGCTTGTTCTGTTTTTCCTTGCTCTTGCAGCCTCATGTATCGCTCATGAGCTTTTTGCTTCTCTATCTCCTCTCTGCAAAAAATATACAATCAAGTTAAGGCAAGAAAATAATTATTCACATACAAATTTCAATTGAAAAAACATATCTATTTGAATAAACCAATCACAAGCCTTTAAGATTCAATTGCATAGGCAAGTACAAAGTGCCAGTATAAGATACTTTTAACACTAATGTTCACAATTTGGAAGCATAATACCACCCAATAATATTAGTAAGTCCACAATGATCATATGCTATTTAATTTCCAATCCCAATCACAAGCTAAAAAAGAAACAAAAGAATGCATCAGAACGTGGATTAGTCCACCTGTGGATGCTGTATCAACAAATTACATGTTTAGCTGGATTTGTCTTGCCCATTTAGTAAAGATTCAATATAAGTGAGATTCCACGTAGAGGGGCTTTTAGCAAATCAAATGTGTCATGGATGGTGACTCATTGCCTCTCCTTATCAGGATAAAAATTTCATGAAAAGCATAAAAGTGCTTTCTTTTACATTAATTAAATTTGTCTATACGTTCAGAATAGTAAAGAAGTACTAAAAACAAAGGTTACATGGGTATGCAAAAGAGGGGGAAAAAAGACCTTAACTATATCACTATCACACCAAACCAGGCCATTCCTTCACCACCATATTAAAGAGCCCATCTACAATGCCACCTAATCAAGTTAAGTGCCCAACACGTTAACCTAATTTATCCATCACCCACAACTTCATCTGTTCATACACACACTTCACCATAAACCCATAAACTGATGAATAGTGCAGCTTATAACCTTCAATCATCACCATACAAAGCTCCTATATTAAAGTTAAACCAATATACTCAAAGAACCCATTTGCACAAACTCTAATGATGTCAATTAAAATACAATAACAATATTTTAATATCCTATGAAAGTAAACAACCAAACATTCCACCGTAAGATGCAGTAGTAGTTGACTTTATACATAGAAACCTAAAGGTTAGAACCACTTGAAACAATATATGCTTATTCACATGTACTATAATATGGATCATAGATATCTAATGCAACAGAAGCCACAAAATATTTGTATACCTTTCACGCCTCGAGAGTTCGCTTGTTTTCTCAATCTGCAACATGCAAAATAAAAGATTCAACACTTACTATGATTGAGTTACCGACACAGTATAGAAAAAACAAATTTTGCCAAGCTCACATCTGCATTTTTGGCCTTCACATTCTTAGATTTCGCCACATTGGGATTTTCAATCTCAATAAGTCCCTGAGTTCCCTTCCTCTTCTGCCAAAATTTGGTATAATGTCAACAACAAAAAAATTGAAAATAAGATTTAACTAAAAAACGGAATATAAGTATATAGTAATGCAACAAAGGGTTTACTAACTTCAGATTCTTCTTCTTCTTCTTCCTCCTCCTCCTCTTCAGACTCTACTTCTTCCTCCTCTGCAACTTCTTCCTGAGAATGGCAAGGATATAGGAATTATATAGGAAGAAGCAAGAACCACACAATGGGGACATGCATAATAAACCTGTCTGAATAATATAGTTGAAAATAAAACAACCAAACCACCATAAGGCTCAAGCTATAGCATTACAGAATCATAATGTTCTCATTTTCAAGAATAAGTTTCTTTGGTCAAGATTATTGCCAAGCAACTTTGCTAACTAGCTGACCCTAATACCAAAAGAAAATTATTCACTTATTAATAGAGACGTGAAACATCTCATGACAATAAAGCAAGTTGGGAATCACAGGACATTTTAATACTTTGGTATTTTGCAGGTAATAATGACATTATATTCACTTGGTATTCTTGTTCAAACTTTAGGATAAAAGTAGTAGCTAAAGAAAAGAAAAAAGGAAAAGGATATAAACCATTGTAATGCCACCCAGGATCTGGAAGATGATATTTATTAGTCTAATATAATTCACAAAAAGTAAACTCTTCTAATTGTATCGATCTATATTTGAAAGTAAATCCCATACTCAGCTTAAGTTCATGAAAATTCCAAAATTGTTTACTGGAGGGATTAATATATGTGATATGAGGGTTCAATGTTCCCAATACTTTTGCCAACTCGGGTCCAAAACAGTCTCGGATATCCAATCATCAATAACTCTAAAAAAGTAACAAAATACTATAATATATTGAATGGTCCCTAGATATGGCAATTACGACTAAAGTACGAAATATTTAATATTTATCATGTCAAGTAGGTAAACCATACGAGAAAAATTAAAATAGCTATATACCCTTTTAAAACTGCGTGGTCGAGCAGAGGTACCTGCACCTGCAAGCATTTGAAGTATAACACAATACAGTCAGTTCGTACTAGGATGAAAGTTTAACATCGAATGTAGCAACTTTCTCAAATAACAATATTAGGTCCGAATTAAAAGGGAAAATTAAGAAAATAAAAATCCTCAATCAAAGTGTTTCGTTGGTATGTTAAATTAACCAACCCCCTTGCCCCGTCGGGGCAGCTCGGATGGCAATGACAACTGTTGTTTAACTATCCCTTCAAACTATTTGACCATCAAGAAACCAACATTACAGTTTTTTCTCTCACAAATCCAGAGAAAACATCCTCAAGGACATTGAGATTTTTCAATTAAATGCTTTAATCAAATATATTAAAGCAGGAAAGGGGGACAATTATCGAAGAGAAAATTCAACCATATATATAGCAGGGTGACCCAGCTAGTAGGTAAAAGATTATTTTATATCTGATAATTCCACTACCAATTTCGAGCTGAATTAGGGGAAAAAAAGGTTTATTCAACAAAGTTGCTTTGAATTTCGGGGCAAAAATAAGTACTAATATACTAGAAGCAAAACAATAACTTCGAACTTCATTGACCAAAGTCCAACTTCAAATTGATCCAATAACAAGAACCGTTCCACCAAAAATAAATAAATATATATTGCTAACATATAAAATTCCACAGTAAATAAATAAATAAATAATCAAAAGTTTAACAAACAAAGAAAAAATTGTCCGCAGATCTAAATTATTAATCACGGGACAAAAATAAGCCCCTGGAAAAAATACAAGAATTTGTAAAAACAAACATAAAGAGAGAATTAAGAGAAAAAAAAAAAAAAAAAAAGTGAGATTACGAAGCTCTTCGGGAGTGGAGAAGTTGCGGTGGCCAGTGGGCTTTCCTTTGAACTTTCCTCTTCCCATTATCGATTTGAGGTTCGAAGTCTCAGATCGGTGAAGAAGAAAGTTTGATAGACGAGGATGATGAGGGTTTGGGCTTGGGTTTTTGGAAATTGAGAACCCTCGTATTTAAATAGCCACTCCTTCTCCTTGTTAATTTTGGTTTCGAGCTTTTGACTAGTTTGAGTAAACATGGGCATTTCCGTAAATAAAAATTTTAAAAATAAATAAATAAACAGAGACACTTTTTTTTTTTATTAATTATAATTTTTTTTTCAAATCTGAGATGTTTTCGGCTTTTAAATCTTAATGAAAATAAATAAATAATATGTTCTGTTTTTCTCTACAATTTTTCTTATTCAGATTTTTTTTTTATTTCTAACATTATAACAAATTATAATCAAGTATGGTATCTCAAATCCATATTTTATGGCTGTGATAATCTAATGCATGCTAATTAAACACAATCTCCAATATCATTCCATTTTATTATTTGAATTTTTATGCAAATTATAAAATGTTATATTTTTATGCTAATATTCGGTGTTATTAATTAATACGCAACGACTTCTTTAATAGGATAGACGACTTGTTAAATTTTGGTCCATCCATTTTATTGAGTTTGAATAAAGCATATTAGTTTAAAGGATTCTTTTTTGATAAAGATATTAGTTTCAAAGGATTGTGGATTATCACAGAATCCACTGCTTCTAGCATTGCATATCACATAATTTTTTTTGTTTACAAGGTGAGGTGTAAAACCCAAAAAACCCGATGACTAAGCCATCAAAAGGATGATGGCACAAGGCCCATCTCCTGGGTTGCAAAATAACTAAAATTACTGGGAAGAGAATTAACTGTCAAAAAACCAGTAACATCATTTCTAATACATCAGTTGCACATATACTGAGCCAAAAAGTTTTGTTCCATTGGGATCCAGTTAAAACACACCTTCTGAAAACCTATTTTCTTAGAACTGATCTCCTCTAAAATACTTTCTACTGCTCAATGAGAATTGTGTGTGTCTTGACTGTTGAGAGCTGATACAATGTTTTTGGCATCAGAATCACACCATAGTTTTTTGCCAGCCTTCCTCTTGAGCTAAAATTAATCCTTGCATATCACATAATATGCATTTGCTTTTGGGTTCCTCATATGCCATACCATGACAATAACCTCTGTGCCTTTCTTTTTATAAAAATCCATGCAAAGATGCCCTTAAGCTTTATAGGAAAAGTCCCACCAACATTATCAACTTGCCGAAGTTTATTCCAAGTTGAAAATAGGACTCATGTATAAACATTACACTTTAGGCTAATGGATTTATTCTTTTATTCATTTATTTATTTTTTTATGATTTTCAACAATTCTCTCATTTTTACTTGGTTGTCTCAGGCTAATAAATTAATTCTCATAAAAAAATAATAATAACTGATTTTTTTTTTTTTTTGGACTTTCCCTTGGTTGAACAAATATGGTAGAGTCGTACATTCTTTTACCAGGAATGATGTTAGCAAAAGATAGTTTTGGTTTGGGAGTATTTCCCATTAAGATAGCACAGGTGGGACAGTGAAATATTAGAGCATTTCTAATAATTTTTTCATACGATATCAAAATTAATATTGTCTAAAATTTTTGGACATAGATAGATATTTTATTTTAAAATTGTTCTTAAATTATAATATGTAAAATGTTATTTATGATTATTATTTAATTTAATACATTTTATCAAAAAAGATTTAAATGATTTTTTAGAAAAATTTTATAATGTTTGACAGAAGTAGATATTAATAAAATATTTAGACAGATCTATTAAAGAATAATTTTTTTATTAATTATCTATTTTTTTATATAAAAATTTTGAAAATAAATAAAGTTATTAGAGATATTTTGAAAACATATCCAATTAGGTGCAATTTTGGTATTGCATTGCTAAAGTACAGCATAAGAGCATTTGTTTTTTTTCCTACTCTTATGCAAGTTTGGCACCAAATTTACAATTAGCAAATTTTAATGGTAGGTCTATATAATAAAGTTTGTTTGGCTACAAATTATTTATTAATAAAAAATTTAATTTTTAATTTTTTTTAATTGATAAAAATAAAAATGAGTGAGATACATCATCATTTAATATTTAAATTAGTATAATTTTCTTTTTATTAGCAAAAGTATATCCTATTACTGTTTAATCATATTTATAATTTAAAAATATTATTTTTTAGTATGTAGAGCCAATGCTAAAATTTATTATTAACATTAAAAAATTATATCAATGAAAAAAAAAAAGCAGATATTTACAATTGAAAATACTTTTATAATATAAAATCTAAGCTATCCTTATCAAGAATATTAGATAGAAAGTAGAAGAATATATTTAATTATTTTTCTTTTTTACGGAGAATATTTGGAATCTTACAAGATAGATGTGATTTGAAGTTACCGTAAAAAAAAAAAAAAAAAAAAAAAGATGTGATTTGACGTCCAAACAAAAAAGATAGACGTAACTTGCTATCTCTGATGAAATTAAAAAAAAAAAAAAATGAGGAAAGTTTGCTATTTTTGTTTAAAAAAAAAAAAAGGGAAAAAGAAAAGAGGGAAACGACTCGTTTTGTCAACCTGATCGTCCAAGACTTGGAGAGGTTTATACGACAACGTTTAGAGAGGCACTCGGTTATCGCTGCGCGAAGCTCCATTCTCGGTCTCGCCGTTTGGTGCCGGCTGGGAAGCTGGAAATTGGAAGAAACAGAAAACGATGGGAACTCAGCAGAAAAAGAACCCTAATCAGTTACAGCTCAACCCCAACTGGGCTAATCTTCAACAAGTACTTCTCTTACACACTGTACTGTTCTCTCTTCTCTCTCTCTCTCTATAACTTTTATACATTTGGTTCTTTTTCGTGTTCTGCAGAGGTTGAAAAGCCATAGCTCAAAACCTTCAAGACGCTCTAAGGATTCAGAATCAGAATCTCCAACGTCCATTCTGGGTAAAAAAATGCTCTAAGTGCATTAAAAAAAAATGTAGTTTCTATTTAGGGAAGAATTTTCTTTTGAGGTTATTCATTTTAGCAACCAATTGTTTTTGCTTTCAGAAGGAAAGGGAAATCATAGCCATGCCTCAGTTTCACTGATTTTTATTAGTTTTCTTTCATATTTACTCTGATAATTTTGAGGGTCTTTTTTGTTGACAGGGAAGCGCAAGGAGAGACCGAATGCCGAGCTCAATGACTCTGGGACTCTTATCAATCCTCTCACTCCAGTTAATGATGATATTAGGTGATTATTCTAAGAGCTTTAATATATGTTCCATTGTTTGGTTTCTGGGAAAATTGGAATTTATTTATATTTGGTTATTTACAGACAAAAAAATTTCATTTAAGTTTTTGAGGGAAAAAACTAGTTGCAGTCTGATAGAGAAAATTATGATTTTTTCTGCTAAAATAGCAATGAAAAACCTGTACCTATTATCTGGATTCTTTTTTCTTTTTTCTTTTTTTATTTTTCTACACATATGGGTGCATTTCTTTCAAACTAGTGAGGAAGAACTTTTAGAGATTTGCCAGCGATTATGTTGTTGATTTTCATATTGAATGTAATTCTGCTATACCTGGTCTGCTAGGGGTGCTCTATGACAGATTTGGTATTATAAAGTTTGTCCTAAATCAATTATGTTTACTGTTATAGCTATTATGTATTTGAATGCAGGGAAGTTTTGCCTAAATTAGAAGCTTGGATATGCATGTGGAATCATTGTTTCAATGCTCATTTTCTAAATATTATCGAAAGAAAGAAAGTACATGCTTGTGGAATTTTTCCAAGTTCAATTACTCGTTTGTCTTGTTGGAAAATAAAATGGAAGAGCGTACTTCTTTCAATCAATATTAGAGTGAATTGTTACATGTACTTGCTCTTATCTGGAAATAGACATGTTACACCAGGTTGTACTGCCTTTTAAAAACTGAGTCAATTTGATCTGGTTGCATTTCTCATACACTGTCAAAGAGTACAATTCAAATGACGTATGAAATATTTGACAGTGTAACAGATGCAGTAGCTATGGATTGTGAAATGGTAGGCGTCAGTCAAGGAAACAAAAGTGCTCTTGGACGAGTGACACTGGTATTAATCGGTTTCTTCCATGTTTCTCCTATGGATGTTCATATTGTCATTCTAGCACTTGCATCATGTTTCTTCGAGGTTGATACTCGGCATCATAAGAATATCTAAGAAAATCTTGCAGATTTAAATAAATTATTATGTATGAAACAAATTTTATTGAAAATGGGTAGAAAGGAAAAGGTTTCCTTGCAGACAAACTGTTTAGTGTTGATGCAAACAGAGAACAACAAGATTAATTGAGCATGAAGAGGAAAGTAGGTGGGTTGGTGAAGGGAAGATCCCTTTTCGTTGGAATTCCAGTTTCCTCTTCATCTCACTCATTTGTTTCTGAAAGGAGAACCTAGCCATGCGGAGTACTGCTATTATATAGTCAGTAATAGAATTTAATTCCCAAGATATTCAGCTTGCCTAGGAGAAAAATTCTGCTTCCCACATTCTTAAACTTTTTAAAGAAAAATCATTAATTTCTTGCTCTGGAACATTTGCTCAGATTGGTGGTTGTTTGGTCAATAGTTCTATCATGATTTATTAGGAGCTAAAAAAGATGAATAACGGGTTTTTTCCTGTCACAAATTTCTCATCAGAGGCATATGTAAGTTTTTGGTGTGAAGAAAAGCTCTATTTATGGATTACCTGATATAATCTGAATTAGAATTCCATAGTCAGAATTATTTATTGTGATAGCCGGAAAGTGACTCCATGTAGTTTTAATTTTATTTTATTTTTTAATGCTAATCTTACAGTTAAACCCTTTTAAGTTTGTTTAGGCCATTGATTGCTAATGGCACTTCATTTAATGACAGGTAAATAAATGGGGAAATGTTATTTATGACGAGTTTGTTCGTCCAGTAGAACGTGTTGTTGATTTTCGAACTCAAATCAGTGGCATTCGACCCCGTGACTTGAAGAAAGGTTGACATTTTACTTTCTTCTTTGTTGCTTATAAAAATCCTGAAACTTGAGACTTCTGTGTTACTATATGGGTAATATATATATATAACAAGTATATGGGTACTTATAGGTATGTTATGTATTTTTTATTTATAATTAATTAGAACATTATATCAAGTCAGGTTGAATGTATTAGATGAGTATGGATTCAAATTTATAAGCACAAGGTCAATGTGTGAAATTATATTTACGGTTCTGATGCCCTGTTGTTGCTTCAATGTTCTCCACAGCAAAGGATTTTCGCGTTGTTCAGAAAAGAGTGGCAGAGTTGATTAAAGGAAGAATTCTTGTTGGTCATGCCCTGCGCAATGATCTTAAGGTATCTATCCTTTTCATATGGTTTTAAACTTGTAGTGAAGTATAGATGTGAACCATTAATGTTTGGATTTCAATTTGGACAGGCATTGCTACTAAGCCATCCCAAGAATGACATTCGAGATACTTCAGAGTACCAACCCTTTCTAAAGTAATTATTCCCTTCTCTTGCTACTGATATTTGCATATAGTGTAGTATCTCCCAATGATATGTATGATTGATGAAGCAGGGAAGGATATAGAAGGGCGCTTCGGCATCTTGCAGCTGAGTTTCTTAAAGTTGAGATCCAAAACGGAGAGCACTGCCCGGTTAGTGATCTAAATCAGTGGTGCGCTGATCATTGAATTTGCATGCTATGCAAATCTTTAGTGTCTTTGATTTGTAATGACATTTATTATTGCATCTCTTATAAAAGAAAAAATTTGTCAGCCCAAAAAATTTCCATCTCAAATCGATGTTAATATGCTATATTTGGCTTCTGAAGCAGCCCCGGGAGCTGTTATAGAATGTTCCTAATGTGTACAAGTTGCAAAATGCTACATCTTGCATCTTAAGCAAGTGCCATTGTGAATTCTCGATTCATTATCAATCTTGTGCAGTCTATGTGTTTTGTTTGCTGCATGTTGTCTTGCCAGTTCTCATGCATGATTTATATTAGAACTTTGAAAATGAAATTGATACTGTGTCTATCTCACGATCTTGTTTCAGATAGAAGATGCTCGTGCTGCAATGATGCTTTATCAGAAAAACAGAAAAGAATGGGAGAAAAAATTAAAGGATCAAATAAGGCTCAAACAAAAGCAGAAAAAACGAAAGCATAAAAAGAAATCCAAGGGCACAGTCATTGAATCCTGACAACACTGGAGAACTTTCTTTTTACATTTTCATTCTTTTGAAGAAAACCATGTGCGAAGCGAGCAAGATGGCTTTGGAAAATGATTTCTATTGTATAATTATTTATTTTACAGCCATAAGTAGCAGCATTGAGCTTATAGGGAAGCCGAGTTTTTTCCGTGTTTCTTCAGAATTAAACACTTTTGTCATCCTAAATTATCGTTGTTTTGTATTTTACCTTCCAAAACTACAAATTTTTTTGCATTATTATCATTTCGTTGTAGGTTATGGGCTAATAATATAACTTTGCTTATAGTTTTTTTTTTAAGAAATTTGACAAAATTGTATATAAAACATAAAAATAAAGCAAAATAACAGAAAGCTATTTCTAAACTAAAATACATTGTGAGGGGGCTTATTTCATTTAAATTTATTTGTTGAAATACACTACGGAACCAAACTAATAAAAAAAAAATATATATATATATATATATTTAGGTGGTAATATAAAAACTTTTGTAATTTGAGGGACAAGTGTAAAACCAATTATTGTTAGTTTTCACGAGAGCAAATTTTGACAAATGAAATTTATCTGATAAACTTTTTAGGTCCACAATTCTAAGTTCGTAGTTTTTTTTTTTTTTTTTTTTTTTTTTTTTTTTTTTTTTTTTTTGGTTAGTAATGATTTTAGTTGGTGGGTTAGTCTCTTTCAATTTGGAAAATATTGTAATTCGCACAAGTATATTATCCTTTTTGTGTCTTAATATTTTTATTTTTAAAATATTTTTTTGGAGACAAATTCAAAAAATTTATCTTGAAAGACGCATTCGGTGAAATTTGGATTTGAACTCGCATGATAAAAAAAGATATACTTTTTTTTTGGCAATTATTAAAAAAAAAAAAAACTTTGATTTCATGTAAATATAGGAAACATATTATCTCGTATATTAATAATAATAATAATAATAATAATAACATACCATAATAATTCTCTCTCTCTCTCCCATCATTTTTTTTTTTTAAATGGTGAAAATATTTTAAATATTTTGTGCTTGTTATATTAATAAATTCAATATATTTTATTTTGCCAAGACAATTAAATAGAATAATTTTGATAATTTGCAAGGTTTATGTTCATAGTTTTTAATTTTCAGGCCGTAATTCTTTGGAGTTTCCTTTTTTGTTGTCCTCAGTGAATATAAAATATAAACAATATACATTTTTTTTACCAGCCAAATAGAAAATTAAGAGAGAGAGAGAGAGAGAGATATTTTTGCTATTCGTGTCCTTTTGTAATTGGTAAAAACGAAAAAGGTTATCGAGAAATTTGACAAAGAAAAATTATAAAAGGCTGTCCCTGTTGTGTTCTAAGAAATTTTTTCTTGCGAGCAATTTCACCAGCTTTTTCTCTCCAAGAAAATTTTCATCGGCTGTGGTTCAGGTACGGTTCCTATCACCGACTCGTTTTCTTCTTCATTGACTTCTATAGTTTAGGGTTTCTAATTGTTTCTAGGGTTTCTTTCATTCGACTCTAAGATTTCGTGTGCGCTCTATTGCTTCCAGAATCTAGGGTTTCTTTTCTTTTCTTTTCTCTATTTTTTGCATTCCTGTATTATATTTTCGATTTTTTTTGTCTCGATTTCAGTGTAGGGTTTAGGGTTTCTTGTTTTTAGATATAATTATAAACTTTTTTTTAATTGTTTTTCTCGTTTTCTCTGTTGCCCTAATCTCTATCAACTAGATAGGAATTTTAGGATAAAAATCTGTATCATGAGGGTAACATGTAATATTGATCAATGTTGTCTATCTGTAATTTTTTCGTCAAATTTATAATTCGTGAATAGATGTTAGATTGTTTTCTGAGAATATAAGTTATAGCTAGAAATAAGATAAGAGTTCGAATGGAAAATAAAATATAGCTTTTGCTTTGGTTAATATCTTTACTGATTGTGAATATTGTTTGACGTATAATGTAATTTCTAATGTAGGATAATCAGTGACTGTATGTGTATAATGTGGGTGTCTCTTGGACCATGCGACTTAACAAATTTATTGGAATGTTGATAAACTGGACAGATTCTGCTGAGCAATGGGGAAAAGGAAGTCAAGGGCAAAGCCTCCTCCAAAGAAGCGAATGGATAAGCTTGATACTGTTTTCAGCTGTCCCTTTTGCAACCATGGAACCAGTGTCGAATGCCGCATGTTAGTTCTTTTAAATTGTTTTTGCTTTTGTTAGTTTCATGCACTTGAGATAGCATAGAAATTATCTGGGATTGGTTTCTTTTTTCTGTTCCAGACATATGGTACCATGTAGCCTCTAAGAACTCTTCTGTGAAGTTCATTAACCTGTATCTGAGTCAGGTTGTAACACAATAGCAACCTTATAGGCCTCTCCCTCTTTCTTCTAGCTATGTTAATAAGTTCCGTGAGCAAGAAATCCTTTTTAGTCTATTCCTGACTTTGAATGTGATATGATTGAAATATCTTTTTTTTTTTTTTTTTTGGGTAATTGCGTATTATGGGATTTGGTTCTTACTAAAACGATTGGCATGAAGGAATTCCTACATTTTGGTCGAATGTTTGCTTGCTGTGTGGTCTATGATCATTGACTGCCCTTATCTTAAGTTCACTTTCTCTGTGTACTTTCATGTATTAAGGCAATAATTTGACATTTAGTAACATGCAAGCTAGGTTGACATATATGATATGTTCACTTTTTGATGGATTGAATTAAAATGATTTATTTTGTTTCAGTGATATGAAGAACTTGATTGGTGAGGCTGTATGTAGGATCTGCCAAGAGAGTTTTAGCACAACTATCACAGGTATGTTAGTTATTTTCTAATAATCATAGAACTTTGCTATGAAAGGCATCTGATGGAAACCTTGCTCTTGATATGCCTTGTGTACATCGAGTACAAAATCTTCTTCTTGACATTTTCAGTGTTGTACGTTAATAGGTGCATGGTAGAGTGGGGTCGCATATAACCAGAAGTGGCATGACACTTAAATCTCAAATACTAAAAAGTAGAATTTTCAAGAAGACATGACTTTATAACATGGGTCTTCCTTCCAAACTGACTACTCTGGTCACGTTGCTTAAAGTTGGCAAAAAATATAGATAAAAAATCTTAGTTTTTTCCACGACTGGTTTTGTTAGTTTTCTCATTCATCTGATTGGTAATCAATTTTGGTACCCCTTACAAAGCTAAATGTGGATGTGGGTTGGTTACAACTGGTAGTTGTTGTTTGTTTAAGACAGAAGTTAAATGCAATTCTGTTAAATATTTGTCTATACTTGTTTTTCTTCAGGTGTACTAATTTTTTATTTTTTATTTTTTTGTGTTCTGGTTCTGTTTTGCAGCTCTGACTGAAGCCATAGACATGTAAGTGAATATTCATATTGATTTTGTTCAAATTTTTGTCATCTTTCTTTGCTTGGATTTCTTACCCGTCTCTGTTTATTTGGCTGTTGATTGTTATGATGCCAGATATAGTGAATGGATTGATGAATGTGAGCGGGTCAACACCCTTGAAGATGATGGTGCTTAGTATGGAAACATATAAGACGGTTTTCTTTCTGGAATGGGAAAGCCAAAGGGGGGTGCCATTCAAATCCAAGTCAACAGTCCAAAGTCTCAGAAAACTTTATTATGTTTTTAGACCTGTTGTAGAACCCGCATAGTTATATTTTGGATTGTAGGTGTGGTAAAGATGTGTATGTAACGTGTTACTTAATCTGGATGTCTTAAGAATTCCGAAACTTTCAAACTATGTTGCTTGTGTTGATATATTTTGGTAACTGGTAAGAAATACAATATGTTTTATTTCTATAGGAAATACTTTCGGTTAGTGATAAACGAACTCATATTTTGCACTAGTATAAGGATTTTGATGTTGATGTTTACACCAACTACCAGGTTATTGGCCTAATATTAAGTGCTGCAACCAATATATGAGTATTTTTTGGGGATGTCTTAATAAGCTACAGGCTTGACATAAACAAAAAGCTTGTAATAAAAATAATGTATTGGAGTGATGATGTCACGTGAAAATGAAACAAGATCCCAAGAAATCCAAAGTGACCAGATTTTTATAGCAAAAGGAAAGAAGGAAAGAATACATGGGAGCATCAAGATAAGAAATTTTAAAAAGCAAATGAAAAAAGGTCAATGATGCGTGTTAATCAAATTGAGACATTGAATGATTTAATCTTTCTACTGCACCCAGTTCACGTGGTGAGGCTACGCTGCCATAATTGAGGACATTATTATTATTTTTTGTTTAATTCAAATATATATTGGAGTGGAGTTTAAAAACTTCTATTTTTTCCTATATATAATGGTTACCTAATATCATTTGTTTAATAGCTATTCATCTTGTGTTATTGGGCATTTGGGCATATGATTGATGAATGGCTAATTACACTAGGTTACTTAGTCTCATGAAATTCAATTGAATTGAATAAAACTATGAGAAATGAGAACTTTGGAATTTTTGTATAATGTGCTTTACTTTCTATGTGAGATTGTTGGACCCAATTTTTTTTTTTTTTTTCTTTTTGGTAATACATAAGAAAAGGCTTCCTTAGCAAACAGAGGAGCGGATGCTCGGATATTGTTTTACATGTTGGAGGATTAAGTAAAAAATAAATTTTACATGTAGTTAATTAGAAACATGGGGATGCTGAGTGTAATTATGCCCATGACAAAAATAAATTAGTTTTTTCTTTAAAAAAAAAAATTCGTTGCAGATAAAGAATAATATATCTAATAAATTTATCAAAGCGTATAATGTCATGTGAATATTTTATTAAATTAGACGAAAAAAAAAATAAAATAGAACATTAATATTTTATTAATATTCCGAAAGATATGGAAAATTCAAATAGAAAAGAAGTAGGGTGATTGGTTAAGTGGACAAGTCTATCCTTTTCCTAGATTAGACAAAAAGTTTGGACAGCTCCTGTCCTTGCAGGAGTCACCTGCCCCTGATTTTGTTGGCTTCACAGGCTTCTTTTTTTTTCAACTCAAACAGGCCTTCTTTTTTTCTTTTCTATATGCCTTTCTTTTCTTTTAATTTTCATGTATACATCTTTTTTTTTTTTGACAAAAAAAGAAAAAAGGAAATTCGTTTAGATTTCGAACCAAATTTGTCTGCGTCTAAAACATTCTCAACCTTTTAATAAAGAAGAAGTTGCCAAAGCAAACCGCTGTCTGTATCCGATTCTAAGCACTCCCTTTATTTATTTATTTATTTTTTGGGCTTCTGAGTCGTCTTTGAGTAATCAGATAGAGAAGAAAAGAGAGAGGGTCACAAAGAAAAAGCTCTCATGGGTAGGCCTCCGAGTAATGGAGGCCCTGCCTTCCGCTTCACGCCTGCTGAGGTATTTTCAAGTTTTCTGTTTTTGCACCCCCCCTTCTTTTTTATTCTTCTTCTAATTTTTCATTTGAAACGTTTTATAAGCTTGTAGATTTTATGTTATATGTCTGCGCATGTAGGAATAGTAAATTTTTGAACTGAAAGTTAAAAAAAAATATATAATAAAAATTTTGAACTAAAGTTAAAATTTCCTGGATGGGTTTTTATATTTTGATTCGTATGTTCGTGTTAATATATATATATATATATATATATATATACCAATATATATTTTTTTTTTGAATTTGATGGTGAAATTTTTTAATGGGGTTTTGTAATTTTCTATATATTTGACTGTATGGTTGCCAAATTTTGAATCTAAAGTTGAAATTAATGAATGGGTCCGTTCTATTGTAGGTTGTATTTGCTGGTTTTTGTACATTCTTTTTTCTTTCTGATTATCTAGTTTGTGCTTGATTTCTATAAACATTGTTTATAAATTTATAGAAGGTGTTGATTATTAAAAGCTTTTAGGTGTGCTTGATGTAACTTACTGATCTACCCAGAAAGTTATTTTATGGTTTGTCTTTTTCAAGAAAATAAAATTTATGCTACGTTAACATTCTAATAATTTGGATTATTGATATGAGACATAACATTAAATCACAAGCTGAGCAATTAACGTTCTAACTATGTTTGAGAGGTTCATGAATTTATTCCTGAGTTTGTTCCTGTTCAAAAGTGTGATTTGAGTACTTCACAAAAATTCTAGATCGGAAATGTGCTATCGTCTATAGTTTCCATGACTGTGATAATACTTCTTTTTTGTCACTTTATTACTATTGAACAAGCTATAAAAAATCTCCCACGGATCCTGTTCTTCTATGGTTCAGAAATGAAGTATAGTGATTTCAGGAATAAAGTTTCATGTAAATTATTTTTTGTTCAATGTTTTTTTTACGTTCTAAAAATGCTCTTAGTCATGGTTCTCTAAAGTGAACCTTTCCTTTCTTTTTCACTTCTTATTAGTTATTATATATTAGTTTATAAATTCTGTTAGCTGTCAAACGTCATCTTATATTTGGACTATATCAGTTCTTTTCAAAATTAATGGGGAATCCCAAACAGCTGCAGCTGCATGAGAAGATCATAAGTTTGTTACACCTCCTGTTTGTGTCTAAATATGATCTGTTTGATATGTGATTTCCACTTCCTTATAAATTTGGTAAATATATATCATAACTTAACATCTTTAAGTTTCTATTATTACATCCGAGCTGATTTGTTGTGCAAATTACTAAATTTTAAAGGTTTCGGAGATGGAAACCGTTCTGCAAGAACACAATAATACAATGCCTGCACGTGAGGTTCTTGTAGGTCTTGCAGATAAGTTCAGGTATGTTATGGTTTTATTGAACTTAAGTAATCAGTTATGCGTGTGTATGTATTTTTTCCTTCTTCCGGGTAAGTTGTAGAACTCTAGTTGATGAACTCTGTATTTGCAGTGGATCTGCGGATCGAAAAGGCAAGATTACAGTACAAATGAAGCAAGTATGACTATTTTCGTTATGTAATTGCATAATGAGAAATCATTTTGAATCTGTTTCTGATTTAAAACCTTCATTTACAGGTTTGGAATTGGTTCCAGAATAGGAGATATGCTATAAGGGCAAAAACAAGTAAAAATCCTGGAAAGTTAAACGTGTCACCTATGCCACGTGATGATTCAACTCCAGTTAGAGCTGTGCCTCAACCTATATCTGCTCCTTTACCTGCTCCTTCAGGTTGAAATTTTATGCTTTAAGTTTAGAATCCTCTGTCTCTCTGTCTCTCTCTCTCTAATTTGGAGCTTGCTTACATGGTGGCCTTATAACCTCATTTCGTATTTGTCTGAAATTACATTAGAAGTCCAAATTGGGAATGCTATCTCCTATATTTTGTCAATCACCATATGTGTCAATGTGAATATTAGAATGCCTTGGACTTATAAGGCAGATAATAATGCAATCACGTATTCTTTAAGAGAAAAAAAAAAAAAAAAACTGCAATTAAGAAACTCTGAAGGAAAATAGTAACGGTACCAATGAGTACCAGTGAAATGTGTCTGAAACTACTGCCTTCTGTGGAAATACATACTGTTTTTGTCCTTAGCCTATAGTTTGGATCCTGATTTGGGTTAAAATCTAAGAATTTAAAATGCACCACAGGCTCAAGAAATATAAATTCCAGAGACTCTAGTGTTTTGTCTTCAATGGTATTTATTTGCCCCATGCACACAAAATGGTTTATCAGCTTATGTAATGTTAGTAAGATCGATTTTCATTATGTATTGTTTCCCAACTTTCATTGTACTGATCCACTTTGCTATAGAAGCCCATTCTTAAGTTGCTGTTTCGTTTTGTCATCATGTTTTGAATTTGTATTTACCTCATTTCATTTTTCAACCAGTTCCAGGAACAGGAAGGGGTACTCCAGAAAATTCGGTGATGGAGTTTGAAGCTAAATCTGGGAGGGATGGTGCATGGTTGGTATCTTTTGTCATTCATGTCTAGGAATTTTAGTTGCTGACTTTGATGCTTCTCTTTGTCCTTCAAAGGATATTAGCTTTCTTATGGTAAACAATTTATCAGTAAATAGCATGGATAACTTGTTTTCCTTGGTAGTTATAATTGCAAAGGAATGGATTTAAGTATGGAACTGCAAACTAAAATGGTCTTTGAGATAATAAATGTTGACTAGAATTAAAATAATAGCTAGTGGGTTTAGGAGATAGTGGAGCATTGAATGGAACCTTCAAATTGGTTAAAAAAAACATTTAAGCCTGCAAAATATTATGGATTCTCAATCATTAGTTGAGAGTTTTCAGGATATAAATGTTTTTGGGAATATTCTTTTTGTTTGCATAGTAAATGAATCTTATGTTTTTGTCTATTGTGCACAGGTACGATGTTTCTAACTTTCTGTCCCATAGATATTTGGAGTCTGGTGATCCGGTAATGTTCTAAGTCCATTTTTTTGTTAAAAAAAAAAAAAAAAAAAGAGTGTTAATTTACTGAATTACCTTTTTCTGTTGTTGCTATTTGCATTTGATTTCTGTATGTGGCCCTTACATACTTTATTGTTGAATAAGAAGTAACTTAAGTTAATATCTTTTTTTGTCTTTTATTATTATTATTTTTTGGGTAAAAAAATTGTATGTGGTCTCAACAGCAAAGAATTTAGGGAAGAGGCTAGTTATAAAATATTGAAGGTATTACGGAAACATCCCCCCTTTTTTTTTTTTAACCAGTTTTATAGAAATACCTCTATATATTCAGAAATTGCAAAAACACCACCTCAAATTTCATTTTCATTGCAATATTAATTCCTTTTGCATCATATTTTATGAATTTTTAACCTGTAAATTATCGTATTTTCATGTAAAAACAATCAGTTACTATGTCACTGACATTTACATACACTCAGTTCAGTTCACATGTAAAAATTTCAAAAAACTATGTATAGAAAGGCTGACATTGCAAGTAAAATGAAATTTAAGAAGGTGTTTCTGTAATTTCTGAAAATAGGGATGTATCTTTTCAAATCAGGAAAAACAGGGGGGAATATTAGTGTAATTTTCCCTAAAATATGAGTAAAATGAACTTGCACATGCATGTTTATAGAACTTAAGAGACTGAAATCTAGTCCAGCTATTAACAGATAATGTTGGATGTTTGAGAAACATTTGGATGATGTATGAGATGAGAATCTAAGATTAGTGACTAATATATAGTTTGCATGAGATTGCTTTGTTTTATGCTGTGAGTGAACACCTAAATAAGCAAGTTTAGAAGGATTATTTAATTCGAAGCGAAAGGGGTGAGGAGAGACTGAAAATGATATTATGAGGGAGGACGTAATCTTCAAAGATGTCCAGAAAAAGGACTCCCATTAATTGAAAATTAATTAGTTTTATTGTTTTGGTTACACTTTGTTAGTGCATAACGTGTTTTGTTGAATTCATTTGCATAACGTGTTTTGTTGAATTCATTTGCTGCAGTTTCTTCATCTGGATATCATCTTGGTGTGGTTGTTTTGTTTTCTTGATTGAATATTGTTGGCTGTTTTAGGAGGTATTGGTTCGTTTTTCTGGTTTTGGACCTGAGGAGGATGAGTGGGTTAACATAAGAAAGCATGTCAGACAGCGCTCGCTTCCATGTGAATCATCAGAATGTGTTGCAGTTCTTCCTGGCGATCTCATACTCTGTTTTCAGGTGCAAACTTATCTTTTTAGGTGACCATAATATCAAAATTTGAAACATTAATAAATCACTAAAAGTTGTTTCTTATAATTTTTTCTTGGAAATCCTGTACTAAATATACACAGGAAGGTAAAGAGCAGGCTCTTTACTTTGATGCCCATGTACTTGATGCACAAAGGCGAAGGCATGATGTAAGGGGATGTCGTTGTAGGTTTCTTGTGCGTTATGATCATGATCAGTCTGAGGTATCTATAATTTTTTATTATATGTAGTTGTACTTTTCTTCAAAACTCTCTCTCTTTGTTCTATATAAAGTACGATGTTATGGTCCTTGTTCAGTAGGTCGGAGCTAAGGTAATTTGTATGGGTGGTATCATAGTGTGTTGCTACTTGCATTATTATCAGTAATACGGTGGTAATAAATCTCAGTGGATCGTTTTCTATTAATCAAGAAATGGTGTAATATCCTTATAGGTATATTTATTCTATGGATTAGTTGTTTCTACTTGACGTTTTTATGTCTTTTGGAATATGATTATTTGATTGCCAATAAGCTGCGGCAAGAGAAATGAAGCATTGAGTCTTTAGACTAGGAGCATGGGGTTGGAGTGGTTGATTAAGCATATATATTGCTTTATCTCCTGCAATGGCATGGTGTTGAAGGTACATTATCAGAGTTTTTAACAATTTTAAAATAATTTATGGTAGAAAAGTGCCTTTGGCTGGTAAGATCTACGATTAATGCATTTCGTCTGACTTGGCTGGGGCTAATGTAGGGTAACATACTTCACCCATCCCCCCACCCTCCAGGGGAAAAAGAATAATAGAGCATGACATTATTGTGGAAAGATTTTGAATTCGTAAGATAGTAGAGCATGACATTATTATTGTGGAAAGATTTTGAATTCGTAAGTATTTAAAATTTTCTTAGGTGGGCATAAGCCTAAGGAATGAAGGAAGCAACAAGCCTGTGATACTTCTTGTAAAATTTGATGTTAAGCTTTTATGGCATGGAAATCATGTTTTTGTTAATCCTTGGAATATCTACTATTAATTTCTGTAGTTGTCTTATAATGGGCTGCTCCTTTGGTCAGGGGGGAATTTTGTTGAAAGTCGCATACTAAATAACGTTCCATTTAGTAGATGCAGAGGATACAAAAAATAATATTAAACTGTTCTCCTGCTTTATAAAGTCTGATGTAATTTCTTTTCAGTTTGTGATTTTTAAATGTAAATATCAATTGGTTCTTGACTGTTGTTTGTCAGGAAATTGTGCCACTGAGGAAGGTTTGTCGACGGCCTGAAACTGATTATCGGTTGCAACAACTTCATGCTGTGAATGAGGCAGCATCAGCGGAGCAGCAGAAAAGCAACATGGATCCCTTCACTGTCAGTGGTTTAAGGGCAGCCATTACTCCTGCTGAAACAATGCAAAAGCAGCAAATTGTAGAAGCAGCACCAGCTGTTCCAGTTTTGCATCCTAATAGTTCTTTAACCACCCAAGCTCCTGTCCTGGAACCCAAAAAAGCTGAAACTAGCATTGCTGTCAGTATGGGGAATTCTAATGTTCCTCCTGTTGGCAAGACAATCACCAATAGCACTGTCACAAGCACCGTTCCTGGTGGCTCTGTAACAAGCACCGTTCCAGGTGGCTCTGTAACGAGCACCGTTCCTGGTGGCTCTGTAACAAGCACGGGTCCTGGTGGCACTGTAACTAGTGCGATTCCTGGTGGCACTGTAACAAGCACAGTTCCTGGTGGCACTGTAACGAGCACCACTCCAGGTGGCACTGTAACCATTCCCGGTGGCACTGTAGTGAGCACCATTCCTGTTGGCACTGTAATGAGTTCCATTCCCAGTGGTACTGTAACAAGCACCTTTTCTGGTGGCACCGTGACAAGCACAGTTCCTGGTGGCACTGGAACTAGCAACATTCCTGGTGGCACTGTGACAAGCACAGTTCTCAGTGGCTCTATAGCAAGCACAGTTCCTGGTAGCTCCGGTGTTACAGTTCCTGGTAGCTCCGGTGAGACCATGTCGGAAGGAAGATAGTAGGTTTAATCTGACAATTTTGTGGTCCATTACGTTGGAAAGTTAGGAAAATTCCAGCAAATTGGTTTTAAGAGCAAAGCTAACAGCTAATGTCTCTTTCCATGCTGGTAGCTAGTAAGGAATGAGTTTTCATCATCAGCTTGTGAATTGAGCATATGTTTCCCTGTAAACTATATCTGACTGACCAGAGAAGTTAGTTAAAAAGAGAAATGAAAGCTTACAATTTCGACGCCAGCTCCAGTTGTAGAAGAGATTCAAAGCTTTAATTTTTTATTTTTTTTTGGTTGCCAATTTTTTGTTTGTCATCAACATAACACTGGGCTATCAAATCCAAAGGACTTTGGCCATTCAAAATAAGAATAGCTAGAATCCTATTCGTTATTTTTGAATATCAATAGCTAATTAATATTCACCAATAAATCATCGAACAACTTTTTGCCTACTAATTTTTCACTAAAGGTGAAATGTGAAGTTTTGAGATCAATTGAAAAATCGATTATCATACCATAAGAGGAATGAAAAAGAAATTAAAAAGTTGAATTGTATTTTGCTACCTTTTGGTTCCAGAATAATGAAATTTAAGTATTTGGTTTTAAAACCCACCATACTAAATTCTATATTTTTAATTTGATGTACATTCATCCAATTCTTTTCAAATTCTTCAATATGGATGCTCCACATAACCTAACTAAATTAATGGGTAACAAGCCATGCTCCATAAAGGCTGAAGGTTTAAATTGCAAGGTTTTAATTTTATTTCCCCACCCCCCCCCCCCCCCCCCCCCCCCCCCCCCCCCCTTCAAAAATAACATTTTCAAACTAAGAGATATTAAAATACACTTAATTTAAAAATTAAAAATAAAATACTACGTAGTATTAAGCTAATTATCCAAATGAACCACACAAACGCACAAGTAAGCAACGTCACCAACCCGTCCCCACAAAATCCCCATTGAACCCAAATTATTAAAAGCAAAAACGTAACGAACCCTTCTTGATCGCTCGCCTTCTGTCCCTCCCTGCGGACTAAAACACTGACACGTCCTCTGTTCTCTCTCTCTCTCTCTCTCTCTCTCTTCTCTGTCATATGTATGCTCTGTGAGCTTTTCGCTTCTATCGAGCGGTGAAAATGCGATTTCTGAGATCTCCGAGCATCGGAGTTTGGTTTTCCGACGCGAATTACAGCTCGCTTTGCCCGTCCATGAAGGTAGGGCTGAGGTGCTTCGTCACCACTTGTAGAGCAGTGGTCTTGCCACACTTCGGTGGGCCTGAAGTGCTGGAGCTCAGGCCTAATGTTAATATTCCTGATCTCAAGCCCAATGAGGTTCTCGTCCGCGCTCGTGCTGTCTCCATTAATCCTCTTGATACAAGAGTGAGCTCTCTTTGCTCTTTCTTGTTTTTTCTTTTTTTTTTTTTTTTTGCCTCTGTATTTTTGTTGGGAATACTGTTTGATTGCTGAGAAAGTTCGGGAAAGGAATTGGTGGTGTATCTAAAGGAAATGAAATGATTGCTTAGTAGCTACTGAGTAAGGACGACATTGAATTGAGACCAATTGGACTATTAATGTTATATTTAAAACATAAATAAGTAAATAAATCATTCGGTGTGTATTAATATTGTATTATCGTTTCGATTCTAGTTTGGTTGAACTATGAAGGAAATCATGTGGAGCATGTTTCCAAGTACAGTTTCTGTTTGCTTCTTTTGCCTATACCATTCTGAAATGCCATGGTTATTTAAATTTTCTTTTGCTCAGTGTGTCAAAACTAGAGAAAAGGTTTAGAATTTTTAGAACTTTATTTGATTCCTTTTGGCTGTTTCAGTAAAATCAATGCATTGCACTTTGTGGAACTAAAAGTCGGCATCTCTAATTTTGAGCTATGAAGGGACTAATTTTGGAAGATCATTAATCATTAATGTTTCTGTCTTAAATAATTTGGACACCGTCCGTTTCTAACACACACTTCCTAATGGGTACTTAGAATTATGAGATTCCGAAATTTATAAATTTAAAACTTTTTTCAGATGCGTTCAGGCTATGGTCGTTCCATATTTGAACCTCTTTTACCTCTCATATTGGGCCGTGACATTAGCGGTGAAGTTGCGGCTGTAGGGGCTTCAGTTCGGACACTGAATGTTGGGCAAGAAGTTTTTGGTGCGTTGCATCCAACAGCCATAAGGGGTACTTATGCAGATTATGCAATTCTATCAGAAGATGAACTTGCTCCAAAGCCAGTATCAATTACACATGTGGTAAATTTTGTAGTAATTTTGCATTTCTATATGAAGAATTATATGTTGTTAAATGGTTTGTTTAATTTTTTTTATCGGTCCTGTTTGGCTCTCTATGGTCAATTACTTGGTTCCATTCAGTAAGTGGGGAATTTTTATCACCTCCTTAAACTCTATTTTCAACTTAAATATTCACTAGTTGTCAGATTTGTTAATGGGACCAAAAGAAAATACCTAGGGTGCAAAGTTATTATCCAAATTTTCACCTTTCAGTGGAATTGATAACTTCTATGACAGTTATTGCTTACAAGATGATGAACAGGACACAAAATGGAACTTAATTGCTTGTTTGTCAACAAGTAGTAAGCCAGATGATACATATATATGATTTCCAAAACTGCAGAGATTGCATAAAATTGCAGTTGCTGCTTCCACTCCCATTTTGACTCTGACTGGATAGTTTTCAATTTTCAAGTAGTAAGCTTGATTTAGCATAGAAATGATGTGTTTCATTACTAGTACTCTCACTGGCATTATATCCTATTGTGATACTTTAATGAATATAATATTTATGTTCTTATTTCATCTTACTACTACAGAATTTGGGTTTTAATTTTTATTTTTAATTTATTTTTTGTTCTACTAGGAAGCAAGTGCCATTCCGTTTGCTGCATTGACTGCATGGCGTGCTTTAAAAAGTACTGCTAGGATAGCTGACGGGTATGTTTGCATCAAGTAGCAACCTGCTTGTGCCTAGTAGTTTTAAATTTTAAGTTTAAATTCTCTCCTAGGTTTTATTTTCCCTTCAGGATATTTGTCATCTCTAGGATGTGCTGATGAACCTTTTAGGATTATAGATAACTAGATGTATAACAAAATGAAGCCTCTTTTATAATCTATAGAGTAATCATATCATATGTCATACATATTAGTTTAATGAAACTTTATTATCCTTATTTAATTATGAAAATTGATATTATAACTGGAGAGGATTCATATGTCTGTTTAATAGTCATGATATATTCTTTCATTATTCCTTTTTCACAGACAACGGGTATTAGTGGTCGGTGGTGGAGGAGCAGTAGGTTTTGCTGCAATTCAGCTTGCAGTAGCTGCTGGGTGTCATGTTACAGCTACCTGTGGTAGTCAAAGTATCGATAAAATATTGGCAGCTGGTGCTGAGCAGGCTGTTGACTATATTGTTGAGGTGATATTATGATCAATTACAAGTCTACTGCATACGATTTTGTCATTGTCTAAGATATACACTCCTTTTGTGAAAAACTGATTCAATTTGTATATTAGGTCAAAAGGAGAATGATTTCTTTCTAGGAATTAATAAATTTTAATTTACAGGACATTGAATTGGCAATAAAGGGGAAGTTTGATGCTGTCTTAGACACCATTGGTGTACCAGAGACAGAAAGAGTAGGCATCAATTTTTTGAACAGAGGTGGACACTACATGACACTTCAGGTACCATATGGAAGCTTGAATTCATTGTAATTTTAGTGAGGTTTTATTCTTTACATACACTGTCATTTCATTTCTCATGTTGCAGGGTGAGGCAGCATCATTGGCAGATAGGTATGGACTCGGTGTCGGGCTTCCAATAGCTACAGCTATTCTATTGAAAAAACAGTTTCAGTACCGGTATTCTCATGGAATAGGTAAAAACGTAAAAAAAAGATAAATTGTTGGTTGGGGATGGAGAAGAAAATTATATTTTTGAGTAGATTATTCAAGAATTTTACTTGCACGTGCAGACACACACATGAACAAGGGTTATGGATGGGGACAATTTAATTGGGTATTTTATGATTGCCATGCAAATCTTTTGCAAACTAATCTAAATATTTTCCTTAAAACTCACTTTTTAGCTTTTAGAATAATTAATGGGAAATTAATTTGTTGTGGTCACTAGAATGACTAATGAAATTAAATTGGAATCTAAGTGGTGGTTGGTTTCAGTTGATTTTTATCTCTTCATCAACCTTACAAATTTGTGGAAATTGAGTGGCAAGCAATCAACAATTATAAGATATCACACAGTGATGAGGTCTGATATTATAATACAAATTCAAATGATAATATAATTGTTCCATAAAAGTAGGAGAAAATTGTTTCATTTTAAAATATATGCTTGATCATTCATATTTCCATAATCTTCAAAGTATTTCATTGTAAATGTATACTTATCACAATTTTATGTGTTCCTGTTGGCATATTTCAATGCTTCTTTTTACAAATATTAATATAAAGATGTCCTAAATAGCAGTATTAAGCTATTTCTCATGCTGTTTCTTTTATATTTGATGGTGTAGAATACTGGTGGACTTATATGAGAGCTGATTCAGAAGGTTTAGATGAGGTTCGAAGGCTTTCTGAAGCAGGAAAGTTAAAAATACCTGTAGAGAAGACATTTCCAATTGCACAAGTAAGAGAAGCTCACGAGGCAAAAGATAAAAAGCAAATTCCAGGAAAAGTTGTGCTAGAACTCGACTGAAGAATATTTTACCAGCTTGCACTACTGTTGTCTGTTTTCTGCTATGTAAAGGTTCAGATCCTTACGGATTATTATTATTATTATTATTTTTAAATAATATAAAGATCCTTATCATCTCTACCTGCATATTAATTGTTCTTCAGCTTTTCTATGGAGGATTCTGCAGTCTAGGCTTTCATTTTAGGTTGTGTGCACTCAAATACTAGAATTTTGTATTAAACATATTTCTACGGGTAAAAAGCAAAATACCCGGTTGGCAATTTGTAAATACTTTGAGAATGTTTTAGTCAGAGTTTTTGATAGTTATCATAGTTTACCTATTGTATGATCACATTAATCAGTCGTAGACTGGCAATTGAATGTCTGTATACTGGATAAGTTAATGTCTTATAACCCGATAAAGTTATATTTTGTCCCAACTTCTGTATAGTCATTCAGACTAAAAACTTGAGCAATCCTAGGCTGAAAGTTTTAAGAACCTTGTAATCTCTACTAGCAGACTATAGGGTATTGAATTTGTATGGGTGTATAAAATTTTCCATATTAACATAGCATGAAGCGGAGAAGTAAATGCCATTTAAATATGAAGTTTGAAAGCTATTTTGTTCTATTTAAAGAATCACTGAGACTGCGGTTCAAAATAGCTTCAGAACTTGGAGCTTTTGTTATGCAGGGAAACAAAAAAGATGCCACAGACTCTGGTTAGAAAGTGGTTGGCTTTAACTGACATATTGTTCCAGCTTCCAGGATCAGCCAGGGGCTTCTCTAGGTAAGTTGCTTCACCTCTTTCAATTTGAATTTTATGATTTCCACTTCTCATTCAATCATGGTGCCCTTTGCTTACTTTTTATATTTCACATAAACTAATCATAATTATTTTCACAAGACGTGGGAAAATTTTCAATGACAAATCAAAGACAGCTCTAGTGGATAAAGGTAAAATTTTTGCTCAAGGAATGAATTAAGATCAACTTTTCGAAGATGGATCACCAATGCACATTGCCCCTGGTTCTTGACTCCCGCTAGTGCTCTAATATATGACAATCTATTATGACGTCAAAATTTAATAAAGAAAAATGTAAATCTCAAAACTTATTAATATAAAAATGAACTCTTCAAACATTTAGAGAAAATATTTTCAAAAAAAAAAAAAAAAAAAAGAGGAAAGGACGCTACTAGCCTATGGGTTTAGATATCTTTTTCCCCTCAAATTTACTGTCAGTTATAACTTGTAAGATATTGGAAAAATATTTTACCATTGGGTATTCAAAGAGGATACTTTATGGATATGGTACTTTTGGTGAATATGTTTTATGGATATGGCAGTTTGACATAATTTCTCCCCGCTATACAAGTCCTTGAGTTTGGACCAACTTTGACTCATTTATTTATTTATTTTCCCATAAATCCATCTGACTTAAATATGACATTAAATTTAGTACCAAAAAATAAATAAATAAATTCATTAAATTATTCACATTAGAAAGCAATAAATAAGGGGATAGGGATTGGACCTCATTGTCTCAAACTCCAAGGATCAATTAGATCAAGCTTGTTTTCACCGTTTTCATTGCCATCCAAACAATATGAGTTATGACCAACAATTAAAGAGAACTCTCGCCAGTGACCCATTATAGTATTATCATTAGACCTTACAGTTAATGTGGCAATTTAATTTGTAAATACTATAAGTTTAATCTTCCGTATAGATTTTTAGTTTTCACTTAATTATTTCATATTAGTTGTGATCCCATTAATGATCATTGTTAGTGATAGTGAATATGTAAACTCAAAAAGTAAATTAAAAGTATATCTTAAAATAATAATAATATAATTGAATCACATAATAAGTTCCACACTCAAATTTGTTGATTTTATGCTAATCATATTTATATGGATTTCAAAACTTTTCTATTTCATTTTTGTAGTTTTTCTTTTGTATTTCACTTCAAAGAAGTTCTTAGCCATTATTGTAGCTATAAATCAACTTGTTTACCAGCAATTTAGATACCTTGTACTTTAATGATTGAAAAATTAGTATAACCTAACTAAACAGATAAATAAACTCAATGATAATGTTACATCAATTGCCATTTAAAATAGTTAGTAAATAAGTTAGTATCCCTAACATTAATTAACAGTGGCATATTGGATACTTCAACCTATAGATTGAATAGTTGTCCCCCCACCCAAAAAAAAAAAAAAAACTATAAATTGAATAAAATTTTGAACTTTTTGAAGCATTGGTAGGTATATTTTCTATTTGGGGTCCAACTCCAAATTACAAGCATTGGGCTTGAGGTGGGTCGAGTTAAAATAATTTAGTGATGGTGTTGAACTGAAGGACCACTTGAGCTATGGTGGCATGTTGATTGGTTGATGATAACCTAATTCCCCACCTAAACATCTATGAATTTTCATTTTCATTTTTGTTTTTTTCACTTTTTATTTTTGATAAAAGAGGCCTGAGACCCACCCTTTTTGTTCTATTCCACTGGCTTTATCTGAATTTTGGGCCTCATTTACTAAGGGCCCAAAATATTCTTTTGGGCATTAAGAAATATAATAATTTAATAATTTAACTGGTGTTAAGCTGCTTTTAATACTTATTTTGTCTGGTTGTGGTGTAAATGTTGGTCAAACCCCTACTTTTTGAGGAACCTTGACCAACTTATGATTTTCCCCATCATTTTCCCTTTGAAGTTTGGGTTCTTTTTCTACTTCGATGTTTTTCTTTTTCCTTTTTTTTTTTTTTGGTGAATTCTTTTTCTACTTTGATTGCGTGAAGCCCCTTGTTGGCAGCTGGACTTTGTATTAAAATATTACTGAGCAAAATATGTGGCAGCATAAAAAATTAAAAAAAAAAAAAAAAAAAACTATTTGGTAGGCTATGCAATGTGACACTGAATCACCAATTTGATACATGTCGTTGCTAATAAAGAAATCATTAATTTTTTTGAACAACCAAATTCCCATTTTGCAAATACATACTTATCTTACTACCTCTTGAATATTATTATTATTATTATTATTATTATATTTTAATAAACATGAAAATTTTTCATTTCAGCTTCGTATTATGTGAATTTTCAGGTTTATTTTTAAGTTTTTTTATAAAATATTTTAGAAACTTATTACTGTTTTCCTAGAAAGCTTCTTTTTTTTTTTTTTTTCTTGTTTATTTATTTGAATTCTGCAACTGAGATAGAAAAGAGAAAAAATAAAAAAATAACAATTCAACTGTTGTTTTGGACGTGGCATGTAATTATTGGAGTGCAATGGTAAAAATGCACAGTTGCCCATTCCCACACAGCATAATTACTTCCTTTATCTTTTTTCTCTCCCACGCGCTGTAAGTGTGCGCTTCTCTATGTGATGCGTGGGAGTGGTACAATACATAAGCACAGGTCTCTGCCAACGAGGCCTTCATTTATTCGACCAACTCAAGCCCATGCTACTCTTCAAAGCGCGTGAGAGTATCGCTTAAAACCAACACCTAAGTACAGACCGTACTGATAGGAAGAGGGTTTCCACGCCCTTAAGTTGGCGCGTGAGTCCAACGAATCTATTTATCCATTATAATGACCAGGCCATGACCATGATCATGATGGTCACGTGCGAGTTGCGACCTTTGGATTCTTCTTTTTGTTTGTCACCTCGTCCCTATCGACCTCTCCATGTGACATGACATTCAGAAAAGGACCATCTTTTTCGAGTATAATATCGAAACTGCCACTTCGTCATTTTTTTTTCAAGGAAATAAAAAAATGGAAAACGGCTAGTTCCAAGCCCACTGGTTGAGTGAAAAGTTGGGGATTAAATTGGCACACGGATGGGGAGATTGGTGTTCCCAAGATGCTCGAACCTTTTTTTTTTTTTAATTTTTTTTTTTATAATTTTGTTTATTTATTTTATTTTTTGCTTACACTTTGTTTTTATTGCTTCCCTGTGATCTGGCCACGTTAGTGCACTAACGTGGAGGACCCATCACACTCCATCTCAATGAAAATGATGTGTCACAATCTTGCTTCGTGTGTGATTTTGATGCAAAAAGGAAAGAGGGAAAAAAATAGGGGAAAAAGGATCGAGAATTGTTTCATTGTTTGGGAAAAAAGGTAATGCAAAAGTTAAAAAAATGACTTGTTGAGAGAGAAAATGTTGCCCACTTTTTTTTTTTTTAATCTTTGTGATGAAGGAATGACATGCGAAAGCGATGTGTTGGCCTATTTTGGTTGGTGATAAATAAAATTGATATATAAATTGAGACTTTATTTTCGTATAATTCTTTGTTTTTTCTTATTTTTGTGTGTAAATTTGTATAATTCTGTTGGTTGTTATAACTAATAATATTCTGTGTTTGCCTATTGTGCTTGTTGATAAATGAAATGCATATATAAAATAAAGTAACTCTACAAGCATTAAGTTGTTTGCCAAATTAGTTACCAACTATGTTATACCTGGCAATTCAGGTTGGTGGGTCGTGTTCGTATCAACCTGTTTAATAATCGTGTCAAAAATGCCTAACCCGAACACGACCCATTTATTAATCGTGTCAGGTACCTAAAACACTAACCCTACCTGTTTATAAACAGGTCAACACGACACGACCCGTTTAACACGATTATTTTAACGGGTCGTGTTGACCTATTAACCCGTTAACCTGAAATTGACCTATTAACCCGAAAACTAACCTATTAACCCGTTAACCCGAAAATTAACCTATTAACCCGAAAATTTTTTTATTTTATTTTTTATTTTTATGTTTTTGTTTTATTAAAGATGTATTTTTTATTTTTAAAAAATTAGTAATAGAAAATTATTTTTATAAAAATTTTAATTTATAATATTTTTTAGTTATTAAATATTATATTAGTGATAAAATATTAATTTAAAATTAAATTTAAATGGGTTGTAATAGGTATATAATCGTGTCGGGTTGAAACTGACACGTTTAATAAATGAGTCGTAACGGGTCAATTTCGAGTTAAACAGGTTAACCCGAAAATGACACGATTAATAATCGTGTTAAACGGGTTGACCCGATTATGACCCGAATCCATTTATAATAAACCCAAACCCATTTATTCCGTGTCGTTTTCGAATCGTGTCGCCGTGTCATGATCCAAATTGCCAGGTCTAAACTATGTGGTAAAATGGTGTGTCATTTAGTGAAAAATTAATACAAATCATGTATAGATAACCAAAATTTTAAATGAATAAATAAAAAATTTGATTCAAAATCAATAATATAATATGATATCATTTGCTACATTTGTTGGTAAATAAAGTGTTTAAGTTTCATTACCAAAAAGTGTTTAGGTATTTGTTGGTAAATAAAGTGTTTAGGTTTCATTACCAAAAAGTGTTTAGGTATCGTTGTTGTATAAATTAAGGGCTTGTTTTTTTATAATTTTGTTGGGCTGTTATATGTGTATGTATATATATACATATTCCAAAATTGCCTCCTATGTTGAGAGAAGTTAATCAAAAGGTAAAAGTTTTCAAACGGTGTAGCATGTGATCTAATAGTGCAATTATGACAATTAATCCTTCTTTTTGTTTGATGGCAAGGTGACTTGAGGGGTTGAACCAAGGAACAATTATATCACCTCAGCAATTAATTATGCTTTTGCTGGATGAATTTGTCTTTTCAAAAAATAAAAAAAGATTTCCTTCCTATCATCATTAACTTTGAATGCTGATTTGGTGATGCATGATTAATACCAATAAGGTATTCTATATCAGATTTTATGTCCTGTGCTTTTTATGATGAGGTAAATGACATAACACAACTTATCCTAATAATTTTACCAATAATGCTAGAATCAATAATCAATATAGTAAGTTATTTACTAATCAATAATCAATATAGTAAGTTATTATAATATTTTTATATTATTATCTTATATTAAAATTTCAATCAATAAAATAAATTAAAAAAAATCATATTATCACATTAATTGGTGGTATCTATAGCATTTATATTTATTTATTCATGTTTTCATACAATAATAATTAGAATGTGGAGTAAAATTATTTTATTTATTTATTTTAAAAAAAACTAAATTTTTAAAAATTCATATAAGCTGAGGAAACATTGCTCGTGCCGGTAAGAAGGCAGTATCAGGCAAAGGGGCCAAGAGGGTGACATATTTGTCAAAAGTTCTATCTTTCCTCTTCTTTTTCTTTTCAATGTACTGATGTATTTGTTTCTCTAATTCTTCAGGCTTTGAAGACCTTTTTGGTTTTTGTTTTTCCAACTTTTTGCCTGCCAAGATTGGCCACCTAAAAAAGCATCTCATGCACGTTGAGACACCAGATCAGAGCCCCAACCTACATGACTGTTTTTTGATAAACCCCCACCTATGACTGTTGTGTTGGATATAGGAGATAGACATAAGAGTAAGAATCATGTATAGGCCCAGAGAATGCACTAAGTGTCCAAAATAATTTTATAGAAACACCAAGGGTATTACCGTAAATTAAAAAAAAAACCAAGCATGCACAGCACAGCACAAACAAGTCTCACTGGAAAAGCCCAGGAGGACCCTACAGACTGGAGTCGCTCAGTTACATTGTGCTTAAGGACAAACAGCATTTCGTCACTTTCCATTAAACCCTTCTCTCTCTCTCTCTCTCTCTAAATTTGTACCTTTGCAACAAATCACAAAGCCTAACCGTAGAAACCAAACAGAGATCTTCTTCTACCATAGAGACTAACTAGCTTCCAATCCCTCTCTGAAAAAAAAAAAAAGCTTTAACAAATCTCTCAATGGCGAAAACTCCATGAAAGTAAATGGAGTTGGAAAGACCCCATCGCACTACAAGTAGCAACAGCAACAGCAGTGGTAGTACGAGTGAGTTGTTCATTTGCTTCACTTCGCGTCTCTCTTCTTCCTCCATGAAGATCTCCTCCAAGTCTATTCTCAGTCCTGGCCGAGCCAGAGAGCCGTCCCAAATCTCTCTTTCTTCGTCTCTCAGTCGGAGACTGAAAAACAGTGGGAGCATCAAAGGCGGTCAAGCTTCGCCGATGTTCCCAACCGGAGGTAAAAAAAAAGGTTGTGCTTTTGATAATCCAGAACCTTCTTCTCCTAAAGTCACCTGCATTGGTCAAGTCAGGGTTAAGACCAAGAAACAGGGGAAGAAGATGAGAATCAGATCGAAAAGGAGAAGCAGCGAACCCAGTTTCAGAAAATCAGAGCAAAATTCGCAGAGTATTTCCGGGCAACAACAAGAGAATCAGAACCATGAGAATAATCATCAGGGTTTTCAGTTCCAGAATCTGCAACAGCAGGAATGCTTGCCGCACCATAGAAATCAGAGGTGGGTTCATCTGCCATTGACGATTTGTGAAGCTTTGAGGGCTTTTGGGGCTGAGTTCAACTGCTTCTTGCCGTGCCGGTCTTCTTGTATGACAAGCGAGAAAGATAAGGAAGAGAAAGGAGGAGAGAGATCGGTGGCGGAGGAGAATGGGAGCTCCTGTGGTGCTGTGTTTGCGAGGTGGTTGGTGGCGTTGCAGGACGGCGATGGAAAAGGGAGAGAGATAGAGTTGGTGGTCGGAGAGGAAGAGAGGACAACGGAGAGGAGGAGCAGTAGCAGGAGGAGACAGATGCTCGAAGGGATTGAGATCAAGGAAGAAAGTAAGGAGGGTGGTATGGAGGATGAAGAAGGTAGGGTGAGTATTTGTATCCCGCCTAAGAATGCTCTGCTTCTTATGAGGTGCAGATCTGATCCTGTGAAAATGGCTGCTCTTGCTAACCGATTTTGGGAATCACCTGCTGCTCCAAAAAATGAAGAAGGTGAAGACGAAGAAGAAGATGGGGATGATGAGGATGGTCGCAGAGATAAGGAAGCAGTACAAGATGATGAACGAGGGCTAGTAAAAGCAGAGGTAGTAGATACAAAGGAAGTTGCAGAACAGCAAGCAAACTTGGCTATGGAGGAAGAAGAGGAAGAGGATGAGGAAGAGGAGGAAGTTGCAGAAGAAGCTGAAGAAAACCCAGAAAGCACAGAACTTGATGAGCTACAACAAGAAATTGTTTCTTCCGGAGAAGACCCAAGCGAAGAAAGTGAAGGAGAAGTAGAAGAAGAGAAACAAAAGGGAAAAAAAGAGGATGAGGAAGAGGAAGAGGAAGAGGAAGAACAAGAATTGGAAGCGAACCAACAACTAGCAGTGGAAAAAGAATCTGTTTTCGATGTTTCTTTGAGTGAAATTCTAGTAGATGCAGAGAATGTGCTAGATGAAGAAGAAAATGCGGCTCAGCTAGTTGAAAAAGAAAATAGCTATGAACAAAAACCGCCACATCAAGAAGAAGAGAAAGAAAGAGAATTAAAGGAAGAGAGAAGAGCAAGCGTTTCGGAGCCTGTAAAGTCAGTAGAACAAGAACCAGTAGAAAAAGATAACATTCATGGAGTAGAAGAAGGAGAGGATGATAAAGCTGAGAATGAGATTGAGGCAAAATTTGCAGAAGCTGCTGGGTCAACGAAGGAGGAGAAAGAGACTAGAGAAGAGACAGTGATCCATCAAAAATCCAAACCCGAATATCCGAACAATACCCACGAGGAGGTCGTAGTGGCGCGTTCGGAGCCGAAGGTAGAGAGAGAAAGTAGTCCGGTATTGCCAGATTGCTTGCGGTTGATGATGTGCGAGCCAAAGCTATCCATGGAGGTTTCCAAGGAGACTTGGGTCTGTAGCACTGACTTCGTGAGATGGCCGCCCGAGAGAAAAGTCAACCAAAGGAACGGCCTTGATCAACCCAAGAAGCATCAGCATCATCAGCAGCAGCAGCAGCTAAGCATCATCAACAATGAGGACTCGAATTCCGTGCGACCTTGTTCGAAGCAATTAGCGAACCAGCTGATGCAGCCGCCAAGGTCTTCTTGCTCCTTCCCGGCTCCGGCGGCTCCAGCTTCCATGGCTACCGTTGTTGAGGAGAAGCTGGTGGGTTCGAAGGGTTACGAGCCGTTTGTTCTGACTCGGTGCAAGTCGGAGCCGATGAGGTCGTCGGCTAAGTTCCCTCCACCTGATGCCTGTTTCTGGAAGAATAGGAAGCTTGAGCCGCACCGTCCGGCTACGCTCGGGGTTGGCGCGGCTGGGGTTGGATTTTGAGCCAGGTAAATTATTGGATTTGAAAAAAAAAAAAAGGCCAAATTTTCAAAAAAGAAAGAAAAAGAAAGTCTCGGTGTGTACTTGCATGGTCACTGTAGGTTTTGCTGAGTGCTTTAATTGCTCTCTCTTTCCCCTACTCTTGTTCTGTAAATTTTTATTACAATTAATGATTTCCAAGAAATTCTTTTTTCCTTTTTAATCTTTTTTTTTTTTAAATCTTTTAATTTTCTTTTTATGTACATTGATTAATTGATAGTTAATATTGTGGTGTTTTCTAAGCAAATGTTTTGTGGTAAATTTCCATTGAAAAAGGTTGGGAGTTCTTGTGGTGCTCTGTAATTCATTGAAGCTCTATCATTCAGTATTATACAGGGAATCAATTAAGGAAAAGAAGCCCTTTTAACGCGGTATTTAAGTACACTCTCTGAAAAGCTGATTTCCTGAATTGAATGACATGTTTTGCTTCACTTTTAAGTAAGATAAGAAAGAAGCTTGATGGTGGTACAATGTTGTAAATCAGGCACATAGATTTTGATGGTACAGTAAAAAAAAAATAAATAAATAAAATTTGATGGTATTGAGGAAAGTCCCAATTCTACTTTTTTTACCAGCACTTATATTATACTGATGGTAGTTTGTCTGTTTGGGCAACGATTATGCTGGTGGTGGTACTGAACTGCTGATTTTGGGGGAAAGATTGCACCTTTATCACATTGGGTGCGAGTAGAATTCTGATTGTAAAGAATTCTGATTGTAAAGAAGGTTCACCCTTAAATCCCTCCAAAATTCTTTTTCTTTTCTGGGTCAGTTTAGGTTATAATGATAGATAGTGGAACAGTTGAAATGTCTAATTCCAATTAGACAGAGATTTGATGGTCGATTGAAGTTGGTATTTGATGTCCTTTTCCCATTGATCTTCAGAAAGATGCTCTTTCAGCATTTATTAGCTGCCATCTCCTTCAAACTCTAACCAGAAGACTACGCACTTAATATATGTCTACATGTTATTTCTTTTTATTTTTATGACTTCAAAGGTTTGGCATCATAGGTAGTTTGGGGAACTCTAAGAAGCTAAGTCTCTTAGTTAGGCCAACTGATTCACATGATGGTTGTGGTTTGGGTCAATGAGTAGGTGTTTTTTTGGTATTGAACGAGTAGGTTTTAGATGTTGGGTTTAGTGGCAATTTCGAATCATTCCAAGTCCATGAAAGTTGAACAGAAACAAACTGCTTTCGAGAATGCTATTAATTTATAGTATGTTACTTTTGCTAGATATATTACTTAAATATTTATGTTCTATGGAGTTTCCACTCTATAAAAAGCCCAATTAACGTTTGTTTCAATTCATGAGATTTGGGGCATATTTTAAAACACTCTTAACTGATATAAAAAATACCCAAATTGTTATTGTTATTGTTAATCTTCTATCACTTATCCAGATCTCATCAATGAGATTTGTTAAATATATGAAAATTGCTAATATTTTTGGTTTTTCTAGTATTTCTGTGCATAGATTTTGAACAAAAAAACTCAACTCCTTTTTCTTTTTTCTTTTTTTTTTTTTTTTTTTTTTGGGTTCCCTCTCAAGCAAAAAATAAGTAAAAAGATCAAATATAAAAATAAAAATAAAAAGAGAAAATCAGTCTTTCCCTTACAATAATAGCCTGCACCCAACTATTTCCAAAGCGGCAAAAACTAGTGGACTTATTACCTTTTGAAAGAGAATCATTCCAGCCTTTCCAGAGAAAATATATTTTTTTAATGCTTTGTATTATTATTCTCACAATGGGGCCTTTTTTAACCTTTTCTTTCATGATAAGGACAAAGGCAGACCTAAATAATGAAAAACCGAAATGTTGCAATTTTCAATTGCTCAAACACATTATCTTTCATGGGCCCCAAGTGTTCAGGCTGCATATTATAGGCCTTAAAACATTACCCTAAGCAAAGGCATTGCTCCAAAAAACCCTAAAAGATATCGTACATACTAGCCCACAATCCACTTCTTGGACCACATTTGTTTTTATTTGTCTTACGTGCTAAACTTTTTGTGTTAGTTATATTTTTTATTCATCCATTTCTTTAAATTTATGACAATTTTCTTTATGTTTTGGGGCAAAGCTACTGTAAACAGGACTGTTTACGTTCTTTTTGTTTTCTTTTGCATGGAATATATGCTCTTAAATATTAATCTTCTGTTCTTTGATCTACAAGTGGTCCTGGCTCCAAACTTAAAATACAGATTAATTGAGCTGGGATATTGATGTTGGCCCAATAAATAGATCAATAGTTTCCATAAAGTGGAGGGAAATCAATTATCACCCACAACTTTGGCAATCGTTTTTAACTCCTCTTCAAAAATGTTTTTTTTAAAATTTTTTTTATTAAAATTTTTTTTATTATTCTTTTATTTTTTCCCTGAAGGTAATTAAAAAATTTATTAATAAACAAAACGGCTGACTCATAGTGATAATCTTCCTTGATGGAAAAAATAAGAACACCAAACTGGTTCATCTTCAAGCTACAAACATTTGTTCCATAGAGTTGCAGCATATTAAATTGTAATACTAGCCACTTTATTTCTTCCTCTACATAGATAATTCATACTCATATAGTTATAAGAGCAGAGTTAATGTGAAGAATGTCTAATAGTAGCTAAGCCAAAAACCCATCTATTAAAAAATGAGTATTTTTGATATTTGCATTTGATGTGATTTGGAGCGTTGTATTTTTATTTTGCTTTAATTTCTTTAAAATTCGGAGGATTATATTGCCAACAGCAAAAAGAAGTGCTAATTTTACTTTGTAACTGAGTTTTTTTATTTTATTTTTTTTATTATTATTTTTTTTAATGCTTGATATATCTCCATGGTTTCATTGCTTGGATTGCAAGCAGGAATTTCTTTAAGGCAAACATTTGCATAGATTTATCGGCCCCACTAGAGAGTTAGACGAAATTCCGAAAAAGGGCCAACAGAATTACATGAGTACCACTTACGGCCAATTATATATACAGTAAAATGAACTGTTTGGTAGTGTACTTTTGTACTTAACCGAACAGTTAGGGATATAAATAGTTAGGCTTAAAGGAACCAATCTGCTGCCTAATGATTCTCAATCTTTGCCACGAGACTTTTAATTCGTCAAGTAGCATGTGAATTTTTTTTTTTTTAATTGTTTGTTCGTGTGAAGATTTTGAATATTTTGGTGCAAATATACTGTCTAAACTTTATATATATATATATATATATATATATATTTCGATTGTCCGAAAATTGAACTTATTTATTTTGAGTAATAATGTAGTGGGTAGCATTTAACCTATTAACATATTTATCAACGGTATTTTTATTATTATCTGATTTGTTTATATTTAATAATATTTATTTTTAAAAAAAAATATTTTTTTATATAAATATATTTGTAGATTAAATAATAACTGTAACGTTATTTATTTATTATATGTTGAGAGCCTTATATTATCTATTACATATAATCACTATATATTTATTTTTATTCGATACTATTGCAGTGTTTATATTGGGCCTTCACAATTAAGATAATATATTGGGTATTAAAAACACTATATAAATATATGTACACATGCACACAAGTAATTAGGTAACATATATATATATATATATATATACACACAGTGAATTACGTGAATTTTGATGCGCATGCCCAAAATAACATAGGCACGTATGTGCACTATATATATATATATATATATCAAATTCATCACCATCTATATATGGAGTAAACCTGTACTCTGGGGAGTACAAATCCCTCACGCACATGTATGTTCGGGGCATATGTGGAGTCCATAGGTAGTATTGTAAATTTATTTTTTTTTTAACTATAATTGATAGTGAAACCACGGGCCAAAATCTATGGATTGGTTTATATCCTTGTAGAGAAAGCAAGGAAAAAAATAAAAAAAATAACATGGACCTTCATTATTGATATCATGCCCATTTAAGTCATTTCCCCACCTTGAATGAATGCTGGTGGTGGTAGTTACAGTGTTATTTGCTTTCTTCCTCAGAAGTCAGACGCCTCTGATTAACTACTGCTTCCCATGCAAAATATGACCGTGGCAACAAAATTCAGCAACTTTCTACTGTCTCCCTACACGTATATTCTCTTTCACACATATATGTACATATATAACATATATTATGTAGCAAACCAGAGAGAGAAAGAGCAATCTTGGAGAGCAAGAAAATGGCCAATTTCCACATAGCCATGTACCCATGGTTTGCCTTGGGACACATGACCGCTTTCCTCCATTTAGCTAACGAGTTGGCAGCAAGAGGCCACAGAATCTCTTTCTTGTTGCCCAAGAAACCTCAGTTTCACCTCCACCATCAAAATCTCCATCCTCAACTCATCACCTTCCCAACAGTAACCGTTCCAACCGTCGATGGCCTCCCTCCGGGCGCCGAGACTACGTCCGAAATACCCCTCTCTTCGAACTCTCTGCTCGCCGCCGCCATGGACCTTTCTCGGGACCAAGTAGAGAACTTTCTACGCTCCACAAAACCCGACTTGGTTATGTACGATTTTGCCCATTGGATACCAAATATCACCAAGCGGCTCGGGATAAAATCCGTTTGCTATTGCACTGCTTCTGCATCTGCGATCTCCATAGCCCTCGTCCCCGCTAAGAAAGTACCCAAAAACAGGCCAATGACTGAGGAAGAACTTAATGAGATACCAGATGGTTATCCATCATCTACCATCGTGCTTCGCGGCCATGAAGTCCTCTCATTGATGTTTGTTTCACTACCTTTCGGAGATGGTATAACGTTTTACGAAAGGGCTACTACCGCCATGAAAAACTGCGACGCGATGTGTATAAGAACCTGCAGAGAACTCGAAAGCAAGTTCTGCGACTACATCGGAAACCAGTACGAGAAGCCGGTGTTGTTGACGGGACCGGTTCTTTCTAAGTCGGCTAAGACATCATTGGAGGAATGGTGGGATAAGTGGCTCGGGGGTTTCGAACCAAGCTCGGTTGTGTATTGCGCATTTGGAAGCCAAATTGTGCTCGAAAAGGATCAATTTGAAGAACTTGTATTGGGATTTGAGCAAACTGGGTTGCCATTTTTGGTGGCATTGAAACCTCCCAATGGTTGCACGACGATCGAAGAGGCATTGCCAGAAGGGTTTGAAGAAAGGCTGAAAGGGAGAGGAGTGGTTTATGGAGGGTGGGTCCAGCAGACAATGATACTGAGTCATGAATCGGTTGGGTGCTTTGTGAGCCATTGTGGGTTTGGATCGATGTGGGAGTCTTTGATGAGTGATAAGCAGATTGTTGCGGTTCCACAATTGGATGATCAGATCTTGAACGCTAGGCTACTTGTTGAAGAGCTGAAAGTAGCTGTAGAAGTGAAGAGGGAAGAAAATGGGTGGTTTTGGAAAGAGAGCTTGAGCGGAGCTATAAAGTCAGTGATGGATAAAGATAGTGAGGTTGGCATTATGGTGAAGAAGAACCATGCAAAGTGGAAGGAAGTTTTGACAAAACCTGGTTTTATGAGTGGCTATATCGATAAGTTCGTTGACGATCTGAATAAGCTTGTAAACCAAAATTAGACGACCTTTTTCTTTTTCTTTTTTTTTTTTTTTTTTTTCTTGGTGGATTTTTTTTGTAAACCAAAATTAGAGGAAATCGGCTTCAGAGGTTTCAAAACTACTTTTAACTCTGTCTCAGAGGGTCCCATCAGAATCCGCCAAATCAAACTCAATTGCTTTCCCTAAATTCGATTCCATCTTATCTATTCCCTTCTCGTAGTCCCCAATGCGTTGGCATTCCAAGAAGTTTTATCTCTAAAGGGGAGGTTTCTTGTTCCACCTTGTGATCAAGATTAGATGGAAATACCATGGATTTTAGATCGGTTTTATTTCGTTTTCCAATTAACAGTTTGCAATCTTATCCGGGAATTAGTTTACCTAGAAGGCTAAATTTGATTTCGTTGATAATTTGTTTCCGAGACTGCGTTATCAACTTTCCACCAGGAGTTTTTTCTTCCGTAAATGAGTTTTGGTCTTTCATGGATGTGCAGGAGATAAAACTACTCTGTCTAGAACTTGTATTTGTTTGGTAGAGAAAGGCTGGGTTGAAAGGAAAAGAGGGTTCTCAAAATCTGGACGAAAATTTCTCCATCCCATTAGCTCTATTATATTTAACTTCAATTTAAATTTTGATATATTTTACCCCCCAAAAAAAAATAATAATAATAATAAATGGATATATGATATTATATATCGAACAAAAAAAAAAAAAACCAATCTGTTTGAAAATCCATGGGCCGCCAAATACATTGGCCCATTTTACAAAAAAGTTCGTCCCCCCAAAAGATTACAATAATGCAAAACTGCTTCACCAAGATGAAGATGTTTACTGAAAAAAAATGTTGTGGAGATGTCTCTGTTATTCTTAATACTATTTGTTCATGGTCTTGAAGTGAGCATGAAGCTTATAGTCGTCCTCATTTCAGTGATTTGTTTGGATTTATTCTAGACCCTGGGGGGTTTTTTAAAAATTAATAAATATCTTTTCTCTATGCCTACTCTATCAATCTCCTTGAATTTCACCTCTACATATAGGCTTCCACTTTTGATGTTAAGTAATGTAACAAGCTAATATCCATGTTATAGTAACGTTTATAAGAAATATCTTTCTTCAGTTCTCTACCATATAGGCTTCAATGTCAGGCAAAAGTAATATAATAGGCTTATTATTAGCAAAGCATATACAAAAAAACTGGAAAAGTGAAATGATGAGAGGTTTACACATAACCATATTTTAATCAAGGCCATTGTATATAAAAAGTTTTGCAGAGAACTCAGAAGGTAATTTGTGCGACCACATGGTGTCCCAGTACAAAAAGCCGGTGTTGTTATCATGGCCAGTCCTTAGTTCTTACTGAGTCGGTTGAGCCATCGTTGGATGAAAGGTGTGTGCTAAGCGTCTCGGTGGTTTCGATCAAAAGTCCACCTTGAATTAATTTTGTGCATTTGGAAGCTGAATTATAATGTTCAGTAGCAAATAACAACAAATAACAGGTAATGAACTCAAGTGACATAAAAACAGCTAATTAATAATGTCAGGGCTGTACAAATTTGTACAGTTTGTTTACTAAAATATTAAATAAAAAATAATCGACAAACTTAATGATAGTATACCCTCATTTAATTAAAATTTTGAACATTTTCTTATGGTAGATAAAAATTTTGCTGAATAAGATTTCTTACTTCTCATTTATTTCATTTCAGTTGGCCTTTGTTATGAGATCCATAGATTTTAATGGACCGTCAAGGAAACCATCTAGAATTCAATGGTCCCACTATTGGTATTATTGGATCTCTCTAAAAATTGCTAGCGTAATTATTAAATTTAGGGATCTTAAACTTACATGCATATACATGTGTAGGATACATAGATTAGGCTGTGAGCGAGGTGAGGCTCTACAAAATATCTGTCTAAATAAAAGAAGGAAAAAAAAAAAAAATTCTTGACAAACAAAGTACCATTTCTTCCCAAGGAAAGACCTGCTAGAGCTTTTGAACCGAAAGTGGTGCTGATAAGGACCCTTGGGTCTACATCCCATGCATGAGGTGTTTAGCCAGTATATGCGATTTGGTGCATAAGGTGTCCTTTAGAATGCAATTTTTTTTTTAATTTTTTTTTTTTGGGGTAATAGTCCTATAGAATGCAATTGTTTCCTTAAAAGTCATTGCCTTTTTTTTTTTTTTTTCATTTTATTTTCTGGGTTGCTGGTTTACCTTTCTCAATTGGAAGAGTTTTTTGTGAGGGCTTTTGTTTGTTGAGGGAAGCTTTTCTCGATTTACCTCAAAAAAAAAAAAAAGAAAAAAAAAAACATAGAGAAGAAGGAGAAAAAAAAAAGTAGAAAGAAAAGAAAAAACAGTAGAGCAAAGAAGAAGCAGCGAAACCCATACAGAGGAAGAAGATCCCAGATTCCTTTTTTCCCTCTCCTTTTGTTTAGAATATAATAATCAAAAAAATTTTTTTTTTATAATATATTATTATTTTATTAATATAAAATACACATTTATATTTTTTGATAGGATAAGATCGACGTGCAGCTTTTTAAATTTTTAACGATACTCAATTATTACTATATCTTTTTACGGTTAAATTTAATAAAAATTGGCTAATGAGAGAAGATGTGGTTGAATTAATAATTCAACCACATAATATTTTTGAAATACAGAATTTTATATGGTATTAATCTATTTTTTTAAATAAAAAAATTACTTTTTTTGAATGATGCATCGACATTCGACAATGACAAGTCAATGTGGGATTCGGCCATGTGTTGATTATTGTTGGGGCCGCAGTACGTAGGTGGACATAATTAATATATGGGATGCCACGTTCAAGTCATGATCGTGAATTTAACTATTTCTAGCCAAAAAAAAAAAAAAAAAACATGAAAGCTATGCATGGAGCCCTACAGCACATCTTATTTATTATACTATTAAATGGAAGGTTAATTTCAAAATTTTTAATTTAAGGTTAATTTCAAAATTTTTATAATTCATTTATCTCCCAATTATTTTTTTTTTTAACCTATTTCTCTCAAAATTTGATTATATATTTATATATATATATGGTTTGATTATATATACATGTGTGTCTGGTGTTTCAGTTTAACTAACTCAAAATAACTACCTGCCATGTCCTATCATAAACCTTGAAGACAAAGCTTGCTCATACATTTTGAGGGACTTTCACTAACTGCATTGCGAAATACTTGGAAATATTCATGTTCCTCCAATATTTGTTTTTCTTTGGTAGCAATGAAGCAACCATGGCTTTTTCTGAAAGAAGAAACAAAGAAGGAACTGGAACAAAGAGAGTGGGGTCATGACTTTAGAATTTGGGGTTTTCTATGTAGAGTTAATGTTAATATTTATCTCACTGGAAGTATAAAATGATTCAATGTTATGGTAAATTTGATAATATATATTTTTTTAATATACAATTATCCATCTGTTAATTTTTTTTAAAAAAAATTAATTTAATTATGTATGATTTTTTTGTGAAAATATTATTTCATTGATATCATATATTATGGATAAAGTATAAATAAATAATATCAAAATTGGTAATTTTATAAAAATATTTTTATTATTTTTACAAGTAAAAAATTAATTTTTTTAATCATTAATAAATTCTTAATATATCTATCGCCTTATAGATGTAAATATAAAGAGACCTATTAATTGAGCCAACGTTACTCAACCAAATAGAAAAATTAATTAAATTAGCAAATCAAGTTTTTGTTCGACCAAAAGGCCGTCGTGTATTGTGCATTTGGAATCCATATTATAATGTTTAGTGTGCTAAGCAATAACAATAAATAACATGTACAATTCAACATTAACAGTAGGTAATAAATAAAGGGTTTTACAAATATTATACAGTCTGTTTACTAAAATATTAAAGAAAAAATAATTGACAAATTTAATGATAGTACGCCCTCAATTGATTAAAATTTTGCCACATTTTTCTTATGGTAGATAAAAATTTTGGTTAAATTTTCTTTCTTCTCATCTATTTCAATTAGTTTGCGTGAGATTCATATGGGCTTGAGTGGACCGTCAGGGAGACCATCTAGTCATTGGTGGTCTGTTATTAGTCTTAATGAATCTCACTCAAATTTACTAGCCAAATTATTTTTGATATGTTATTTAAACTTATGTACATATACATATCTAGGATATATAAGCTATGAGAGATGTGAGACCGTAAAAATATTTGACCAATTTTTTTTTATTTTTTATTTTTTTTAAAAAAACACACTTGACAAACAAATCACCATTGCTAACAAAGTTGAAGTTCCAATTCTCTGTAGAAAAAACCATAACTAAAAACCAAATTCATATAAAAATTAAAAAAAAAAAAATTGAGAAACTTGAAGTTCCAATACTCTTTGTGCCTCTCAAGATCCAAAAAAAACAATCTTTTTGCCTCTTAAATCTTGATGTTGAATTGGCTAAAAAAAACTTAAGGTATTGATCTCCTCTTTTTTTTTTTTTTTTTTTTTTTTCCCTTTAAATTAAGGGATTCATTGAAACAAAACAAAAAAAAAAGGTTGAAACACAGTAGCCTAGACATGGGGAGCTTTCTGGGCCAGACTATTAGCTGATTCGGGGGCCCAATAAAAGGAAAAATTGCTGAAACATTGTTAATTGAAAAATGTCCTGGAAGATGGACTTGGCAGACCAGTGCAGAGAGCTCGAGTCTTTGAGATTTAAGGCTTGGACAACTATCATCGCATCAGCTTCCACCTATACACCACACCACTCGAAATTCTTTGCTACCTAAAGTGCTTTCAGAATAGCTTCCAATTCCACTATTTCGGGATCATTCACAATAGATTTGAATGTCTGCATATGGAGGATTTTTCCTCTATCGTTACGTGCTATCACGACGAGAAAGCTACCCTGGCGTCGAACAGCTGTGTCAGAGTTGAGTTTAACAGCTCCGGGAGGGGGGCGGCTCCACTCGGAGTTGATTCTAAAATTGGCATTTCCTAGATGATGCCTATCCATTCTGTCTCTCCTAAGCACTTCCTTCAATTCTTGAGAACATTTCCTTACAGTGTCAGGGGCAGAACAATTTCTTCTGCATGTCCTCCGTGAAGCACTTGATTTCGAAGCCACCACAGATGTTCCATGGTAATGGCACTGTAAGCAAACAAATCCTCCTTGTCTTCCATATGGACTGGGACGTTATCCGTAGGGTCTGCGATACAATTCAAGAAGAAGCTCAGGTCCCTACTAGCCACCGTTTCCAATCTAATTCCCTAAGGGTTCGCAAACCAAACTATCTTTGCTATCTCACAATGAAAGAACACATGAAGCTCCATTTCATCACTTCGACACCCATGAACACACTGCGAATTCTCTATGTTCAAACCTCTGGCTATAAGGTTAGATCGAAGGGGAAGACCACCATTGGCCAACTTCCACAAGAAAAATTTTGACCTCTCATGAATAAAACTCTTCCATAAAAAATTCCACCATCTCTCGTCCCTCTCTTCGATCTCTTCATCCATTCGGTAAGCTGATTTCACGGAGTACATACCTGATTTCGTTCCTGTCCAGATCAGCTTGTCTGGCTGCTCATTTGTGGTCCAGAAAATTTGTTTAATACACTTTGCTAAGGCTTGATCAAACATACTCTCAACCCTATGAACATCCCATTCTCCATTAGGTAATTTCAAAGAGCTCACCATACCAAGAGCGGATATCCCCAGACTCCTTGGCTGAGGAAGATAACTAGGGATGTTGGGCACCCAAGGGTCTTCTCAATAATTCACGGAGTCGTCCCGCCCTACACGAAAGCATAAACCTCTAGATAGGAGTGATTTAACTTGTAGAATTCTTGTCCATAGCCGTGAATTCTGTTTTTTCTTCTTGCTCTTCATAAACGAAGTGTGAGGGAAGTACTTGGCTTTTAAAGCGCGAACCCATAGCTTGTTCTCATTAATGGCTGAGCACCAACTAATCGTTCCGATAAGGCCTTGTTGAATCTCCAAAGATTCCTGAAACCTAGACACCCTAGCCTTTTCAGTTGGCAGATTTTTCTCCAAGACATCGGAACAAAACCTCGCGAAGCTTGCACATCATTTTTCCAAAGAAAGCCTCTAGCCAATTTCTCCAGATTCTCACACCACCCCTTGGGAAGGAGGAAAGAGGACATAGAATAGACCGAGATAGAAGAGGCTACATGCTTGATTAAGATTGCCCTTCCTGTTTGAGATAAGAGTCGAGCTATCCAGGTTTGAAACTTCGATTGAATTTTCATTATAAGTTTATCAAAAGTTGAAGACTTATTTTTCCCGACAACAAACGGCAACCCCAAGTGTTTAGTGCTTTTGTCAAGGTCTTTCATTCCCAACCAGCTCTTAATATTGGCCTTTATAATCCCTGTGACATTGCGAGAGAAAAAACACCTAGATTTTTCTCTATTAAAGGCTTGGCTGGTCCACTTGCAGTATAAATGCAGACATCTCTGAATGTTTCTAACTTCATCCACATTTGCTCGAAAAAAAATGATAATGTCATCCGCGAACATTAAGTGATTGATCAACGGAGATAGTCGTCCCAGTTTCACTCCATGAAATTTGTTGTCTGATTCCCATTTGTGTAGCATCCGAGATAAAAGCTCAGCCATAATAATGAATATGAAAGGTGATATTGGGTCTCCCTGTCGTAATCCTCTCTCCATGGGAATTTTTCCAAAAACACTTCCATTAAGAAGCAATTCCATTGAGACCGAAGAAATGCAGTTAAGAACCAATTTTACAAACTTTTCCAAAAACCTGAGCAGAAGAAGAATTTGAGTGATCACCACCCAATCCACCCGATCGTAAGCTTTCTGCATATCCACTTTTATTCCAACAATACCTCGCACGCGTTTTTTAATTTTTATGGAATGCATAAGCTCGTTTGCTAGGACCACATTTTCACCAATCCATGTGTTTGGCACAAAAGCTGCTCGGTGAGAAGAAATAATCTTGCTAAGCAGAGGCTTTGATCTATCCGTTAGGATTTTAGAGATGATTTTATAGATCGTGTTGCAAAGGCTAATTGGCTGGAGGTGTTTGAATTCTGAGACGCCATGCACTTTGGGAATTAACACCACAAATGAGCGGTTAATGTCTCTCGGCAGCAACCCGGACCAGAAAACATTCTGCACCATCAAAATAACATCCCCTCCCACTATATCCCAGTACTTCTGAAAAAATATCGCCGGCATACCATCCGGGGCAGAAGCCTTAGTGGAATGCATATTTTTCACCACTTTCCAAATCTTAGCTGCTGTGAGGATAACTTCCAGTCTTATATTTTCTTCCTGGAATATACATTCGTGAATAACCTCTCCCAATCTTTCACTTCTCCTTAAATCCTCCGCTTTGAAAAGCTTCATGAATTCATCAATAAGAAGCTCTCCTACTTCCTTTCTGGACCTCTTCCAAGTTCCCGTGTCGTCTTTAAGGGCAGGGATAAAATTTTTTTGTCTATTGGCAATAGTAGCTGCATGGAAAAACTTTGAATTTTTATCTCCTGCCTATAACCAGAGCTCCCGGGACTTCTAACGCCAAAGCAATTCCATCGTTTTCCTCTATTTGTCAAGCTCCCAGAAGGTAGTTTGCTCTTCTTTCTGTACTTCCTCAGATGGGGTTAAACCTTGGAGCCATTGTAGTTTTTGCTCAAGCTCCCTCACTCTTTCCTGGCAGAGACCAAAAACATTTTTGTTCCAATTTTTCAAAGCAATAGCAGTGTTGAGAATTTTAACTTGGACTGTGGCTCTACGTGTGCTTTGTTAAGGATTTGACCATGCTATATTCACCACCTCCTTGCAACTTGGTTCCCATGTCCACATTTCCATGAACCTGAACGGTCTTGCCTTGAGATGATCCAGAGTAAGAATGAGATGAATTGGAATATGGTTCGACGCTTCACTAGAAAGGTGTAAGACATCGGCTTGCTCGAAGCTAGTCCTCCAGTCCGAACTGACTAAAACCCTGTCAAGCCGTTATCGGATATTGGCCCTACCACTTCTTTTGTTGCACCAAGTATAAGGGTTGCCAGTATAACCTAAATCCAATGCTTCCACGTCAAACATAAAGTTTCTAAGAAAGTAATACGATTTGGTTAACACAGAGCTACCCACAATCTTCTCATCTTGGTTAACCACATCATTAAAATCTCTTACACAAACCCAAGAAGTGAGTCCGGTTTTAACTAGCCTTGCTAGCTCTTTTCCTTAATGACCTCTCAGCAGGACAGTAACAGCACCACAACATCCAACTACCTCAGGGGTCTGAATTCACCATAACACCTATAATCCATTTCAACACAAAGATAATCATACAATTCCAACTATTAACCCAGAACAAAGCTAAACCGCCTTTATGGTTATCTGCTTCTACTACAAAAAGATTATCAAAAAGCAATTTCCTTTGAATTCTTTCTAATTTGTCTTTAGAAGATTTGGTTTCGCAGAGGAAAAGCCCCGTTGGGGAGTGCTTGCGAATGAGACCTTTAAGGTTTCTAACTGTCGAGGGCCTCCCCAACCCCCGACAGTTCCAGGCTAACAAACTCATTTGGGAGGTGGGGGCTTGATAAGGCCCACCTCCTCGGCCACTTCACTTTCATGTTGGGAGTTCTTAGAGGAATCCTCCTTGGGGTTGTATTCCATACTGGCATCCATGCTGATCTTCCGTGTTCGATTATTCAATCTTGCTCGTGGGGAGAATTTAACCACTACATCCACTAACTTCGTCTCTCCTTTAACTTCTGTAGTTAGGACTTTTTGAATTTCATCACAGTCTTGAACAAAGGATGGGCCCACGAAAGCATACTGTCTTGCCTCAAAATCTTATTGAGTCTGAATTGCAGAAATGGCTAACGGTGTAATGGGGGCATCTCTGACTTGGGCTTTTCCCTCAATGGGGTTGCATTGAAGCCCTTTAGCCTTTCGTTTCTTTTTGACGTGACTAGGTGCTGCATGAGGACCCACTTTAGGTGGAAGGGCTTTGGGCTTTGGATCTGGCGCTTGGGCCTTTCGTTTTTGGCCCACCACTATTTTCCCTAAATCGGCTTTAGTCGTCGACAATCCTTATCTGAAAATAGGCAGATTTTAAAATTTCAACTGTTCCTCACATGTGGTCGAGAGAGGGATTTCCTTTAGGCAAGAATCATTATCAACCCTAACCCTAGCTTATGTTCTGTCAGTGTTGGGTATGGGATCTTCAGATTCGATGCTGACTATTCCTTTGCGTGAGTTAGAGTTGGTAGAATAGGGTCTAATCTCATTGTCAGACACGTCCGTCGTAGGCGGCTGTAGTTCCCTAGGATTAGGGTTTTTCAAATTGCACGCCTTGATTCTGGTACCGTCGTCTATCGGCGGTGGAAACCGACTTGCACTTTCCTCTCCTCCCGTGGTCGTCGCTTGAGTGTTGTCAATGTGAAGTGGTTGCACCTGACTGGTTGTGTCTGGTGGTAAGTTGTCCTCTTCCTCCCTCCGGTTGGGTGAGATCTCTCCATTTTTGATTCCTAATTCCTCCTTTGAGTATGAATCCACAAAATCGCCTCTAGGGTTTTCTATCCTTCGTAGATAACTCCCCTCAGTTACCACCATGAACGAGCCGGACTCGGCTCGAAGCTAGGCCCCGTACTCATCTTCGTCCGCCTTCGTTGAGGTGTTCACCTTCTTACACTTCTTATCATTCTTTGACCAAACCATTTTTCTTGTTGTCACTAATAAATCCATAAATCCATTTTGTTGCTTGAACAAGACTTTTGAATAATTAATTTAATTTACATTTATTCAATTATCATATTTTTTGAGATAATTTTTGGACGGACCAATTAAACTTAGAAAATTTCCAACGAGAGAAGAAATGGCTTAGGCACGACTCTCCCTTTTGGGAAATCCTTCAACAATCTCTCCATAAAAATCCTCTTCAGCAATCTTTGAAACATCCTCAGTTGCTACCATGAAACTCATATTTGCCCAACACATGGGATATAGGGTTTAAGAAAAAATAACAATAATAATAATAATAACAAGGAGTTGAAGACGATAGTATTAAATGGCAGGAAACGATAGAAAAGAGGTTAACATTTTAAATGATATGTCACATATCAATTAGTGGGATAGAATTGGAGACAGGAGAATGGAGATAGAAGATTATGATCCTTATTTAATAGTAATGCATAAAGATAATGAGGTGGGTTTAATGGTGAAGAAGAACTGTAGGAAGTGGAGGGAAGTATTGATAAAAGCTGGTTCCATGAGTGGCTACATATGTTAATAAGTTTGTTGAAGATCTGCAAGAGCTTTTGGACCAAAAATAATATATGGCATTTTTTTTTAATGAATAGTACATGATAATTGTGGCTTTAAAAAATGAATAAATTCAAGATGCAATTATTTCACCAAAAAATTTAAGATGCAAATATTATATAGCTAATGCTAGGAGCAGCTAGTTTTTTTTTTCTATGTCAGAGTAAGCAATTTTTTTTAATAATTTATACCAATTTTTTTCGGTATTTTAAATCTACAACGTTTTAAGTGTTATGTGAATTATATATTAATTGAGTCAATCACACATATATAAAAATTATACATAATTTATGAAAATAATTGTATGATTTGTGAAAAAAAAAAAAAAAAAAACATAAAGGTAATGCATTAATTATCTCAAACTTACTTCAATTCCTAATAGTTCTTTTAATATGTTGACCTCATCCTAATATTTAATGAAACACGCAAGATTTCACAACCAACAACATATATGGTGACAAGCCCATTAATAATAACTACTATATTTTTGAACAATAATCAGAATTTAAATTTTTTAACCAGATATAAAAAAAATAAAACTTTAAAAAAAAAGTTAGGTAACATTTGTAATATGGTTAGCTTTTAATTTTTAATTTTTTCTATTTAAATATGTGTATTTTGCTTATTTCTAACCTTAGTGACAAATAAAATGATTAGAAATTTAAACTAACAAAAAACTTAAGGAAGAAATAAAAAACATAAACACTAAATTTAATACAAATTCAAATTGTATCTTTATTTTTTTTATTCAAATTTATAGCTGTTTAAAATATTTGATAAACCATAACTATTATTAATTCACATATGAGGTAATTAAATTTTACACTGTAAGGTATTAAAAAAAAAAAGGACATATTCTTTTATGTTTGTTTTTCATTAAATTCCACACAAATGGCATATTCTTTTATAATTTTTATTTATTATTATTATTTTTTTTTGGGCCTTAAGGATGTTATGCACTTTTTTTTTTTTGGTAGTTTTGTAAATTAGTTAAATTGATGTTATGCACTTTCGCGAACAAAAAATTAGTGCCCAGCAGATGAAAATAATAAAGAAAGAATACACTTTTGTTTTTCTCAAAAGGTAATTACATTTTTTTTAATGAGAGTTAGGTGGCCTGTGCATTAATATGACAAGAGAATGTTGGATTCGGGAACGTGCTGATTTTTTTTTTTTTTTTTGGGGGAAATGCAAACTTGATTATTGCTGGGGACATGAGCCAGTTGAGGTGGTCTCGTAGCCACTCTCTTGGAAAATAAAAGAAGCAAAAATACAGGAAAGAGAGTTCATAGACAAGGTGCCTATGATCTCATTTTTAATTCACCAAGTTACACACAAAATGAGATAAAGTTATATATAATAATTATATATGGTGGTAAGTTAATAAAACATTAAAATCTTATTCGGTATAATTTTTACTTTTATTTATACACAAGTAGGTCATAAAAAAATTATTTTTTATTGATATTGGTTGTAAATATTTGAAAAGATCTGAATTATTTTTTGAAAATTATTCAAACATTTTTACAAATAATTTTTAAAGTTCAACAACTACTTTTAATTTATCGAAAACTACATTAAATAAAACCTAATCATATGTTATAAATTTGTTTCTGTTTTTGTTTATGTGTATACTTATATATCTACTTCTCCATAAATATTTTTTGAAAAAATTATTTTTTTATTGATTTTGATTAGAAGTATTTTTGAACCTCCAAAACACTTTTTAAAAACTTATGTCAACATTTCTAAAAAATAGCTTTTAAACCTTAAAAGCTATTTTTAGTTTTCCAATAACAAATTCAAATAAGGCCTTAACGTAAGATTAATTTCAAAATGGTGGACAAAACTTTCCATAAGCATTTGAAGTTTTTCATAAGAAGCCCACCATAGCAAAACTCTCTTCATACATGCTTCAGTTTAATTAACTCAATAATTACCTGCCATGTCAAATTATTAAATTAAAACTTTGATAGTGAAAAAGTTTGCTCACACATTTTGAGGGATTTTCACATGCCGGTGGATTTTCACAAATTGCATTGCGAAAAAAGTTAAAGGATATATTTGGTATTTTGTATTAAAAAAATATAATACTACAAGCCTAATTTAATATTTGAGTGGGATTGTTGCGTTTATCAGAGTAGATAAAATGGTCACCCCGCAAATAATTAATTACAAAAATTAATATTGAACATCAAAATATAACTATGAAACAATAATAATGAGAACAGTATCTAAGAATTATACGTTTAATGATGCTTCAAAAACCGGCAGCAAATCGAACATTATGGATCAAACATTAGTCATCGGAAACAGGCGTTTTACTAATTTGGTACATATAGAATTAATCGTAATCGCACGCAGGCGTTCTGCATTCGCTTTACTCCCTTCCCGGGAGGGGAAAAACCCAAAAAAAAAAAAAAAAAAAAAAAAAAAAAAGGAAATAAAAACCAAAAAAAAAAAATAAATAAAACGATGAATTGATGTCACGAAGAACGTTGGGTGTTATCCATAAAAAAAAAAAGAGAATGGTGACTGCTAAACAAGCTTTTCCATTGTTAGAATCATTTACTTGGTTTGAATCTTCCACCCCAAAATAAATAAATTGAAAACAAATGTGGAAACCATTTATTTACTTTGTCCGTACAACACAATAATGTTGACATATTAAATGTAGCATTAATTCTACCAAAATATTTATCCAATATACATATCTCATAATTTTCTTTTAGTAACTTATAACATGTGTATATTAGTCAAAAAAAAAAAAATTTATTATTTTGTTTTAGTAACTTATAATATGTGTATATTACCCAAAAAAAAAAAAAAAAACCTTATAACATGTGTATATTTGGTAAATGTTTTGATAAATAATATGTGTTTTTGCCATTAATCAATAATATAGAAATCATTAGAATATTGCAATGTGACAATTCCATTAGTTGTCTAAAAATATTATTAATTATATCGAATTGGTATTTGTTATTTGGATCCCACCAACTAATGTTTATCGTTAACAATCACAAATAACAAAACTTCTTTTTAACACATACCAGTAAAAAAACAGAAAAAAAAAGGAAAAGTTTCTCTACCTACCCAACCAAGTTCTTCAAAACAATGTCTTCTATATATACAGGCTTTGAACAAAAGCAATATAGCAGCCTGTTTAACAAAGCAAACACAAAATCCTAGCAACACCCAAAACAAAAAAAAAAAAAGAAAAAAAAGAAAAAAAAAAAAAAAAAAAAAGGGAAAGGAAAAGAAAAGATGAAAGCTCTACACATAACCATGTTCCCATGGTTTGGCGCAGGCCATATGACAGCTTTCCTCCATCTAGCCAACGAACTTGCAGAAAGAGGCCATAGAACCTCCATTCTCTTGCCGAAAAAAGCTCAGTTGCAGCTTCAACATCTCGTTCAGCACCCACATCTCATAACCATCCACGTCGTCACCGTTCCTCACGTCGACGGTCTCCCTCCGGGCACCGAGACCGCCTCGGAGATAACCTTGGCTCAAAATGGTCTGCTCAACATCGCCATCGACCGCATGAAGGACCAAGTAGAGTCGTTTGTAAGAACTCACAAAACAGATGTTGTTTTCTTCGATTTCTCCTATTGGATACCAGATATTGCCAAGCCTCTCAGTATCAAAACTGTCCACTACAGTGTGGTTTCTGCAGCTTCACTCGCCATCGTTCTCGTTCCCTCGAGAAATGTGCCCACCGACAGGCCCATCACCGAGGAAGAACTCAGGGAGCTACCTTCTGGCTATCCTTCGTCTACTATAGTGCTTCGTGGTTCCGAAGTTCGATCTTTGATGTTCGTTTCGGCACCCTTTGGTGAGGGGATAAACTTCTATCAGAGGACTACAACAGGAATGAAAAACTGCGATGCAATATCCATAAGAACTTGCAGAGAAATTGAAGGTAATGTTGAATTATTAATCCCAAAAGCTAATTCTTTTTTTTTAATGGGTAGTTTCGTAGTTCGTGACTTGAACCTAAACATTTAGGATTTTAAATTATAATACTATATTAAATTATTATTAAAAAACTTTTTAATAAAAATGGTAATTCGATTCAAAACACAGTAATTCAACATCACCTCCTATCAACGTAAACTTGAAATGGTAATTCAATGTCATACACTGAAAAGTGAATTTAATATGTATTGCTAATTATTTCAACAGGTAATCTATGCGATTACTTGGCTTCCCAGTACAAAAAGCCAGTGTTCTTGGCAGGGCCAGCTCTAACGGAGTCGGCTGATACGTCAATATTGGAGGAAAAGTGGGCTAAATGGCTCGGCGGTTTCGAGCAAAGCTCCGCGGTGTATTGTGCATTTGGAAGCCAGTTGATCCTCGAAAAGGATCAGTTTCAAGAACTGGTATTGTGATTTGAGCTAACTGGGTTGCCATTTTTCCTAGCACTTAAAACGCCCAACGCTTGCACGAATATCGAAGAGGCACTGCCTGAGGGGTTCGAAGAGAGGGTGAAAGGAAGAGGTGTGGTTTTCGGTGGTTGGGTTCAGCAACCTTTGTTTTTGAGTCATGAATCAGTTGGGTGTTTTGTGAGCCATTGTGGGTTTGGATCCATGTGGGAGTCTTTGATGAGTGACAAACAGATTGTTCTGGTTCCACATTTGGGTGACCAGATCTTGAACACAAGGCTACTGGTTGAAGATCTAAAGGTTGCTGTAGAAGTGAAAAGGGAAGAGAATAGATGGTTTTCCAAAGAGAGCTTGAGCGAAGCCATAAAATCTGTGATGGATAAAGATAGTAAGGTGGGTTTGATGGTGAAGAAGAATCATACAATGTGGAGGCAAGTTTTGACAAAACCTGGTTTTATGAGTGGATATATTGATAAGTTTGTAGATGATTTGAAAGAGAGCTTGTGAACCAAAAGTAATAACATGATGATAATTGTGGCCTTCAAAGAGAGAATAAAGATTAAGATGCAATTAATTGTCAAATTTCTTATGTCGTTTCCCAAGGTAGGTTTCTGTACTTTATGAAAATAATTATATGCTGTTGTGGCAATAGGCGGACTTAAATGTAAGCGTATTTTATATTGTCAATGTTTGATTTCAGCTCTATCTTCTAAATTTTTTTTTTCTTTGCATTCTGTACTGTTTGTCTTTCAAATTGGTGGTACAATATTTTAACATTCTACATTGAGATACATAAAAAGTCTTGAGATTGATTTCACAATACCCACTTCCAAAAAAAGTAAAAAAAAAAAAAAAAAAAAAGCTGTCACATTATATGGGTCAGTGTGGTTCCAATTTGTTTCAGAAGATCAGACCGTGTGTCCACCGAATTATTTTCAGTCGCAATCAACCTGTCTATCCAGGTTCTCCACTAGTACGCTGCCAGGGCAGGAACTGAGTAAAGCTGAAGATAATACTAATAGTGAAGGAGAAAAGGTATGGCGCCCTATCGAGTATTAATGAACTTAAATGCAGACTAATTTGCACCGGAGCTCATTTTTACCCCTAACTTTTTAAATTGGCAGTAATACCCCTTAAATTATTTATATATACATATATATATATATATATTTTTATAAATGATCTATAAAGACATTTTTTTTATACTGCTAGATGTCACATATTACTCATGTGGCTAATGGAAAAAAAAAAAGAAAAAAAAAAGGAAGATAGTATTATCAATTTCAAAATAAATTTGCATCAATTCCTCTTTAACCATACCCAAATTGCAAATTGCCTTTGAAATCCTTAAAAATAAAATTTAAAAATTTCATAAAATTTTTTAAAGCTTAGAAAAACAACAAAAAATATCTAATAAAAATTTTTCAAAGCCCTGAAAAAAATTCAAGAAGTCTGAAATTTTTTTTGAAACTCTATAAAAGTTCAAGAAGTTCCAAAATTATTTTTGAAGCCCTTGAAAATTTTTAAAAGCTTTAAAACAGGGGTGAAGCAGGATTTTCATGTTGCGGGGGAATAATAATAATAATAAAAATAAAATTACATAAAAAAAATTTAACAGTATTATATTGATAAAAAAGATGTGGTACAACAAAATATTGCAAACATTATATAAAAAAATATGATTAGTTTATGATGAAAAAAAAAAAAAAAAACAAAAAACCAAAATTCATTGCACTAACCCGCTAAGAAACCCAATTTAACAATAACATAAAATTTTTATTTTATATATACACTCAAAATAATATTCAATTTGTACCATTTCTAATGGATTCTACAGTTAAAAAAAATAAAAAAACAATTAAAATATATTATATATACATTGAGGATCTTTTGTACATATGAAGGATAAATAAATATGATAAAAAAACTAAATACTACTTTCCAAGAAATGTGTAAATTAAAGAGGTAAGGACATGGAGATGGGCAATAGAGAAGGTGAAAAAGCAATATGATTCATTTAATATATTTGATCGTACGATTGGACAAAGAATGGGAATAGATGTCTTAATTAAATGATAATATGGCCTTTAATGAAAGGAAATTTTTTCTTAGTGAAAAAAAAAAAAAAAACCATCGAAGTGTCTGTAAAGGCAAAATTGTACAATTGAACATAGAAAATGAAAAGATTCGGGGGAGAGACGGAGTACAGATCTTGAGTCTGAGCTTTGGCTTGTTGGCCTTCAGGCTCTTTTTGGTTTTATTTCATAAAACCCATACTTTTCAGCGAATATATATATATATATATATATCTCAAGTAAATGATTAAATTACCTTCAATAAAAATGAAAATTTCATTTACATTTTTTAATTTTATTATTATTTTATTTAAATTCCAATGCTTTTGAAAAATTATTTTAATTTTTTTAATTTTCTATATATCAAAACATATTTATTTATCAATTTTTATCAGTTAAAAAAATATTTTATAATTAAATAATATTATAAAAATATAAAATTTGCCTTTAACTTTTAAATTAATTGTAAAAACTAATAAAAACGGATAAATTAATATCTTTTTATAATTTTATAAAACTAAAGGGGTCATAAATAGCGAATTTTTAAGGATGTGGATTCTAAATAAAATAATAACAAAATTTAAAAATAATATATAAATGAAATTTTCCTAACGAAGAAGTTATCAAAATAGCCATATGGGGAAAAATTATAAAATTGCATAAAACTTTATAAAATATTATCCATATGGTAAAAATTTTAAAAACCACGTGGGGGCAGTCCCCACTGCCCCATGTTGTTTTTCCCTATGCTTTAAAATAATTCAATGTCTTAATTTTTTTTTTAAACTCCCTCAAAATTTTTCAAAGCCTCTAGAAGCTCTAAAAAATTTAAGAAGCCTAAAAAAAGATCCAAAAAAATATTATAAAATTTATGGATTACATAAATATTATAAAGGTTCAAGAAAAATTCGATACACTAAAAAAATAAAATAAAATAAAATTGCAAAGGCAATGTTACATGTAGCAAATTTAATAACAAAAATTTGGTTATCTAATGATGTAACAGCTTATTAATGGTTGTTAAACTAATAATGCCCCTCAATAATGGAAGGCAAAATCAATAAAACAATGCTAAATCATTGTATATCAAAATTTTGGTTTTAAAAATTTGATTTTAAAATTTGATCCCTCTAAATCTAAAATTACTCCTTTTGTAGAGCTATAAAAATTATAAGGCCTTTTAAAAAATTTTCTGAGTTTTTTGAACTTTTCTGGGTCTTAACAATTTTTTTCTTGGACATCCGAAATAAAAACTAAATCATATCTTGCCTTTTTTTAAGAGCCTCTAGTTTTTATTATTATTATTTTTTATTTTTATTTTTTTGAGGTTTTAAAAATATTTATGAAGCTTAGATTTTTTTTTTTAAGGCTTATTGAATTATTTTGAACCATCCAAAATATTTTATGATTTCAAAAAAAATTTCTTGAACTTCTCAAGTTTTTATGGAGCTTTGAAATTTTTTTTCAAACACCTAAAATTTCTAAGAATTTTTTTTATGAAATTTATTTTTTAAATTTCCACTATTTTTCTTGGGCCATGAAAACTTTTTTACACTTATAATTTATAAATCTTCTTTTACTTTTACGGGTAAGTTGCAACTTCAAACGTAATTGATGCAGCTATTTTTTTAAATGACAATACTATTTCTCCCTAAGGTACAGTAGCTACTAAATATAAGACTTTTTTGTGCCAATGTCCTTGAATTGAACTAGTGAATTTGTGGTATTTTGCCCCCTAAATTCTAAAATTGGCGGCAATACTTTTTAACTTTCAAAAATTATGATCCATAAGCACAACTTGTTAACATTGTTGATTTTACTGTCAAATGTCACATGCATAGTGAGGGAGAAGTAGTATTGTCATTTAAATATACAGTTGCATCAATACCTCTTAATTATGTTTTAAGTTGCAAATTACCCCTTAAAGTAAAAGAAAATATATAAATTATAAGCGTCACAAAAATTTTTCGAGGCCCAAAAAAGATAGTGGAAATTATATATAAAAAAAAATTTCATAAAAAAATTTCCTAGAAAATTTTAGGTGTTTGAATAAAATTTTCAAAGCTCAATAGAAGTTAAAAATTTTTTTTTTTAAAAAATCCTAAAAGATAAGAAATTATTAAATATAAACCAATCAAATAATAATATGTTTACTATTCGTAGATATATTAGTAGACTAAATGGTGCTGTATATTTAGCCTAAATAAATAAGGTTCAATTCCAAAATAATTCCAAAATAGATCCTTCTATTGAAAAAGTATCTTATTTAATAGACAGCTTAATATAATTTTTCCATGGTACATACAAGATATGTACCATAATTTGCGCACCTAATGTCAAATAACATATTGCTTGATATCAGGAGCACAAATCATGATATATACCTAGTATGCATCATAGCTAAACTGCAGTTTAATATACTCAAATAACATAACAATGGCTAATATTAAATAATAAATAAATAAATTGACAACTTTAATGAAAATATACTATCCTCAATGAAAAAATTGAGAAAATTTTCTCATGCTAGGTGAAAGTTAAGTTAAATAAATTTAAAAATATTATTTTGAAAAATACATAAAATAGGCACAGCTCAAAACCAAAAGATAAATTTCCTACTTATAAAATTACCTATTCCTCTGATTCAACATTAGTTTTTCACTTCCATTATTGCGCCTCATCTGAATTTTGATCCTCTTTGCTGCTGTCACTGCTAACTTCAGGACTCCCACTTGTTGAATCCAGAGAGCCAAACTGCTCTTTACCCTTAATCTCAGTTTCTTTCTCTGAAGATCCTTCCATGAAGGAATTAATTGCGAGCTGACCAGAGTAAAGGAATAAACCAACAGAGTTTATGCCAAAAACAAATGTTGCAAGGTAGCACAAACCATTCACAATGGTCCTGCAAAATTGCCAATAAGAGGTAATCACAGATCTAGAAAACTAATCAGCTAGACAACTGGGAAGGAAGTAGTAGTTGGAACTACCTTATGGTTATTGTAATCTGACGAACCTGAAAAGTAGGAAATCAAATACAAATGAAAACATTTGCAGATTAACTTGACTATTCATTTGAATTTTACCATAAAACAAAGTTAAATCTCAAACTACAAGAAAACGGTTCACACAATAACAACCACACATAAACGGAGAGTCAGATTACACAACACTTTCCATAGTAAATTCTTTCAGAGTTTCAATGATCATGGTTATCACCTAATTTGACACATAATTTGAGAATCAAAATCAAAACAGAGGTTTGACATAACCATTTATCCAAGTTTTTCTAGCTAAGAACTCCCCTATAAAAGTCATAATACTGAGAATTGAGAGAGTTAACATACTAAAAAGAACAGATATGGAGTTTACTTTTACTATCAACGCATTCAATGAAGAGTAGAGAATTCAAATTTGCACATATTCATCAGACTTAATAACTCTGATTCTTGTTGCTCAGTTCGTATTGCCCTTAGCTACACCTAATATATGAGAAACAATTCAACAAATTCAATTATTTAAAAAAAAAAAAAAAATGAAGATGAAAAGTATTTCAAAATTTTTCGGTGGCATAAAGTGGCTCTGTATAATATGAGGGTTGAACTTAAATAGAGGGATAGTATTACGTAAGGTAATAATTAAATTAAAGTAAATGGAGCATTATTTGAGGAACATACAGAAAAATTATCTGAAATTGTTTGACGATTGAGAGCAGCCTCAATAGTAATAGTGAACTTATAAAGAATAAGAGCAATAACACCGGCAGATATTCCTCCCAGCAATGCCTGAACAGGTGAAGGTGGTTTTTTAGCTTCAATTGACGCTGACCCCATTGCTTTTAAACTATCCAGTGCCTCCTCTTTCAGTGACTTCTTTACTCCCGAAGACCTAAATTTCTATACACCAAAAACCATCTTCATCAATATACATATATATATATATATATATATATATATATATATATATATATAAATCAACTAATTAAGAAGTTACCCAAAATGTAAATCCAACTTCTTTATTTCTCATGAGACATATAGAAGTGAATGGATAAATCGACAAAATATAAAACCCAGTGCCCCAAGATTATGTTGTAACAATTAGATACAGCAGAACTGCAAAATCAAAGCGACTAACCAAAATCAAAACCAATTTCTTGTATTAACCAAACTTGAAGAATCATATTTACATGCTAACATGTGGGATTTGACTATCAACGCGAAATAGAATAGCAATAGACACAGCACTACAAGAAGAGAAAAAAAAAAAAAAAAAAAGAAATCAAGGAAAACGGAAAATAAAAATGCAGCATTGAACTGAAGAAGGAAGACCCAGTTCACAATGTAAGGCTGAATTATTACATCACTGACAAAATCAAGAATTAAAATAAACAAAATCCTGTACCAAAAAAAAAAAAAAATCCTAAAATTTGAAATTGAGAGCAACAAATAGAATGGTAGTCTAATTTCGTACCAATTCTTTGGCACGCTTTGCACGGCGGCGGAGAGAGCGAAAGAGAAAAACAGATATGGCTCCGGTGAGAAGAACGCTGGTGGCCACTTGGATAGAAGAAGGTTCGTCATTGGTGGCAAAAATAGGAGAATCAGATTGAAAGAGTTCGATGGGACCTTCTTCCTGCGCATTAGTCTCCGTAGAGGTGGTTGGTTCGGCGACTTGGGCTAGCCATGGCAGGGTTCTGTGTCGAGGTTGGAGTGGAAAAGAGCAGAAAGTATTGGGTCTGTGGAGAAAACTGAGAGAAGACGAAACAGTGGGTAAGAGAAAGTGGTTGTGGGGATTAGAGGAAGAGAAGGGAAAGCTAGAGGTGAGGATGTTTTGGGACTGCAACATTTGAATGTATTATCTTCTTAGGAATAGCAGAGTTGGGCTTTGGAATATCACTCTGTTTTCTTGGGTTTTCTCTGTTGTCAATCAGAAGAAAATATTATCATTCATTCATTTTTTTTTTTCTTTTTTTTTGGATGTAAGATTCTGGTGGATTTGAGACGGGTATATTTTTAAATATCTATACTCGACTTTTTATTAGATTTTATATCAGATAAGAGATTAACGGAACCTTTTTCAATTTGTTCCTAGTAATATGAATTCCTTCAGTCCTAATTTGGGCTTTGCACCAGGCTTTTTGATGCAGCACCATGTGGCCCATATCTAAAAGCTAACTAGCCCATTTTATAAGGTCCAAATGTCAAGATCAAGCCCATGTTCTTGAACTTCTCAGGTACCTTCTTTTTTGTCATCTTTTCTTTTGGAATAAGCCCACTTGACAATGATATCATAACCAGCCTGACGTTAGTTTTTCTTTCCCAAGTTATCGAATAAAAAAAAAAAGAGAATTCAATTAGGAAGACCTGAAACAGAAATGTTTAATTCTCTAATTCGTTTTGCGAATTAAATGTCCAAACACATTATTTTGGCAATTGAATCAAGGTGGGTAAGTCCCAAAAAATAAAATAAAAAATAAAAAAATCATGGTGAGGTCAGCAGATCAAGAGGCAATAACGTCCAGGTTAAGTTATATTCCTAATGTCTTTTGTTTTTACATTATTATTTTAGGAACAAATGGAGGGTACGTCCGAATGAAGAAAAAGAAATGATATCTTGGAGGTATACTTTGAAATGTGACAGCTAATTACACCAATTTAAATCCATAAGTACCATCAAATTAGATTATTATTATTATTATTATTTTGATAAATGGAGAAATTTTTTATCACAGGCCTAATTGAATCTGGAAGCTGGAGGTTGTCACTAATTCAATGTGAATTAGACTGTCTCAAAGGGATCATATAATTAAATTTCTTGAATATCCTATTAGCAACTGGGTTGTTTCACACATAAATTATTCATAATTGGGTGATTCAAATCAGAAACCCCACAACATTGTCATTAGGACCCCCATAACATACCAAAGAAGGCAAAGCTCACCACAAAATTAAGATGAACATATAGAAATAAAGATATGAACATGGTTGGTAAATCAAATCTGTTGTTGGTTTTAGACTAACCCAAAATACGCAAATGTAATAAGTCGAACCAAAAGGGCTTGCTTCGAAAAGAAACAGACTAGCCGTGTTGGGACATAAACTGGCATTCAAAAAGTAGATAAAGAAATTTAAAATATAGAATACTCATTTTGTATTTGCTTTAAAAAACACACACAACAATCAGCAAGTAATTAAAAAATCCTTTCACTATAATATTCATATTTCATTATTAATTATCTGTTCAGATTTCTATGAAAGCAGTGTCAACATTTCAATAATCACAGGGCATTTTATATTTAACTGTTCTTATCATGACTCTCGTTTCATAATTAATATATAAGCATCTCGTGATCAAATGGAGCAATTATAAAAACAATATCATTTTTATTATTATTTTTTTTCTCTTAAAAATAAAGTGAACTCTACATAAGTACTGCAGACCTTCTGCTTATAGATCAACCTAGCAAAAACCATGTTAAAAAAGTAAAATAATAATTTGTAATTTAATGGCAAAGTATTTGTTAGAGAATGAGAGGATGACTTAAGCAAGGAAGCATCGTTAGCCTTATCTATTAAGCCATTTTTGTTGACTAAATGGAAGAAAGGACAAATTCAATTTGAACTCTATTACTTTAGAAGAATTCAATTTCAATTTGAATTCCACCACCTCTACTCCTCTATATATAGGCCTATTATAAAACTAGATCTCAAATTTTGATCCCATATTTTGTAACGAAGAGGGAACTTAAATTCTCTTCCTCTCAATGGTATTGTCTCGGGTTCACTATTTCTATTTTATCCAAATCTCTAATTTTAAATACGTTTTTGTATATTATCCAACAAATTTGGTATCAAAGCCTCGTTCTTGTCCCCTTTATAAAATATCCATGGCAGCCAATAACCAATCAACCTTTAGTTATGCCCAAAAATCTAATTCCCATCTTTACCGGTGAGAATTATGATTTTTGGTGCATCCAAATGAAATTTTTTTTTTTTATCTCACAAGATTTGTGGAATATAATTGAAGAAGGCTATGATGAGCCTGCAAGTCCCGAGCAACTGCAGTCTTGGACGGAAGTAGTAAAGAAGGAGTACAAGAAAACATCCAAAGAGATGCTTGAGCACTTCTTTTCATTCAGCAAGGAGTAAGCAAAAGTATCTTCCCTAGAATATCAAATGCAACAAAACCTAAAGCTGCATGGGAAATTCTAAAACAACAATTTGGAGGCCATGAAAAGGTAATCTCCATTAAACGTCAAACTCTTTGGAGAGAATTCGATAATTTAACAATGAAAGAAAACGAAAATATCCAAGAATTTTCTTCTAGAGTTTCTAGAATTATTAACCAAATTAGAAGTTATGGAGATACTATTGCTGATCAAAAAATTGTAGAAAAAATATTAAGATGTTTGCCAGCAAAATTCGAGCATATTGTTGTATCTATAGAAGAATCCAAAGATTTGAAAACATACTCTTTGGATCAACTATTTGGCTCTCTCGAAACACATGAAAAAAGAATGAGCAAGTTTTCTAACCAACCTATGGAGCAAGCATTCAAATCAAATTGCAACATCACAGAAAGAAATTCAGCAACCTCAACAAGCAACTCAACAAGAAGAGGAGGTTCCTTCAAAGAAGACGTGGTAATCAAGGCCGAGGCAGAAGAGGAAGAAACAATTATGAGCAAAGAAATTTCCTGGATAATTCTAAACCTTATTGCATTATTTGCCAAAAAACCTGGGCACCAGTCAAAAGATTGTCGTTTTAAATGCATAAAGTGCAAAATTTCTAATCACTCACAAAGAGATTGTTGGTATAAAGACATGCAAGAAAGGAATGAAGTTAATTATTCTGAAAAGGTTGAAGATAGTCAAGTATTTTATTCATGTGTGTCTGTTAAACAAGAATCAAAACATACATGGTTTTTGGATAGTGGATACAGTAATCATATGATAGGTGATCCACAACTCTTTGTGAAGATGGATAAAAAATTTTTATCTGAAGTAAAGCTTGGAGATGGAAAATCGCATGAAGTCAAAGGAAAAGGAGTAATAGCAGTAAACTCCAAAGGAGGTAACTCTAAACTCATCTATGATGTGCTTTATGTTCCTGGCTTAACATCAAATCTCTTAAGTGTTGGCCAGTTACTTCGAAAAAATTATTCTGTAATTTTTAATGGAGAAGAAAGCACAATTATCAATAAAAATAAAAACATCATGGTGGCAAAAATAAAAATGAATCAAAATAATGTTTTTCCTCTTATTATGCCACGTGATAAAAAATTAGCTTTTCAAAGTCAAAAATTAGATGAGTCATACTTATGGCATCTAAGATATGGGCATTTAAATTATAATGGCCTAAAATTATTGAAAGACAAAAATATGGTTTTAGGCCTACCTCCTATTGCCCACATAGATAGAGTCTGTGAAGGATGCATATATGGAAAAATGCATAGATTGCCATTTCCCAAAAGTACCTGGAGGGCAAAGGCACCATTAGAATTGGTACATTATTATATTTTTGGACCAACTCGAACTCCATCGCTGAATGGAAGAAGATATTTCCTTCTGTTTATTGATGATTATACCCGGATGATGTGGGTATATTTTCTAAAAGAAAAGTCAGAAGCATTTTCGGTATTCTAAGAATTCAAGGCGCTTGTAGAAAAGCAAGTCGGAAAGCCGCTGAAGACACTTCGAACAGATCATGGAGGAGAATTCATGTCTAAACCATTTATAGAGTATTGTAAGAAAAATGGAGTTCAAAGACAGCTCACTGTTCGACACATCCAGCAACAAAATGGTGTAGCTGAGCGAAAAAATAGAACAATTGCAGAAATGGCCAGAAGTATGCTTAAGGAGAAAGGTCTTCCATATGACTGTTGGGCAGAAGCCGTCAACAATGCCGTCTACATTTTGAATAGATCTCCAACAAGAGCTGTCCTGAATAAGACTCCATATGAAGCGTGGCACAAGCAAAAGCCCCAGGTACAACTTTTAAAGTATTTGGATGCATAGCTTACGCACATGTCCCCTCAAAATACAGAGAAAAATTTGATGAAAAAGGAGAGAAATATATATTCCTTGGATACAGCAGTGAGTCAAAAGGTTACTGGCTGTACAATCCAAAAACAACTAAGCTGATAATTTCTAGAGATGTTATCTTTGATGAATCTGCAGCATGGAATTGGAAAAGCACTCCTTAAACAGGAGCAAAAATATTTGAAGAAATTCCTATTCAGAATAAGTCAGATTCTCAACAAGTTCAAAACCCTGGTCCAAGCACAAGTCGTCAAGAAACTCCAGGCCCAGTCCAAAGAATGGATATATCTTTAGATGATGAATCACCACCAAGAAAGGTACGCTCACTCGCAAATATCTACGAATCTACTAATATTGCATTTTTTGCATGTGAGCCTCAAAATTTTGAAGAAGCAATAAAAGAAGATATTTGGATTAAAGTAATGGATGAAGAAATTGCAACAATTGAAAAGAATGATACATGGGAACTGATGGATCTACCTGAAGGAAAAGATGTTATAGGACTCAAATGGGTCTACAAAACCAAATACAAAGAAGATGGAACAATTCAGAAGTACAAAGCCGACAACAACAGAAAAGCTAGAAGACTTTAAGAGCTTTGCCAAAATTACATATTAAGAGGGGGTGTTAAAAAAGTAAAATAATAATTTGTAATTTCATGGCAAAGTATTTGTAAGAGGATGAGAGGATGACTTAAGCAAGGAAGCATCATTAGCCTTATCCATTAAGCCGCTTTTGTTGACTAAGTGGAAGAGAGGACAAACTCAATTTGAACTCTACTACTTTAGAAGAATTCAAGTTCAATTTGAACACCACCAAAGGAGAATTCAATTTCAATTTGAATTCCACCACCTCTACTCCTCTATATATATATAAGCATATAGGCCTATTGCAAAACTAGATCCCAAATTTTGATCCCATATTTTGTAATGAAGAGGGAACTTTAATTCTCTTCCTCTCAATTGTATTGTCTTGGGTCCACTATTTCTATTTTATCCAAATCTCCAATTTTAAATACGTTTTTGCATATTATCCAACAAACCAGAAACCACACAAATCGCAGTGCAAAACAACAATGGCGGATCTTCATATAGCCATGTATCCTTGGTTCGCCGTAGGCCATTTCATCCCTTACCTCCATCTTGCCAACGAGCTCGCTTCTTGAGGACATAAAATCTCTCTCCCCTTACTAAAGAACACTCCTCCATTTCCAACATCTTAATCTCCACAAAAACCACATAACTTTTCACCCAATCAATGTCCCCCATGTCGATGGCCTCCCTCCAGACACTGAAATTGTCTCCGATATACCCCTCTCTATGAACCATTGGCTTGGCATTGCCATGGATCAAACACATGACCAATTTAAACTATTTCTAACCACCGCGAAACCTGACATAGTTTTCCACGATTTTGCTTACTAGGTACCTAACATTGCCAACCAACTCGGTATCAAATCGGTTTGTTACCATATTTTCTCTGTTGTAGCACATGCTTTTCTACTTGTCCCCACTAAACATTTACCAAGCATTTCATCGGAAGAAGAAGCCAAAGAGCCACCAATTGGCTACCCTTCCTCGGCTCGTGTGCTTGTTGGTCATGAAGTTATTCCTTGTTGCAATTAATGCTGCACATTTCTAAAGAGAATTTTAGAAATACTTAGGTGGCAAGTAAGAGTTTAAGTTTGACTTGACTTTCTCATGTGTGTAAGTGTTCAAGTTGAACTTGGCTTCCTAGGATATTCATGCGTGTAAGAGTTTAAGTTTGATTTGACTTCCTTATGTGTGTAAATGTTTAAGTTAAACTTTGCTTCCTAGAACCTAGAACATTCATGAATTGTTTAGTTGGCTAAGGAACCCACCTTGTACTTGTATAAATAAGAAGCTATTGCTTCCACAACATATGTAACAATTACATTAAAAGAAAAAAAAAGTTTCTATATTTTCCTTTCTCATTTCCTTTCTCCACCAAGAGTATCCCACAATATCTTTCAATAAATTCTATCAGTAGTATCAGAGCCAGGTTCGTTCATAAACTGGGTGTAGTTACTTTCATTCACCATGGCCGAGAACACCTTCCGCACAATTCCAATTCTAGTCTTTAGTGGTGAAAACTAGGATTTTTGGTCTATAAAAATGACTAGTTATTTTAGATCCCAAAAACTATGGGATATTGTCAGTGAGGGCTACAATATTCCTGCTGATATTACCGATCTTGATGACAATCAAAAGAAGGAGCTTGATAAGAATCAACAAAAATATTCCCAAGCTTTGTTCGTTCTGCAACAAGCCGTGGCGGATGAAATCTTTCCAAGAATTATGGGAGCTACAACAGCAAAGGAGGCATGGGATACCCAACAAGAGGAATTTCAAGGCAGTGTTAAGGTACGTGCCATAAAACTACAGTTTCTGAGAAGAGATTTTGAAAATTTAAAAATGAAAGACAATAAGATCGCTAAAGATTACTACTCAAGAACAAAAGAAGTAGTTAATCAAATGAGAGCCTATGGAGAGAATATTTTTGAAAAGAAAGTAGTAGAAAAAATTTTAATTAGTTGCACAGAAAAATATGATGCAATTATTACTGCTATAGAAGAATCAAAGGATATTGAAAATTTAACAGCAACAGAATTAATGGGCTCTCTAGAAGCATATGAGAAAAGATTGAGTAGGCGAAATGAAAATTCTTTGAAAAATGCCTTTTAGTCTAAAATAAAAATGCAGTCTCAAAATACCAAAGATGGATGGAAAAAACAACAAGAAAATTCTAAGAATAATCAAAACAAAAATAGCAAATATCCTCCTTGTGATATTTGCAAAAGAAAAAGTCATTTGGAAAAAGACTGTTGGTTTAAAGGAAAACCACAATGCAAAGTCTGTAGAAAATTTGGGCACATTGAGAAAGATTGTCGCTTTAAAAACACACATCAAGTTAATTTTATTGAAAAGAAGGACACAGAAAATCATATATTCTATGTTTCACAAGGTGAAGATAAAAAGGACACATGGTATTTAGATAGTGGTTGCAGTAACCACATGACAAAAGATGAAAGTATTTTCTGTACCCTAAATAAAATACAAACAAAAGTCAAAATTGGAAATAGGGAATTTATAGAGGCTACAGGAAAAGGAACCATTGCTTTAGAAACCAAAAAGGTAAATGGTACATTACTGATGTACTGTTAGTCCCTACTATAAATCAAAATCTCCTCAGCGTTGGTTAAATGATAGAGAAGGGATATTCTCTACACTTTGAAGGAGATTCATGTACAATATATGACAAGACAAATAAGACTATGAAGATTGCAAAAATCAAAATGAAAGGAAATAGATCTTTTCCAATAGAATGGAAATATGCTAGTGAAGCTGCCATGAAGGCACAAGTAGACATCTCATGGATTTGGCACAAGAGATTTGGTCACTTTCATTTCAACGGCCTCAAGATTCTTCAACAAAAGAACATGATGCGTGACTTACCAACTATTGAAGATATCAATGGTACTTGTGAAGCATGTTTACAGGGCAAGCAACATTGGCAACCGTTCCCGACAGGCACAGCATGGAGAGCAAAGAAGCCGCTGGAGCTAATTCATACCGATGTTTGTGGACCAATGCAAACTCCATCACTAAACCAAAACAGGTACTTCATCTTATTTATTGATGACTTTACTCGAATGACTTGGGTATATTTTCTGCGAGAAAGATGACAAGTCTTTGAGATTTTCAAAAAATTCAAAAATTTAGTTGAAAAACAAAGTGGCTACCAAATCAAAACAATTTGAAGTGATGGAGGAAAGGAATACATCTCCAAGAAGTTCAACAATTTCTGTGAAGATGAAGGTATGGAGCACCAACTTACAGACGGATATGCTCTAGAGCAAAATGGTGTATCCGAAAGGAAAAACAGAACAGTTATGGAGATGGCTAGAACAATGCTGAAAGATAAAGGACTTCCGAATAGTTTTTGGGCAGAAGCTGTCTCTACTGTAGTCTATCTACTAAATAGATGCCCAACCAAAGCAGTTCAAAACAAGCACCAATTGAAGCTTGGAATGGGAGAAAACCATTAGCAAAGCATCTCAAAGTTTTCGGGTGCATTTGTTATGCCCACATACCAAAGGAAAAGAGAACCAAATTAGATGACAAGACAGAAAAAGGTATCTTTCTTGGCTATAGCATGCAATCAAAAGGCTATCGAATTTATAGCCTGGAATCAAATAAGTTAATCATCAGTCAAGACGTTGAGTTTGATGAAGATGTATCCTACAACTGGGAAACTAAAGAAGTTGAAAGGAAGATAATTTATGTACCAGCAATAGAACAACAAAGAAAGGAGGAGCCAGATGAAACTCAAGGACCTTAGGAGACAAATCAAGAATCTCCAACTCATCAAATGCAGCAACAACTCGAGCCGGAGGATTCATCTCCAGAATCAACTCCTCAAAGAACTTGACTATTAAGCAAGATTTATGAATCATGCAACTTGGCCATAGTAGAGCCTGGGATTTTTGAAGAAGCTTCAAAACATGAATTCTGGGTCAAAGCAATGGAAGAAGAGATAAAAATGATTGAAAAGAACAAAACATAGGAATTTGTGGATCTTCCTTTGAACAAAGATGTCATTGGAGTTAAGTGGATATATAAGACAAAGCTTAACTCTGATGGATCGATACAAAAACATAAGGCTCGACTAGTGGCAAAAGGATATTCGTAGCAATTCAGAATTGACTACAATGAAACATTTGCTCCTGTTGCTCGTCTCGACACTATAAGGGCGCTCCTAGCATTAGCTGCTCAAAAGAGGTGGAAAATATATCAATTAGATGTGAAGTCTGCATTCCTTAACGGCTATTTAGAAGAAGAAATTTACATTGAGCAGCCACATGGGTTAAGGTACAAGGATAAGAAAATAAAGTGCTAATATTAAAGAAGGTTTTATATGGGCTAAAACAAGCTCCGTGAGCCTGGTACAGCCGAATTAATACCTATTTCATTAAGCAAGGATTTAGAATGAGCTATAGTAAGCCTACACTATACATCAAGACCCAAGGTACAGACAACACTATTATTGTTTCTTTATATGTTGATGATCTTATATATACAGGAAACAATGAGAAAATGATTGAGGAATTTAAAAAAAAGATGTTGAAGACACTTGAAATGACGGACTTGGGCTTGATGCACTACTTTCTCGGAATTGAGACATATCAATGTGATGAAGGAATATTTGCTTCTCAAAACAAATATGCTGAAGGTATTATTAAAAAATTCAAGATGAGTGGTTGCAAAATTGTCGCAACACCATTTGACAATTGTCAGACAATGAAGAAAGAAGATGGATCACCACCTGCTAATAGCTTGACATTTTGAAGTCTCATCGGAAGTCTTCTATATCTAACAACTACTAGACCAGACATCATGTATGCAACAAGTTTGCTATCAAGGTTCATGTAGAATCCAACTCAAGTGCATTATGGAGCTGCAAAAAGAATACTTAGATATCTACAAGGAACTAAAGACTACTGTCAGGACCCGTCCAGAATTCCTTCCCCGGAACCCTAGATAAGCCCTGATCTCAGGAAAATAACACCGAACCTTCCAACGGAAAATCCGGCAGCACCTCCCCTAAGGGTAGGACTAACAAAAAATTACCTGCACTGAAAACACACTTCTATAAACATCCCCTTATTCCTCCCACAATACTACAAATTGATTCCACAAATTTCAGCACTTCAAATAACAACAGCAGCAACCCAGTGTATAAATAATAACTACACGTCCAATACAGTATACAGAGCATTTTACAAAAATGTGGAATTTATACAATGACAGATACGGAAACAATACAAGGTGAAGAGGAAAAAGGGAAGAAATACTTCTTGAACTTTCGGCAACGAACTGAGACGTTGGGCTCGCCCCGGACAATCAACGTCTCCAACCTGGACCTAGGGGAACGAAATTTAAGAGTGTGAGATGCTAATCATCTCAGTGAGTGACCTGAACTACTGAACACCTTTAATATTAATAATACCAAATAAAAGGATTTAATAAATCAATACCGAACAATTAATTAAATAAATAAATAAACATTTGAAGTAGCAATTTCTCTCAAAACCCTCACTATTCGCTCCGTTGGAAATGTTCCCCTTTTAAAACATTTTCACAAAACCCGATATTCGTACTTCCCGAAAACCAAGGGATCAAACCATTTGATAAACAATAAATAATAAATACCCCAATATATAATTAAAATGTAATAAATTATAATAAATAAATTTTGAACACCTTTGGGGTTTGAAACTTTATCTGAAAATTACACCTGACGCACCACACCATATACCAGTGATGCCCTCCGATACCCAACGTCCCGAGCACCGACTGGCGGGGAGATTAAAGAGAGAAACTTGCAAACGGCACTTCGGCGTCCCGACAGTACCGCTGCTGAAACCATTATCCCGGCCAAGGGAGGGGGCGGCTGTGGCAAAAAACAAACTTGCCTGCCCACGGTCCAATGGCAACAACGGGAGAAATAATACATGCGCGCTAAACCACATAATACTTGCGCGCTACCACGTGTCCATACACCAGAACACCAATACTGTATGAGTGTGTCTAAAAATAAACATTATTAACCAACCGTACCGTTTTCCAAAATTACCGTGGGAAATACATTAAATTCTCACACTTACCATCCCACATATTTTTTATTTAATACATCGGTACGAACCAGCGATAACAACAAACCACAATTTTTTCGAAATACGAGATGCAACCATAAAAATACCGCGGGCATAATTTATAAAATTTAAACAAATATTTTCGTAAAATATTTAACCCAATTATGCCCGAAAAATCAAATTTAAAACCACGTACAAATACTACTAAAATACACTTTGCTCATGCATAATAAATTAAACCATAATATAATTCATAATTAAATCACACCACATGAGCATAATTTAAATACCAATTAAACATAATTAATTGCCCAAAATAATTTTTTTGAAGGTGGGTCACTCACCTAGAGCACGCAATTAAACCATGATCCACCATGGGATCAATTCCACGACTCACCGGTGCTCCTAGAATACAATTCACACACAGTCAAATAAATTAATATTTTAATCGGGTAAATAATACCTGGTACCCGGGGGGTCAAACACAAACGTTAACCAAAATAGTCGAATAATATACCGAATCGAAGCTTGAGCGACGAGGATTACCAATCCGGTCTCCATCGACCCCAATTCCGCCGGAGGTGGCCGGAATTTGGCCGGAAAGCTTCGGCCGGTTTTCAATTCCTCGTATCTCGCAACCCGCTTCGAATTTTTGAGATTGGAGGCCATATTTGGACTTAGAGGACCCAAAATAGAGGGAGAGGAGGCTTAATTTGGACTGGGATGGTCGGAAAACACAAGAAAAGAGGAGAGAGAAATTTTTCCGGCCGACGGCTTCTCCGGCCCGATCGGCGCGCGTCCGGCCGCCGGTGACCGTGAAAATTGGCGGCTGAGCTCGCCTCCTCCCTCCGCTCATCACTGGCCGGCGCGTGAGTGGTTCCGGTGGCTGGAAAAAGTGCAGCAAGGAGAGAGAGAGAGACGGTCGAGAGAGAAAGAAAGAAAGAAAGAAAGAAAGAAGAAGAAGAAGAAGAAGAAGATGGTCGGGCCCGTGGCCTTTTTTCCCACGTGGGGGAAAAGAAAAAGAAAAAGAAAAGAAAAAGGAAAAGAAAAAGAAAAAGAAAATAAAATTAAAAAAAATTAAACAATTACATAATAATATTATTATTTAAAATAATAATAAAATAATTTGATTTTTACACATGGTTGACATGTGGCTTCTCAACATGGTGACACATGGTCACCTTCATTAAGTCACACGTGGCACATCGTTACGCATTTAAAAATAATATTAAAATAATACGGCGTTTGAAAAACTCTATAGATCCATAACTTTCAAATCACATGTCCAAATCGGATGTGCCGCTAGTTTACGGACTCGTATCGACGAGCACTTCACAACCATGCATGATTCAACGCTCAACCTTGCATGAATAAAAAATCAACTCCGGCACCCCTTGGACAGTTTGGACCTCAACTTGTTTTGCTCATAACTTTCAAACCGTAGCTCCGTTTTCAATGTGCTACTAGTCTACGAACTCGTGCCAATGTGTACTTCGTAACGGTACCTCAGTCAACCTAGAATTCCAACCGAATCAAAAAGTCAACTTTTGACCCCTTCGGTCAACGTGCAAAAATTCCGACATGGTTCGGGACGGGGTGTTACACTACGGTATATGGTATAGACCCACTTCTAATTCACAACTGCTTGGATTCATAGACAGTGACTGGTCAGGATCAGCAGATGACATGAGAAGCACTTCGGGCTATGCGTTCACTCTTGGCTCAGGCATTTTCTCTTGGGCATCAAAAAAGCAAGCAACAGTTGCACAATCATCTGCAAAGGCAGAATATATTGCAACTACTTATGCCACAAGTCAAGCATTATGGCTCAAGTATATATATGAAGATTTTGGAGAACCACAAAATGAACCAACAATAATATACTGTGATAGCAAGTCAGCAATAGCAATGGTGAAGAACCCAATGTTCCATAACAAGAAAATATCACTTCGTCCGTGAAGCTAAGGCAAATAAAGAAATTGCAATCAAATACTGCAAGACTGAAGAGCAATTAGCGGACATCTTCACCAAGGCACTACCTCGAAACAAATTCAAACTACTAAGAAGCAAGATTGGAGTAACAGAAATGTGCACAATGAGGAGTGTTGCAATTAATGCTGCACATTTTTAAAGAGAATTCTAGAAATACTTAGGTGGCAAGTAAGAATTTAAGTTTGACTTGACTTCCTCATGTGTGTAAGTGTTCAAGTTGAACTTGGCTTGGCTTCTAAGGATATTCATGTGTGTAAGAGTTTAAGTTTGATTTGACTTCCTCATGTATGTAAGTGTTTAAGTTAAACTTTGCTTTTTAGAACCTAAAACATTCATGAATTGTTTAATTGGCTAAGGAACCCACCTTGTACTTGTATAAATAGGAAGCCATTGCTTCCAAAACATATGTAACAATTACATTAAAAAAAAAAAGTTTCTATATTTTCCTTTCTCCACCAAGAGTATCCCACAATATCTTTCAATAAATTCTATCGCTCCTATTTCATTTCCTTCGCTTCCATCTGGAGAAGGCAATATTTCATTCTACGACCGCCTTACAAGCTCAATGCAAAACTGCGACGTTTTGGCTGTAAGAACGTGTAGAGAGCTGGAAGGTAAGTTCTGCCACTACATCCAAAGCCAGTATGGAAAGCTGGTGTTGTTAACGGGCTCAGCTTTGCCGGATGAGCGTAGCAATACTAAAATTCCCTTGGAAGAAATGTTCGCTAATTGGCTCGAACAGTTCGGGACAGGCTCAGTTGTGTATTGTTCATTCGGAAGCCAATACATCCTTGGAAAAGGACCAACTTCAAGAACTTGTATTGGGGTTCGAGCTAACTGGGTGTCCATTTTTGATAGCTTTGAAGCCGCCAATGGGATGCGAAACCATCGAAGAGGCGTTGCCGAACGGGTTCCAAGAGAGGGTGAAAGGGAAAGGGTTGGTTTATGGTGGTTGGGTTCAGCAACCGCAGATACTGAGTCACAAATTGGTTGGATGTTTTGTGCACCATTGTGGGTCTGGGTCGGTGTGGGAGTCTTTGATGAGAGAAACAGATAGTGCTGATTCCTCGCCCGCTTGATCAGGTTCTGCACAGCAAAATGTTTGTTGAAGAGCTTAAGGTTGCGGTGAAGGTTGATAAGGATGAAAATGGTTGGTTTTCAAAGGAGAATCTCAGTGAAGTTATAAAATCTGTGATGGATAAAGATAGTGAAGTGGGTCTTATGGTGAAGAAGAACCATGAAAATCTGAGGCGAGTATTGGAAAAGCCAGGTTTCATGAGTGGTTATGTTGATATGTTTGTTCGCAATCTGCGAGAGATTGTAATAAACCCATCGGCAGGGCTAGAAAAGGATACAAAATGATGGTAATGTTATATTTTCACCCAGTAGCTCTTAATGTTGGTTTGTTTATGTGACCAAACCAGTGGTACCAAACATTAATCTTAATAAATTAAACATGCTTTGCTTTTTTTTCCGCTTGTGTAATTGTATAGGAATAGAATACGTGCTTCATATATATATATAAAGATGGATAGCAATATTCAATACTAATTAGTTAATTAAATACAACACAAATTATATCTGACTAAAAATTACATATAAATATCTTACAAGTGCAAATATTAATTTTATCAACAAACAAATAAAAAATAGATCAATGATCAGCATATTTATATATTTATTATTTTACTTTACCAAAAATTAACATAAATAGATACTCGTGGGGACAGCTAGCTCAACTGGCTAAAGCCACTTTATTTCTTTCTATATTAGCAAGAAACGTTTTTTTTTTTTTTCTTTTTTTTTTTTAAAGTTAAAAACATTTTTTTTACAAAAATAAATAAATAGATAAATAAAAATTTATGATGATATTGGAGAGAGACAAGGCACTGTGTATCAATTTTATTAAAAGCTCAGAATTTATAAGAAATGGATCAGAGTTGGATTATATTCTTTAATACTTCGCTTGCTAGTACATGGAACGCAAGGCAAAACCAATAAATGATTGCAAATTTACTGTTTTGATATATATTAAATCACAATCCTATATTATTATTTTTAAAAACTTGAACTTGTGAGAGGTAAATCAAAAATGGGTTATTTACTTTAACAGTAATATATTATAAGCTGAGCTTTATTTTGTTTTTCGATCGGTCAATAAATTTTGGTATTAGCTGCTGATAGAATATTGTAACCCATATGTGTTAGTTAGATATCTGTACATAACTCTTCCTTACATATAGGAACATTTAGTTATAGTTTGAATTTAAATATAGCTTATCTGATATACCAACGTAGTTGCAGCTACAGTGTATCTATCTATATTTGATTCTACATCAATACAAGTTGAGCTTTTCCAGTTACTTATTTTCTTATAGCTGCAACTAAATCTAGTCCAGAATTTGGGTCAAAATTTCTTTCATATAGTCAAGGAATTTTCCAAAGTTTGCTCTAGAAACAAGAGAAATTATTTAGTAGATTAGGTCTACCATGTAGTATATAGACCAGGCCAATTATAAAAGGCTACATCATTAGTAATCCAAGTTAACATCCACTTCATTCAAACTTGCTACTTAGACAAACTCTATCAACCTTTTTTTTTTTTACCCATCGTTATTCACGGATTATTTCCAATGGTTTTTGAAGCAAAAATTTTCATATATCACATGAGGTGGAGTAATTTAAAAATGTACAGCAGCATGCATACAAAAGTTGCACTCGCAAACCCAAGCGACACGTTACCGTTGTTACCCCCCAAAAAAAAAAAAAATAAAAAAAAAATAATAATAATAATAAAAAAGAGACATTAATTTTCTTTTTCCTTTTTGTTTCTTCGGCTTTTGTCGTTTTTGCCACAGCAGGTTTCACCTCATCCACGGTAATTCGTTTGCAATTGCCACTTTTTGCCCTTACCTTTTTTCAAAGCTTTGAAATAATAAAATTAGCTTAAATAAGGTAGCTGTCTATCTCTGCTGCTGCTACTTTCTCTGGTCATCCATAGATCGCTTCATCTGCCAGCCCACTCTATCAGGAGAAAATCTTGCATGCAGCGGTGGTACCAGCTCACTTAGTACCACTTCAAGTAATTTTATGCCATATGTAAGAAAATACCATGTCATATCTGCTCATCAACTCAATTAATTTTTTTTTTGGAAAATGTAAAACTTTTGCACGCGCTTTACTGCTTCTTTCTTCCATCCGTATGGCTCCTACAGCTTACATTTTTTTTATAGATCTCTCTTCCTCTCCTGGTCTCTCTTCCATCAGATTAATTTATCATCTCATTATTATTTTAATTATTTTTTTTAAGGATGAAATCTTTTTACACGCGCCGATCTTATTTATCTGCACATTTCAGCCTAAGCTGCAAATCCTTTAAAAGAATTAAAAATTAAAAAAAATAAAGAAAAATAGCATTATTAATCTTCTTTGGTGTGCCTTTGTTTGATTGTTTGTCTTCTTTTTTTTTTTTTTTTTCCATAAAAAAAGGCTTCACTTTTCTATGTCTTTATCACCATTTTTTTGTTTTTATGAAGCTTCACAGCTTAACTCTCTCTATCTCTCTGTGTATTTCTCTATCTTCTCTGTTCCTCATTTTTTTTTCTTTCTTTTTTTCTTTTTTTTGGCTCTTTTAAAGTTTATATTAAAAAAAAAAGAAAAAAAGAAAAGCGCAAAAACAAAGAGTTTGGTTGAGGTTTAGATCTAGTGAAGTTAAGGTTGTTTGAAGCCATGGAGACATCCAATCTGTATTCGTTTTTTAGCCCCTCAGATTTAGAGAAACAAAGCCCGCTTTTTTTTTTTATCCTTTTCATTTGAGCTTTGTTTTTGAAACCTTTGGTTGAATCTTGTATTTTTTTAGTTTTTTGGTTCTTCAAAAACCTACCATTACCATAAGCCCATAACAATTTGGTGTTCTTCAATTTCTTAAGAATTCGACCAGGAGAGGAAGAGAGATCTATAAAAAATGTTAGCTGTAGGAGCCATACGGATGGAAGAAAGAAGCAGTAAAGCGCGTGCAAAAGTTTTACATTTTCCAAAAAAAAAATTAATTGAGTTGATGAGCAGGTATGACATGGCATTTTCTTACATATGGCATAAAATTACTTGAAGTGGTACTAAGTGCGCTGGCTGCATGCAAGATTTTCTCCTCTATCAGAGACCAACTTAACCCTTTTTTTTCCTCATTCCCAAATATTCTTCTTTCATTCACTCAATCAATATATATTTGAGTTACTCAATCAACTTGAGGCCTTTCTCTTCTCCATTAATGGCGAAAGAGATCGCAAAACCATGGATTTATTGGAGCAAGGGACAAATCCTTTAATTCATATATCTATGAATATGTATAGAAATATTCAACAACTTTGTATTAATTAATGATGATGGGGCAAACACAATGTAAAGATACACTTCCTTAAACGAGAGAGAAAGCTTGTGAGAAGTGATAATAGGTGTCGTTGCTAGAGACCACCATGGAGAATGTTAAAAAATAAAATAATAATAATATAATTTGTAATTTGGCAAAGTCGATTGAGTGGTGTTTCCTTAAGATTGAAGAAATGACACCTGTGTTGCAATTAATGTTGCAATTTGATTTGAATGCTTGCTCATTCTTTTCTCATGAGAGCTAAATAGTTGATCCAAAGAATATGTTTTCAAATCTTTGGACTCTTCTACAACAATATGATCGAAATTTACTGGTAAACATCTTAATATATTTTCTACAATTTTTTGATCAGCAATAGTATCTCCATATGTATTGCTATTAATGAAAGGATGTCAAACAGTTTACGAAAAAGTATATTAAGTTAACATGTGTAAAAATAAAAGCCATAGGCTTGGGCTTGATTTCTAACTTGGGCAAGAATGGCGGTTGTGAACCTTTTCACCGCCTCTTTAAGCTTATAGATAGGCTTGTACCAGGAAGAGCAATAATAACGTCCATATACTTTTCTTTTAGCTATTCCTTTCAATTGCCATCAGTTAAGCACTATTTTTTCAACCGCTTCTTATATTCAAGCCTCCAATTTTAAATACGTTTTGCATATAATCCAACAGAGAAATAATAAAAATCAAGACTGTTCAGTTCCATTTGGATATACCGGAGTTGGCTGAAGCATTTGGAGTTTTGCAGGCTTTGGTTATGGCGAAGGAGGAAGGTTGGGACTAAAATATGGTATGGATCAGATGTCAGGAATGTAGTCCTGAATCTGAACAACCTGACCTTCAAACCATCCACTAGGCATCAGAAGGAATAGTCACTGATGTTTTGAAGCTTAAAAGCCAATCTTTTAACCTACTTTGTGTGTAATTGGTGTTTAAAGAACTCCACCACTGAAACCTTGTTTTTGAACTCTTTTCCTAGCATTTTCTCTACTTTTGTTACCAGAAGAGAAGCTGTGAGATCAACTCCTCTTTGTAAGCTTTTGCCTTTGGGGTTTTAGTTTGTAAAACACTTATTTCAACTAAAAAAAAAGTAAAAAAAAAGAAAAAAAAAAGAAAGAGAAAGCCTGGGAGTGAGCGAGGGCATTAAAATAGTCAAGCATATTAATCATGACCAGCCTGGCTTGCTTGACTCGAATAATCTTTATATTTAGAGGAAAACACTCGAGAAATGAGAAGAAGAGGAGAGGTAGCTTTCTTTGTGTTTTTTTTTGGGTTTTTTAAGGAAGAAGATAGGTCGGCTTGGAGAAATATTTTTAAATTTAAAGAAAGGGCAAAAAGGAAATTAAAAAAGAATCACCGTTGGAAAGGTGAAAACTACCGTGGCAATAACGCCACCCTTTGTTTTATCCAAAAGACGGGCTATGAGTGAGAAAGTTCTTGTTGACTGATAAAGGAAAGTTGTTTTTTATTGAATAAGAAACTAATATTTATATACATGTACAATTGGTGTAGATGACTACAAATGAGTAATGATAAAAACTATTTACAACAAATAAGGGAATCTTGAAGATAGACTCACGTGAACTACTAATCTCTATCATGCCCCCTCAAGCTAAGTGTGGAAAGAACACTTAGCTTGGGTCGAAGAAACTGTAACCTTTGTTTGGACAGTGGCTGGTGAGAGCATCAGCAATTTGCTCTTTGCTGGAAATGTGACACACACGCAGATCACCTTGAGACACCTTTTCACGGACAAAGTGGAAGTCAACCTTGATATGTTTCATCTTAGAGTGAAGAACAGGGTTGGCACAAATGTACGTAGCACTCACATTATCACAATAGATAACTGGAACTTGAGGTATAGCTAATTTTAACTCAGATAACAAAGATCGAAGCCAGCATAATTCAGATGTAGCAGTAGCAACCGAGCGGTACTCAGCTTCAGTAGAGGAACGAGAGACTGTACGTTGCTTCTTGGACATCCAAGAAATTGGGTTGGAACCAAGATACATGACATATGCAGAGGTTGAAGTACTGTCATCCTTATTACCGGCCCAATCAGCATCGCAAAACGCATGAAGAGAGGTGGAAGAGTGACGTGTAAGAAATAAACCAAAGGAACTTGTACCTTTAAGATACCGAAGAAGTCTTTTGACAGCAGCCCAGTGAGTTTCAGTTGGCTTATGCATAAATTGAGACAATTTATTGATAGCAAATGAAATATCAGGACGAGTCAGAGATAGGTATTAAAGACTTCCAACAACCTGGCGATACTGAGTGGCATCGGTCAGATTAGTTCCATCCATGAGAGTTAGAGTAGCAGAGGTTGACATTGGCGTGGAAACTTCTTTTGCATCTAGCATATGTGTCTTAGCCAAGAGATCATGAATGTATTTTCTTTGTGTCAGAAGTAGGCCATCTGTACGTGAAGTTACCTCAACTCCAAGAAAAAAATTCAAACCACCAAGATCTTTAAGAGAGAAGACATTCGAAAGAGCTTTAACAAAGGTAGAGAGGGCAGAAGAATTATTTCCAGTCAAAAGAATATCATCCACATATACCAGCAGATAAAGAATGATGTCTGAATGGTGAAAAATAAATAGAGAAGCATCAGATATAGAATTGACAAACCCATATGAGAGAAGGAAGGTCTTCAATTCTGTATACCATGCTCGGGGGGCTTGCTTTAACCCGTATATTGCTTTCTTGAGCTTGCAAACATGGGTCGGCCGAGTGGAATCAATGAACCCTTGAGGTTGCTTCATGTACACCTCTTCATTTAGATGGCCATGGAGAAAAGCATTGTTAATGTCAAGTTGCCTCAATGGCCAGTTTTTAGTTAAAGCAATTGACAAAACAATTCGGATGGTTGCTAGCTTTATGACTGGACTAAATGTTTCTGAATAATCAATGCCTGGTCGTTGATGAAATCCCTTGGCAACTAAGCGAGCCTTATACCTGTTTATGGTACCATCTGAATTTCTCTTAATTTTGAACACCCACTTACTACCCACCAGATTATATTTGGAACTAGGAGGAACCAATTCCCACGTACCATTTTGAACTAATGCATTAAACTCATCAGACATTGCAACACGCCAGTTTTCATCTTTGAGCGCCTGGGAGACAGTTTGGGGCTCAATCTCTGAAAGCTGTGAGTGAGAGGTTGCCATATAGAAATCAGAGAAGAGCTTGGGCTTAAAAATATTATTAAGAGACTTGGTTCGCATGGCATGCGTGCGATCAGTGAATTTTTTTCTTTGTGAGCTCGGTGGGTTCAGAGGAAGATGTGATGACATGTGAGGAGATATACCATGAGAAAGACCTGCTGCTTCCTATGGACCAAACAACGGAGGCACTGATTGAGTGGCATGCTGTGACAGAATAGGAAGAGATGGAGAAGGTGACTTAGAAGAAGGAATATCACGTGGGGATAGCTTTTGATAAGAACTAGTGGGAGTAGGTGAAGAAAGAGGATTGGATGTAGAAAAGGAAGCATCACGTGGGCATAGATGAGAAGAAGAAGTCTTAGTGGGATTAGGTGGAGAAAGAGAAGTTGATTTAGAAAAGGAGTCATCATGTGGGGTTAGGTGGGGAGAAGAATTCCTAGTGGGAGTAGGTGGAGAAAGAGAGGTTGACTTAGAAAAGGAAGGTTCACATGGGAGTCGGTTGTGAGAAGATATAGAAGAGATAAAGGGAACTGTTGTGTGCGGGCCACACATAGAAGGAATAGATAAATCCCAAGTATTAATATTTTTGGAATTATGGGGATAGACCGATTGAGAGTTATATGGGAATATGGATTCTACAAAGGTAACATGCCTAGAAATATAATATTTATTTAGAGATAAATCATAGCATTTATAGGCACTTTGATTAGGTTGATATCCTAAGAACACAGAGGGTGTGGATGTGGCTTCTAATTTGTGTCTGTTATATGGTTTGATCCAAGGATAACAAAGACAACCAAAAACCTTTAGATGATGATAATTGGGTGGTTTTTGAAAAAGAATTTCAAATGGGGATTTTAGATGAAGAGTAGGAGTAGATAACCTATTAATTAAATAGACTGCAGTTTGAAAACCATGAGACCAAAATTTTAATGGTAAACCAGCATGAGATAATATTGCTAAACCAGTTTCCCGAACATGTCTATGACGTCTTTCTGCATAACCATTATGCTCTGGTGTATGGGGTGGGGATAAAAAATGAGTTATACCAGTTTGTTCAAAAAAAGATTTTAATTTGATGAATTCACCACCATCATCTGAGTAAAAAGATATAATATTCGTGTCAAAAAAATTTTCCACATTAGTTTTGAATTTTACAAAAACAGAATAAACCTCAGACTTTTGTTTTAATGGATAAAACCAGATATACTTAGTGAAATGGTCAACAAAAATGACATAATATTTAAATCCATCAATTGAGGTTATAGGTGCAGGACCCCATACATCAGAGTATAATAATTGTAAAGGTTTAGAACTGGTCATAGAAGAAATATGAAAAGGAAGCTTATGAGCTTTATTACATTTGCATGGATTACAAATAAATTTTTTTGAGGATGAGACAGGCAAAGAAAATGAAGAAATTAAATGATTTAAAATTTTATTGGAGGGATGGCCCAAACGAAAATGCCAATCCTTGTAGGAAGTCTTGACACTAGAAAAATAGATAAACGGTGGAGGAACAGTAGAATGGGGAGGAGAAGGCCACTCATAGATACCTCCTTTATTTGGTCCTTGAAGTAGAGTCATTCCCGTTGGTATATCCTTCACAATAAAACCAGTGGGTGAGAATTCAATTGTGGCATTGTTATTATGGCAAAATTTAGAAACAGACACCAGATTTCGAGTCATTTTTGGCACACAAAGAACATTTGACAGTAGAAAAGATGTATTATGAGCAGGAATATGAGCTGTACCAATATGAGTAATATTTAAAGCATTACCATTGCCAACCATAATTGCATCTGTTCCATCATAGTCAGAATGGGCATTCAGATTGTGGAGATCATTAGTGACATGGTGAGAGGCACCTGAGTCAAGAAGCCAAGATGTTTGGGGTGGGTTCTGGATAGGAATTGAGTGATCCTGCTGACTGGAGTAATAGGCTTGCGGCATTTTGTGAATTCGAGGGGTGGGTAGAAGACCAGGCTGGGGATTATAAGTCCACTGTTGTTTCAATTGTGGACAAAATCTGGCGGAATGATCCTGTTGACCACACAACTGACAGCGCCCTCGATAGCCTCCAAAGGTAGGAGAAGGGGAAAAAGTACGAGTAGAATGAGATCTGGTACCAAACTTCTTTTGAGGATTGCGAGGGAAGGTGTTAGGACCATTATTTTTATTAGCAACATGAGCAATCATGAGAGAGTCTTCAGGAGTGGAAATATTGGACTTTTGAATGTAGGCTTCATATTCTAGCAAACGTTCATGGAGATCTTCAAATGAGATCTCTGTATCCCTTGATCTCAAGGCAGCAGAGATTTCTTTTAGATCATGATTTAAGCCATTGAGTACATAAATTGTTATCTCTTCATCTTTGAGTGGTTCATTAAGTAAGGTTAATTCATCTGCTGCGGCTTTGATTTCAAACATATAAGTTGTGATACTGCGTGATCCTTGTGGTCGAACAAGCTTTTCCCGAAGTCGAATGATGCGTGATCGAGATGGCTTGGCATAAGTGAGACATAGCTTGCTCCATAACTCACGGGATGTTTTAGCTGAAGCCACCATTGATGCAAGGTCAGGAGACAGAGAGGCAAGGAGAGATCCAAAAAGAAGCTGATCTTGCCGAGTCCAAAATAAATATGGCTGGTTGGAGGATTGGGAAGGACAAGGTAGAGAGCCATCAACATAACCGGTAAGTGCGTAACCATAAAGGAGAGCATCCCACTGTGCTTTCCAAGTGAAGAAGTTAATTGGGGTGAGCCGAATTGGTGCTTGTGTAGCAACGTTTTGAAGACCAAATTGGCAAAGTCATAGGTAGGAGTATCAGTCAGAGAAGAGTAAGAAGCAGAAGAGATGGGTGTGTGGTCAGCCATAGCAAAGAAAAAAAAAAGGAAGGAAGAAAAAAAAATGAAAAATTCGGCACAGATTGGATCGGAAAAAAAACTCTGTTAGAGCTTTTAATGCTCTGATACCATGAGAAAGTTATTGTTGACTGATAAAGGAAAGTTGTTTTTTATTGAATAAGAAACTAATATTTATATACATGTACAGTTGGTGTAGATGATTACAAATAAATAATGATAAAAACTATTCACAATAGATAAGGGAATCTTGAAGATAGACTCACGTGAACTACTAATCTCTATCAATGAGTGCTTATTTGTATTCTAATGTCCATTTCATTTTACTCAGTTCAGAAAGAACATTAATTATTTTTGTCGTCTGGGAAAAAGCTAATATCGATAAAATTGATAAGGGAAGGGAAAAAAAAAAAAAAAATAGCATCACGATTCTCGATTGATTTAAAAAAAAAAAAAAAAAAGAAGTAATAATATATTGTTTATCTTTGAAAAATAAATGGCAAATATATATTTCAGCACAACAATAGAAACGGTGAGGGACAGAATAGAAATGGCAAACTTTCACATAGCTATGTATCCATGGTATGCTGCAGGCCACATAATCCCTTATATCCATCTTGCCAACGAGCTTGCAACAAGAGGCCATAGAATCTCTTTCCTTCTTCCAAAGAACACTCAAACTCAATTCCAACATCTTATTGATCTCCATCATCAAAACCTCATAACCTTCCACCCAATCACCGTTCCACACGTGGACGGTCTCCCTCCGGGGACCGAGTTGGTCTCCGATATACCCCTCCCATTGAACCATGAGCTTGCCATTGCCATGGATCTCACTCGTGATCAAGTAAAAAGGGTTTTAATCTCCGCGAAACCCGATCTGGTTTTCCACGATTTTGCTTATTGGGTTCCCGAGATTGCCAACGAGCTCCGTATCAAGTCCGTTTGCTACCATATCTTTTCAGCAACGGCAATGGCTTACGGCTTTGTCCCTGCAAAGTATGTACCCAGAGACAGACCCATAACCGAAGAGGAAGTGCGGGTCCCACCCGATGGCTATCCTTCATCTGTTGTTGTGCCACGTGGTCACGAAGCTCGCTCTTTGTTTTCTCTTACCCGACCTTTCGGTGAAGGCAAAATCTTATTTTACGAGCGGTTGACGGCATCCATGAGAAACTGCGACGCGCTCGCCATAAGAACATGTAGAGAGCTCGAAGGCAAGTACTGCGATTACATAGAGAGCCAGTACGGGAAGCCAGTGCTGTTAACGGGCTCTGCTTTGCCGGAATCGGAAAATACGGTGTTGGAAGATCGGTGGGCTAAGTGGCTCAGCGGATTCGAGCCGGGTTCGGTAGTGTTTTGTTCGTTCGGAAGCCAATATATACTCGAGAAGGAACAATTTCAGGAGCTGGTATTGGGAATTGAGCAATCTGGGCAGCCGTTTTTCATAGCACTGAAACCGCCGGTGGGTTGCCAAACGGTGGAAGAGGGTTTGCCCGAGCGGTTTGAAGATAGAGTGAAAGGGACAGGTGTGGTTTATGGAGGTTGGGTCCAGCAGCCGCAGATGCTGAGTCATCCTTCGGTTGGGTGCTTTGTGAACCATTGTGGGTCCGGGTCCGTGTGGGAGTCTTTGATGAGTGACAATCAGATAGTGTTTCTTCCACGCTTTGGTGACCAGACTTTGTACTCCAAGCTGTTTGCACAAGAACTGAAAGTTGCGGTGAGCGTGGAGAAGGATGAAAATGGGTGGTTTCCAAAGGACAGGTTGAGCAAAGCTATTAAATCCGTAATGGACAAAGATAGTAAGGTGGGTATCATGGTGAAGAACAACCATGCAAATCTGAAGAAAGTATTGGGGCAACCAGGTTTTATGAGTGGGTATATTGACAGGTTTGTCCATAATCTGCAAGAGCTTGTAAATCCAATTATATAGTTTCGGTGCTGAATAGCTAAGACATATATATATATATATATATATATATATATATATATATATATTATTAGGCTTTATTGAAGATAAGTGGGTTTAATATTTTGAAATTTTTGGATTCGATGTAGTATATTACTGCTTATCAAATTCAAACCTTTTAAATGAATGAATCTATATATTTTTAATTTAAAAAGTTAAAGATGGCTTCATTAAGGTTTTATTTTATATATATTTATATTTATATAAATATATAAGTTTGTGAAAAAGGGGTCTATGTGGGCTGAAACAAGTGACTAATTTTATGATGTTTTGTTATTATTGATACCAAAATAATGGTCTATTAAAATGTTATTGTTGTTTTTGTTTATACGGCTAGCTCACACTTAAAAAATCTTAGATAGCCTCTCTACAAATGTGTGAACTTTTTTGGGTCACTTCTCCTATACTAAGAGCATCCCTAATAGATTTTTTATATCTTTTTAAAATACAGAATGAGTTTGGCTTTCCAAATTTGAAAAGCCAAAAACACTCTCAATTATTTAATGATTATCTAATTCCAAGATTATTATGTTAATATATTTAATCATTTAGTTAGATCTATGAAGAAAAATAAAGGGAAATAACAAAATAATTAAGAAGAAATTTTGGTAAAAAACCAAAAAAAGGAGGGAAAGAAACATAATAATAAGTATTTATTGAAAAAACAAAAACAAAAAATATAATATAAAAAGTATTGTTGGAGAAGATTTTAAAGTTTAACTTTTTAAACATATATATACTCTTTATTGTACAAAACATGCTCTTTATTTTTAAAAAATCTCTTGGAGATGTTCTAAATTGTCAATAGTTATGCTCTTCAACATCCCGAATGGTTGTTATGGTGGTTAAAGATTGCAACGCTAGTTTTTTTTTTTTTTTTTTTTGAATTTTCTATGGAGAGGGAGAGGAGTAGTTTATAGAAGTTGGGTTTAGCAGCCATTGAAATTGAATCACTGTTCAGTTGGGTGATTTGTGGGCCATTGTGGGTTCGGATCCATGTTGGAGGGTTTGATGAGTGATAATCAGATTGTGCTGGTTCCGCAGTTGGGTGACCAAACTTTGAACACCAGGTTACTGCACTACTAGAATCGCATTGATAAATGACGCAATAAATGTGTCGCACAAAATAAACAACGACGTATCGCACGGAGTTGCCTAACGTCCTGTCGCTAAATCCATAAGACAACAAGCGACACAGTATGAGAGTCGCCTATCTTCGAGTTTTTAGCGACGCATATTGATTTTTAGCGACATATTCTATTAATCCACTTATAGCGACTCTTATTTAGCGATGCTTCACAACAATATTGCTAAAAATATATTAGCGACTGTTTTATATAGAGTCGCCAAATATATTAGTCACTAATGAATCGCTTATTTAGCAACACATTAATAGAGTCGCCTATTTAGCGATGCATTAATAGAGTTGGCTATTTAGCGACGCATTAATAGAGTCGCCTATTTAGAGACGTATTAATAGAATCGTCTATTTAGAGACACATCAACACTTTTAGCGACGCATTATTTATTAATGCATCGCCCCTTCTTTTTTTTTTTTTTTAAAAAAATTTTGTGAAAAGTGATTAAAATAGTAAAAATATAAAAATAATTAAAATACAAAAAAAATGAAAACTAGCTTCATCCAAAATAATTAGAATACAAAAATTTAAAATAAATATTTTGTCATAACAAATTAATTATCAAATAAATTAAATATAATCTCATTGACATATTTTTACACAATTTGTAAGCTATTGTATTTTTCATAACAAGTTTAATATTAATTAAACTTCCATGAATGCACTCATTGAGATGGAAGTTGACGTCCTGTTGCTGACAATATTACACCCTCATACTGCTTATGGAAAAATTAAAAAAGCTATTAACATTTATGCAAAATAAATAAAATATTAATCATTATTAAATTTGTAATTTAGTAAATGAAAATTTAAAAAATATTACCATTATTCTTAAGATTTGACGAGGCACATTTCTCCCCTCACAGTCATTACAAATATAATAACTCTCACATTCATCATCATTATCATTTTCATCAATACTTGGCAACTATATGACAAATGGATTGTGAGCCATCATAGTATCTCCAAAAACATCTTCTTCAACAAAAGTATGATGTTATGGTGAAGTTAACACAATAGACCATCTTGAATCAAGTTGATCTTCAACATAAAATACTTGTTGAACTTAGCAAAACAATGTCAAGCAATATCACAAACAAAATTTCTATAAAAGTAAGATTAATAAAACCCAATGAACCTAACCTGCAGTTAAAATGAAAAAAAAAAAGAAAAGAAAAAACAACCCACCTCATGTCTTTGCCAACCACAAAGAAAAAAGAAACTCACCTAAATGATGGAGACAAAGAAAGAAGAAACCCAGAAAATCACGAGGGCGACACAGAGAAATTCAGCTTCTCGGCCGACGACAACGTAGGCAAATGAAAAATGAAACCCGAAATATCTCACTATTCAAGTCTCTCTCAGATTGCTTTCAAATCTAATATTTATTAGGTAGTGTACTTGATGTAGTTTTAAAAAAGAAAAAGGGATTCAAAGGAGCGCGTAAAAATTTTAAAACGCGCCAAAAATTTTCAAAAAATGGCAAAAACGCGCCTTTTCTCCTAATTGCATTTTTTTTTCTTTGATTAATTTTTTATTTTTCATCTACAAATAAAAACTGAAAATATTTCTTAAAAATGCGAAGCAAAATATCGAAGATTGCTATTTATTTTCTGTTTTTCAAGTACGCCTTTATTTTTTATAAAATTTGCATATCTTTTAAAATTTTTGTTTTTTTTTAATTGAGAGAGCAAGCGACGCATTCTCTTCAAGAAAGATCGCCTATTCTTGAATTTTGGGATCAAGCGATGCATTATGGTCTAAAAGCGTCGCCTGTTTCATTTTTTATATATTTTTTTATAATCTTTAAATAATTTTTTAAATGTTCGTCTACTTAATTGTTCGTCTACAAATATATTCAAGTAGCAATCCAATGAATATAAATTTGATTGATCTAAAAATAGAAAATATTTTTGTCAATGCTCTTCTCAATTATTTATATATATGTGTATAGATGAGACACAAAATATCTCAAGACCAAATTTGAGATAGGATACCGAATATAGAATTCTAATTCAATAAGAATTTATTGACCAATTTATCTACATAAGTATGTTAAATGAGCTTAACTTTCATGTGTTTGTGGTCAATGATAGTTTACTTGTTTTTAAAAATTAAAAGTCTATTAAATTGCTTTTTAAAAAAAAAAAAAATAATTGAAGGAACAGGCGATGCAAGTCTATTAAAACACGTTGCCTATTCCATGTTTTTTTTAATCTTTAATTAGTTTTGTTGATTGCTCATCTACAAATTAAAAAAAAAAAAAACATATTTGCAAAATTAAAAAATGACTAAAAACAACTTTCAAATTGAAAAAAAGTTAAAAATTGATTGGGTGAAACGGCGACGCAGTTGTTGACAAATGCGTCGCCTTTTCGTCTATTTAGCGACTCTTTCTTAAAAGACTACGGCACCTAAAACTATATTAGTTAGTTCTTGTTTTATTATTACATCCAAGTGATTTGGCCTGATGGTGTAGTGATTTCTTGAAAGTGTAGGAGGTCTTGGGTTCAATTATTGTTATGGCTCTATTTTGATTTTTTTTTTATGGGTTTCTAAATGTTTAAACAAAAAAATTGAAAGAAAAAAAAAATAAAATAAAAGGCGACGCATTTTGAAAGAAAAAAAAATTTTATGGGTTTCTAAATGTTTAAACAAAAAAATTGAAAGAAAAAAAAAAAAGGCGACGCATTTTGAAAGCCAAAAAAAAAAAAAAAAAAGCGACGCATTTGTTGAAGAATGCGTCGCCTCTTCATTTATTTGGCGACACATTCTTTAAATAATGCGTCGCCTAACACTATATTAACTATTTATTGTTGTATTAGTACATACAAGTTATTTAGCCTAGTGGTGTGGTGATTTCTTAAAAGTGTAGGAGGTCTTGGGTTCAATTTTTGTTATGGCCCTATTTTAATTTTATTTTTTTTATGGGTTTCTAAATGTTTAAACAAAAAAATTAAAAAAAAGAAAAAAAGAAAAGGCGACCCATTTGTTGAGGAATGCGTCTCCTGTTCATCTATTTGACGACATTATATTAGCTAGTTTTTATTGTATTAGTACATACAAGTCATTTAGCCTGTTGGTGTGGTGATTTCTTGAGAGTGTAGGAGGTCTTGGGTTCAATTCTTATTATGGCCCTATTTTGATTTTATTTTTTTTATGTGTTTCTAAATGTTTAAACAAAAAAATTGAAAAATGAAAAAGAAAAGAAAAGGCGATGCATTTGTTGAAGAATGGTGCGTCGCCTGTTAACTATATTTAAAAAAAAAAAAGGCTCAGTTTTGGCGCTCTAATAAATTTACTGGTTATTTATTGTTGAAATAAAATTATATTTATTAAAATAACTAAAAGAAAAAAGGAAAAGAGAGAACAGGTGACACAAATTCTAAATAGTGCGTCGCCTGTTAACTATAAAAAAAAAGAACTAAAAAAACTTAAAAAGAAAACGGACGACGCATAATCTAAATTGTGCGTCGCCTGTTAATTATATAAAAAAAAAAAAAAAAAGCTCAGTTTTGGCCCTTTAATATTTTTACTGGTTATTTGTTGTTAAAATAAAATTAGATTGATTAAAAGAACTAAAAAAAGGAGAGAACAGGCGATGCACAATCTAAATAGTGCATAGCTAGTTAACTATATATTTTTTTAAAAAAATCTCAGTTTTGTTACTCTAATATTTTTACTGGTTATTTATTGTTGAAATAAAATTAAATTGTTTAAAAGAACTTAAAAAAAAATTAAAAAGTAAAGGGAAGGTAACAGGTGATGCACAATTTAGATTGTGCGTCGCCTGTTACCTCTATTAAAAAAAAAAAAAAAAAAAAACCAGCTCAGTTATGTTGCTTTAATATTTTTACTGGTTATTTGTAGTTGAAATAAATGAATTCTATTTAAGAGATTTGCAAAAATAAGCTATACAAGAAAAATTATATAATTGAACAATAACCTTGTATAATTAAATTTTATTATTATGTAAACATAGATTAGTGGTTGGTATTCATTTTTCATGAGTAGCATTTAAACGTACAGTACAATTCAGATAAAATATACACGCAGTATTAATAGCAACCCTAGTCAGTCCTACATTCAGCGACCCTTAACAGACATGTCGCGTGTTTTTTGTTTTTAGCAACCTTTTGAGGTCGACAGTTTTTGGATGCGTCGTATATTTATTGAATTTTTATTGACGCATTAACCTCAGAGTCGCGTTTTTTGTTTTTTCAGACGTGTTTATTTCGTAGCGTCGCTAAGTGAGTGTCGCTAGATATTAATTTTCACGTAGTGCTGGTTGAAGAGCTAAAAGTCACAGTGGAAGTTGAGAAGGAAGAGAATGGGTGGTTTATCAAGGATAGCTTGAGCAGAGCTGTAAAGTCTGTGATGGATGGATAAAGATAGTGAGGTTGGTATTACGGTGAAGAAGAATCATGGAAAATTGAAGAATGATTTAGTAAAACCTGGTTTAATGCATGGATATTTTGATAAGTTTGTGGAGGATCTGCATGAGCTAATAAATCAATGTTAGAAGGCAGAAATGATGCTATATATTTAGCTCTTTTTAGGGACTCACATCCTTTGTCTTGTCCAACTGGTTAAATTGCGATCCTCATTTAAAAATCTCACTCTCCTTCTATTTTATGTCTCGTCCCGTTTGTCACTGATAGGGACCAGTATTATTTTTTGGAAAGTGTAGGTCATCTAATTTTTACATAATCTTTTTATAAATTATTGATATATAATAAAAAAATACTGATATAATTTTAAAATGATAAATGTGATTTAAAATTTTAATTTTTTTATTACATTTCTATCGGTTATTAAAAAAATTATGTAACGATCATATGAAAATAGATAATTCAGAAATCATCTGAATTTATCTCTTATTTCTTCATTTCAAATAGCTCAAATCAATAATTAATATATATATATATATATATTCATGTTAGCGTATTAAATCTGTTGGGAAGAATTTTTTTTCTTATCAATTTATGGAAAATCTTGATTAGTTGGAAATGCTATAGAAAGCTAGTTGATATTCATTAATTTTCTGTCTACCCTCGTAATAAGAAAAATAATATATATATATATATATATATATATATATATATATATATATATATATGGCTATGCCAATTTTTTCCAAAATATTTCTTTAAAATAAATCAATAATAATAAGAAATAATATTTGTATTTTTTTATTATTTCAAATTGTTTGAGAAATAATTAATAAATAGGATAATTTTATTAAAGAAATTAATATATTAATAAATTTAGATTAAACAAATTAATTTTTTAATAAAATATTAAAAAATTTGATTTGTTAACGAATAACTTACCAATATAAAATTTAATTATATAAACTTAAAAATAACATAAATTATATGTCATAAAATGTTTTATGAATTGGAATGATACAATTAAATGGTTTGTAACGTAATTAGGTCATCCTGTCGAATAATTTCTGCGCCTCCACGTGTACGTTCCTTGAATAATACGCATCACCACGTGTACATTGCACCGCTTCAATTAAATATGCGTCATATAAAACTATCTTTTTCAATATATATAATATTGCTCAGTTGAGTCAGACTCCACCATCTGAGTTTTTCCATTTTCTTGTTAATTCAGCTTGCAATTGCCAAACTTTATTGTACCAAAACACTCTCTACCAAAAGACCAAACATGGCAGAAGAAGAATTTCATATAGCAATGTTCCCTTGGTTTGCCATGGGACATACAATCCCTTATATCCATTTAGCTAACGAGCTCGCAGCAAGAGATCTAAGGATCTCTATCCTCCTCCCAAATAACACTTCACTTAACCTCCAACACCAAAATCTCCACCCTAACCTTATATCCTTTCGTTCTCTCCCCGTTCCCGACGTAGAAGGCCTCCCTCCGGGCACCGAGACCGTCTCCGACATACCCTTTTCCGATCACCATCTGGTTGCCATTTCCATGGATCTTATGCGTCAACAGGTTGAACAAATCCTAACCGCTATAAAACCCAACCTTGTCCTGTTCGATTTTGCTTATTGGATACCTGACATTGCTAAGCAACTTGGTTCCAAATCTGTTATGTATAATGTGGTTTCTGCAACAGCTATAGCTTTTGTACTTGCCTCTGCAAGAAAAGTTCCGAAAGACAGGGTCATGAAAGAGGAAGAACTCAAGGAGATACCCTCTGGTTATCCCTCATCTACTGTGGTGCTTCGTGGTTATGAATTTGCTTCGTTGAATGGGATCTTAATGCCATTTGGATATGGGAACATCTCGTTCTACGATCGGAAGACAACCGCCATGCGAAACTGCGATGCACTCGCTATAAGAACATGCAGAGAACTCGAAGGCAAATACTGCGATTACATCCGAACCCAGTACGGGAAATCCGTGCTGTTAACCGGGACGGCTTTGCCGAAGCCGGATAACAGTACGCGGCTGGAAGACAGGTGGGATAAGTGGCTCAGTCGTTTCGAGCGTGATTCGGTTGTGTTTTGCGTGTTTGGGAGTCAATGTACCCTCGAAAATGATCAATTTCGAGAATTGATATTGGGGTTTGAGCTTACCGGGTTGCCATTTTTAGCAGCTCTGAAACCGCCGGTGGGCTGCACGACGGTGGAAGAGGCGTTGCCAGAGGGGTTTGAAGAGAGATTGGAAGGGAGAGGGGTGGTTTTTGGAGGTTGGGTTCAGCAGACTCAGATACTGAGTCACGCTTCGGTTGGGTGTTTTGTGAACCATTGTGGGTTTGGATCCATGTGGGAAGGCTTGATGAGTGATAATCAGATTGTGCTGGTGCCCAACTTGGGTGACCAGATTATGAACAGCAGGCTACTTGTTGAAGAGCTTAAGGTTGCAGTGGAGGTGGAGAAGGATGAAAAGGGGTGGTTTTCAAAGGAAAACTTGAGCAGAGCTATAAGATGTGTAATGGATAAAGATGGTGAGGTGGGTATTATGGTAAAGAAGAACCATGCAAAGCTGAAGGAGGTATTAGAAAAGCCCGGTTTAATGGACAGGTATATTGATGAGTTTGTCCAGAATCTTCAAGAGCTTGTGAAACTAAGTTAGATGTACGGAGCCATGATTATTAATTAGGATGGAAACAGAGGCAAAGGCAATAACAACAGGTGTAGAGGCAAAATCGACAGGTGGCATCTGCCCAAGCTTGAAGATAACTAAATTGCTTTGTCGTTTTAATATTGCGTAGTCGTTGTGTCGTTGTTATAGAGCTTAGCTTGTTTTAATAAGTAACGGTTACCAGCTTTTAAATTTCATTGGACCAATTGTATAAGTGCTACGGCACCGTTTTATTGCTTGTTGTTGAGTCGTTTTGTCCGAGTCCCGTTACGGCATAGCTGATGTGGCAGCCAGGACTAGTGAAACTACGACCAGAGGAACCACTAATCTCGATTGCCACGTGGTTATTGCCGTTGCTAAACTGCGTCGTTTTTAATGTTTTCAGTTTATATAAAAGCTAAGAACTTTTTTTTTTTCCCATAAAATGGAAGAATTAAAATTTATTATATTAAATTTCATTTATTCCTTTAAAAATTTATTTATCCATATATGTTTATATTAATTTTTTGATCAATAAAATAATGCTATATTAAAATTTGCTGTCTTTTAACTGATTGTTCTTCATAGGTTCACCTACTTGAGTTGTGAAAGATAATGAGAATGGGTTATTCAAAATGTTGGATAATATGTGAATATGTATTTAAAAATGTAGACTTGAATATAATGGAGGAAGTTAAGAAAAACTGTTTTGGTAAAACAAAAAAGGAGTGGGCGGATGTAAAGAAGGGAAAAGCTAAAGAAAATAAAATGCACATTAATATTTTTGCTCTCTTTAATACATTTGGAACATGCTGGGTACAAACCTATATATAAGTCTTAAAGAGGCGGGGAAACATGAATGCAACAGCCATGCTTATCCGAATGAGAAAACAAACCCAAGCCCATAGTTTACATAAACTTTTACACATGTCAATTTTATATGCTTTTAAGTAAACCATTTGATTTCATTCAATTAATTGTAATAACCACCACATCCTAATCCAATTAGTTAATTGCCGACTTTACCAATTACAAATTATTATTATTATTATTATTATTATTTTATTTTTTAACACCAAAAAGGAAAAAGCGCTACTTAGTTCAACATTAGTAGAAGTCAGCAGCTGAGTTATACTAGCCTATCTTACTACCTTATTGTATAATAGGGTATGGTAGGCGAGCGAATTAGCAAGATGCTTAGACTAATGGATAAGAGATGGGCGTGGTTTGTGGTGGTTGGGTTCAGCAGCCATTGTTTTTGATTCATAAAGCAGTTGGGTGTTTTGTGAGCTATTGTGGGTTTGGATCCATGTGGGAGTCTTTGATGAGTGACAAACATATTGTTCTGGTTCCACATTTGGGTGACCAGATCTTAAACACAAGGCTACAGGTTGAAGATCTAAAGGTTGCTGTAGAAGTGAAGAGGGAAGAGAATAAATGGTTTTCCAAAGAGAGCTTGAGCGAAGCCATAAAATCTGTGATGGATAAAGATGGTAAGGTGGGTTTGATGGTGAAGAACAATCATACAATGTGGAGGCAAGTTTTGACAAAACCTGGTTTTATGAGTGGATTTGTTGATAGGTCTGTAGATGATCTGAAAGAGCTTGTAAACCAATAGTAATAACATGATGATAATTGGGGCTTCAAAGAGAGAATAAAAATTACGATGCAATTAATTGAAGATTTTCTTATGTCGTTTTCCAAGGTAGGTTTATGTAATTCATGAAAATAAATGTAGGCAATGGACGGACTTAAATGTAGGCGTATTTATATGGTCAATGTTTGATTTCAGCTTTATTTTATTCTCACTGCTTTATCTCCTACATTTTTTTTTTTTTTGCTTTCTTTTTTCTCCAATTTTAACATATATATAATTTGTTTATTTTAATCGTTAGTTAATAACAACTAAAAATCTTATGCATTTAAACTAACTAAAAAGTTAAGGGAAAAAAAATACATAAACATCAAATTTAATACAAATTGAAAATTCTATTTTCTTTATTTTTCATTTAAATTTATAATTATTTAAAATATTTAATAAATTATAATTACTGGCATTTGAGGTAATTAAATTTGCACTTTTGTTAAGAAAAATTTAGTGCGCAGCAGAGAAAAATAATAAAGAAAGAGTAATTTTTTTTTTTGAAAGGAAATTACCTTTCTTGGAATGAACGATGGCATGATGTGCATTAATGATGACCAGACAACATTGTGCAGAATACATTTTTTTAAAAGGAAATTACTATTTTTTTTGTAATGATGGTAGGTGGCATATGCAATGAGAACCAGACAATTTTGGATGGGACCTGAGCAGCTGGAGATATAATAGGACTCCCCAATGACGTCATGAATTTAATTAAAAGCCACATATAGTAGCTTTTTCAAAAAATATTTATCCAAAAGTAGTATTTTCATTTTCTTTTTTACCGAATAAAGTTATATATACTAGTTACGTGACAAAATCTTAATTAGCTTTTGGGTTGTGGATTCAATCGGGTCTGAGAAAGTTTTAGAGTAAGATAGATATTTTTGAATTTGTTAAATTTTGGATATGCTTTTCAGTGTGTGTATATATATAAGTCCAAAATTCATTTTTTTTAGCCATCACTTAGAATCAAACATACGCTTAATTTACAAATTTATATCGATCAACTTTACAATTCATGAATTAGTCATATCAAAACTATTAAAAATAAAAAATCAAATATAGATCTACTAAAATTCCAGCTAATCAATGCCAATTAAATAAAATATATTTTTAATTTTTAAAACTGATCTTCACACTATATATGAAGCTCTACAACCTAATTATTAAAACACTTAGGTCATATTTGATATGGTTGTTATTTATGTTTTTCCAAAAGTGTTTTATGAAGAAATTATTCTTTATTATTTTTTGTAAAAAATATTTTTAGAGGCTTTAGAAGCAGATTCTGAGCTCAAAAGCTATGTTTATTTTCTTAGAAGTTGTGTTAAAGCCCTAATATGAGACTAATTTCAAAAAAATTTGTCAAAACTTTCCATAAGCATTTGAAGTTCCCCATACAAATCTCATTATAGCAAAACTCTCTTTGTACATGCTTTTTTTTAATTAACTTAAAATAATTACCTGCCATGCCTTATTACTAAAATGTAGATAAAAACCTTAACGGGGAAAAAGTTTGCTTACACATTTTGAGGGATTTTCACAAATTGCATTGGAAAAACACTTAAGGATACATTTGGTATTTTGTTTTAAAAACGATAGGATAGTAATAAGAAGCCTAATTCAATATCTGATTGGGATTGATGCACTTATCGAAGTGCATAAAATGGTGTGGACCTCACCATTTATTTAATATGGCTTACATCGGATAATTTTAATCCATGGGGTTTAAATTATTGATGGATTATTCTATTTCATTCTATCAGGCCTGATCATTTTTTTCCTTCAATGTTTGTACAACTGCATTTTATAATTAAAAAAAGTGTTTATTTTTTTCCCATATAAATAGTTATTGTTGTTGTTGCTGCTGCTACAATGCCTCCATTTTTTTTTTTTTTATTATACAAAAAACTACACCTTGCTTTAACACCAACACTTCTTTCTTTTTCTTTCTTTCTCTTCTTTTCTTCTTCTTCCTCTATTATTTTATTTTATTTTTTTTGCTACCATTGCCAAAGAAATATATTAAAAAATTATTACCAAAAAAATATATTAAAAGATAAGAAAAAAAGAGAACAACATATAAGAATTATGAAATATTAGAGGAAAATTCATTCATACATCTTCAATTTTATTATTATTTTATTTGGATTTTATGTTTTTGAAAAAATCATTATTTCCTTTTTTTTTTTTTATAGTTTTTGAAACTTTTAAAATAGACCAATATATCAGTTTTCATCAACTTTTACAGTTAAAGATAAAATTATATTTTTACAATGTTATTCAATTATTAAATATAGATTTTTAACTTCTTTTTTTAACTTTTTAATTGTTAAAATTAATAAAAGTTAACACATAAACTTGTTTTGATGTATATAGAAAACTAAAATAAAATTAATAATGATATTTTAAAAGCATAATATTTAAATAAAATAATGACAAAATAGAAGGAATGTAAATATAATTTAAATATAATTTTCAGATGTTAATATGTTACTAGTTATATATTTGTTATTTTTAAATTTTAAATCATAATTTTTAATATAATTAAAAGATAAAAACTTAATTTTAGATTATCATGTCGTCATAATATAAACTTGACTCTCTCTCTATATATATATATTAAAAAAATTATCTTTTAAACCAAAATATTGACTTTTTATGATAAATAATTACTGACTTTTTAGGAGCATAAATTAAATTTCGAAATTTGGACAATCAATATTTCAGAGTAATTAGTTATGAAGCATAATTAGTCAAAAACGGAATAACAAAAATACGTAAACGATATGTACGTGTATAAATTATTTTATTTATTGAAAAATTGAAAAAATTCAACAAAAAAAATACGTAAATGAAAAGTTTATAAATTTGATATGTACTCTATAATACATTATAAATTAAAAAATACAAAACAGAATATTAAATATATTAAAATAAGTTATTATACATAAAATAATTAGTAACATAATAATAGTTTAATATATTACAAAAAATAAAAATAGTAAATAATTAAAAGAATAAAAAAGTAAAATTAAAAAAAATCTTTTTTTATACACATTTTTTATATTTTCATAATAAATAAAAAATAATTGAATTTTGTTTTTAGGAAATACATTTTTTTTCATTTATATAATAGATAATATATTTAATTTGAATTTTATACTACTCAAAATTTTTTTTTCATATTTTTAAAATTGATATGGAATATAATTTTTTTTTAATACATACATACATATATTATACATGTGCTATTTATGAATTTAATAATTAGGATTTCAACTCAAATATATGCATATTCATTAAAAAAATAATAATAATAAAATTTTAGAAAAATCCCAACAAGCAATAGCAGATCTATGATTATTATTATTATTCATTGATAAATATAGGCTTTGTCATCAAATCCACTGGTCAATATTGGTAATAAAACAGCATAAAATATATATATAGAATCACATTGGGAATAACACACGCATATTACCTAAGCTTAAATAAAGTAGGAGTTTAAATATTAAAAAATCAAGCATTTATTGTCGTAGCCTTCATTTAACAGGGAATCTCATGCTCCACGCTATAATATTCTAATATATTTGTTTATGGGTAAAAGAGATGGGCAAAATGGTATCGCAATTCATATTTCTCGCCGTCTAGATCCTTATCAAATGTCAATAACAACGTATGATCAACAATCTTTCCTTTTGTTTCAGTTAAAAAAAAAAAAATCTTTCCTTTTGGCAGATTGTGGGATATAAACAAGTATATATATGAATATTAATTAACAAATACTGCATTGATCACGCTAATTATAGCTTAATAAAACATCCTAATCTTATAACATATATAAAATAGTTTGCTCAGCATTCAAGGTGCATTTGATTAATCACATGGAACCGATTGGTAACAGTGGGTTACATTTAATTCTATTACATATCATCCACCATTGATCAGGTTAGGTTCGGTTGGTATGTGTTTTAATAGCAAAATTTTATATATATATATATATATATATATATTTTAATATTAACAGTATAAATATAACAGTATAAGTAGCTATGTTTAATAACTGAAATTAGTTTTTTCGTTTTATATATATATATATATATATATATATTGTGTAAACTTTATCAGTCAATTAATTGACTAGTGTTAATTTACTAGATTCCAAAGCTTTATTATCTATAGAGTGAAAGCAACAGCGCAACCATATAGCAAAGGAAAAAACCACCACTTCCAAAGTCCAGAAACAGAGAAACCAAAAAAAAAAAAAAAAAACAAATGGCGAAATTGCATATTGCAATGTACCCCTGGTATGCTTTCGGCCATATGATCCCTTACGTTCACCTTGCCAACGAGCTCGCAGCGAGAGGACACAGAATCTCCATCTTTGTTTCGAAAAAAGCTCAATCCAAGCTCCAATCTCATAATCTCCATCCCCACCTCATAACCTTCATCACCATCACTATTCCCCACGTCGATGGCCTTCCTGAAGGTACAGAGACAGCCCACGACGTTCCAATGGAGATGAACCATCTGGTATCCGATGCAATGCTTCTCACGCGTCAACAGGTCGAAGAAATCCTAATCGCCGACAAACCCAATTTCGTTTTCCACGATTTTGCATTTTGGATACCACAAGTTACGAAGAAACTCGGGATTAAATCCGTTTGTTTCCTTGTCGTCTCTGCAACATCCATGGCTGCGGGTATCAAACCTTCTCCAGAAGCTACAGACGACAAGCCGTTGACAGAGGAACAGCTTATGAGGCCACCTGGTTATCCATCGTCAACCGTCGTGCTTAATCTCGACGAAATGATGTCGTTTGTCGCCGCTTCGGATTTCACTTGCATGACCAAATTGCACGAGCGGTTAACCACCTCCATGAGCGACTGTGATGTGCTTGCTATAAGAACCTGTACAGAACTCGAAGGTAAATTCTGCGACTACATACAAGCACATTACAAAAAACCATTGCTTTTGACAGGGTATGTTCTGCCGGAAGAAGCCGAATCAAGATTAGAACAAAGGTGGGCTGATTGGCTCCAACGATTCGAACCGGGTTCGGTTCTGTATTGCGCATTTGGAAGCCAATATGTACTCGAAAAGGACCAATTTCAGGAACTCGTATTGGGATTCGAGCTGACTGGGTTGCCGTTTTTCATTGCCCTGAAACCTCCGGTCGGTTGCGCAAATGTCGAGGAGGCATTGCCGGAGGGGTTCGAAGAGAGAGTGAAAGGGAGAGGGGTGGTTCATGGTGGTTGGGTTCAGCAGACATTGTTTCTGAGCCACCCATCGGTCGGGTGCTTTGTGGGCCATTGTGGGTTTGGATCCATGTGGGAGTCCTTGTTGAGTGACAAGCAGATTGTGCTGGTTCCGCACTTGGGTGATCAGATCTTGAACACCAGGTTGCTTTCTACAGATCTGAAAGTTGCGGTGGAAGTGAAGAGGGAAAAAAATAGGTGGTTCTCTAAGGAGAGCTTGAACGAAGCCATAAAATCTGTGATGGATAAAGATAGTGAGGTTGCCATTTTGTTGAAGAAAAATCATTTAGAGCTGAGGGAAAAATTGATTAAACCGGGTTTCTCAAGTGGGTATGTTGATAGATTTGTCCAGAGTTTGGAAGAGCTTGCGAACTAAGAAGTAGAAGAAGGTAAATAAAAGGGCATGGATTAGCTTTAAGCAATTAATTGGTTGACTTTGCTGTTTATGTTTTTCAATTTCCTTGCCATATTGTAGTTGTTCTATTTCAATAAGAATAATGGAAAAATTTTGCTTTAAGCAATTAAAATTTCGGCATCCCTCGGTTAGCATATACATAATATATTATAATATGCAATTTAAAATTACTTGCAGTTCTCCCTAATCAACACTGCAGAGAAGCAGATCAGCCATAAAACAGAGAAACGCTAATTGATTAATTTTTTGCTTCAATTATCTTGCTCAATGTCGGAAGACATAGAAATTATCGTTTGGCATGTTGAAAGCATTGTATAAATGCTATTTTGATATTAGTAGTGTGATCATTTTTAAAATTTAACATTATCTTGAGTTTTTTAATAATAAATGTAAATATCAATATTAAATTTTAATATTAATTTATATTTCAATAACAAATTGATTATATCCAACTATTTTTTCTTTTAGCTTTTATTTTGTTTCTTTTCATTGTTGTTGTATGGTGTGAAATAATTAACTCATGACATCAACCCCCATGTAATACATGGCTTACACTTTTCATGTAATTGAATAAATATATTTTTGGGATTACATGATTACATGAAATTATAGAAAAGTCAGTTCAATTCAAATCCAGTAATGTTCATTTGCATCAAAAACTAATTTGCAAAGTGGAAAGATGGGCTTTAGTGGGGGGTTTTTTAAGATATGATGTTTAAAGAGAAAAAAATACAGTGAAACGAATTACAAGGAAAAAAGATTAAACCGTAGAATGAAAAAAAAAAAAAAAAAAAGAAAGAAAGGAAAAGAAATAATACTCAAAATCCATTTTCATCTTATGAGCATTGAAGAAGAAAATTGTAGAAGGAATCAGTGTAATGTCAAAATAATGACATAAACTTGAACGTCCTCCGAATCTATGCCAACAAGTATGATGGTTGTGAGAAGTTAGAAATAGAGCTGTGTAGTATCAAAAATTCACAAATTACATAGAATCAAGCAAAGCTATCAATTTTGTAAATGTAATAGCAAAAAGGAAATCCTACGAAATAGAGGGGAGGAGGGGGGCATATAGCGTCATCGAGAAGAAGACAAACAGAACTGGAAGCACAACTAAATCGGAGGACGAGAACCTTATCGATGGTGTCTTTGATGGTTGCTTGCTCGAACACGATGGGAGATGGGTGTTGAACTGGGTGGGAAAGGAAGGGATTGAGAGGGGAGAAAGGCAATCTAATCTGACTTTCAATTTTAATCAAACAGCCAACAATTTATGCATGTTTTTGGTCCAGATGAGTAACGGTCAGGACGAAAGCTTAGCACCACTCTATATATATATTTATATCTATATAGAGTCCCTCTATGGTCAGGACCGACCGGAAAAAAAAGGTGCGGTCCAAAATGTGGGAAATTGCTCAGCCATTGAATTACAATGAGTCTTGCGAACGGCTCAAATTACTTTTTGTCACACGTGAAAAATAATTGTGGGAAATTTTACATTTCTTTAACATTCCTGCTATTCATTTCTTGCCTCGCGTGCACCATATTTTCACACAGATCTGGCGTTTAAAATTTCCCACCCATCATCATAAATTTTTCACCAAACGGTGTAGCCAAGAGGCTTAACTTGACCATTTCAAAAATCCATTGACCATTTCAAAAATCCCAAATCCTTCCGAATCAGCCACCTTTCCGAAAGTGCACGGCCGTCGGTGGTACCAAACTCGGGGTTAAAGGTTAGTATTTCGTTTCCTGTATCGTAATCATTCAGTATAAGCCGTTAGATTTAAAAATAAAATTTTTAAATTCTGACAATGTGTATTAATGAATTTCTTTTCGTTTTCAATTTAGGGAAAAAAAAAAAAGGGGGGAAAGAAATATGGACAGAGGAGAAGAGGAAGCTCCAATTGCGGGAAGCCAAGGTTTCACCCGTTTTATACATGTTTATCTATTAGTTTTGATTGCTTCCATCCCTTCCCTGTGAGCTTCATTTTTGTAAGATCTATGCTTCCATCCCTTCCTTGTGGCATTAATGATTAATAGCATGTTATATAAATTATAAGTAGTCAGTAAGTATGATTTGGAAGTGAATTGAAATGTATTATATGGAAATTAATAATGATCATATGTTGATTTTATTATCTCATATGGCAACATGAATGATTTATAGTATGAAGCAAATAATCATCATACTGGCGATGTAGAAATATCCCTGCTGTCATGCTCTAACGACGATGATGATGTTTACATTCTCCAAGTGTCGGAAAACTTAAAACCAACGGTTGGACAAGAGTTTATATCGATAGATGAGGCACTTGAGTTTTCCATTAAGTATTCAAAAGAGGCGGATTTAATGTTCGTAGCAATTCCAGTAAGAGACATAAAGGTACTAATGAAGTTATAAGGAAAGAATTCGTTTGTTATAAAGAAGGAGAATCTTCTAAAAAGGACAGTAAGAAAAAAAGTGTCGAGGGATAACAAAAGATAATTGTAAGGCAAAATTAGCCGTGGTTATGTCGAAAATGGGAAAATTTGTCATTAGTGTATTTGTTGAAGAGCACAGTCATCTATTATCAAGCCCTAGAAAAGTACATTTATTGAGGTCACATCGTAATGTGTCTAAAGCCAAAAAATCACTAACATAGCAGTTTTTAGCAGCAAACGTGCCAACTCACCAACAAATAAGTGTTCTTGAATTTGAAGTTGGGGGTATAGAGAATATTGGGTGTACGAAGAAGGATATTTATAACAATGAAGCTAAGTTGCGTAATGAAATGTGGGGACAAGATGCAGAACTATTGAAGGAATATTTCCTTACAGAGCAAGAAAGGAATTCATCATTTATGTTTGAAATAGATGCAGATGATGAATGTAAATTGAAATGTTGTTTTTGGTCTGATTCGTTTTGTAGAAGAGCTTATCGATGTTTTGGTGATGTAGTGGTATTTGATACAACTTACAACACTAATTAGTATGGTGTGATATTTGCACCTTTGGTTGGGTTAACAATTATTGTCAAACAGTGGTATTTGCATGTGCAGTCTTAAGCGATGAAAGAGCTGAATCTTTTGTTTGGTTATTTAAGCTATTAAAGAAGAGCATGCCTGCAAACACCCCAAAGATAATTATCACTGATCAAGATCCTGCAATGATAAAGGCTGTAGCTCAGAGCTTATCGAATACATTCCATAGGTATTGTAGTTGGCACATACTTGAGAAGTTTTCTATATATTTAAATACAATCACTTATAGGGATTTTTACAAGGATTTCAAACATTGCATTTGGGAATCAGAACGTCCAGAAGAGTTTGAAAGAAAATGGGCTTCTATCATCGAAAAGGCGAACCTACATGACAATAAATGGTTAAAGTCAATATTTGAACTACGTTCGAGATGGGTGCCGGCATATGTTAATCATGTATTCTCAGCTGGAATGTCAAGTAGCCAACGTACAGAAAGCTCTTATGCATTTTTAAAGAGGTACATTTTGAAGAAAAATTTATTGATGGATTTTATACTTTAATTTAATAGGGTACTTGCACATCAACATCATGAAGACTTAAGTGGAGAAGCCTGTTTTGAAATTGCCATTGGAAATGGAGAAGCAAATGGCTGAGATATACATACGCAAGATTTTTTATAAGTTTCAAGATGAGTTGTGGCATAGCTTAGTAACAGTGCCACAAATTGTTAGTGAAAATGATACACATAAAATATATACGGTCCAGAGTTGTCCAAATGGAGGTGTCCCAAGGTTTCAGAAAATTGCTTATGATAAAGTTTTGGACTATGCATTGTGTAGCTGTAAAAAGTTTGAGAGTGAAGGGATTCCATGTAGATATATTTTTGCATTTTTGCGACTCTTTGGTGATATTCCTCTGCCGAATCAATATATAATGAAAATGTGGACTTGAGCTTCCATGTTTCAAATAATATACGACAAGGAAGGTTTAGAGATAACTGGAAAGGTAGTTCAATGTTAACGTGGCGAAGTAAATTGTTCAAACTTTTCTCAAAACTCGTTGATAACACCATGTCAAATGAAGAGGCAGCTATAATTGTGAATGATGCTCTGCAAAGTTTGGTTGATCAATTTAAATCCGTAGGTGGTAGCACAAAGAGTGGAGGCATTTCTGAAAAAGATAGTAATGTTAATGACACAACTCTGAAAGACCTATCTCAGGTGAGGGCAAAGGGATGTGGAAGAAGATTAAAAGGGGGGAAAGAGAAGGCAACAAATGCTGCTAAGCATAGAGGTCGACGTTGCAATGGATGTGAAAAAATTGACCAAGCGCATGACAAAAGAAAATGTCCAGTCCTTAACAATCTGTAAGAAAAAAAAAACTGTATTATTTATTGGTTTTATGCAATTGGAACAATTACATCATGTACAAACTATTATGGTTTCTATGTAGGTCCCAATAACAAGAGAATATATGTCAACAAGAATCAAAATTTGAATTTGACACTGATCAGTTTTAATTCTACAGGTATAAAACTAGGTTATAACTATTGTATGCTTGTTAAATATCTTGTCCCTGATGCCTATTCGAAAGTAGTCCTTATAGTCTTCCACATTTTGTTATGCAGGGCCGCATTAGCAGCTTAAGGGATGACCCCTGCGTGTGGACTACCAGGCTTGCAAAACTGACGCGCAATAATTGTTTCCTTAGTTTGGGGCTGTTGTCTGAGCCTCCAAATACAAAGTATGATAACATTTTTTTGGATATCGAAAAGGACTACGCCGACGCTACTGCCTTGTAAACGCGTCGGCTTTGTACCCCAAATATATTTTGGACAAAATAATTACATGCAAATTTTTTTTATTTCTTCTTTCCACTTAGCATTGTAATTTCGTTTGATGCTTGTAAGTTTTTAAGCCGATTTTGGAAAAATATTTACTGAGGAATTTAAACAAACTTTGCAAAATCCTGTAAAAAATAAAGCAAGAACAAAAAGAAATATTATTTTTATTAAGGGACCAATGCCGACGATGCGTTGACTATTCATCATTGTCTTATCAGTCCATGCCAACATTACTTTAAAGACCACTCGTCGGCTTAGGGGCACAAATATAGTATAATACTTTGACTGGATTACCTTTGTAATTTCGTTTGATGCGTTTATATTTCTCGACTGATTTTGGTCAAAATAAGTACACATAAATTTAATCAAAACTTTAAATCTAATTTAAAAAATGGGAAAATTATAAAATAATTCAAAATGGTTTAACGTGGAACAATGCCGATTTGAAAGTAACGCTTGACCGTCAGTTTATAGAAACGCTGACGCTACATTAACAAGTACACATCGTTTTAGTTCCTTATTTGACGTATGGTAGTTTTTGCTTATTTCCCCTCATCATTGTAATTTCGTTTGATGGTGGAAAGTTGTTGCACCAATTTTGTACAAAATAGTTACTTAGGAATTGAAATAAACTTTGCAAAATCATGTAAAGAATAAAGCTAGAACAAAAAAGATATGTAATGTTCATTAGGGGACACACCCCGATGCTAAGTTGACATATTATTGTCATCAGCTTACGTCCACGAAACTAGGATAATTTATTGACCGTATTGCCTTTGTAATTTTGTTTGATTCTTGTAAGTTTTTGCATCGATTTTGTCCAAAATAATCGTCTTAGTAAGATACGCCGATGCTATGTCAACGACCATTCGTTGGCTTACATCCACAAAATGAGGGTAATTTATTGATCGTATTGCCTTCGTAATTTGGTTTGATTTCTGTAAGTTTTTGCATCGACTTTGGCCAAAATAATTACTGAGGACTTAAAACAAACTTTGCAAATCATGTAAAGAATCAAGCTAGAACAAAAAGATGTGTTACGTTTATTAGGGTACCAATGTCGACGCTACGTTGATACGCCATCGTCGTCTTAGTAAAACATGTCGACGCTATGTCAACGACCATTCGTCGGCTTATATCCACAAAATTAGGATAATTTATTGACTGTATTTCCTTCCTAATTTCATTTGATTCCTGTAAGTTGTTGCACTGATTTTGGTCAAAACAATTACTGAGGAATTCAAATAAACTTTGCAAATCATGTAAAGAATGAAGCTACAACAAAAAGATGTGTTACGGTTATCGGGGTAGAAACGCCGACGCTACATTAATACACCATCGTCGTCTTATGAAGAAACGTTGACGCTATGTCAACGACCATTCATCTGCTTACGTCCACAAAATTAGGATAATTTATTGACCGTATTGCCTTCCTAATTTTGTTTGATTCCTGTAAGTTGTTAAACCGATTTTGGTCAAAATAATTACTAAGTAATTAAAACAAACTTTGCAAATCATGTAAAGAATCAAGCTACAACAAAAAGATGTGTTACTTTTATTAGAGTACAAGTGCTGATGCTACATTGATACACCATCGTCATCTTATGTATAAATGCTGACGCTGTGTCAACGACCATTCATTGGCTTACGTCTAGAAAATTAGGATAATTTATTGACCATATTGCCTTCATAATTTCATTTGATTCTTGTAAGTTGTTGCACCGATTTATAATTACTGAGGAATTCAAACAAACTTTGCAAATCATGTAAAGAATCAAGTTACAACAAAAAGATGTGTTACTTTTATTAGGGTACCAACGCTGACGCTACGTTGATACACCATCTTTGTCTTACGAAGCAACACCGACGCTGTATCAACGACCATTCATCGGCTTACGTCCATAAAATTAGGATAATTTATTGGCCATATTGCCTTCATAATTGCATTTGATTCTTGTAAGTTGTTGCACCGATTTTGGTCAAAATAATTACTAAGGAATTCAAACAAACTTTGCAAATCATGTAAAGAATCAAGCTACAACAAAAAGATGTGTTACGTTTATTAGGGTACAAGCGCTGATGCTACATTGATACACCATCATCATCTTATGAACAAATGCCGATGCTATGTCAACGACCATTCGTCAGCTTACGTCAACAAAATTAGGATAATTTATTGACCGTATTGCGTTCGTAATTTGGTTTGATTCCTTTAAGTTGTTAAACCGATTGTGCTCAAAATAATTACTGAGGAATTAAAAAAATGTTGCAAATCATGTAAAGAATCAAGCTATAACAAAAAGATGTGTTACGTTTATTAGGGTACCAACATCGACACTACGTTGATACACCATCATCGTCTTAGCCGACGCTGTGTCAACGACCATTTGTCGGCTTACGTCCACAAAATTAGGATAACTTATTGACCGTATTGCCTTCGTAATTTGGTTTAATTCCTATAAGTTGTTGCACCGGTTTTGGTCAAAATAATTACTGAGGCATTCAAACAAACTTTGCAAATCATGTAAAGAATCAGGTTAGAACAAAAGATGTGTTACATTTATTAGGGTATCAACACCAACGCTACATTGATACACCATCATCGTCTTATGCATAAACGCCCTACGCTGTGTCAAAGACGATTCATCGGCTTACGTCCACAAAATTAGGATAATTTATTGACCGTATTGCCTTCGTAATTTGGTTTGATTCCTAAAAGTTGTTGCATCGATTTTGGTCAAAATAATTACTGAGGAATTCAAACAAACTTTGCAAATCATGAAAGAATCAGGCTAGAAAAAAAAAGATGTGTTACGTTTATTAGGGTACCAAGGCCAACGCTACGTTGATACACCATTGTGGTCTTATGAAGAAACGCCGACGCTATGTCAATGACCATTCTTTGGCTTACGTCCACAAAATTAAGATAATTAATTGACCGTATTGCCTTCCTAATTTCGTTTGATTCCTATAGGTTGTTAAATCGATTTTGGTCAAAATAGTTACTAAGGAATTAAAACAAACTTTGCAAATCATGTAAAGAATCAAGCTACTATAAAAAGATGTGTTACGTTTATTAGGGTACCAACGCCGACGCTAGGTTGATACACCATCGTCGTCTTATGGAAAGCACCGACGCTATGAAATGACCATTTGTCGACTTACGTCTAGAAAATTAGGATAATTTATTGACCGTATTGCCTTCATAATTTGGTTTGATTCCTGTAAGTTGTTGCACCGATTTTGGTCAAAGTAATTACTGAGGTATTTAAAAAAAAATTTGCAAATCATGTAAAGAATCAAGCTACAACAAAAAGATATGTTACGTTTATAAGGGTACCAATGCCAACGCTACGTGGATACACAAGCCTTGTCTTAGGAATAAACGCTGATACTATGTCAACGACCATTCGTCGGCTTACGTCCACAAAATTAGGATAATTTATTGACCGTATTGCCTTTGTAATTTCGTTTGATGGTGGTAAGGTTTTGCACAGATTATCAGTAAAAATAGTTACTGTATTGCATTTGTCAGTTCCAATGATCGTGTAAAATTTTTTAATTAGTTTAGAAAGCTTTATGACAAAGGATTTGACCCAACATATCCACAATTTGTAACAAATTTAAAACCATATTTATTTATTTATTCAATGGTAATTAGAACATGCACCAAAGGCGACGTGGTGGACACATAGTTACGTTGGCTTTGGTTATATTTTCATTTTGGGATTGACAGCAATGCAATGTTCAAAAAAGTTGAGAATCCTCCTCTCGATGCATCAATTCTGAAAAGGACAAGCTCATCATGATTCTCGGAACAGCTTTCACAACCGAGGATTTCGAAAGGGTCGAAGGGATTCCGGTGGGTGGAGGCGCGGATATGAAGCCAGAAATAGAGACAATGGAGGAAGATTTCTATGTTACCGAAAGAAAGGGATTTTTAGATTAGATTCAATAGGAGATGGAGTTGAAAAGCGTGAATGCCCGTATTATTATTTGGTACATGTTCATATGGGCAGTTTCTCTACTCTCTCCTTCGCGCTTTTCAACTCCATCTCCTATTGAACCTTATCCAAAAATCCCTTTCTTTCTGTAACAGATAAATCTTCTTGCATTGTCTCTATTTCTGGCTTCATCTCCATGCCTCTACCCACCAGAATCCCTTCGACCCTTTCAAAATACTTGGTTGTGAAAGCTGATCCGAGAATCATGATGAGCTTGTCTTTCTCATAACTGATGCGTCAAGAGGAGGATTCTCAACTTTCTTAATCACTTCATCGGTGTCAATTCCAAAATGAAAATATAACCAAAGCCAATATAATAATAATAAAAAAAAAACAAAACAGCGGTAGGATTATTCTGAATGTAAAAATGAACAATTCATATGAACTTTAATATAGGTTGTATCATTATAAATAGTAGTTGACACAGTGAAGTAGTAGACACAGTAAAAGAGAAGATTGTGGATCGAAAAACGCACATAATAATAGTGTTGACTAGTGTCCTCGATTTGCTCAGAAACCCAGTTTGGTCAGATACAATTTGATATGTTGCGTACACATTTAGGGTTTTTTGACGACCATTTATTACTTAGAGTTATTGATTTATATGGATATGTTTGGTTTATGGAATAAACATAAGAATAGAATTTCTATTCCATAGATTTTGTTTTTCCTATGTTTGGTAAGTTTTTGAATTTGGTAATAGCTATTCCATAGGAATAGATAAGCCTCCATTTAAAGGAATAGCAATTCCTTATTAAAACCTCAAAATCCCTTTTCCTATGTTTTAATTTGAATAAATTTTAAAATATCCTTATCATATTTAAATTTAAATTGATTATCATATACTATAAATATATAAATAAATATAAAATTTAATTTTTAATAAATTTTTATCAAATTTAAATTTTTTGGAAAAAGACAATATTTATAAAGCCTAAATCTTAATTTTAAGTCAATATTTTTACCAAACATATAAATAGGAATTATCAATCATTTTTCCATTTTCTATTTCTCTGAATAACTATTCTTATTTTTAAAACAATATGTATTATGTATACCAAACGTAGCCTTATTCACTTTTCCAAAATTAGCAATAGCGAATCTCTTCGTTGAGTGGGTCAACAAGAGAGAAAAATTAATTACATAGTCAAACATTTAAAAGTCGATTTGATAAACAACGATGTTAAGGTGTGACAATAGAAATTCGGATGCCACACTACCAATGCTTCAATTCCTTGGTTGATTGATTCCAGTATTAATTTTACCATTAATTAGAGTAGTTGACACGGCAAGAATAAATATTTTTGCTCGAAAAATATCATCTACTTAATTATTCAAATGTAAATAATTAAAGAAACTCTGGGATGGAAAACATGTCCACTCCATCAATATTAATGACACTTATTATTCTTCACCGATCGATTTCCCCAAAAGTTCAAAGAACTTGTCCCATCCATACGCATGCCGCTTGTAACATAATTGCTAAACTGTCAATTTTTGAGAACCCTTACCCGTTCGACAATTATGCAGAGTAATTGACACAGTTTTTGAAAACGTCACTTGACAGAGAAACTAACAAAATAATCATAGTAAATACGAACAGAAAAAAGAACACAAAGCAAAGCCAATGCGGTTGACATGTTGTAGCATCGACTTATGCCTCATTACTTTTTATTTTCCTTGTTATAGTTAATGATTTTAAAACCAATGTGATGTCAAGTACATATTTCTAATGATTTTAGAATACATAATTACAAATTATTTTAAACACATTTTAAAAAATCATATAGAAAAAAGAATATTCGAAAAACAATTCAAACAATAATCTTCCTTATTGTAATTTCCATTGATCTCATAAATATTTTTAATATTCTTTTATCTTTATTTAATATTTTTAATAATCTTCCCTATTGTAATTTCTGTTGATCTCGTAATGATTTTAGAATATATTAAAGACGACGCTGTAGGGATTAGGTAGCATCGGTATGTTTTTTTCTTTATTTATTTATGTCATTTTTTTTTCTTGTTAAGAAATATTCTTTCCTGCGTGTTAGTCGATATTTATTTATAAATTATTTGAAGAAATATTTTTTTTAGTTATTTATTAGGCTCGTTTTACACAACGTTTTACATAGCGTATTTGGGATGAGAATGAAACACTACGTTCTATTTTGGGGGCTTTTTTATATCTGAATGGAACGATTTAAACGACATTAAAAGATTGTAATTTCCAATGGCGAAGGATAACAAGGAATAGAGTTAAATAAGAAATGTACAAAGTCGACGCTATGTAAATATTGGCAAGTTTATGATCGTATGTGACCATTAATAGCAAATCCCACCCGTTGGTGATCGAAATTGATATGTTGCTTAAAAATTTATATTTTTTGTCAAAAATTAATTACATAGGTTTTTTCAATGTTCCAATATTGGCAAGTTTAGACACGTGTACTTGGATTGGACATGATATTCGTGTTCTGAGCAAATCTTTTCACTGACTGTGACCACGAATTATTCAACGTCTATGAAAATATTCAAACATTCAAAAGTATGGCAAGCTAGACAAAGCCAATGCCGTTGGCATGTTATAGCGTCTGCATATGCCCATGTATTTTAATATTTTATTTTCCTTTTTATCCTTAATGATTTCAAAACCTACATGATGTCAAATAACTTTTTCTAAAGATTGTAGATTAAATAATTACAAATGATTTTAAACAAATGTTAAATAAATCATATAGGAAATATAACAACATTTTCCAACACAAGTCGAAAAAAATATATACCAAAGCCAATGCCGTTGGCATCTTATAACGTCGGCTTATGCCGGATTAATTTTTATTTTCCTTGTTATATTTAAGGATTTTAAAACTAACGCTATAGGGATTAGGTAGCGTCAGTATTTTTTTTAATTTATTTATGTAAGGTTTTTTGGTTTTTTAAGAAATTTTCTTTCTTGCTTATCAGACGGTATTTATTTATAAGTTATTTTAAGAAATATTTTGTTTAATTATTTATTAGGCTCATTTTACACAACGTATACAAAAACATTAACAAAATTAGAACCCTATTTACAAAAATAGCAAATGGGAATTACAACATGCACCTAGGCCGACTCTACGTACATTTACTAGCGTCGCCTTTTGTCTTATTTTCATTTCAGATTTGGCAGCATGAGGTGATTACGAAAACTGAGAGTCCTCTTCATCTAGGCATCGATTATGAGAAGAATAAGCTCAACATGATTATCAGAACAGCTTTTAGATCGGAAGATTTCAACATGGTCGAAGGGATTCTGGTGGGTAGAGACAAGGAGTAAGAGCGAAAAATAAAGACAATGAAGGAAGATTTGTCTGTTCAAGTATGCAAGGGATTTTCAGAGAAGGTCAACATGCACATGGAGTTGCAAGGCGCCAATAAGAGCAGACAAAACATCTCTAAAAATCCCTTTCTTCTTATAACAGACAACTCTTGTTCATTGTCCGTATTTATCACTTTAACTTCGCATTTCTACCCACCAGAATGACTTCGACCCTGTTGAACTCCTCAGTTCTAAAATATGTTCCGATAATCAGGATGAGCTTGTACCTTTCAAAATCTTTGCCTTGATGAGGAGGCTACCCAACTTCCTTAAACACCTCATGGTGCCAATTCCGAAATGAAAATAACACAACAACAAAAAAATAAAAAAAATAAAAACAAAACAGTGTTAGGATTATTATGAAAATAACTATGAACAATCCGTTTGAACTTTAATATAAGTTGTACCATTATAACGGCTCAAACAAACATGCAAGTCTGTCCCAAGAACAATGATCTGGTAAATAGCGTATTTGTGCTGAGAATGAAACCCTATGTTCTATTTTTGGGTTTTGTTTTTTTTTTTGTTTTTTTTTTTTTTACTATCTGGATGGAACAATGTAAGCAACATTAAGAGATTGTAATTTCCAATGGCGAAGGATAATAACGAAAACAATTAAATAATAAACATACAAAGCCGACGTGAGTATATCTCCATAGCGTCGACTTTAGTTAAGATCGTATGGGATCATTAATAGCAAATCCCACACGTTGGTGATCGAAATTGATATGTTGCTCAAAAAGTTAGGATTCTCTGTCAAAAATTAACTACCTAGATATTTTCACTGTTCAAAGATTGGCTAGTTTAGATGCATGTAATTGGATGGGACAGGATATTCGTGTTCTGAGCAAATCTTTTCGCTGACGACCACGAATTATTCAACATTTATGAAAATATTCAAAGATTCCAAAGTAGAGCAAGCTAGCCAAAGCCAACGCCATTGGCATGTTACAGCATCGGCGTAGGCCCATGTATTTTAATATTTTATTTTCCTTTTTATCCTCAATGATTTTAAAACCCACATGACGTTAAATAACTTTGTCTAAATATTGTAGATTAAACAAATGTTAAATAAATTATACAGGAAATATAACAACATTTTCCAACACAAGTCAAACAACAAATATACCAAAGCCAATGTTGTTGGCATGTTATAGTGTCGGTTTAGACACATGTTTTTTAAATTTATTTTCCCTTTTATCATGAATGATTAAACAACCCACATGATGTCAACTTACTTTTTCTAAAGATGGATGATTAAAAAAATGTTAAATAAATCATACAAGAAATATAACAACATTTTCCAACATAAGCCCAAAAAAAAAAATACCAAAGCCAACGCCGTTGGCATGATATAGCGTTGGCTTAGACACATGTTTTCTAAATTTTATTTTCCTTTGTATCCTGAGTGATTTTAAAACCCACGTGATGTCAAATTACTTTATCTAAAGATTGTAGATTAAAAAAATGTTAAATAAATCACACAAGAAATATTACAAAATTTTCCAATACAAGTCGGAAAACAAATACCAAAGCCAACGGCGTTGGCATGTTATAGCGTCGGCTTAGACACATGTTTCTAAATTTTATTGTCCTTTTTATCATTAATGATTTTACAACCAACATAATGTCAAATAATTTTGTCTAAAGATTGTAGATTAAAAAAATGTTAAATAAATCATACAGGAAGTATAACAACATTTTCCAACACAAGTCGGAAAAAAAAAAACACCAAAGCCAACGCCGTTGGCATGTTATAACGTTGGCTTAGACACATGTTTTCTAAATTTCATTTTCCTTTTTATCATGAATGATTTTAAAACCCACTTGATGTCAAATTACCTTTTCTAAAGATTGTAGATTTAAAAAATGTTAAATAAATCATACAGGAAATATAACAACATTTTCCAACACAAGTCGGAAAAAAAAATACCAAAGTCAACGCTGTTGGCATGTTATAGCTTCGGCTTAGACACATATTTTTCAAATTTTATTTTCCTTTTTATCATAAATGATTTTACAACCCACATGATGTCAAATTACATTTTCTAAAGATTGCAGATTCAAAAACAGTTAAATAAATCATACATGAAATATAACAATGTTTTCCAACACAAGTCCAAAAAACAAATACCAAACCCAACGTCGTTGGCATGTTATAGCGTCGGCTTACACATATGTTTTCTAAATTTCATTTTCCATTTTATCCTGGGTGATTTTAAAACCCACGTGATGTCAAATAGATTTTTCAAAATATTCTAGATTAAAAAATGTTAAATAAATCACACAGGAAATATTACAACATTTTCCAACACAAATCGGGAAAAAAATACCGAAGCCAATGCCGTTGGCATGTTATAGCCTCGGCATAGACACATGTTTTTTAAATTTTATTTTCCTTTTCAACATTAATGATTTTTTAACCGACATGATGTCAAATTACTTTTTCTAAAGATTGGAGATTAAAAAATTGTTAAATAAGTCATACAGAAAATATAACAACATTGTCCAAAACAATTCCCAAAAAAAGTACCAAAGCCAATGCCGTAGGCATGTTATAGCGTCGGCTTAGGCATATGTTTTCTAAATTTTATTTTCCTTTTTATCCTAAATGATTTTGAAACCCACGTGATGCCAAATAATATTGTCAAAATATTTGAGATTAAAAAAATGTTAAATAAATCGTATAGGAAATATAACAATATTTTTCAACACAAGTCGGAAAAAAAAATTACCAAAGCTAATGTCGTTGGCATGTTATAGCGTCGGCTTACACACATGGTTTTTAAATTTTATTTTCCTTTTCATCATGAATGATTTTACAACCCACATGATGTCAAATTAAATTTTCTAAAGATTGTAGATTAAAAAAATGTTAAATAGATCCTACAGGAAATATAATAATATTTTCCAACACTAGTCCCAAAAAAAAAATACCAAAGCCAATGCGGTTGGCATGTTATAGTGTCGGCTTAGACACATGTTTTCAAAATTTTATTTTCCTTTTTTATGATGAATGATTTTACAACCCACATGATATAAAATTACTTTTTTCTAAATATTGTAGATTAAAAAAATGTTAAACAAATCATACAGGAAATATAACAACATTTACCAAAACAAGTTGAAAAGAAAATACCAAAGCCAACGTCGTTGGCATGTTATAGCGTCGGCTTAGACACATGTTTTCTAAATTTTAATTTCCTTTTTATCCTGAGTGATTTTAAAACCCACGTTATGTCAAATTATTTTTTCTAAAGATTGTAGATAAAAAAAATGTTAAATTAATCATACAGTAAATATAACAATATTTTGCAACACAAGTCAGAAAAAAAAAATACCAAAGCTAATGCCGTTGGCATGTTATAGCTTCGGCTTAGACACATATTTTGTAAATTTTATTTTCCTTTTTATCATGAATGATTTTACAACCCACATGATGTCAAATTATACTTTCTAAAGATTGTCGATTAAAAAAATGTTAAACAAATCATACAGGAAATATAACAATATTTTCCAACACAAGTCCTAAAAAAAAATACCAAAGCCAACGCCGTGGGCATGTCATAGCTTCGGCTTAGACACATGTTTTCAACATTTTATATTTCCTCTTCATCATGAACGAGTTTACAACCCACATGATTTCAAATTATTTTTTCTAATGATTGTGGATTAAAAAAATGTTAAATAAATCATATAGGAAATATAACAACATTTTCCAACAGAGGTCGGAAGAAAAAATACGAAAGCCAAATGCCACTGGCATGTTATAGCGTCTGCTTAGACACATGTCTTCTAAATTTTATTTCCCTTTTTATCCTAAGTGATTTTAAAACCCACGTGATGTCTAATAAATTTTTCAAAATATTGAAGATTAAAAAAATGTGAAATAAATCATATAGGAAATATAAAAACATTTTCCAGCGTACACAAATCGGAAATAAAAATACCAAAGCTGGCGCTTTGGCATATTATACCGTTGGCTTAGACACATGTTTTCTAATTTTTTTTTTCTTTTTAGCATGAATGATTTTCCAACCCACTTGATGTCAAATTACTTATTCTAAATGTTGTAGATTAAAAAAATGTTAAATAAATCATACACGAAATATAACAACACTTGCCAAAACAAGTCGAAAAAAAAATACCAAAGCCAACGTCGTTGGCATGTTATAGCGGCGGCTTTAGACACATGTTTTCTAAATTTTATTTTCCTTTCTATCCTGAGTGATTTTAAAACCCACGTGATGTCAAATTACTTGTTCTAAAGATTCTAGATAAAAAAAATGTTAAATTAATCATACAGCAAATATAACAATATTTTCCAACACAAGTCGAAAAAGAAAATACCAAAGCTAACGCCGTTGGCATGTTATTGCTTCGGCTTAGACACATATTTTCTAAATTTTATTTTCCTTTTTATCATGAATGATTTTACAACCAACATGATGTCAAATTATATTTTCTAAAGATTGTAGATTAAAAAAATGTTAACCAAATCGTACAAGGAATATAACAATATTTTCCTATACAAGTCCTAAAAAAAAATACAAAGGCCAATGCCGTTGGTATGTTATAGCGACAGCTTAGACACATGTTTTCAACATTTTATTTTCCATTTTATCATGAACGATTTTATAACCCACATGATGTCAAATTACATTTTCTAAAGATTGTAGGTTAAAAAAATGTTAAATAAATCATACAGGAAATATCACAATATTTTCCAACACAAGTACTGAAAAAAATACCAAAACAGGTTGTTTTGGTGCCACATTTGGGTGACCAGGTGATTAATACTAACCTGTTTGTTGAAGAGCTGAAGGTTGCGGAGAAAGTGGAGAGGGAAGATAAAGGATGGTTTACAAAAGAGAGTTTGAGCAAGGCTATAAAATCTGTGATGAATAGAGGGTATTTTGGTGAAGAAGAACCATGTAAAGTTGTAGGAAGTATTAGGGAAACCTAGTTTCATGAGTGGGTATATTGATAAGTTTGTACTTGGTCTGCATGAGATTGTCAACCAAAAGTAATTGTTGGTAAAATTAAGTTTGTGCATAATAGTAATGAGTGGATATGTTGATAAGTCTGTAGATGATCTGAAAGAGCTTGTAAACCAATAGTAATAACATGATGACAATTGTGGCTTCCAAGAGAGAATAAAAACTTAAGATGCAATTAATTGTAGATTTTTTTATGTCGTTTTCAAAGGTAGGTTTATGTAATTCATGAACATAAATGTATACTGTTGTGGCAATGGACGGACTTAAATGTACGCGTATTTATATGGTCAATGTTTGATTTCAGCTTTATTTTATTTTCACAGCTTTATCTCCTACATTTTTATTTTTTTTTTTGCTTTTTTTTTTTTTCAATTTTAACATATATATATAATTTGTTTATTTTAACCGTTAGTTAATAACAACTAAACTTCTTATGCATTTAAACTAACTAAAAAGTTAAGGAAAAAAAATACGTAAACATCAAATTTAACACAAATTCAAAATTCTATTTTTTTAATTTTTCATTTAAATTTATAATTATTTAAAATATTTAATAAATTATAATCACTATTCATTGATATTTGATATTTGAGGTAATTAAATTTGCACTTTTGTTAAGAAAAAGTAAGTACGCAGCAGAGAAAAATAATAAAGAAAGAGTAATTTTTATTTTTTTTAAAGGAAATTACCTTTTTTTGGAATGAACGATGGCATGATGTGCATTAATGATGACCAGACTATTGTGTAGATTACAGTATTTTAAAAGGAAGTTACTATTGTTTTTTGAATGAGTGGTAGGTGGCATATGCAATGAGAATCAGACAATTTTGGATTTGGAAACGTGCTTTTTTTCTTTTTTCTTTTCATTTTTTGGCAAATGGAAACGTTTTTATTATTGTTGGGGACCTGAGCGGTTGAAGTGATAGGTGGCATACGCATTAAGGAGAACCAGACAATTTTGGATTTGGAAACGTCCTTTTTTTATTTTTTTGGCAAATGGAAACTTTTTTATTATTGGTGGGGACCTGAATAATTGGAGATAATTAATAGAGAGAAATTTCTGGTATTCTGGAGTACCAAAGCTGTGTTCGACTTTTTTTTTCTTTTTTAAAATATTATTTTAAAAATAAAAATTATTTTTAATTTTTTATAAAAATAGAGGGTGTTTAATGGATAAAGATGGTGAGGTGGGTATTATGGTAAAGAAGAACCATGCAAAGCTTAAGGAGGTATTAGAAAATCCCGGTTTAATGGACAGGTATATTGATGAGTTTGTCCAGAATCTTCAAGAGCTTGTGAAGCAAAGTTAGATGTGCGGAGCCATAATTGTTAATTAGGTGAAAGGATTATTGAAGATGTTGCTATTGATTATATCCAACCTTTTTTTTTTTTTTTTGTAGGTTTTATTTTGTTTCTTTTTCATTGTTGTTGTATGGTGTGAAATAATTAACTCATGACATCAACCCTGATGTAATACATGGTTTAAAGTAACTTTTTACATGTAATTGAATAAATATATTTTTGGGATTACATGTATAATTTCAGTGTTTACAAACATATATGCATTTTAAAGCAAAAATATGTACACTTATACAATTTTGCTAGAGTTGCATGCCCAATATATTAGTAAATGTGACGAATTAATAGAGTTCAAATTCTTGGACTTGAAAATTAGCTAGTATGGACGTGTAAATCCTCTATATCTATAATTATTAAAATGACTTCCGAATGGGAATTCAATTATAAATTTTTTGAGCATTGTTTTTTCTTTTTCTTTTTCTTTTTCTTTTTTTTAACTATTTGTTACTATTTTTGTTTTTTTGGTTATTATTTGTCAATATATTTATTGGTGACCATCATCACAAAATCTATATGTTTATATTTAATATGTTAGCACGTGGCAACCATTCAAAACAAAAGGGACAGGTGCGAACAAGGTAGAAAAACAGATGCAAACAGAGGCAAAGGCAATAACAACAGGTGTAGAGGCAAAATCAACACGTGGTATCGGCCCAAGCTTGAAGATAACTAAATTGCTTTGTCCTCTTAATATTGGGCAGTCGTTATGTCGTTGTTATGGGGCTTAGCTGGACATTTTTTTTTTTCAGCTAAAAAAAAAAAAAGTTATCGTTCCAGCTTTTAAATTTCAGTGGTCCAATTGTATAGGTGCTACGGCACCCTTTTTATTTTATTTTTTATTTTTAAACCGAATAGGGTTATGTATACGAGTTACTTCAATTTGCACTTATGCGACAAAATCTTTAATTAGCTTTTGGGCTGTGGATTTAATTGCATCACAGAGTTTTAGGATAAAATGGATATTTTTAAATTTATTTATTATCGGATATGCTCTTTAATGTGTATATATATATATATAAGTCCAAGATTCATTAAAAGATAAAATTTAAAATTGATTTGGATATAAATAAATATTGATATTTAAAATTTTTTTTAACCATAATTCAGAATCAAATGTACTACTAATCTATAAATTCAAATTGATTAACTTTGTAGTATGGTGTATTGGTCAAATAAAACTATTGACAATAAAAAATCAAACATAAATCTACTAACAATTCAACTAATCAATACCAGTTAAACCAAATAAAATTTTAATTTAATTTCTAAATTTTTAGAATAGATCCTTGCATTATGTATGGAGCTCATGTTTTGTATAGTTGTTACTTTTATTTTCCAAAAATGCTTTTTGAGGAAATTATTCTTTGTTATTTTTTACTAGAAATATTGTTAAACGCTTGAAATATTTTTTTGAAAACTATCCAAATATTTTTAAAAGTAGATTTTGAGCTCAAACGCTATGTTTATTTTCCTAGAAGTTGTGTTAAAGCTATCAGGACCCATCCAAAATTTCTCACCGAAACCCTGAACAAGTCTTGATCCCAAGAAAACTCTATCGGACCCTCCAATGAAAAATTCGGCAGAACCTCCTTTAAGGATTGAACTTACCACAAACTTCCTGCACTGAAAACACACTTCTATATACATTATCTTATTCTTCCCACCTTACTACAAGTTATTTCCACAAGTTTGCAGGACTCCAAATAAATAAAAGTGAATCAGTGCATAATTAATTAAGTAATACATCCAATGTAGTATACAAAGCATTAATAAAATTTTAAGTGTGATAGTTATTACAAACGGAATAGAAAGAAATATTACATAATAAGGAACGAAGAAAATGAGACTTCTTGGTCCTTCAGAAACGATCAAACTGTCGAGCTCACCCTGATCGAACAATGTCTACCACCTGAGCCTAAGGGAACGAAATTTAAAAATATAAAATGCTAATCATCTTAGTGAGCGACCCAGTCTACTAACTACTAATAATTAACCAATTTAGTAATTATTAAATAAATAAATACATGAATGGTTTAGTAATAATAGTTGAAGATAATTTTTCTCTCAAAACCCTCACAATCACTCAGTTGAAAATGTTCGATTTTTAAAACGTTTTCGTAAAACCCAATATTTTACGCCTCAAGATTCAGAAAATAATTAGTCAAATAATTTACAAATAAAACACAACAAATTAAGAATCCAAAATCAGAATGAAAATAATAATAGAAATGAAAATAAACTTTTATAACAATTACTAAAAGATTAAAACAATATCATAAACAAATAAAGAAAAATTATCAATGAAACTCATATTAAGACAATTCAAGAAATAATTAAATAATTATAATAAATTAATTAATTGAATAATTAAGTAAATGAATAATTAAATCAAATTAAAACACCCACTTAAAATAAATGGTAAGAATAAAATAAAATGAAAAAAAACATAATATATTAGAATGGATTTCAAAATACCAAAACAATTTGAATAATAAATTCGTAAAAATATTTTCATAAAAATTTGTAAACTTTTAAATTTAAATAAATAAATAATAAAACACCGTTAAATAAATTTTATTAAAAATAAAATTTTAAAATATTTTATATTTGAAAACCATGTCGTGAAAACCATTTGGTGCACCCACTATATAGCGGTGACACCAACGGGACCCAATGTCTCAAGCACCACAAGAGAAACGAGCATACGGTCTCGTGGCGTCCCACCGTGCCGCTGCAAACAGGCGTCCTGGCCATGGAAGGGGGTGGCTACGGCCGATATCAACTTGCCGACCCTTGGTCCGATAGCAACCACAAGACAAACCCATAAATCACCTGCGCGCTACTTACACCCACCTGTGCACTAATCATATTCATGTGTATACTAATCATATCCACATATACAGAACACCAGTACGTGTGTGGTACATCTAAAAACTCGTAAATCATAAAATCAATATTTGTATAAAATACCATCGGTTTTATTTTATCCATTTAAACCCATAAATTTTTCACATTCCTTTTTAAAATCATCATCATAAATCCATCGCATAAATTCCATCAATTTCACCATAAATAACTAAGTCCCATAATATTCCACTTGTAAATATTTTCTTCAACAAAATTTTAAAACAATAATTTCATCCTCAAGGTCCAAGATAAATGGAATTCCGATAAATCACATAACCATTCAAATTTTTATAAATTCATATAAATGCACTTTTATTAATCAGAATAAAATTACAATTAAATTCCACAATAAATCAAATAATATTAAATTTACAATTCCTTTAAATATCACATTTCATCATCTCTAGATATCCATAATTTGTCAAAAATCATATATTTCAACTAATTCAAATATTGGCATCAAAATCTAATTCACAATTTATCAAATAATTAACATAAAATATAACATTCAAATATTAAAATATAACGAAATATAATTAATTGGCCACCTGAAATTACTTTTGAAGGTGGATCACTCACCTCGAGCATGCGTATCAATCAAGATCCTCTACAGGATCAGTCTCACGATCCATATGTGTTCCTAAAATATCAACATTACCAACAATTAAATATATTAATATTTTATTCGGGTAATTGATACACAGTACATAGGGAAGCGAACACAAACGATAACTAAAATTCGCAAATAATATACCGAAACGAAATTTAGGGAACAGAGATCACGGATTGGGTCTTATCTCCCGGAGATCGGAGCCAAAGTGGTCGGAATCTCGTCAGAAAGGTCTCAGATTTTGGATCCTCGATTCTCACAAACCGCTGCGAGTTGGAGAAAACCGACCTCAGATCTAGGTTTAGGGGGTCAGAATTAGTGGAAGAAGATGGACGGTGTGACTAGGAACTCACCCAAAATCGTCACTTCCGGTGGCCATTGGCCGTGATTTTTGGAGGAAAGGTAGATCGAAAGACAGGTGAACGGATGGGACCGGTAGTGAGGCAAAATAAAAGCCACCCATGGGTGATACTATTCACTCACGAGATTGGTTGAAAACACGACACATGGCACATAATGTTCACTCAAGTCAAAATATATTAAAATATTACAGTATTCGAAAAACTTTGCAGATTCGTAACTTTCAAGCCATATGTCCAAATCGGGCATGCAGCTAGTTTATGAACTCGTATCGACAAGTACTTCACAACCATGCATGTGTCAAAGCTTAACTTTGCACGAACAAAAAGTCAACTCCGGCACCCCTTGGACAGTTTGGACCTCAACTTGTCTTGCCCGTAACTTTCAAACGGTAGCTCCGTTTTTTAATATGCTACTAGTCTACGAAGTCGGGTCATGTGTACTCCACAATGGTGCCTCAGCCAATGCAAAATTCTATCCGGAAAAAAAATTCAAAATTTTGACCCACTCGGTCAACGGTCAACTTCTTTCAACGTGTAAAAATTCCGATGTACTTTGGGACGAGATGTTACAAAAGCCTTAATATGAGATTAATTTAAAAAATTCTATTAACTTTCCATAAGCTTTTGAAGTCCTCATAAAAGCTCATTATAGAAAAACTTTCTCTGTACATGCTTTTGTTTAATTAACTTAAAATAATTACCTGCCATGCCTTATTATTAAACTATAGATAAAAAACCTAACGGGGAAAAAGTTTAGTTACACATTTTGAGGTATTCTCACAAATTGCATTGGAAAAACTTAAGGATACATTTGGTATCTTGTCTTAAAAACGATAGGATAGGATAGTGTAAGAAGCCTAATTCAATATTTGATTGGGATTAATGCACTTATCGAGGTGCATAAAATGGTGTGGACCTCACCATTTAATATAGATTATTGATGGATTATTCTATTTCATTCTATCAGGCTTGATTCATTTTTTTCCTTCAATGTTTGCATAACTGCATTTTATAATTAAAAAATTCTTTTTTTTTTCCCCCGCATAAATAGTTATTATTATTATTATTGCTGCTGCTACTGTTGCAATGCCTCCACTTTTTTATTTTTATTTTTTTTATTTTTATTTTAATAATACAAAAACTACACCTTTCTTTAACACCAACACTTCTTTCTTTTTCTTAATAGTATTCCATAAGTAATTAATTTAGCAAAAGCTCGTAAAGATAAAAACTTTTATCTTTTTTCTCTCTCTTTCTTTCTTTCTCTCTTTTCGAATGCTTGTACTTTGTTATTTAAAAAAAAACATCATTCTTCCTAGGAAAATTTTTTTTTTTAATTTTTTGGGGTAAATTAGACGGTGTACTTATTTATGTTAACTTTTTTTATGTGTTTTTTTGGGGAAAAAAATGTTATCTTTTTCTTAATTTTTTTTAATTTTATATAACTGGGGCAATACTAATTTTGATATCAATTATGTGATAGTTTATTAATGATTGTTAAATTGATATATTCATAGTGTTGGGTTGAGAAGGTTATTACCAAGAGCAAGCTAGCTTGAAGTGTTAGCAACAAGTAAGCTTTTGGTGATGCTCTTGGAAATGGCTGTGTGTGAGTTGTGTTTTTAGGTTTTGGTTATGGTGTTTTCTGGTTGTTAGGGTTCTTAGAGTGTTCTAAGATGTTGAAGAAGAGATTGGAAGAAGGGGACCACGTTGGTTTTTGAAAATGAGGCTTGAATGTATAACCATCTCATTAATTCAACAATATAAGCATGGAATTACAACTAGCTGACACATGCCAAGCATGTGAGCTTACAAAATGAGTAAAGTATTTGAAATTTAAAAATAAAATAGTCAACACCTAACTTTTCATACACAAAAGAGGTAAAAAAACCAGCTGCAACATGTCTATTCCAAATATAGCAAAAAGTGGCACATGGTTTGAACTAAGTTCCTATTGCTTAACTAGTTTGGGTAAACAACCAAACTACCTTCACCTACTTAGTTCCCCTTTGTATATGCTTATAAAACTTGGTTTGAAGCATCCTTGGTCATCAATAAATATTGCTTCAAGAGCTAGGAAGGTTCTGGAATTGGATCCTGGGCCAAACAGCTCCAAAACTAACCCATACTCTGCATACTGGGCCCATCAAATACAGTAATCTGTTTGGAATAGAAAATGGACTTCCCCATGTCATTTTGATCTGAAATTTTAACCATAGTCATCTTTATATGTTTGTAGACATCCCTCAAAGTTTCAACCCAAAAATCCATTTTCCGCCTGAGATATAAGATAGACAGTGGACCTATATTGCTGGAAATTATGAATCCAACACCATAGGCATTTCAAGCATAATGTTCCTACTCTTTTGTGCATAGTTTTGTCTATGCTTTTGCATACAAAACTTAGGCACAAAACATTATCAAAATATACTTTGCATCAATTAAAAACATACAAATAAATATATAAACTCATAAAAGGAAAGGAGGTGATACCAAGGTGTGCATGCTAGCCCGTGCATGCACCATCAAGTGGCAAAATTGCCACACTTCAACACTCCTCCTTGCCAATTTTGTATGAGACATTGAGAAGTCGTCTCAATATCTCAAATATCTTCTTTTTCGATGGCTTGGTGAAGATATCCACCAAGTTTTCCTCGAAAGTCACATACTCCAACTTCACTTCACCACTTGCTTCAAATTCCCTTAAGGAATTATACTTGACCGGTATGTGCTTGGTCCTCCCATGTTGGACTGGATTTTGTGCAATTGCTATTGCTGAGGTATTGTCACACAATATCACCATGGCTTCCTCTTGCTTCAAGCTCAAGTCCTCCAACAATTTCCTAAGCCAAACACCTTGATTAGCACAACTTGAGCAAGCAATATACTCGACTTCCGCGGTGCTTTATGCAACCGTTTGTTGCTTATTGGAATTCCATAAGAAAGGACCATTTCCAAGAGTATAGATGTAGCCCAATGTGCTCTTGATATCATCCAAAGAACCAGCCCAATCACTATCACTATAACCAAGCAAAGCTTCATTCATGCCATCCTTGTACCACACACCAAAATCATTTGTACCTTTTAAATACCTTAAGATTCTTTTTGCACAAGAAAGATGATTTTGTGATAGATTATGCATAAATCTTGACAAAATAGCCACACTAAACATAATATCCAATCTAGTAGAGCATACATATAAAAGGCTACCAATTAAACTTCTATAAATGGAAGGATTTACCTTTGGAGAAGTATCATCCTTCACCAACTTAATGCCTTCATTCATAGGTTTGGCAATACTATTACAATCCTCCATGTCAAACTTTTTGAGCAACTCCTTCACATAGCTTTCTTGAGATATGAAGATGCCCTTGGATGATTGGACAACTTCAATTCCAAGAAAGTATTTCATCTCTCCAAGGCTAGACATCTCAAAGTTCAATTCTTGCTCACTTTTGAAATTGCTCACTTTTTTCTCTTTATCACCGATCACTAGGAGATCATCAACATAAAGAGACACCAATACTATGCAACCATGAGTCATAATATACAATATAGGCTCATTAGGACTCCTCCTAAATCCATGTTTTGTCAAAAAGCCATCTATCTTGGCATACCATGCCCTAGGAGCTTGTTTAAGGTCATACAACGCCTTGTGTAGCTTGTGTACTTTCTCTTCACTTCTTTTCTTCACAAAACCTTCGGGTTGCATAACATAGTCCTCCTCCTTCAATACACCATTCAAAAAGGCCGACTTCACATCAAGGTGATATACTTTCCAAGACTTTTATGCTAAAATTACAAGGAGAAGTCTTACGGTTTCCATCCTTGCAACTGGTGCAAAAGTCTCTCCATAATCCACACCGGCTTGTTGTGCATATCCTTTGACAACAAGCCTTACCTTGTGCTTGTTTATGGACCCATCTAGATTGTACTTGGTCCTAAAGTTCCACTTCACCCCAATAGCATTCTTTCCCTCCAATTTTGTTACCAATCTCCAAGTGTCATTCTTGTTTATTACATCGATTTCATCTTGCATGGCTTGTCTCCACTCTTTTCTTGCTATAGCCTCTTAGACATTGATTGGATCACTCAATGTCACATTAAACCTTTCATAAATCTCATTAAGAGGTCTTGTGCCTCTCAAACCATCATCAATCTCAAAATCAGCCCCTATGGAGATTTCTATCTCATTCTCATCATATTCATCATCATGGCCAGCACCTTTATCATTTCCTTGTTCCTCATCTTTATCATGAGCTTCAAGCCGATTGTCTTCATCCATACTAGCCAACTCCTCATTACTATAAACCCATTTAGCTTCCTCATCAACTTTCACATATCTACTTATCACAAGTTTCTTGGTTTCCAAGTTGTACACCCTATAATGCATCCAAATACCCTTAGATGGTCAACAGAAGGCTTATATCCAAACCAAAGCTCAAATGTGGTTTTACTCCTCAAAGACTTGGAGTAAAGCCTATTTTGGATGTAGATGGATGTATTAACTCCTTCTGCCCAAAACTTCTTTGGCAAGCCACTTCCAAACAATAAACATCTAGCAATCTCCATGATGGTACGGATCTTCCTTTCACATACACCATTGTGTTGTGGTGTGTATGGTGTAGTGAATTGATGAACTATACCATGATCCTTACAAAATTTTTTGAAATCTTCACTTGTGTATTCCCCACCATTGTCCATCGTTAACACCTTTATAGTGCAACTGGATTTATTTTGCACTAACTTCATAAATTCTACAAACTTCTCCAAAGCTTGTGACTTTCTTTCAAGGAAATACACCCAACACATTCTTGAGTAATCATCAATGAAAGTTATGAAATACTTTTTACCATTTGAGGATGGAACACTCATAGGACCACAAATATCCGAATGTATAAGTCCTAGCTTCTCCTTTGGTCTCCAAGAACAAGATTGAAATGCTAGCCTAGTATGCTTTCCTTTTTGACACACTTCACACACATGTTTTTGCTTCTCCACCAATGGCATGTCTCTAACAAGTTCATGTGTGCCTACGAATGACTTAAAGGTAGCATGGCCTAGTCTTTTATGCCAAATTTGAGAGGTGTTCTCAACTATGGTGTTCAATGCAACCGATGCACCATTTTCATCCATATTCAACCTCAAATTCTTATTCTTCATTCCAACACATATCAATTCATTTCCATGAGGATCAACTATAGTGCATGTCATGTTTGAGAAGTGTAATGCATATTTGTTCTCAAGCATTTGACCTACACTAAGCAAGTTCTCACATAAAGAAGGTACATAGAGAACATCATGGATATTTTTGATACCTTTGGTGGTGTGTATTGCCACATCTCCTTTGCCTTTCACTTCCATCAAGGCTCCATTTCCAATTTTAACTTTGTTGTGGTTGCTCCTATCCAAGTTTGTGAACCACTCATGCTTGTGAGACATATGGTGTGTTGCTCCACTATCAATGATCCATCCTTCATCATTCTTGATGCTACTAAAACAAGTAGCAACAAACAACTCTTCGGATTCACTATCACTTACATTATCCTTAGCAACATTTGCTTGTTGCTTATCTTTCTTGTTAGCCTTGTATACTCTCTCCACATGACCATTTTTTGGTATTTATGGCAAAATGCATCCAGCCTCCACCACCGCCTTCTTGGATAATGACATTTCTTCTTGCAATGGTGACAAAGTTCATAGGACTTCCTCTCGGGTTTGCTAGTTTCACCTTTCTCCTTTATGACCTTAAGCTTGTTCTTCTTTTGATTTTGTGTCTTTTGATGTTGTTTAGACACAAATGCAGCCTCCATTGATTCTTCATGTCTAATCCTCCTCCTTTGCTCCATAGCTTGCAAGGCATTCACCAACTCGGTCAAGAAAATTTCATTTAGGTTCTTTGACTCTTCCAATGAAGATATCTTAGCTTCAAACCTCTCGGGCAAGAAAACCAACACCTTCTCCATAATCCTTTGGTCACTTAATCTTTCACCTAGCACCCCAATTTGATTCACCACATTAAGAAGCCTTGTGGTGAACTCCTTAACCGTTTCTTTGTCTTTCATCTTGATAGTCTCGAACTCCCTCCTTAGGTTAAGGATTTGCATTTGCCTTGTCCTTACACTCCCTTGGAACTCATCCTGAAGTTTGTCCCAAGCTTCTTTGGTACTCCCACATGCCATTATCCTTGTGAAAATGGTATCACCAATACAAGAATGAATGGGGATGAGAGCCTTGAAACCTTTAGCCAATTCCTCCTCATGGTGCTTGATTTGGTTAACCGTTGCTCCTTGTCTCAAAGGCTCGGGTTCTTGCGCATTTATAATGACCTCCCAAAGACCATAAGCCTTCAAGTAGGCTTGCATCTTGATACTCCAAATGTTTTAGTTCTCTCCATTGAAGATAGGAGGAGAAGGAGTTGAAAAACTTGAAGAAGCCATGTGAATGTTGCTTTCGGATATGAAGAAATATGAAAATATATTTGTGCTTTCAAGTATCTCTTCACTTTCAAGGAATGAACCAGCCCAAAAACCTCACAAATCTCACAAAAATATACCTTTTTCTGATACCACTTTGTTGGGGTGAGAAGGTTATGACCAAGAGCAAGCTAGCTTGAAGTGTTAGCAACAAGCAAGCTTTTGGTAATGCTTTTGGGAATGGTTGTGTGTGAATTGTATTTTTAGGTTTTGGTTATAGTGTTTTCTGGTTTTTAGGATTCCTAGAGTGTTCTAAGACGTTGAAGAAGAGATGAGAAGAAGGAGACCATGTTGTTTTTTGAAAATGAGGCTTGGATGTATAGCCATCTCATTAATTCAACAATATAAGCATGAAATTACAATTAGTTGACACATGCCAATCATGTAAACTTACAAAATGAGTAAAGTATTTGAAATTTAAAAATAAAATGGTCAACTCATAACTTTTCATACACAAAAGAGGTAAAAATCAGTTGCAACATGTCTATTCCAAATATAGTAAAAAGTGGCACATTGTTTGAACTAAGTTCCTATTGCTTAACTAGTTTGGGTAAACAACCAAACTAGCTTTACCTACTTAGTTTCCCTTTGTATCTGCTTATAAAACTTGGTTTGAGGCATCCTTGGTCATCAATAAATATTGCTTCAAGAGCTAGGAATATTTTGGAACCGGATCATGGGCCAAACAGCTCCAAAACTAACCCCTACTCTGCATACTGGGCCCATCAGATGCAGCAATCTGTTTGGAAAATAAAATGGACTTCCCCATGTCATTTTGACCTGAAATTTTAACCATAGTCTTGTTTATATGTATGTAGACATCCCTAAATATTTCAGCCCAAAAATCCATTTTTCACCTGAGATATAAGATAGACAGTGGACCTATGTTACTGGAAATTATGAATCTAGCACCATAGGCATTTCAAGCATAACGTTCCTACTCTTTTGTGCATAGTTTTGCCTATATTTTTGCATACATAAATTAGGAACAAAACATTATCAAAATATACCTTGCATCAATTAAAAACATACAAAAAAATATAAACTCATAAAAGGAAAGGAGGTGATACCAAGGTGTGCATGCTAGCCCTGCATGCACCATTAAGTGGCAAAATTGCCACACTTCAACACATAGAAGGAAAAAATGGAAGGGCAATTCATATTTATCTCCATCTAGGTCCTTATCAAATGTCAACAACAACGTAGGATCAACAATATTTCCCTTTGTTTCAATTAAAAAAAAATCTCTCTTTTTGGCAGATTGTATATGAAAATTAATTAATAAATATTGCATTGATCATGCTAATTATAGCTTAATAAATCTCCTAATCTTGTAACATGTGAAAAATAGTTTGCTCAGTATTCAAGGTGCATTTGATTAACCACATGGAACCGATTAGTTACAATGGGTATACATTTAATTCTATTACGTACATACCATCCACTATTGATTAGGTTAGGTTAGGCTTTTTTTTTCTTTTTTTTTTATAAGAGGAAATATATTGCAAATATACTGCCAAAAGGATCAAGAAAACCTCTAAAAGAGGCTTAACACAAGCCTAAACAGGAACTAAACAAATCAAAAAATAAAATAACTGAGAACTCCCTAGGAAGAGACTCACAGCAAGAGCTCTCCAAAACTATATAGATATATATTTATTGTGTAAACTTTCTCAGTCAATTAATTGACTAGTGTTAATTTACTAGATTCCAAAGCTTTATGTTTATATATAGTGAAACCAATAGCGCAACAATATAGCGAAGAAAAAAACCACCACTCCCAAAGTGGGAAAAAAAATGGCGAAATTGCATATTGCAATGTACCCCTGGTATTCTTTCGGCCATATGATTCCTTATGTTCACCTTGCCAACGAGCTCGCAGCGAGAGGACACAAAATCTTCATCTTTGTTTCGAAAAAGGCTCATTCCAAGCTCCAATCTCATAATCCCCATCCCCACCTCAAAACCTTCATCACCATCACTATTCCAAACATCGATGGCCTCCCTGAAGGTACAGAGACAAGCCATGATGTTTCGATGGAGTTGAACCATCTGTTATGCGATGCAATGCTTCTCACGTGTCAATAGGTCGAAGAAATCCTAACGACCGACAAACCCAATTTCATTTTCCACGATTTATCATTTTGGATACCGCAAGTTACAAAGAAACTCAAGATTAAATCCGTTTGTTTCCTTGTCATGTCTGCAACATCCATGGCTTCGGGTATTAAACATTTTTGAGAAGTTACAGACGACAAGCCATTGACAAAGGAAAAGCTTATGACACCACCACCTGGTTATCCATCGGAAACCATCGTGCTTACTCTCGACAAAATTATGTCGTTTCTCGATGCTTTGGATTTCATTAGCACGACCAAATTGCATGAGGGGTTTTTTACCACCTCCATGAGCGACTGTGATGTGCTTGCTATAAGAACCTGTACAGAACTCGAATGTAAATTCTACGACTACATACAAGCACATTACAAAAAACCATTGCTTTTGACAAGGCACGCTCTACCGGAAGAATCCGAATCAAAATTAGAACAAAGGACCAATATGTACTGAATTGCGCATTTGGAAGCCAATATGTACTGGAAAAGGACCAATTTCAGGAACTCGTGTTGGGATTCGACCTGATCGGGTTGTCGTTTTTCATTGCCTTAAAACCTCCGATTGGTTGCACAAATGTCGAGGAGGCATTGCCAAAGGGGTTCGAAGAGAGAGTGAAAGCGACAAGGGTGGTTCATGGTGGTTGGGTTTGTAACGTTTGCAACATTTTTTTTATTTTGAATGATTTTCCATAATGGTCTTTAATGGGCCTTTATGAGCATTAGGTGTGGCCTTTTAACTTTCCTAACATAGGTTTTGACATTTGGATGGATTTTTAGAAAAAACAAGTTTTGAAAACATAATTCCCTACCGTGAGCATCAATTGGAAAAAGGAAAAAGAAAAAATTATAGTTTTTTTTCTTTTGGCATATTTTGCATTGTGAGTGTGGTCAAGTTCAGGTGCACTGAAAGTTTGAAGAGAAAGTTTCGGAGGTACTGTGTCCAAGAGTTTTCGAATTCATTGTATCTTGAGAGACAACCGTTGGGAAACCATCTGCACCGGTGGGATGGAAATTGTCTTAAGGACATTGTGGTACTACATAGGCCTCATACCATTTTTCAACAAGCAGATCAAAGCTAAAGACACACAGGTTCTCAATTTATTTTCTTATTTATCTGTATTATTATTTGTAATTTTATTCCACATATATTCATATATTATTCCCATAATATTTTCAACAAACTTAAGACAAAACCCGTTTAATATATGTTTAAATATGTGGAAATGTGATGAGATGTATTTTTTTTTGTATGGATTGATCTGTTTCATTTGAAAATATATATATATATATATATTAATTGGTGTAAGTTGTTATGTTTTTAGTGTTTCGGGTGGAAAGAAAAAAAAATTTTAATTTCTTGTTCACGTATGTGTACTATTTAGCAATGGGCTTTAGTTTATTTTGTGTGTCATTTTGTATATAAAAAATATATATATAGATATATTTATATTTATATTTCATAAATTTTACATGCCCAGGTTTGGATCTAAATTTTTTTTTGTATCGAGTTTGGATAAAATTTGTTTCCCATGGGTTTGAAAATTTTTGGGCAATTCTTGAATATTGTTTAAAATTAAAATTTTTTTTTCAAAATTGAATTACCCCATGAATTTTTAAGCTTTTTGGTGATTTTCCAACAATTTTTCGGTGTCGGAATAGTGTACAAATGAAGAAAAATGGTGAACTGGGTCGAAAAAACCCGAATGGAGCTTGAAGACGAGTCAGAAAACGGGTTAACGGGTTGGAAAAATAGTTTGGATAGGTTTCTGGATCAGTGGGCCTGGATTTTAAATTCTGATGGACCTGGCCCAGTTCCAAAGTTCAGCCTGTGGTTAAAACAGGTTACTGTTCAGCCCAAGCCTAAGCCTAGTCCAGACCCAGGCCCAATGAAATTCAGCCCGGTTGGACATGCCACGTGTCACTGCAAGAGAGTGCCACATGGCAACACAAAACGACGACACATGGCGCATAGTGGCGAGGCCACATGTCGTACAGTAGTGAAGCCACATGTCGGTCATCTGCATCTCCACGTGTCAGACTTTGCTAGTGCCACATGTCGACCTGTTATAGGTGACACGTGTCACGTCAAGCAAGCCACATGTCGACCTATAGCAGGTGACACGTGGCTGTCGAAGAGGGTGACACATGTCAGTCCCAGGTGACATATGGCAGTCTCACAGGTGACACATGGCACATGAACAGTATGTGTGAATAGTAATTTATGGGTGTATACAGTAATTTTTTAGGTGTATACAGAAATCCTAAAAATCACATTTTTGTGTATTTTCCTTTTGGAAATTGGTTTGAATTAGTTTGTTGTGATAGAAAATAACAACTAATTGATTTCTATTTTTTGTGATTATACAGAAATGGCTAGTGGAGATGTGCCTGCTGCACAAGTGCCTTCACAAACTCCTATTTTTCAAGTGCCTCCACCTGCAAGTCATGCAAAGAGACCGGAGAAGTTCGATGGGGTTAATTTTAAGAGGTGGCAGCAGAAAATGCTGTTCTACTTGACTACTCTAGGCCTTGCGAGATTCCTAACTGAGGATGCACCACCAAGTGATGATAAAAGTAATAAGGAGACTCTAATGATGGTGGATGCGTGGAAGAATTCCGATTACTTATGTCAGAATTATGTCTTGAATGGCCTATCCGATGCCTTGTACGGAGTGTACTGTGGCACGAATTCAGCAAAAAAGCTTTGGAAAACTTTGGACTGAAAGTACAAGACTGAAAATGCTAGGTCCGGAAAGTTTGTTGTAGGCCGTTTCTTGGACTACATGATGGTAGATACCAAGCCCTTGATGACTCAAGTACATGAGCTATAAGTGCTCATTTAAGAACTTCTTGCTGAAAGGATGGACATTAATGAAGCCTTTCAAGTTGCTGCAATGATTAAGAAGCTGCCTCCTAGTTGGGGAGACTTCAGAAATTATCTTAAGCACAAGAGAAAGGAAATGGACATGGAGGCTTTTATTGGAAAGCTTCGTATTGAAGATGACAATAGGAGGTCTGATAAAAGATCCATGAAGACCGGAATGAAGGCAAATGTTGTGGAGCATGGAAATATCTCCAAGAACAAGAAGAAACCTGGAAAGAGTTCTAAGGTGGGGCCTAAAGGAGGCATCTCCAAGAAGGCCAAGTTCCAAGGAAAATGTTTCAATTGTGACAAGATGGGTCACAGAGCAGCGGATTGTAGACTGCCAAAGAGAAAGAGAAACATAAAGACAATAATGATGGAGCACATCACAAGAGAAGTTGGTGAGATTGACCTAAGTGCTGTTGTCTCTTAGGTGAAACAAATGGGTTCTAACCCAAGAGAGTGGTGGATAGATACAGGTGCAACCCACCACATGTGTGCAAATAGAAGCATGTTCACCTCCTTTGAACCAAAGGCAAATGGGGAGAAGTTGTTCATGGGAAACTCTGCATATTTAGAAATCCAAGGGGATGGTAAGATTGTCTTGAAGATAACCTCTAGGAAGGATCTAACTCTGAATAATATATTGTATGTTCCATATATTCGTAAGAATTTGGTGTCTGGATCGTTTCTAAGCAAACATGGTTTTTGCTTAATGTTTGCGTCATACAACATTATCTTGTCCAAATATGGGATGTTTGTGTGAAAGGACTATGTAGTCAATGGTATGTTCAAATTCAATGTAATGACTGTAATGCCAAAGAATATTAATAATAAAGCTAGTACTTCTTCCGTTTACTTGCTTGAGTCTTCCATTTTGTGGCATGGTAGACTGGGTCATGTTAATTATAAATCTCTACGGAGGTTAATTAACTTGAATCATATTCCCACGCTTGATATTGATACCAGACATAAGTGTAAAACTTGTGTAGAGGCAAAATTAACGAGATTATCATATCAAACAATTGAAAGAAATAATGAACCTTTGGATTTAATACATAGTGATGTATGTGATTTAAAGTTTGCACCGACTAGAGGTGGTAATAAGTACTTTCTCACCTTTATTGATGATAGCATGAAATATTACTATGTGTACTTACTTAAGAGTAAGGATGAGGCTATAGAAAAATTTATTCTCTATAAAACAAAAGTTGAAAATCAACTCACCCAAAAAATTAAAATGATCAGAAGTGATTATGGTGGGGAATATGTGACTCATTTGGAGAGTATTGTTCAGAACATGGCATGATATATGAAGTAACTCTACCATATTCACCACAATCAAATGGTGTGGCTGAACGAAAAAATAGAACTTTGAAAGAACTGATGAATGCAATGCTGATAAGTTCTGGAGACCTCAGAACTTATGGGGGGAAGCCATTTTGTTGGCAAATAACCTTTTAAATAAGGTGCGCCAAAAGGACCAAGTAAAGACACCCTATGAACTATGGAAAGGAAGACAACCTTCCTATAATTACTTATGAGTGTGGGGGTGTCTAGCCAAAGTTATGGTACCAACTCCAAAGAGAGTAAAGATAGGTTCTAAAACTGTTGATTACATCTTCATAGGATATGCATAAAATAGTAGTGCATATCGATTTCTCGTGTATAGGTCAGAAATTCCTGAGATACACAAGAATACAGTAATGGAATCGAGAAATACAACATTTTTTGAACATATTTTTCCATATAAAGTGGAAGAAAGACTGAGTTCATCTAAACGAATTTATGATACTATCAATGAAGATAATCATGATAGTGATCAAGAACAAGAAAATGATGCTAAGACCGAGATTGAGCTTAGACGCAGCAAGAGAGTAAGAACAAAAAAATCCTACGGTCTGGATTTTCTTACGTATATGTTAGAAAGTGAACCTCAAAGCTTCCAAAAGGCTATAAATTATCCTGAAGGGAATTTATGGAAAGAAGCAGTAACAAGTGAGATAGACTCTATCTTGCAAAATCACACTTGGGAGTTAGTAGATTTTTCTCCAGGTTGTAAACCTTTAGGTTACAAATGGATTTTTAAAAGGAAGATGAAAACAGATGGAACCATTGATAAATACAAGGCAAGACTTGTAATTAAAGGATACAAGCAAAAAGAAGGTCTTGATTATTTTGACACTTATTCTCCGGTGACAAGAATAAATTCCATAAGGATTGTACTGGCAATCGCTGCATTGCGGGATCTTGAGGTACATTAAATGGACGTGAAAATAGCATTTCTTAATGAAGATCTAGATGACGAGATCTACATGGAGCAACCCGAGGATTTCTCCGCTTCAAGACAAGAAAAGAAAGTCTGTAGATTGGTAAAGTCCTTATATGGACTAAAACAAGCTCCAAAGCAATGGCATCAAAAATTTGATAGTGCCATGCTTAGTGATGGATTTAAAATAAATGAGTATGACAGATGTATCTACGTAAAAGATATAGAGAATGGATATGTCATTCTTTGTTTGTATGTAGATGACGTACTCATAGTAGATAGTGATGATAATATGATCCGAACTATGAAAGCAATGTTGAAATCCAGATTTGAAATGAAGGATATGGGGCTTGCTGATGTGCTTTTAGGCATAAAAATCACAAGGACTTTGAATGGAATCATTCTTAGTCAAACGCATTATGTAGATAAAATATTGGCTAATTTTAGTAAAGATGATATTAATATAGCAGAACACCCATAGATGTGAGTTTACACTTATCCAAGAATAAAAGAGAGAGTGTATCTCAAGTAGAATACGTAAGGGTGATTGGAAGTATGATGTACCTAATGAATTGTACAAGACCAAGCTTAGCTTATGCTATAAGTAGACTAAGTAGATACACGAGTAATCTAAATTATGATCATTGGAAAGGAATCGTTAGAGTATTAAGATACTTACGATATACTCGTGAATACGGACAGCATTATATGAGATATCCAGCTGTATTAGAAGGATACAATGATGCTAACTAGATATCGGATATCAAGGATTCAAAATCCACTAGTGGCTATGTTTTTACATTAGCGAGTGCAGCTGTGATGTGGAAGTCCTCAAAACAAATAGTAACAACTTGATCCATGATGGAATCTGAGTTCATCGCATTAGATAAATGTGGTGAAGAGGCCGAATGGCTACTCTAATTTTTGGAGGACATTCTGAAGTGGCCTAAGCCTGTGCCAGCAGTAAGTATACATTGCAATAATCAATCTGCGATTGGCAGGGCACAAAATGTGATGTATAATGGAAAGTCTAGACATGTTCATCGTAGACAGAATTCTATTAGACAACTAATCTCAACTGGAGTTATCTCGATAGACTATGTAAAGTCGAAAGATAACATTGTAGATCTGCTAACCAAAGGGTTAAATAGAGAATTAGTTGAGAAATCATCGAGGGGAATGGGATTAAAGCCCGTGAGTAAAGTCGATATAATGGAAACCCAACCTAGTTGACTGGAGATCCCAAGATCTAGGTTTAATGGGACAACGCAATTGTAAAGACCGGTATGGTTCACTGTGGGGATTAATCCTCTGCCCATTCCTATGATGAAACAGTGATAAAAAGAGATTAAGCATAAAATGTGCTTTTAATGATTCCTACAAGTATGAGTATAGTAATCTTTGCATAGTGATGCTGATTATATTGGAAAAAGGAATCACCTATGTGAGAGAGAAAAGTGGCCGCTTCAAAGGAGAATTGTTAAAGGCGCAATTCTCTAGAAACTCTCGTAGAACCAGGCAGTTGTTCAAGGCCAAAATGAACACAATAGTGAGAACTGAAGTGTACCAAGAAGGAATCTGTGTGAACTATGTTATCATTTACATAAACGATGAAATGGTTCAAAGATATCGCATCTATCATTAGTCACTAAAGAAGACATAGTTTGACAAGAAAATGTTCAAAGAGTAAAATCTACCTATCCTATGCAGGTTTCAACTACAGAGCTTTACCACCAGAGTCTTACATAGTCCCTAGTAGTCAAATCATTCATGTGGGGGATTGTAACATTTGCAACATTTTTTTTATTTTGAATGATTTTCCATAATGGTCTTTAATGGGCCTTTATGAGCATTAGGTGTGGCATTTTAACATTTCTAACGTGGGTTTTAACATTCAGATGGATTTTTAGAAAAAATAAGTTTTGAAAACATAATTCCCTACCATGAGTATCAATTGGAAAAAGGAAAAAGAAAAAATATAGTTTTTTTTTTGCATATTTTGCATTGTGAGTGTGGTAAAGTTCAGGTGCACCGAAAGTTCGAAGGGAAAGTTTCGGAGGTGTTGTGTCCGAGAGTTTTCAAATCCGTTGTATCCTGGGAGACAACCATCGGAAAACCATCTGCACCGGTGGGATGGAAATTATCTTAAGGACGCTGTGGTACCACACAGGCCTTGGACCATTTTTCAACAAGCATATCAAAGCTAAAGACATACAGGTTCTCAATTTATTTTGTTATTTATCTGTATTATTATTTGTAATTTTATTGCACATATATTCATATATTATTCCCATAATATTTTCAACAGGGTTCAGCAGACACTATTTTTGAGCCACCCATCGGTCGGGTGCTTTGTGAGCCATTGTGGGTTTGGATCCATGTGGGAGTCCTTGTTGAGTGACAAGCATATTGTGCTGGTTCTGCACTTGGGTGATCAGATCTTGAACACCAGGTTGCTTTCTACAGATCTGAAAGTTGCAGTGGAAGTGAAAAGGGAAAAAAATTGGTGGTTCTCTAAGGAGAGATTGAACGAAGCCAGAAAATCTGTGATGGATAAAGATAGTGAGGTTGCCATCACTACTAGAATCGAGCTGCTACACGACGCAAGTACTGCATCACACTAAATAAACAGCGACGCATTCGATGGAGTCGCCAAATATACTGTCGCTAAATACCTAAGACAACGAGCGACATATCATAATAGTCGCTTATTCACACTTTTTAGCGACGCAAAGTTTAATTTTTAGCGACACATATAACAATGAACTTATAGCGATGCATAACATAGCGACACTTTAATAAATTGTCACTAAAAATGTTTTAGCGACTTGTTCATAAAAAGTCGCTAAATATTTATGTCGCTAAACATTAATTTAGAATAGCGACTCATGTATTTTTAGCGACGCATGATATTTTAGCGACCCATATTTGTAGCGACTCTTTTTTAGTGTCTCCCAATTAGCGACGCATCCATGGTTTTGCGACAAATTATAAGAGTTGCATATTTATGTGGTTTTAGCGACACATTTTCTCATTTAGCGACTCATTCAACAATTAACTTAAAGCGACTCATTCATTTAGCAACACTTTATGAAAAAGTCGTTAAGATTTATTAGCGATGTTTTCGTTAAGTGTCGTTAGATATTTATGGCGCTAAAATGGGAAAAAAATTCTTTTAGCGACATTTTATGTAGAGTCGCGAAATTTATGAGGCACTAAAAATATCTTATTATATGTCGTTATATATTTTAGGCGACTTTTTAGTATTTTAATGCGGCGCCATTTCTATTCTTTTTTTTTTTAATTTAGTTTTTTTTTAATTTTTAAAAATTTATTAAAATATCTAAAATATAAAAGTAATTAAAATACAAAAAAACCCAAACTAGCTTCGTTCAAAATAATTAGAATACAAAAATTTAAAATAAATACTTATTCATAACAAAACAATTATCAATATAATTAAATATTATCTCATTAACATATTTTTACATAAGCATACTCATTGAGATGGAAGTTGGCGTCCTTATATTAACGATATTACATACTGCATATGGAAAAATAAAAAAATTTATTAACACATGCAAAATAAATTAATAAAAACTTAATCATTAATAAATTTGTAATTTGGTAAATGAAAATTTAATAAATATTACCTTCTTAAGATTTGGTGTGGCACATTTCTCCTAATTAAAAGTGGAAAACACATAAGAAAAAAATAATTAATGAATAAATAAATATAACTTAAAATATAAGTTAATAAATATACGTACAAATTTATTTAGAAGATATTGTTTATCCATATCCCCTCACAGTCATTACGAACATAGCCACTCTCACATTCATCCTCATGATCATTTTCATCAACACTTGGCAATTGTATGGAAAATGGATTATGAGCCATCGTAGTATCACCAAGAACATCTTTTTCAACCAATTCTTCTTCAACAAAAGTACAATGTCGTGATGGAATTAAAACAACAGACCATTTCAAATCAAGTTGCTCTTCAACATAAAATATTTGTTGAACTTGTGAAGCCATGATGAATGGGTCAGATTTATATCCAATTTTACTAAAGTTAACACATGTAAAACCTATCTCATCAACTTTCACACCACCGCTGTCAACCCAATCACACTTGAACACTGGAATTTGAAACATAGTGTAATCGACGACCCAATCTCTCTTATGATCCCATAGTATGCTATCTCAGTTAAAATTGGGTTATTATCCTTCGCAGTAGCAAAATGCTCACTTTTGGCAATAACTTTGACACCACTATTCTGGGTGACCTTCTTATTATCCATATTTATAGTGTTGAATCTAACCCCTCTAATGACATATCCTTCATGTTTCGTTACCACCCATTGCAGACCATGGGATGACCATCTTAATGTTTCAAAAAACTGTGTGATTAGGTTGACTTCGCTCCTATGCAATCTAGTCAATTGAAAAAAAATGAAAAATTGAAGCTAAAACAATGATATTATATATTGAATATTTAACTTTCCCATACCTTATCATGTAACCAGTACATAAATGTACGTTTGTGTTAGTCTTGAAACCATTTTGTTTTTTTTCCTCGATTTTTTTTTTTTGCTTGACTTCAAGACTTCAAAATGAATACTAAAACAAATAAAAGTTGTTGTAATTAATAAAAATATCCAACATATCAACTTATTGATGCATATTAATATATTCAAAATATCAACTAATTTATACATTAACATGTATATACGCACCTGACATATGGTTCCACTTCTGGTGTATTCGAAAGTATGCATCTATGGACTTGCTCCTAAAGTTGTTAATCAATTGATTGATTTTTTCACCTTTAATGGGGGCACCAACATCATCCTTATCATTTAACTTTTGATATCTACCAATTGGGTTTCCAACTGCATCTAATCCTCTCTGAAATTCACTACAAAACTCAATCACTTCTTCACATATGTAACCCTCGGCAATACAACCTTCTGGCCGATTTTTATTTCGAACATAACTTTTCAATACTTTTATGTACCTCTCAAATGGGTACATCCATATGAAATGTATTGGTCCACGCAATCTTACCTCTTGAACCAAATGTACAGTTAGATGAACCATTATATCAAAACATGATGGTGGAAAGAATTTCTCTAGAAGGCATAAAGTTTTAACAAGATCATTTTGAATTTTGTCCAATTCAACAACAATGATAGACTTCTTGCAAATTGCATTGAAGAAAAAATAAAGTCTTGCAATTGTATGTCTCACATGTTTAGGAAGGATTGCATGAATTGCAAGAGGCAAGAGTTGTTGCATTAATGTATGACAATCATGAGATTTCAATCCTACCATCTTTAAGTCCTCCATTGAAACAAGATTCCTAAAGTTTGAAGAATAACCATCTGGAACCTTTAAGTCCACTAAACACTTACAAAACAATTTCTTCTCATGCTTTGATAATGTATAGCATGCCGGTGGTAGGAAAGTTCAATTTTCTTGCGGCTTAGGGGCCAAGTCTTTCCGCAAACCTATTTCTTATAAATCTAACCGAGCATTAACTTCGTCCTTCGTCTTACCAGGAATACTGAGCAATGTACCATATATGCTCTCACAAACATTTTTCTTAATATGCATGACATCTAAAGTATATCGCACATGGAGAAATTTCCAATATTCCAATTCAAAAAAAATGGACTTCCTCTTCCAACATTCTTCAAAATCAACAGTCCTTTTTCCTTTTGTTTGAGTTTCAAAACTCGTTGCATTAAGCTTATCTAAGATTTCTTCTCCAGTCAATGGTTTTTGAAGCATTCCAAATTCTTGAAATCCATTGAAAGCCTTCTTTTGCCTTCTATAGTGATGATTTGGAGGAAGAAATCTTCTATGCCCAGTAAAACTTTTTTTTTTCCTATGCTTTAGCCTTGTAGCAAAAGTATTTTCACTACAAATTGGACAAGCATAATATCCTTTCACCGCATGACCAGACAAGTTACCATAAGCTGGAAAATTATTTATTGTCCATACCAACATTCCCTTCAAAGTGAATTTCTCTTGACGGTAAGCATCAAAGACCGTAACACCCTCATTCCACAACCGCTGCAGGTCTTCAACTAACGGCTCTATGTATACATCAATTTGATTTCCGGGTTGCTTTGGTCCAAAAATTAGAAGACTTAACATCATAAATTTCTGCTTCATACACAACCAAGGAGGAAGATTATACACAATCGTCATCACAGGCCAACAACTATACCTACTACTCAACATATTTTGTGGATTAACTCCGTCGACCGTGGTCCCAAGTCTCAAATTCCTATATTCGGATGCAAAGTTTGGCGATAAACGATCAACCAACTTCCAAGATGGAGAATCCGCAAGATGTTACATTTCGCCTGTCTTAACCTTTCTCCCATTGGCATGCCATGTCAAATTCTTAGCCGTTTCAACACTACGAAACATTCATTTAAAACGAGGAATAATAGGAATGTACCATAAAACTTTATTTGGAATATTGCTAACAACTCCATTCTTATCAATTTTCCATCTAGCAGATCCACATTTAGGGCATTCATTAAGGTCCACATATTCCTTCCTAAACAAAATACAACTTTTAGGACATGCATGAATCTTGATGTACTCCATTCCCAAAGCACTCAAAGTCTTATTAGCATTGTACATGGATGTTGGCAACACATTATCATTTGGCAACATCTCAGATAACAATTACAACAGTACATCAAAGCTCCTAGTAGAATATCCATATCTTACCTTTAAGTTGTACAATTTAACCAAGGCCGACAACTTGGTAAATTTGGTACAACCTACGTATAAAGGTTTCTCCGCATCCTCTAATAAGGTAGCAAGTTCATTAAGATCATTATCAAAAGTTTCTAATGCAGCACGGGTCATTTCTAAGCTATTGAAAGCCATGTCTTCCTTACTACCACTATCATTTTCATTATATTCTACATTAATATTCCCAAAATGAGAAGATGGTCCAATACCATTAGCACATGACTCACCATGCCAAATCCATCGCCGATAGTTGACATCAAATCCATTCCAGTATATATGGCCTTTAATATCCTTAATAGTATGGATTTTCATATTCCCACATTGCATGCAAGGACACCGTATGGTATTACAATCATTGGCATTTTCGATGCAAAATTTCAAAAATTCATTCACCCCCTCAGCAAAATCGCTTAAGGTTCTATCCTTTGTTATCCAATATTTATCCATTCCCTACCAATCTAAGCAGAACAATGTCAAACAATATCACAAAAAAACCCAGCAAACCTCGACAAAAGCAAGATTAAGAAAACCTAACAAACCTAACCTTCGGTTATAATGAAAAAATAAATAAATAAAAATAACCCAATCCACCAAATGTCACCGTCAATCATAAAGACAAAAGAAACTCACCGAAACCATGGAGACAAAGAAAGAAAAAGCCAAGCTAACCACGAGGGCAACACAGAGAAAACCAACTTCCAGATAGCAACGTAGGCAAATGGAAACTTAAACATGAAATATCCCACTCTTCAAGTCTCTTTTAGATTGCTTCCAATTCTAACACCTATTATGAAGTGTACTAACACATATTTTGTGAAAAGAAATGGTATTCAAAATCCTGCGTAAAATTTTAAAACACGCCAAAATTTTAAGAAAATGACAAACAGGCGACGTATTGAAATAAACTGTGTCGCTAAAGGATAAACAGTTTCATAGACGCCCTTTTTTTATTTCTTTTAAAAAAAAAAGTTTCTCCAAGTACTGTTTATTTCCTTCTTAAACTTTTAGCAATAACTCTAAAATTGTAATTTTTTGTTTAAAAAACTAGATGAACTAGCGACTCATTGAAATAAACAGGCAACGTAGTTACATATAAAAGGGTCGCCTTATCTAATAGTATTTAAAATTTATTTTTTAATTTTAGTTATTTTTTTTTAAATTACATCTACAAATATTTTCACGTAGCATTCCAATGAACATCAATTCAATTTATCTAAAAATAGAAAACAATTTTATCAATGCTCTTTTCAATTATTCACATATATGTGTTTACACAAACATAGAAACACATCTCACGACATAATTTGAGATAGGATATAATAATTGTAAATTGATCTAAAGCAAGGACCCATAGTCCAATTGCTTGACGTAAGTATGTTCAACGAGTTGAACTTTCATGTTTTTGGCTATCAATGATAGTTTATTTGAACTCAAATAAAATAATAGATTACATTTGTTTCTTCTTTTGAAATAACAAACGATGCATTAAATGATACATGGGTTGCCAGATAATTTAAGGTGACCCTTTCGAAAGGACAAGAGGCGATGTATAATAATATTTCCACGTCGCCTGTTAGCAAATATTTTTTTTTCAGTTTTTTTTTTCAATCAATCTGATTTTCTTTCAACATCAAATATCCAGTGAAAATATTTAAGCAACTTATTAATTGAATATTTTTTTTTTAAATCATGGTAATAGGCGACGCATAATCATAGTTATGCGTCGCTTGTTAGCAAATCTTTCTTTTTTTGCTGTGTGCTCTTTCTGTTTAATCAATCTGATTTTCTTTCAGCATCAAATCACCAGTAAAAATATTTAAACAACATAAATGAGTGTTTTTTTTTAAAAAAAATTATCGGTAATAGGTGACGTATAATAATGTTTCCGCGTCGCCTGTTAGCAAATATATATATATATATATATATATATTTTTTTTTCAATCAATCTGATTTTCTTTACAACATCAAATATCCTATGAAAATATTTAAGCAACTTATTTACTAAACATTTTTTTTTTTTTTACAAAAGCATGGTAACAAACGACGCATAACCATAGTTATGCGTCGCTTGTTAGCAATTTATTTTGTTTTTTCCTTGGTGCTCTTTTTAATTAATCAATCTGATTTTCTTTCAGAATCAAATCACCAATGAAAATATTTAAACAACAAAAAGTATTTTTTTTTTTGACATATTTTTAATAGGTGACACATAATCATATTTCAGCGTCGCTTGTTGGCAATTTTCTTTTTTTTTTGTTTTTTTTTTTTCAATCAATCTAATTTTCTTTTAACATCAAATATCTAGTGAAAATATTTAAGTAACTTATTAACTGAATATTTTTGGTGCTCTTTTTGTTTAATCAATCTGATTTTCTTTCAGCATCAAATCACCAGTGGAAATATTTAAACAACATAAATGAGTGTTTTTTTTTTTTCATAAAGTTATTGGTAATAGGCGACGCATAATAATATTTCCGCGTCGTCTGTTAGAAAATATATTTTTTTTGTTTTTTTTTAAATCAATTTGATTTTATTTTCAACATCAAATATCCAATGAAAATATTTAAGCAATATTAACTTAACTTTTTTTTCTTTTTTTTTTGTACAAAAGCATGGTTACAGGCGACGCATAACCATAGTTATACGTCGCTTGATAGCATTTTTTTTTTTTTGCATGCTCTTTTTGATTAATCAATCTAATTTTCTTTCAACACCAAATCACTAGTGAAAATATTTAAACAATAAAAATTATTTTTTTTGTTTTTACATATTTTAATAGGCAACGCATAATCATATTTCCGCGTCACCTATTAGCAAATTTTTATTTTTGTTTTTTTTTTTTCCAATCAATCTAATTTCTTTCAGCATCAAATCACCAGTAAAAATATTTAAATAACATAAATGAGTTTTTTATTTTTTATTTTTTTAATCAATCTGATTTTCTTTCAAGTATACTTTATTTTCTATTTAAACTTTCAAAACACTTAAAATTTATATGCTTTTTTATTTTTGATAGGCGATGTAGTTTCTTCTTTATGAGTCGCCCGTTTTAATTTCTTTTTTTTTCTTTTGTATTTCGATTTTTTCTTTTGTTTGTGTCTTTAAATATTTTTATTTGCCCCTAAAATGTTCTTAATAACCATTTTTTATTCCCCAATATTTAGGAAATATTAAAAATAAAATGGCAAGCTTTTCGATGGGCTTTCTTTTCAACAATTAACTCCAAGTACAGATACTTGAGTGTTGGAAGCAATCTAGGAAGTATGAGAAGATTTTGAAGGATCACTCTCTCATTAGGCATTCGTGTTTCTTTTAAGGGTTTGAAGGATTTTGTGGGTTTCTTTCCTAAATTTCAAAGTTCCTTCTTCCTCTACTTCTTCTTCTTACCGGTGGTTGGGTTGGAAGCACTTCACCCTTTTGCCGTGGCCATCGCCATCGTCGGGTTGGGTGGGTCGTGTACTTCGCCGTCGCGGGGTTGGGTGGCTAGGATTTTTGCCGTCTCGTCGCCGGGATTGGGTTGCTGGGTTTCTGCCGTGCCATCGCCGTCGCCTGCTGTGGTGGCTTGAAGTTCCTCTTGATTGCTAGATTGTAAAGGTGTGCTGTTTTTCATCCGTTTTGGGGTTCGGTGGTATATGTGTTGCTTAAAAAAAATATTTTGTTTGCTGTTTTTTTTTTTATTTTTTTTCATTACTGTTATTTTGGTGGGGCTTTATGTTGTCAAAATCATGTCTTGTCGTCGACAATGGGTTAGCTAAATTTTTTTTGAAAAATAGCTATATTTATTGAGTGGGGTTCGATTGTATGTAAAGCAAAATGATATGCTAATATGTGTATTATGTGTTTATATGTTTAAATTCAAGATATAGCCGTTATAAATTGCATGGGAAATATCAATGGTATCACAGATAGTTCTCTGTTGTGGGTCTTAAAACGACGTCGTTTGTACGGCTCAAAATCCATTAGTGATTTGGTTGCCTTTTGTGTTTGAAAATGTGAATGACTGTTAAAGGGGATAGATGTTAAGAGAAGATACTATTACTGCATCATTTGGTAAATAAATTACATGAATTTATTGTTTATTATTGTTATTAATGGTTTATTAATTATACTACACCCTATATTCATATTGTTAGTAATATTAATTTGTGTTTATGTTTTTTGTATGTAGAATTATGGATCCTTTTAATGAACATGTCCTCTTGGATGGGGATGGCGCTGCATCACCATCCAGTGATATGGAAAGACCGAATACGTCATCCCTAAGGTGTAGAAAACAAGAGACTACAACAATGAAAGGCCTTAGGAAGTATTTTGCAGGAAACAAAAGCTTGGAACCTCAATATAATGAGGTTGGAGTTGCTATTAACTCTGAGGCCGTTCGACTGAACAATTTGGGGGGCTCGTTGGCTAAGAGCACAATACCAATTAATATATCTAATTGAAGAGATGTGTCAGATAGGTTAAAAGATAACCTATGGGCATCAATAAAGGTACGGAGTGCATTATTGTTAAATATTGTTTATTATGAATCATATTTAATTGATGAAGATTTTGTAATTCCTTTTTTGCATTTGTAGCTTCTATGCATTTTACTTGCATTTCTAACTTATCGCATTTACTTGTCAATTAATGTTACTAAATATATATATTTTAATTTTGCAGCAATATACGGGTAAAGATGATAGTTTTAGGAAAGTAACTTTAAAAGATTGTTGTGACAAATGGAGAAAATTTAAGAATTACTTATATAGATATTTTGTTCGACCATATATTGACACACCCGAAAATTTGAAGCATCGACCCTCAATGTATGAATTCATAAGCCAAGAGGTGTGGGATGATTTTGTACAACAAAGGTTGTTGGATAAATTCCAGGTATAGTTTTATTTAATGCACGTTAATGTTGTATTAAATTGCGCTCTCATTATTTATATAAAAATTAAAATTTGTTATGGTTACTTAAATTATTTAGGTTTTCTAATATGTATGTTTATAACTTTTGTAGGCATCAAGTCCAAAATATTCGAAAAAATGGCAATTAAACAAGTATCGGCATAGGATGGGTGCAATGGGCTACGCGAGATTAGAAAGAGCCATTGTATGCAATTTATTTTTATTTACATTTAACCATATTAATTTTTTAATTGTTACTCACTTGCATTATTAAAATTAAGTTATTTGTAACTTTTGAAGCAACTTGAAAGAGGCATTGAAGATTATGTAGATCAAGATGACCTATGGATACGGGCATGTATGGGGAAGGATGGCAAATATGCAAATGAAGAAACTAAACATGTAGCGAAAAAAATTATGAGTATTGTATTTTTTATGACTATTTGTTGCATATATTATTATTTAGTTTATTATTATATAAACTGATATATTTAATCATTTAAAAAATATATTGTAGAATGACTTAAAGAAGAAGGCAACAAAAGGAGAAATTCAACCTTCACCTCCGGTGGATATCCTCACACAAGCTTTGGGAAAAGAGGAGTATGGATGTAGGCTTAGGGGTTGAGGCAAAGGATACATGGTAACTAACTTTTTCCATACTCCTAAGCCGAGTTCACAAAAAAAGACTAAGTCAGAGGGAAGTGGAAACAATGCAGTCTATGAGATGCTGCTCAAAGGTCTGGTGGCGATAGTCAAAAATTCAAGCAGCAGAAGCGCTGCCCAAGTTGATGCGCTCATATCGGCATGTGGTATTGACATTCCGTCACTCACTCATCCAGCCGATGATGTTGCTACTCCTGGAACCCAAGTCGATGATGTTGCTGCTCAAGTGACCCCCCCAGCCGATGATGTTGATGCTCCTAGGACCCAAGTCGATGATGTTGCTGCTCATGGGACCCATTCTACATCTAGGGTTGATGCTCATCCTATCTATCCTGAGGTAATTATTTCATTGTATATATATATATATATGTTTAAGTGGATTATTATTATCTATATAGCTCCCATGGTTGAAGAGCCCTACCTACCGCCATGAGGTCATGGGATCGAGTCTTTAAGTTGAAGGAATATTGTCATGTGAACATATATTAATTTTTTTATTTTTTTTTTACTTTGCAGGGTGTAAAATGCAATCTTGCACAAGGCAATGTTGGCCATATAGTAGCATGTGGCACTTTGGTACCTTCGCTGCCAACGAATATGTGCCATGGTGTGAAGCTAGGTGCAGCAAATTATAAGGTCACTATTGATGACGTTATTGATGGATTTGCACCTTTTCCTATTCCGTCATTTGACATCATATGTGTTGGTGATGCTGAAGGTGCATTTGTTGTATGGCCAAGAGATCTTGTTATCTTGCCATCTAAGGAGGTATTGTTCGATGCAGCTATATATAATAATGAAGTTTAAAATAATTTCGTTTTTGTATATAATAATGAAGTTTAAAATAATTTCATTTTTGTTCTACTTTAAATGTTGTTTGTTGATATTTGTAGGGAAGCTCGAACAGGTCAAATGTTAAGAATGATCAAGATGATAATGTTGATCCTTTAGTCGTTACCCCAACGATCCGAGAGTTGCTACGTCGGATTAAGGACATCGATAGCGATCATTTATGGTTTTTTAATATGAAAAAAGAAATCTTTAGGGAAGAACAACAGTTGGGCATAGCGAGGAGTGATATAAACGATTTTTGTTACATGCAAGAATTATCTTCCGAATGCATCTTGTTCTACATAATGTAACCTAAATTTGGATGTGTCCATAACTAATTCTTCAATTTAATTAATTATAAACACTATAATTACTTGTAATCGGATTATGTAGGCATTTATGTGAGGGTTTGACGAGGTCCTTCAAAGGAAATTATTGTTTTGTTCATCTAGATATTATTGCTTCGGTTGGTCATCCAAACCCTCATGAACGGATGATAAATAAATTGAGTAGATGGCAAGATGCAAGAAATAATCAACTATGGTCCTTTCCCTACTGTGCAAGGTAATATTGTGTTAGTTTTAATTGAATTATGCTGTGAAAATATTAATTTCAAAAAATATCATATTAACTAAAATATTTATTAATGTTTTTAGGAATCATTGGATACTTTGTGTTGTTGATTTATACAAAGCAGTAGCATGGTTTTTTGATTCTTTGAAGACTCATAAGAATATAATTGATAAGGATCTAAAAACTTTGATCGACGAGTAAGTTAATAACTCTAATTTTTTTAATTAATTGTTCTTATATTGGATTTGTACTTTTGAAGCTACAATATAATCTTATACAATATTTATATTTCTATATAGTTCCTTCGTTGCATGGAACCAAGGAAAGACATCTGAAAAGAAACTTTGGTGGCAAAATACTAAGGTAATTATTATATATATAAACTTAGCATTATTAGTTGTTAGTTAATTTAAATACTTGTATATATTCGTATCTAATATTACACATAATTTACTGTTTGCAAGTTTAGACACCTATGCAACCCGGGAGTAGGGAATGCGGTTATTATATTATGATGATAATGCGAGATATCATTAGGAGCAAAGTTCCTCCCTGTGACTTAAGAGGAATGGTAAATTATTATTAATTTAATGATTTCATCATATTTCTATTATGTAATAATTAATATTTATGATTATTTGTATATGTATTAACATAAGTTTCTCATGTTCAGTATGAAGGTGTCACTTGGTTACAAGCTGAAAATGTCAACGAATTTAGAGATGAATGGGCAACAGCGATGATCACAAGTATCTCAAACCAATGAATATCTATGCATGATAGTGAAATAGCTAGCTTTTGTTAATAGCTTTTATTCGTACATATAAAATATCATAGACCAATTTGTAAAAATCGCTCATAAGGTAATATTTGTTTTGCATGAACTTTGGTCTTAAACATACCAATTTTACAAAAATTCAAACAATATTAAAAATAATTAAAAGAGTTGAAACACAAAATGGACAAGATGCTTGTGCGTCGCCTGATATTGCAAAACAAATTGAAAAAAAAAAACAAAACAAAACAAAAACGAGCACAGTTACGCTGCTTAAAAATTTTAAATGGTTATTTGAAGTAGAAAGTAAAATTGATTGATTAATATTTTTAGAAAACAAAAAAAATTAAAAATAAAATAAAAGGTGAACAGTCGACGCACAATATACTTGAGCGTTGCCTGATACAAATAATGCAAAAAAAACAAAGAAAAAAAAAACCATCACAGTTATGTGCTTAAATATTTTAACTGGTTATTTGAAGTTGAAAGTAAAACAAATTGATTAATATTTTCAGAAAACCAAAAAATAAAAAAATAAAAGGGTAACAGGTGACGCACAATACACTTATGCACCGCCTGATACAAATAATGCAAAGAAAACAAAAACCAGAATAGTTATGCTTCTTAAATATTTTAACTGATTATGTGAAGTTGAAAGTAAAACAGATTGATTAATATTTTTAGAAAACCAAATAAATTAATTAAATTAAATTAAATTGTAACAAGCGACGCACAATATGCCTTATACAAATAATGCAAATAAAACCCAAAAAAAAAAAAAAACAACACAGTTATTCTTCTTAAACATTTTTACTGGTTATTTTAAATTGAAAGTAAAACAGATTGATTAATATTTTAAAAAAACCAAAAAAAAAATACAATAAAATAAAAAGGTAACAGGCAACGCACAACGTGATTGTATGTCGCCTGATACAAATATTTTGTACCCAAAAAAAAAAAATCAAGCTCTCTGATGCTGCTTAAATATTTTCACTTGTTATTTAAAGTTGAAAAAAAATCAGATTGATTAATATTTTATGAAAAAGAAAAATAAATAAATTTATAGTGAACAGGTGACACACAATACGCATATACATCGCCTGATACAAATATTTTTTAAAAAAAAAACAAAAAGAACCTTTGTGAAGCTGCTTAAATATTTTCTCTTTTTATTTAAAGTTGAAAGAAAATCAATTGATTAATATTTACAAAATATGTATATATATATATATATATATATATATATATATATATATATATATATGTTAACAGGCGACGCATAGAGTTGTTTATGCGTCGCCTGATATCAATAATATGGGGACCAAAAATATAACAATCCAGCTCTATTATTTTTCTTAAATATTTTCACTAGTTTTTAAAGTTGAAAGAAAATCAGATTGATTATTATTTTATGAAAAAGGAAAATAAATAAATATAAGGGCATCAGGCAATGCACAATATAACTATGCGTCGCCTGATACAAATATTTTTTGGAAAAAAAAAAAAACTCTATGATGCTACTTAAATATTTTCACTTATTATTTAAAGTTTAAAAAAAAATCAACTGATTAATATTTACAAAAAAACCAAAAAAAAAATTAATAAGTTAACAGGCGACGCATAATGTTGATTATGCGTCACCTAATATCAATAATGTGTGTTCTAAAAAAATAAAAATCCAACACTGTTATTTTTCTTAAATATTTTCACTGATTTTTTAAGTTGAAAGAAAATCATATTGATTAATATTATATGAAAAAAGAAATAAATAAATATAAGGGCATTAGGCGACGCACAATATGCCTATGCGTCGCCTGATACTAATATTTTTGAAATAAAAAACTAAAACAAGCTCTGTGATGCTGATTAAATATTTTCACTTGTTATTTAAAGTTGAAAGAAAATCAACTAATTAATATTTACAAAAAACCAAAAAAAAAAAATTAATAAGTTAACACGTGATGCATAGTGTTGATTATGCGTCGCCGGATATCAATAATATGGGGACCAAAAAAATAAAAATCCAGCTCTGTTGTTTTTCTTAAATATTTTCACTAGTTTTTAAAGTTGAAAGAAAATCAGATTGATTAATATTTTATGAAAAATAAAATAAATAAATATAAGGGCATCAAGCAACCTACAATATTTCTGTGTCGCCTGATACTAATATTTTTGAAAAAAAAAAAAAGCTCTATGATGCTGCTTAAATATTTTCACTTGTTATTTAAATTTAAAAGAAAATCAACTTATTAATATTTATAAAAAAATAAAAAATAAAAAATTAATAAGTTAACAGGCGACACATAGAGTTTGTTATGTGTTGCCTGATATCAATAATGTGGTTCCAAAAAAATAAAAATCCAGCTCTATTATTTTTCTTAAATATTTTCATTGGTTTTTAAAGTTGAAAGAAAATCAGATTGATTAATATTTTATGAAAAAGAAAAATAAATAAATATAAGGGCATCAGGTGACACATAATATGCCTATGCGTCGCCTGATGAATATATTTTTGAAAAAAAAAAAAAACTCTGTGATGCTGCTTAAATATTTTCACTTGTTATTTAAAGTTGAAAGAAAATCAACTGATTAATATTTACAAAAAACCAAAAAAAAATTAATAAGTTAACAAGCGACGCATAGAGTTTGTTAAGCATCACCGGATATCAATAATGTGGGAACAAAAAAAAATAAAAATTCAGCTCTGTTATTTTTCTTAAATAATTTCATTGGTTTTTAAAGTTGAAAGAAAATCAGATTGATTAATAGTTTTCATTAGTGTAGCATTTAAACAATATAATTCATATAAAATATACGCACTCTATTAAAGGCGATTCTGTTTAGCTGAATATTCAGCAACTCTTAACGGATGCGTCATGTGTTGTTGTTTCTAGCGACTTATTGACATCGATATTTTTTGGATGCGTTGTCTATTTATTGCATTTTTACTGATGCATTAATCTTAGAGTCGAGGTTTTATTTTCTTAGACACATTTATTTCATAACGTCGCTAAGTGGGTATCACTAGATTTTAATTTTCACGTAGTGCATTTTGTTGAAGAAAAATCATTTAGAGCTTAGGGAAAAATTGATTAAATTGGGTTTCTCAAGTGGGTATGTTGATAGATTTGTCCAGAGTTTGGAAGAGCTTGCGAACTAAAAAGTAGAAGAAGATAAATCAAAGGGCATGAATAGGCTTTAAGCAATTAATTGGTTGACTTTGCTGTTTATGTTTTTCAATTTCTTTGCACATTGTAGTTGTTCTATTTCAATAAGAATAATGGAATAATTGCTTTAAAGCAATTAAAATTTCGGAATCACTTGGGTAACATATACATAATATATTATAATATGCAATTTAAAATTGCTTGCAGTTCTCCCGAATCAATACTGCAGAGAAACGCTAATTGATTAATTTTTTGCTTCAATTATCTTGCTCAATGTGGGAAGACATAGAAATTATCGTTTGGCCTGTTAAGAGCAATGTATAAATGATATTTTGATATTATTAATATGATCATTTTTAAAATTTGGTCTTTTTTTCCATTCAAACATGCTAGCAAAAGTTCAAAACCCGTGCCTCTGTTTCTAATATACCGTATGTATATGAAATAAGATAAATATGAAAATATGAAGATTCATACTATTCATTAACAAACCACGAGAGAACATGGATCTAATGTACTTTCGTTATCAGCATGTTTTTTAAACCCAAAAAATTTATTCTCAAAGAGTTGGAGCTGGAATTAGTTAAATTTATTCGTGTATAAAATTTTCTAAGTAGAAGAAAACAACTCTCGGAATTGATATAGAGGACAAGAATGAAAATGCTAGGCTACTATGAAAATTGTTAAAATCTCATAGATTATGAAACAATGTTTAAAAATAATTGTTGAAAAGCAACATTATTTATATAGCTACCCGGTCTACAATATTAATTAAAAGATATGCATTGATTATAATAAAAACACTTATAAATCACTAATGAAGTGACACAAGAAGGTAAGTAGGAATTCCTTCACGGTAAAGCAAGTATTGTCCTTTACTAAATAAATTATGTAACAAATAGTGAGACATGTTATCATAGAATAGTACTACAAGAGCCAAGTATTTCACTTTATTTAATGATCAAATAATATATAACATTAATTATCACTGCATTTTAATGGATAAATAAACTTTAAAATAATTTCTTAAAAAAATCTAAAAAATCATTGGAAATCAAAATAATAATTATTATTATTATTGATAATGGGTTTGCAAATTTTAAACTTTGGATATTTGCGAGCGGAAATACTGGTTTTTGGCATAAGTCTGTTCTCAAAGAAAAACAATTAATGATTATTGTTTTTATTTTTTAAAAATAGGAAAAAAAAAAACACCGGAGACATTTATCTGTCATTCTTTATTGTAAAAAAAAAAAAAAGAAAAAGCACATCATATATATTAATATTGCATACCATGATACATTATTTCCTTATTACTAGTAACAAATTAATAATATCTTTAACTGTACGACATTTATAGTAATATATGGACGCCGAGGTTACCTATCCCAGCTTTATTTCTATTCCTGCAATCCTTTTTCACCACATTATATATAGACAGAAGTAAGCAAATTAAGGGAAAAAGTACATAAATGAAAATAATTATTTATTTTTATAAAGATATTACATGTGGATGCAGATTATCCATCCCATGTTTATATGGATCCTTATCTGTACCCTTTAATCCCTATTTCCTATATATATCACATAAATGAGAAGAACAAAATGATTGAAGAATAAAAAGTATATAAATAAAAACAATAATCTGTCTCAAAGATATTTACATATTTGCAGGCTCAACGTTATTTATCTATATATAGCAAACTCTATATAGAATCTATATCCTACGCTGCATTCAGATTCTAAAATTCCAGACATGCACAGTTGAGAAAGCCACTATATGTATGCGACAACGAAATAGAATACTAGACAAAACTGATCAGTGACAAGTAGCTGGAAAAGCAATGGCAAAATTTGAAGTAGCCATGGTGCCATGGTTGGCCATAGGCCACATTACCCCATTCATCCATATTGCTAATGAGCTCGCAGGCAGAGGCCATAGAATTTCTATCCTGTTGCCCAACAACACCGCTCTTCGTCTCCAACATCTTATTCTCCACCCAAACCTCATAAACATTCACACCATCATCCTTGCCGATATCGAAGGCCTCCCTATCGGGGCGGAGACGGCCTCCGATATGCCCGAAGATCCAATGGGCCATCCATTGGCCGTGGCTATCGATCTCACTCGAGCCCAAGTAGAAGAACATTTGTCCAAAACCAAGCCCCATTTCGTTTTCCATGATTTGGTTCATTGGATTCCGGATATCACAAAGCAACTCGGATTGATATCCGTTTGCTTCCATGTGATTTCGGCAGCATCTTTGACAATGCCACTTGTTCTCCAACGAATTGTACCCGAAATTACAACACTAACACAGGAAGATCTTTCCAAGCTTCCCAATGACTTCCCTGCTTCATTTATCAACAAACTTCGCGGTTATGATAGATATGAATTTGTTCACTCGCTTTTACATATCAGTCGGTCACCGGGAGTTGGGATCGCTTCCTTTTACGATCGAATATTTATCTCCATGAAGAATTGCGATGTTCTATCTATAAGAACGTGTAGAGAACTCGAAGATGGATTCTGCGACTTCATCGGAAATCATTACGGTAAGCCTTTGCTGCTAACCGGTTCGGTTTTGCCGGAGTTGGTTATCACACCTTTGGAAGATCGGTGGGCTAATTGGCTCGGCGGGTTCGAGGTTGATACGGTTGTGTTTTGTGCATTTGGAAGCCAGCTTGTTCTCGAGAAAGACCAATTCCAAGAACTGGTATTAGGGTTCGAGCTTACTGGGTTGCCATTTTTTATAGCTTTGAAACCTCCAATTGGCTGCCAGACTATAGAAGAGGCATTGCCTGAAGGGTTCGAAGAGAGGGTGAGAGGGAGAGGTGTGGTTCATGGTGGTTGGGTTCAGCAGCCGCAGATACTGAGTCATCCATCGGTTGGGTGTTTTGTGAACCATTGTGGGTTTGGATCCATGTGGGAGTCTTTGATGAGTGACAAACAGGTTGTTTTGGTGCCACATTTGGGTGACCAGGTGATTAATACTAACCTGTTGGTTGAAGAGCTGAAAGTTGCGGTGAAAGTGGAGAGGGAAGATAAAGGATGGTTTACAAAAGAGAGTTTGAGCAAGGCTATAAAATCTGTGATGAATAGAGATAGTGAGGTGGGTATTTTGGTGAAGAAGAACCACGTAAGGTTGAAGGAAGTATTAGGGAAACCTGGTTTCACGAGTGGGTATATTGATAAGTTTGTACTTGGTCTGCATGAGATTGTCAACCAAAAGTAATTGTTGGTAAAATTAAGTTTGTACTTGGAAGTACTGCTGTAACCTAGCCATTTGTCCATTCACATCAATGGAGCATACATGCATCACTTTAATTTCAATAAGACAAAATATAAATTAATCAATAAATACCATAGACCCTACAAAATTAATGAATAAGAGTCTATAGGTACATATGTATATATATTGATTACTGAAAACCATTTTGAATACTTTATTTGAAAGTTTTAAGTGTCAATTTTCTAACGAATTAGATAAAAATGAGTAAGAAAGAAGAATAGGGAGAAATTATAAAGATTAGGGGCTAATTTGGGAGAAATTAGAAGCACATACTTTAAGATTATAAATACATATATTTGGTCATGGAAAGAATCTTAAATACTTATATTTGAAAATTTAAAGTCCTAGTTTTCTTAAAAATTAATTAAAAATGACTTAGAAGAAGAATAGGGAGATACTAAAAAGATTAGGAGAAATTTAAAAGACATTTAATCAAGTTAATCTCAAGAATCTAAACACATATATTTGGTTAAAAAAACCATTTCAAAACTCGGAACAACAAACTTTGTCAAAATATCCAAAATTTTAAGATAATAAAGACAGAAAAAGAAAAAAAGAATATACTTTACATTTGAAAAAACAAAATTTAGTATCAAAAAAGATCAATACATCAAATGGGGGACTTCAAATGTCAACAAGATTTTATTTCCTTCCATCGACACCATTTTGCAATTGTTGCAATTTTCACTAGACTTAAAGGCAAATGCATTTCATGAAAAGAAAATGCTATCAAGAATATCCCCAAGAAAAAAAAAAAAATCCAAATTACATATGGAAACTGTATATCGTTATGAATGTGTCAGTAGTTTCAATTCAGTTTGTTATTGTACTTTGTAGTCCTAGCAAGCTAGCGGACATTGGATGCAACAGCTCTGGCCCAAAACTTGATTTGGGCTTTCATGTCTTCAGAAGACTTCGTCGCATCCCAGTTTGGGAACCTTGAGGCACAGCTTTGGACCATCCATGCCTCTGAAAGGTATGGTCTCCTAACCTTTTCCTGGTTCAAATCCTCTTTCTTCTTTTCTTGTAGACCAGGAATTATGTTCACCACACAAGTGCTCAAGTCTTTGTTGTCAAATGTGAATCCCAAGTCCTTAAATCCTTGTACTTCTTCAAATTCAAGATCACTCAGGCTCTTTCTCATTGTTGATTTTCCTTCGTTTAGGAATCTGCGTCTCATTTCCTTGCACCCATCTGAGTTCATAACGCTTTCCACTTTCTCTGTGTTTCTTGGAGGCCGATATCTTGGAAGACCCTGTGCAAATAAATAACCAAATATGAAGTCACATAATTCTATCTTATTTGTCATCAACTAGGATTATAATTTGATATTAAACGTCCAACAAGAACTATGTATTTTCTTGCATTGTCAACGATTTATATAAGTGTCCGTAAAAATACCCATACAGGGAAAAACAGAGTATATGCCATCGCAATCATGTTTTGAATAAAACCATCTTTTCCTAATATGAATTTTGTGAAATCCATAGAATATATACAATGCAATTATTATTATTATTATTACTGTTATACCTTATGAAATGCTTGGCGAGAAGATTTGCTTGTGAAAGGGTCAATTTCTTCCTCTTGAGACATTTCTAAGCTCCCAATATACGGCGGAAGTGAAGGTATTCTCTGCAAATTACGATGCAATAATGGCTGCCTATTTGTTTTGCTCCTGCTGCTATCACTCCCTCTTTCTTTCTTTCCTTCTTTCTTGTCTACACAAGGTGGTTCCTTGGTTGTTTGAAGAATGAATTTATGAGAAGTTTGCCGAGTCAATTTGCTCCTCCTGCTGTCTTTATGTTTCTCTTTGACTCCTTCTCTCCCAATATTTGGTGGCAAAGATGGAGTGCGCAGTAAATTGGAACGGAACGAACCGTTCGTATTTCTTTCCTGGAATTCACTTGCGGACAAAGAATTCTCTTTCCTTTCAATATTATCCTTCTCCAAAACTTGTTGAACGATGTTTGAAGGACAAGGATCAGAGAAACACCTGACCATTCTTGGTTTTCTGTCTAGCAAGTTGTGGAAAAACCAACACTCCTCAAGAAGATCCACAGCTTCCACAGCAATTTCCTCTTTATAAGACGATGATCCAGATGGGTCTTCAATAGGTTCCATGGCTGCGCAGTTTCTTAGCTCCTCTCTAACAAATCAAAACATGGGCTTTCTTGCGTTTCTCTGTTTCTCTTATATATTTCCTTGTTTTATGGGTTAATTTAAAAGCGGCAGAGGAACAAGAACTAAATAAATAAAGAAGCAAACTGGCCTGACTCATGTGTGGGAGAAAACCAATCAAGACCATGTGATTTTGAGGCTCTGAACTCTTAAAAAACTGAATTTTATTTTATGTGGGAATGAGAATTTGCCAAGGTGTTTGATGAAGTGCAGAGAGAGAGGTCAGGTATGAGAAATTGGATTCGAAGTGTAACAACTAAGAAATATGGGAAAGGGGTCTAATTGAATATGGTCGTGACAGGGTCATGACAGCACATTACCCATGTGATGTAACATTTGTATATGGAGCTACGGTCCATAAAAATTGTTTTTTTTTTTTTCCCCATTATTTGACAGCTAAGACTGAGGGTGTAATTTGTCAAAAATGGCCAAAATTTTCCCTTTTTTTTTCTTTATTTTTTATGTTCTTTGATATGGGTAGGTTATTTTATTTTATTAAGAAATATTATTTGTTACTACTAATTAAAAACTACTAGTGAAATTCATATTGATATATCAATCATTAATTGGTTAGACATAAATTCTTAAAATGTCAAAAATGATTTAAATGGAGTAAGATTACTAACTACTAATTAACAAATCGGGATGGATTCCATTACTAAGCTATCTTATTAGAAGCACTATTTGTTTGTCTTTTTTTTTTTTTTTTTTTTTTCCTGTTTTTCCCTCTAAGTCGGCGGACATGAATTTGTCTTGTTCGGACAAAAAAACAAAAGGAAAACGACAGGGAGAGCAATGTCAGCACTCAACAGTGAATAGAGCTAAGAGTTCATGTAAAGGCATCTTTTGCTTCATCAGTCATCCCATCCGGCACCGATTGCGCCGTTGGTTTGGTTAAAGCATAATACATGTATTTTTAATTTTTGGTAAATGAAAAAGCATACTACATGTAAATTGTTAAAATAAATACCATATGATTTATGATGGTATGGACATCAATAATACATGATAAATTATTGCGTACACTTAATCATGAATATTATATTTTAATTATTAAGATATTGGTTCTAAATTTTATTTGATTTTGATTTAGACCCGTATCATATAATTGGTACTTTGGCAGTTGTTGAAAATAAAGACCATATGATATAGATGGTATAGACATCAATAATACAAGATAAATTATTGCTTGCACTTCTCATATATTAATATTTTAATTATAAGATATTGGTTTTAGAATTTTATTCAATTTTGATTTGAACCCATATGATATTATTGGCATTTTGGCAGTTGTCGAAATTGATAGGGGATTATTTGTATGATAAGCATGGAAATTTTTGGATTGTTATTACATGATAAGCATGGAAAATGTAGATTGCCACGTGCCATGCCACGTCCTGATTAAGATGATGATCCGAAAGAGTCTGTAAACTACCAAAAATATGTGCATATATTTTTTCTCCCTTGTCTGTTTTTTGAGGGCTCAAATAAGATTTGGATGATATTTCCATTATTGTTGGATTTGCTGTTCACAGAGCATCTGACCAGCTTAGATGGAACCGGATTGTAGATAATCAAATCCAATATATAGTTGTGTTATATTGGAAAAATTATAATGAGATGATTTTGAATTTTTGAAAATACAAATGTATCCCTAAGAATAATACAAAATACAATGGCGCTGTTTAGATTTTTCCTTTTATTTGATTTTTCTTTGCAAATAGATGTGATAACATTCTCTAAATGTCAAATATGACTTTTTATTTTTAATATCATTTATTTATTTTGTTTTGAGAATTGATGACGCCAAAGGAGTTTATCTCAAAATGAAATAAAATTTTTTCATAAAATCAAATACCCTTTTCTGTACAAGTGTGGAAGCTTTTTTTCTGGCTTATAATCAAACAGACAAATAACATCTTATAACTACCCAAAAATAAATCAAGCGGCCATGTAAAGGCACCCATATAAGAAATTCATGATCCGAATCACCATAAACCCATGTACAAGATCTTTTATACATATGAAACAAGAAAATTTGTTCTGGAAAAAAAAAAAAATTAACAAATGATACTTACATGGTATAGATTAGCTTCTCCTCGGTGACAGTCAAAAAACTTTTTAAGAGGTAGTTTGCAGAACAAAAAAAAAAAAAAAAAAAAAAAAAAAAAAAAAAAAAAAAAAAAAAAACGGCAACAAAAAGTCCCTGAATTTTGCTCATCAAAGAACATAAAAGGAATGGTATAAGACTGACACTAACGTTGACAAAATTTTGATTTCATTTTTCATCTCTCTCTCTCTCTCTCTTAAGAAAGCTCAACATCTAAATTCCGAACAGCATCAAACGGAACCATGGATAAGCAATCCAAGCCGTGAAATCATCACGTCAATCAAAAGGCTTCTTGGTCATTACTATCAACTCTATAAGAGAACAGAGGCACAATGTCTCGAATTTACAGTGAAAAGAAACATCTCTGTCAGGATCTATATGAACCAGTACACCGTCTCGGAAAAAAAATTTCAAATCAAACCTGAGTTCAGTACTTGGAGAAGTATTTGCTTCTGTAGTTAAACTATGGCACAGAGAGTGACAGCTACATTCCACTGGCACAAAAGTATCATTTCCTAAATTTTTGCAAAGACATGTTTTCAGCTCTGGACATTCATACAGCTTTTCTTCATTGCCATGCCTAAGGTTTTCGTTAACTGGATTGCTGAAATTTCCAGTGACATAAGCTCTTCTAATAGCTGAAATAAGATCCATGGATAATGATGCAACAATATCATGAACATCCTCAACCGTCCAATTTCTCCTGTTCAATCCCCATTCATGAATAAGAATTTTCTGAGTCAAATGATGAAGTGTACCTAGGCACTCAGAGCAACAACGATATAGACATAGAATGCTAGGCTTGGCAGTTTTGCTTGAAGGGATATTGGCATCAACAATATTCTCGTCGACATCAGGACTACCAGCATCAGCAGTCTCGGGCAAGCAGTGGATTTGATTGGAGATGGTCCTTGTGTTAGAGTACTTCACCCCAGTCAATTCACCAGAATTAATACCAGAATCAGATATGACAGCACAATCTGTAGATGCAAATCCATTTGAATTTCTCAGTAATCCAGATTCTCCATTTACCATTGCATCATTTCTGCCATTTTCAGGCTCACAAGGTCCAGAGGCAGTCCCATTCTGTTTTTTCAAAATATTAATAACTAGTTGGTTATCACATTCCAAATTTTGAAGCGATTTTTCCAAGGTAGAATGATTTGCCAGGACAGTCTTCGGTGGAGACCTATCCGAAACAGCAACTCCACCCTGAGAATTAGGATAACTCAAGTCACCATCTTCTTTATTCAAGTCAATACATTGAATTTTTTCAGCAGCAAATCCATGTGGTCTTTCTTCCAGCACTTCTGGTTCACTGGATTTGCTAGAAACATCTGGCTTGCATTCCTCACATTGAACTTGACTATCCTCATGATGATTATCTGGCATCCTCACAACATTTAATTTAGAGTTTGCTACTATCACTGAAGCATCTGGCTCTAAACTGAAACGGAAGGGAATCTTAATTAGAAAATAACCCACAAAATGGAAATTGAATTCATAAACTTACAGTAGACATTATTACCTCTGCAATGTGTATGCCCAGCTGTTAACCATATCCTCTAGATAAGCCACTTGCGATAAGAGACGAAGATACTGATATCTATCCTTCCCAGCTTGCACTTTTGAATTGATCTGTGCGACTAGAAGCTCGAGAACCTTCCGTACCTCAAAGGAAACTTCTCTAAGTGATGTGTACACACCTCTATATGCTGACAAACCAACAGCAATCAGACCCCTGACTAAACCAGATTTTTCCTTGCTTTTAACATTGCCAGAGCTGCAACCCACAGCTACCTTCTCTGACAAGTTATTAGGACGAATAATACAAGAATTGAATGGCCAGCCTTTCCATGGCCCGCTTACATCTGCAGCAGGACCTTCTTTTAATTTTGACGTGACCCAGCATAGTTCAGAGAAATGAGGGTATCGCAAAATTTGATAACCAAATGAAGATATTGCCAGCAGCAAGCTTGATCTTCCCTTGACAGTTCTGTTATTAGGTGGCGGGGGAACTTTAACAACAGATTCATCATGAAATTGTGTTCTATTGTCACCTAACCCATCCGATCCATGACGCACAACATGATTTACCATCACAGTGTCACCTTCACTCAAATCACACGTTTTATGCTTCTCGTATGGTGATGTATGAATATGAGATCCTCGGTGCATTAACTGAACAAGCTGTTGAACCACATCCCATGACAACTCAGCTGCAGACCGATTGATCACCGAATCATGGTTGAAATCCGCATCAATCTTCACAGAGAATCGTGGAACTGTGTTCTCCATAGGAGTTGATTGACAGCCATTTGATATCTCCCTCTTAAAGAACTGCCTTACTTTAACTGGAAGTACTGACAACGGGACTTCTGAAGTAGCCTATTGATAAATCAAAAGCACCAAAATTTATATTGATATGCATTCTTTTTTTTTTTTTTTTTTTTTTTTGGGGGGGGGGGGGGGGGGGGGGGGGGGTTAATAGATATGTATTCTATTCTATATAAGAAAAAATTGACAATAACATAATTTATCTATACCAGTATGGATGACCAAATAATGTAATGGACTGAGCAAAATAGAAAAAGCAAAAGAAACTTAAACCTTATCAATTAAAAATTTTCCACTTGGTCTAGAATGTGCAGTAATTAATTTTCATTCCAAGATAGTTCTGACAGCAGTTTGCATTTCAAATTTACTGATCCCATCATTGTCCCAAAAAAAAAAAAAATTACTGATCCCATCAACTCCTTACACCCCCTCCTATTTTCATTCCCACAAATTCTCATCAAACAAACTACCTAGAAAATTATAACATCCCGACCAAAAAAAAAAACACCTAGAACTAAAAAAAATCAACTACTCATGTAGAATGACTTTATGGAAAAACATTTAGACAACATGGAGCAATCTTTTAAGATGTTATATAATCATAAGCCTTTAATGTCTCCATCCCCAAATAGAAAATAAAATTAAAATTTTCTCAAAAACAAAAGAAAATGTTCTTAGGAAGTGAGATTTCTACTCGTTTAAGACACAGAAGGAACAATAATGATTCAGATATTAACACTAATATGACCTTCACCAACATAAGAGCTGGAAGAATCAAATAGTCCAGCAGCAACTATATACCAGGATGCGTTTATGACTGACCTTGAAAATATAATAAAAAGAAAGCAGAATAAAGTACCAAAATCATCAAAGATGTAGAAACACATATAGATTCCACTTGCTCAATAAAAAAGCTCCAGGCATGTGAAGCACTTTGGACGAAATCATGGTCCCCTGCCATCTCTGCTGATTTGCATTTCTGTTGACCAGATGCATTTTCATCTTCAACAGCTTGACCATGTGAAACAGAGGAGTTGTTATCCTCAGGATATTGATGGCTTGTTGAACAGGACTCACTCTCCTCTATAACTTGATGAGATGTCTCCACAGCCCATAAATCAATTCTTGGCATGAACACCATGCATGATCCAACAGCAGCACATTTCACTGCAACAGAAATAGGGAGTTAGCTGAAATATTTAATTTAGCTTAATTTAATTAAGCTAACTACGCTTGTAAAGGACAAGCTTATGCAAAGAACATCTGGACTAAATGTTAGATCTAAAATGGTCAAATATTAGAATCTCTCTCATAGCCTCCAACATATTAAAGACGATAACTAAGACAAAAACCAAGAGAAGTACTGCATTACCGAATAGTAATCTAATACAATTAGGATGGAGCCATTATAGAAATATGGGAAAAGAAAAAAGAAATAGAAAAGGACAGAAATTGCAGATTTTAATGGAGTATAAAATTAAAAAAAGATAAAGTACCATTCAGAAAAAACAATAAAAAATAAAAAGGATAAAGTACCAATTAAAGAGAGGGAAACATACTTAATATTTGTGTTATTCCTTGCACCACATCTCCGTGTCCTTCTTGTGAAATTGTTGCTAAATCAACCTTTTGAATTTCGACATTTCCAACAAAGCAGTGAATAAGGCAAGAAGCAAGATGCCTCTGGCCAGATCTGGGACTTCCAGCAATCACTACCCGGAACCCTGATTTATTTCTTGACGGAGATGACATGTACTGCAACAGATTCGCATGGCTTCCACCATGAAGCTTTTGGGAAGGTTCAAACTTCACAATGTTAACATCAGTGTCATCATCAAAATTTTGAGAGCCAGCCAAATTAGCATCTCCAAGAAAAATGCCGAAGAACAGGAGATTCCTCTCTATTTCCTTTGCTACATCTGCTTCTTGAATGAAATCATCAACATAGGTCCACCAATGATTAGTAGGCATTTTCTTCTTTTCTAAAGCAGAAACAATCACACTTTTAATCATACTTCCAGATCTAGAAAGAGTCGTTGGCAACCAGACACGCTCATCAAGATGAAGGGAGACAAGCAAAGTTGATAATGGTTGCAGCAAACACGGAATAAGGTGGGTAGGAAGCGGAGAAGATACTATATCATTAGCAGCTATTCCTGCTTCTCTCCGAGAGCAGGGGGGTGAAGAACATGATAAAGCCTCCAACCAGTCCCTCTCCTCCACTGTAAAATTAGGAAGAGGAATTCGTTTACCACAAGAAGCTCTCTCTCCAGCAGTCAGCAAAATTTCTTGCAAAGGGAAATTCCTCTTCAAAGCAGTAATGGCTGCTTGGGTACAAAGTGCTTGCAGATCTGCACCAGCATAGCCCGTGGTTTTACTTGCAATCCACTTGAGCAAGGATCCACTAACTGGTTTTGGCCACCTCTCAGTGTGAAGTGAAAGAATGGCAGCTCTGTCCTTAACTGATGGTAGTGGAAAATAGATCTCCCGGTCAAATCTCCCAGGCCTCCTTAATGCTGGATCAACAGCATCAGGACGATTTGTTGCACCTATGACTACAACTGAGCCTCGAGATTTTAAACCATCCAATAGAGCAAGCAATGTTGAGACAACTGAACTATGAGTCTGATCTTGCTGCCTTGTACGGCAAGGTGCTAGCCCATCAATTTCATCAAAAAATATTATAGAAGGTTGACATTTCTCAGCAACCTGAAACAAGAGTCTTAGCTGGCGCTCAGCATCACCGACGTACTTTCCTAAGCAATCTGCACCTTTTCGAGCAAAATATGCAATCCTTTTATCACCACGAGCACATGCACCTATTAAAGCACGCACAACTAGAGTTTTACCAGTTCCAGGATACCCATGAAGAAGAACACCTCTAGGTGGTGTAAGACCAAGATTATCAAAGAACTCCGGATATAATAGAGGCAATATGACAACTTCTTTCAAACACCTGATGACATCTTGAAGGCCTGCAACAGACTCCCAACCCTGGAATGATTTTCCACTCTCAGAGTCAGAGCCTCCAATGTACACAGGTGCAATTCTCACCAAATCACGATGGAGTCTCTTGCTCTCACGTTTTAAAAATTCTTCATCCTCACCACAGTTCTCCAACCATTTCTCTTCTGCCTCTATATCCTTTCGACAAGCATCATTTGAAAGTTTTCTCAATTCCAACTTCACTTTCCTAGCCTTCATTTTCTTTATCATGGCAAAATACTGATTTCCATAAGGTTGGAATAGATGTCGATGATCTGTGCAGGCTATAAGAAATTTGCGATGATCAAAGATGCAACTATTAGCTCGTGCACAAGGCTGCCAAATAAAATACATTAAATTAGAATCAGTTAGTAATTGAGAATATTATATAAGTCAAGCATATACATGTATATAACAGATAAAATCTCATGAACATTTGAAAGGTTTCCCTCAACTGGATAGAACAAGCAACTAACCAAGTGGTAAGTTTTTGGACACCGATCAACACGACATCCAATAGTAGCTCCTGGCCTTCCACAGCGGGTGCATTTTAATGCTCTTCCTCTGCAAAGGGCAGCCCTTACATTTTTCAAGCAACCTAAACCGGCAAAATAAACCTGCAAACACAAATGACGGTGAATGGAGATTTTCTTTTAACAATATAGCTGACTGAACTTCTTAGGAACAACACAAATAGTTAATGATGCAGACCATAGACTTTAGAATCCCCTTAAATAATTAGTACGATAACCAGAACCTCCACAAATATTTGAAAGCTAAGATGTGTCACATATCAATCAGGGTTTGATTTCAAAACAATAAGCTCCCTTGAAAATCTAAAATGGAAAAACAGGAGTTTATTATATCATTTGTTTTATTTCCCCCATCCAGCTCAATTTGATTTTAGCATTTAATTTAGTGGGAGCAAAAATTATGTAACTAATGCACTGAAATATTTACAACAGTATGCTCGTAGAGACCTTTACCATTAATTTCCTAGATGATATCGAGCTTGGTGGTGAGATTTCTTGCACTACATACATGCCATGTGCAAAACAATTATTATATATCTCATGCCTGGAGCTCATCAACAACCCAACAAAGATGAAATATTAATAAGAAGCAGCAATGCAGCATCACCATATTCATAATTCTAAACATATTAAAAGCTCAAATTTGTACAGCAACTGAAGCACAAAAATATAAATTTTGTTCAAGATTGCACACCTCTGGACTCCAAACAGCACAGTGTTGATGAACCCATATTCCAGCAATACCATATCGATCATTTATAGGACCCAAAAGGCGTCCAAGCCAGCCAGGTTCATCACCAAAACCATCCCATATGTCATAATTAGGTTCCTCTGAAGCAGAAGACCCACTGTAATCCTCATTATCACTTTCACCTGTATCAAGAGCTAGTTTCTTTGGAGGTTTACCATCAGTCCCTCCACCACACAAACCACATCGTCTACCCTCCTTAACATGTGATTTGTGCAGTCTATCACTTGAAGCACATATAGACTTGTCCATCTTCAAATTATTCTCATTCATCTGAGGTTTTTCATCAAGCTCAGCCAACTTGGCATCCTTCCCATCATAACACTCTATATGTTCTTCTACTTCTTTTGCCGAATTTGAGACAATGTCGACAACATCAGTTTGATTGTCTCCTTCAACTATGGAATCTATTTGTTCCACTTGTTCATCAACATGCTCCATACCTTCCAGATTTTCGATGGCTTCATTGCAATCACACCTATCCTCTAACTGCAAACACTCCTCTGTGTTGACTATCTCTGGGGCATTACCATCAGCTGTTTTCTTCTCAATGTCAACACCCATTTCGCAATCCAATTCCAGCACAGCCTCCTTACCCTTGTCACCAATTACCTCTGATTCTTCCCCCCTGACTTCATCAGTATCCGCATACAATTCGTTATCCTCCTTACTCTTGTTACCAATGACATCTGATTCATCTTCCCTCATGATTTCATCATTATTCACATGCAACTCATTATCTTTCTCTTCACTCTTCGAATCATTTGTTGCTTTTATCCTCCCAGGTCTTTTCGACTTCACAACCATAGATTTCCCAACTTCCAATTCACTCTTTACATCAACCAATTCTCTTCTCAGAGCCTTCTCTTCCTTTCTACCACCACCAATTTCTTCAACACTCTTCCTTTTCTCATTTGGAAAAACCGTCTCCTCATTTTTACAATCCCTCTCCTCCTTCACCTCAAAACCCACATTTCTACCCCTTGATCTCAACCTTGACCTCCAACTCCCAGTCGTCCCCGGATCCTCTACATTCCTACTCACCGCTGAAGAACTCTTCACATTCCTGTCAGCACTCAAAGTCACCTTCTTCTTCTCAATCCTGCGCCGTTTCCTAGGAGGAGAGGGAGATACATCAAGCAAAACCGGAGGCCGGCGAACCCGCGAGCTTCTCCGCAGCTCCAAATCAGTACTGGCGGGCCCTGCCCCACTACCCGCACTCAAATCACCATGGTTCCGGGTATACTCCTCTTCACAAATGGCGTCGAGCCTCTTGTGCTTCTTCCGAAGCCGAGGGCCCGACAAATTCGAAGCTCTACTCTCCTTCTTCGACGATGACGTGGCCGATGCCGGTGATAATCGCATGACAAGAATCTCTGAAAGATTCTATATAAATATTGTCTTAACTATATATCCAAATGTTCCTAATAATCTATATAAATATATACATATACATAATCTATGTTTCTATTGCAGAAATTTGAGGTTCGATCGCTTCCTTAATCCTTCTGATTAGGCGTTTTGGAATTAGTCTGAGATTGACAATAGAAACATTGAATGAAGCAGTGTGCCAATTTTAGACTCACCTAGTGAATAGCTTAGTCGGATCGGTCCGAGACGATAAACGAATTGGAATGGAGAGAAAAATCAAGAGAGAAATGAAAACCCTAAGAAACAGATTTTTTTGTTGAAAGCTTTTCGCTTTTTTAAACCCTTTCGACGACTTTTTTTTCGGCTGTGTTCCTTGAAGATTGGGGCTTGGCTTTTGAAGGCTATCTGCAGCTCCTCTCTCTCTCTTTCTCTCTGAAATTTCTCATTTGCTGTTTTCAACTTAATAAACAACACTAGGGCGTGAGCGTATACAAAAGAGTTCAAGACCTGATTTTTTCCTGGGTTCATTACCACGTGCGCGTCAAGCGCGTGAGTTTATATTCTTAATCATGTTTCTGGTGAAGGGCTAATAAGAAAGAACTGATTGTTTTTGGGACCCAGAGGCCAGTTGTTTAGGACAATTTAAGCGTTGGGAAATTGAGATTTGATTGGGATTTGAGAAAGTTAACCGCACGCGCTTGGGAAGAGAGTGGAAGTGTTTATCCGATGAGAGGGATTGCGATTTTATTTTATTTTTCACTTGAATTTTTATTTTTGCACCAATTTGTTGCCGCCAAATAATAAGTTGGTTTTCAAGTGCGCAAAGGGGATGGAAATTGGAATTAGCACAAATATTTAAAAAAAAAAAAAAAAAAAAAAAAAAAAAAAAAAAGATGGTGTTTGGCATTGTATAGGGTTTCCAAGGACCAACGGCTATTTTTAGTGCCAAAATCTATTTGATAAGATGCTTTTTTCCCCCTTTTTTTAAAAACTTGTGTGGGGCTACAATCCACAAGGTAGAAAATATATATTCTCATCCTTTTATATATTTATATATATATATATATATATATATATTTTGGAGAGAGAAAATAAAATTTGTAATTCTTTTTCTTCAAAGATTTTGTTTCTTTTCAATGTGGGGCTTCTTTGAGCAATATTTTTGCAGATAAAGTAGAAAATAGATTTTCCCACCGATTAAACATTGTTTTGGAAAAGAAAATATTGGGCTTACTAGTTACTTTCTCACACAAACCAAAGTTGTAATCCTCTTACATACCATAGATGCATCCTAAAATGGAAATAAAGATTCCATTCTGAGATCCAGCTCCACTAATGTAAAGAATCAATCATTATGCACACAAACTTTGAAAATATAGGATCAATAAAATATAATGTGTATTGATAATTAGTAGCTTCCTGAACTATTTCATTCTATCATATATTATATTATAATGGTTGTAATATAGTTCTTAGTTTCTAATTTTTCACTTTATGATGAGCATCTATTAAAAAGATAATTATTTAAGATTATTATTTATCCAATTAGGATTTTAATTTTAAATTATTAATTAATATAGTACTTTCACATTTTAACACCTCACCATATTTCCATTCTCAAAATATATATATATATATATATATATATATATATATATTCTATTTACTCATTATTGGTGCAAAAGAAATAAGGTAAAATTGGGGTATTTCTACAAGTTACTTAAAAAATAATTATTTACAATATAATATTATGAACTTTTTTTATGGATCAATTTGTTGTCTTTAACTAATATAGCAATTGACTTGGCATTGTCATCGCATCGTTAAATAAAAATAATTAATAATTTCAACATTATCTGAAGGTAAGAGGTTAACAAAATAAATAAATTATACATATTACATATTGCTAATTCTTTTTCTTTCTTATTTTTTGCTTCCTACATACTGCTAGCATATTTTATGTATGTATGCATAAGAACTTTACAAAGAACTTTGTTCTTTTCTAAGACCTTTAAAAAGAACTATAATTGTGAAAAGCAGCGGCGGTGGATGAGGTGGTTCAGTCGTTAACCCAATATCACTACAGCTAGCAATTTCCTAGGTTGGTTAAACTTCAAAGAAATTCCTTTTTGACACCTAAAATATTTGTTTTCATATCTAGTCCTTTCTAAAATGCAACTTCCCAACACAAACGGCAAAAAAGTAACCAAACCAACGCAACTTTAGATACTACAATAATTGAGAAAGAAAGCAACGTTACAATCCCATGTCCCTCCAACGTTCCCTCAGCTAGGCGTGAACAAAACTTCACTCGGTATGTGTGTGTGTGTGTGTGTGTGTGTGTGTGTGTGTGAGAGAGAGAGAGAGAGAGAGAGAGAGAGAGAGAGAGAGAGAGAGTTTGTGTCACTTTTTTATTTATTTATTTATTTTGGTTCTTTTCCCGTTTTGCAGAAAAGTTATATAACAAAGAAGTAACAGTTTGAAAAGAAAGACGTAGCCAGAGATAGCTACCTTATTCTATCCTTCAAAAGAAAGTCAGTCTTTTCAGGATGATTAGGATTCTTCCTTGCAGTAATATTCAAAACTGCACCATCAGTAAGCATATGCTGCAATACTCTTGATATGTTCTTTGCATCATCAAATCCAAGATGGTGACTTCCCGATAATGGTATCCGAAGTTCCTTCATCATCGTCATCATTCCCGTGGCCTGTCATCCATAACCAACCAAACACACAAACATACTAAAAAAATAAAAAAGATTAAAATAAAAAAATAAACCTTGTGAACTAAAAGGTCAACTTTTGTTCCAGCCTGAAGAAGAACCTGATGTATTTCCATACCATGATCACCTCAGTTCTTTGATGACACTTTTAGTTTTTAGTTAACAAGGAGCCTATCTGCTCTATGGATGTGTTAATTTATATTAGATTAAGCTTGACAATTGATGATTAAACACTGTCAGTCAGAAAAAGTTTGGTCTTAGAGATTCATTTCATATTTGTATGATATAATTATGACAAGAAAAAAAAAAAAATGGTCTTTTTCAAGTTCTATAATGATATATCACAAGAAAAACACACGTAACATTTTTTAAACTTCAAATTATAAATATTGATTGAACTCTTTCAGACAATCAAAAGTTTCATGACATAGAAAAGTTCTGTTGTCAGGAAATGAATAGAAGTCTGTATGAACTTACCCTCCTCTTGTAGAAATTAAGATATACGTCTTTGAGATTGATCCATTCCATAAAATATGAAGGAAGCTTTATCTTTGACACTTTACATTGCTCAGGAACCTTTGTCTTCAGATCCCAGTTTCCACTACATGAGTAAAACAAAGAAATGTTAGCAATCTCTAGTAGTTGTTAATCCCAAATCTAATACGGTTAAAGAGAATTTACAAAAGAAATGTGGCAGGAATGATTGGAACATCAACTGAATTTTAGGACATGTTTGAAAATATATATTAGATAGCGATATTTTGCAAAACAACTAGGTGCCATGTGAAGTAATAGAAAAATTGAGAAACAATGCAAAGGCAGAATTGAGAAGCTTGCAATGAGAAACTTACTGGTAAGGAAAATTAAATATTCATAACAAGAATAGACTCACCAAGTTACAAATGCTGCTCTGTTAAGGAAGCCACCTAAGTCTTCTCCCCACAGCTGATGCTGAGTCAACCAAGCTTCAAATTCTGGTACAACATCCTTAAATGGTATAGCTGTATCATGCCAGACACTGCAGCTTCAAGTATCTTGATCAATTTTCCAGTTAAAGCATACATGCAGAAAGCAAGACCACATTTCCATGAATCATCACATACCTAAGGTACGTTTTTTAAGATAAAATATAACTTATGACTTTAGAATTCACAATACATTAAAAGCCATTCATAGAACCATACCATATGCTAAATCAAATTTATATGATTTAATCAACTTCTCCAAGGATTCTACTAAATTTCATATTAGCTGTAATGGTGTGTTAATAGTTCTGTGGTTGATTTGGTGGTGTCAAGATTGGTAAATATTGAGAGTGTTGGTCAAAACTGGTGAGTTAGAAACCATAGATCATGGGTTGATTAATGATCAAGAGCAAATACAAAGAAGCAAGGATGATGCTGATACAAGTTTTAGCACCTTATCTTATGCTCGTAAAACTGATACAGAGTAACAGGGTTTGTATCCAGGGGGAACAAAGGTGTGGCAACAGACTAACTTTTAGCCATCTAAATATTAAATTGTCATTTAATTAATCATTAATAATATAACATGCTATCACTACAGCACAAGCCATTAATTTATTTTGTGAGAGGAACCAATGCTTGGATGCTTCAATAAGTCACTTAACAGGACCCTATTCTCCTTTGAAAAGGTTTTGAAGCAAACCAATCTTCCCACTGCAACTAAGAAAAACATTATGACAAAGACATAGGGAACAATGCAGTCTCAATCAGAAACCTGGAATATCAATATTCCTTTGCTCTTTGCCAAATAATTTTTATTTTGAAAATGACTGATTAGGTTATTGTTGATTCAAAGGCCGAGTTCTTTGTATAAAAAGAAATTAAGAATTGGAAGGTGGGATTTACCGATCAACACCAAATTTGCCATATTTTCCTTCAATATATTCATTTATACGCTGGTCGCTCATTCCTGAGGGCCTCACAAACCTATAAATGAAAATAAACAACAGTTAAAAGTTGTAGAAGAAAATGAAAATCAGTCTCAGTTTAGAACATGTTCTTACTGATGTTACAAAGGAGGAATATAAATATGCATATGCTAATGAATAATAAAAACACTGACTGAATTCACTCCAAAATCAAATAAATAAAATCACTGAGTTAGAAAAACTTATAGAAAACATTTCTGTCTCTGGCCTTCCAGCAGCCAAAGGAAGAAAGATATATATATATATATATATATATAATGTTAATTAATTGCAATTCTCAGAACAAGAAATGATGAAGGGAGCAGAGTGGAAAACCTGTGGAAAAAATCAATGACGTTCATGTTTTTTGCATCAATCATCACTACTGGAAATTCAAGAATTTCAATTTTGCCTTCCAAATCAAGCACCAGAAAATAGTCTAATTCCTGAGAGTGCATGCTGTTTAAGTTGGCAACATCAACTTGAAGATCCCTGGAGCAATCATGGTTGAACTTCTCTAGGTGAATAGGATCATCCATCTACCAAAACCAGCATTTTCTTTGTCTTTAGTACAACTCACAACCCTTCTTATATTCAGAACTTTCTACTAGGACAACACTTAACGATGAATTTTCATTGTTTCAGAAATTTTATCAAACAACTTATGTGCAAGACAAAAAAGAATCTTCCATAATCGTAAAGCACAAAGAAAATCATAGAAAAACAGAAAAACAATTTAAAAAATCAGAGAAAAAAATCCACAATTTAAAAAAAAAATCAGAGAAAAAAATAATCCACAAGAAACAAACAGAGGAACTATAGCTAAATGCGGACTTAAGAATGATTAGGTTGGTGGAATAAAAGCTTTAACCTTAGTGCATTTTCCTTGTGTATAGTACAGACACATGGGTTTCCAACGATTTTCGCTGTTCTTCATAGGCAAGGACCGGTGAGGAGTCGATGGGTGTTGAGACTGGACAGCTGAGACGGAAGTAGTGTGACAGAAGGAATGAATAGGAAGAGGGAGTGAGCGAGTAGGAGAAGAGAGAGAAACGGGAACGAAGGGATGGAGATAGCTTGAGAAGAGCGAAGAAAATCTACCCAAACAAACTCTGTTAAACCCCATTTTCTCAGACACTTTGAACGTCAAATGGTTCAAGGTTCTGAAGAAAGCATACGGAGGCTCTCTGTTTGGGATTCTATACAACAAAGTACAGCCTTTTGGCGGGTAAAGAATGTGAGGTTTTTTTTTTTTTTCTCAATGAATAAATAAATAATATATATATATATATATATATATATATATATATATATATATATATATATAAAGGTCAAGTTTTACATTCACTTTGTTGGGGTTCTACACTATGCATGTGAATATAAATCCAATTTGTATCGTAAATAAATTCTTCATAAAATGTAAATCCGAAAATGCTACAGATCTTAATTTTTTTAAATTTTTATTTTATAAAAATTTTCTCTAAATGAATCATTAATTGTTACTTTAGTACATGATTGAAAACTAATTGACAATCCATAACACTACAATGTCATTTGAGGGGAAAAAAAAATAATTTGGAAACTTTTAGCATATTGCAATGTAAAAAGAACACGCCGCAAATTCTATTTGCCAAGGAAATAACCAAAAGTTAGCAAAAAGAGTGTCACAGTTTCTTTTAGTCCATAAACTTTTGGGATATGAATTTGCAACCAATCTCATTAGAATAATTACAAAGACATAATCCCAGACTATATCAAAAGATTAGCAAAACCCCGTCTTTCTCTGCAAACTGTGCACTTCTTACAGGAAAAATGCTCGCTTGGATAATTTTTTACGATTACTTTCATCATTCACTATCTTCTTCATCAACCTCGGTGAAATCTTCGATTACGTCGGTTCTAGCAGTTTGCCTAGTCATTGTGCGCATTTCCGCTATATCAATGGGCAACAATGTATCGCACACCACATTTTCTTCCTGCAATATCTTAGGGCAACCTGACAGTAAAAGATTTCAAAGATAAGACTCCAGAAATTATAAGGATGAAGAAATTTGCAAATACTTAGCAAATAGAAAATTACCAGCAACAGGGCACTGGCCACGTGAGTTCTTTGATCTTATGTACTGTAAAATTGCCTTTCTGTCATAAACATGCTTGCATCCCACACTGCATCAGCCCAAGAATATATAAGGTGAAGAAAGATGAAATATTGAAGGTTTACTGTCTCTACAGCATATGCGATAACAATATGATTTGAATTCCAGTGAGATAGGCAGGCCTGATAATAATTTAGATTTTTTGAACGAAAATGTTGTGACATATACATCAGAATGATTGATGAGTTTAGTTATTAAGAAATGAGTCCATTATGTATATCAAACCATCACAACACAGAAAATAAATTATTTAAGGACTAAAACGTGATCTATGATTCACTATTCCCTAGAATGTTGCACTCAGTACTGCAATAACCTTCTAAACTGATTTTATTTCTTTTTCTTTTGATATCAGCATGTCTTGGTACTTGTTAATTGATGAACTTGGGAGTTGGCTAATGAACTACAAGAAGAGATTGTTACAGCGTCTCTCGCCCTCTGTCGTTTAGATCCAGTCAACAAACAATTTCCATCTTTCCCCATATAAGGGTATGAAACGCTGGTTCCCCTTTTCAATCTCAGCTGGCTTCAATGGGCAGGTGTTAAAGAAATATACTGGCAAATGCAGCAAAACAGTGTAAAAGTGACAATTACAATACCTTCGAACAGGATCTGCCAGTTCAGTAACAGGCTTTCCGGTTAACGGGCAGGTGATATTAAGAAGATTACACTGGGTACTGGTCATCACAATATCCTCCTGCTCGTCACCTGGCATAAGTTGTCCTGTGTGATGAACATTCTGCAGGAACATTTTGAAACACTGATTTTTTAGACAGCAGTAAGTAATGCAGCTGATAAATGTGAATTGAATACTTAAATATGGAAACAAAAAAGTTATATTATAACTCATGCTGGTTTGCAAATAATGCAAGTTCTATCAAGTCCAGTTTGACTTATCTTATGGTAAACCATGGCATAACTTAACATTCATGATTTTTAGAGGGTTCCCAATTGTTAATGGAGCCTTAAAATACTTGGTGACATAGATTTTACTACTAGATTACATCATATTGCAGAAGCAAGAAAGAGGCTTCAATACCAATCCTTTTTCGAGAATAATCTTTTTAATATTTCAATAATAGGCGAATCACCCCAATAATATTATTAAGGATGGATATTACACAATGTGCACCAAAGTTTTACCAAAAAAACAAGTACAGTTCCACTACCATGCTACATCTCCATGATCTGATTACTTCTAGTGCAATGAGAGGGTCCATTTCAGCATGATGGATACCATCATAGCAGGATGACAAAATCCAATGAATTATACTCATTGTAGTTTATGTTTGAAAGAAAACAAAATAATTACATTATCTCAGATAATTTATTTGACACATTAAAAGTTTAATAAGTTGCAAATTATGGTTTTTGACCTGCATTGTATGAGGCCTATTCATGTCGGTTCCTTTTGTTTCTATCTTATCCTCCTCAACCTTACCTTTTCCTTTTTAACTGAACACTTTCAAGCCACCTCTTTCCAATATGTCAAACCGGGCCAACTGACAGAAGTTATCATGAAGAGAACTTGATAAGTGAAAAATCTTACTCTTGCAATATGATGACGGTGCAGACCAGTTAACCATTTTCACACTAACCTTGAGAATGTTTTCAAGTACTTAATATCACTGGAACTGTTAAGTCTACTTTTTATCTTCAATTTAAAGACAATAAATCAGGTAATGAAATGGGATTAAAGCACTTTTATCACGTTTTTGGTTTCCACACTCTTTAGTACCATGTAATGGACAGTGAAATACTGGAAGAATACACAGAATAGATACAGGAAACGAATATGTATTATAAGGAACAGAAAGAGCAAAAATACTTGAAAACAAAACATCGACTTATACCATATAGAAAATCTGACAGAATTATAGTTCCTTGGTTTAATTTAGTCAAATTTCAATCCCTGACTGCATTAAATTTGAAATTAAAAGGCCATACCCAGACAGCTTCTTTGAATTGGCGTATCAGAGGATTGTTTTGTGGAACTGAGGGTGAATTAGCCTTAAGCTTTGTAATCTCATCCTCAATCAACTTCTTAAAATCAGTCAGCTGAATTTCAAACATCAAGCCAACAAGCAAGTTAGAATGGAAGAGCAAAAAAAGAGAAGGAAAATATTAAATGTCAGTGAACGAATCAAACTATCAAAGTAGCCATTCAATGATAAACAGTGCACTAAAAGAGAACTCAAGCACCTCCTGCTCAGGCTGGTATTTCTCACCAACAGATTGAATTGCTGATGAGAAATGCATACAGTTGTTATAAGTATCCAACAATTCAACAACGGCATTCTCTAGCTCCTTTACCTGTTTAAAGGAAAACGATTCTCTCATCACTGAGTAAACATAAAAACAATATATATATATATATATATTTTTCAATCATGTGTCACTAATATTACTATGTTTAGCAAAGCACATAGTATTCACCTAGAGTAACTCTAGGCCAAACCAAGTCAAGACTTCGTATTTTGTATTCACAGGCTGCAAACTGACAATGTGTGACTTGTCCATGTGTGCATGAGTCCAAAGATAGGCTTTGTACCATGTCTCACTTACATTGCTACAGTTATCAAAACACATGATGTTCACAAAGTAACTCTAGGCGAAACCAAGAAAAGGCTTCACATTCACAGGCTTCAAGCTGACACACTGTCAGCTCTGCAAGCGTGTGAGTCCAAAGATATGTTAACATTATGTTAACATTATCCTTTATCCAAATTTTGACATGTTTATTTTCTCCTACATTGTGATAAAGAGTAAGAGTAAGGCATTGATTTATGTTCTCTCATTAGTTAGAAAGTAAATCATTACACAAAAAAGAAAAAAAAAAAAAAAAAAAAAAACTGAGGCATGTTGAAGAGTTAAAGCAAATTGTCAATATTACATGTTCAATTGCTTTGGGGGTTTTCAGTTTTCACCAATTCAATGAAAATCCAAATAGAGAACAAAAATGTGAATATTTTTTTTTTTAAGAAATTAAAAAAAAAAATTACCATCTCAGATTGATTGTCCCTCTCCAAATCAACAGCAACTTCCTTCATCATACTACAAGCCTTCCGAATATCCTGAAACAAAAATATTAATAATAAAATAGACAGGCCAATAAAAAATGCTCAGAAAAGAAGTCCCATTGCTTTCTTAATTTTCTGGAATCAAAAAGGAAGAGCTGAATTGAAATACTTATCTCTCTGTGCTAGTTCGAAAACCAACCCAAAACAATCTATATATACACAAATATAAGTTTGAATGCGAACTAGCAAAAACAGAAAGTGAAAAAGGGGAAAATCTTACGGCGATCAGAGACTGGCTGTCGGAGTACAAAGTCGAAGCCGAATTTCGGATACGCCCAGTGATACCGTCGCGACGAGAAGCGGAGCTCGACGCCATTGGGTTGGTTTTGGCGGGGTTTCTGTTGAATTTTTTTTTTTTTTTTTAAAGAAAAAAACTCAAAATTCGTGTGTGGCTGTGTTCGGAGGAAGATGAGTTTTTTTGTTTTTTTTTCCCTCTTTTTTGGTTCCTTTTTTGCGGGGTAGACGCTTAATTAAAACGACAGTAGTTTAGTAAGGATTTTTTATTTTTTATTTTAATTCAGTTTTTTGGCCTATCTCATTTAGATTTAATAAAATTTCACACGACATAACTATACGATATGAATCTACACAATAATTTACAAATTTAAATTGATAATATTATATTAAATCTGTATCAATATCATTTAATAAGATTTAATAAATTAATGATTTTAATGGATGAAACACGATAAACTCATTAAACCCATTAAAAACGAATATTTTGATAATTATATAAGTTTTATAATATTAAAATTATTTAATTTATTATTAAACATGTATTAATTTTTTTTTTTTAGTTTAATTTCTAAATAAATTTAAAAACAAATAAGAATTTTTGTAATCTATTTTTGAACATATTAGTTTATTATTTCAAAGTTAAGTAAAATTTGAATTTTCAATTTTATATTTATCATTAATGGGTTAACAGATTGAGTTACAGATTACAAGATAATTTATTAAATGAGTTCGAATTTAACTATTTTAACATGAAAACTTATTTATTTTAACATGAAAACTTAACAAATCGTATTTGGATTATCTTAATTCTATACGAACACGACACAAATAAGATTTAACACGATACATTGTCAAGCATAATCTCACCAAAGGAAAAGGAATAAAAAAAAAAAATACTCTTAAGAAAAAGTAAGATAAAATAAAAAAATATAATCATAGAACGAGTTTAATCATATCAACATGTTTAACTTTTTTTCTCCAATAATAGTGTTTGATTTTGTTGTCAAGGTAGATTTAATATATATTTTACATTTACATCAATAAAATTGTGGGTTTCAGAGATGTCCTTTTCTTTTTAAATTAAAAATTGTTATAAAATAAAATATAAAAAAATATATTTATATATATATATTTAATTTCGTTTTCATATATCTAATTTTTGTATATAATTAATTATCATTTTGATCTCTCTTTGTAGGTGTATATATATATTATAATGGACATTTATCTTCTATTATCAAATAACATATGATTTCATGTTTAACTCCTGCTAAATGTTTAAGAAATATAAACATATCATAGAAATCTATATATATAGAATTGTGATACGTTAAAAAGCATGTTTATATTTATATCGGAAATAATACAATATGGCAAATGAAAAGAGTCATCATTTATTTTAGATTTTAATTTAAATTATTAATGGAAGTGATGTATCTATTAATTAAAAATGAAACTTAATAACTTTTTTTTTATCATTTATGATAATTTATCCCCTACTCTACTCTTGGCGGCGTCTAGAATCGTAACAGAGATCATTTTGACAAAACTCCAACAACTTTCACAGGTCTTTTATCACAAAATGATACAGGAAATAAATTCTTCCATTATTATTACACGTACAGCCAATCCAAATTGTTTAAAATTTATTTCTTTAGTTTGTCTATTTCTTTGTCTTTGTTCATATATAAAAACTATATATAGAAGATTTTCTAAGTCAAAAGTCATAGATATCGAGTTCAACCAAAAAGGGGTAGAGGCCAAGTTGGTGCCATCAATCTCTGTTGAAAACAGAGTAAGGTCTTACATCCAACATGTGAGAGAGTGGGCATTGGTAGGATTGGCGAAACAGACATCTGTATGTTCTTTGTCTGCGTCAAACACACCGAAAATAAATAAATATTTCCAAAAATACTTTCAAAGCTTTCGTGGTAGAAAACACCTATTTTACCAAATAATCTATTATTAACATGTAAACCAATGTTATTTCAGCCAAAAAAAAAAAAATGTAACCAATGTTATAGAATTTTGTGTTCTTTGCACGTTAGCTGAACATTCTATATTTCGAACACACTTTCAGATTGAACGTAATGGATGAAAAGAAAGTGAAAAAAAAAATTATATATATATATATATATATATATATATATATTAGTTTCTTTTCTTTCTTTCTTTTTTTTTTTAATATCCGTGATCAATAAATTACTTTGGTAACTAGATATCAATTTATATTTTATATTCATTGATTCCCTTTGTTATTTAAATTATAATTAAAGGATTTTACCTAGCAACAAGCCTAAGAAAATGTAATTTGACTATAAGGTCGGACATCAGGATGGGAAAAAAAAAATTGTAAATGATAAAAATAAAATATAATTTATTTTTCTTTTTAAAAAAAAAGGGAAAGTTGAACATAGGAAATAATAATTTTAGGATTCAACCCACCCCTTGCTCTAATTTTTATTTCTGAATTTTTTTAAAAAAAAAAAATCTACTGATGGTTTTTCCATTTTTTTTTTGGTGGAAAAAGTACTAAAATGGTTGGACAAAGCTTCGTTAACATTATTAAACTTTTAACAAAATTCATATGGTACCTTAAGGGACAGTGCGCCAGAATAAGTACGTTTCCAAACATTTAATTATGAATTTGCCTTTAAGAGTAACCATATTGATTAACCCTTTAAATTTGCTTTTAAAAGATCGATCCAACAGAGCTTCAAATCTTCTATCCACATCTTATTATTTTAAGTGATATAATGCTACGTCGTTTAAAAATATTAGTTAAAAAAATAAAATAAACTATGTAAAAAAAATATTTTTTAAAATAATATAAATTTTATTACTAATTGAATAGAGAAATAGAAATAGAAGATTTTCATTCAATCCAATCTAATTCAACAAATATAAAATAGTGATAGAAGTTTAAAAGCATTAAATTAATTGACTTATAAAAGCTTGGTAATGCATGGAGAATCAATAATGCTTTATCTCTCACCTTATTGGAAGAGAGATGCTAATATAGCAAATTAATATTATTCATGACACCTCATTAAATATTTTAAAATTAAATACATCTCTCAATATAATTAGAAAATAGTTTCTAAAAAATCAAATCTTATATATAATTTTTCTATGATTGGCATCTTTATTTATACAAATTGACATCACCCATCATAACAAGACTATTTATGTATATCTCACACACACAAAATCAAACATCCGCAACAAATATAAGCATCAAACAGTAGTTATATATATTCAGGCTTTGTTTAAGATAACATTTATTAGTACTATAAATTAGAAAATAGTTTCTAATAAAATCAAATCTGATATATAATTTTCTTATAATTGGCATCTTTATCTATACAAATTGACATCACCCATCATAACATGACTATATATATATATATATATCTCACATACTCAAAATCAAATATCCACAACAACTATGAGTCATGAAACAGTAGTTGTATATATTTAGGCTTTGTTTAAGATAACTTTTATTAATATTTTTTTAAAACTTAATTTTTTTAGAAAATCGTTCTGAAAAGCTATTATATTTAATTAGAAGTTTTTTTTAGAAAACTGTTTACTTCCAAAAACAATTTAATTTTAAGCCTTGAAAACCGAAAATAGCATTTCAAAAATGATGCTTGATTGAACCACTTGCACTATTATTCAAAACAAATACCCCACATATATAACACCCATCTATCGTGATTCATCAAAAACACCATATATGGTAACAAGTTATTTAAAGTCAATGTTTCTAAGCTGACTATATCATCAAATAAATCCAAATCAAAAGTCAAATTAATATATATATATATATATATATATATATATATATATATATATATCCTTTCTCTATAGCTTCTTCTGAAGAAAACCGACCATATCTAATTTATTAAAAATAAAAAATCATATCATTTTTCCATTCTTCTTCTTGGACCTCATCGACTATACAAAAGATCCACACATAATCAAAGTAGTGTGTAATTGAATTAATCAGTACGTAGCTCTGCAATTGACATTAATGTTATTTCAGGTGCAAATTCAATATGAGCATGGAAGCATATAGGCAAGCATGCACTAATATTCAAAACCCATATATTTATATATATATATGTATGTATGTATGTATGTATGTATGTATAAAAATTTAATTATTGACATTAATATTATTTCAGCTGCAAACTCAATATGACCATGGAAGCATAAGGCATTTTAATTATTAAAGAGAAAATAAACATTCATAGGCAAAATGGAATAAGACGAACATTTTTCCTGGACTAAAAACATATATGTGTATATATATATATATATATATTTCCTGATCAGAATGAAATTATATGAATTATGTCTAGTTTGCCATACACTAGTTAACCATATTTATATAGAGAGATAGATAACTATGTCAATCCCAGCTAATTAATCCATCACTATGTCAATCCCAGCTAATTAATCCATCACTACCAATCAAACAAGCATAGAGCTCCTCAAGTTCCACATCCAGATCATGAACAATGGTAGATCTTGCAGAGCTCATTCCCTCTTGATCAGAGCAAGAAAGGGAAGGACAAATTACAGGCCGAGCACAAGAAGACGCTGTTGTGGTCGTCGTCGTTGTTGTCTGGACGTTCAAGGCAAACAGCATTTCTTGAGCCTTCGCTAGCTCACCATTAAGCCTCTCGACCTCTCTCTTCAGCTGCTGTTTCTCAGCCAGTGCATTCTCTAGACTCAACTGGAGCGCACTATAGTCGAGCTCAAGGCTTTGGGTTCGGGACCTGGCTCGCTTGTTTTGGTACCAAATCGCCACTTGTCTCGGTGGGATTCCAAGTTGAAGCGAGAGCTGGTGCTTCCTCTCTGGCTGGAGCTTGTTGTTGGAGGTGAAGCTTCTCTCTAGGAGCTTCACTTGCTCATATGTTAGCCTCTTTTTGTAGTTTTTTGATGGCTTTTTTTGGTTCTGGCTCTTCTGGGTATTGAACATATCCATTTTTCTTGGATAAAAAGGGGGAAAAAAAAAAAAAAAGGAAAAAGCTTTGAGAAATGAAGGAAATGTGGTGAGATTATGGTATATATGAAGGAATTGTAGTGATTGTGGTAATAAGAGATATATTATCAGATATAATGGGCTTTCAGATGATGAAAGAGAGATTATATAAGTGAGATACAATTAGGTGGCTTAATTAATACTTTATTGTATGAGTGTTTTGTATGGATTTTGCATTGTATATGGTCTTCACGTGGGTCTGGCCCTACACAAAGAACGTTGAAAAGATTATCTTTTTGGAATGATCAAGTAGTTATGGTACTTAATAATTAAGTCAGTTTTGCATTGCGGTTGGTTAGCTAGCCAGTTTAAATGCTTGTGCTTTCACATTTTTTTCCCCGATTTAACTAAAATTTAATTCTAAATATGATATTCGAACTGATTAATGAGAAATTAATTAATTAATTGCTCTAATTATTATTAAGTTAATCATGATCTCTAATTAACTAGAACAACTTTTGCACACGTGCACACACATGGATGTGTCATCATGTTTAAATTATTTTATATTTCTTTTTTTCTTTTTTTCTTTCTTTTTTTTTTTTTGCTTGAATTCTTTTTATTTAAATATTACTTTTTATCTTTATCCTTTTTCTATCCTGACATTAAGTTTCTTTTGCGTATACGTATATTACAAAGAAAATTAACAAAAGGGTAGTACAGAATAATATCTGATTCATCTAAATATTATCATAATAACACACTCGAGACTCAAAATGCTGTATGTTTGGGTACATACAATTTTCCTTTTTTAATTGCAATGTAAATTAAATTCATATTGTTCTTTTTGACCAAAAACCTTTTTATTTTTATTTTTTTTGGTTGAAGGACGAGGTAAGAATTACTAGAAAATAGAGAAAATGTCTTATACCACTGACCCTACTTAAATAATATAGTATATAAATATAATATATATATATATAATAAAAAATTTAGAGTAGAGACTTTTTTTCCCCCTCTTTGATATGTGAAATGAATATTTGAAGAAGAATTAGAAGTTTGAGAGGAAGAATAACATATTAATAAATTGTTTGGATTTTAGTAGTTGCACAATTTGACCGATTTTAACTTTGATTTAATGAATGATGTCAGTGTCTATGCAAATTTATATAGAAAAAATATATATAACTATAAGTTGTCAAAGAAGCTTATATTAAGACGATTTTGATGGTTGAGAATTTCATTTATTAATTATTGATTTGCTTTGATGGTTAGATTTAAAATATATTTATAATTTACTGATCTTTATAAATTTCACTTTTTATAAAATAAATTTTTATTATGCTATTAAAATCAGAATTACACCATTAATTAATTTATATTGTAACTTTTGAAATGATATAGGGTTAATAAAACAAAATTTAATGTTAAAATTACGTTGATCTTATATAAGTCTGACTCTATAGGCTATGTGAAAATTTATAAAGATGATATATACATACATATAGGTTATATATATATATATATATATACACATACACATATATACATTCCTCTTCTAGCAATATTCAACAAAAATAAAATGTCTATCTTCTAGCAATTATACCAAATTATGGAAAAAAAGGTCTCTTCTAGCAATTAAACCTCTTTAATCCTACCAGAAACTAAACCCAAAGTTGACAATTAACAAATTATTACTCCTTTGTATGATTTTTTGAGTTCTTATTTCTTCATTTGTCACTTGTAGGACTGATTCAGATATAATTCAACAAAAAAAAAATAAAAAATCGTGAGTATAAATATATATATATGTATATATATATATATATATATTGTGGGAGAGACTATTCATTAATCGGATGTGAATAGCTGGTCAATCATTGAAGGTAGAGGTTTAATTTAGTTGAAAAGAACAAGATTATAATAATTAAGTAAGAAAAATGAATAATTAATTGGAGAAAGAAAGAAAGAAAAATGAGATGGAAGATGTTGTTTAGGAAGGTAACACAAACATCCCCACGCTTTGGCCTCAATATGATGGTTATGGTGGTCGGCAGGGGTTTGTACATGCACCGTTTGAATTGTGATGTTAGACTGGGCCTTTTCTTCATGTCCCAATTGAGACCAACCTGTTTAAACAAAGATTTTAATGCATTTCATTAGTTTAATATTATAATTTATATTTTATATTATCAAAGTTTTGACGCCTTCTTAATCTAAATGCGTGAACTTTAACTCGTCAATGTTCGTCCTTATCTATCAACTGTATATTGACATATAATTTGATCCATATATATAATATACCTTTTTTTTTATTTCTTTATTAATTTTTTCTTTTTTTTGATATCAGATGCCGTTCATATATATCTAGGGACATGATTAGATCAGTCAGTTTTTTCTCGAGGTTTTTATTTCTTATTTAATTAATTAATTATTTATTTCTTTTGATTTTATATTTTTTTTAATTTGCATGGGTTGTGGTTGTCTACCGTTAGAGCTGCCACCACTAGTACCGGAGACCGGATATATATATTCAAATTTAAATTGTTGTTTACAATTGGATTTTTTTCAAGTTAAAAAATCTTCATAGTAGCACAGTACGTCAGATGCCATTTGTTCTATTTCTTTATTTTTATTTTTATTTTTTTTTATATTACCATAATATCATATTTCCGGTGGTTTTGAAAATAGTAATTATAAAAAATGGCAAATATATAAAAGCAAGCGTCCAATATACAAAGACATTTAATAAATATATTTTAACAAATCACCTTAGCTCTTGATTTGGAAAGTTATGAATGGTTGTGTCCATGATTTATACACTATTAGATCTATCTATTTAATGTATAAGGTAATATTTATCAAATATTTTAGTTCTTAGAACTGGTTTATATATATATATATATATATATATATATATATATATATATATATATGATGTTTATTGAATTAAACAAAGATATTAATTTTAAAATTTTTATTTTCAGATATATTAATTTATTGTATAAGTGCCTTCCATATACTCCATATATATATCTATATATTTATTAACAAGCATTTTAGAAAAGGACTGCATAAGGTCATAAGGACATATGTTACAGTGACACCATGTGAATTGCGAAGAATGTTCCGTCCCCTAACTCCTAACTATTAGCTCCTACTGACTAACCGAGAGTTTCAATTTTTGGTCATTTTAATCAAATATTAAAAATCTCAGATCTTTTCCGGATATCCCATCAGATCAGATTTAAAATTAATTTGATATATTTTCATTTTATTTGCTCCAACCAAAAAAACTTCAATACACGGCTGTACATACCGTATACTGAAGTTTCTTTCCACGCCGACCCTCTGTCACTGTTTTTTCCTTAACTACATGTCATTTAACCTTGAATTAAAAAAAAATAAAATTTATATTTTGATTTTTCTAATTAAAAAATACCGTAATAACAAATTAATACATAAATAAATAAAATGGAATTTTTTTTCAAAGGAAAATTAATTGTAAATTAACGGGAAAAAAAAAAACACATTCTAAAAAACAATCTTAATAGTAAAATAAATATAAGACAAACTTGATTGGATGGGGATTTCTGTCAAATTTTTTTCTATCCGCTAGTGGTAAAATCTCTCCTCTTCTAGCAAAATCAGTTACTCTTCATACGCTTATTTTTATATTTCCTATTTTTTGGTCAAATTTTTTTATTTTCTATTTGCTATAATTTTATAAATAAAATGGCCTTATCTCACTAGCTAAATACCATATGTGGCAAAGCAAACTCAACAATGAAAGCTCACTTCTTTGTAATCTGAAATAAAATAATTTGTTCTTTTTTTTTCTTTTTTAAAAAAATAATACCTGAAAGCTCATGAACTACATGCAAAATATAAACAACTAACACCTGTAATAACCTGTCAAAATCCTCTTGAATTTATTCCTACCAAATAAAGCAAAATTTAGTCGAAATAATAAACGGCCTAAGTAGTACTTTAATATTAGAGTGAAAATAATAAATAACAATAACAATAATTGTAATTCCATGAAATTAGGCTCAGATTCAGAGTTTGTTCTATGTCAATTAAGAGTAAGAAGAAAAAAAAAAAAAAAAAACATTGGAGAGACATATAATATATTAATTAATAATGAAAGAGTGTTATTGTTGTTGTAGCCTAAAATTAAAACGTTGTAGGCTGTTTTGTGTTTTGATATCGCTTCCTTTTTTTCTTTTTTTTCTTTTTTTCCTGCTTTTTTCTTTTATATTTTCTCTTCTGGGAGTTCTTACTTGGCTTATTAGGTGGGTACATTTTTATTTTTTTTCTAGTGTTCCATTTTTCGGTTTTTTCTTTTTTTTATTTTCCCTTGAATGGAAACCTTCCTCATTTTATTCCAAAGGAACTTTTCACAGTCGAATTTATTTTGGTTCATATTCCATCTTGAAAAATGACTGTTGAAGTTAAAAGGTTATGATGCCAATTATAAAACCATTGCACATATGTGTGTTGTGTATAAGTGCTCCAAATTAGCCTTGCTTTAATTCTTTTAGGGGTCCTTTTGCACCAATATCTTTAAGCTTTAAACCTTTTTTTTTTTTTTTCGGTTTCGTCACTTTAGTCTCTATTTTTTCTTTTTCTGGGAGGGGGCGGCATATGGTGCCAAAATTATAATAATAATTGTAATTCATGAAATAAAGTGTAAAAATAAGAAAAGTTCAAGAGGCTCCGTTGTTAAAAAAAAATAAAAAAAAAATTGTTCTTTTTTGTCTGTTTATTTTTATTTAAGAATTAATCATGGCTCTATAAAATTGTATAAAATATTGATGATCCCATATATTGCATTCTCACAACCTTTTTTTTTTTTTTTTGAGTTTCTTTTTCTCTTGTGGTGTATATTTCACTGATCTTTAGAGAGAGAGAGAGAGAGAGAGAGAGAGTCAAGAAGACAATAGGTAGAAGAGAAAAACAAAAAAGTGCGAAACAATCTTTAAAATAAAAAATAAAAAATCGGAGAATTTTAATCCCAACAAAATCGAAATGTAATCATATCTTCCTTTTTTTTTTTTTTCGATATTATGGATGAAGAATTTAATTTGAATCATAATAATTGACAGTGACTTTTAAACCACTAAACTATTCCCACATACTGTACCTTTTGCAGGCTTTGTCTTTTAGTTATAAAACTCCCTCTTTCATATAAAATAAAATAAAATAATAATAATAACAATAATAATTAAAAAAACCATACATCGATCAACCGCACAAGTCACGTTGTCCACAATTACTCAAAGATGGTGAGCGTGTGATTCTCGTTTTTCCACTGTCATTGCCTTCAATTTTACATATATATATATATATATATATATATAAATTCTACGACGCGTACGTTCCATTTTTTTTTTCCCTATTGATGCTCTTAAAGGACGATTATTTTTTTTTTAAAAATGATATTTTTATTATAATATTAATAATAGTTTCGTGTAAAAAATCATCGTCTATTTTATTGTCGGTATAATAAAAAAATATGGATATCTATATAATAAAATGATTCAAAATATGTTTATCAATATTATAAATCTTCATTAAAGGTTGGATGACATTTATGAATTTTTTTCGGTTTTTATGGCTTTTTATTAAGCCAATGGTGTTACTATTTTTTATTTATTCTTCAATTAATTGTATTGATTTTACAAATTTACTTTCTAAATTTATGGTTTTAAATAGATAGATATATTTTTTAAGGTAATTTTTTTTACTTGCTACCCAATTAATAATATTATTTTTAAATATTTATCCTTCATATTTATGGTTATAAAATAAATATAATATGATTTTTAGATCTTTTTATTTAATCTTATCTCCTATATACATGATGCTTATATTAGGATTGGTATTTATCAACAAACAATTATTATTATTTTTTTTTTAAATAAGGAAGAGGGATTTCATCACAAAATCTTGAATTCAAGATTTAATCAGTGGTTATTATCAACAGGATTCTTCCAAAAAGATCTCTATTGCAAAAGTTTAATATGTTAAAAAATAGATTTGATTTATTGTAAATGCAAAAAAAATATTAAAAAAATAATTAATATTCATATCACTCCATTTAGCTTATGTAAAATCGATGGGGTTGATTTATATATTTGGGTGCCATGAATTGGATGACACTGTCATTTTTTTTTTCAATTATTGATCTTTTGATGACATAAAGTCCCAACACATTACCAGAAATGGACCCAAAACGTGCCAATTAAATTCGTGTGAAAAAATGTGAATCATTTCTAGACCAGAATACAAAGACATATATACATCAAAAAATTAGCAACACCTTCTCCTAAATAGTATTAGAACTTAAAAAGTACTACTTAATTGTTAATTTATAATGAACACCACTTATCATCCAAGTTGCCGGAGAATTTGGTGGAAAATCATTTGTATGAAAGTATGTAAGTAATTTGTTTTTCCTTTTTGACACATAATAAAGAAAAGCGATTTAGGATAAATACACAAAAGCTATAAAAAGTTTAAAACTAACGCATAGTATAATAGACATAACAAGTCCATGAAGGATAGCTTAGTGCTAACGTCCATGTTTCTCTGAATGTGGGTTTAGGATTCAAGCAACCCAATAAAATTTAGAGTTACATATGAGTAAAAAGGGAATTTTATTCCGTTTGTTGAAGATTATAGTAGTAATTTTAATAATAAAATTTAAATGCTAGAATAAAAATTTGAGAAGCTACTATTATCATTTCAGTTTTTGCAGTGGGATGACAATTGAAGAGTTTAAATTTTATAGGTTTATCAAATACTTCATTTTATGAAAAATTCTTTCATAATTCAATATAGGATGTCAACATATATCTTTAATGGTGAATATGAATTATTTTATATATAGTATAGAAATTGACATTATCTAAATCTAGGTGATAAAAGAGTATTTCTAATGCTTCTGTTTATTATTAAATTTTTTTGCCTCTCAAAAAAACTAGGCAATCATTTAAAAAAAAAAAAAAAAAAATCTCTCCAATAGATACGATGTCAAGATAACTAAATACTTCTTAAGGATCTGCTTGGAAATTTTTTTAAAAGCAAAATTTCCCTAAAAAGTTAATTATTTCAAAAAATAAATAAATAAATAAATAAATAATTAATTAATAATCATAAATAACTTTTATGCATATTACCATTAAAAAATAATTTAAAATTAATTGTATATTGATATCATAGATATTTAGATAATGCCAATTTTTATTTCATAAACCAACTATCTGCATTCAACAATGCAATACTCTAGTCAACTATAAATTGTTTCTCACCATGTGTATAGAAGCAATTTATTACTATTAATTAATTAAATTATTTGTTTATTTTACTTTTTGAATAAATTAACTTTTTAAGAAAAATTTTGTATTTTTGAAAATTTCAAAATTTCTAGTAGATGGTTTAAAAGTAAAGGGTCACCTATACGGTATTTTTTTTTTCCCATATTAATTTGACAGATTATTTAGATAAATTCATTAAAGAGATTTTTTTTAAATAATTCACTTATTTTTTGATATGATTAAAAAAAAAACCAATAAACATTGGATTTGGAGATGTTCTAACAGGTATCCCAAATGCAATCTTAACTTAATGTCAATTTCTATGCTATATAGTCATTGAATTTCAATTTAAGTGTGTCAAATTTTGACATATCAATAAAACTAGATTTAATAATCAAAATTGTAAACATTTTTATTAATCATTAATTAGTGTTATTTATTTTTATGGTTGAGAATTAAAAATAAAATGTCACTATCCAAAATTATATTGCTAATTGTCACTTTTAAAGGTAAAAAAAAAAAAAAAGGTAAATATTAAAAAAAAAATACTTGTTACGTACGCACATTAAGTTTTACAAAATTTTTCTCGTTTAATAAAAAACATATATATGTATATATATATTTATCTTTTACAATAATTTTTTTCCCTCCCTTGTTTATCAAATATACAACTTTTTAATAATAAAAATGAATAATTTAGTAATTGAATCAATATCATTTAACAACATATATCTATATATAAAAGTATACAAAAATTATTTGATATAATTTATAAATATTGAAAAAGTTGTCTTACTCTTAATAGTGGATTGGCTGTGCATATTTTGCCTTTATACCATTATTACTTTTCTTGTCATCCTTTTCGCCTCCTTTTCTCATTTAATTTTTAATATTATTAAACATAACTATTAGGGAAATATATTACATACATGGAGAGAGAGAGAGAGAAAATATTTTCAAGTAAGTCTACATTTATAAAAGCAAAGTCAATCTTTGATGAATATTGAATTCCATTAATAAATCGAATATTATCTTTTAAATGAAAATTCATCAATTATTAAAACTAAACCTTATTTGAGCCATACTATATAAAATATATATAATTTTGATTATATATTATATTTTATTTTCTTCATAGTATCAACTTGAAATTCTATGTTGAAGCCTTATTTTATTAATTTTATTTTTAATTCTAAATTATAACATAAAATTACATTAATTAATAAATATTTTCTATTTAATAATGGTGACATGGCATAAATATAACCATTAAATATAATATATATATAATTTTGTGGAGATGTCACAATTTGGCTAATACAAACTATATGAAATAGAGAAAATCCTCATGCGCCATATAAGGAGCAATCAATATGCAGTATTGTATTGGACATGCTCTAATTCCATCAGATTGACTTTGCCGTACATAGAGATGTGAAAGTATATGTGATTTGGAGAAAATATTAAAAAACTTTGCATTCTTGAATTTTCTTTATTCCGAATTAGACATTTATATGTAGCCTTAACAATTCCATATATAGACACACACACACACACACACACACACACACAAGAAAATCTTGTGTTCTTCACAATACAACAGGCGAAACTACCTTAGTCTCTCACACAGGTAACATGGTCTCCTTTAGTGTAGTCACCCTTACCCTCTTGATCACCTTCCTTCTGCAGCCTTTCCTTCTCATAAAATCCGATGAAGATCTCATCAGAAAGCTATGCAGCAAAACAGAAGAACCAGTCATTTGTAGAGACTGTCTCAACTCTGATCCCAATAGCAAGCCTGCTGATTCCCATGCACTTGCACTCATAGCCATTAACTGTGCACAAACGGATACTTCCAAGATGTTCCATGATGTCTTCAAACTTTACAATGAGACTCCAGACAAAACCCAGTTGAAGGAATTCCTCAACGAATGTTCGTGGAGAACGACAGATGCAGCCGGAAACTTTGATGCTGTTCTTCGTTATGCTGCAGCTTTGGATCATGATTCAGCCAAGACTGTTGTCAATGAAAACATTCTTCCACAGGTGAATTACTGCATAAAACAGTTTGATGATCAAGCTCCGACATTGCCGGTGCCAGAGGAAGTCTTAGCTGGAACTATAGCGGTGAACCAAGACTGCAAGATTGTGCTGGGGATTCTGAACAGTATTTGATGATTGTAGACACGTTAGAAATGTTTATGAATGTTTTAGCCATAGATATCTGATTCTGTAGTTGATGCAGAGAGGTCCTTATTGTGTGATACATGCTAACATATGTTTGTCTATGAAATAAAATTTCTGAAAGTGAAATAAATTTGGAATAAATTAACGCTTTCAGTTTTGAAAAATGAATATCAATTTCTATCATTTTAACGGAGGCATTAAACATGCATCCTTTAACGACTCCAAACAAACAAATAAATTGATGGCCAAACAGAAAAAGAAAAAGATAGATAAACTGCCTGACAAAATCAGTGTCGAACAATTTTAGCATACTATGCTATTCCTTGTACGGTGATCCAGACAATAGCTAAATTTCATTTACTTCAATGTTTCATAATGCTTTATTTTTTACAATCTTATCTAATTGATGAACTGCAAAGTAAAATACAGGTTTTATCCCAAATTTGCAAGGAGATTATTAGTTAGTGGCATCTAATTTTTGCTTGTGTTTCAGATAATGCCTCTAATCTAATAAAGCAAACGTGAGGTTTTCAGCAAAGATTGATACAAGTTAACACTTCGGCTGCTCTACCTAGGAGTCTTTTCTCATCCCAACATCCATCGTACAGATGTTAACCTATATCCTAATAATGTCAAAATTCGTCCGCGTTTCGTTGGTTTTCAGCAATTATTCTTATATGATAAAAGATTACATTTACATGCATGAAATAAAAGGATGTCAAAATGCAAAATTTATACGAATTAAAACCAAAAAAGACCTTTCACCATTAAAACTTGTTTACATTTTTCCACCGTAAGGAAGGAGCCAAGCTGTTCATGTCAAATTACTAATAAAAACCCTACTTCAAGATGGTGATCATATATATATGGAATGATCACTTGTTCTCAGTTTAGGCATCTATGCACCCCAAACAGCATATTGCACCAGTAAGATAAATATATAACCAAAGCAGCAGCATCATATAACCAAGAAATTTGAGCATAACCAACCATTACATCTTTTTTAAAGTTGAAGCTACTCCCCAAATATATTTGGTGCCATGGTAATAGCCTTATCATTCATCCACGACGTTCACCAGTTCATATTCAACTAGAGAGAGATTGTTATCCTCCTTCACTTCAAAATTGGCAGGCTCGGTGACCTCAACACGTCCCCATTTGTCAACAGCCAGCCTCATAGATCCCTTAAACATGTCAATTTTTGCATTTCGGAGAATTACAGTGGTACCAGGTTTCATCAAGCCAACTGCAGAGACAACATTGGAGGAAAGGGAAAACATTATTCAGTTATACTAAGCAACTAATGCAAAGCTCTCAATAACACTCAACTATTGCAAGAAATTGGAACCATGAAAACACAAACATTATCATGGTGCAATTTTGGAATTGCTACTATGGTGCAATTTCACCAAAGATGACTAAATACTTAATTATGCAGCATTAACATCTCATAGAAGTTAAAATACAACTAAAGAAAAAGGGATCATTTTTGCTATGAAACTTAAAATAGTAGGGTGAAACAATTAAATCCTATAAAAACATAAGCATGGTCAACAATAGATTATATGATGGGCTCATAAGAATGATTAATGAAATGTTATTTCAATACTGAATCTAGATAAAGCTGGCATATGGTACATATTATCAATATCCATCTTCAACATGAATTGTATGACAGATTATAGCTCTGAATATTTATGAGGACATCAAAACTAGGACCTCCCATATGTCATCAACTTTTCTTCAACAAAACACTTTCTCATGTTTCTCCCTGATCTTTTGAGATTAAGAAAAATTTTCTTAAAAACCAGTCAAAATGTGAAGGTTACACCCAAAAAAAAAAAAAAAAAAAAGTACAATTAGTCACTAGAGTGAATAGCAGGGCCAGAGGATAAAATTATAAATAGTAAACTGAAATCCTATGAATCTTTGAAATAGCAAGAGAAGACTAGCCTTAGGCAAAAGTGATTTAAATAGTTTGTAACAAAAAATTAATGTCCAGACATTAACATAGCTGTCGGGTTATCACTATGATAGTAGCATTATTTTGGCAAGGAGAAACATTTAGTGAAATTCAGAAAGAAAATGAACTTGAGCAGACAGTTTGTACACAAAAACGCACACTATTAATTCTTGAATAAGAGTGTCAAATGGCATATATTCACCAAATGAAGCCCTGGTTGAGATGCTAAGAAATAACCTAAAGATAAAACACTTTATAACATGAAGTAATACTGATTCCCTAAGAAAAACATATTAAGAGCAAAATATGAATTTATGCGGCAACACGATTTCAAAAATCTGGATGAGCACACAGCTATACACCAATAAATCGATGATAGTAACTAGCCCTAGCAGAGGCAACACAAAAAATTCAATCATAATAGTTTAGTCTTTTCACTCATTCAAAAGACATACAAATATCTGAAGTAGAAGACAACAGGCTCCCTGTAAGACAAAAACGAGGTTCAAAGAGAAAAACACAATCCATTCAATCAGCTCAAATCAAGAATTGACACAGTAGTAATTTAAAACATCCATAAAACAGAAAAATAAACATTTTAAAAGAAAAAAAAAGGAAGCCAACAATTTTTAGATGTAAAACAACTGTAATGCCAACTTAAAAGTTACTAGATTGCTTCTTAATCACAAATTGAAAATGAAAAGTAAATGCAGAAAGATGCAAACTCTTAAGTAATAGCATGATATGATTGAGGCAAAACAAACAAAAATATCACCTCAGTTTTCATTATGAATTTGAAAATATTCCAAAGGTTTCATCCTCATTTAACCATGATTATGGGACTGAGACAGACAGAACGAACAAAAGTTTCTTAAATTTTCCACTTAAAGCCATAATCAACCATAAATCATCTGCAAAGCATCTTTTGACAATGGGGTTAAACTAGAAAAGAAGATGGGATGAACAGAATGGAAATGGAAAAATTAGTGCGGCTCAAGTCATTGGTGTATCTACTACTAAAGTACTAGCAAAACAAGAATAAAAACAACTATGACAGTTGATCAGAGAAGATCTACTAAATGCGTAACAAAACCTAAGTACACAAATCTTTAACTACATTTCTTCTTTTAAGGCGTCAAATATAAAGCAGGGTTCAATTCAAACCAACAGCATAATCCCCCATCAACTTTTTTTTTATGTTATTTGAGAGAGAGAGAGAGAGAGAGAGAGAACAGTTTCTATTCAGCTCTAAAAGACCTCCAATCTTGCCAAAGACTTGCAATTGTCCACCAAGCATTTCCCAAAAACCAATATGAGTTACTACTACTTTATTTAGCATTCTACAAATCCCTAAATTGTACTCCCAAAATCCCATATTTAATATTAACTGTGAATATCCAAAGGTACAAAAATTCTACATTGGAAAGAGCTGCAACTAATCTGATCCTCAACCACTCAAGACACGGTAACTCAAAACCGATTATCATTTTCCTTCCATCATATACCTTTCATTTTCTCGTCAATCAATCAAGGAATATAAATGAATCAACCTCCAAAAATAACATAAAGAAGAAAAAAAAGTAAAATTAATTAAACAAAAAGAAAATTCCAAATAAAACACTTTAATACTTTCATTTTCCCTTTCTCAGCTTTCTGGGCAACCAAACAATAATTAAACAAAAGCAAAAAAAAAAAAAATCCAAAAAAGAAACAGAGAATACGAGACAAAAGAGCGCATAACAATACCTTGATCGTTGCGGGCAGTGAAGATGATGGTTCCTGTCTCGTCCCCAACGAGGCACTCGGCGATTCGAGTCTGACGGAGGTGCTGAGACACCGAGCGACCTTTCTGCAAGACAGTATTGGAGCTGAGGACTTTGACGATGAGAGTGTGGCCACTGGTACCGGGCTTGAGTTGGTCAACCTTCGTGAAGACCGGCTTTCTCAGCTCCGGTTTCACATTGCTCTGCTGCGACTGTGCCGCTGGCGTTGTCGTCGTCGTCGCCATGCGGTGGTTCAAAATAGTACAATTTCGAAAACCCTAACCCTAAAAATTACAAGCTCACAGCAACGACCAAAATTTACAAGTCGTTCTCACATGCCAAGCTAGCGTGATGCCGAGGATGCTATTTATTTACCTTTGTTAGCCGGTCAACTTTCTCTTCGTTTCCTTTTGCTTTTTTTATTTTTTTTTTAATAATTTATTTGGATGAAAAGTTTTTAATATATAATATATAGACTTAAATAAATTATATAGTTTGTTTGACAAAAAGATAAATTATATACCTAAATAAACATTCCGTTTGTTAGAAATTGTGTCTTCATTTTTATTTGTACTATATATATATATATATTACTAGCTTGTATCAAAAGAAATGTTTTTTAATTTAAAAAAAAAAAGATAATTATTTTCGTCCAGTCTTTTCAAAAAAAAGAAAAAAAAGGAAGAAAAAAAACTATGGTCAGAATAAAGTTACATTCAACTTTAATCAAAAATAAAAGTTTTTAATAAAATTAAAAAAGTTAGAGTATTTTTTGAAAAAGTATATTTGGTAAATACAAAAATTAGATTGAAAATAAAAAGCTCATAAAAAATATATAAAATAAATAAATAAATTATGTTTCCTAAATTTTAATTAAAAAATTATTAATTTTGTTATGAAAAGAGTTTTTAAAAATTAATATTCACATGCAAGGGGGACAAAAAAAGGTTTCACATTCAAAAAGATAATAATAATAATAATAATTTGCAATTTAAAAAAAAAAAAAAAAAAGGAAGACAAAGAGATATGTTTCAACCGGCTGGCATGGGTTGCCGGTAGTGGCTTTTCCGTACTTAATGAGATGTCTCCAATTGTCAAGTTGGTACTGGTAGAATTTTCCACCAAAAAAGTAGAATTTTTTCTTTTTCTTTCTTTTTTTCTTTTTTTCTTTTTCCCCCTTTTTTTTTTTTTTTTTTTTTGTGCTGCTGAAAAAAGTAGAATTTTTTTAGGTCAATGTCTCTCGGCGTCTTTTCAATTTCCATCCCTGTTTTTTTTGGTGTTTTAAATTCTGACCCTTCGAATATTAAAACAATTATTACTATTTTATTTCCTCACTTTCTTTCCTCGTTTTGCCTTTCTTGCAGGTTTTCCAAAATCAATTAATGAATTTTAAAAAAAAATTGTAAATAAATAATAGCCAATTCTTTACTAAAATCGTATCATTTGAAACTTAAAAATAGAAAATAACCATATAAAACTTAGAATCAAATATTTTTTAGAATTCAGTATGTGTACACATATATAATATATTTTGAGTTATTTGTTATTTTTATTTTGGAACGAAATTTTTAGTTGATTGTCATTATTACATTTTTCCTATTAAATTGCGTTTATGTAAAACAGCCAACTTCCATAATTGGATCCTAAAATGTACTAAAACATTTAATTCCTTGGCACCAGAAATTATTTTATATAATTCTGTGGGGCCTAGGCAACAAGTTTTTTAAAATTTTTTTTTATGCCTAAAGTATACATACATATATATATATAAAAAAAAAGAATTTCTAATCCCTTCTTTTGAAAGCAACTGAAGTTCTAATAAAGTACATGGGCTTGTTTTGTTTTTAATTTTATTTGTTATTTTACTTAACCAAGAAGTAGTTGGTTATTTTTTATTTTTATTTTTTGGCTAATTGTTGGTTGGTTGGTTGCTTGCTTTTATTCTTGATATCTATCTATGCATGATGAAGCAAAAATATCGCTTTTCTATTTATGTCCAGGTTAATTGTCTAAGGAATATGCTGTATAAACTCAATTGAAGGGGCTAGGGTCAGAAAAATAGTGATGATAAAGAGAGATTCTCAAAGAAAAAAGAAAAAAAGAAAAAAGGGGGGCTTCGATTGCTTGGTTTTAAAGCTAGGTAGCTTACATATGTTTTTTGATACTCTTGCAGTCCCAATCACTGACGTCTTTGGCTACTCCTATCATTTTCAATATTTATTTTAGATTTGCTTTCATATATATATATATATATTTATTTTTTTTTCATGTAAATCCTTGATCCAAAGTTTCCTTATTGATGCTTTCAATGAAAGGGTATGCTTATCGAAACAAGGGCAAAAACATACTTTGATTTGAGAAAAGCCAAGGATCAAAACATGCAGACTATGTATCAATACAACATATATCTTACCTAGATATTGATAAATTGAAAGTGTATCTACCTATGTATCTACCTATCTTGAGCAAGCAAATATGTAGCAAAGTTGTTTATTCATTTTCTCACCAACCTTCCATAACTCTTCAGCCCAAAATCTTATGAGATTTTCTAGATTTGGCAAAATCTTATACGACACGATAATACGATACGAACTTATATAATAATTTACAGATTTAGGTTGACGATATCGTGTCGAATCTGTATTAGTATCATTCAAAAAGACCCAATAAATTAACGAGTTTTAATAGATAAAACACGATAAACACATTAGATCCATTAAAAATAAATATTTTGATAATTACATAAGTTTTATAATATTAAAATTATTTAATTTATTGTTAAACATATATTAATTTGTTCTTTTTTAGTTTAATTTTAAAAAAATCTAAAAATAAACAAAAAAATTATTATTTTATTATTTTAAAAATAAATGAAATTTAAATTTTCAAATTTGTATTTATCATTAATGGATTAATAGAGTAAGTGATGGATTACATGATAATTTATCAAATGGATTTGAGTTTATTTATTTTCATACAAAAGTTTAATAAATCTTGTTTAAGTTAACTTAATACTACACAAATACGACACAACACAATTTAACACAACATGTTGCCAAGTCTAAAATTTTCCCTTTTCACATAGAAGCAGGGAAACAAATATTCTTTCAAATTTGTTTTTCTTTACTTTGCATATATATATATATATATATATATATATATATATATATTTTATATATATATATATATTTTTTTTTTTTTCTTCGCTTAGAGTTCTATAAAGCTACCATATAACATGCCCTATTTGTAGGTAAAAACATGATATCCAAAGTTCACCTGCAAATGCCATCATAAATAAATATGTTGGTAATATTCTCAACCTTAATTTTCTTGGTGATCCTCCATTCTTTTTATTAATTTCTTTCGGAAATGTGTAATATATATCTAAGCCAACCAACTAAGGTGCCTTTTTGGAAGTTGTTTTATATTGTAGCCACCCACTGTGCATTTCAAGCGGCTACCTTTTGTATTTGGAAAATGTTAATTATTATAGCATGAGACAAAGCCCCTTGATGACAGGATTTGTCAGAAAAGTCATTAGCTGATGGCAGGAAAAACCAGGCATAGCCATGTGAATTTTCCTCACCAAAAGACATATCACATCCAGAATACTATGCTGATTTTTAAGCCTTTTGAATGGCTTGAGACTCGTTTGGTTTTAGTATCAAATTTTACCTTCCAATTCTTGCGAAGAGCTTCTCCTCCTCAAGCTCACCTAACCATATCCTGCAAAAGAACACCAAAGCCAATCACCATCTGGGACTGTGTTGAGTGCGGAAGAGATATATATGGTAGAGCTGCTACACAGTGATGGTTTCAGCTTTTGGATTGGGAGGCTTTGGGAAAAATGTTTCGCTTCCTCAAAGATGCAGAAAAGAGCTGGGAGTCGTTCTGCAACAACCGAACTCCATTGTTATGCAGCATCTATGAGAGCTATATAAGAAATACATATTTGATTGGTGAAAATGGAATATCTGAGGTATGATTTAGCCTACTTTTAGAGATGAGATCTCAACATTCTTCTAAGTACATACATATGGTAAAAAAAAAAAGCACACAAATTTGCTGCAAATGTTATTTTTGGTGGAATTCATGAAATATTGGCTGCAATATTGTGTTCAATTTTCTATATCTAACTGCTTGCCCTAACACTATCACATTAAGTATCCAAATTTGTCATCATTTCTTCATTGTCTCTGCTTCTCAGTCTCAGTAAAATCAAGAAGCCTTAGATTGAAAACTGAAAATGGGGTTAGTACTTTTAATCAGGATGATTGAAAATTCGTTAATGTTAGGTGTTTCTTCCTGAAAATTCTAACAAAGAAAATGATAATACATACACAACTTGGAAACAAAATGAATTAGATTGCCAAGGCAAATAAGATCTGAGGCTAACAAACAAATCAGTTGATCATGGTGAACTTCAGTGAACAACATAGACCACAGTTCAGCGGATGAAGTAGTTAACACTTGATAAATTAATTTTGTTATGAGAAACCAAGAAGAAAACCATTCCTTCAGGCATCTTAATTTGAAAGCCTATGTCTCATTCTTGGTAAGAACGGGAATCCTTTATGTTTCAGGACCTGCCACTATATCTTCCTAGATCAAATCTGCATGTGACATTGTCAATTTTCCAATCCTTTCTACAAAAACAAATATAAATCCGCAACAACATTACTCATTAAATTTGGTTCATTACTCATATTATATTGGTTCGTGAAGAAGAGAAGGTAGAGAATTTCAATCAAAGTCCTTATTCATTTACCAGGTGTTTTAAGGTACAGTTACCATCTTCAATGGGTTGCTCATCCCACATGGTGATTGGCATCAGAGAAAGAGCGCTTGCTAGGAACATCATTTCAGCTGCACCTTCGGCTTCTTTCGCAGGAAGGTTTGTAATTCTAATGCCTTTCAGAACCCCTTGCTCAACCGGCTTTAGGTGCTACTTCAAGAAGCCTTGTCGCTGTGCAGCCAGTGAGGGTCATATCAAACGGGGTTCTTTATTATGTGTTATAAATGCAACATTTGATATTGGACCTTCTGCAACATAACATTCCTTGTCAACCCAAATTGAAGCAAATGCTTCTTTCTCTTCAGCAACCATTTTCAGGAGGATGTTCTAGGAGGTAGTTTACATTTTTCATTGTTGCACACATTGGTGACTTCATTGGTATGGTGGATGTAACGACTTTAACTCCTTTTTTTGGGACTGGAAAATGTCGCCAATGCAGATGTTGGGCAGTCTGCAGCTGAAAGCTAGAAGTTTCCAGGACATGAACTCAACCAAAATCTTAGTGCTTCTTTCTTACAATGTGATACTGCTGTCTGTTGCAATACTTCGTAGAGTTGACAGAAGGAAGGGAGATGAGGATCTTTGCTTTTGACGCTGCCACGAGGAAGTGATCTGGATTATAGAGGTAACTGCCAGGATCACATATTGAACAAACAGTTATAAAATCTAAGGAACATATGATTTCATGAAAAAGAAACTTTGTTTTGCTTGAAGAAAGCCATATGTAGATAAGTTGAAAGTTAAGAACACAAAGAAAATTAGAAGAAGAAGAAGAAGAGAAAGAGATAAAAGAAACGCAGATATTTTACGTGGTTCAATTGTCGACAATCTACATGAACAGGCAAATAAGGAATAAAACATTCATTGATAGCAGAAGAATTACAAGCATGCATGGGAAAGTTCAGAAACAATGTTATGTGTGTCAACTCTCAATGGAGAACTGAGCTTCTCTTTTCTTTGGCTCCAAAAAAATATCAGCTCATTCTTTCTCTTCTTACTCTCGCACATGTCCATATCAGCTCTTGTTTTTTTTTTTTTTTTTTTTTTTTTTTTTTTTTAAATCTTTGTCAACTAGTATATACACATTAAGCATATGTTGTAATGAAGTGACACTGGTTCTTAACTCCAGTGACACCCAAAAATGTGGTACCATATGAGAAAATGGGAAGTGGCTGCTCCGTATTTATTTGTTAGGTTGAGCTTATGTAGATTTAAACTATGTATAAAAGACTGATCATTAGGTATGATATTAGGATTAGTTCTGCTTCACCAGCATCATTGTAAATCTGTTTATGCAGAGCAGTTCATTGATATTCCATTTAAAGCAATTGATACAGTTCAAAATTTAAGTGCATAGATTTATTTATTTATTTTTTGCTACATTCATAAACATAGAAAGCCAAAAAGAAGCCTACAAGGCCTTTGCTTGACTTCTGCTTCAGAAAGAGCACCAAGAAGAATACTGAGCAACAAGGCAGCTCTGGAATCTTCCTTTCAACACCGTATGTTTATATTTTGTGGGGAACAGCTATTCTATGTGTTCCTGGACCAGCCACCATATCATTCCAAAGAAAATTCAAGAGTGCCATTGTTAATTCTCCCACTTTTCCTATCACCACTTCACCAGAATCATTGTAAATCTGTTTATGCAGAGCAGTTCATTGATATTCCATTCAAAGCAATTGATACGGTTCAAAATTTAAGTGCATAGATTTTTATTTATTTATTTATTTATTTTTTGGCTACATTCATAAACATAGAAAGCCAAAAAGAAGCCTATAAGGCCTTTGCTTGACTTTTGCTGCAGAAAGAGCGCCAAGAAGAATACTGAGCAACAAGGCAGCTCTGGAATCTTCATTTCAACACCTTATGTTTATATTTTGTGGGGAACAGCTATTCTATGTGTTCCTGGACCAGCTACCATATCATTCCAAAGAAAATCCAAGAGTACCATTGTTAATTCTCCCACTTTTCCTATCACCAAAAAACAAATATACCAATCCAGTAAAACATTATTCATTTATTCTAGTTAAACTCAACTTGGAATATAGAGTATATAGAGTATACTCTTTATATACTCTAAAATTTGGCATATAAAGTATGAAGTGCAAAACAAAAAGGACAAGGACCATGCTGTTCTTCCAAAATCATGTTCTTTTCTTTCAAAACAGAAAGGTGAGAATCCAGAGCTTTAGAAAAACGCCTCAATTCAATTGCTAAATATTAGATTTAGAGCATCTCCAGTTGTCACAATCTCCAATGGGTTTCTCGTGCGACACGATGATTGGCAACAAAGGCAGAGAGCTTCCAACATGCATCATCTCAGCTGCACCTTTGGCTTCTTCCACATTGAGGTATCCAATTCTCATGCCTTTCAGAACCCCTTGCTTAACCAACTTAGGTGCAAGTTCAATAAGCCTTTTTGCAGTGCAGCTGGTGAGGATTATATCGAAACAAGGAATGACTGGGTCTTTATCATGTGTTATAGATGCGACAGTTGAACTTGGACCTTCTGCTATATAACCTCCCTTGTCGATCCAAATAGAAAGAGTGTGCTCGTGTAAGTACATTCAGGATATATTTTACACTCCTTATTGTCGCAAATAGTGGTGATTTCATTTTTATGGTGGATGTAACGACTTCGACACTGGTTTTGGACAGGGAAATGTCTTTATCAACGACTGATGCAAAGAATACAAATGTTGGGCACTCTGCAGGTGAGAGCTGGAGGTTTCCAGGACCTGAACTTAACCAACATCTTATCATTCCTTTCTTACATTTTGATACTGCTGTCAACTGCATATAATACTTTGTAGAGTTGATCAAGGGAAGGGAGGTAAGATCTTTGCTTTTGAAGCTGATTATAGGAGTCGATCCAGATGGGCTTCCAGATCATAGAGGTTACTAGCAGAATCATATTGAACAAACAGTTACAACACCCGAAGGACTGAATAATCTTATGAAGTCTTAATTTGCTTGAAGAAAGCCAGATATTTATTGATAATTTTGAAAGATTAGAGCACTATATAAGGCGTTACCTGTTGAACACAATCTATTTATCAAACACGTCGTGCCCTCAGTGGACCATGTGATCATCTATTGGAATCACCATCATTGCTGGATCAAGAACAATTCCACCAAAAATGTTGGAGTACATTGCTTTATACTGTTGCTTTTTCACTGAGCTCAACTGTTCATGCAGCTATTCAAGCGAGTGATTAAAAGATATTAATGGAAGAACGTTGAACAACAGGAAAAAACGAGATGGTTATAGTAATGACTAGTGCAAATTTGGCGCTAAAGGTGTAAGCAATTATATTTTAGTAATAAGACTAATAAATCTTCTGGTGAAGTCATGAAGGTTAATGCTAATTTTATGCAACCAACAGACAAAAGATCTCCCCCAGCTGGAAATCACCCAGTGATGAAATGTAATGTTTAATATGGGAAACTCTTCCAGGCATGCAAGTCTCTTGCATAGGGCCATTAGACAGAAAATTTATGCCAACAGAACATTCTTTTCATCCCCACTTTCCTCTCCCTTCACTCTGCTTTTTCTGTTCTTTTTCCCACATTCCTGTGCTATATCATATATGTTCCTTTTTTAGCATTTCTGACAGCGTGCTACAAGACATTTGTCTGTTGAACAACTATTTGTATGGCTGAATTCTCTAGAATACCGGTGCAATGTTTGAAATCCTAAATGCTTGTTTTAGAAATTCTGAGTGCTAAAAAAGAGCTCTCACTAAATCTATACCTTCCGGATTTGAAATGTTGTAGTAAATTAAGAAGGTCCAAAATCATCCCACAAGAATCCCAAATAAAGAAATGGTAATTTTGAGTTTCTCACCCCATGTGATGATGTAAATATATGAGCTTTAAAATCACTGCATTTCCAACCTCCATTGCATCTTCAAAGTAACAAAAGATTAGGGAACCAGTTAACTTCTCAGAAATCATCACAATTGTAAATGCAACTTTCCAGACAAAAAAGCACAATGAAAAAGGTACTTATTTTTAATTTGAAGAAGATCTGCAGCTTCCCATAGATGGAAGTGTTGAAAATAAAACTAAGACATTACCAATAAAACAAATGCAGGTACAAAAGAAAGGAAGTAGCTGGTGAAATTACATACAATTTTCCTTTACTGCCATACATTATTAAACTTACGAATTACAAGAAACATGTCCTGATCACAATGTTTTTCCAATTAGTAGGAGTTTGTCTAGTAGGGTTCTGGATATTAGTGCTACAATCATTTCTGTCCTTCCTTCGTTTTCCTTATCAGTGTGGAGATATTAAACCTAGGAATGTTAAATTTGTATCACAGAGTAGATAATCCTTTCCTTACAACAATTATGAGAAGCTATTTCATTTCTCACTTGGATTTGCTATAATTTTCCATCCACAATAAAGATGAAACAAGAGTTTAGTGAATTGAGAGTTATAACAAGAACTAAATTTGCTTTAGATTTGAGGGTTTTTTTTTTTTTTTTTTTTTTTTTTAAAGCTTTACTACCCCCTACAATTTAAACTGTCAGGTTTAAAGAAGCATGGCTTATGATTGTCCTCTTCTTACTTGTCGCTGTCTTGTATCAGAGCCCTTATCCAGTTATCAGCAATTGACATGCATATTTTGGTCTGATAGTGATATGTCAACTGGTGTAGAAGAAAAAGGGTGGCACATTGTGGTCCTTTATTGCCCAATTGCAGGTGTTTTGTTGGTTACTGGTCCAGAAATACCTAGTTTTTTTGAATATCAAATTTTCTCCAACATTTTAAATAAATCAGGTTTAGTTAGAGGATCAATGCAACAAAGTTCTGACACTGACCGCAGTTCGTAACTAAGAAAACAGACTTTCATAAGCTTTTCTTTTTCCTTGTCAAAGCATACTGATGAGCTTATCTCCTACAAGTTTCAGCTTCTAAGAATCTAGGATTCTTTCAAGTGTTGTGTGTAAATTCAATGAATCAAAGTAGTTCACTGATTCTCCATTCAAGATAATACAGCTCACAATTTAAACGCATTAATTTTTTTTATTTTTTTTTCACTTATTGATAAACATAGAGAGCAAATACGAAGCATACAAGGCCTTTGCTTCAAATCAAGCACAAAGAAGAATAACGCACAATAAGGCAGCTAAATCAAGAAGAAAGTTCCTTCAGACATGTTTATTTTGAACAACTTTATGTCTCATCCCTGGTAGGGAACTGGAGTTCTGATTGTTTCCGGGCCTGCCACCATATCATCCCAAAGCAAATCTGAGAGTGCCATTGTCAATTCTCCCACCTTTCCTGTTACCCAAGAAAAAAAAAAAAAAATTATAATAACCAACACCATTAGATAATTTCACCAGTGAGATAGGCATATTAGTTATGAAGCATAGTAGTTACCATCTCCAATGGGTTTCCCATCCCACTTGATGATTGGAAGCAGAGGCAGAGTGCTTCCTACATACATCATTTCTGCAGAACCTTTGGCTTCTTCGACAGTAAGGTTTGCAAGTCTCACGCCTTTCAAAGACCCTTCCTCGACCAACTTCGGTGCCAGTTGAAGAAGCCTCTTTGCAGTGCACCCGCTTAGGATAATTTCAAAGTAGGGAAGAACAAGCTCTTTATCATGTGTTATGAAAGCAACATTCACATTTGGACCTTCTGCAACATAACCTGCATCATCAACCCATATAGAAGCAAATGCTCCCTTCTCTTCAGCTTCCATTATTGAAAGTACATTTGGGAGGTAGTTTACATTCTTCATTGTTGCAAAAAGTGGTGATTTCATGGGTATTGTTGATGTAATAACTTCAACACCGTGTTTGCGCTGGTGAACATCTTCATCAATGACTACTGCATAGAATGCAGATGTTGGACAATTTGCTGGTGAGAGCAGGAAATTCCCAGGACCTGAAGTCAACCAATATCTTAAAGTTCCTGTCTTAAGCTGTGATGCTGCTGCCAGCTGTAAAAGAATGCTTCTAAGAGTTGATCGCGAGAATGGAGATGAGATCTTTGCTTTTGATGCAGACGAAAGGAAGCGATCCAGATGGGCATCCAGTTCATAGAGGTATCTGCCAGGATTATATTGAACCACAGTCATATAGTAGACACACACACACACACACACACACACACATATGTATGAGATTGATATAAAAATGTGAAAGATGTTTGAAGGAAGGAGAGTACAGAAGGACTCACCCGTTTAACAAAACTGCTGTATCGAACACGCCATGACCGCGATGAACCATGTGATCATCTATGGGAATCACCATCAAAGCGGGGTCGAGAATAATTCCACCAAAAAAGCTGGAATACATTGCTGGGTATGGTTTCCTTTCCACTGATCTCCACTTCTCATTCAGCTTTTCTAGCAGCTGAATAATACAATATTACTTGAAGAGCAACAAATCCCAGCTTGCATGCATAGCGATAAGCATATCACTAACATGGCATATATATTCTTTGATCCTTGCAGGAACTTTTGGTTATGTCATGATAATGGTTAATATTTCAAAGCACCAGAAAATACAAAATTCGAGTCCTAATTAACCAGAAATCATCTTGTAATGGTAATTGGGATATTCGGAAACTTGCCTCTACACAAACATATATATATCTCTCCTAAAGCCAGGTATGGGTTACCAACTTTACCACTAGGTGAATTGACAATTAACTTTTTACTTTATCATCCTGTAACTTTGTTGTTAATATATATGTTAGATATTTGACAAGAAATATTAGTTTGGTCACACTGAAATTGCTAAAAAAATTTATAAAAAAAAAAATTTCTTAATTTTCCATCTGGAGCTGCCTTGGCAAGCTACCATCCGGTTCTTATCATATCCATCTCTATGATTTTTCTTATCTCTGTCCAAAAGCTCCCACCGTAAACTCAGATTCCAGAAAATTTTTTGTTGCTTGTCATGGAAATTAAAGTTGCAAAATCAAAATCCAAGTAATTTATTGAAGAAAGTTCTTGAGTTTCCTCACCTCAGATGATGATGTAAATATATGAACTTTGAAATCATTGCTGGCTTCAACCTCCATTGAATCTTCAAAAAGCAAAAGGAAACCAAAAAAGATTAGGTTCAATTAGAAAATCACAATCATAAAACCCTCCACACACATTAATGGAAAGGTAATTAGTTACCTGATTTCTGATCAGAAAGTTTGCAGCTTTCCAATTTGGAGAAGATTTAGTTAGCAACAAAGTTATGCAAATTGTAAATGAAAATATTCAGGAAGAGAGGAAAGATATATATATATATATATATATAACTTTCTATATATTAAAAACAGTAAAATGATTTGGATTCGACTTTTTTTGTCTCAACTATTGGCAGAAATTTGCCTTCAAGTAGTTTGGAGAGTAGCGTTTGGCCAGTGATGGTTTGTTCTTTCTGCTTTGCAGATGGAATCTGCTACAAACAATTACGACAATTTCCTTAAAAACAATTAATGTTTTTCATATTGAAAAAGAATAAGTTGTTGTTTGAAAAAAAAAATGGTGGGATAATTTTTAATAAGGATAAAAATAAAATGTAGTTTTAATAATATATATATATATATATATTTATAGATGTGTATATTTGGCCAAACCAGGCTTGGAGTTTAGCGAAATGAGAAACATGGCTTTATTCTTTTGTGTTTACATTTCCATTGTTTTAATCTGTTGTGTGTAGGAATGTTGCTGAGTGTTCGTTGGCACTTGACACTAAAATTTATAATTTAATAATAAAACAATAATATCAACAATGATTACTTGAAAAAGATTTTGCTTTGTTTTTAATTTCTTGGTTAGAGATGAGAAATAGGATAAATCCAATCACCATCAACGCATTAAACAAATTATTAATTTCAATAACCAAAACTTTGTTTTGAAAAAATTTGGGTCCAATTTTCCGAGGGATTATCAAACATATTTGGGAGCATTTCCTATTCCTAACGTTTTGATTAAAAATAATACTTCACAAAATAGAAGTTAGTATCTTCAAAAAACAGGAGACCAAAAAAACTCATATTTTGACAGCAATAATCCAACGGATGTGCAAATTGTTTATCAACTTGCTTCTGAAGTGAATATGGCAAAAAATGGTGGCACATTTTTGTTGATTTATATTTAATTCCACTCATCACTTATATTTTTCTCTAGTTTTCTCAGTCCTTGTTACCATTTTAAGAGTTAATTTACAGAATGCGGTAATGATTATTATTAATTAGATTGTCATCTTTGACATATTTGTTAGTGGCCACCATTTTTTAGAGTTTTTAGTCTGTTTCACTTTTTCTTTACTGCTTCGTATACTTCATCATCATGAGAAATCATTTGGAAAAATGGGGCAAGACTTGGAAAGCGGCCTACAATGAAATTGTTTTCATGTTTTATATTTTCATTGCCAAAAAGATTAATTGGTTGAAAGAAAAAAGTATCAAAATTTTAAATTTGCAAGGAAATATTGAATGGCATTCGCTAAGAGTTGAATGTAATATGGATAGATTTGTAATATATTGTATTAAATTGTATTTTTGTTGTATTCTATTAAGTTTTTATGTTGAAATAAAAAACTCAAATACGTTCATTAAGAAATAATATAATCTATTTTCGAATTCATTAACTCATTAAAAATTTATATAGATTTAAAGAAAAATAAAAGGAGGAAGCTTTCAAATTACAATATGATTTTTTTATCTTGCAAATAAATCGGTTTGTTTATATTTTAAAAAAATAAATTGAAAAACAAACTAAATATTTTTAAAATTATAACACTTGTTTACATAATTATAAAAATATTCTTTTTAATGGATTTAAAGATTTATCTTATGTTATCATACTTTCTTCTATTAAAACCTTTTAAATTTATTATTTAATTTTTAGTGGATTTCAATCCTATAAACATAATACGATATACAATATCTTCAATACAAATGTGCTAATTATAGGTCTCATAGAAAGCCATCAAGATGGTCACAACCTAAGAATTTTTATATATGCATACAACACATATTTATCCTAAGAAACATTGATGATATGGATAATACCAATGGAATCCATATGCTTTTATAGTAATTTAATTGGTTACCTTTATAAGTTCACTTTTCCATATTAGTTTTTAATTTCAAAAAATCAACCAAAAAAATAAAAAAAAATCAAATGATTGGTATATGAAACCAAATGGGCCATCAAGGATAAATAGAATTGAAATCGTTGGATGACTTTCAAATGAAATCTTTGGGTGACTTGGGCATTCATGTCTTTAGGATAAACTAAGAGATATCTCCGAGGAGCTCAATTCTTTTTGTATACACCTATAGTAATTCTCACATCAGAACCATCTTCATTGAAACTATTAGACTTACTTTATCTGCCCTTAAATATCTTTCAAGATTAAGATTCAAAAATACCTTTGGGATGTATATGTATTTAGACAAGATTCATTTTATCTTCTAGATTTTAATAGTTTACTACATTTTGTATAAATTCCAAATACATTTTTAATTTCAACCTTTAAAACAAGTCAAAAACTAATAGTGAATATTTAGATATAATATCCATCAGTATGTCCTGAGAAGAGATTAATGGTGTGTGTGTTGAGTGGAAGATTAATTTTTAAGCACGTAAATCTAAATTCGATAAGGACCAGAAGATAAATACAGTGAATCTGTAGTTTTCCTGAGGTTTTTCTGAATAGATATTTTCCACATAAAATTACAAACTTATATATATAGATGTTGAAGAAGATTATTTTTATCTTTCATCAAGATTCCAAGACAGTTTTAGACCAGCTGATCAGATTGTTTGTGTATATTTATATATTATCTATAACGGTTTTGGATTTGGCATGCCTTTGATAGAAAGATTGCACCCTTTTCAATGCTTCTTCCAGAGATGATGGATCAACAGCAAAAGTAATGCGAAGCCAATTCTTTAGCCCCACTGCTGTCCCTGCAAAAGAAAATCCCTTCCCATATTTACAATCAATTACAGAGCTTCTTGAAAACCTTCACGGTATTCATAATCAGTGAGATCAAAATAAACTTCAAGTTCACTTGGAATATGAGACTTTTACTAATTTAGTCATATTTGGATTCTTTCTGGTTGATGTATCTAGATCACAAACAGATATTGATCCAAGTGCAGAAAATTAATGAAATTTGGCAAAATATAAATGAATTTTTTTCGTTGACATATAGATTCACATGCCTGCATGTGAAATCAAATTAAACAGAAACTATATGATAAGTAAAGAGTTGAAAAATTCAGCACTCCAGCTCTCTTTGAAGTTAGAATCATCAAATTTTGATAAAGAGGAAACTTTTTAGAAGCCTTTTCTACCAAAAGGAAAAGGACATTAATTGAGTTTTGTATTGAGAAGAATCTAACAACTTTATATTGTGTTGGTAGTGGATCAGGATATCTAGAAACGAGATAAAAGTGCCAAACTCCCATACCTTGAGATTAGCAACATCGATAGTCTGTAAGTGTTTCTGGTGAAAATCTATGATATGCAAGAGTAGAGAGATCTTAAATTTACAAAAAATGTATGGAAATTTTAGAAAAAGATGGTTTTCAAGTTTTCTTGAAGGAGAAGACTCCAAAAGTCGACAAAATAGTTTCTGCAGCAAAGCAAACTACGAAATAACATCATAATTATGGGTTGCCACTAAAAAAAGTAATAATATTTTCTCCAAACTTCTCTGGTCAGGAAATCCCTGACTTTATTAAATCAGGGATTTTTCCATGGCAAGTAATAAAGGTTGCCACATCCCATTTTAGGTTTTTAGATTTTAATTCAAATAACAATTGAATATGCAACCAACTAATAAGCATTTGCTACATAAGCATCCTAGATTTAACAAATCAAGGACTCCCTCATTAAAGACTTACTCATATTTTCTCTACTTAGAAGGACATGTAAGCGAGATTACCAGAAGCATAAAGTGCTGAAATTTATAATTTCAGTTGACTATATTATACCTGGAAGAATGATCACGGATTCCTCTTTGGCCAGCTTGAAACAAAAATCAATGTCATCACTAATATCTTCCAGTAATGAGAGATTAAGCTTCACCTGCATTCATAAAAAGATTCATATGCAAAATTCACATTAACAAAACCATGAATGTCAAAGCACAGAGAAGTGCAAATTTTGCTATTTCCTTACCATTACAGCCATAGATCCCTCCGGCCTGTGTGGACAGGTAATGCAAGGGATCTCTTTTATTATAGCACAACAAAGTTCCGATGTCTGCCTCAGCAAATAATTAGTTTTTTTGAAGAAAACTTCTTCTGTCTGCTCAAGGATTTGAGGAACCGCTGCCTAATATGAATGAGATTAGAAATGAGTAAATGGATTCTTTATCCTAAGTACAAATTTCCGAAATGTGTTTCGGTACAAAATTGAAAATCAGTTTTTTTGAGGAAAAGTTCAGTTTGGTCATGGCTTTCAGGACCTTGCTGTGCTGCCTAATGTACCAAAGATCCAAATGAAAGAGAGGAGAATTGAGTTGATGAACTATTTATGTGCAACAGAGTAAGATTTACATGCAAAATTTGCATTTTTCAGCTTAAAACAGAAGTTTCCACATTTTAAAGGAATTAGAAATACATAAAAGAAATACTAAAAAAAAAAAAAAAAAAAAAAAACTCTATGACATGTGGAAATGAAAGATACAGTTTGTATTTCAAGCTAACTCTATAATAAATACTATCATGTTTACATCTATTACTTTTAAAGGGGTGTCAGTGATGATAGCAATTTCTTATGTCCCTTGGTTTTTCTCCGATTTGGAGGAATTATGAACAAATGTTGAACTTTGTTCCTATCATTTGCAACATATCAATCCTGTAGCAATAGAATATTTGTGTAATTGGTAGCTTTCGAACACAGAAGCTGCAAATTGCAACCTGAATGCAAGTACTTTACCAATTAAGAAAACTGATATGTCTACACTAAATCAGAAGAAAATATATCAAGGTACAAACCTGAATGAAGGTTGCTGGACCCCCCAAAATATCAAAATATTTCTTGAAACGCTCAATTATCTGAGTAGAAGAGAAGTAGAACGATGAGTTAGCATCATATAATTGGATTACATAAGTCTGGAGATATGAAAGCATGATATTACAATGAGGAACATAAATTTTTAGCAAGGTTATTAACAAAGCACATATTTATTCAATAAAGTTTCCACCAGCTATGGCTAGAGGAACTTGGGCATATAAAAACTATTAAAGCTCATGTATATCACCACAAACAATTGTAGATTCAACCTTCTCTGTTGATCATTTAGAATTGCTACGTGATATTTAAAGCAATGCTCAAAAGTCCAAATTAGTAAAGATATGCTACCATGAAAAGCAGTAATTGAATTGAATGCATTAATTGTTAGATTACAGATAAATTAAAGTACATCTTGAGAGAGAGAACCTTGGGTTTTCTGAACATGCCACTTGGATCACTTGTCACAAACCAACCAAGTCGCCAACCCGGCACAATCCATCTCTTTGATAGAGAACCAAGAGTAAGAATAGGAACAATGGATCCAAAAACTCCCATAGGCACAAATGGATTACCCCCAAAAGCAAGATGCCCATAAACTTCATCAGCAATTACAAGAATTCTAAGCTTCTTTGCAGTTTCCGCAATCTGATTGCAATGCACAGACAACAAAATAGAACCATTTGTTTAGATAATGCTTATTAGAGAAAGACAGCCTCTAAAAGTACAGAGTCTTCAGGAACTTTAGGGCATACCCCAGACCACTAACCTTCTCCAAATGCTGATAACTGTAAACGTTTCCACAGGGATTACCAGGGTTTATAATTACCATTGCAACTGTATTTTGATCAGTAAGAGCATCAATGGCATCAAGATCAACCTCCCAGCCTTTCTCAGGGAGGAGATCAAAATGCCGAACTTCAATATGTCTAAAAGCAGCACAAAGTTCATAAATGGGAAAGCCTGGCCTTGGAAGCAAAATGTTTGCACCAGGACGAGCGAGCATTGTCAATGCAACATCAATAGCTTGTGTGCAACCAGATGTGATAAAAACATCATCAGAAGTTAAATTGTATGGAAGATCACGAGACAAATACTCAGCAATTGCTCTGTTGAAAGTGAAGATAGAGTAAAAGTCAATGAAGGTCCAGCTACATTTTATGATTGATAAGATTCGGCATGCCAAGTTATACAGAAAGTAATGTCAGATTATCTTATATTTGGTTACCTTCTAGCAAATACCCTGTTTGTTTAATTGAAGAGACAAATGAATGTAAACCAACTCCATTTAATTTGGTTGACCACATTCATTTTCAAACATAGCTGTCTTGCCTGTTTTGTTATCAAATATCAGATTTTGATTGAGGAGAGTAGCTCAATTAGTCAATTAATTAATCTCTTAAAGAACTACTGCTGAGAAAATCTACCAATTCTAGAGTATAAATTTGTCACAATTCATCAAGGACAGGAATTCGCATTATTCTATCACAGTTTTCCCATTAGTACTGTGGTTTGAGGAATTGGGTTGGACCAAATATCACTTCATTACCAAGAGTATGATGATATATAGTTACTGAAAAGGCTTGCTTGAGCAAGCCTTACAACAACATATGGAAAGTTTCCCAAAGACTTGGACCAAAACAATGAAGAGACCAACAGAACACCAAGCAGAGGTGATGTTGAGACACCGTAAAAACAGCTTCCAGAAATAGAAGTGGTTGTCAAAATACCAAAATATTGTTTTGGAACTGTTAAGCCATTGTTTATGGTTTTGTTTGACGGGATCCATGTTGTTACATCTGCGCTACTTTGAACTTGAAAAACCAAATTACAAGTGTAAGAGATGAGTAGCTAGAGCCAGAAATGAACCAAAAACAAGAAAGACAATGAAATGGGGTTACATATTAGCCACGTAAACTTCAACTCCTAAATCAGAGGGAGAGAGTGGACCATTTAACCAGGAGACACAACTTCGAGATTATTTTTCACATCTGAATATGAAAGTATTAACAACAACAGCAATAAAATAACTACAATATTTACCATTAACAAACCCACAAAACATTGGTAATATTAATTTATAAAAATTAAATTTAAAAAATTAAATTTAATTTAATTTAAAAAAAAAAAAAAAAAAAAAAAGAGAAAGCATAAAAATGTTAAATTGAAAATGGAAACTGAGACTATAAAGTTATTCCAGTTCCATTATTCTTTTTCCCAATTATGTGGCTGAAATTTCAAAATTCAATTCCATTCTCAGGGGGAAAAAAAAAAAAAAAAGAAAAAAAAATCCTAAATTGAAGAGACAACCCAGAAAACCCAATTGGGCAGGAACAGAATTACTAGAGAGAGAAGAGGACTTAATGATATCAGTAAATAATTTTTTTTTTTTACCTCCTTGTTTGAGGAAGACCAACCGTAGGAGCATAACCGTTGAACTTTTCAGATTGAAGAGAATCAACAGCAGCACATTCAGCAACTTTGGGTGTGTGAAAACATGAATAAGCAGTGGGGTCACCAATACCCAGTGAAATCAGCTTTCTCGTATCACTTTCATCGATGGTTTCCATCAACAACCCAAGAATACCTTTAATGGAGATGGTTGTTGAAGCCGCATCTGGAACTCCATGGTTCAAACTTCCATTTTCCATGACTTTTTCTTTTTCTTTTTTTCTCCTTCTGGTTGTGTCTTGGGAACTGGGACTTTCAGCTTTTTAGTAAAAGAAGAGACTCAAAATAAATGGACTGGTGGCGAAATGGTTGCCAGAGACTAATGAACGAAGTACATGCCCGACTGCCACACGTTCAAGTTACGCTGTCTCTGCATGGAAACAAAAACGAGTTTGGCATTATCCGGGATGGGTACACAGTTCAATCCAAGCATCCCACAAATGCCATTTTCCCCAAATTTCAGGTTTTGGTATACTTCTGATGAATAAACTATTTTTGTCTACATTTTACCACTTTTGAAACATCCAATAAACTTGATAGTACCTTATGGTTGTCTGAATTTTCAATTTTTTTTTTTTTTTTAATATGTATTACATACCCCAAAATTATTACATATTATATTAAAAGTAGTTTTAAAGATTAAAATACAATAAAAACTGATGTAAAATAAATAAATAAATAAATAAAAATTTAAGACTTAAAGTGCAACTATAAAGTATGTTTATAGTTGCCAATGCTAATACTCAAAAAAAAAAATATATATATATATACATATATTTGAAAAAATTAATAAATAAGGGAAAGCATATAAGATATATATATATATATATAGCAGCTAATGTTATATCGAAACCAAGTTATGGATTAAAAAGAAAAAGGAATTAAATAAATAAGGGAAAGCATATAATATATATATATATATATAGCAGCTAATGTTATATCGAAACCAAGTTATGGATTAAAAAGAAAAAGGAATTATATGTAGAGATTCCAACTTTGAAGTTATCGACCATGAATAGTGTTGAGCCGTACCCAAATGGACATTTATTAGTTTAATTACTAAATTGATATCCAATAAGTTTCAACTTTTATTAACCCAAAAAAAAAAAAGGAAGTATCAACTTTTTTTTTTTTTTGTTAATAATGTCTTTAACACTTTTAAGTAAAAAGCCAATGGAATGAATTGTAATGAGTTTAATGGTGCCCAATAAAAGAAAATATTATAGAATTCTAACCAACAAAAATAGTGATTTGAGTTCAGATTCCCATATTTTATCATCAAACTGTGTATAATAATCAACCCTAATATTGGGTTACCATTTGATTGGAGAATTTAAATCTCTCAAAAAAAAGTTTTGGTGTTCGTATGTAGGCATGTTCTAATTTTGTTCTAATTGACAAAAACAAAATTTTACAGTTTTTGACAAATCACCAAAGTTATCATGCTAAATAAAGATGTTATATATATATATATATATATATATATATATATATATATATTTCATTTTCAAAGAGTCTGACACGTGAAAACTTAAGTTTGAGCCTAATAATGTTGGCACACAAGTGGATACAAAGAGTTAGAAGTGGTAGCCAATTTGGAAACAACTTATTTACACCACGTCTCATCGATAACCTATTTAACCATCATTTGTATTTTAAAGTATTTCGTTCTTGTTTCTTTCTTGCATTTTCATTAAAAAATAATAATAAGAATAATAATAACTGCAGAAATTCAATGAGAGAAGGCAGATTGAATTCTTGAATGTGGGATTTGTTGTATCTCTATCAACAATTCCTTCTTCTTGCCGGACTCTATTCTTTCCCTCCTACTTTCCAACCCTTTTTTTGGGCTTTTTTATTATTATTATTTTTTATTTTTTTGATAAATTAGGAATGTGGATTTTAACCCTACTTCCAACTTTGAATGTACCCTACCAACGTGAAACGACCGATTTAAATCGAACTCAGCCTTAATTTGGGCATTCCTCTACGCATTGGGCTGGCCTATCTCAGGCCCAATTAGAGTCTTGATTGATTTCTACCTTCTGATAAAAGATAATACCACAAACGGAATCTTGTTTAATGTCTAAATGACAATGACCTGTTTGACTATTGATGATAACATTCACATTCAGGATTTAGTGCGATTTGATACTCAAATTATCTTTTCCAGTTTAGAAAATTAAAGTCTAAATGACCATTATCATAGTCATTTACAACGGGTAAAAAAAAATTATCCATCAAAACAAAACCCTATTTTATGAACTGTTAGAAATAATTTTCAATTTATTATTATTATTATTTTTTTTTTTCAAAACAACTTAAGTGTACGTTGCCAAATAATAAAGAATAAAATTAGATTTTGGTTTTTATTTATATTTTTTAAAAACCTATATAGAATGACACATAGTAATAATAAAAACCCAATATCTGTTTGAAATAGGACACTTGACAATACCATTAGATATCTCTTTGAAATAGGACACCTGACAAAACCACTACTGGTAATCTCATGTCCAGAATTCAAAATATCTTTTGCGCAAATCTTCCTCTCCAATTTCTTAACAAAAGTACAAATTTTAAAAAGAGTAATAAAATATGGACTTTTTAAATCTTTTTTTGAACATTACAAATAACTTATACATTTTTATCTTTATGATTCAAATTTATGTTTTGATAAATATAAATAGAAATACTCAATTCCATCCAAACTATCCACTTAACAAGAAAATTTTATTTATTTATTTATTTATATCATGGCCATTATGAAAAAGAAGATTTGCACCATGAAATTTCTATTTTCTTCTTTCAAGCAAAAAAAAAAAAAAAAATCTATTTTCTTCTAATTAAATAAAAAAGCAAGTAACACGTGGCAGATATCTAATTGAACAAGCCATGATTGGGCTTTTGAGGGGAAGAGGTACATTGATATTGAATGGACGGAGGATACCATTTCAAAAGGTAGTTGTAGAGAACGTCACGCGTCTTCATGAATAATAGTGTTTGCTTGTAGGTAGGGCTTATCATTTTTTGTCAACGTCATCGGACGGTGACAAACTTCAAAAAAATTGCAGGCATACCGTTTGATCATTTACAAAAGTCTGTGCAAGTCCGTTACATACCTGACACTAAACACCCCCTACTCACTATCATCATTACCCCCTCCCTTCTCTAATTTAATTACTTCTTCCACCTTCCATTGCTCACTCCGACTCTTTATTTTATTATCTCTCCACTTTAACATAACAAAATTAATACGTATTATTTTCTCTTTTATGTTGTTTCTTTTTTTGAGAGGAATTTAGCAATCTTTGTTTTTTTTGTTTTTTTTTTTTTTCTATGTATTGTGTTTTAATTTAGGAACAACTAAGGATTCAAGACTAAAATAACAACAAAAAAAGATCAAGAAGGAAACACAAAAACTTTCTAGTGGATATATTATAACTTGGACTTAAAAAAAAAAAAAAAGGCTTACTTTTAAAGAAAAATGGGAAAATTAGAAATTCTTAGTGCATATGAAAAAGAACAAACCTGACAAAAAGAGCTCTCTTTATGGCAAAATGCTCCACCTATAGTCGGCTTGAATTCATTTCTCAAGCTCTATAGGAGTGTGTGGTATACTTATTTTATAGAAGATGTAAGCCGGTGAATATAATATAATTAAGAGTTAAAAAAAAATCCTATTCAATCTTAACGTCGTGTTAAACAATTAAAAAGAAAAAAAAAAGAAAAAAAAAAGCTTAATTTTAAAGAAAAATGGAATAGATATAAAAATTAGCAGTGCATGTATAAAAAAAGAACAAACCTCGCAAAAAGAGCTCTCTTATGGCAGAATGCTCCACCTAGACTGGGCTTGAATACATTTCTCAAGCTCTATAGAAGTTTGTGGTAGTGTTTTATAGAAGATGTAAAACTTTCATTAAAATATATATATATTTTTAAGATAAAGTTCTATGGTCCATATCATGTGCCTTTGTTATATTCACATATAGAGGACTATTTTAGGACGTTTATCCAACAATATTTCATTGAAAAAGACATCCCATGATAAGTTCAAAAGCCTCGTAGGAGCTGACTTCACTTATCTTCTTATTAATCACCGTGATCGATATTTATATTTCAAATTAACTAATTAATTTCGGTTTGATGAATTTTAGTTGTCTTTCTACCAATTGAATTATACCTTCTAAATTAAATCTTGTATTATTATTATTTTTTTAATAAATATAACAAAGTACTTGTCCCCTTCGGTTTTTCGGGAAAGTTAATTTTAAATTGCAGCTAAGGACGGTGTCATGTAATTATATATAATATTAAACTTTTTTTTTTTAATCTAATTCCAAATCAATGTATGGTTCCCTTCTTATCCTTATCAAGCAGTGCACACGTGGCATGGTAATGTTCATGTCACCTAAATTCTTCTATTTATTATTAATAATTATTTTATATTATCTTATTATTATTATTATTATTATTATTTCATATCTTGAAAGCTGTACTCCAAATTATTTTTAATTCTTCATAGACAATATATTTGGAAGGCCATTATAACCACATTATATGGTTTATCAAAAGTGTGATTGCAAACTCTGCGTACATAGAATAATAATGACGAGGGTAAGTTCTTTATCAAAACAGATGGTAGAATAATAATGACGAGGGTAAGTTCTTTATCAAAACAGATGGATTATTAAAATTTGGTACTATTTGTTGATAGAATCGCATCAATTCAATTTAAGATGGCAATTGTAATAGATAGCATTTGAGCTTCTTTCTTTTTTCTTTCAAATAGAAAACAATCGAGATTCTGTTCCCAAAATTGATCAATTCAAATTTCTACATCTCAAAATTAAAATATATATATATATATATAATAATAATAATAATAAACCTAAACACGTAAAGTTTTTCTTTTCTCTAAAATGGCATCGATGATGTTTTTCTGAAGTCCCACCAAGCAAATCGACAAAAAGGTGCTTAACTGACTGGACTTCATGGCATTGACCAAAAGCAAAAGAATTGATTGATTTGATTTGATTTTCCATTATATCTTTACTTGCTTTCCATGGATCACATTCAATTGGTTGATATATAATTTTCATGAACTTTCATACTTTTTAGAGTATCGGGAAAAAAAACAAAAAAAATCCTCGTTTGGATAACGTTTTGCTTAAACCTTTGAAAATCCTAGCAATAATGTCCCTCCCAGAGTTCCAGATTACAAAAATAAGTTGGTAATGAATCAAAGGAGAAGTGAATCAACATTGGGGAAAAGGCTACGCAAGTATGCTAATAACAAATAATAACTTGCTCACTATAAATTATCCCACATTGAAGAAATGGATTTTTCTTAAGCTCGTTATAAAAAGAATTACATGCCTAAGCTTGTGTTCACAGGAGGGAGAAACGGCTGCCATCCTGACAGGGATGGGAATAGCTAGCGGGCTTTCCTGTTAACCATATACGGTTGAGGCTGCCCGCCTCCTTGGTGGATCTATAACCCAAGTTTTTGGCCCACCATATTCCTTTTTTCAATATAAATATTATTATTATTTTGACATCAATGTTGAAAATTAGGCGGGGAAAAAAAAAAAAATATATGTCCTTGGCAAGTGGCAATATAGAACTAAAGGCAAGAGTAGGGCATTTTTCTCATTTCTTAAGTGATGTGATATGAGATTTTCTCAACTTTCCATATATTCCACATCTCTCGTATACGTATAAAAAGTCAAAACAAAACAATAATTTGTTTTAGAATATATTATAAGTTGCACAATCTATAGTTTTTTTGCTTTGTTAAATATTAAAAATGGGTAGAATTAAGGAACAATAAGCAAAGAACCCTTCATCTAACCGAATCGGTTGGTCATAGAAGATAAAAACAACACCTCTTGCTAAACCACGTGGACAAATATTTTGTTATGATTGGTGATCACAACTCCGAATGGAATCGGCTGCCCGTATAATCATCATTAATTGATTGCGTTTATTTATTTTTATTTTATATTTTTAAAACTAAAAATCGATAAGTTAAGAACATCTTCAACAATATATTTTTTTTAAATTTTAATTTCTCTATTATAAAGAGCTGCAATTATTTTTTATAACTTTAACAAGATTTTTAAAGCGAAATTTTAAAATATATGGTAAGATTTGATTCTCTAAATATAAAAAACCAAACTCTTTTTCTTTTTTTTTTTCTTTTTTTGGGGTAAAAACCAAGCTCATTTTTTATATAAGGTCTTTAATATATTTATTTATTACATTTATAATTTTCAATATATAATCAATAATTTTCTTCCATTTCATATTTCTTAATATATATATATATATATATATAAAATATTTTGTTGTACTTAGGTATTATAATATAAAAAAATAATTATTTATTCAGATATAAAAAATAAGAAATAATGATAAAAAAATAGTATTGGAATTGAAAAAAATTTCATTCTTTATATTGATAGATTATTTTTAAATACTCAATATATATATAATGTTTTGTTGTACTTAGGTATTATAATATAAAAAATAATTCTTTATTCAGAAATAAAAAATAAGGAATAATGATAAAAAAAATAATATTGGAATTGAAAAAAAAATTCATTCTTTATATTGATAGATTATTTTTAAATACTCTCTATTTTAAAAGTTAGAATTTTTAAAATAAAAATTACAAAGATGCTCTATAATCATCATGGATTTTGAGTGACAAAATGCATTTTTCAAACTTTTTGGGAACCAAGTTTTATCAATTTATGTTATCAAAAAAAAAAAAAAAAAAAAAAAAAGCTAGATCAATCTGCGATATTAAAGAACCGAATCAAACAGAAAAATAACCACCAAAACACTACACAAAGCAAGGGAGGCACATCAACTTCCTCAAGTTTTCCCGGAATCTTTTTATTTTATTTTATTTTTTTCCTCTGATGAATCCCATCATGTTATCAACACTAGAAAGACATCATATACAGATTATTAACATCAGAAAATCTTGGTATTATTACTAGCTTATTCCATGCAACACCATGAAGAGGATAATGTATTTAATCGTCCAAGACGGATTAAAAAGTTAATCTCAGCAATAAAACACGTGGATCAAGGAGTACTTGTGTGTTATGGAGCCCACGGGAGATGTAGACGTGTCAAGATCAGGGACGTACTAATTATGTGGTGGCATTATTGGACTGTCTTCACAGGAACACGATTATTGTAATCAGGGCTAAGATACGGAGCGTTGGGTTGGGGGGGTGAGGTGGTGCGTACTGCGCACCATATTATAGGGGAGGTGGACCCCACACAGAGCCAAAAAATAAAAAATAAATAAAAATTAAGGGACTGACTCGCACTACAAAGCGCCGTAGGTGGAGGGCGGCGGAGTGATTTCACGTTGTCGTCACGCGCGATCCGCAGGGCGATCGGTCTCGATCCACACGCTTTTCTTTTTTTTTTCCATTTCATAAAAATCCACACGCTTTGAGTTCCTCTGTTTTTTTTTTTTTAAAAAAAACTTTAATTACAGAAAAAGGGCAATATGGTAAAATAACTTGAAGCTCAGAAATGGGAGAGGTGATTTTTGGGTTTTGTTTGTTTCTTAAAAAGTCAACTCTTCTTGTTCCGAAAGCAGAAGCAAAAGTCTAGTTAAATCCCAACTGCATCGTTCGATTCCAGTGGATTTGATCAACATGGTCATTCGATCGATTAAAAAAACTTGATCCCTTTATTATTATTATTTTAAATGCCCCCCCCAAAAAACCAAAAAAAAATAAAAATATTTACTATCATACTTCTAAATACCATATTCTACACGTTATACTATTGAGATTATATGACATTTGAACTAAAATTGTTGCCGTAAGGCATTAGCCTTTTGAAGCAGGGCATTCGTAAACCTATATAACAGTTTTACAAATAATTTTTGAACAACTCTTTCTTTATTGATATGCATGTGATTTATAAAGTCGCCAACTAACTTAAAAAATGAAAACTACCACATATATGAATAAGTAGTTATGTCCATGACCAATTAAAACATTATAAATCGATAGACAAAAATTAAATGTGTCGTTTTGATATAGTGTTTTATGAAACAACCACCCAATATATGTTTGTGGGAAAAGTTTAAATTCGTTGGTTTTATATATATATATATATAATAATGTTTGAATCGGCCTTAACAATAATCCAATATCAAAACAATAATATATATATATATATATATACATCCCATCATTTACTAATAATCTTGACAAATTTCGATCATATGTATGGAATAATGTACTACGTGCCAACCAATATGTTATCGGAAGGAAAAGATTATTCCTGGAATCGATGTCACAACTCGACATATATCCTATGTGAATTTTTGAATTATATAATTTAAGAATATATATATATTATATGTATATATTTATATAAAAAAATTTACAATATATAAAATAATTTCCATCATATGCATGGAATAATGTACTACATGCCAACCTAAATATTATGGGAAGGAAAAGATTATTCCAAGAATCGATATCACAACTCGACATGTATCCTATGTGAACTTTTGAATTACATAATTTAAGAATATATATTATAAGTGTATATATATATATATATATAATATGATTTTTGTAATGATACAAACAGCAAGAATAAAGGGCATGTGTAGCAGGCACCTTATTTCGATCAAAACGACAAGCAAGGGTTTTCAGAATTTTTTTAAGTTGCTGATCAAACGTGAAAACGATGTGATAAAAAAGAAAAATGGGCATATTGATAGTGGATACGAGACCCGACCCGGCCGGTTAAGAAACCATATATACAGAGAGAGAGAGAGAGCAGACAAGCAGTGAAAACCAAGTAGAAAAGATTAATAAAAAATAAAAATAAAAAGTTAGAAAGATGGCCAAAATAGGAGAAGATTGTGGGGGGATTTTTTGGCTTTTCCAGGTAACTACTGTTAGGAATGGCCTTGACAACATTAAAAAAAAAAATTGAAAACATTGGCCAAATAAGCAAATCAAAGAGGTGCTTTTGTGGTGTACGTGCGTCTCGTATGAGCGAGAGAGATATATATAGAGAGAGAGAGAGAGAGAGAGAGAGAGAGAGAGAGACCTTAGCATGCAGATTGAAGAGGATGATGATTTGATGTAAAGCCTGTTTGGTGGGGCCACAGTCTCAAAATCCGAGCATGATGTGTCAAAATCTTATTGCATCAATCTCTCCATCTTCTTTCCCTTTGATAGTGATGGATGGATGGATGTGATTTCTGAATAGATACATGCATGCTTAATTAATCATTTCCTCTGTTGAAAATATTTTCAAACCCCTCCAAACAAACACCTACCCCATAAACAGACACTTATATATGAAAAAACAAACACAAAATCAACCCCAAAAAAACAAAAAAAATAAAAAAAATGGAAAGTCTGAAAATACCCATTGGATGGTTCATTTTGTTTGACCCTTTGGGTGTTCAAAAATCAACAAGTTTCAACTCCAACATTGTCCATGTATAAAAGTTTTATTTGTCTTTCTTTGTCATTTGCTTAGTTCTAGTCTCATTTTTTTTTAATTTTTTTATTTTTGTGGTTGTACTTTTTTCAGTTCTAGCTAGTCGCTTAAAACATTTATTTTATTCGCTTTAATTGTTGAGGGTAATTAGAATTTAATGATTTTGAGTATAAGTTAAATCAAATAATTCAGCCTCAACGACCATATAGTCAGCCTTTTTTTATGCTTCTTTTTGTTACTTTATTCCAAAACTTTCCGGTAGAATATGTACAATTTCAGAAAGCTTTGTTTTGCTACACTGGGAAGCACTCAGCGTAAATATGGTATAAAAAGTTTTTTTGAGTTCTACGGGACATCTGGGAAGACTGGGAATTCACGTACTACATAATCCTTTTACTTACTGGAAGGGTATGAGATTCTCAATATTACAAAGTTAATTAGAATAATAATATTTGTGATATAGAATCTTCTCAGCAATAAAATATGCATATACATTTATGTTTGTGTGATAGAATCTGCTTTGGTCCGTACAAATCGAAATTTTTTGTGTTATTTTTCAGCCGTGAGGATTGAAAAATAAATTGCCATGGTATTTTTTGTAGTTAAAAAATGTATATATAAAATACTTTCTTAGTTTTCTGTATGATTTTGTATGTGTATTTCATCATCATTTTTTGAATCTATAAAATAAAAAGTATTTGGGCATTCTTTGAGAGCTTACAGTATAGAATTAAACATATCAGAATTATACAAAGCTTTCAGCACAAAAAATTCTGAGTTTAAGAAATGGCATGGTTTTCTGGTTTTTTGTTTTATTATTTTATAGCAAGATAGAATGTAAAAGTTTACTGTTTCTTCAGTGCCCTTTGTTGTTTGAACCCTAGTCTGAAGTGCTTTCATTCTTTGTATCGGAGCTGAATAATGATTAGAATGCGACAAACAGTTTGGCTTATTTGTTTTTGGTCTCTATTTGTCCTTTGAAAAAAAAAAAACAAAAAAGAAAAGAAAATTTACAAGACAAAATCATTCATACATATTTACCTGATTGACTAATTGTACGAGACAGCCCCAAATATTATAATACTAAATCTTGATTAGATATCCAAACTCATATATATTACATCGATTGAAAAGGGCTTTTTAAAATGTCACATTATAACTCAGTTTTTGTATGCTTTTTTTTTTTTTTAACTATTATAATTTGTGGAGCCATTAAATAATGTTGAGTATATAACTCCAAAACAAGAATTTTGGCATGATATGAAAATAAGGTGATGTTTGAAATATATGAATAAAACAAATAAAAAAATAATGAAGACAATTTAAAAAAAAAAAAGAAAGAAAAGAAACCCTTTTGTCTAATGGATCAAAATCTGCATGGGACTTTCCCAAAAAATTATGTTAAAAGCAGCAAAAATTGTGACACTCCAAACAGTGATAAAAAGGTAAAACCAAAATTATCTGTTGCAGAAAAGCCAGCAAACCTCTCTTTTTACATGGCTTTTAAAGACACCCAAATGAGAACAAATGAACTGAGCCCCAAAAAGAGAGATTATGATCATCAGTGAATCCCAGAAAACCGAAAAAATTTAAAAATTTTTAAAAAGAGAGTCTTTACAAAAAGTGAGAATTTTTTTTTTTTTTGCAGAGACACAAGTATATCAGCAGAAAATTAAAAAAAAGAAAAAAGAAAAAATGAAAGTTTTAGATAGAAAAAAGAGGGTAGTATATTTTATTACTTTACCATGGCTCTGTCTATTTGATTATTTAATATTTGTACTGTGCTGACAGATGAGATATGAAACAGCTTTATCGAATGGTGAAAATCTTTTTTTTTTTGTTTTGATTTTTATTTTAAAAAAAAAAATACATTTCTCTTTCTCTCACAAAAGGACCTCTCTCATAAAACTACTTTCTGTTCCCTCCCTTTCATTTTCTTCACTGACAGAGGAATACCTGCACACTTTCTCACGCACGCACGCATACTCAAAGCAGAACGCCAGAGCCCACTCCTTAAGACACATACATCATCTTCTCTCTCTCCCTCTCTCTCTCTCTCTCTCTCTCTGTGGCTATGGATATGATAAGGGCCTTAGCAGAGAGAAAGAAAGAAAGAGAGAGAGAGAGATAGAGAGAGCAGAAGACGACAGAGTCACAGAGCAGAGAAAAACAGAGATTTTTCCAGCCATATCATACCTTATTATATCGGCCTTTCTTCTCTGCCACTCAGATTCATCAAATCCCCATGAACAAAAAAAAAATCCATATAACACACATTTCCTTTTCTCTCAAAAACCCAAAAATCCCAAAACCCCCAGGCCAAACCCCTTACCAAACTAGTTACGAAAACGAAGTTCTATTTACCTCGCTTTATTTAACATACATCCTTTCAAAAATCTTGTCCAAGAGAATTGTTAATGAACCTCCGTCTAATATTTATACTTTTGGTTTCTCTAGGCGTTGTGCAATGTGGATCGTCATGGATATTCTGAAGCCCTAGAAATTGAAAAGAGTATTCAACTGGGTTTTCTCATTCTTGGGTTGCAGAAGTGTCCTATAGTTTAATTTCTCTCCTGATTCACTTTTTGCTTTTCTTTTCTTATTTTACTAGGGCATATAGTTCTTTGTAGCTTTTGTTTGTTTGTTTTCTTTCCAAGCTGCAAAAGCATGAACTTCAATCACTTTGACAATGGTGATGCTCATTTACCTCCTGGCTTTCGTTTCCACCCTACTGATGAGGAACTCATAACCTATTACCTACTGAAGAAGGTGCTCGACAGCAGTTTCACTGGTAGAGCTATTGCTGAAGTGGACCTCAACAAATGCGAGCCATGGGAGCTCCCTGGTAATTAGCTAAATTTAATTAAGTTAAACCTTGTTTTTTGAATTGACCATCCTTCTCACTCTCACTAGAGGTTTTTGAAATTAGTTTGATAAATTTTGTGACGTTCTGAGAAAATGTTTTGCAGAGAAGGCAAAGATGGGAGAAAAAGAGTGGTACTTCTTTAGCCTTCGTGACCGGAAATATCCGACGGGTCTTCGAACTAACAGAGCCACTGAAGCTGGGTATTGGAAAGCTACTGGGAAAGACAGGGAGATTTACAGCTCCAAGACTTGCTCGCTTGTGGGAATGAAGAAGACCCTGGTGTTTTACAGAGGTAGAGCTCCTAAAGGAGAGAAGAGCAATTGGGTTATGCATGAATACCGTCTTGAAGGCAAATTTGCTTACCATTATCTCTCTCGGAGCTCCAAGGTTCTTTCTCTTTTTCACACACTCTCTCTCTCCATCCTTTTTTGTTTCCTTATTAATTTCCTTTGCAAAGTCTCTATCTTGGTTCTCGATTAAATAAATAACTTTATGTTATACCATAAGCTAACAGCATGTTAAACTCTAGTACACAATATTACTGAGTATAGGTTAGTTGCTTTGGCGATTAACGAGGATATTGGTACACTATAGATCACCCTCTTAATCCTACACAAAGGTAAAGCCTGACAAGGAACTCTTAAATTAGGAATTGCTTTAACTTTTTTTTTTTTTTTTTTTGGTTTTGTTCTTTTCGAGAGCAGAAACCCATTAGTTAGCGCTTTGCTCATGCTTCTATTTTGATGGGGAAAACAGGTTATTGCCAGTTGCTTTTATTCCAAGTAACATAATTCTTCCAATTTCCATATGTTTGTAACTATTAGAATCGATCCCAAATGCCGATTTCTCCATCAATAATAATGTGCAACGTTATGAGCAACGACATTTTATAATATAATGCATGCAAAGTCACTGTTTGTTTGTTTTATGAGCGTCTATGTTTTTGTTTTTGCGTTGCATTAAAATGTTTGTCTTTTTTAACTTCGAACAGGACGAGTGGGTGATATCCCGTGTGTTCCAGAAAAGCGGCTCGGGTAACGGCTCTACAACGAACAATGGCGGCGGCGGCGGTGGCGGATCGAAAAAGACAAGGTTGATGAGCTCTTCCGGTTCCGTTAGTTTATTTCCAGAACCGAGTTCACCATCTTCGCTCTCGCTCCCGCCACTACTGGATTCCTCCCCATACCAAACCAATTCCACCACCACCACAAACAACAACAACAACAACAACAACAACAATGCCTCGGCTACTCTCACCGACCGTGATAACTGCTCGTACGACAGTCCCAAACCGAATGAGCACGTGTCCTGTTTCTCCACCATTGCCACCAACGGCAATTTCAACTTGAACTTCGACATTCCTCCTCCTCCTCCTCAGCCTCAGCCGCCGATGTTCGATCCCTCGTCCTCCTTGTCGTCTCGGTTCTCCCGAAACGTGAATGGAGTATCGGCTTTCCCGAGCCTGAGGTCTCTGCAAGAGAATCTTTACCTGCCTTTTTTTCCTTCTGATATCCACATTCCCGCCGGAATCGGAGGTGGGATTGAAATCGTCGACTGCGACTCCACCGTCAATTGGCCGCCGCCGCAGCCGCCGGAGGAATCGTCCAGGCATTTGGGATCTTCCGAGTTTGAATGCATGTGGTCTTACTGATTTTTCGGGTTTCCGTTTATGGGCTTGGGGACTTTTGAAAATGACGGATATGTTACTGTGGAGTATTAATTATTATTATCATTATTAGTAGCAGCAGTAGTGGTGGTAAGGTTGTTTTGGTATTATCCATGTTTTTTTTTTTTTTAAAAAAAAGATTGAAACTGGTATTATCTACGTTTCTTATGTATTGTTATTAGTTGAGGTTATCATCTGGCCTTAAATATTTTTACTCTGCTTGGAAAGTGACTGGACTACTATTTAGCTTTCAATATGTTATGTTGGGGGAAGTAATTGAGTACTGTTTTCTCAGTCCCCTCTTTTTGGTACTGTATTTGGTCTTGCTTAATATTAATCAGGCAGACGTTTAATTATAATTCAGCCTTTTTTTTTTTTTTTTGGTATGAAATTGGTGCATATATTGCTTTAAATAGAAAATGCACGGATGGTTCTGATCATCTCTCCATGCTAAATTAAAACAACATACGGCTAATCGATCGGGACCATTTTATATCTCTTTTCTTTTTGGATCATGTGAATAGCTTGGTCATTAATTTTGCTGCAAAAAATGTGATTTCGTCTGTTCTGCAGGTGTATTTGTTCAATGCGATAGAGTGGTTTTTAGTTACAATATGTTAACCAAAATAATTATCGTACATGAAATAAGTGGAGCTTTAAACGAAATTAATAATTTTGTTCAATTGTTATTATGTTATATCGGTTATAGTCCAGGCTCCGGAGGTCTAACCCGATTGTTCAAGTCGAAGAAAAGAACAATTTGTCCATGAGTTTTTCCCTGAACTTGGATTGTCAAATGTATTGTAACGTAGTAGCAAGGCTTTAGTACGTTGGTTGCCGTTGAGAAATTTTATGTTGTTTTACTTTTTGTACTTAAGTGAGATGAGATGTTATGCATATATATATATAAATATTATTTACCAAGCCCCAACCTTCCTGGTGGGTGAGTATCCATTTGGATTTGGTCATCTAGTTTTATTTCTGTTTTAATGCATTTTTTTCAATTATAGAGTGGAGATTCAAACTCAGATCAGTCTTAATAGAAAAAATGGACTTTATCACTGATCAAGGAACTACTTAATGCATTTGGATTGGTTATATATATATATATATATATATATATATATATTGGTAAATTCGGTTGGTTACATATGTTTGCCCAAATGTTAACTAATTGGTTGTTATTTGCATTATTTTGAGATGGTTAAAAATAATAAGTCACTAAGATAAAGATGCAATATTTAATAAGAGAAAAACCAATGTTGGACAGGTTTTCCCCCTGGTATTTTATTCTATAAAAGGCAAGGATAAGTAAGTGCCATGAAAAATGTTTCAATTGAAGTTGAAAAATCATGTTCTTGTTTCATTTATTGGTGGTATGATGTTTTTCCGAATAATGATCAGAAATCATTTAATAGGTAGTTGGAAATTGGTTACACATAGAGTGAGTCTGTTCCACAGTTTTTCTTTTGTTTTTTTTTTTTTTTTTTTCTTTGTGATGATCAGGCAATAAATACAGAGACTTTGAGAGAAGAAAAAACCTTATAGCTCTATGTTCCCTCCCTAGTTCCCTACTTGGGAAGGGACAAATTTAATGACCCTAGGAAGGTTTTCATCTTTTCTGTGTCAGCTTCACACACAGAGAGCAGGTAGGTCTGGGACCAACTAACCAGCAATATATATATATATATATATATATACCAATATGCAGTATGTACCTCCCTCTACAAGCTACCATATTAAATTTTCTCACTGTTTGGACGCTTCCATTATATATATATATATATATCCATCTTTGCACTTTTGCTTTCTCTTCACTTTTATATTTCAATTTTCAATTATTATTATATATATATATAAATGGTTAATTCCATATATACTCTACATTATTAAGCATGGGAAAGTTTACATCTACACTTTTATAGTTCTATTATAATTATACTTAATTTTCATTTTTTTTAAAATCATTATTATTTATTTATTATTTTTTTTTTTTGTTTATCATTTTTTTTTTTTACTATGTGGTTGCACAAGCTTTTGACATGTGCGATGGAAAAAGTTGGTTTTTCAGTCTTGGGACTATTGTAAGACATTTGATTTGTCAATTGTGTGTACAACGTTTTCATAGTTGACATTTCCTTTTCCTCACGAAGATGTCACATACTTGATTATTATTATTATTATTATTTTTAGGCATGCATCAATGGTAGGTCCATAATGATGGTGAGGAGGAATTGGGAGGTCAGCAAGTTTGCTACATTAAGGTTGAAAAACAGAAAGCATGATCTCTGTGTAAATGTATGGCAAAACGATGAAGTATTGGTATTGTTGTATTACACATTTGGGTATATGTTGTCCTGTATATATGCTTGTGGACCTCAATTTTATGCATGGAAATAGGCATAGCACGCGATGATGCACCCTATTGGTGCTAAGCTTTTGGACTTTCTTGTGCTTCAAGAAGTTGATTCCGTTTATGGTAATTTTACAAACAGGCGTGGAAAAATAATGTAATTTTAAAACAAGCCAAAAGACATACATCCAAACACCAAACGTTGCACCTTGGAATTTATTAAATGAGAAAGTCAGTTTGAACATACTTACATTATGTCTGCCTCTCTACCATGTTGTGTATAAGGCCTCTTATTCATTACCATCTCAAATAAGTATTTATTTTAAAACGAACAAAAATGTTATGAGCCATAGCTGATGATGGAATTATAAATAATGTAATTGTCTATGTAGTAGTGAACTCTGCACAAAAAAGACAAAAAATTTAAGATTCAACACCACTGTTAAATTTCACGTTTCAAATAACATAGCAACATCTAAAAAAAACAAAAAAAAAAAAAACCAAAAAAGGTAGGATTGAAATGAAATATTCAAAAACTTGTCAAATTTTATTGGATTAAATATAATTGGACTGGATTGTTTTTAATCCAATCCAATCTGGAACGAGCATTTCAAATCAGACCATATTGTCAAAAACAAAATTAAAATTAAAACTAGGCCATATATAGTCCAATTAAAGGTGGCCGGTCCAAGTGCATGATATGAAGCCCATCGAGTACCCACCGACACGAACTCAGGTTTAATTTTGGGTCGGTCTCGAGTTTATCCTCACAATTGCGACACGTGCCAATGCATAGCCACGTGCCATCTCCCTTCTTTCCTCTTCTTGCCTACTCCTTTCCTTCTCTCACAGCACAAACTACTGAAAGAGAACAGTGACGTGAACAATGGAGGAATTCTCAGTGGATGATCCGACTCAGTTGCTCCAAGCAGCTTCGGATTTCGCATACTATTCTGGTTAATACTTCTCACGCTTATCCAAAATTAATTCATACAAATATTTCCCTTTTCTTTTTTTAAAATATATATTTATATCATTCAAGCTCTTTTTCGATTACATTATTTTTTTTTCTTCGATTAAAAATTATGTCGTAAATTACAGGCTTTCAAAACGATGCTTCTACGAAGGAGTTTCTTGATCGATTCCCTCTTCCTGTCATTATCAAGTAATATTTCTTACTTCAATGTTCATTTGCCAATTTTTTAACATTAATTTTTTTTTTTTTCGTTTCTTCTTCAAATTTTTTTGTTCTTAATTTTTTTTTTCAAGTCAATTGTCCTATTAATGTACTTGAATAACTTGCTGTTACTTGGATTGTTCATAATGGTAATTTTTTTGTGTATGATCGTTTTCATGAATGCGTTTTTTTACTTCTGTTTTTGGCTTGCCCTAACTCTTGGAATGTACGGAATTATGCGCGGGTGATTTTTTTTTTTTTTTAATTTTTTTTTAACCGTTTATGAGTTTGCACTTTGCTGCGTGTTTGTGTTGGAAGTAGAAATTTCTTACACTCTCGTGGAACCACCATGAAAACCTGAGCACGTCATGTGAAGCATGTTGAACCTAAAATGTGCTGTTTCTATTTTCCTCATAAGAAATTTCATGTTAAGTTTAATATTTCAACATATATGAACGAAGAAAGGAGTTGTCATTAATTATGCAACGAATTTTTTTTCATTTTTTTTTGGGGTAAAATTTGTTAGACTCATCATGCGTGGAGCTATTTGTTTTGCAAGTAACATATGGACCAGTGGCTTAACATATTTTGAATGAAATTTTTTGTTGAGTTTTTAGTTGCGTCGTAATATTTTATGCCTGGCTAGGTTTATAGGAAAGTTGGAAGTATTATTTTTTGGTTGTGAAAGTGGAGGGCTAGAAATCTAAAAGTTATATCATTGTAATTCTTAACTATTGTAGCGAGAAATTCTCGGGCGATGTTTCAGAAATTTAAGTCATTCTTTTCTTAATAGAAGTTTGTCTTGATTTTATGTTTATCACTTGCAGTGCTTTACAAACCAAATCAGACATGCCAGGTCTGGAAAGTACCTTGGCTGTTTGTTTGGAAAGGTTGTTCAAGACTAAGTATGGTGCCTCTCTCATCCCACACTACATGGTATGTTTGCATTTTTTAATTTATTTTATTTTTTTTAAGTTAACTGGTTGCAGGTCTACTACATAAAAGTAATTACGTCGAGTTCGGAAATGACACTCAAACCTAGAGGTTGGGTGTGATTGAGTATTAAAAATTTGATGGATGGCCCAGACTCCAGACCTTGGCCTTTTTTCCAACTTAGATACTTCCTTTTTCCAATTCCTCTAATTGTAAGACTAAATGTTGAGTATCCAAACAACTTTGACAGCTTATTGCGAGCTAATGGAGGTGTTTCATTAAGGAAGAGGCACCAATACCCTGTTAAGTGTCACATCACTGTCAGTCTAAAAACATTAGGGGACTAGCAGTATAACTTAAGAATTAATAAATTAAAAGATGTAACTTATAGAATTTGACACTCATTATATAAAGCTCTTGGATGCTTGGGCATCAGTTTTTATTATTTATTTATTTATTATTATTATTTTTTTGCTTTAGATTTTTGGATTTGTTAAGAGTCTCTTCCTTTAGCTTCTTCTCTATGGTTGATGTGTTGTTAATCACAATCTAGACAAAATTATTTAAACCATTTGTCATATTTACATTATTACATGTTGATATTTATACTTAAGAGGTGGATTTAACATCTGCATAAAGTGAAATGGTTTATGCATGCGGGCTATTTTGTTGGTTAGATTGTAACATATCTCTGTAGAACAGATTTATGTAAACATGGATGTTATATTAAGTTAGATTGTTCAATGTCTCTTTGTTTTTAATTGAACACATATCTTTTTGTTACTTCAGGCTTTCATTTGATTTTCATTTGTTATTTTACCAGCCTTTCATACAAGTTGGTCTTAAGGCAGACTCTCCAATAGTCAGATGTCTAGCTTGTAAAACGGTATGTATATTTATTAATTTATGCATATGACTTTATGCCTGCTGGTGTTAGAATCAGCACTGTTGGATACTTCAGCCATGCAATCTTCTTTTACATTTTTGGGAATGCAAGTCCTCCCACACCCCCCAAGAGAAAAACTTTGTTGTTACCATTTTACCAAGCGACCTTTTAATTTCATATATGTATGGTTATACGTTCAGCAGTTCTGTTTAGAGAGTATGTCTTACTGATTAATCCGAGTTATACAACATTTATTAGGATTTAGGGTGGACTAGGAGATTGATAGAAATCATGGAAGCACGGAGGATCTAATCAAGCCACCTGGTGTTTGTAGTCTTCTCATCAATTTTCTTAGGTTGTGCAAAGACAAGCAGCAGTTTTTTCAAATGTAATCTTAATATAGTTTGTTTGTGTTAAATTTTTAAATAAGTTAATTGTTATGAATCTAAGCATTTGGAACCAAATCAATAAGAGAGTGGATGAGCAAAGTTGCTTTGTGTAATTTTTTTTCCTTCTTTGCCAATGTTGTTACTTTCTGTCCACCTTTGCTACATCACAAGGTCGATGGGTTTGCACCTCCTTTTTTTTTTTTTTTTTTCCTTTTTTCTAAAAATATTTTTTTTTCCCATTCTGAATTTCATGTTTCCCCATGTGAGATTGCTTAATTTGTTGTTGTTGTTTTTTTTTTTTTTTTTGCCCTTTTTTAAAAGTTTTTTACTTTGCTGTTTGCTTTGCCACAGGGTATACTTACTTGACATTTTTTCCTTGTAATTTTGAAATTTATTAAAGAATCTATGCTATTTTAAATACATAAATATAAGTTAATAACTGTTTACAAGTAGATTAACCTGACATCACATCAATTCTCTGCAGGTTACTTGTCTTCTGGAAAATTTCAATGGCAATAATGTTTCTGCTGCACAGCTCATAGTTGACTATGGTGTATATCCGCTGTTACTCGATTGCCTCGTAAATGGGTAAGGGCCCTCTTAATCAACTTGAAATTGATGGCTCTCTCTTTACAACACTCTTTCCATGAACGCTTGTAAAAGTGGTAAATGATTTCTTCTGGATTGATTATCCATGAGGATAACCTGGTGGTTTAGTCAAATTTCTTCCATGCTCCCTTATGACACTGAGTGTTGGGCCACATGGCTTTGACAAAGATGAAAATGTAGTTTTGTTGAGGAGTCAAAATTGTTGTTGGATCCAATCATTTTACCTAGATCATCAATATTGCGTTATGAACTTGTTTTGCTTAATATGGTCAATATCTATAATGAATCAGAGCAACCATAGGCAACTTTTAAGACATTGAGCTCATAAGTTAGGAGTCATGTATGGAATCACCATAAACATATGACTGACAGTTATTACGCCTGTCAATTTAAAAAGTTGAAATTCCAGGTTCTCTCAATTAGGGTGGACACCTAGGTAAACCTAGAAGCTCAACTTGGGGTTACTATTAGAGGGTATGGTTTTGGTTTTCTCCTTAAGGGATCCTTCTATTTCATCTGAATCTTATATGTTTTACTTATTTGTGTGATTACAATTGAAATATGCTTTAACTAATAGTTTCATTTACCTTTTCAAAGTTGTTGTATTGTGTTCAAATCGTATAAAGACACTTTTTTTTATGATTATAGCAATGAACAAGTGGCGACTGCATCTATGGATGCAATTAAGAGGTTAGCTGGTCTTCCACAGGGCATGGTAGGGGAATGGCATATACCAGTCTACTATGAATATTACCTTGAATCATGTGTTGAATGAGTAATTTTCCTAAATCTTGATTGTTTGTTGCATTCAGGGAATTATCGTTCCAACTAATACCAAGGATCCCACACATCTCAGGGAGTTAGCAACTCGATGTTCATCATTGGTATGGTGCTTTATACACAGACAAGAGTAATTGCCCTTGTCATCTTTGGGTTTATGCACAACTTAACCATTTATACCTTCTTTCCTCATATACTTCTTAGGGACGTGTTCGAATATTGGCTTTGATAGTTAAGCTATTCTCCGTCTCCAGCTCCGTGGCATCAGTGGTTCACAAGTCAAATCTGCTTGGATGTTTTGAGGAGGAAGTCAACAAGACAGATGATACCCTTGTAATGTTGAGTGTATTGGAGCTCTTGTACGAGGTTGGCCATTGCTTACATAAATTTTATATTTTCTCTCCATCTTTATATCCTTCTCTCCTCACATGCACCCTTTCTAGGATGCTGTGGCTGTAGTAATTTAATTAATAGCATATTGCTTTAAAACTTAGGACATGCCAGTTTTTTAACTGGTTGCCCCAATTAATTTTTTATAACTGCGAGAAACTGATGCACCAAAATGTTTGAACCTACACTATTTTCTTTTAGAGAAAACAACTAAAAAGAAATGCTGACTTTAACTAGGGTGCACTTATGTAGTTAGGTTCATAGATTAGGAGTTATGAATGGAAATGGAATCACATAACCATATGGCTGAGAGATAGAATGTGTGTGGACATGATAAGAGAAATAAAACATAAAAAAAGAAAAAAGAAAGACATTGTTCTGACACTGTATTTTTACTTGAACTACCTGTCAACTTGTCCTTTCCTTATGCAGAACTCCTAGTTATAAATTTGGAGAACTTTTTTGTGGACAGCTTTAACCTTTGATAATCATGATAATTGAGGTTTGAATAGGTGGAACTTATTAGCTTAGATATGTTACTACAAGAATAATATTGTCCTACACCTACCCTTTAGGTGATTGTTTTAACTTGAATGAGCCAATCTAAAGTGCTTGTAACTTTTCACTACTTTGTTCATATGTCTTGTATTTCTTCCTTGAATTAGTAGCTTATATATGTCTTGGTTTTTCTTCTTTACATGCTCAACCAATGAAGTTGTCAGAGATTCAACATGGTAGAGAGTTCTTGTCAGTAAGCACCCTTCTGCAACTACTTAGCTCTATAATCAGGTATGACTTTGAAGGAACACTTCTATTAGTTTGCTTTTTGACACCTACACTGACAGTATCTTTTATTTTATTTTATTTTTTAATTTTATAGCAGCACGTCAATGGAGTCAGTTTTGAGATCAAGAGCAATGATGATTAGTGGAAGGCTTTTGTACAAGGAGAATTACATGTTTGCTGATGAACGAAGTAGGGAATTCAATCAATAATAGTTACAATGCTTTGTAATAATAATTAAAAATAATTATGACTTATATTCTTATTGCTTGGATCCTAACATCTCTAGACATTAGAAAAAGGCATGATGGTAGTGTGAACAAATTTCTTTACTTTAAATCTTAGTTTAAAATGCATTGCGGCCACGGTTTTAGACTACTTATATTATCTGTTACATGTGCGTTGTGAACTTCTGGTGCTTGTATGTGTGTAATTGGGTACAAAAATCAAATTTATCAATCACTTGCCTTCTCAAAGCATTTTTCTAATCCAGTCCAGCAAGAAGGGAAACTGAATAGAAGCCAATGCCATTATTTGTCTGTTTATTTGTTATATTCTCACTTTTTGAGCCACCATGATGATCTGATGCAACTTGAATCACTTGGGCAGTTGTAACATTTTAGATTAATACTGTGTCCTGTAAAGCTTTGCTGCACTGCTGATTCTGCTTATGCATATTCTTCCCTTTGGAAAATGTGAGATCTTTCATGTTTTGGGAAACTGATGGGTCCAGATGACTAATTTTAAAGGCCTATTTTTGAGCAGCATCTTGAAAAAACTTTACTGCCATTCTTGTAGTGGGAAGACTTTGTGATTCCACAACTCTGTGTTTTTTTTCATTTGTGCAGGCATTAGAACTGTAATTTCAGCCATAGATGGATCGCTTGGTTCATCAGCAACTCAAGATACGGATGAATATGAATCTGCTCTTGAAGCACTAGGCCAGATAGGGTCTTGTAAGTATAACACTTGCATATTTGTTTCCTTATATCTAATTCATATGCCTTTTAATTACTGCTTACGTTGAATTTCTTTTTATTTTGACTATACTGACTGAATTGATGATATCAATTTCATTATGCTAGTGATGTGGGTTCCTAGAAAAAACTGGCAGCACCTTCTTGTTCCAAGTTGAGAAAGTGGTATTCATATTGCATGCTTAAATGACAAATTTTGATGGAATATTGGCTGATTTGTCTGTGTCAACACATACATTCACAGAAAATAAAAAATAAAAATAGGAGCACCAAGGTATTATGTTGAAGGCCCATTGTAACACCAACAAACCACTTTGTTAACTACAATATCTGTATAAAATATGGATTGCTGCTTTGAGCTGAAAATGATAAGGCTTGCATTTTATTTAGTAAAGAGCCTGACTCAAAATCAAGTAGCTTGTACGTTTCCAAAACTAGTAATGACACCTTAGAATCTTAGATTAAGACATTTCATCCTCTGGTGTATCCGATGTAATCTTGTTGAAAAGAGATTTATAGTTGCTGTTTCTGGACACCTTTAGCTATCCAAGGAGCAGAGTTGCTGCTTTCAAGTTCACCACCTGCTGTAAGACATGTTGTTGATACTGCCTTTAATCGGCAAGGACGCGGTAAACAGCTTGTGAGTTAATGAAAACTTTGCACAAAAAGATGTTGCACTTTTTTATATGATATGTGTTGCGATTACCTTGAATTTTATGGAATCATATTCAGGAAAAGAGAATTCTCATTGTATATTTTACTATTGATACTTGCTATATGTATGCTTCTTTTCCTCTACTTTATAGCGGGATTTCACCCATCAGAGTGTTGGATTATTCAAATTTCAAATGATATCTCAACGGTTTGGATTTGTTTGAGCACAAAAATGGAATATAAGCACTAAACTTGTTATGTTGCAATTTCTTTTGTAATTGCAAGTTGCAAATAATAAGCACAAAAAGGCTATTGTTTGTTGAATTTCACATCTGTTGCATATTACTTAATTGCCTTTATTGGGAAATATAGGCTGCTCTGCATGCACTTGGAAACATTTCTGGAGAAACTCGTTCTGAGAATAGCATGATACTGAACAGCAATTCAGAAGAGACTCTGCGACAATTAATTTATGAAACAGCATCCAAGACTTCCAAGTTGACACCATCAGTAAGCAACTTTTCAAAAATTTGTATTTTTTCTAATAAACAATGTTGCAGTTTCATGGTAAATGCGATGCGCCTTTGAATTTGTTTTCCTTTCATACATATTGTTGTTTTCATCCTTTTTCAAGAAAGTAAAAAATGTATAAAGTGAAGTATTGGTTGTAAGTGGTGGTCTTTAGATTTTAATCCTTTTGATTCTTTTTTCTTCCTAATTACTTTTGGTTCACCCTTAATGTGGTTTGAGATTCACATGCATTGTTCCATTTCTTTTCATTCTATACTTTCTCAAACTGTTCAAAACATCCAGGAGTTTTACTATTTTCCTGGTTCAACTGGCAGGGTCTTATTTTGTCGGTTCTTCAACAGGATTCAGAAACTCGTTTGGCGGTAAGAACTTTAAATGATTACCTTGTGGAAGTTTACTTGTTGGATGCATATATATATATATATATACACGAAATTTTGCCAGCAAATGTCGGCAACAATGTTTTCGAAGTGGTCTGTCAAGTTACTCAAGTTGTACCACAGTTTTATTCTTAGAGCTTTATTACTTCATTAATCTTGATGTGGTTACATTTTCTTTGTTTATTTGCTTTATTATTATTATTATTATTATTTTACAGTGTGGCTTCTAGATACTTATGTGAATGATCCCTCATTTTTCTCTAGTAAAATTAGTTAAACATTCAATATCTTTCTGTTCTTTGTTGTCGTCTCTCTTTCTGAACAACCTGCTTTCTTTTTGTTGAATGAAATTATAGATGAACTTCATAATTTAAATCTCAGCATAAAATAATCCATCAATCCTGATAATTTGGCTATAACACAAATATTTTCAGGGTTACAGAGTGATAACTGGACTGGTGGCTCGTCCATGGTTCCTGATGGAGGTTTGCGCAAAAAAAGATATCATAGATATGGTGACTGATGCAAATACTGAAACCACCAAAATTGGTCTATTCTCTTATCCCTATGTATATTTTTTTTTTGCTTTGAATCCCTATGTATATTTATGAGATTCATTTTGATGTGCTTTATAAACTTTTATCTGCATATTCAATAGTTGATATTTGTTGAAGGCATCCAGAAATTTAAAGTTGTTAAATGAAAGAGACTCCTGGATATAAGTGCCTTTGGTTGAAAGTTTTCCTTATATGATGCATGATCTAATTATTTTGTGACTTAGTGATGAACTAACCTCGTTACTTGTGACTGCTGCAGCACCTTTAGATTGTACTTTGTAATATAAAAGACTGCCGTTTTTGCAGTTTGGTTTCCATTCTCCACATTATCTCCTCCTATGTTTGTAATACTTGTTCCAAAAAATTTGAAAAGCATGTCATTAAACTTACTTCTTTTCTTTTTTTTATTTTTTTTATGAAACATTAAACTTCGTCTTCTTTCTCCATTCATATTGTATCATAAATTTATATACGTGAGAAATATTGAGAAGAATGTATTTGAAAATCAGTTTTGTATTTTGAATTACAGTCTTATTCTACTGCGTTCATTTTCCAAATTTTTAGTTTTGAGTTACGGTAGAAATTTTCAGGTATGGAGGCAAGATATAATTGTTGCAAGGCAATCCAGAAGGCTCTTATGTCGTCAAGCAAAGTTGCCAGCGACCCTTCTCTTGCTGGGATAGTTGCAAAGGTAAATCCTATTGAGCATATCATAAAACATTTTTTAATGGAGAGCAAAGGGGTCCCAACTATATTGCAGGTCATGCAACTAGACTACAGGGCTTAAAACGTTTCCATGAAATCCTTCAATTATTTCATATGCATTTACTATGACTCAAGTTGCATTTACATTTACAGCTTCATCCTTGATTATACATTCCAAAACATCTTTAAGTTTTGTATTGCCGCCTAATTTCGTTAGCTCTGTTCTACGTTTGACGCTTGGATTTCTTGCTTCTTCTCTGTGCAGGTGTATGATGCTGTTAGAATGGGTCCATATCTTGCTAGAAAGCAGCTTGAAGCTCGACCTGCTGTGATGACAGCTGACAGATTCTAGCATTATAACAGGAAATGTGTCAATTTTCTTTCAAGCATAATCGTTTTCGTAAATTTCTGAGAAAGTTGGTAGGACTTAATTGTGCGTTTGGAAGAAGCTAACAGTTAAATACTGAGCCTTGTAAATGGAATGGTGAATTTTGATATATACACAAAAATGTGTAAAACTTTGGTTTCCTTTTCTCCAATTTGGAATTTACAGTTCAAGTAGTAAAGAGACGTTTTTCTGCTTTACGGGCAAGAGGCAGTTGTAGACGTTGATTCATTACTTCTAACAACCCAAATGTGAGATTTTAATATCACTCAATTCCTATGTATTGTTGTGGAAGATGGATAATTTTTAGAAGCAACTAATTCATATATATGTATATATATATATATATATAATATTTTAAAAAAATAAATTTGGAAGCCTTTATTTTTATTTTTACTTTTATTTCCAATTTTCAATATTAGAAGCATTACCGAGGTCATTTACAAACCATCCATAGGGTCGAGATCTATTGGAAATAGATTATTGTTCAAATGAAGCAACGGAAATAACATCATCACTGTAAAAGTTGTGTTTGGATAGAAGGAAAATAAAAGAAAATGTCGAAGGAAAGGAGAGAAAGTGAAAACACTATTAATACAGGTGGTATAACTAACAACTGCTGACCTGTACTAACAACTTGACAATTTGCCAAAACAAACAACTGTTTTATTAACCAACATTGCCACGTCACTAACTCTAACTAATATACTTCAACATTCCCCCTCAAACTCGTATTTTGTTAAACCAGATGAAACAAAATGGGAGTTTGAAAAATAGTAAATCAGCAGAAGTTGCAGCACATAAGAAGTGAACCACGTTGCAGAAAAACTCCCTTTTTGCTGAGTGTTAAGTAAGTCAGAGAATGAATTGAAACTCCAAAATACTCGAATTAAGTAGTCTGAACAACTCCAAGCTTATTCTTTAGATAGAGAAACCTGGAAGTTCCTAAACTCTTTGTAAACACATCAGCAACCTGATCTCGAGTAGGCACATATCGAATTTGGAGAGATTTTTCCAAGACTTTATCCCTGACAAAATGCATATGTATCTCAATATGTTTGGTCCTTTGATGTAGAACTGGATTTTCTGCTAAAGCTGCTGCACTAAGACTGTCAGTCCAAACTATAGGAATTGGTAACTGAAGTTCCAGCTCCTTGATCAAGTTTTGTAACCAACATAGTTCTGAGGTGATGTGAGCCAGGGCTCTATACTCTGCCTCAGTGCTTGAACGAGCTACAACTTGCTGCTTCTTGGACCTCCATGAAATAAGATTTGAACCTAGAAAAATTCCATAACCACTTGTTGATCTTCTGTCTGTTCGATCACTTGCCCAATCTGAGTCTGAAAATCCATGAACAACAAGTTTTATTGTTGACTTGATGAACAAGCCATGTGTTGCAGTGCCTTTTAAGTATCTTAACAATCGTTTACAAGCATCCCAATGTAAAGATGTTGGAGCTTGCACAAATTGACTGAGTTTATTCACTGTAAAACTAATATCAGGTCTGGTCAATGTAAGATATTGAAGAGCACCAATGGTACTTCGATACAACTCAGGATTTGACAAAATATCTCCCTCTTCTAGAGATAAAGGCTTATTAGAAACCATAGGTGATGGTGAGGGCCTAGCTCCATCCATTTTAGTCTTTTTAAGCAAATCAAGTATATATTTTGTCTGGGTTAACAGCATACCCTTACTGTTTCTTGTAGCTTCAATACCAAGAAAGTAACTCAAGTGTCCCAAGTCTTTAAGAGAAAATTGAGAATTCAAATCTGAGATAAGTTGCTTAATTGCTACTCCATTAGAACCAGTGACAATAATGTCATCTACATATACCAAAACTAAAGTATATGCAATTTTGGTCTTCAAAACAAACAAAGAGGAGTCAGAAACTGTATTAACAAAACCCTTGCTTAGGAGAGCACCCTTCAATTTTTCAAACCAAGCACGTGGTGCTTGTTTAAGGCCATATAAAGCCTTATGAAGCTGACACACATGTGTTGGAAATTGTTTATCCTCATATCCTTGTGGTTGAGTGAGATAAACTGTTTTTTGAAGATCACCATTAAGAAATGCATTATTAAAGTCTAGTTGTCTTACCTCCCAGTTGTGTGAAATAGCAAGACTAAGCACTAATCTTATAGTGGTAGGCTTTATCACTGGACTAAAAGTTTCATTGAAGTCAAAGCCAGGTTGTTGATGAAACCCTTTTGCAACAAGCCTTGCCTTGTACCTCTGAACAGTTCCATCAGCATTTCTTTTTACTCGAAAAATCCATTTGTGACCAATGAGATTCATTCCAGAATGATAGGGAACCAAAGACCAAGTGTTGTTTTTGACAAGTGCTCCATATTCCTGATCCATTGCTGCTTTCCACCTTGGATTTGTTAAAGCATCAGTAACACTAACTGGTTCAACATCAACTGGATCTGCAGCATGTTGAGTAAGAGCAAACACTTTGGGTTTGAAAACTCCACTCTTAGATCGTGTTTGCATAGGATGAGTTGAAATAGTTTTCTGAGATGGATTTTGATTCACATTTGACAGTGTTGTTGAAGTCTCTAAAGGGTCCATAGGCAACTCAGATTCCAAACGTATGTCAGACTGATTATGAGTTCCTGAAGTCAGAGTTGGAGAGTTATTTAAGCTGACTGAACTGGAACTTCTAGTTGATAAATTTGAGTCTGAAGCACAATGTTGTGGCAATGATTTGATGAGGACTAGAGGAGCTGTTGAAACCTGAGTTTTGTGAAGCTTAGACTTATCTGCTGAACTAGTTTGTAAGAAACCAGTAGAAAAAGGAAATTCCTTTTCATTAAAATTTACACTTCGAGCAATGTAAATTTTGCCAGAAGAAGACATGCATTTGTAACCTTTATGATCATCACTGTAACCAATGAACACACATTTCTCAGTATGAAATTGAAACTTGTGATTCTGAAAAGGTCTGAGGAAAGGAAAACAAGCACTTCCAAAAACCTTTAGAAAATCATAGTCAGGTACTTTCTTAAACAGCAATTCAAAAGGACTGTGAAAATCAAGAATGGCAATTGGAAGCCTGTTAATTACATAAACTGCTGAAGTAAAAGCTTCCCACCAGTATAGAAGTGGCATGTGTGCTTGAGCAAGAAAAGACAGACCAACCTCAACAATGTGTCTGTGTTTTCTCTCAGCTCTACCATTTTGCTGATGCATGTAAGGGCATGAATGCCTGAACTTTATACCAACCTGTTGTAAGTAAGGAAGAAAACATCTGTATTCACCACCCCAATCTGACTGAACCACCTTAAGTTTTGTATCAAACAATCTTTCCACCATGACATGAAAATGCTTAAAAATAGATAAAGCTTCTGATTTTACTGTCATGGGATAAATCCAAGTAAACCTGGAGTAGTCATCAATGACAGAGATGATTTTTTCCAAGCTGACAAGCTTCACAAAAAGCTAAACTTTTATTTATACGCAAATCTGGTTTATACAAAGACAACACTTTGTTTATGACAGCCTCTGAAGCATGTCCTAACCTTTGGTGCAGTACATCAAAATCAATACAACTAGTATTCAAACACAACTGACCAGTTTGTGAGGAATCGGATACATTTGACTCCTTAGTAGAATCAGAAAGAGGTAAACTCACACCAGCAGGTCTATATGTAGTACAATTTGTATGAATTTCTAAAGAATGACAATCTTTTGATACAAGACACTCTTTTTGTATAGATGAGACAGCACCAGATAGTACACACATTGCCTTATTCATTACTAAGCAGCTACCAGTTTCCTTAAAGGCAGTAGACTTTGATCCAATGAGAATCCCAACATCTTGACTTGTGTCCCTGTAAGGTATTTGTAATTTGTAAAGTCCATCTTCAAGTAATCCGTGAAGCACCACCTTCCCCATCTGTTTGTCCTTAATGAAGCAATTATGTTTATCAAATTCAACTATTATATTGTTGTCACATACCAATTTTGATATACTCAACAAATTTTTTGCTATTGTTGGAACAACGAGAACATTTTGCAGCAACAAAACATAATTGGGACAAGTGAGAGAGGGAATCAGTGTATTACCTACACTAGCAATGTCAAGACTTTGACCATTGCCAACTAAAAGCTTGTTGTTGCCACTGTAATCAACCTCGTGCATAAGATTACCACCATCTGCAACAACATAATTTGTTGCACCACTATCCAAATACCAATTTGGATTTCCAACCAAAACTGGTGTGGTGACAACATTAGCAGAAGCTTGTCCTGAATATTCACTTCCAACAGACTTAATATCTGAATTGTGAAAATTCTGATGAGGAATAATCTGTCCATTCCCACTCTGAAATTCTCTAGTGACCATTTGTGGATAAGAAACAAGAGAATTATACCCAGCTGCACTTATAGGTAAGCCACCATTGTGTGTTGGAACAATAGGTCGAGTTATTAAACCAGAACCATTAAAGACAGAAGAACTTAGCATTGCTGGATTATTCAACTGTGAGAACTGAGCATTATAGCCAACAGAATTAGGTGCATAGTTATGTCCATGAATTCCTTGAAAAACAGAATTTCCAGAATTTGAATCTCTGTAGTAACACACACTAGCCAGATGACCAACAATCCCACAGATTTGACACTGTGGTCTCCAATTCCTATGGTTTCGACCTCTACCTCTACCTCTTCCATAGTAACCTCTACCACGAAAATCTTCAAAACTCTCTCTTTCATAAAAACCAGACTTTCCAGTACTATAATCTTTATGAATGGATGAGTTAGCATGATTAGAAGTATTCAAGGTAGTAGATGATGATGGTAGAGTATTACTAGAGCCTAAATTCAACTGATTATTGAAAGCAGACACCAGATTTGCAGAATGAAACATAGCCACAGTATTATTCTGTTCAATAGTTGTTTCATAATGAGAGAGAAAATGCTTTACCTCTTGAAGACTAGGTAAAGGAGGTCTACTAGTGTAGTTTACACGAACTGTTTCAAATTCAGGCCCTAAGCCATTCAAGATGCACATAACTAATTCCTTCTCAGAGACCAGAAAACCACCAGAACACATCTTGTCAGCAATTTTCTTCATCTTTTTGCAATAATCTAGAATTTTCATTGAGCCTTTCTTGGTTGTCTGTAACTCATTTCGAAGTTGCAACATAAAAACCTCAGAATGACAAGAGTAAGTTTCCTCAATTGTGATCCACAAACGTCTTGAGGTTTTCAATCCTACTAGATCTGCAAGCTCTTCAACTTCAATTGCAGTAGTCAACCAGCCTAGCAGTAGCTGATCTTGCAAAATCCAAACTTGCTGTTCAACAGAAAACTTAGACAAACTGTGATCATTAACCTCTGCATCACTAAACACAAATACTTGCATGAACTCTGGCTCATCAGTCAGTACAAACTTATCAAGCTTGTGACCTCGTAATATAGGAAGAATTTGTGACTTCCACACCAAGAAATTTTCACTGTTAAGCTTCAGAATGCTACTAGAAAATGGAGATACTGTAACCAAAGAATTTTCATTCTTATCAGAAATCAGACTTGCAAACGAGTTCATGACGTTCGAAACTCCTGGATTTTCCTTTTTTTTTTTTTTTACTGGATCGTCAATCTCGCTCTGATACCATGTAAAAGTTGTGTTTGGATAGAAGGAAAATAAAAGAAAATGTCGAAGGAAAGAAGAGAGAAAGATAGAAAGAAAGAAAAACAGAATTGTAAAACTGTAATTGATTTTCACTATCTGAAAAATACACGTGAAAACACTATTAATACAGGTGGTATAACTAACAACTGCTGACCTGTGCTAACAACTTGACAACTTGCCAAAACAAACAACTGTTTTATTAACCAACATTGCCACGTCACTAACTCTAACTAATATACTTCAACAATCACCGAGCACGAAAAATCTCTAATTCTTTTGCGATATGTTGTTTATTTATTTATTGGCTATAATCTTAATTAAAAGTGATTTACCTATAATAAATTGTATAAATCTGTAACTTTAGTTAATACCATACTTAATATATAATCATTACTATGAGCTAGGATTTCATTTCAGTATTTATTTTGAAACTAGTATAATTGGAATCAGAAGGGACTGGATAATACCTGTATCCAAACAATTTCTAGAGCACCTCCAACGCTGTACCATTTTTGGTGCAAATACAGAATTTTTGTGTAATTGGCGCTCCAATCATGCACTAATTTTTTTAGTATTTTGGTGTGATGAATAGTATTGCATCAAATTTTGTGCATTATGGTACATTTTTTAATTTACTATTTATGTTCTTATTTTTTATATTTAAATTTTTAAAATTTATAAAACAATCTTCAATACTATAATTATTATAATTTTACCCAAATGCATATTTTCAACAATCAATTGCTTTTTATACCAAAAAATAAAAATCTTACATTTCTTCCATATTTTTAATTTTATATGAAGTAAAATTAATATGTAAGTAATACAAAATGTTAATTATAATACAAAAATGGTAATATTAAAATTGTTAGTGACAGTAATTAAAATCACATAGTATTCAATTTAAATTTGGAGACTAACATAAATGAAATAGATTAAAAGTTGGGAATTAAAAAAAAAAAAAATATATATATATATATATAAATTGTAAAAAGATATATAAAATTATTTTTTTAATGTTAAAATTGATATAATAAATTAAAAAATCACTGTTTGGATTGGATCTGCTCTTACCATATAGGCAGGGACAGGATAGGGATTGTCTATAATTCCCACCCTCTCTCTCTCTTAGTGGATAAAATAAGCGCAAGAAAGAAACACCCAGCAAAGAGCTAAGGGGGGGAGAGAGAGAGAGAGAGAGAGAGAAATGGCAGCTGGTGTTCAGTGTGTATCTTCATGCTTGGCTCTTACTTCCAAACTCAGCAGCCTCTCAATCAATGGGTCTTCTACTTCCTCTTCTTCTGTTGCTGTCCATTCAAATTCTACCCATTTCAGGTCTCTGAGCTTCTCCGCGAGCCTTTCCCACAATTTCTTTTCCAGAGGTTAATCAAATCTCCCTCTTTTTCTCTCTCTAACATTCACTTTCTTTGCTCATTCATTGCATTTCCTTACACCTATTGCATTTTCCTTTGGTTTCCTAGAAAGCTTTGTATTGGAGAAGAAAAAAAATGAAAGAACTTTTTAAAAAAAAAATAAAAAAATTATTTCTCACCAAAATTTCAAAAACCAGTTGGAGTAGAGTAAAATTTTGAATTCTGGGTTCTGTTTTGTTTTCAGGGTTGTCAATGAACAATGTTCAAAGGCGAATTCGTCATTCTATAGTCTGTGAGGCTGCACCACAGAAAAAGGCCGATTCTGCTCAAAAGAGAGATCGACAGGCCGAGAAAAGGAGAATTTACAACAAAGCCCGGAAATCTGAAGTCAAAACCAGGATGAAGAAGGTATTCCCTTTCTGCAAATAATTATGTTTTATTTGATGGGATTTGCTTATTCTGGCTTCCCATTAAGTATGTTCGTTTTATATTTTGTGAGATTCTATGGCCTTCTGGGTGTAATTTTTTTGGGGAGACTGCTTTTATAATGCTGTTTTGTTTATTTATGCTTTTGGACAGTTTCTGTGTGGTTTTCTATATATTGAATACCTTACTGACCTTTATAGGCCGAGGATGTTTGCAAACCCTATTCCAACTTTTACCTGTACCGAAATAGCAACTCTATATGTTTTCAATTATTTAAAATGAAAAATATTCCTAGTTCATTATAGTGGACCATGTATATTCAGTTGTTAATTGGCGTCAACTTCTTGTCATACAATTCAGTTAAGAAGTTACACATTTAGAATCAATGCAAAAACTGATAGATTAGTATTCCTGCAGTTCTTTTGTATGTTTAATAAGCTCCTGATACTTTTAGGTATTCTTTTCAACATCTATGGCTTTATTTTGGAGACTGAAAGAAAATTTCAGATACAATAGTTGTTCGAAAGAGCAATTTTAACACCTAGGTTAGCTTCCCTGTATCAGTTGACAAGTGGGAATCAGTTGTGTACTTTTCCTTAAACCATGCTCTTTCCTCATGCTTGAACAAAATTTGTATTTGCTTGTTTGCTTTAAGAATATATTTTTTTTTGCATAAGCATGTATCTCCATTTAAGATGTTTAGTAATAGAGTTGTACCATGTTTGGCCTCTTGCATGATTTCATTCTCTTCTACCCCATTTCCATGGCTTGATTGTCTCTTGCACAATTGATGCAATCATGTTCTAACCATATACATGAAGGGAAAATGGGAAAGTTCAATGAATTGGTTTGAAGTTGAAACCTTGAAGCTGTTTATCTAAGTTTTGATAAGAATATGGATAACTAGTTCATTTTTTATTCTGTGATGTGAAGTGTTTATGGATTTAGAATGGTTACTGGCCTTGATTTCACAAATTCAAGTAATGTAATTTAGTAATCCATGAATGCTTTTGATCGTAACTTACTCTTTGATTTCATTCTCTACTTTTCTTAATGGACATTATGGACTGATATTTGTTCAATAATACAGTGTCAAAATGAACAATTCCAAAGAAAATGTGTCAGATTGGAACTTCAGCTGACCTTTAAAAGACAAAGAATAAGAGACTTTCCTTTCGTTGACAACCACAAATCTCCCTCTTCCCCTCTGTCCCTCCTTTATAAAATTGTAATGTTAATCATATATGGACTTGAAACGATTGAACAACCCATCTGAGTACAAGTATTTTGTTATGAAGACATGGCCAACTTTTTTATGCTAAGTGGTGAAATTTTTGTACCTAATTGTGCTAGGATTGATGACTTGGATCATTATATAATTTGGATAGTTGATTTTCTTTTCAATGTCTAGTTCTACTTAAATGAATCAGAATTTTGGCCTTGAATTAGGATGCAAGAAAATGTTTTCTATTCCCAACCAATATAAAAGGAAGAAGCAGGCTGCCCTTGCCTTTTCCTATAGAATTGTTAATTTTCATTTTTAGCAGTAAGAATTGCTATACTGATTTCTTGCTAGTGTAAAACGTTAATGACCTACTAACTATCCCTTATTGCGAGTAAATAATTACTGTGAAACTGCATTTGTATGATCTTGCCAATTTGGTATTTATTGATATTATAGTTATATTCTGATATCTTTGTTTAGTCAACATTTATATGTTTCGATGCAACAACAAGATGTTATTTGTAACAAGTAGTTTTGCTGGTTGGTTAATCGGTCACATTTTATTCATGAAATGGGTTGGACTGGTATTAGTCTGGATTTCATAATTTGTGTAATCCTCATTAGTGTAACAACAATGGCACTAGTTACAAGGTTGGGCAGAAAAAGAGCGTTATGCTTACAAAAATCTAGTAAGAGCTGGTTTAGCCTGATGGCTTCTCTGATCTCTTGACTATCTTTTCCAGGTTTTGGATGCCTTGGAAGTGCTCAGGAAGAAACCAGAAGCTCAGGCAGAAGAAGTTCTTCCAATTGAGAAGCTCATCGCTGAGGCATACTCAGTCATAGACAAAGCAGTGAAGGTAGGGACATTGCACAGGAACACTGGCGCTCGCAGAAAGTCGCGGCTGGCCAGAAGAAAGAAGGCTGTAGAGATTCACCATGGCTGGTATGCCCCTGCTCCTGCAGCAAATGCCTGATAAAAACCCCATTTCTGGTCACATTGTAGAGTAGAGGAGCGTGTTAAAAGTGAGATGATAACTGTTTTGTTATATATTTTATTTATCATTTTGTGCACATAATTCACACCCTTATCTCCTCTCTCCTTAAATTCATTCATAGAATTTGGTTGTCATTTTTAATTACGGGTTATATTATTTGCGGACTTTACAATTGTTTTTAATATAGGCCTCTCTTACATAAAATGGTTCATTCAGGTCTGTAAAATACAAATAGGTTTCAGTTGTAACAATCAATAACAGAGAATATTAGAGTCGATTAAATTATGTGATCGCACTTAATTATCATTATTTTATATCTTTTTTAAATAATTAAATTAAAGCAAGTGAATCTAAAATTAGAGAGCATTAAAATATGTTCTGCCAATAAATAAATTTATTTGTGATTGAAGATCAAATAAATAAATAAAATATTTGAGTGTGTGACAATTAGGTTGTTGGCGGTTTCTGCTCTTAAGATGACATTTGGAATATTTTACCAGATTAAGAAAATTGATATATATAAATAAAATCGATTTTCTTTTGGCAAGTAAAAAGCTTAGGAAAATAGTTCAATTTGTTGAGAAAATGATTCAATTTGTAATGGTTTTAAGTTATATAATGATTGATGATAGAAGAAAATTTCCTTTCCCATCGTCATTCCTAAGCATGCATTTTAAAGAAATTGATGATTTTGATTAAAGTTCAAAGAGAAACGTTCACCAAGTCTAGACTGGTCAACAAGTTTTAATGTACAAATTTCATTAGAATGATGCCTCAAAATGAATTATCCAACCCAAACATCTTGTACGGTTTGAGATTTTGAAAACAACTAGCTGGTCTCATGGTTACAAGGCATCCAAGACCTCATTTTGCTCCTTTACATAAATTTCACAGGGAAACTTTTTCCACTTGGAATAAAAATGAATTAAATGTCAATAATATTGTATCAAATCTGGGTGACAAATTTTCCTATTGTTCACCTTCTCTCTTCAAATTAACGTTCAAGAAGAGTTCACCAATATCTCAGTCCTAGGCTCCGGTAGCATTCCCTTCGATGTCATCTCCCTAAAAAAACGCAAAGCATTGTCCTTCCTTCCCTTGTCATACAACCCATGAATCATAATGGTATAAGATCGCTGGTCTGGTCCTAACCCATTTCTCTCCATCTCATCCCAAGTGTATCTAACTTTTTCTCGACAATCCCATTCCATATACAACTTCAACACCAGATTGTACATGTCACCAGTCATCCTGCATCCATTTCTCTCCATCCTCTCCAAGAGACTTGGAACTTCCTCTGGTTTCTTCAACGACTTGAGCAAGAAACTATAAGTCACAGCATTAGGCAAACAACTCCCTTTCTTCTGCTCCATTTCATCTAAAAGCTCATAGACCTTTTCCATCCGCCGGATTTTACACAGGTGCTTGATCAGCGAGTTGTATGTCATAACATTTGGCAGACAACCCTTCTCATTCATTTCCTTTAAAACTTCCAGGGCTTCAGGAATCCTCTTCTTGAAACAAAGTGCATCGATGACACAATTGCAGATTGTTACATCTGGGTTGCAGCCCTTATCCCACATGGCTCGAAACAACTTCATTGCTGAACCCAATTTTCCTTTCTTGGTCAGTGAATTAATGAAAGTCCCATATGTAAACAGATCAGGCTGGCATTTAGATTTGATTATATCATTCCAAAACCGTTTTGCCTCACGTACATTTGCACGTACACACCAACCATTAAGAATGATATTCATTGTCTTTATATCAGGCCGAAACTCATTCAACTCAGAGTAAAACAAGGTTTCTGCAACTTCTACGTGCTTATACCGGCATAACCACATCAAAAGAGTTTGAAATGCAACTAAGTCAAGCTCAAGACCCAACTCTTTCCTCCTGCGGAAAAAATCAATTGCTTTCTCCACCTCATGTGCAGCCGCATATCTTCTAAGCAAAATCCCATATGTCATTTCACTGACTAATCCCCTTCTGTTAGACATTTTCTCGAGCACTTGGGTCAGTTCCTCGAAACGCCGCATTCTTCCAAGAATGTCAAGGATCTCATTGTAAGCATCGGATCCTGGTGAATACCCATTCCCTCCGCCTCCTTTACGAACCCAGTTGAAGAATAAATAAGCTGGTTTCCAATCAGAGCTATGCCTCCGAAGCACATTTAAGACCAAATTCTCTGTCAAAAGAAGCCCGCAACGATCAAGAGCTCCCTCAATCTCCTCCGTCGATTTGTCCCTTCGAAATCTGATGATGTTTTGGACGAAAATGGCCGTTTGATCATCTGGGTCTTTTCCAGAATCCATGTTATTTGCAGCATTGTGAACAAACTCCGACTCCTTCAAGTTTTTTTCAGGCTTCTGGTTCTTAGGGGAAAGAAAATCTTGAACTCTGGCGAAGCAGGAAAAGTAGTGCAAAATGGGTCGGTGAGAATGAAAGCTTCTGGATTGGAATTCAAATTTGAAATTCAGTCGGATGTAATTTTCCCGGGAAAGGATTCTTATCCCTTGGAATCTGGAAAACATGACGGATTTTGAATGGAAGAAAATCTTTTTCGCATATTATATAAGAGAGAGAGAGAGAGAGAGAGACTGAAGAGGCTTTTTCACTTGGAAGTTTCAGATTGTAAGAAAATGGGCCACATGCCTTATTTGTAAAGAGTGTTGCTATTTACAGGTAGATTTCTACATACACCAACACTGGTTTTTATATTAAATTTACCAAAGACCCCTTTTAACTTTTTTTCTTTTTTCATTATCCATTTTTTTTGTGTTTTAATTCTTTTCCTTTAAGAAATCTGGTGGCCTGCTTCAAGGATTGTTGGAAACTTGGAAAAGTGGGAAATTTGCTTCTTCCCAATATTCAGTTCACTTGATTGTTATCATCACTTACATTGAAAGGCCATAATTTTAAAAATTCTTTTATTAAATGAAAAAGCCATAAAAATTGTTCATTGCACATTGACAAAATCAGAGAATTTGAGTTTCTGATGTATTAACATTTTTTGATCTTCTTGTTGGGCCCAAATTGGTTGATTTCTGCTTTATATTGCGAGGAAGAATCTCAGAACTTAGTTGTTTACCATAACTCTGCAATTACGTGGTTGTCTTCCAGACGGCAATGCTGCTGATAGTGGAAGTTTGACCCTTACATAGGTTGCTTAACTTTTTTCTTTTTTGGGGGTTCACAATTAGGTTGCTCAAGTGTTGAGGTTTTATTTGATAATAAAGAATTTAGAATTCAATTGAAGTTTAAACAAAATAAATAAGCATTAAAGTATTGCTTAAAAATTGGTTTTTTTTTTTTAAATAATAATAATAAAACAAAACTGAACAAAACAAATAAGCATTATAGTATTCATCTATTATACTCATTTGTAAATACTATTGAAGGATTTTTTTTTATTATTTATTATTATTTCATAAATAGTCGCACTATCTAATAAATGGAATTTTTTGGACGTACACTTCTGAATTTTTTATGATTTTGTATTTTAGTAATAATATATACACTTTTTAAATTTTTAAAGAAAACAAAAGGTTATGATCCATCTTTCAAGTAACTTTTTCACAAACTTCAAAACAAGTGTGACAGATAAGTACAAATTGAAAGCATTTTGAAGTTTTTACAATATATATATATATATATATATATATTAATAAAATTTTTAAAAAAAATACAATAGTTTAAAGGAATAAAATGTAATTAAACAAACAAAAAATTATACTCCATAATATTTGAAGTAGGAATTAACATTTTTTCATTATTTGGCAACGCATATTGCTTAAGTGGGTCCTCTCGTACACTATCTTATATTAATTTTTATCTTAACGTATAGGATGGGTTACATTTATCACCCCTTCCTAAGTTTTATGACCTGGACTGGATCTACACCATTTAATTTGCACTAATTTTTTAATTGTCAAGCTAAAAGAAAACAAAAAGGAAATAAATATACTCTATCACTATAAAAGAATAAATAATAATAATACTTGCTTTTGATTGGACCACTTGTTAGTATGGTAAAAGCCCTTTAAAATTGAATAAACTAAAGTAATATGATTTATGGATTGAGTAACATTATATATAAAACGCGAATAACGTTATTCATATAATAAATAATATTTCAAAAGGATAACATTGCATATTCTTTCATATAAGTCGGCAGCATTGTTATATATTTTATAAATTGGGTTAACATTTTTAATGTTTCCCAATTTTAGGGTTAACTGTAGCTTTTAAAATAAAAAATAACCTTAATTATTCTTTCCGATCAATGATCATGGACATGATATATCTTACACAATGTGGGTCCAAATTTGAGACTCCAGAAAGAAATGCCACGTGGGTGATAATTAATATATATATATATATATCCTGGTTACTTGAAAATAATACTCTTTCCTAAGAAGGCGGCTTTTAGAGCCTTTCCTCTGAAGACCGCGTGTCCGGAATCACAACTGGTTGAATATATATAATCAGGACCGTTGGATTACGGTCTGCAGAACACGTGACTGAAAGGCAACTGATTGAATAATCGAGACCGTTGGATTAAGATGGTGACCGATTCAAAGGCCAAAAAAGGCCATGTATTTTCCAAGACGATACTCTCTCTCTCTCTCTCTCTCTCTCTCTCTCCAACAGTCACACACATATGGATGTATACACACAGTGATCCGACCCACGCGGCAAGGAGGCGGTCCATGCCCACAAATTTCCTAGCAAAACGTTTTAAATCACTTAAATTAAACCCAAAAAAAAAATTTAATAAATATAATAAAAAATAACGGAAACTGCCGTCAGAAGCTTTTTTCTTTTATGGTTTAGGAACAAAGTAGCGACGGGAAGGAAAACAACAAACGGCAGCACGCAAAGCGATGACAGTGCCGTCTTAACCGCCGTTAGATACGCCGCCCCTCGTCTTACCTCTCGCCGCGTGTCAAACCTAACCGCGTGCAACGTGATGGCCCCTTCGCAATTATATCTCTGGGTCCCACCAATCGAAGCAGGGCGGCGGGCTTTTTTCTGTGTCATCGTAAACAACAGTGTTGGTGTAATGTACTGTGTATCCCCAACCCCCCAGTCAAAGCCCCTCTTTGACTGGCCCGAATATTTCTTTCGCTTTTACCCACTCACTGCTGCTATTCATTCATTCATTATACACACACACACACACACACACATATATATATATATGTAAAATAAAATAAAATTTCTTAAAATTGGTGGCGGCAAAGATACGTGTGGCGCGTGATGAGACGCTCCACGTGGGCTCTCTTAGGCTGAGGTGCAAGTGCAAGGTTTTTGCTGTTTTTGCACCCGCGCCTATGCGTTGGTTCATTGTTTGTTTACCATTTGTTCACAGCTGGTTAACTTTGGCCTTTTTTGTTATTTCATTGTTTGTGATGGGGACTACATTGCAAAAATGTTAAAAACCACCACACATATTTTATGTTCGCCTTCATTTTTCTACAGTTTCAGTTTGAATTGGAATAAATATTTTTTCTTCTTATTTTTATTATCATTCATTTTAATGTATACTCAGCTCTATAAAGCAGTTCCAATCAATGAGAAACATTACCTGTCGAACAAAGCCATTGCATTCAGATTGAATGAAAATTGTGGTCCCTGGTTAAATTTGTAAAGTCGTTTTATGTTTTTCAAAATCAAGTCAACCAAATAATAGCTTTATTTCAATATCAATTATTCAAATTCATAAACAGCCTTATTCTATTTCATATAGAGTAATATGACATCCACTAATCGGTTTAATAATTGATACGTGGCAAATAATGGCCACAAGCTTTTCTCGAAGATTGGTCTCAAAATTTTCCAATGGGAAAAGAGAATATCGACAGTGGCATCTTTTTTTATTTTTTATTTTTGGGTTGGGGCAAAATCATCCAAAACAAATTTCTATTGATGAGTCAAGTAAGTTAAATTCAATAGCTATTGAAGATTTATGTCTTAAAAGGTTGTAGGTTAAAAATATCATAAAGAAAATGAAAAATTATTAATAGGAGTAGAAAAAAAGTGGACAGAGAAATAAAAACGTCTTCAAATAATAATTCAAGCACACAGTAACATATTTAAAAGGGAAACACGCCTAACAGAATCAAAGGACAGCAGTAACAGAGATAAGCTCCTATTTGATTCCTTCCAGGAATAAACATATTCGTATATGGAAATTAGTTTAACTTATAAAAAGTCTATATATTAAAAAAAGTCATAAAAAAACCAAACAAAAATATTGAAAGCCTGGAGGAGGGGCGGTTAATTTTTTTTTCTCTCGTTTTACCAAATTGAAAATTGAGAAAAGGAAGAAGCGGACACGTGGTGTAAGTTGAATGGGAAAAGAGAAATGACTGAGGTGGTTCGTGCAATAGAAGCCACAGCAGGCTTATTGTGTACACAACACACCAACACAAGCGCCCAAAAAGGAGCGTAGCTTTAACACTCTCTCTCTCCTCTTCTATATAACCCCCCACCTTCCACTACGTCTCTCCCCAAACACCAAACCTTTGTCTCCCTGTCTCAAAACGCTCTCTCACTCTCCCCCATTCTCTCTCTCTCTATACGATAACGGAGATACCACTCAAACTGAATCCTCTAGGATATGGCTCCGAGAGACAGATCTACCGCCGTTAACCCGGATCCGAATTGCAAGGAGATCCGCTACAGAGGCGTCAGGAAGAGACCATGGGGTCGCTACGCAGCCGAGATCAGGGACCCCGGCAAGAAGACCCGTGTCTGGCTCGGAACCTTCGACACCGCCGAGGAGGCGGCGCGTGCCTACGACACGGCTGCGCGTGAGTTCCGTGGTGCCAAGGCTAAGACCAATTTCCCCACCCCTGCCGAGCTCCACAGCTTCAATAACACCCACAGCAACAACACTCCAACCCGGAGCCCTAGCCAGAGCAGCACCGTGGAGTCATCATCTCCGCCGCCACCGATCTCTACTTCTCCACCACCGCCACTAGACCTGTCACTGACCCCACATTTTACCGGCGGTTATTTTGCGGCGGCACCCGGTGGCTTCCATGCACTTCCTGTGGCTCGCCCGGTGTTCTTCTTCGACGCTTTTGCTCGGGCTGAGACCATGGCCGGTCATCGCCGGGAAATGTGCAGGTTCGACCGTACGGTCGCCGGTGGTGCGGTGCACAGCGACTCGAATTCGTCGTCGGTGGTGGATTTCGAGAATGGTCTGACTAACAGACCTCTCGATCTTGACCTCAACCTACCTCCTCCACCGGAAGTCGCGTGACTCGGCTGGATTTCATTATCCACTGGAAAATAGCAGTTTTTTTTTTTTTTTTCCTGGTCTTTTTTCCTGCCGCGTTTTAGATCCGAATTAATTACTTTTTTTTTCCGAATTAAATTAATTCCGATTCCCTTAGAAGGGAAAGCGAAGGTTCTGGAGAAGAGAAAGCAAAAGCCTGACATGTAGCTTTTTATGTGAATTTAACTCTTAAGCATATGTATATAGAGATATAACCCCACAAAAAAAGAAAAAAAGAAAAAAAAGAAAGGCACTATCGTTTTTTTGCAACTGCGAGATCATAGTTATCTCGTAGTTGTTTTTTGTATTAATTAGTTGTAGTATGTTGTGTTATTGTGTTATAATCCTCAAGTAAAATCAAAGATTTCTTGTTCATTAATTTCCCGCTTTTTTTTTTTTTTTTTGTTTTTTGGTGGCGTTTTTGTGGTTTGTTTATTTATTTATTCATTCATCTCCCTATTTGGATTCTGAGAAAAAACTGAAGGAAATAAAGTTTAAAACATTAACTGTTGTACTTGATCAAATCTGTATGTTGTTAATTTAAACCAAATAAGTGAAAACAAGTTGCTGTTTCCCAGGTTCCGAACAACCAAGTAAACTGAACATTCTGAGGTAAAAAAATAAAAAATATAAAAATTGGAGGAATTAAAAGTTAACGCTCTCAATATGTGTGCATATATATATTTTCCCCGTTATTGTTTTAATTTTGACGAAATATCCGTTTTACGTGATTCAATCAAAAACATTCAACAGACATATCAACGGCAATAGTTGTCCTTTAGATGAAGCATGTCTCGTGTGGTTTAGACGGTTTCTAAAATGCTCAGCGTCTGTTAAAGGCACACGTTAGAGAATCGTTGTGTATGACGTCATGAAGCGACTCGGTGGGGTTCAGTACGGACGCGGCACCGCTTCCAATTAATTTAATTTTAAATTTATTATTAATTATTTTATTTTATTTTTTTATGATGATGATGATGATGTTAAAGAGGAGCTGTGAAACACGGAGCGGCTTCATGATGATGGGGGGCATGGGACGCTCTCTCCGTGTTGTGTCTTTGACCGTCTGATTTAAAAGCTAGCGGGGGATGCCTCGTAATTCGTGTAAAAATTGCATGTCTCTATTCGCACGAATCTCGAGGACTTCGTCAATCTAACGGCTATTGCGGCGGAAAATTTAGGTGGGACCGCGAAGACTCGTTCTAACTTCAGCCTTCCCTTTGGTATTTCTCGTTTTCCATTTTTTAATTTTATTTTTATATATATATAAATGAAAATATTTCTTGTGCGTTGCTTTTTATCAGAGGCGGCACCGACGGCGAAACCGGTGGTTATTTATGAGAGCGAATCAGAATCGAACGTGTCTAACAGGTGGGACCCTTTTGGAAGTAATTCCGTGTTGACGAGGTAGATGTCGGGATTCGGGTTGTCGTCACGTGCACCCGCACCGTCCAATAATTATTACGTCTTTTTTTTTTTCTTTTTTTTTCCTCCCCTTTTTGAACTGTTTTTCCGATTTGCCAAAATATTTGCACTTGGACGTATATTTTATGTGTACTTTTTTTCTTTTCTTTTTTTCGAACTTTTACCTGCTCTTTATATATTTGGGTAACAACTTAATAACTGAAATATGTATATGTAAATTCTCTAGTAAGAATAAAGTTAATCATCAAAATATTATTGTAACCACCTTTTTTTTTTTGAGATAAAGTTGTAACTGCCTCTTAATTTTTTTTTTACTAGAACTGCCTCTTAATTTAGTTGCATTGTTATTTTATTTTATTATTATTATTTTTTTGTTGTATTTGTTAACTGCAAATTAGATATAAGATATATGGTTTTGATTTCATTTAGGTTTTTTAAGCCTAATGACAGCTCTTAATATGTCTATGTGGTAAATGGTGAAACAATTGGATATGATAATAATGATGCCATTAATTATTATTAGGATCACGATAATGAAAACAAAAAATTATTATTAGCATCAGGTTCATGATTATAATAACTTTGATAATAAAAAATATTTAAATTTTCAAGTCTCAATGGAAATTTTATTTTCGTCGATAATTGTTATTTATTTAATTTTTTTTTTGAATAAATTATTTCATTTGCAAACTATTTAAAATTTTCTCTCATCTATTATGAGTTTAAGTGCTCTAATAGACACAGATAGTGATGTTAAACTACTGAGCTATCCGTCTCATTTTATTTAATATTGTTCAAATAAGTCTTATTTGTTCTTCTAAATTGATTCAACACGTAACATTTCTCCAAACTAATGCCATAGAACTCCATTTTATGACTTATTCAAACAAATTTTTTCAACAAATGTCTAACAACGAATTTATAACAACATCTTATACGCAAATGTTATATATATATATATTCTCATATTGGATTCATATGCATTACTACCATTTTAACTAGTCCATGAAAATTGATAATTTATATTCATGTAACATGGTTATATTCTACGTTACATGAAGATTAATCTGTAATGATAGGGGATTCAAATTATATCATTTTCTATTTTTTATTTTGTATTCGGTAATAAATATCTAATTAATGTATATTCGCATATTGGATTCACACAAATTTTGTATTGGATTTGGTTCATGAGAATTGGAGATTCATATTCATGTAAAATGTATTCTTCCTCACATGAACATTAATCCAAAATAATAGGAGATTCGTATCACCTCATTTTTCCCTTTTCTATTTTGTGGTTTTTTTTGGCTAAAATTTTCTATTTTGTGATTAGTGAGGGATGTTGTCCATTTAATGTATATACACATATTGGATTCATATATATTTTTTGTATATGTTATTGGTCGTCCATCAAAGTCAAAAATTCATATTCGTGTAATATAAATATTTAATTTCTTTGTATGTGAAAATTTATATTTAATACGGGAGATTTATATTACACAGTTTTTATATTCTATCATGCAAATGTGATTGCTAAAAGATGTCCATTTAATGAATATCCATATACTGTTAAGCAAGATTATATTAGTTGGTAAGCTATTTACAATTGTGATTGAAAAATTATAGGTTCAAAACATCAAAATAATTTTTAATAGTTGATAAAAAACAAATATTTGTTTACCAGACTCATATATATATATATATATATATATATATATATATATATATATATGTGTAGTTTTAATCAGTGAATTGGATTTGGAGATTCAAATTCAAGTGAGATATTTGTATCGTGGTAGATTTCATGTATACCTCTTCAGTTTTATCATAATTGTATATAGATTTTACATTTTTAGAAAATCATTCTTAACATTTTTTATATATATTTATCAACAAATCATTGTTAACATTTTTAAATTTTTTATATTTATCAACATAAACTTATTTTTTAGTTTTTTCTAATTAATTTTTAGAAATAAAGACTCGATCAAAATGTTAATAATTAATATTTTATTGAATAAGTAATACTAAAAATTGAAGATGAGGTTTAAATTATGATTTTTCAAAAATATAATCGTATTTTATTTAATATAAAATTGAAAGAGTCTAATATTATCGGTTGCATAAAATTAATCCATAATAAAAGGATAGTCATATTTTTAATATAAAGATAGACATATTCTATCTTTTCCAGTGTAAATTTTGTGATTGCTAAGATGTGCACTAAAAAATTAACTTTGTAATAATAGGAACCGTCAAGGGTGGTAGGTTAGCACAAGGCTTAACCATCATCATTTGGAAGGCCAAAAGTTGTGGTTTGAGTCCTAATTGTGGTTTAAGTCCTAGCAAGCTCTACTATTACCTAGGCGTATTTCATGCTACAATGTTGCATAATGCAAGATCAGGACCATTGGCTTAATTCTTATAATATTACCAGGAAGCATATATTTTATTTTTAAAAAAACAACTTTGTAATAATAGGAAATTCACACTACGTCTTTTTCTTCTTTCTTTCTTTTTTATTTTTTATTTTTATTTTGCTGTTGCTAAAAGATTTGTGCTTTATGCACATACTACTATTTTTTATATTTCTTTAAATGTATACTCTACTTTTAAAAAAATAAATAAACAAATAAATAAACGTTTTATCTGTGCAATTTATTTATTTATTTTTCTGAAGTGTGCAGCTTTCTTTTATTCTATATTTATGCTATCGTTTTATTTGTTTTCCCTAGCCGTTTACCTGCTATTTTAATATGGTGGATTTGGGTAATAAATACTATTGCAAAATCATAATAATAATGATATTAACAACCAAAATAATCATGATATTAACAAAAATAATAATAATAATAGCACCACTTTCACATAACATGTCAATTTGGTAATTACCTAAAAGCCAGTGTCTATGATCTTTGCTCTTTCGCAGTAATAATATATTATCTTATTAGCTACTTATTGTTTTCATTTTAATTTACACTGTGTTTGCATTGATGAAGTAAAATAAAATAAAAAAAGAAAAAAAATTAAATTCCTTATTTAAGGTGGAAAGGAAAGGACAAAAGAAAGTGAAGCAAAATATTCTTTTATTTTATCTTACTTTGTTTTCCTTTCAAAATTAATAAAAATTAGATGGAAAGAAAAAAAAGTTAATTAATTTAATAGTCCAAAATTATCATTAACTTTCTTTCATATCTTTTTCCTTTTTCTTCTCATTTACTAATTTTTTAAACAATAAAAAATTGACAATTGTTCTACTAGCAACTTATTTCTATAATAGAATTGAAAATAATACTAACGCAGTCTCTGAGAAAAGAAAAAAAAAATCTACATAAATCAAACTATTATCAATTATTTGTTTAAATTGAAAATTTAATCAGACAAATTAAAATAGTAAAAATTTGTATTTTTGAAAATTGAAAATTTAAATAAAAAAAATTTAAAAATTAAGCCAACAAAAAATCTATGGTGCTAATATACTAATGTGTGATAAACGACATGCTGGATAGGACGTCGTACCGATAATTACTAATTTTTTATTTTTAAAATTTATTTATTTATTTGCAGTATGTAAGAGCTGGGATTCTTTGTCAGGAAGGTCAAACCACACATACAATAATTGAAGAACCATATTATCTGATTATACGATTTTGATATATTTTATGGCCATTGAGCTCCATCAAGTCAAATGTACTGAAATCTACATAAGTCATGATTGAGATTAAATAAATTGACTTTCGTAGATAAACAGTATGATTTTTCAACAAGGTTTTCTCATAATATTTTAATTTTAAAAAGGTTAAACAATGAGGCTTCTAAATTCTTTTTATAGAAAAACAGAAAATATAAATGGTGTAATTTCTTTTAGGCGTCTTCTGTAAAGGTGTTGGTTTTTTGTTCATATTATCTTTCCAATTTGCATATTTTAAATATTTTTTAATAATATTTAAAGTTTGTTAAACATGTCAATTAAATAGAAACTGAAGAGAAAAAATAAACATTTCAATTAAAGTTTGTTAAACATTTTGGTGCTGTTGCTAATGTGTCATTTGCTAATGCAATGGCTTTTGATTTTTTAATTTCTATTAGTTATATTTATTTGTGTATACTTTACTTGTTTTAAATATTCTTTAATATTGGTTAATGATAGTTAAAATTTGTTAGATTAACTATAAAATTAAATAGAAAAGTAAAAAAGAAAAAAACATAAACACAAATTTGAAAATTATTTGAAATTGTATTGATTTTGATTTTGATTTATTTATTTTTTTTAAATTGTAATTATTTAAGATATTTAACAAATTTTAATAACTAATAAACCTTTTGTTTAAACAAATTACAAATAATTAAACAAAAAAAAAAGAGCAAAAATATTTTTCTAATATATTATTACAGTAATACTATAAGTATCAAAATATTTATTAAATTTATTTATCAATAATATAAGTTATTTTTTTTGAATTTATCAATAATATAAGTTAAAATACTATTAATTGATATAATATATAATATAAATATAAAAAAATAAATTAAATAGATGAGTGAGTAAAAAAAAAAAAAAATCAATTAAATCATTACAACAGTTTAAAGAGAATTAGTTGTAAAGTAAAACAAGCCAAAAATAAATATATAAATAAAAGTTGATGGTAACTCGTAAAAGATTAAAGTGTGATTTGTGTCGAATAAAGGCAAAGCGTGGTTTGTGGCTTACCATTTTGTTTATAGAATAATAATCATATATATATATATATGTACGTTTCATGGCCATAAACACGATTATCTTAAATAAAAATAACAACGTACTGATAATATAATAATATATATGATCAACAATTTGCCGGCTAAAATCCGCCGCCTTAGACTTTTAAAAATAAAATTTATTTAAATCCGGATACGAATCTGAGATTTTTTTGTTAACAAATTCTTATAAATTAATAAAAGGAAAAAGAAATGGATGGGAAAGTGGGCAAATTCACAGAAAAGCAAAAGAACTCACTCAATGGGATTTATTTATTTATGTTAGGGACTGAGTGTGAAAGCAGAGGCCAAATCTCCCCTCTGCTATTATTTTAATATTACAAGTTTCAAATTTATTTTATTTTATTTTTAAATGGTATATTCAAATTGTGTCATGTGGGGTTTTGCATTTTGGTATCTTGAGAGACAAAGGAGGGGTCCACGTGTGAAAGTGTAATGTAGGTGGAGGCGCGGCGGCCGCCTGGGAGAATTGGGTCCCACCTCCAATGTCGTGTCCTCTGGAATCCGTGATCAAGATTTTTTGCCCCGTTCCCATGCAGCCTTGTTGTAGTGCTGTGTCGTTTTTTTGTGATGTTGACCCTTCGAACAATCATTCATCGACGCGTGGGTGGTTCCACGTGACGAACGTACGGAGTCTCGCAGGCTGCGACGGGTGTGGTGATGACGTGCCGCAGAGTGACAGATGGGGTGCGCTGGGGGGGAGAGGTCTAAAAAGCTCTGTCAGTGCCGGCGAGTAGGCAAGAGTTGGATTAATGGGACCCATTTCCCTCCCTCGATGAAAGCGAGGACTTCGATGCAACTTGCCAGGTGGATGGAGCTTAGGAGGCGATGCTGTCTGTTAATCAAAAACCTGCCAAAGAAATAAATTAATAATTTATTGTTGTTGGGCGGCTGGCTGCCCTTTGTGGACCGCTCTTTCTGGGGCTCTGTTTGTTGGGCTTTCAGGTGACCAAAGATTTGTTTGGCTATTGAGCTTAGTATATTCCTGTCCTAGTTTAGTATTTTTAATTTTTAATTTTTTTATTTTTTCTTAACATTCGTTGGGGAAATAATGCTTTTTAACCTTTTGCTTTCATCTTTGTCAGTTACTCTCTTGTAAATATTATATTGAATTAGTTCTATTTTTCTTGATATTTTTATTTTGTTGAGAGTATCAATAATTTTTTTTTTAAACATATTGTGCATGTAATCGAATTTAAAATTATTGTTCAGAAAAACAATGATTAAATTTGTTGATTTGGAACAATAAATCTATCTACTGTATTGGATACAGCCCATAAAAATCATTATCATTAAATATGATTATTTTGCGACTTATCTGGAATCTTAGTAGTCATTCGTCGCTGGACTTTATATAGCTCACATAACTTCATTGAATTTCATTTTTTTCAATTAAATTAATTATGTGACCACCAAACCTCCTCCCCATCAAATATTTAAGATTATCTTAGAGTTTACTGTAGTTTTATTTTGTAGTCAAGGCTTGGCTTATGATTTAATTTCTTGAACTTAATCCATATTTAAGGAGATTTTACAGAATAATTTAGTAACAAAGTTAATGTTTTCTTTTATAATGAATTGAGTTCTTATTTTTATATTTATATCAAAAAATAGAAAAAGGAAAATCCCAATTAACCAATATTTCAAAAGATGCTTCAAACTATGTATATTAGCAGTATCATATACTCCACCACCACTGTCTCATCAGTCATTACCAACTACTTAATGGCAAATCCCTTCCTATATCTAGTAAAAGTTACAAGAAGAAAACTTCTGATTTGTTTTTAGATGGTACTCAGGAGGGAAGAAGAATTTTCTAAGAAGCTGTTGAATGAGAGTGGTGTTCTAATGAAATTCTCCGACAGACTGCATAAAATATTTGCAGCGAGTAGCATTTGCCCATTTATTTATTATTTTTGCCAGACGAACGTTATATTCAAATTTCAATGGTGGATAAGTGTTGGAGTTTTGTTTCTGTATTATTAAATTGGAACCACCCATTGAGGACAATACTTTTTAATTTCATAGAATCATGGAAGTTGCGTAAAAGCTCAATCTATGGCCCAATGTGTCATCACTTTTGGATAATATATATTCCTTATTGGGTATTCCATGGCCTATTCTTGTTCAAAAACCCAAATAAACCAAATTTATTCGAATCAAAATAAATCTTAAAAATTGTCATATTCGTGTTTCTTTTATTTTTTTCTTTTCTGATAATTAATGTAAAAATGTTGTCATTTGGAATAGCGAATGACTTTTGTGGATATAATTAAGAAATAATATCGTATCTCTGTGTTAAATACTTTTAAATATTATTATATTAAAGAGATTAGGATTAGAGTATAATTAAAGTGACAGAAAATTACAAAGAAAGAGGTTGGTGTAGTATACTTGAGAAGGACACGTGGTGACGTAGTTAGGTGTTGGAAAACTGTTATTCGATGGCATGTGACACTGTGCATCACTGAATCTAATCCTCTGTCTGTCTGTCTGTCTGTCTCTAATCTCTTACCTGTCTATCTGAAATATTTGGTTTTCTAAAAATTCTCTGAAGAAGAAAGAAGATGGGAAGGATATTTGTGGTAGAGTTGGAGGGAAGGTGTTATAGATGCAAGTTCTGTAAGACCCAGTTGGCCCTTGCTAATGATCTTGTCTCACGGGTATTTCTTCTTTGTGATCTCTTCGTTTTCACCATTTTATACGAGGATTTGATTTTCTTAGCTACTGCAAAAATTCTCTCTTGTTAGAAAACTTGTTGCTTGCTTAACATATATATATATATATATATATATCTCGAAATTACAGAGTTTTTGAAGCTCCTTTTAATGTGGGTGTGTGAGGAAAGGTCCTAATATGTTGTTTCAGAGGAAATGAGATTAATGGTCTGTGGAAAAGGGATAAGAACTCCATATGTTACTTGATCTAGAAGCTGGAGCTACGGGTTTCGTGCTCTTAATTTTTATTTTGCCCCTCTTTTTTGATATAATTAACAAGTAATTGAGTAAGATTTTTGCCATTGTAGAAGAGGGTGCCTTGCAAGTTATGTTTTTGTATTCTAATTTTAATCCATGAGGTTTTCTAATTAGTTATTTTTGATACACCAAATGGGGGGAGAAAGAGCATATAAAAGAAATTTTCTGCTTCTTTCTGGACTGTTCAGTCTGGTTGCAGTTTAAAGGGGCATTAACTACTTTTTGGTGGTAACTCTGGACCTGATGATCAACCATGCTGATTGCCCAAATTGAAGGCAGTCTAAACAGACTTTTCTAAGGTGTGAGCTAACAATGTTTCCTATTTCTTTTGTTGTTGGTTAGGGAGTTGGCATGGTAGCCAAAGAAGATGCTCATAAATTCTTATTGAAATATTGAAAACCCCAGTATCAGGGATTTCCTGAAACCGTACAGTTACTTCCGGTTAGTAAATCTACCCTTGCATGACCTGATTACATAGTTTTGCTGTTTTGCCCGCAGAGAGGAGACTGCCAAAGACCCCGATCTGCTTTTCGGAGACATAATGCTAGGCATCACCTGTAGTTCTAATTTGAGCCGTCTCAATATCTTGAGCTATTCCTTTTGTTTCTGCTGCATGTTGTTGAGAGTGCCTTCTTCACATCCCACTATCTCATTCGGTATACCCTGGAAAAAACCTCGAACAATTGCAACCTTATGGTAGGTGAGAGAAGCCTAAAAATATGAATCTTGGAAATACTTTACATACCAAAGATTAGAGGTAGCTAAGTGTGCATCTTTCTGCTAAACAAGGTAATTTGTTGTTGGAAAGGTTGTTATTAGTAAACAAATTGATTTAACAAAATGAGGGGGGAAGGAAACACAGTTTGAATTGCCTGCTTGTTAGTTTTGGCCAACTTCCTTATTGTTTTAAACTTTTGATAGAAGTGGTAAGTTAACACTGCATAAGAGCTTATTTTCTGAAGCATTCAAATCCAACTTGTACTTTGGGATTGATGGTAATCTAACAAAGAGTTCATATGGTCATTGAATGTCTATGACATTGTTACAATCTATCAAGCAATGGGCTTGTGGTTAAGTAGTTTCAGATCGTCATTGTTCCTCATCTTCAGATCTTTCAATCATTCTCTTCAATTTTTTCTTACATCTTTTGGAGATTTTCTTACATATTTCCGATGTTTAAGATTAAGCTGCTTATGGTATTGACTTGATATAATTATTATTCCTTAGAAACTGAATATTCAACCAAATCTTTAGTGGACAGATCAAACTTAATTTATTTTTCATTGCAGGACTTATTCTAAATAGTTAGTTATTCTTAGTTAATTGTCATACACCTATAATGTATTATCGGGACAGTACAGCTAGATTTTTGAATTATTTCAAATCTGAATTCCCTTATGAATTGGTCAGGCTTTTCACAGCCGCCGGGGAAAGGCATACCTCTTCAATCATGCGTGAGTTCTATCTCTTCTTTAATCTCAGTTCGGAAACTTGATTTTTGGAAGGCATGTTTGTCAGGATTTCTGTTGTTTCATCATTTACTTGTTATATGTAGTTAGGTTCTTTGAAGTTCTTTCAAGCACTAGTATTGCTGAATTAGTTTTATTGGTACCACACAGTATATAAGCAAACCAATTCTAATTGTTTAAGGTTAAATTGCAAGATTATGGGTCTCGTAGATGCTTCATGGTGTAAGAACACCTCGAAGTTGACATATCATAACGGAGAATGATCCCCTGATCTCTCATCATACAGAAGCGACTTCCATTCATATTATTGCAACATTTATTTCTTTGGAAAAAGTTTATATAATATGCCTTATTTCATTAACAAATTTGATAGAACAGTTTTTCACAGGGAAAAAAACAAAATTGTAGATAAAATTTGTAATCATGGAAGCTACTATTTAAGATTAATACTACTATCTTATTTCCTATCTATGTTTAATGGAGAAAGTATTTGTTTATAATATATCTATAGATTTTAGAAGATTCGTAGTCTATATGCATACTTGTTTTTTGGGTCTTGGTGTTAATCTCCAGGGTAAACATCAATGTTGGAGCATTAGAAGAAAGGATGATGCTCTCAGGACAGCATACCGTGGCTGATATATTTTGCTGCTTTTGTGGACAAATTGTTGGCTGGAAATATGTAATCTCTCTCCCTCTCTCTCTCTCTGTCTCACACTCGCACACACGTACATGCGCAAACATACATACAGTCACTCCACTTAATACAAACATGTTTGAGCAAGTTTCAATTTAGGCTGAACGAGGGGTTTGGTTGTAAGGTCATGTAGATATCTGTTAGACCTGATTTTCTTTTGCCATTGTTATGCTCTCTAAACATTTTATTATCGCTTCGCTTTCCTAGGAGGCTGCACATGAGAAAAGCCAGAAGTACAAAGAGGGAAAATTTATACTTGAAAGGTAAGACTTCCTTGATATTTTAATGGTAAACTCAGTTTTCATTAGTGTCATTCCTTCCTGAAATATAAGCGTGCAAAAAGTTAAATAAATTTTTCGTAACACAAAAACACAGGGGGAGGATTGTCGATGAAGTGGATTTTTCAACGGGATTCTATATTAATACCCGTCCTAGCATGAGTGATGCTGAAGATGCTTAAACTTAAAAGACACTCTATTGTCTTTCATAGCTGTTCAAAGACATCAAGGCTCTGATGCTGAAAGATGCTTATGATCTTCAATCTTCAACAACTGTGAAGAACACGGGAAATATATATATATATATATATATACATATATGTAAATCTGTCCGATAATAATAAAATTTGAATACAATGAAATTTGTCTTTTTGTTTTTTGTTTTGTTTTGTTTTGGTTTTTTTTTTTTTTTTTAGGGGTAAAGTCTTGCATCACCATTTTAGCCTTCTTTTCGAAGAAGAAAGTGTAGCAAATGGCAAGCTTAAACACCCTCAAACATTTTTTTAAACACTAGGCTTGGTTGGAATATGGGATTGGATTATTCTAAGTCTGGTTTATCAAATTTGATTAAATTAAAAAACACTAGGCTTTGGAATAAGGGATTGGATTATTCTAAGTCTGGTTTATCAAATTTGATTAAATTATCAATTTGATCGGAACAAATTCATTATATATTTATTATGTATTATAAGTGTCAATTTATTAAATGGATGGTGATGTGACTGCAGTGAGGTTCGAATTTAGATTTTTAGAATTTTGTGTTATGCTACCATGTTAAATTATCATTTATTTCAAAAGGTTAAGCTAGTAGAATATTAATTTATTATATATGTATTATGTATATCAGGTTTTGTTACTAACAAGAGACAGTTTAGGAATGATTTCATAGGTATCAAATTTCCTCTAGAAAGTTATTTTTCTTAAAACAAAATTATTGGAAAATACTTTTAAATATTTGTTTGTGCCAAACAAGCTCTTTTAGGACTAGGAATCCACCTCCAATAAAATACAAAATTAAAAATTACACTGGTTTTATAACAGATTTATTTTTATTTTTATTTTTTTAAAATTGTATATAGTTTTCTTATTTTAATAATTTGTTAATTTTAGTTGATATTAATTAGAGTTTATTAAACATATTAATCATAAAATATATGTTAATAAAGAAAAAAAAAACTAAAAACTTTCATCTTCTATTTATGTTTTTTATTTTTCAATTTTTTAAATTGATTTGATAGTTGATAAATATATTTAATTACTATCGATTAATATTAAAATTATTAAAATAAATAAATAAACCTGCAGTGAACTTGAGGGCTGGCGCTTTTCTGGGTAACAAAATCTACGTGGGAATCTCAAGGCCCTCAAAAGAGGCTTTTTGGGCCTTACTCTGAGTTGGTCCAGCTTTGCACCGAAGGAAAAGAAATTATTGGGCCTTACAATCTGTCACTAATAAAACTATTTAGTGCTAAAGAATTGACTATGAAAATAGACCACTTATAAAAGGTGGTTGGAGAAAAGGCAAAGACAGAGACGGAGAGAGAAGAAAGAAAGAAAGGAAGGAATTTATGTAGAAGGCCACGTATTGCATTCGTTTCTGGATTCTGAAGAAAGAAACCCCGACGCTCAATTTTGGCCTTTTTTTTTTTTTTTGGTTGGATTTTGCTTCACTCTTCCTCGTTCCCCTCAATTCCCATTTGGGTCAATATTCCAAATTCCTCGATTGTTTGTTTGTTTTTTTTTTTTTTTTTTTTTTTTTTTTGGGTCTTTTGCAGGTAAACACAGATGGGCAAAACGTCTTCTTCTCACAGGAAAAAGCGCTCCAAGAAGGGCATTCAGGTTTTTTTTGGTTTTTTTTTGTCCTTCACTATTTCTAATTGTTGGGTTTTAGGGCTTCCTCTGTTCTCCGTTTATATGTGTGTTCTTAAAGTTACTTGTTTTATTATTTATTAAATTCTTTTAGTTTTTCTTTTCTTCGTTAATTTCAAATTTTAACCTACTTTTAATATTCTTATCATTCTGTTCGGATCCTGAGAAATTTTGTAAGAAAATAAAAGAAACCAAAAATTTCCTGGTTCACTATTTCCTGTTTGTGGTCCCATATAGCGAAAGTGGAAGCTTAAACACTACGGAACCCAATAAATTAGGCACATTGATGATTGATGCATGCATACATATACATCCAAATATGTAGATACACGCACATATAATATATATGCAAATGTATATATATATATATATATAATATTGAATTTCTAATTTAGTTGTTATTTCTTTAGTTTGGTTTTATTTTTGGTATGTTGGGTAAATTTTCTTTTTCAATTAAAATATTTGTATGTTAATACATTATGTGGTTGGTTTAGGCTCGAATGAAGAAAAAGAATAAGAATAGGAGGAGGAGATATGAATCCAAGAAGCTTCGCCGTCATGATAACTCCGATGATGATTCAAGAACTTCAGTGTCAGTTTCATCCTACTCTTCTAGTTCTGAGGATGATAACCATAGAGGCAAAAGGGCTCGTTCTCGAACTCGAAAGGATGTGATAGGTAAGAAGAGGACTCGAAATCGCTCAAGTAGCCCTGAAAGTAGTGAGGATTCCCCCCATGTAGGGAAGAGAAAAAGGTCAAAGAAAAAATATGATTACGAGGCTAAGAAAAAAATCCATGCAAAGAAGAAGCCTAGGAGATATGCTAGTGATAGTTCCACAAGTAGCAGGTCTTTGAGCTGCTCAACTTGTTCAGATCGGAGTATTAGCAGTCATGAGATTGAAACTAAAAGGTATACAAGCAGGCATAGAAAAGATGAGAGACATAAAAGAAATTTGGAGGAGGTTAAAATCAGGAGTAAAAGGAGTAGATATAGGTCAAGGAGTCGTTCTTTATGCAGTTGTAGTGAAAGTAGTGATTATCAGAGTGATCAGAAGGTGTTGGGTGAGAACACTTTTAGGCGGTTGCGATCAGTTATTACTGTTACTGAAAAGGACAATGAGGGCAGAGAGTTAAATAGGGATGAACATAAAGAAGAGATTATATACTTTAATGATGATTATCCTTCCTGTAGAAGCAATGATAGTAATGAAGGGGGAAGCAAGAGGGAGGGAGATTATTATTCACATGTTGGATCTGAGAAGGACTTGGGGTTAGAGAATGTTCAAGGGGATGAAGCTGTTGTCTCAGATGTTAGAATCTCCAAAGTTGAAAACCATGGTGAGGGCCAATATAATGGAAGTATCCCTGCCTGTGATGAACTTCAGATAAATCATCCAGTGAATGAAAAAGTGAGTGAGGTCTCTGGAGCTATTAGTAGTCAGAGTGGTGATGACTTGGAGTCACTTTTAAGACAAAGAGCTTTGGAGAATTTAAAAAGATACCGAGGAGGGCTCCAGACAATTGAAAAAACTGCCGCTAACCAGAAAAATAAAAATTATGGTGATGTGAATCACTCATCATCTCTGAAACCTGAATCCGTTCAAAACAAGTTCCTTAAGACGGATGGTCCTAGATTGGTTGGTGCAAAGTCCTCCAAGGAGGATGATGCTGAAGTGGTTGGTTCAAACAAAACTAAATTAGTAAAAGTGATAAGAGTTCCTACTGTTGGGAAAGATGTCGCATGTTCTTCCCAAAATGATGAAAATGTTCTAGATGGGAATACTGGTGGCAATGAATCTCTGTCTGTTTCTGCCAAACAGAATATTGGTCATCCAACAGAGCAGATGACCATTTCTGGTAATCCTAATGAAAAGGTAAAAAGCACTGGTACTGTACAACCAAAGTTGGCTACAGCAGTAGTGGTGCGTCATTCATCAAAAACTCACTCCACTATTCAGCAAGCACTTGTTTCGCAGGAACATCCTGGTGGAAAGGTGTTGGTTAGTAAAAGTAGTCCAGATGAGACTGCTGCTAAAACTGCTCCAACTTTTAATAGAAGTAACAATAATAATGGTTTAGATGTCAATAATACAAGTGGTTCAGGTGCTCCTGAGCCTTCGACCTGCCTTAATTCTGCCACGGGAGAGAATAGGTCGGATATAATGCAAGATGAGGTTAAGGATGGCTCACAGTTTGAGCAGAAGACTATGTCTGTAATGCGGGGTGGAGAAATGGTACAGGTAGGTTATCTGGTCCGTTGTAGATTTTCAAATTTACTATAACAAGTAGGCTTTAGTCATTTAATTTAGTGGGGTATATTTTTTACTGTCTGGATTTAATCTTTTCTTTTGTTTATCGTTTTATTTCTGATAATCCTGCCCAGGTGAGCTACAAGGTATACATTCCTAAAAAAGCTCCTGCTTTGGCCAGGAGGCAGCTCAAGCGGTAATAATTGATCAGGTTCTGGGTGCAAATACGACTGCTGTAGTTGTCTAAATTTATTTCTATAACAGTTTGTGGTAGACAACTTTCTATCTGCAAGCTGCCTTTCAATGCAGTATCTGAAGGCTTATAATTTATAGATTCAAGTCAAAAGGCAAGTCATGGTGAAATTGCTTGTTTAAGAGATGAAAACTTGTATGGACGACCCAAATTGTTGTTTTGAGTTCACTAGGATATTTGTTCTTACATTTTTGGTATAATTATGATCCAGGTGTAAGCGACCTGCTTGCTTCAGTATGTAATGTGAATTGACGATTGCCTTCCCGTTGGTAAAAATAACTTGTTTTTGGGGCTTCTTGACATACATGTTGTGCAGGGACCCTTCTTAAAATATGCATAAATCTTCAATGTCATAAGAAATTATAGTCTATTTAAATTTAAATAATTATATACTATTAGATTAGACCCAGTTATCAAATTACATTATATTTTAGATGTGGATCCTCAGCTTATTTTTCACTCCATGTGTAAGTGACAATTCAACCGCCATGGTTGGAGACATTTTTGCCATAAGGAAGATCCTATCCTTTTAAAAAGTTTTCATCAAAAAGAACCTTTCGAAAAGTATATGGGATTTGAAATTAGGTTCAGCAATGTTTAGCCTCTGATAATTTCACTGTTTCATAGAATGGAAGTTAACCAAGACGACCAAAACAAAAAGAATGAAAGTTGACAAAATTTTTACATTGAATACTGTGCTCCCTCTGGCTAGACAGATCCTCAAAACAACTGTTTGTTTTAGCCATTCCTGCATGTCAGGAAATAATATACAATAAAAGAAAATAATTTACAATCAAAGGAAAAAATAAGAATAAAAAGGAAAGGCGCTGTTCGAAGATGACCGTCCAACTTTCTAATGGAGTAATGCTTCTGGCTGTACAGGTTGAAGAAAGCTCAAAGTTTCACCATCAATCACTAGGGGTTGATTTTTTTGTGCCATGCACACATGCCCAACCATCCATCTCTGACACGGATATGCCTTCCAATAACTCTGTATATCGCTCTATAATATGTGGAAGCTGCATGAAGCATATGGTAACAAAAAGGAAGAAGTGAAAAAATCAGATCAGTTTATTAGACATCACAGAAAATCATAATGGGTTCAAGCATATTAACAAGCTGGAGCTTGGAAGTCACAAGCTTTGATAGAGCTCACGGTTGATTATGAATCTAAAAAGCTAGGAAGTCACCTGCTCAGATAGAACACCAGAAAGACCAACCACTGCCCCAGGCTTGGCGTAAGAGACTATATTTTCTGCTAAATCCAATAGAGGATTCAAAAGCACATTCGCTACAACAATGTCATACTTCTCTGTTTCTGGATTCGCTTTCATTCCATACAACCCCTGTTCTTCCACAGCTCCACATGAATCAATGTCTATAGACCTTTTGGCAGGAGCCATTTGTACTCGCATTTTATCAGGTCCTATGTTGTTCAGAGCAGCATTCTGGCATGCAGAAGCAATTGCTTGAGGATCTATATCAATTCCAAATGAGGTGGCAGCTCCAAACTGTTTTCCCAGTCAACATGATGAATTAGGATTTCACATCTAAGCTGGCAAAAACACTACTTTGCTATTTGGCAATAATTTTAGGGGGAAAAAAAATGGAGTTCTTCTGACAATCTGGCAAAAAATTCAAGAATTGAAAGAATTTGGTGAATAAATTCCTAAGAAATTTTAACATATTGGGATCAGTCCTTCAGTTTCCCTAATGTTTCCAACAATTATATTTCTCGGAAAATGGCTTATGAGTGAAAACCATTTTTTTTGGGGGGTCAAGAATAAGTAAGACACTGATTCAATAACTTGTCATACAATAATTATAATTATCCATTCATCACTCAGGAGTCCAGCTATCAAGATCATCACTGAAATTTCAAGGTTCTTTCTTTCAAAAGTGATATGCATCCAAGAGCTTCATTCAAAGAAAAAAACAACCTCAGCTGTCAAATTCTTCTATAAACATGGATGGCTTTATCACAAGGTTTCTCCAGTGAAAGACTTCTATGGAAATTGAATTATACAGAGAAACCAACTCGGAACAACAGTGCAAAACCACCAATCTAAGGGAGCAGTTGTAATAGTAACTTCTTTTAGATTTAAGTTAAAGGCTCGTGTATAAATGAATACCTTAATTGCTGCTATTGCAAGAATTCCAGAACCTGTGCCATAGTCCAAGAAAAGTTCTCCCCCTTTGATCAAGCTATGAAGCAGCAAGAGACACAATTTAGTGGTGGGATGCTCACCAGTTCCAAATGCTAATCCAGGATTCAGTATTATATTTGTTGCTTGAACATCCTGTAGCAGCAAAGCAAAGAAAGTTGTATTTATTCCATATAACATCAACTGTAAAGTGTAAACATCAGATTTTTCTTTGTGATCCAAACTTAAAACAATAGCTGCAGACCACATAAAAAGATGGACCATTGTTCTAGCTGAAAGTTATACATAGTCTATTACATTTCCAATAGCTCCAAGTTTCTGAAATTGATGGGACCATAACATGGTTCCTTCTCATCCTTAATTTTGGTTTATTGTTCATGTTCAACACATGCAAGGCTAGCTTTATGTCTCATTATTGGATAAGCCTCTATATGAGGCGAAGTTTTAAGTGTATGTTTGTGTTAGCTTAATATAGTTGGACCCACTTATTTACAACTTGAGGTTTTCCAATTGATAATAATGCAACAAAGGAAATTTGAATAATCATACAGGGGGAGTTCTCCACTCAGGTACAATCCAAAGTCCTTCTGTAACTTCAACTGGATTGAATGATTCCTGAAAAAACAGGAAAGCATATTTATATAAAGTTTTTCACTAAAGCATGATAAATATTTTATCCGCACAGCCAAGACATTAATTTTCCACCATGTAAAGTTTAACCCAAAGAATACATTTTTAAGTAGAGGTGAGAAAATAATTCCAGTTCCCATCAGCAAAGGGGCTAGGTTAGAAAAAGTGTACTGATCGACTCTCATGAGTCATTCCTTTTCAAGAAATAACACATTGCACTAATCAAACACCCATCACAGTTAGAAGAATAGCCTATTTCATCTGGAAATCATACCAATAACTAAGATCAGTTCCTTCATCATTGTGTGGATTGGAGATAATAGTGGGCATCCTCTTGCACAAAAAGTGGTTTCATTGCTAAAATGGGTCGACCAAAATTTAAATACTTTCTTGAAAATCCAAACGGTTTGATTATACAGATGTCTGCAATGGGCTACCAAACGGTCCAAACCTACCTTTCATGGGTTTAGGAGGGGTGTCTGGGCTTCGTAAAATAAAGGTTCCAGAAAGAGAGAGTGTAAGAGGGTGGGGGAAGAGAGTAGAGTGCATTATGTCCCAAAAAAATTAACTCATTTGCATTAAACAGCTTAGAATTTGCTCAGTTACTGACAACTCTTGTAGATATCCACTATAACAAACATAGATAAGGCACAATTAGCCAGCTCAATAAACTAATCGATTGTTATAACCAAGGCAGATCAGAAATAAACTGACTTGTTAAATGAAGCAGCATTGGGACTACTTAGAAACTTCTTGTCAGAAGTTGGTATAATACTTTAAATTAGCAAAAGATTTTTATAACACTGAGGAGAGTAAAGATAAAGAAGCAACATGAGCACTTCAAGATACAATTCAGAATTATAAAATTACCAATTTAGACCAATAGCAAAGTTACCTGAGTTTTCTTTATCCAGTCATATTGCTCGCCCATCTTAATTTCATAACTAGGTATGTCCTTCAAGCCTATGGAATCAGCAGCATGTAAAATGCATATTTTCACGTCATGGCCTTCAGGAAATATGGAATCAATACAAGTCTGTGTAAGTGAAATTAACGAGTAAGAATAGCAAGAAAGTATACAAAACTAGAATAGAACCCTGAAAATTAAATCAAATTGAAGAATTGCAGGGACATATTCCCAACAATTTTATAGATAAAGTTGACCACCTACATTTCTCTCCATTATACACTGCATTTTATGCGCCTACCACTATAGTATCTTCTTGTTCTCTCTCTCTCTCTCTCTCTCTCAAATCTCTTTCATGTCTAGTGCTGCATATTTAGTATGGACACGTATATCATGCTCCACACCTCTTTTTTTTTTTTTTTTGGGTGCCCTTTTTGTCGGTAATAGCATGCTCCCAAACTGACTAAAACACCCATCTTATGATCTATGGCCAAAGTGATTTGGACACAGTAGGGGTCATAAGTATCAACATATTGACATACCATCCAGCAAAATAAAGGGATTCAGAATGATATGTTAATTCAAAAACCAAAGTATGACTTCATCATGATCTTCTCTTCGTTCTCTACTATTCACTATTAGTCACTAATCTTCTTAAAAAGAAAATGGAAAGATAAAAGAAAGCCTTTAAATAACGAACGAGATAAAACAAGCACAAATGACAAGAATTGTGAAGCAAGTCATATAAAATACAAGCTCATAGCATCATTCACCTCATCAGAACTCTCATTGACATCTTTCTCATCGATAGTGGTCGAACTTGCACCGAAGCATAAAAGAGCTTCTGAAAGTGTATCCTGGCCAATAAAAAGTAGAATAGATTGAAATTTGATGAAACCAACTGTTCTACTGAAAAATAGGACAAACACCATAACCAAACCTTAATAAACTTATGGTACTATAAAATGGTCCAAGCATTTAAGAAAATCCATTCAAAAAAAAAAAAAAAAAAAAAAAAAAAAACCACAAGACCAAAAATAATTTTCCTTTCACATTTCAAGCTGAAAAAGTTCCAAAGAGGAAAACAAACATAGGAACGCCTGTTATGTCTTGCTCAGGCTTCCTCTTATCTTCGTCTGTTTTTCATTGATTCTCATTTTTTTCCCCCCCTCTCCGCAGCAACCAAAAACACAATAAAGTTACAACCTTTCTACGAAACAATGCAGATAAACCCAAACGAAGGTAAACCCAGATTGGAATCTTTTTCAAGAAAAAAATTGGAAAGAAATATACTCACCGCAGCATCATTTGGACAGCGAATCCGAACTGAGAGGTAAGGAGAAACGAAGGAGCCGGTATAAAGAGCCTCGGAAGAAGAGGATGAAGAAGAAAGAGACGCCGAGATGTTTGCAGGGAAGGAGCTGGGATTGCATGGCTCAGTGGGTTTGCGGTTTATGAAGAAGAGAGGGAGAGGAGAGGGAAATGGGTGAGCGAGATGGCGAGAGGGTTTGGGGAAGCAGCGAGTGTTTATCGTGTAGAACAACTGTTTGAAGAAATGACTCAACATTTTTGCCTTCGCTCCAAAAATGCTCTTGTTTGTCGGCTTCGTCACTGTGCATTTCAGTTTGGATAATAAATTCTATTAAGAAAAATGAAATATTTTATCTTCTATATGATCAAATTATGTTTTTTTTTTTATTCTTTTTATTTTTATAACAAAGATAAGATTTTTAACGGTATTGTAAAATTATTTCACAAATATAGATATATATATATATATATATATTTTGTCTTTTTGATAATAGTGTTAGTTTTCTTGGACGACAATTTTGTGGCAAATTAGTCGCCACCCAAAAACATAGAGAAAGAAATTATAGAAATTAGGTAATCGTAAGAAAAATGGCGTTCTCGACGAACCCATTGTCTCTTAGCGTCCCCGACCCAGCATTCGAGACATGGCTGCGGGACAGCGGCTACCTCGAAGTCCTCGACCAGCGAACCTCCGAACTCCACCGCATCTCGCACTCTGTCCCTTCAACCACTTCGACAAACTCCGTCGTACCCACCTATTCCACCACCACCACTGTCACCGGCGTCTTCGTCTCTCTTTTGTCCCGTATCCTCACGCTTCTTTCTCTTTTCACTCTTAACCCATTTGCCAAGCTCACTACTGATGATTTCTCCGGCCAGACACCGTCTTGGACTACTTTGTTTGTTGGGTCTTGCCATTCCTACTGTTTTCCTTCGTCTTCCTCACAGGCTCGCTTGAGGGTCCATGAGAATGTCAAGCGCTATGCTCGCAATTATGCTACCCTCTTCGTCATCTTCTTTGCTTGTACTTTGTAAGCTCTTTTTGCTCTAATTCTCTGAGTCTGTGTTCTAGGATTAATTTTGAGAAGGGGGTCCTGTTTTGTTCTGGAGAAAACATTGAGAATATGCAAGGGAGAAAAATTGGATTTTGAATTGAATTTTATGTAAATGAATTGCAGTTCGTGGTTGCTGAGAGAACTGAGGAGTGGATTGAATTGGGAATATTGAGTCATTTTTTATATGGCTTTTTGGGATTCGGGATTTGGAGCTTGTGGTTTTTGTTGCTTTGGTTTTATAAAAATTGGAAATTTGATTAAAATTTTTCTCGACTTAAAGATATGTACATGGATGACCTTGTTAAGCTTCTTTGTTCCATAGCTTCTCCGCGCAGATGATGGAAGAGTTTAGATTAAATTCTCTTCGATTTGTTTGAATTTATTGATAATTGCTTTTGTGTAATCTATAGGTTTCAAATCAATGCTCCTTTTTTATTATTATTATTGTTATTGTTATTTTATATATATATATATATATTTATATAACTCTCTAATCAGCTGTCTATATAACTCGGAATAAATTAGGAAGTCGTTTCATTTCTATGATTCTGACATACGGTATCACTTCAACTAACCACCTGATTAGAGAAGTGGTCTGTTTCTTGCGTTTCAAATGGCAAGTTCAAGTTTGTTTTCAATGCATTAAATTTTCAAGAATTAGATAGTGTATGAAAGAATCCAGTGGAATTGGTATCATGACATATGCACAAGGCTTTTAGCTAATTTCTTTTCATTTGTGAACTCTTCTAGTTGCTGATTTAATTTCGATGAAAGAATTTAAATTTGATGGATATAAAGTGTCTTTTTAATACGTGCAGAGAGTTTAAGAAAACAAAGAAGAAATCTATTTACCATTGTCTAGTGCAATAATTGGCTTAGTTGAAGCAAATTTTCTGTTTTTCTGACCATGGCATTGATTCCCACCTCTCTCTCTCTCTCTCTCTCTCCTTTCTTCTATTGTTATGGAAGTGGGATTTTTATAACAGTTATGTGTCATTTCCTTTTGATTTTATCTAATATATTTCTTTGTCTTGTGAATGGTTGAAGGTACAAGATGCCAATTGCACTTGTTGGATTGTTATCGTCTTTGGCTCTATGGGATATTTTTAAATTTTTTAGTGAAAGATGGGGACTGGATCAATATCCAGTAGTTCGGCAGTGTTTGATTCGTGGTGCCCAATGCGGTGAGTTATTGACTTTTTTTGCGTTTAACCAGCATTCTTTCACTGTATTAAGTGAATAAAGGAAACATTCTTTATTTGTGCTAGCTTCTTAAGGGAAGGAAGTTCAGATTGTGATGATTTTTGAAAGGTGCAATTTCTTGTTTATAATTCGAAACTGTGAAAGTATAAAGAATTTATGACTGTGGATTCCATCTGCTGTATGGTTTGTATCATGTAGGTTCATTTTAGACTGAATCGGCCCATTTCATTGTGTGGTATTATAACCCTCCTTTTTACTCAAAAGGGTTTTCCTCTAGGTCTTGTGACTTCTTAGAAACTATCACATTTTCTTGAAGGAGCCCCTATGTTGTCCCAGTAGTTTTCATTTATCTTTTTTGGTTCAATGTTGGCCAAGCAATTGCTCAGGCATCCTGTATCTTCTAAGATTGTTGAATCCTAATATCCAAATTTTCTTGGTAAGAGCTCCTTACCTTGGTGTTCAAGGAACAATGCATGCTCTAATATGCCTTAATCTAGCCGTTGACATTTGTCTGAAACTCTCTCTCTCTCTCTCTCTCTCTCTCTCTCATATTGTGTTTTTAAATCATATGAACCATGTTGCAAGCTAACAAATGCCCAAAAAAATTTGTTTGCTTTTTGGACGTTAATTGGTTGCCTTCATGTTTGCAGTAACTGCTGTTATTTTGATATGTTCGAATGTTCAAATGGCTCTTTTCTGGGCACTGGGCGTCAGCTATGCAGGTGAATTTTGGATAAATTTCTTTATTTCTATGCATCCTTTTTACTTTGTGCAAGCCTTTCTCACATTTTAAACCTTTTTTCTTCTTCTTTTTTTATTTTTTATTTTTAATATTCAAAGTCATGGTTTTGCATGCTGCATTTCGGAAGTTGACGCCTGTAAAGCAAGATTTTCGGGGAAGATGATAAAGCAAAATTCTCAAAGGAAGATGGAAATACTAGTTTCTAACAAACTAACCAGTATGTAAATTTATCTTTAAGTAAAGAGATCAATATTTGTTTCGCGCTGCTATGTAAAAATACTACATACCATGCAGGAAGTAGTAAGATCCTCACCTCAAGCTGCATCAAGGCCTGATAAACGAAGTTGCAAGGGTACTCGATGATGGGATCATTTTGTTATGGCACAAACTTCATTTTCCAAATGTGCTAATTTTTTGTAATCTGATCTAATGAATTCATCAATGGCCTAATTGTTGTGTCTAACTGGAGGCTTATTGGTTTTTTGAGTGAGTTTGAGAGCATTAGGCTTATAATTTGCTTCTCAGTCAAAGTTGGTTGTAGATTTGTGATGATTTTAACTAAATACTAAAAAGATTTATGCCCCTAAATTCTGAACGATTTATACAATTCATACTGAACACACACACACACACACCAAAAAAAAAAAAAAAAAAAAAAAAAAAAAAAAAAAAAAAAAAATCAATTTTTTACTCCCATCAATCTTATGCTAAAAGGCCAAATGACAGCCCTCTAGTTTACTCCCATCAATCTTATGCTAAAAGGCCGAATGATAGCCCTCTAGATTTTCTCTTCTTCTTCTTCTTCTTTTTTTTTTTTTTTTTTTTTTTTTTTTTTTTGGTAAGAAAAATATGGTTCAAAATTTTAGGATATCACAGTTATAATGTTTATTTTGTTTATTTTCAGCAAATAAAGTAGCCTAAATTGACGAGAATGGGACAAAAAAGTAACCAGTACACTAATGAAACAACCCTATAATCTGTATGACGAGCTGCCAACTGAATCAAACACTGGATAAGTACACACGATAAATGAGAAAAATGAAAATGAGATTGGAAGGAAAATAAAGTCTACGTTATTAAAAAAATAAAATAAAATAAGTACTTAGCAAACTGCTTAATGGTAAACTATCTATGCAATTATCACATTCGGACCATTTTTCTTCTTTTTCTTTTTTGCTTTTTGGGGTAAATGATTGGAACCATTTTCATCGTACAACATTATGTTGGTACTCTAGTCAGTATTAGAGTGGAGAATGAAAAGACTACCAAAAAAATAAAAAAATAAAAAAATAAAAAAAAGAAGAAGAAAGGGTAGATTTTAGTTAGCGGCTGAGAATCAGGAGAGGAAAGAGTTCTAAACTTTCCCTGTTAATTTTCTTGTAATTAGGTTGTATAATCTCATTTGACCTTTAGGAACCAAATGTTGCAAAGAAAGCAGAATAAATCTGAAGCAAAAGAATTCTTAAGCTGCAGAAAGATAATTATTAATAAATCAAAGTAAAGTTTTTGTAAAATTACAATGACAAATGTTATTTTAGCAAGCCCCTAAATTATACAGCAATGCTGTGACTGTGAAACAAAAATGTTGAGATGAAAAAAAATAATGATCAAACAGTTAATAAATACAGAATTTCTTACAATGATATGTACATTGAATCAGTATGAATGCACATGCGGGAATCACACTACAAAAACATAGAAAAAAATTTCTGTGTCAATCTCCTTTAAGCTTGGTTGAGATCTCGTGAAGCTTGGCCCTGCCATCTGCATCATTTACAAATAATTAGCAAACGCAATGAAAATTCTCTAATTTCCACTTGCAAAATTAAAAGAAGCACAACCATGATTGTCTTCTTATTTATTTATTTATAGTTTTTTCCTTCCTATATGAGCAGACATCATCTTAAGGTTGGGTCCCTACTATTCCCTTGTCATTTGAAGGTCCCTAGTGTCTCTATGAAGCATTACTTTTGGCATTGACATGTTTCCCATTTGTTAAATTACTATCAATGTGAAAAAGAAATCATTTGACCAACCTTGAGAGCAGAAATCTTGCAAGTGGGCTCAAATTTGTATTCGAAGGGAATTCCTTGTTCGGCTGCTTTTTCTTGTTATCGGCTTCTGCATTCACGTTTTGTGTTTCTTCAGAGGCTGTCTTACCTTTCATGAAGAGATGAGAAGCCAGATCATTCAGATCTTTCAACGATGATTCTTTTGAACTACAAAGATTTTCATCTACATGAGTCTTTTGAACTAAACATCATCAGTCAGCCTTTTGAAGTGGCAAGAAAAACAGGAGTAATATAAAAAATGTGGAAGAATTTTTTGAACCTTGATAATCGCTGAAGTAACCTGCTGATAAGAACTTCACAAGATCCAGGCTTCAAGCGCTCCATATTGATTAGCGAATTTGCAACTGCATGAACAATGGACCCTTCAGAATCATCAGCATTCACCTGCATCATCACATACACAGAGGTCAAATATGGTAGGTAAAACTACATGTGATGTTAAATGGAGGCCCTTGAGCTGCACTTGAAGATGGACCTTCGTTCAGACTTCAAAGTGCACACAAGGCATGAACCTAAAAGAAAGTTTATATATTTGAAATCGAAAGGAAAAATGTACTAAATTAGAGTCCATTCAGATATTCAGATATCCATTAAAAAATAAATCCATAAACTTTTGCACTTTGGCTAAAATGGTTTAGAAAAAATTTCCAACAGCACAAAAATAAATTTGACCATGACGATTTCTAAATAGGTCATCAAATTCTTCATCCTCTTAATCCATGGATACAGAGCTCGTTGCCAGGTAAAAGGTGGAACCATGGAAACTGTACAGTGCAAGGAAAAACAACTATGTACAGGATACCACCATATCATGTACACAATAACAAATAAAAACTAACAATTAAATCATCAATAGGTCAGTATCTTTCATTGAAAGTTGTGCTTTGCCCTAGTGTGCATTACAAGGCAATTTAAGAATGATATGCATGCTTCTTGATTAATGAACGCATATGTGCTTAATAACAAACTTCTTGAAAATTGATATAACTAAAAATGCAGCCCTTGCAATTACTTGTTTGACACAAACAATTAAGTTTCAGCAGAAAAGGCTTTATTTATTTATCATATACTTTTTTTTTTTTATGAGATTTATTTATCATATACTTAAAAGAGATTTCATTGCAAAGACCTTGAGGAGTGTCACCAAGTAGACAAGATAAGAATAAAATCCAGCAAAACTAACATAATTTAACAAAATAAATAAAAATCTAAGGTTACCAATATAGCACTATAAAAGGAACAACAGTTATGGAATTTACTGGGTGTTCACCTCTTTTAAGGAAGGGATGAGCAGCACTGATAATGGTGTACAGGAGGATAATATTTTTGCATATTCTTCATCATCACTTGCTTGGAGCAATCTTGGTAATGTTTTTGGTGCATCAAAATACTCATGGGAATTTCTAAGGCAAAGAAAGAGTACACAACCAGAAATCAGTATGCCAAAACCAGTCCTATATATTGATGATAATAAAAGAAACATATGTACTAGCAGCTTCTAGGCTAACAGATGTACCTAGAAGAATCAGAACTATTTGGGATTCGCTCTCTTCTTCTGTTTTCTGGGCCATCGATCTTGCCCACAGCAGACCTTTCCCTCACATTTCCTTTCCTGAACCCTGCTTGAATGGCTGCTTTTGCCTATAATCAAAATGTCAACCAAACGAGGAACTTTGATTATTCTGGATTGTGGAAATTTAATCTTTCAGGAAAATTAAAACCCCAACTGCAGGGGTATTTTCAGTTATGAAACCCCTAGGTTAGAGTACTGGACTGGAGAAGGATGATGTATTTTAACAATAAATTTTATTATTATTTTTTTTTTGGGGGAAAAAATGTGACCCTTCAAGTGACAGGAGTGAATGGGGAATCTCTAATGTCTCTTATAATTATAACTGCATATGTCAGATGTAATGGATGGATATAACTATCTGTCTTCTTCGCTACCTCCCACTATTAAACTAGTTGTCTAGCTTTCTAACAGAGCACACAAAACAAGAAACTTAAGCTTGAAATAACTCAAGTGGTTCTGAGGAAAAATCAAAAAGCTTACTAATTAAAACAAGAAAAAAATAAATAAATAAATAACAACAACGACCTCAGCAAGGTTTGCAGCACTGTCTTCAAGTGAGGAACTTGAAGTTCTTTCTTGATTTCCCAGCCTGGATTTAGGAGTTCGAGGAGAATCAGAATCGTCATGCTGGCCACGGAATACAACAGTTCCACTGGGAGAAGCATCATCAAAAGAAGCATATGTGCTGCTAGACTACATAGCAAACACAAAGCTAAGTTTAATATTTGAGCGACCACATCACAGGAAATAATTTATTAATTTTAAATTTATTGTAATATTAACAGAAAACACACCAAAGATATTTGATCATGAACCTGAGCAGATAACTGGGACCCTTTTGGAGTTCTAATAACAACAGTTCCTGATCCACTAACAGACAGTTCTTCCTGAAAATTAAGCACTTCAAATCCTTAAAACATTCCATATGCACAATATGGGAGGCAAAAATTTAGTGATGCAAATATGCCCGGATGAAATTAAAATTAAGAGAGGGAGTTTAATAGATCATGTTAATGAGTTATGTATTATTTTTTGGCAAAAAAAGTAGACAACCTTGACAGGCCATTATCATGCACTAAAACCTAACTAAACTAATTACTTTTGGTACCATGAAAAAAACAGAATGATGCAGCCACATGTGATTCCAGGCATTGTGGAAACAGTAGAGAACAACTTGGCATGCTTGTAGCAAGTTAACTTTCCCAATTGTGTTAGTTAAAGAAAAAACCAAAAATACGAATCCATTGAACATATGAGTTCATAAATATTGACGACATATAGCTTTACCTCAGTCTAATTCAATTGACATATGAGACAGTGGAGAAGAGACTCTACCTACAACAAATATGAGGAAAGCGAGACTTACATCTTCATAGTTGGTCTCCTGATCTCTAGCATCTTTTCCAAAAGAATCTTCAGGTGCATTTCCAGATGCCAACAACCGTTGGTTACCACTTTCTGGAATTCTCCCAAGTGTAGCCTGATTATATGGAACTTCTGGCTTTCTTTCTCTAGCTTGGGGTGGTTTACTTCTAACTGTACCTGTACTTTGTGGTCCACTAATGCTGAAATCCCATCCAGCATATTTCAGATTTTTACCCTGATTACTGCAAATTTATATTATTGGTTAGAGTTAAGCCAAACAATCAGCAAAACACTTTCAATCAACAACGGTAAACCAACCTAGCTCGAACAGTTTCTTCTCTTAAACTTCTTGTCACCTTCACTGTATCAGACGTCTCTACAGCTTTAGGACCATTTCTTTGGGTCTCTGCATCTTCCTTTATTTGATACTTTGGACGTTCTCTGTCAATATCATAAAAGGCAGCACATCAACACTATGCTAAACCACAGAGCATTTATGCTCCAGTTAAAGTTATTGATCCAAATTTAAACACAAATGACACATGTCACGAAAATGTTTGAAGACTGACATCTGATGTGCAGTTCCTATGTTTTAAGCTCCCTTATACCTTTCAGTAAGCATAATTGATAGGGACATTTATAAAACAAAATGTGCAAGTACATAAAACTACAGACCTTATTCTCTCTAAAAGCCTTGGGCTCTTCCTTGCATTCCTAATAAATCGGTGCTTCAGAAGTTCCCTGGCACTTGGTCGCTGAATTTCATAACAAACAAAAACCACGGGTCAAACTAACTGTAATAAAGCTATATAGTTTTTAACTATTACTATAGTGGAAGATCACAAATCACCATTCAAATTAGCAGTAGATATTGAAATATTACAAACACAAAGTACCACGTGTACTAGGGATGCAGCATAAAGAACATGATTTTTTAGAGTGCTTTTTCTTTTTTCATTTGTCATACAAAAAAAGTGAAATTAAATCTATTCACAAGCAATAAATGTACCATGCCATGATTCTACTGAGTTGCAAATAAGTCAAAATAAAGTCAGTCACACCTACGCTTGGGAGGTTGTGGGCTTGAGACGCTGGGGTGGAGGAAAATTATGGTAAATGATTAAAAAAAAATATATATATATATATATATATAAAGTCAAATTTCCCATATTGTAATAAAATACTTCAAAAAGGATCCCTGTTACTGCAATTCTTAGTTGCAATATGGCTTCTTTTAAAAGCCTAAATTTGTTAAACAAACTGAATAAACAGAAAATTTCAACTACTTTTTGATGCTTTCCTTTTCCTTTTGTTCCACATAAATCCGTTAGGCATATCAGTTAACTGTTCCATTAGGCTTCTCAGTTAGGAATATTCAAGATTCTACTAAATCCTTTACAAAACATTGCATCTGAAAAGGATAGGATGTTCATTTTAAAACAGTTAAACTACCACAGGTCTACCCTGTGGCAATTCCACTCAGTGTGAATATAAAGTATCAACTAATGACTTCTTTACATCCATCTTAAGGGCAAAAGGTGATGCAAATCAAATAAACTATGGTGTGAAAGCACATACCCTAATCAACAATATATATATATATATATAAGAAATCAAATAACAATAATGAAACGGAAATAACAACTGGGCATTTGGAGAGTATAATATAATTACCTCAGCCGGTGCCTTCTTTAAACAAAGTGAAACAAATTCTTTCATAGGACGAGAAAAATGTTCATCCAACTGCACAATAGAGAGAAGAAAATGATCAATATAAATTATGGAGTATTGTTTACATCTGATTACAGAACTTCATCATTCTAAATTATCTAAAACATATAACCAAAAAATTTTGATAACCTGAGGTGGGTTTTCTCTAGGTATAATGAAAAGAACTCTCATTGGGTGAAGATCAGAAAGTGGAGGCTCCCCTTTCGCCATCTCTATTGCAGTGATTCCCAGAGACCAGATATCTGCCTGTATCATGAAAGGGGTCCCATTTTGCCAACAATCAAGGCTCAGCAAGACTCAGAATGATGCAGAAGAGGGGAGGTATAAAGCAACAGCAAGACAAATTAGTCGACTAAAAAGATACCTTCTCATTGTATCCATCCGAATTCTGAATTACCTCTGGTGCCATCCAGAATGGCGTTCCTACAAATGTCTGGTGTTGTTAAACAAATTAGTGTATTCCAGATAGCAGAAAATATTAACATTACTAACAAGTACTTGCTAAGAAAAGCAACAGTCCACATCATCAAAATGAACTACAACAGATATGTGGCCCTCATTCATTATAAAGCAAAAAAAAAAAAAAATAAATAAATAAATAAAGTAGATGGGTAATAACATCACATAGTCAACACCTCTCCTGCAGAGATGGGAATGATGCAGAAAAACAGCAGGAGAAATCAATTTGATGCCAATAAATCAATTTACCATTCAACATTCACAAAATGAACTAAAGAAAAGTAGAAAAGGCAATAATTAGTCGCATTTTAATAATATTTTAAGTTAGTTTTAAAAATTATTTGCACATCATACTTCTTATCATAAAAGGAAAGCATAATTAAATAATCTCATTGCTAATTTGATAAAGAAAAACAGCACCGATTTCGCAAAACATAGTACCTTCCTCCTTGATATGGTTTTTGTTAGCTGTGCAGAAACACCAAAATCTCCAACCTGTTACAGTAACAAATCAATCGGATGACCAAATGCAAATAAATTTACCCCAATTGTAATGTCTATCCTTCTCCTAGTCCTTCCTATTTTTATGCTAATGCAAGCCTGTTTTGAGCATGAAAATGTACCTTAACATCACCATTCTCAGACAATAGAATGTTTGCCGCTGCAAGAATTATAAGAAGGTCACCATCTGACCATGAACTTTAAGAACAAGAGACATGAATTTCACCTAAAAGAAATTAAATAGAGCAGCAATTATGAAGTAAAACAATAATAATAATAATAATCTAACCTTTGATATCTCTATGAATTTTTCCTTCATTATGTAAATATTCAATTGCATGCAGCAAGTCACGAAGAATGCAAGCAATTGAGGTTTCATCCAAAGGTGGACCAGACTGTATCTGCAGAGATAAAACATCTTTAGTTTCCTGTTAAAAAGCATTACACAGGCTATCTTATGCTTCTGTAATGCAGGCAACAGGAAAGAGGCAGCAAAAGAAATTCAGTGCATAATGTCCCTATCAAAAATATGCTTCATCATTTGTCATGGCATTGATAACTTCCAAGTTTACCGATTCCAAAAATTAATATTTATTCATTCATATGCAATACAGATAACCAGGTCCATTATTTCTATATCTAAGACTAGTGCGAATATGGTGAAAAGCTATCATACCACTCTATTACTTTCTTAGGACTCCATCTACTGATGCCAACTATTGAAACAAATTCATGCAAACCACAAGCATGCCATATTCAATTTGGATGTTCATACTCATCCAATTTTATAGCTCCCCAATTAGAGTCCATTCTCCAATCAGATATGTCAATTCTAAGGTAGGATATATAAGTATGTCAGTCAAACTTGGAAAATCAGATATATCAATTCTAAAATTAGGATATATAAGAAACGTCGGACAAACTTGGAATTTACCATGCATGTGATGATAACCCAAATTGTCCCAAGAGCATTTATTAACAAAAAATGGCCAAATAATATATAATTCAGTTTTACATTCTAATCTTTCACAGGTGAACCCCATATATCAAGCATGGATAGAGTTTGACTTTAAATGCACAACCTGAATATACTCTGTGAATTTATTTATTTATTTTTTTTTTCAAACAAAACTTGAAAATATCTCTATCAGAAGGGTCAATCCAGTAGTTCAAACAATATACCTGTGAACAATATATCTGTGGACATAAACAACATTTAGTAGACCATTGGTAATTGTTTACTTTAAATGCTTGCCGGCCAAATGATGTATAATTCAGTTTTACATTCTAACACTCCCCCACCTTTCACAGGTAAACCCACGCATCAAGCATGAATAGAGTTTGACTTGAATTTTCTTTTCAAAGAAAACTTTACCTCTACCAGAAAGGTCAATCCCGTAGTTCAAATAATATACCTTTGGACATAAACAATATTTAGTAGACCATTGGTGATTGTTTACTGACCATTGGTGATTGTTTACTCTAAAAGCTTACACATTAAGGTTTCACTTATTTATGTATATGATGAGATGGCAAAATTTGCAACCCATAAATTGTGCTAGAAAGGTGTCAACCCACCATTGAACAAAAATACATACTAACATGGTTATATGTCAACCCACCAAATTTAAAAACCAAAACTAAGGACCTCCTTTTTAGGGAGAAACATGGTAAATGATATAAGATCACAAGAAAAAGGAAAAATCACATAAATTAATGAGTCCTGGAAATTAAATAACTTTCACTTTTGAGTATTAAAAATGTAGAAGCAAGTCAACAGAAGTAACCTACTAGGTCAGCAACAGAGCCACCGGCCATGTATTCCATTATAATCCATAGTTTAGTCTGGTGGAGATAAGAACCATAATATTCTGTAATATAAGGACAGCGACATTGTGACAGCACAGAAATTTCCTGACACAAAATTGACATATATTATCAATCTAAGTTTTTAAAGCTTTTCAGATAAAGAAATACTAGACAATATAGAGTATAAGATAGTACCTTCTGAATGTCTTCAATTTCATCTTCTCTGCAGATGACAATACACAAATAGAAAACTTTAAAAACTAGCTGCAGGGTGATAAAACATTGAATGGTTGGGAAAAGCATATTCTACGGTACCAAGGAGATTGTATGCTAATAAAATGACACAGGAAAATTTTAAGCCATATCAAAAGATGCATGCCAGTTGTCCTGTTCCACAGCATTCTAAGTTTCTAACTCAAGGTTCCTAGCATGAAAAACAAGGGCAATGCAGCACCATTAATAAGCTATGCAGCAGCAAGTTCTACATATGTACAATATTTTGCTGCACAAAAGCCCATTAGAAAGTTGATTGATAAAATCAGGATTGATTGTAATCAACTTTCATGGTGTAGATAAATTCGTACAGTTAATTTTATCTGATTCTGTAGGTTTTATCCTACCCCCTGCCATTTCCAATTATAAATTAATTGAATAATAATGAAATGATGGTAGCCATGCAACAATTTGAGGGAAGAAAGGAAACAATATTCAGAAACTTAGCTGCTTGAACAGCAAAAGGTTACATTGATTTTATGAAATTAAATCAAACATTGTTTCTGACCATCTCGCACATCTAGGCAGAGCAACAGGTCTACATATCTTTTTTCCACTTTTTTTCTGATAGAAACATATGGCCCCTTTTTTTTTTTTTTTTATCACTGTCCAATTTATGCTAAACAAACAGTCTTATCCAGAAGCAACACTCATTGCCATTACCATTAGAAGTGCATTGCAGAACTTCTGTGAGAAAAAATTCTTCTAGAAAGCTAGTTTCATTCATACATGAGAAAGCTTGCATCCAAAACAGAATGGTCAACGAAAATGCCCAATGTACTCTTTATTCAACATACTAAAAGGCAAAAATAAAGATAAAGATGAAGATGCTGCAGAAAGATATATATGAATAAAATGAAAGCCATGTACTTACGACTCTTCCAAATCAATTACTTTAATAGCAACTTCTTTGTTAAGCTCCTTATCAAACCTGCAAGTCAGCAAAGTCAGCTCAGAACGAATCAATTTTCAGATTATGTTGTCCCAACCACCCCACCCCCGAATATAAATTTTTCACAAGATATTACTCTATGAGAGCTCATGATCAGGATCAGTTTTCTACCATCATGATCCCAATTCCACATTAAGATAAAGTATGACAAAACTACTAGGAAACAATCAAACAACAAATTAAATGCAGATAATACAAACAAGTTCTCAGTTTATATAGTACCTTCAGTAATTCAAGTATAATTAGCAATAATTTGGTAAACTAAAGTGATCAAATTAAATATTAAATAAGTAATCTTATCAAGGCAGTGACCAAGCACATTCAAGAAACCTCCAGAAATCGAGACAGATACCTACTACTCATGAAGCTCACTTAATAAGTCCCCAAAAGAAACTGTCAATAACTATATAAATTTTCTAAAGACCCCCCCAGACTCACAGTCTAGATAAGCCTTCCTTCAAAAAATAATGGGTAAACATGCAAATGCAAAGCAATAATTAATAATTGAAGAAATGCCTAGTTGTTCTCTGATTTTATTTATTTTCGCATTTCATTCAGTTCCATCCATAATTCAGTATTTGCTCAAGTCATCCATTTCCTATATTCTAAGCCTTGAAAAATCTAATTCACCTTCAATTGACCTTCAAAACCAAACAAAAAAAAAAAAAAAAAAACATTTCCTGCTCCAAATTAACCCTTCTCAAGTATACCACTCCAACCACATCCTCTTGAGAACATCTGAAATCCTAATATTCACAACGCCTTTACAATAAACCAACCTCCCCACAAACCCCCCAACACACACCACCCCCCCCCCCCCCCCCCCACCACCACCCCCAAAAACAAACAAACAAAAAAAAAAAAAAAAAAAGGTGTGTGTGTGTGTGTATCTTCTTTCCTCCCAGGAAGAAGTACCTTACTCATAAAGAAGACGTTTTTTCATTCTAGAAGTAACAATGTCAGTAAACATTGTGGGATCCTTGCTTAACCATTCAACCCTATGAGCCTCAGATTAGCTATAAAAATTAAATCCAGAGATTTCAACTCTTCATCTTAGATATTGTATGTTGAACTGTATACAGTTAGGTAGGTCATATATCAATAATCCATCCATTTATGTAATTCAATAATGACCACCCTTTTTGTCAGAAAACAACTGCTCAAGTTTCAACTTCTATAGATAATGAGAAGAATAAAGAAAACATTGATTAAGTTGGTTACTAAAACCCACATATTAATAAGTAATTTCACTTTAAAGGTGCCATATCTATGGTTCTACCTACATTGCTGACTACTAAAAACTACCTCTAGAGAGAGAATTAAGTTAGAATAAAATTACTATCCCATTATCCCAAAATTTATAATCAAAGATAACTTAGATAAGAACTAAAACTAATAGCTATGTATCATTGACACCTCTCAACTTAAAAGCGAAATGCAAATGTTATCTGCATAGCACAAAATGGGAACACGGTTTATTCCAATACAGACTTTAGGCATGTCTTCTGTCCGAGTTTCACTAATACTCTTAACGTTTTCTTATTAGCATCCACAGAAAACATAATGTGAAAAAACGAATGGATTGCAGCAAAGTCACTTATGCACAATGAAAATCTGTAAATTCATGCTTACCCCTTGTAGACGTCCCCAAATGATCCTCTCCCAATTAGCTCGACTGAACTAAATCTTGATCCTGCAGCCTCTGCTAGACCTGCCGCATCAGCCATTTTTGTGCGCAAACTGCTATCCTGACAGACTAAGCCCTTACAACGGAGGTCAGAAAATAATCACAATGAAGAATAACTTGCAGCCAAATATTTTCCAAGCCTAAAAAACCCACTTCCAATTCGCAACCCCAAATTCAGAAATCCCAAAATGTGTTTCTATAAATCCAAACATTGGCTTCAAACACCAAATCTGAAACAGCAATGTAAACAGTAAATCAGTAAACCATGTATCTTTCCTGCAGAATTACAAATAATCACACATTAAAAAATAAACTCCACCACCACTTACAAAAAAAAAAAAAAAAGGAAAAAAAAGAAGGAAAGATATCAAAAAAGAAAAATTGAAACATAAATAGATATGTAAAAGATACAATGCAAAAGAAGCTCGTGCACTCAACGCAAAGAAGGATATGGGTATGATTAATTTCCCAATTCTCGTTAGGTGAAGTGGGATTCACTAAAGTGACATGCCATCAGAATTATTGCAATTTAGGAGGGCTCAAATTTCGAAATGGCGAAAAGCGAAAGCGAAACAACAACAATAAACAACAACAACAACAACAACAACAACCAAACTATTTCTTCCAACTGAGGTCTCTCAGTTTCATCCAAATTCACGAATATTGTTAATTAAAAAAAATAAAAATAAAAATAAAAATTTTAATACAGATTGAGATTCAACACTTACCCATAAAAATGGGATTCCAATGCATATGCAAATACGAAATAGTCTTTCTGTATTGGAAACACAGATCTCTTCCAGCTTTCTCTGTCTTTATTATCGCTCTCTCTCTCTCTCTCTGTCTCTCTCTCTGTGTACTCGTCGCAGAGAGGCTTTGCGAGCTTCCAAGAGATCGAAAAGAAAGTGTTGGTTTTTCTTTCCTTTTCTCTCTCTTTTTTATTTTTTATTTTATTTTTAATTTTTCAGTAGAATTCTTAATAAAAAGATTTTTCTTCATCCCTTTTTTTTTTTTTTTTTTTTTTTTTTTTTTTTTTTTTTAAGAAAATCTATTTGGGCCTAAATTGGACTGGTGACAGAACCCATACTCTTTAAATCAACCAATTCGTATCATGCAAAGAACATTTCCGAGACCTTCTAAAAAATAATATTTTTTATTTTTTTTTATAGGTTTTTTTTTTTTATGAAAATATTATAGGTACCTAATGATTGTATTTTCAATTAAATTATAACAACTTTTAGCGATATCTCCTCGAGTAATCTATATTTTGAGCTCATTCATGTGATTTTTTTTGCTCCAACTCTAATTTTGTTTTTAATAAATAATATATACAATATACCAGATCTAAGATATTGATAATTTCCGTAATATTTTTTTAAAATTATGCAACCATACTCAAGTTTATGCCATTATTACTCTCCTTGATCAGCACCTTTTTTGTTTTTTTTTTTTGATGACTCGGTATTCCTGTTAAGTGGCTTAAACATATTATTATATTTAAATAAATAAATATTATGTTAATAATTTTATTTCTTGTTTTTAATTAATAAAAGAAAATAAATAACACAATTTTAAATAAATTTGTAATTAAGGAATAAAAAATTATTAATTAAAAATTTATTAATGGTAAAATTAATATATCATATTATAATATAAATGAGTTATAATTGTATTAGGTTGGATTGATATTTTAATTTAGTAAATTTAGTTAAATGAGTCGATTTTAATTTAAGCAAGTTAACTTGAAAATGACACATTTAATAATCAGAATTTAATCTAAATTTATTTATAATAAATTTAAATTCGTTAATTTTATGTCGTTTTCAGAACATGTTATTGTGTTATGATCTAAACTGCCATTTCTAATTATATAGTTTAATAACAGATGAATAATTTTCATAAATTAAATTCATTGTAAAACAAATAGATAACAGATAAATAATTAATAATTTTCATAAATTAGATCTATTGTAAAACAGATAGATAACAGATAAATAATTTCCTTAAATTGAATCCATAAACAGGTGGATATATTAATTTTTTACGCTTGTTATCATTTATGCATATCCATACTTAAAATAAAATAAATTAAAACTAAGGTATATGATCAATTTGACATTGAAATTCATCCTACTTCAGCAAATTCTAAATCTTTGTGGATTAATCTTTTAATCATATGATTATCATATATTAGAGAATCATACTAATTAAGGGACATAATCAATAAATTCCTCATGATATGCTTAAGAAGTATTTTGCCTCCCCTCCATGGCACTTCATATTCTCTATTTCTAAAAAATTAAAAACAAATACTTGCTTTAAATAGCTAATTTTATATAAATTTTCTATTATCCATGATAATTTATCTGAGATTTGTTCGAAATATGCCTTTCCACATGCATATAGTGAGGCGTTATGAGGTGTTATGCAAATTTTTGCATGCCAAATCATATGTGGAAAGACTTTTCCTAGACAAAAATTTCTTTAAATAGACATTTTTTTTTTAGAGGTAAGAAAATGTATGGTTTTTTATCTATACAAAATTGCAATTATATATACAAATAAAAATATATTAATAATTTTTATGCTATAATTATTAATATATTAGTAATTTTTATGCTATAGTTATTGATATATATATATATATATATATATATATATATGTATGTATGTATAGTTTTCAAATCAATCTCAAGAATAATTGCCAAATAAATATATAATTCGGAGTTAAAACTTGACATAAATCATGTACATTTTTTTTTTTTTGGGAATAAAATGTGTTGAATTAAATTAATATTTGTGGACTTGGCATAATCAGTTACTCACTTACAGGGCCTATTTATGCCATTAATGGGACTGGCTTATTTTATTATTTTATAGTAGGATCCTTGGTCATACACTCTCTATAAGACTCCAGTTGGCCCATTGGATTGGAGGACCAACTCTCTTTATAAGCCCATTGACTTATCCATATTTTTCCTAGTATAATTATATTATCAAATTATTATTATTTTATGTGTGTCAAAATTAATGGATAAGTCTGACTTGCAGAGACTATTTAAAGGGTCTAGGGCAAGCAGATAATAAGATACCATACAGTATTTGGAGATTAGGGTTTTCAGAAATCTGAGAGTGGTTTGAGAGTAGTGTGTCCATAGGCACTACTTTACGTTGTTTCTATTTTGCAGGATTAAAGATCTAATTTATCAATGGTTGCGTTTGGAGGTTAGTAATTTATGATTTATGGAATTTATTATGTATATTTAGATCCATAAAATTTTCTAACAATTGGTATCAGAGCATGGTTAATATACATAATAAATTATTTTGAAATTTGTTGTTATATTGATATGCGGCTTGTTTGGAGATCTAAATTTTAAAGATGGAATTTTATTGAATAATTTCTCTTCTCTTGTGCAATACGGGTTTATATTGAGTTTGTGCAAATTATGTGATTTTTTGTTTTAGTTCGAATTAAGACCTGGGTATGGTGAAAAATTCTTCTTTATTGTGTTTTATTGTTTATTATTTCTAATTGGATCTAAAAATTTAAAAAAAAAAAAATTCTGATGCGAAACTAGTGGTAATCGGGTTTTGAATCAAATTTGTGCAAAGTATATAAACCTTGTTTTTTAGTTCGAATTTTGACCTGGGTTCTTTGTGGAATTTATTTTTGGATCGAATGGAACATTTTTGAGTTAATTTGGGTTATTAAAAAAAATAAAAAATAAAAAAGAGGAGTTCGACGGCCGAATTTCATGATGATTGGGTGTTAAAATTTCTGGGTATTTAGGCCAAATTGATCCATGAATAATATTCTCCACACTGAAAAGAATCTATAGACACTAGAATTGAAGAAAACGGTGGGCATTTTGTGGTTTTCCGACCGAGTTGGGGAAGCGGGTCGTGCGACCCGTTAACTAGGAGGTGCGACCCGGCTCAGTGAAGAAGACGCTGACGTCAGCGTCCCTCTTGCTGACGTCAGCAACCTAAATTACCAAAAAAAAAAAATATTTATTTTTTATTCTATTTTATTTTCTTTTATATTTTATTTTTATTATTATTATTGATTTATTTGTTGTTTATTTATTAATTAATTTAATGATTCAATTGTTCAATTTATTTATTTATTGTTTATTTATTTGTTTAATTATCACATTCCAAATTTTATTAAAATAAATTAAATATTTATGATTGGAAAATTGGATTGTGTGAGCTTACTCAAAGAGACTTTGTGCCTAGTTGGTATAGTAGTATGGGATTTTAGGTACTCACCTGTCGTGAGACTTATTTTATCTGCATTATGTGTACCAATGTAATGTATATTGGCATAGTGGATGGGATGTTTTATATTTGCCTATTTCATGAAATTGCCAATATGTTATTTTTTCTCCCACTTATTAACCAGGGTCTATGCGGGTAATTAAGCTACCTTGTCGGTAGTTTTAGTTGCTTTGTATGACGCCTGGAATGGCAGTGGAAGTTAATTAAATGCCATGTATTGCGGGTTCTGAGTTGCCCTGTCGGTGATTCAGTTCAATGCATTTGATTGTGGTTATTTGGTTGACTGTCCCTGGCCCGCGTAAGGGTATCTTTAGTGCTACAAAGACCCTAAGCGATATTTATGTTTGTGTTTTTGTATTGAGGGGCTAGAAAATAGTAATTGAATTGTCTTAAATTTTTTGAATGTCTTGTTGTTTACTATTTTTACAGCTAGTAGCACCCCAAATCTTATGCTCATGACTGCCATGATGAAATTGGATGGGACAAATTATCAGAAATGGAAGAAAACCTTAGTTATGAATTTGACTTTCATGAAATTGGATTTGGCTTTGGAGATAGATCCACCAGAGATTCCGACTGATGAGAGTACTGTAGCAGCTAAGAAACTTTATGAGGATTGGAAGCACTCTAATAAGTGTTGTATGATGATGATGGAGAATTACATGGATGAGGCCATATATGCTAGTATTCCTAAAGTGGATACTGCAAAGGGACTTCTTGAGGAGATAGGAAAGAAGTTTATCAAGTTTGATATGAATGAGAAGCATCATTATTTGGACCTATTGAACAATACCAAGTATGATGGTATTAAAGGAGTAAGGGACCATATTATGCTACTTTCCTCCTATTATAATAAGCTTAAGGACCTTAAGATGGACATTGGAGAGGAGTTCTTGACCTATTCTATAATGAGGAGTCTTCCATCACAGTTTGATAATATAAGGTTGAGTTTGAATACTAAGAAAGAAGGTTGTAGTTTGGAGGAATTGACTTCTATCCTTGTCAAGGAAGAGGATGATATTAAATTAAGTAAGTCTAGATCTGTTGCTATGGTTTCATGTCAGGTAGATAAGTCCAAGAAGTTTTTCCAAAAGAAGGGACAAGGATTCAAGCCAGGACAAGGTTTCAAGCCTGGGCAGGGTTTTAACCCCAATAGGAAGAAGTTTTCTGGTATGAAGCCTAAAGGGCCGAGGGATGGTGGTTTTCATATTAGAGAAAGGAAAGAGTACTTCAATGGAAGGTGTGGATACTGCAATAAAGTTGGGCACAAGAAGATAGACTGTTGGACCTTAAAGGGAAAGCAAGAGAAGAAAGGTAATATTTTAATGATTGAGACCAATATTATCGATGTGCCTATGAATTCTTGGTGGTTAGATACTGGAGCAACAATTCATGTTACTAATTCATTGCAGGGGATGATAAACCGAAGGGGCCCAACCAATCTTGAGCAGCATGTTTATATGGGAGATAGCTCAAGAGTGAAGGTGGACATTGTGGGAACAATCAAGTTGAAGTTTGCCACTGGATATGCTTTGGAGTTGCAAGAAGTTTCTTATGTACCTTCAATAAAAAGAAACTTGTTATCTATTTCTGTTTTGGATAGTCAAGGTTATAGTTTTTTGTTTGGAAATAACAAAGTTGAATTATTTAAGGATGGTAAAGTTATTGGTTTTGGAACTTTATGTGGCAATTTATATAAGCTTGATTTATTTAATAATGGTCTCAATTTCTCTGTTAATTCTATTGTTGCTTCCAAACGCCCAAGAGTTAATGACAATTCCTCAATGTTATGGCATAAACGTTTGGGACATATTTCTAGGCACAGAATGGAAAGGTTAGTGAAGGATAGGATACTTCCTAATCTTGATTTCTCTGATCTATTGACTTGTGTTGAATGTGTGAAAGGGAAGTTAACTGCCAAGGTAAGAAAGGATAAGTTAGCTAGGTGTGGAGATGTTTTGGAGTTAATCCATACTGATATATGTGGACCTTTTACACCAACTGCTTTGGGTGGTTATAGATATTTTATTACCTTCATTGACGATTACTCTCGTTATGGACATATTGAGCTTATTCGTGAGAAGTCAGATTCTTTAGTTGCCTTTAAAGAGTTTAAGGTAAAGATGGAGCATCAAAAGAATAAGAAAATAAAAGCTGTAAGATCTGATAGAGGTGGTGAGTTTTATGGTAGATATGATGAGACTGGAAGGAGCCCATGGCCTTTTGCTATTTATTTGCGTGAGTGTGGCATTGACGCGCAATATACAATGCCTGGTACACCTCAGCAAAATGGCATAGCGGAGAGAAGGAATAGAACTTTGTTGGATATGGTACGGTCTATGTTGGCAAATTCTAGGTTGCCAGATTATTTGTGGGGAGAGGCTTTAAGGACGGCGGCTTATATTTTGAATCAAGTTCCAAGTAAGTCCGTTCCTAAGACACCTTTTGAGTTGTGGTCAGGAAAAAAGCCTAATTTGCATCATTTTCGAATATGGGGTTGCAAAGCTGAAGTAAGGATTTATAATCCCCAAATTAAGAAGTTGGATGCTAAAACCATTAGTGGATATTTTGTTGGCTATTGTATAGGATCTAGGGGTTCAAGATTCTTTTGTCATTCTCACACCACCAGGATCGTGGAATCAGACAGGGTCATTTATTTTGAAGATGATTTTGGGTTTGGTGATAGTAATGGTTCAAGGGAATCTCAATTTAGAGAAGAAAGTGTTTTCATTCCCAGTATAGTTGTTCCTGATAGAGATATTGTTGATCTAGTAGTTGATGAACCAGTAGTTGGTCAGAATGAACTCATTGTTGAAGAGCAAGATATTCCAGCTATTGCAGAGGCTGATGTACCTTTGAGGAGGTCACAAAGGACTAGGAGATCAGCTATTCCTGATGACTATGAGGTTTACTTGCAGGAGCATGAGTTTGACATAAGTGATGATTCAAATCCAGTCACTTATGAGGAAGCCATAAGCAGTTCAAATTTAAATTTTTGGTTGGATGCAATGGTAGATGAAATGAAATCCATGGCATCAAATGGAGTTTGGGATTTGGTTGAGTTACCAGAGGGTAGCAAGCCTATTGGGTGCAAATGGGTCTTTAAGACTAAAAAAGACTCCAATGGTCAAGTGGAGAGGTATAAGGCTAGACTTGTAGCTAAAGGGTTTAGCTAGAAGGAAGGAATTGATTATACAGAGACTTTCTCTCCTGTATCCACAAAGGATTCTTTTAGAATCATTATGGCGATTGTGGCGCATTATGACCTGGAGTTGCATCAAATGGATGTCAGAACTGCCTTTCTGAATGGTGATTTATATGAGGATGTATTTATGGTTCAACCAGTTGGTTTCCAACAAACAGAGAATGGTAATTTGGTTTGTAAGCTTAAGAAATCTATTTATGGTCTTAAGCAAGCTTCAAGACAATGATATCTTAAGTTTGATGAGGTTGTCACCCAAAATGGCTTTAAGGAGAATGTTGTTGATAGATGCATATATATAAAGGTCAGTGGGAGCAGTTTTATATTTCTGGTGTTGTATGTTGATGACATACTTTTGGCTACTAATGACACTGACCTATTAGCTGAGACAAAGCAGATGTTGTGCAACCACTTTGATATGAAAGATCTTGGTGAGGCTTCTTTTGTTTTGGGCATCAAGATTGTTCGAGATAGGACTAATTATGTAGTGCAATTGTCTCAGAGAGCTTATATTGATAGAATTCTTAAGAGATTTGATATGCATAATTGTTCTCCTGGAAGTGTACCGGTTACGAAAGGTGAAAAGTTTTCTAAAGATCAGTGTCCCAAGAATGATAGAGAAAGGATGGCAATGGAGAATGTTCGCTATTCTTCAGCAGTAGGTAGTTTGATGTATGCTCAAGTTTGTACACGGCCTGATCTAGCCTTTGCTGTGGGTGTGCTTGGTAGATTTATGAGCAATCCTGGTCCTATTCATTACCAAGCAGTTAAGAAGGTTTTTAGGTATCTTCTGGGTACTAAAGATCATATGTTGACATATCGTCGCACCAACTCTTTTGAAGTAGTGGGTTATAGTGATGTAGACTATACAGGTTGTGTGGATGATAAGAAATCTACCAGTGGTTATATATTTATCATGGCAGGAGGTGCTGTGTCTTGGCGGAGTGCCAAGCAGTCAGTGACAGCATCCTTGACTATGGAGGCAGAATATGTGGCGTGTTATGAGGCTACCCGTCATGCAGTTTGGCTACGGAATTTTATCCGTGATTTAGGAGTGGTTGACTCCATTGAGAGGCCTATTATGATGTATTGTGATAATACTACAGCGGTGTCTTTCTCCAATAATTTAAGAGGTACTCCTGGTGCGAAGTACATTGATGTGAAATATTTTATGGTAAAGGAGAAAGTTGAAGAGGGCCTCATTACTGTTGTTCACACGCCGACTTATAGCATGGTGGCAGATCCACTGACCAGGCTTTACCGGTAGGCATATTTGAGGAGCATGTGTCCCGTATAGGATTGTTAGGCAGTTGAGACTGCTGTCGGTCAGTGGAAGTTTGTTATGTTTTCTGTAGTAATATCCATGTTGAGTATTATTTATTTCTTTGAATATTTTAATACATTGATGTATGTAGATCATTATTTATTTATGAGATGATTTATTACACATATTATTACTCCTTATATTTACAAGCCTGTTGAGACTATTAGTCTATGTATATGTGTATGTTGATCCACAGGTGCCATGGTGAATCCCTACTACCTAGTTTGGGTATATTGTTGTATCCTGTCGATACGCAATGTGCTTGAATGAAATGGTTTTGTGTGTTGGGGGATTGCACATGGTTAGGTAAATCTCTACTACCTAAACTGAATTTATAGCATGCAAAGTACTCGGTTGAAATGGTATAATGTTTTGGGAGATTTACTGAGAGAATCTCTACTGCCTAGTCTAGTATATTGTTGTGCCCTGTCGGTATACTATATATTTGGATGAAATGGCATTATGGTTCGGGAGATTCTATAGTAAGTGAGTTTGGATTTTATATGATGATGATTATGCAGTCCAAGTGGGAGAATGTTGAATTAAATTAATATTTGTGGACTTGGCATAATCAGTTACTCACTTACAGGGCCTATTTATGCCATTAATGGGACTGGCTTATTTTATTATTTTGTAGTAGGGCCCTTGGTCACACACTCTCTATAAGACTCCAGTTGGCCCATTGGACTGGAAGACCAACTCTCTTTATAAGCCCATTGACTTATCCATATTTTTCCTAGTATAATTATATTATCAAATTATTATTATTTTATGTGTGTCAAAATTAATGGATAAGTTTGACTTGCAGAGACTATTTAAAGGGTCTAGGGCAAGCAGATAATAAGATACCATACAGTATTTGGAGATTAGAGTTTTCAGAAATCTGAGAGTGGTTTGAGAGTAGTGTGTCCATAGGCACTATTTTACGTTATTTCTATTTTGCAGGATTAAAGATCTAATTTATCAATGGCTGCGTTTGGAGGTTAGTAATTTATGATTTATGGAATTTATTATATATATTTAGATCCATAAAATTTTCTAACAAAATGTACATGCATTGTTATAGAGTAGTAAGGATGATCCATTACACATTAACTAATTAATGCTTTATTTTTTAATTTTAAATGATTAATAAAGTGATAATAAAGTGATATATTTCAGAGCATGATTTCTAATATAAAATAAAATAATAATATGTGCATCTAGATAAATAAGATTATAATATTAATATAAATAAAGAGTTTTCGTATTTATCATTAAAACACTGGTACATCCCATTGTTAAGATGATAAATACTATTTTTTTATTTTTTTTTTTATTCTTTGGTTAATAAGGAGTATTGTATGAGCACAAAGTTGAGCAACAATTGGAATTAAAACTAGTTTGCCATTGCCATTCAGGGACAAGTAACTTATTTCTTGCAGCTTTGGTCACTCATTTGGACCTTATTTTACTTCTTTTGGAACGTATGCATCCCTCCCACTCCCAATGCTTCCCTGCATATTATCGAACAAAATGGATTTCCACCCAAGCCCATATGCATGAATGTGTATGGCCATACACTCAACCCCTAATCTTTGAGTCATAATTGCTAATTTGATGCACTCGATTATGTTTTGATTTTTCATATTAAAATCTTACTATACGAAAGTGAATTTTTTAAACAATCAATTAAACTGTGATGTGGCATATATATATATATATATATATATATGTATGTATAGGACATATTATATATCCTTCTAGTAATGGTGGCATAATATTTTTCTAAGTAAACACAATGTAATTCTTGGTCATATCCATTGTTGATTTTTTAAAAATCACTATCTCCATGATACTGCTTAATTTTATAAACGGAGATTGGATGAAATACTGCCAAGAAATTATTGACAAATATGAGAAACACGATTCCAGCTCTCAGTTTTTTTTACTGGGGAAAAAAAAACTAATAGCTATTAACACTTAGCCCTGTAAAATTACTATTATACTTTTTGCATTTTCTCCTCAAAATGAAAAATGAAGAATATTTTATTGCCTCCTAAAATATAAAATGGTTGTTGGCAAAATGAAATAAATTGGAAAATAAATAAATCCAAGAAATAATTTGAAAAATGAATAAGTAAACCAAATAAAAAAATTAAATTGATTTGCTTATGGTGATATAAGCATATGTTCAATAAATTCAATATGTATTTCAAATCAAAATTATAGTCTAATCCAATCTCCACTAAACTCAGGACGGAACAAATGCAGGACTAAAACTAGTCCATTCCTACCATATCCTATTCTATTCCAAATAGGTGTCTTTGTTCTATCCTACTTATTCAAAGAATAACTAAAAGAAATTTTTACAATGAATAAAATTCCCAATCAACGAGTATCAGATTGAGCTAAAAAACCTTGGGGAAGAGAAACATCAAATTGAATTTCAGAAAACAAACGATCAAATCACAAATTTACATAGAGAGGTGCAATATAGCTGCAGTGCAACTATAGACAGGTGACATGCCTAATACTTAGAAATTCAAGAAAAAGGTATTGGATGTCTCAATGATCAAGTCCATCCTTTGTAATTCAGCTCTAACAGGCTGCTCGAACGCCAATGTCCTGGTGAGGTTTCCAATATGAATCCAAAATCTATATGGACAAGCCTCCCCACACTGCATTTTGACAAGCACATTAACACTTTGTCAACAATTATGAAATTTTGGCTTGGAAAATAATATCAAGCACACTGGAAAGCCCGATTAACAAAAAAACTTTATTTCACTTGTCATCAAAATTCAAAATTACATTGCAAATTTATTGAAAGTGACAGGAGATCATACTCGTCAACTAAAGCATTCCCATTGTGCTGGTCCTTTGCCTGAAGTAAGAGGCTGGCAACTGCATAACCAGCACGGCTTCAAAACCAGGAGAGCCGACAGGCCCATAGTCCTGTTGGAAAAATCTCATACAAACCACCGTCAGTTATTTCACCCATCTGGCGTCTGCTCCCTGTGCTAGGCACAACCTGCGAGGTAAGAAAGCAATCAAGAGAGAGAAAGCAAATACAAAACATACTATGACTAGTCCTTTTACTATAAAGAAAACTGAGAGGTCTTATATTTAGACGATTTTCAGGACTTTAAAAAAAGTTCTACCTAGTTGTACAATGATACCAGTACCATATATAAATTCAGAAATTGGGGCAGGGGGATGGTCAAAATAATAGAGAAATGAGAAACACCTGAATTTTCATTTTGCCCAGTCATACGCATGAGTTATTTCACAAAAAGCTTTGTTTAGTAATACAATTTTAAAAATACACACAATACAACTATGCAATTGCGATGAACACATAATAATCCGCGTAAAGATAGCATAATAGCACAAGTTTTAGCCACGATTCCATGAACCACAAAAACCACACTCCTACAACATGAAACCACAAGATAACCACTCACCTCAATTATGTCTCTCTCTCTGGGCCAGTTGGGAGTACACCATAAGAAATTCTATCTGCTTCAAATATGTCTCTAAGAAGAGAAATCACTTGAAGTGCAAGAACAACTTGGCGACAATCATCTCCAACCTTAAAAATGCAAGCTTGTAGCTTCATATCATTGTGGTCCCCATACCGATCAACCACATTAAACGTAATCATGATAGGAACTTTTGCTGCTGACTGCAAGGGAATTCCACTGTCCGCCTGAATGCACCTAACAAGCTTAGTCGGAGCAATTGGTAGATACAGGACTTCTCCGTCCACTTCAATTTTCTTTTAACTCCCTTCGGATACCAGCTCGCCTTTAGTCCTTGGGAAGAGGAAAAAGTACACCAGAAAATTGATGTAACTTTGTCAAAGAAATCAAATTCTCTTTTAATAAACAATTCAAGTACCACTGGAGAGAAACCATCAATTATGTGTTCCCTAACCAGCGGCAACAGTTCTTGAAAAGAAGTATTCTTCCCAGAGACAGCTTCTTTCCCTGACTAACTGCGGCATGAAGAACTTTAACTCTTTCAGGAGGGTAAAACTCCAAAACCCCTCAGAACATATGCCATGGCACGTGGATGCCCTTTATATGTAGGAGGAAGGAGTTCAAGAGCCTGAGTGATAGAACAAGCTGCCCAGTGTGGCAATTGTAGCAAAAGTGCTGAATTCTCATCCACTGCCTTTGGGGTCAAAAAAATATGGCAATGCTTAGGAATGCCGCAGATATCCAACATACGTGACTGAACCAAACGGGTTACTTCGGACTTCAGAAACGTATGAGTTGGGAACCTTGCGGCCAGGCACAAAGCAATCAGAGGATCCAAGGAAAAGGCAGTCCTAGCATATTCAATCCATTTCTCCGAGCTAATTTTTGACCGGTAAGATGTACTTTCCTTTGCATTTAGTAGGATGAGCCCAAACCTCAATGACAAAGCTATCAGAAGTAACTGCTTCCTCCTTTCTCTTCCCACAGCATAGTTCTCCATTTGGCCCCCAGACAGGATGATATTGATGGTTCACATCAACCAAAGTACTCCCATTTTCAAGCCCTCGTACTTTTAAATCAGATATCGGCCTGCATCTACTCTTATCATTTGAAATGTAGTGAACAAACACAGATACAGAATGAGCCTCACTCTGGGAAAAATTCATACTATTTATGCCGCAGCATTCTGCCTCATATGCAAACCAGCCCAAAGAAGCCCGATAAATACGGTCTTCCAGAAGCTGAAGCCCTGTTTTAAAATTCTGCAGACTGCCACGGGATTGGCATGAGCAGAACTTGAGCCCAAGAAGCATAATAGTGAAAAATGTACCAGCAGCTGCAGGATGGTGAGAAAATTTCCAAGGGAGCCTTGTTGAGTATCAGTCTACCAATAAGCAAAAAGTTTCTCTGCACTATTATGTCGAACTACCCCAAAACGATCAATAAAAAATCCAAGCTATATTCTTTGAGCAATTATTTGTTCAACAGGATCAACTTCAGGCTGCGCTTAGCAGGCCACAATACTTCACATCAGATGCAAAAAGACCTCGTTTTGTATCAATTGTCCATAACCAGGCATCAACAAGCTCCACAAGAACAAGCGACCCCAACACGGGCGCAGAGGAAACTAACCAAGTCCAAATGAAAACACCAGTTTCCAATGCATCTGGGGTAGAAATGTAAGCTGGACACCAACAGAGAAGACGGAGAAGTTGTGAGAAGCCCTCTGCATTTGATTGTGAATAAGAACCCAGATTTGAAGTAAAGCAGTGGCCTGAGAACAGGTTTCACGAATTCGCAGTTTGTCCACTTCCCCACCTTTTTCAGAAATATTGACAAACTGTTGAAGCATCCGCACAAACTTGGCAAGTAATATCCCATTATACGAATCATCCTAAGCTAGTGGTTGTTGAGGAAATGCTCCAGAGATCAATCTCAGGAGGCAATACCAATCCCAAAACCACCTGTTGTGGTACCAGATTGAAACCCACCAATGCTGTTATGCAACCTTTTTATGCCAGCAATTTCTCCAGCAGGGTTGCACTTCACCGTCGCGCTGACTATGCCGATACTGTCTGAGTACTTCCAAATTGAAAGCTTCTGTCAGTCCAAAGTTAACTCCAGCTTCTGCAGCTGCAGCAGCCATGACTGCTGGGATATTTGCTGTTGCATGCCTCTCCAGTACTCATTTCACAACCATTGAAGGCTGTGCTCTTTGCCATGTCTTTGCTTTATAAGGCTTATCCTGTAGACGACCCTCGGTGGTAGAACTATGAGGAGCATATGAAAGTGACTTAATGATCCATTCTTGATCAATTTTTTGGTACAAAGAACGCATGGGAAGACATCGAGCCACATTTACTAAATATATGTTTTGATTTTAATAATAATTAAATTTGTATTACAGGAATTAATTAACATTTTTCATTTAATAACATTTGCATTCAGAACTTTTAGGTTCATTCCCAACAAAAAAAATATATTTTTGTCCTTTATTTCTCCCAATATATAACAAACCCTATAAATGAATTTCTCACATTTTTACATTCGTAAATTCCCCTCAGTCTTCATCATCCTGTTGTTTTTACACTTGCATAAGCTTTTAATTTGAAGATCTCAATAGGAAAAAAAAAAAAAAACAAAACAAAACAAAACAAAACAAAACAAAAAAAAAAAAAAAAAAAAAGTTATAGTCCATAAAATAGAAGTTTGAAAAATATAGATCATAAAATAGAAGTTTGAAAAATATAATTTGTTCTTTTTTATTTATTGCACTACTTAGTAGGACTAATTGAGAAAACCTATACATGTTATATTATATTCATGCGATTAATGTTGCAATTTATTTATATATATATATATATATATGTTTATACACATAACACACAATAAGGTTCAAAATTTATATATATAATTTGTACTTGGGTCATCTTATTTATAATTGAGTAACATAATAAGAAACAACATTGCCAATGCAAAGTATCATAAAGTGCATTTTCAATATATATACAAAAAAAAAAAAATTATATATATATATATATATATATATACATATATAAAGGGTGCTCCAATATTATTATCACTAGAACATGAAAAATCAAATATTTTAATACGTAGTGCTTCCGAAGGCAGTATTGGGCATAAACATTTTGACATTCATTGAAATTTGAAGGTGTACTAAGGAATTTGATATCTCTTGCTGTACATCTTCACGGAGCCTTCAAGGCAAATATTAAATCTGATTAGAGAAACAAAACATATTGTATTATGGATTGATATTGAAGGGGAAATAAGCCCATTAGAAAGTAGAGGAGGATTATTTGTTGCTATTAAAACTGGAATAGCTCCTAATAACATAACAATAATCATAATTTTCCTACAACCAAGTTGATCCATATCTTTTACTTGTTCTTTTCGAAAATTATTTGAATATGTATATTAATTAAAGTATAGGATCCAAATTTTACATGCATACATCATATCGTCATATCCTTGAATTAATTTGGTTACAAACAATTTCATATTAAGGTGGTTTTGTTTATTATTATTATTATTTTTTATTTTTTTTCATTAAAGTTACTCTAATCTAGAACCCCACATATGGAGGAGGGGTGTAGACATTGCCACTGTTGTTGACAAACTTTTGTTTAATTAATTGCAATTAAGTTTAGTAATTAATTGAAGAGTTTGAACAGGTAGCATGTACTGGCGTTAAAATACAGTAGGGTGTCCCTTTAAGTCTTGCTTAAGATCATTTTTTTTTTTTTTCTTCTGGCCTAGAGCTGCTAGAGTTAATATTATATTTTGGCTCTCCAATGCAGTACAATACAATTATTTATCCCAAAAAAAAAAAAAAAAAAGGAATGAAGTGAGAAAGAAATAAATTCATTAAGAAGCAAAAAGAATGCTAAAATCAACTTGTAAAACAGATGATAACCAATTACGGCTTTTTTTCATCCAACATTAAAGAGATTTTTAAGGTAAAGCATGTCGAGCTCACTCATATGCCACTTGATTTGTTTCTCTATGAGCCAAAAAACACCTAAAAATTACCATTTGACCATAAAAATTTTAAAAAATAATAATAATAATATCATCAACTAAAAAACAATTAACACCTAATAAGACTTTAACAATAATGAAGAAAAATAATTGCCACCTTTGAATCCTTCACTAAATCTCCACCATAAAAACCTAATTGCATAAAAAGAAGCAAAGCTTCTGTCGTAGCCATAAACTCAATAGTTAAGGGACCACATAGTTGATTGAAAGGTTTGGCAAATGCTGTCATCAGATTACCTTTATCATCACAAAAAGCTTAACCCGTGCCAACTCTTCCCTTTTCTTCGGAGACAGCTCCATCTAAATTTATCCTGTATTCTCCTTATTGCCCAGCATAAACATAAACCTGAACACTTTCAACCTCTGGCTTTTAATTAGCTTCATGAAATCTAAATGTAAGTCTGCCAAATGCCATGCTATCAAAAAGAAAAAAATGATCATTTTAAGCAATGTTCTCTGTTAACTAGCTATGACATAATAATTTACCAAAAAAAAAAAAATTAACTATGACATAATATCAAATTCAAGTTTAACAATTTAATTAATCACTAATATTAATTAGAATTCAAATAGCCAATGAACATAATCATGGATACCACTAATAATGGTCATCAACAGTGAAAATAACATTTTTTGCTGTTAAGAATAATATTCATTTTATATATTTATGTATATAACGATTCTCTGAGATAATTTATCATTAAAAAATAAAGATATATTTTTATTGATGCATTTAATATTTAAGGATAAGGTTAAAATTTATTCAGGATTCCACGTATTGAATAAAAATTGTATATGTATGTATATTTCTTTTTTAGATATTAATCAATGAACATATCATCAAAGGATGGTAATATATTATCAAAATATACACCATTTTAATGTTAGTATATTATCAAAAAAAAGAATTGGGAAACAAAAAAAAAAAAAAAAAAACTACAAGATCCTAGACATGGGAATTCTAATTAAGGAAACAATAATTAGAAGTCCAGGTTGGTGATATTCACTGTGTACAACGTTTTGTCACTGTAATAGTGGATCCTTCGTTTCTAAAAAAATCGTGACTGAAAATTAATATAGAAGTTTATATTTATCACATAAAAAAATGTTATTTGTCATTGCTATGGCTAGCAACAGTGGGATCATATGAAAAGAGTTTATTGTCATAAATTAAAAATATTGCATAATTAAATGCTGTCAATTAATAATTAATTATTATATTAGTCATATTTTATTAGTGATTATCATCATTGTTAATAAAAATAAAATTTTATCATATAGGAAAAGAATAATGTGAGAGCATCAAAAAGTAAACAAATGTTTATCGAGATGTTTTGTTATTTTATTAGTTTATATTTAATTATGTTTATTATTTCAAAAGTTTGCTTTATATTATATTAATTTTTCAACGAATAAAACAATGAGTTAATGACATCTTAATGATCAATGATCTCTTGCTAAACGCATTCTTGTATACTTTTTTGTTACCCCTAATATTTATTTATTTATTATTATTATGACAATTAAAACTCAAGACCTAATATATAGAGGAATATGGCATTGCGCTTAGTATTTCTCATAAGAAAATAATGTTGGGATATTTAAAATTTTGGCTACTAATGTTATTTCCATTGTTTTAGTTGTTTAATTTTTTGTTTGTTTCTTTGTTTTTATATATTTTTTTTTTATATCCTTTTTTTGGGGCTTGGATACTTATTGTTCATTTTTTAGAGTAGTTGCTTGCTTTGGGGCCTTTAATCTTTCATTGATTCGTAAACGGTAAAATTGAGCTCTGTAATGCCTTTGGGCCCTCTTATTTAAATTTCAAGGTCCACGTTATTGAGGTTCACAGCAACCCAACACACACACACACACACACACACATTGGATTCCAAAAAAGAGTTGGTGTAGATTGTTCCCCAAAAAAACAAAAAAGAAAACAAATCAAAAGAAGTATTGCTCTTTAATATTATCATCATATTTTTTTTAAAGACTAAAAGCAAATTACAGAGAAAATGAAAACACATGAGAGATGCAGATTTGCCATAAGCCTAGTTAATTAGTTTTAAGTATACTTTTCTAAAGGAAAAAATTACAGTGTGTCCAAGAAACAAACAGACCAAAAAAATAATAATTAGCAAACTGAGAATTGGAGAATTTATATTAATAATATAATATAGAATTCATTCATCTACTCCATCCATATGCATGAATTTTATCATGAAATTAAGCCTCTAAATTATTGCCTTGAAAAGCATTATGATTTTTTTTTTTTTTCCTTATTATGGGTGTTTTGATTCTGTCAACGAAGTTAATTGTAAACTGTGGCGTGCTGTCAATTGTACTGTGGAGAGAGTTGACCTGGCGTCAAAGTTAAACAGAGAAAAAGACAATGACCATACCTCAATCCTCTAGCGGAGTGGTGTGCACACCGCACTTATTGTATGTACCTCCCATCAAATCAAGTGACAGGAAATTACACGTTTATTACACTTACCAAATTTCAAAATAATTTTAATTTCTACCATGTGCCTTTTACTAAACTTACTCTCCCTAAAGACTTTTGAACCATCATATTCAATTTTGGAAGACTACCCTCTTCAAGAATTTACTCTCTTTTTTTTCTTTTTTTTTTTTTTTAAATGTGCTTGCAAATGCATGAAAGTATTATTCACCAAAACAAAATAAAATAAAATAAAAGCATGAAAGTATTATATATGGTTAGCAATTAGCAATATTCATACGGGAGCTAGAGTTTCCCTCTTTGACCAATTGCCATGCTCCTAGAATGTGTTATATTGCCAAAAAAAATTTCTTCTTGAGTGTGTTAATCAAAGTATCTTCGTATCATAAGCAAATTAACATAAAACGTTAAGAATACATTGTTTATGAAATAATTATTTAAACGACTAAGGATATTTTCATTGATATATATATATATATATATAAAGAGAGAGTCCAATAGTGAATTACTAAAATCTTATATAACCAAATTACCAAAAATTTCTTATCTAACCAAAGTAAATTTCATGTGGAACCATATTATATATATATATATATGCCTAATATGCATTTTAAAGTCTCATTCATTAAAATGATTAAAATTAATAAAAGAAGAAGTTTGCAGGTAGTAACATGAAACAATTAATCTTTCTTTTATGTAGATCATAATTCAAACAATTAATCTTATATTATATATTTACTTATATACAAGTCGGTGCATAGATATGGATGATATGATGAGTTAATTAAACATTATTTTACAATTTGATTTGGTAGATAACTGGATATGACTAATTGAGTCAGGAACCCAGCTGTATGTGTAAGGTGGAGCGGCATATTTTGATATTGGAAGCACACAAGGTGGAAAAACTTCAAAATTGGAAAATAAAAACATAAATACCAGCAACCAGATTCTGTCCTTGGGAGCTAAATTTTTTGGTCGGTGTACAAAAAGAACATTTGAAAGTTGAATCCAAATTTGAACACCACGCCAAACCTAGTCAGCTGCTTATTACCTGTATCTATATGCATAAAAATATGTGATTATTATGTCTACGAAATTTTGAACTCCCATTAATATATAGATTGGTCTGATATGAAGTAAAAGACAAATGCCCAAAGGAAACCAGATATTGAAAATAGCATTGTCATCAAATTCCAACCTAATTTTTGTAGTCAAACTAAATCAATTATCTTGGTCAATCCAACCCAAATACTTAAAATTGGATGGACTAATTTAATTGATCCATTGTATATGTTTCTATTTTAGGAATTCATAAAATTCCAACCTACTTTTTTTAGTCAAACTAAATCAATTATCTTGGTCAATCCAACCCAAATAGTTAAAATTAGATGTACCAATTTAATTGATCCATTGTATATGTTTCTATTTGAGGAATGTTTTTATACATTGGAAATAAAAATATTGAAATTAAAACCATAATTCAAAAAAATATATATGTATTTTTGCTACTGAATTATCCCAATAAAAATTTACTTTTTGCAAAATTTCTATCTTGTGTACATTTATGTTTTTAACACCTCATATTCACATATCTTTTATTGCATTCCAAATCCAATGACCGATACAAATTGAAGCTACAAAACTATTTAAAAAAAAAAAAAGACCAAAATTTAAAAGTATTTATAAACTCCCTTTCTACGTCTCAAGTTGTAATTAGAAAAAAAAGAAAAAAAGAAAATTATATTCAAATCAAACATATAATAAGTAAACATTCATTTTCATTGTTAAAAAAAGAAAAAAGAAAAAGAACAATTACAAACGAGGATCGAAGAAAATGCAAATCTTTAGTTTTTACCGGATCGGATCTATCTATCTATCTATCTATTTATCTTGATATCTACCTATATAGAACCTATCCAATCAATTTATATTTATTTATTGTTATCATACATATGAGGAATTAATAAAGAAAGAAAATTATGCTTGTTCTGGAGCATAGCTGTCAGCAGCCCAGCATGAACACGTGCGCATTGTGATGGGAGTGATTAGCGTTGTATGAGGTACTGATCAACACACGTGCGTCTGAGGTAACAATCCAGTATCCACGGCGGTTGGACGTACACTCAAATTGCAGCGTGCTCAGCCCTTCGCCTCCCGTTCCACACGCCCTTCAATTTATTATTCTCTCATGGCTTTTAATTTTTATTTTAAACACCTCTCAAAGTGTATTAATATAATATATCTGAAATCTTTGAAAATTTAATGATTATGTACCATCAACTATACCCATCCCCTCTACTTCATAAATACATAAAGAAATAAAAAAAATTTCAAATGTGGATGTGAAATAAAGTATTAATTTGCATGCTTTCCATGTATTCATATCAAATATCAGCAAAATAAAACACCTTATTTGACTTGAGTCCTCCTGCTTTGAGGTTGTTTTCTGTATTTTATGCTTTTTTCTTTTTCTTTTTTTCGTGGTGTTTTCCTTAACATATCATATGAGGTACTGCATGCATGTCTTCAAACACATAATATATATATATATATATATATATATATATATATGTATGTTTACACGCGCATAGCACAAGAATAATTTAGATGATTTCTTGAGGCTCTCATACATAGTTTTTTGCAATTTTCAAGAGATTTTTTCAGTAGAGAAATTATTTTTTATTTTTTATTTTTGGTTCTCCATCGTGGGAGAAAAACGGTGTCTTAAGATAGAAAGCATCAATTGAAAGTCTAGATGCTATAATTAACTCTAATAAATATATAAGGTAAATAAGTTACACACAAATATATAAAGGCCAAAAAAAAAACCAAAAGAAAAACCTTTTATTTATTTGTCCTAATATACAAATTATTGCTTTATTATTGGCTGACTACAAGTTGATGATATCTAAAATCCCATGTAATCTCTTATACCATTCAAACATTAATTAACGAAACAATAATGTCTTATTTTTCTATCTATATTTGTCCTTACAAATAACAATAATTGTTTGTTGCAGAATAATCAATGATTTAACTAATCGAATTTAATTTGACCAAGTATACATATAGGGGGATATAAAAAAAAAAAAAAAAAACAACAATGCTTTGTTTTATCAAATGATGATGTATCATAATTTGAAATGGATTGCATTTATTTTCACTTCATTTATTTATATTAATCTTTCAATTCATGGAATATAAACATATCATTATGCTTGATGAAAAAATGAATAGGAAATCTATTCTAAAATCTACGAGAGTACAGTAATAAATATTGACTTTAAATTACTTTTTTTTTTTTTTTCTTTAGGATGGAAATTACTTGAAATGGCTTTAACTGTTAACATACCCTATAAATAATATCTCATATATATATACATCATTAATCTCTAATAAATTTTTTTTATTAAATTAAACTTCATATTTAATGATTATTAAATCATATTAAACATTATGAATTAAAATTAAAAAAATATTTAATTAGTTTAATAATATATTAAAATTCTAAAAACTTCATAAATTTTGATAATTAATAAATATAAATATAAATTTAATTTTTGATATGATTCAGAAATTGAAAAATAATATCTTATATTAATCTTCTCATATTAAGCATTTTATTTGAACTTTGTTATATATATATATATATATATATATACTTTCAAAAAACAAAAAAAGTGGGCTTCAAGATGGAATTTATCCACCCATGAACTGCTTGGGTGAGCTATCTGGTCCCCCTTAACTATTCTACATGGCATCTAATCATAAGGCACAAATGAAATTTGTCATGTTGGAATCCACAATCTTAGACTTACAATGTTATAATATGATAGCTTTCTTTCATTTGATATACTCTTTAAGTATATCTCATATATATATATATATATATATATTATACAAAGTCAAAAAAAAAAAAATCTTATTTATTTATCTATTGCTATGAAAAAAAAAAAAAAAAAAAGCAAGAAAGAAAAATCTCATGTATGTATATATTGGTTAGTCACAGCTGGCTATGTTCACATTCTCAGCATCCCCATTGTTAAAATTCTAATCAAATTGTAATTACTTATTGATTTATTTACTTTGTTGATGATTGTTTGCCAGTGAAAGCTTGGAAATGACAATTGAAATCCAAAGTGCTTTTGGATTGACCCTCCAAATACAACTTTGCAGAAACTCCCCGTGCTGTGTGTCCACTCTCATTCCAGTCTCTTCCTTCCTACTAATAAACAAAATAAACATAATTCACCAAAAAACAAAATAAACATATATAAATTAGGTTGGGAGTTTTTTTTTTTTTTTTGGCGGATGAATAATTAGGGTTTGGAGTTAGGGTTTAGACTAGACTCGGGTTTATCTTATTGAAAGAGCCAAAAAAACCAAAAAAGATTTAGGAGTGGGTCCCACATGAAGATACGGTCATGGGTTTGGAGCGACGCCTGGGCCGGTCAATGCGGAGGGTAGTGAGCCCAAGGATTGAGATTGATGCTTATATTTCTAGATATGCACCACCCTCGTCTCTTCCACGCGCTCCTTCATTGGCCTTGTGGGACCCACCGGATTGGCGACCTGGCGTTCTCTTCACGATACTAGAGCTTTGCTCGCTGGAATAGCGCGTGGTAAAGAGGGAGGTGGATGTCGCAGGTAGGGGACGCAGTGCCCCGCAATTCGTGCGCTTCGCTTTCTTTAAGAGAAACGATGCACCGACTCACTGTCATGGCACGTGCTCACGTGACTCCTTAATCCCTCTCTTATTCCCTCTTTCTCTCTCTCTCTCTCTACACTACCTTTTGGTTAATTACTATAATGAGATGTGATTTGAGCACCCTTTTTGAGAATTTTAGACTGAGGGACACCGTACTCGTTCAAAATGACTAAATTACCAATGCCCTTTAAACTCTATCCAAATACAACCCCCCCCCCCCCCCCCCAAAAAAAAAAGAAAAAAGAAAAGAAAAGAAAAGAAAAACTCTATTTTATCCTAATTATTATCAAAATTTTGCAATTATAGGTTGAAATAAAATTTTGATACTTTTATGTGGGATTTTTCATTTTTGGTAAATATTTTTTTTATTTGGGATTTGTAGAAGTCTTATACTTGAGTAATTGGTTACAAAATTCACTTTTTTTTTTTTTTTTAACCAAGCTGATTCTTTTTTTTTTTTTTTTTTGGGTGTAGATAAATATGGTTTTTATATACTGTGTCTACATCATCACTCACTAGGAAAAGGAACAAAAGTGACATAAAAGGTTAAGGTTGGAAAAAAACAAATAAATAATAGTGGTTATTTATTATTGTTTTTCTTTGAACGGGGTAAAGATGATATGATGTAAAACAATGAAAGAATAGTGAATGAGGTATCCATTTGAGCAAATGAAACTAACATGGTAATCAAAAAAGAGTAATTCAAGTAGAACCTAATATACGAATTAATTTTTAATTTTTACTCTTTTTTTTTTTTTTTCCTGAATTCAAGGGCAAATCTGAATTTTCAATTGCCTTGGTTGTGAAGCTAAGTTAGGAAACTAACAGATAGAAGGGTGCTCAAAAATATGTGTACACCCTTTATACTCTGAATCGTACAAAAATTACTATGATTACTCTAACTTAGTTTCCCTTATAAAAAAATACAATCTGACATGACAAACAATATCAAATTCCCTAAAAAAATATTAGTCCAAATCTAAACTTCAGTATACACCCTATCACTTTTGACTGGTAAAGATTCTGCGCCTTACCAATTGTTTTAGTAATCCTTCAACCTTTGATGTTAAGAAATCCATATTAAGGATTGTTTTGTAACTTTAAAATGAGTCAGAGTTATTTTTTATTTATTTTTTTTATTCTTATGAATCAGATGAGTCAGATTTATTGCATCTAAATATAGGAAAAAAGTTGGGTAATCGAATAACCATGACTTTTTTGGGTATCCCATTTGACAGAGAAAATAATAAAAAAACTGTATTTTCGGACTATTCTTTGCCCTAGTTTTGAGCCCAGCTCCAACTTGCAAGCTTGAAGAAAAATTTACTGCACCAAAGTATCTATTTTCCATGATCAATTATGTGCAATGTAAATTTAATGGGTTCAATAATAAATACTTACGTACAATATAAATTTAATGATATAATCATATACAATATCAAAATGCAGGATATGGACTTTATCGAATATTATGAATGATTCATTGCCTATTTACCCTTGTAACTATTATATGTAAGTAATTTTTACATGTATTGGCGTTCACCATTGGTGTACTTTATACAATGGGAAACTACCAGTCAAAAGATTGTTGCCGCTTAAGAACATGATTTAAAGTAAATTTGCAGTGCAGCCGAAAATAATAAAAAAAATAAACTTGATCTTTTGTGATGTCTAGTTGTCTACTACTAACTCTTAAAAATAGCTTTTTGAAGAAATTTTGTTTGCCGGTAATAATGCACTTTGTTTGCTTTTTTGTTTCTCTTACCTCCTTTTTTTTTTTTTTTTTGGTTGCTCACTTAATTTCTACCAATACAATAAATGATGCAATGATAGGCATATAATTTTGACCTAATACTAGAAAAGTGAGATATGATGCTGAAATGGAGTTGGGGTGTGATATAGTATCATTTTCAAAAGAGATGTATATTATTTTTGATAAAAGGGAAAGATGCATTGAAAACACCCACCAAGGCCATTGAAGCAAAGCAAATCTGAGAGAAACTTTTGGAAAACTACTTGAAAAGCACAAGGAAAGCAATTGCCTAAGCCTACTCTTTGCACTTCAACAGGAATGTTCTTTCTTTTTCAGATTTTTTTTTTTTTCTCTTATACAAAATTAGCTACCAAGGAAAGCACAAAAGAAAGCATAGTGGCTTTGACCCATTCACCCAAACGAGGGTTTATATGGGCATGGCACCCCCAAAAAAAAAACAAAAAATATATATATATATATATATCAGGTCAAAGGGAAGAAAACCAAACCTAACAATGGCTAAACCAACCCTACACAGCTACAGAGACAAACTTCTAACAGAAGGGTAAAATGGTGAATTGATTAATAAAGACCAGGACTTTGTTTTTTTTAGCTTTTTTGTTTTAGCTATCCTTTCTTACATTTGTGCTTTGCAAAATGCAAGAGACAGAGAAAGAAGATAAAAGCTGTCCCCACTGTTTTTCCATGGTTAAATACTTATTGCTACAACATCAAAAAACCAAATATCCACCACCCCCCATTTCTCCTTTCTTTCTTTTCTCTTTTTTTTTTTTTATTTATTTTTTTTAAATTTTTTTTTTTTTTACCTTCCCTCTGTCAAGGTTACCAAACCAGATTACTTGGGACCAACAAAAGAATAGTAGACTCACACAGAGAAAGAGAGAGAGACGGAGAGATGCAAGCCAAAAAGAATAAAATATGTGATAAAAAGAGAGACAAACAAAGGGTGATGAAGAAAGGGTCTCCTTTGTGGTGGTTAAGCAGTGTGGAGTTGCTAAAGAAGATAAAAAAAAGTTTAGGTTAGAATTGGCTAGCTAGAGTTTGTTTGTTTGGTTTTTTTTTCTTTTCTTTTTTTTCTTTTTGTCTTCCAGAGAAAACCGAGAGTAGAGAAGGTAGAAGAAGAGGAAAAAGAAAGAAAGAGTGGAGGGTGGTCTAAATTTGTCCAAGTGAAACAAAGGAAAAAAAAAAAAAAGAAGGCCATAGAGAGAGAGAGAGAGAGAGAGAGAGAGACAAAGGTGAAAGAGAGAAAGAGATGGTGGGCTCAGGAGCATCAGATAGAAGCAAAGAAGCTGTTGGGATGATGGCCCTTCATGAGGCCCTCAGAAGCGTCTGTCTCAACACAGACTGGACTTACTCTGTCTTCTGGACCATCCGTCCTAGACCGTATGTCTCTCTCTCTGTCTCGCTCTTTCTCTTTCTCTCTCTTTGTTTAATTTCTCTGTCTTCCTCTCTCTTTCTCTTTCTCTCTGTGTACTAGCTTTGGGGATGCTTTGTTTTTAAAGCTGTTTCCTTAAATGGGTAATCTTCCGTTTCATATTTTGCAGACGAGTCAGAGGTGGTAATGGCTGCAAGGTTGGAGATGACAACGGCAGCTTGTAAGTGTGGTTTTCTTTTTTGAAAATTTTTAGAGAGAAACTGAAAAAAAGTAGTATTCTTTGAATTACTAAGTCAACTTAATTACCGCTGCAATTCCATTCTTCTGTATCATTTCTTCTTCTTTTAAAGCGGAGGCAAAGAAAAAAAAAATGACACAGTGAACTAGTTTATGAATTAGAAATTTAATAAACGTTATACAAGTAAATAATGTTTGGTTCAATTTGTTGATTTGGGTATTGTTTGAATAACAAACTGATTTATGTTGCTTCTCTGTGTATGAATTATTTTTGTTCATGTGAAGGATGTTGATGTGGGAAGATGGATTTTGCCGAGGAAGAGTTTCAGATTGTCTGGAAGAAATTGATGGAGAGGATCCTGTCAGAAAAGCCTTCAGCAAGATGTCCATTCAATTGTATAATTATGGAGAAGGGTGGGTGCTGGGTAGGTGTTTTTTGGTTGTGGATTCATTTCTCTCTCTCTCTCTCTCTCTCTCTCTCTCTCTCTCTGTCTTTCACTTGTCTCTCAGTCTCAGTCTCAGTCTCTCTCTTGCTGTCTCTGCCTCTAAATAAAAATCATATATGATAGAAAAGCATTATTAAGAGAAATTTGTTTTATATATGTTGCACTGATTGTGGATGAAATTTGGTATAACTGTATAAGCAGGTTGATGGGGAAGGTTGCATCTGATAAGTGCCACAAATGGGTCTTTAAAGAACCAACAGAATGTGAACCAAATATTTCCAACTACTGGCAAAGTTCTTTTGATGCTGTATGTGATTAATAAAATCTAATTATTATTATTGTTATTTTCTTTTATTTTTTCTCCAACTTTTTCTCTCTCTGGGACTCAGTGTCTTTCACCAGTACATAATTTAGCATAAATATTGTCCTGCTGGTTTGATGGTACTTCATTATTGATTGATTGTGACTGCCCTTTACTTTGATGCTTTTATCTACTGCAGCTTCCTCCTGAATGGACTGATCAGTTTGAATCAGGCATCCAGGTAAAGAAAGATCATACATGGTTAATCTTTCTATTGTTAGCCGAGTGTTGTTTAGATTCTCTTTTTGAAGTTTTTCAGTTAATTATACTGTTCATTACTTTAATCAGACAATTGCAGTAATTCAAGCGGGCCATGGTCTTCTACAGTTGGGTTCCTGCAAGATTGTGAGTTGAAAATTCTTCCTTTTTATTGTTCTGTCTGTATTCTTATGTATGTATTTATGTGTGGTTATTATGAGTATGTGGTAGCAGCGTTTGCAAACTTTGCTTGAGCTGTTAATTTGTTGAATAGCTTTGATCTTATATTGCGAATTATGTAACATCCTCAGATACCTGAAGACCTTCATTTTGTGCTTAGAATGAGGCATACCTTTGAATCTCTTGGTTACCAATCTGGTTTCTACCTTTCCCAGCTCTTTTCTTCAACCAGAAATACTTCCTCATCCACCTCGATTCCTTCAAAGCAATCCGCCATTTCAATCCGGCCTCCTCCTCCACTGTTTAATTGGCAACAAAGGCCACTTCCATCTTCAACATCTATGCTTCCTTCACCAAACTTTCAAAACTCAGCCAGACTTGCATATCCACAAACCAAAGATGAGACACATATGTTTCTACTGCCTCATTCGTCTGAGCACCGAGTTGAAGATATGATGGGTGAGCACGAAAACGACATCAAATGGCCTAATGGTCTTACTTTCTTCAATGCTCTCACCGGACGTGCAGACTATGCAAAGCTTTTGTTCAACCCTGAGAGCTTGGGTAACAAACCGGATCAGAATCACCACCCTCTCACCCCTAATGCCAATTCAGATTCTTCGAATATGCATAATGCCGCCGCCGGTGGTGCAAATCCTAATGAGTTCTTGAGCTTGGACAGCCATACAGATAATGGTGCAAGGAAGATGGAAAACAAGTTCAAGAGGAGCTTTACTTTGCCAGCAAGAATGACTCCTTCGTCTTCGTCAACTTCGGTCGACCATCACCAGCACCAACCGGTGGAGTATAGAAATTCCGAGGCAGGGATGTACTCTGATGTCATGGAGACCTTCTTGGAGTGAAATGGGGAGAGTAATATTTGTATTGGAAGGCAAGGGTTGGGAAGGTTGTATCTAGGCAAAGATTTTCTGTTCCTTTGCAGCTAATAGTTTCCCGTGTTTTTTTTTTTTTTTTTTTTCATGTTCTTTTATATATTTTGTGTTTCTTTGCTCTAGTTGATGAGACTTTAATGATTATTTGTTTTCTTGTAGTTCATTCTTTCCTAAACATTTCTCACTTGCTGCCACAAAATTCAAGTATTGATGGGAACAATTAGTTAATTTGAACATAAAATACATTTAGGAATATTGCTGTTAAAAGCAAAACGAACTGCATGTTCCAATTTTAATCCAGCTAATAAAATTAGCCGTCTCGATTTCATAGAATAAAATCCAATTCTAAATGCCTCCTTGTGACTTTAAAGGCAAGACCAACTTCTAACTCGTTACTTGAACAAAACCGGTAAATATTATATATAGTTCTCCGTGGATAATGGACAAAATAGATGAGATATTCAATTAAGATTTTTTCCCTTATTGCCCAGATGTGTTTTTTGTACTTCAAAAAGTCCAACGGTTTTAATTAATCAGATGAAGTTTTGAGCTGTCACAGAGTCACAATAATGTTTTACTTGTGAAAATGTCTAGAATACTGGATTAACAACTGGTACCTAATATATCCAGGAGCTATTATACCTGATTAGAAAACAAAACCTACAAGTCTACTGAATCCTAGAAAGTAGAAACCCACAAACCGAAACTTTGAGAAATTCCTAAATATCATATTCCAATCTTCAAACATTGCTGGCCTAACTGCTTCATTATTAAGTGATGGGCCTGCTCCACTCATGAACAGTCACTGTCACATAAAATCACTGTGGGAGCTTATGGATCCAAAGATTTCTTCAACCCGGTCGGATTAATGTTTTCCACTCCTGCGTACCTACATTTGATGATCAGATTTACATTCATTGCCAGACTTATTTGACAATGGATGAACAGGTATAGAATCAATTTTGAACTATATTTTCCTTGTTCAAAGTTTTTTTAAGCATGAAATTAGGTGATATGCTCATGTGCTTTTCACTATACATAATGTAATAGTATTATAATAATAATAATATAGATGGTTTTCCCTTTTTCAAATGTGGGTTATTTTTTATTTTTTTGTTGGTAATCCTTTTTCAAATGTGTTGAAAATTGGAGTCTTACCAGTTTCTCACTCCAAGATTCATGCCCAATGAGCTGATGATCAGTGAGAGACTTTTGATGCTAAGGCCAAACCAAATTCAATGAGCTTAAACATTGTTAAAAAAAAAATAATAATAATAATTAAGAAAAAAGTAAGAACAAGATTTTCCACTATTTTAGTATTGTCAATTACAAATCCTATAAAAGTTCCCTCTGCTACCTTGATCGAACAAAACAATAACAAAAGCATTGTTAAACAAAGCAAACATCTCATCTACTACTACAATCCAACAGCATTTATTGGGCTTTACTTTTTCTCTCATTCTTAAAGAAAAGCCCATTAATTTCGATTCCAAATTCTAACCCGACCGCTGAACCCAAAAAATAAATAAATAAAAAAAATAAAAAAAATTAAAATTAAAAGACAACTATACGCAGAACCTGAAAGAAATTTAAAAAAAAAAAAAAAACCAAAAAAAAAAAAAAAAAACAAGAAGGCAAAATGATTGTAATTATTTAACATTTGGGCGCAAGACTTTTATCTTTATCTTTCCTGGAAGGTTCAATTGCGTGGCATTCTTTACAGGCCGACACAAACCACCGGAAAAGTCTCCGGCCAAGCTGATACCTGACGACCACCTTATTTCTCCTATAATGGTCCTGTTTCTTTTCCGATCTCAATTCCCCATTCCCTTCTACTTTCCTTCTCCTGGAAGTTTCCCGACTCAAAGATGGTACCGGAGTACTTATGAATTGCCATCTCTGAGAAGACCCATATACATGACCCGAAACCCGCTTGTTATTGTTATTATTTCCCATCGTTGTCCTCCCATAATAATAATAATTACCATCGCTATAGCTCGCCCTCGCACTGCTACTGCAGCTGCTGCTCCTGCTGTTGGTGCTATTACTGCGGGATGTCGTGAGTGAGTCCTTGCTGCTGCTGATGCTGCTGTTTCGGCTCCCGAAACATCGAGACTTAGTATCTGTTGTAACAGTAAACCCGTTCCCGTTACCCGGTTGGAATGGAAAAGAATGAGGAAGTAGACGGCCGTTGAAGAACAAATGGTCGGCCGGAGAATCTTTGAAAGGATCGGTGGACGGTGAGTCCGGTGTGATGCATCCGAACTCGAAGCTCGAGTCTTGGTAGTGATCGTCTTCGTCTTGGGTTGGAGTGCTAGGAAATGAGAATGCTTCGCCGGAGGAGCTTTTTCTCCGACGAGTGTTTTCCATGGAGGTTAATGTTGGAGGATTTGGTTGCATGGGATAAATTGTATTTATAGTAAAAGGACTTTGAGTGGTTTAGCAAATTAGCATTTTTTTTTTTTTTCTTTTTCTTTCATATATGTTGATTTGGCATGAGACACATGGAATGCTAAAAAATATAAAAAATAAATTAAAAAAATCACTATTTGAATTTGCTTAAGTTTGGTGATGTAAATGATTGAATCCCTATACTTGGCCAACTCAACCTTAATTTTAACACACACAAGTAGGTGGTGTTTGTAATAATAATAGTCAAGTGTTTCTTTGGGATATTCTAAAAGAAGTTTGTGTGTTGAATGATATATGTTGCTCATGAGTTTCTCTAGCTATCACTACTTTTAGTCAAACTTTATTCCCACAATGTTGCGCAAATGGCCACACCCACATCTAGTTCTATCCCAACCGTTGATTAATTTTATAAGCTCCTTCTTAGATATTAAATACATGTTCCAAACTTTAATTCTTTAATAAGTGGGGGCTTCGTTTAATAATCTCCTTGGGATTGCAATTAATATAAGAGAGAAAAAAAAAAATGATTGTCCTTTATAAGTTATAGTGATCTGCATTCATCACCTTGTCTTCCTGGCAGAGATTTAAGAAAGGTTTAGAAGATATTTAATAGAGATAATTAATAAATATAATTAATAAATATATATTATATACAATCCTTTGTTTATTCCAAGTTCAGTGAATTTCTCTTTAATCTTAGTCCACTTGCTTTTGTTTTGTTTTTGAAGGACACAGCTTCCCAAAAATACTTCTTTCAACATGTATAAAGCTGAGGAAGGAGGGAAGAGCTTTCGACATAGAAAGAGAGGTGGGTCAGGGAATTCATAAATAGTATCATATTTAGGCTGTTTGGGTTTTTACAAAACCAAGAATGATGTGTTCAAGCATATATCTATATATATATATATATATATATATATACATATATAGTTGTTTTCTTATTGGCGATAACAAGCTTTTATGTTGTCCCATTAAAAAGCCTGGTTATGTATAACTAATAAAATATTTTATTCTAAATTATTTGTAATCAAGTGATAATCGGATACATAAACTGTTTGATGCCACTCAATAAATTTTCTCCTCTATATGCACATAAGTATCAATATTTAACAATATATTATTTTCTTTTTGATGAAATTTAACAATAAATCCACATAAGATTTGATTTACCCAAATTTGTTTTCATTATTTCATTAAATTTACATTAAACAATTAATATCAATTTAAATCTTCAAAGCTGATCACTCAAATTTTACTAGGTGTTTGCATTCTAAATAATTTGTAGATGTCCATATCCTATTATCATGATAAAGTATTGATATTCAAAATAATTTGGATGACAACATCTACTAAACTAAAATTAAATAATATATATAATAGAATTATTTTCAATATAATTTTCTTTTTCTGTCTATAATATTGATAATAAAATGAATCTTGGACAAAAATTTATGGATTTATCCTATTATGGATAAAAGTTTTCATATAATATATGTGTAGTTTTTCTTTATATGGTGAAAGCAAAGGCTACAAGGCTCCATAGGGACGACTCATGGGAATTAATGAATGTAGTTTAAGTTTGATATAATTTTGATAAAAAACACTTTTTGATTAGTCCCAAACATGGAGACAAAGCAGCTCTTAGAAAAATCCTTGGTCTCCCATTGAGGCTTCTGTTGAGGACCAATTCGACCCATTTTTACCTCGTTATGCCATAGGGACCACCGGTCAGCCAGATTTAGTTTCTCTTCGTTAATTTTCCTTGGTTTCTACTCTAAATATAAGGCAACGTGGTGGTGGGTCTTCTAAGACGTCAAAAAATGCCCCATCCAAGATTTCCACATAAAACGGCCAGTTTGCTCTCTCTGTCTCTGTCTCTCTCTCTCTCTCTCTCTCACATTGGAGAAAAGAAAAAATTGTATTTGTGAAGAAGAGGAGTCCTTTATTAAAAGGGATGCAAATTGGGGTTTAAAGAATTGGTTTTACATTTTTTTGTTCATATGCTTTTTAACTCCAATGGGATAACGAAATCCGAGTCCTTTTTCAAATTATCTCCTTGAGTCTTTGTCTGAGGTGTTGCTTTCCTGCCTTTATTCATTCTTGTATGTTTTTCAATAAAGCATTTTGGAAAAATGGAAATTTAATTTTTTTTTTGGAATAAATTATTTAAATTACAAACTATCTAAATTTTTTATCTTCCACATCATTTAAAACTTGTATTATTATAGTACAAATAAAAATGATCAACATTCAAACAACTAACAACTGCTTTGTCGGAAATTTAATTTAACCAGTGCCAATTTACTCAAAAACACTTGACGTAATTCGGCCAAGCCGGTAGAACTCGTTTTGGGTCAATGTCAATTTAGATTTGGGCCTAGCTTATAAGATTTTACTTTCGTCTTCAACGGTATGATATAAAGTGGGCCTTGGCAGGCTTACTTTGCTTTTTTTTTTTTAGTTGCTTTAAACTTCTTTTTCCTCTTTTGTTTCTTCAAGAATAGTTACTATTAAATATAGATTTTTTTTTAAAAAAAAAAAATTCATTGGTTGAACATTCTAAATTTAAGCTTAGGAAAATTAGGATTTACTTTGATTGTCAAAACCCTTATTCACATAACCTTCATCATATCCATAATTGCAGCAATTTCACAAGCTTCCTCATATCCACCCTTGTAATTATGGAAGATTATTGTATTAGGCCATGCACTGTAATAATTTAATAAAAATAAATAGATAATAATGTGAATTGTACTTATTATAGAAAAGTTGGTGTCTAGTTAATAACAATTCTCATTCAAAAATTCAAGTATGTTTTAAAAATTGATTTCTTATACAATAGAAAAACTTTTAGAATTTAACTAAATAACCAAAAACCAAATTAAAAATGTCACAAATTAAAAAAAGTTTAATATAACAGTATAAAAAGTTATTATTATTTTTTTATTTTTTTAAAACAAAGTAGACATGTACTTGCGCTTTAGTTTCTTTCTTTTTATTTTTTTTTTGGGTGTGAAACAATGAAAATATTTCTAAACACTGACCAGTTAAAAAAAGTTAAGTAAAAGATAAAAAACAATAATAATAATAATAAAGAGAGAGAGAGAGAGAAAAAAAAAAAAAAAAAAAAAAAAGAAGGTCGTGGCGCGGGACCGTGGCGTGGTTGACGAGATATGCAAAGGACGCGGTATGCACTGTGGGCGTGTCAACAGTAGCACCATCCTCATCCTTAGCACTTCACACTTGTCTCTCTCTCTCTCTCTCTCTGCTTCTCTGTGTTTCTATTTTTTTTTTTTTTTTGGTTCTCTCTCTCTCTCTTTCTCTCGGCCACTGAGCTTCAATATTCTTCTACGTATCTCCTACCAAATTTATATAATTTATAACATAATTAATAATATCATTATAAATACTGTTTTTTTTTGTGTTTTTTTGTTTTTCATTACTTTGGAAAACCATGACCGGCAAAGAAAAAATTCTCAGCAAGATGAAGGTACTTTGCTTTTTTCACACTCCTTGTTCTATCTCCTTCCATAGCAAATAAATTATGCTGTCTTACTACTACTGGTTCGTTCTTTTTATTGAAAATTTTTGATTGGTTATTTTGATCCCATCAATCATGGGTCAATTTTTGGGGATCCTTAAATTGTTTGGGTTTCATATATGCAAAAGTAAAGTTGACCCATTTTTCCAAATTGGCAGGTGGGTTTATCTGTGCTCAGACTTTTCTTCTTCTTCTTCTTCTATTTTATTTTATTTTTTATATATCATTTCTAGTATTCCCACTTTTAGATCTGATTCCCCCATTTTTGGTTTTGCTGATTTGGGAGTCATAGAATATGTAACCTTGATGCCATTCTCTCATAATTGTGAGCCACAATTTTCAGGAATAAATTTGATACATAACCTTCTTCTCTTAGACTTATTTGCCAGCCTTTTATATCCTTTAAAATTGTTTGTTCTGTAAATGTAGAACAATCTCTTGGGTTGCTACTTGTTATATTCCATTTCTTGAACCCATTTGTTCCTTGATTCATGTGCCTTTGGGACTCTGATAACCAACTCAGTTATACCAAGACATAATTGATATTCTTCACCATCATGTTTAGCCTATCATAGACCCCTCCCTCTCTGTTTTCTTGCAGCATCTTTAATGCTTTATGCTCTACAAGAAAATATTTAGGAAAAGTAACTATTATGCCACATGCTTCTTTCAGCCATTTTTCTATGACTAGTTTTGGTGATATGAATTCAGGGTGTTTCATGGTTAGATTATTCCTCTTTTGTATTTATGTGGTGTTTACATTAAAACTGTGGGGTTCAAAATAAGATTATCTATCTTTGTCCTTTTAACCGGATGACATTCATGCCCACTAACAGGGAGATTCCGAGTTGAAAGGTTATAAATTTTAAGCAGGGAAGTTTTGTTTCTAGTCAGTCTGTAATGACTGTGTTTATTTGACAAGTCAGTGATTTTAACTTTCTAGTCCATTCAACCATCCCATGAGGTATAATACTGTTGTATTTTAATATCTTTGAATTATGGTTCTCAGAAAAATGCATAGACTTATAGCAAGGGCTAGGGTTTCCAAACGTTAAAGAGCAATGCTTTTAGTTTGTTAATTCACATTGAGTTGCTTAGAATGATTTCTACAAGATAAGTATTCTGCTTTGGAAATTAACTGAGTATATTTACTATAGGAAAAGGTTGGTTTAGGTTCATCAGATCCTGACTCTGGGAAAGGAAAGAGCAAGATGATGAAACATGTGACACACGGGTTCCACTTGGTGAAGGGAAAATCAAATCATGCCATGGAAGATTATATTGTTGCACAGTTTAAGCAAGTTGATGACAATGAATTGGGATTATTTGCAATATTTGATGGTCACTTGAGTCATGAGGTCCCTGATTATTTACGGTCTCATCTCTTTGAGAATATTTTGAAGGAGGTAATACTTGCATTCAGAAGCCTTGTTTCAATTTTCTTGTTGTTTATTTCAATGTTTCTGAGCATTAATATTTTCATCACCAATTTTGTAGTTTTTTTATGAACACTAGTAGTGAAATGATATGGAGAGATCATTATTTTTGTTTTCGTCTTTGGTTTGTGGTCTATGTAGCCCGACTTCTGGAAAGAACCAGAGAAGGCAATTAGGAGAGCATATCGAATAACGGATACTAATATTCTGGAGGAAGCAATTGATATGGGGAAAGGGGGATCAACCGCAGTAACAGCCATATTAATTAATTGCCGAAAGTTAGTAGTAGCCAATGTTGGGGATTCTCGGGCTGTGATCTGCAAGAACGGTGTAGCCAAACAACTATCAGTTGATCATGAGCCAAGCATGGAAAGAGAGATGATTGAGAATAAAGGTGGTTTTGTTTCGAACTTTCCAGGTAATCAGATGCATGCTCGAAGCACAATTAGCGTTCAGTCATTGTAAAAACAGATCCTTATAACTTTTCTCTTTCAAGTTCTCTAAACACTGTTTTCTTTATGACCGCTGAAGTACTAAGTTTAACCGTGCTATATAAATCAGGGGATGTTCCGCGTGTTGATGGGCAGTTGGCTGTGGCAAGGGCGTTTGGTGACAAGAGTTTGAAGATGCATCTTAGCTCAGAGCCTCATGTAGAGGTGGACATGATAGATGATGACACAGAGTTTGTCATCTTGGCAAGTGATGGATTATGGAAGGTAGGCTCTGCTAGAAACCTTGACCATTTTCACAATATTATTGTGCAATGTCATGGAAATGCTAATGGGAAATTTAATGTGATTTCAGGTAATGTCAAACCAAGAAGCAGTAGATTCTATCAAGCATATAAAGGATGCTCGTTCAGCAGCAAAGCACCTTACTGAAGAGGCACTTAATAGGAAGAGCACAGATGATATTTCATGTATAGTTGTAAGATTTCAGTGATGGATAACTCTTGTCTTTATAGCTTCGTTTGATGATGTAAATCAAGGTTTTAAGCAAAACTAAAAGCATAAAACTCATGCTTAGTGTGCTTTTGTAAGCCTCTGAATCTGTTATATATATTGTATGTACTCTTTCACTGTTGCATCGTAGATGTAAACATACTGTAACAATGCCAAGAATACGTATTGTACTGGGAAATCTGAAGTTTTTGTATGTGGATAACGGATCGTGGATGGTATTTTCTTTTCAAGTTGGATATTGATGCTGAATTTGGTTGACAAATTGAAAATTATAAGCCGTCTACGTTTTTATTGCTCTTGATGTCCTTATTCCACCCCATGGAGTGGAGCTTCTGAAGAAAATGAATTAAGAAAATCATTAAAAGTGAACTAACAGCGAAAATTGAAGGAGAAAATTGAGCTAAAGGGTTATTAACCAAGAGATTGAATCTGCAATGAACGTTAGCCGGAAGTAACAGTCGACATAAAATAACTTGCAAAATTCATGTTTTACCGAACTAAGAAGAATCACCATGGACATATAAACAAGTTAAAAGTCGATACTGTTCTACCAAACAAAAAGGAAAAAGTTAAAAAAGTCAATACTGTTACTACAAGCATAGCAGGCAATTCGGATAAATGGTTAATGTATATTTTAGCGACCCTTATATTAAAAGGCTTTGGATAACAAAAGAGTACTTTCTGATGCCCCTGTAGAGGTGCATTTGGATAGACAGGTCAAAGTCTTTAGAGCATAACAGAGAAGTAATAATCTGCTCACACATGGTAGTTATTTAGGCATTTACATGGTAATTCTCTGTAAATGATTATGACGTTGATATTTCATGCAAATATAACATATATATAGGAATATAAGAAGGCACAAGATGAGGATGACAGAAGAGAGAGAGCATGATGCATATGTATGGATATAGATATGGTTATCATACTTATATATTTTATATATGTATGGTCTTCATTCATCTAATGTAGAACTGCTTATAACCAGTTGAATTCCCATGGGGAGGTGTCATCTGCATTCTGGCTCGATGATCTTCAGTCTGTGTAGTCTGGATTTCTCTTTCTTTTGAGGCTGCCTTCCGGTTTGATGAGCCGTCTCCAAAACATTCAGCAGGGGTTCTCCGGCGCCTCTCGTTGTGTCCCGCCAAACGCCGGCGACAACTTCTTTTTGCTTCATCAAACTCTGACAGTTCATGGAACCTGTGGATATGAAGAGGGCACAATTGTTGGATCTTAAACCATATTATGATCAGTAATTAAATGTATCTCTCTCTCTCTCTCTCATATCCTTAAATGACATGCTTGTATTTAAAAATAACTGCATAACTTTAAAAGATATATTTAAGTTTGCACGTTAATCCATTCTGACGGGAAAATTGTTGAATATATATAAAATTTTGCTACAATAAATACCTGTTTAATGCTATAATCTGGACGTTTATGTTAGACAACATATTATTTGACAGAGACTTCCAAAAATATGTTGCCTAATATTATGCGCCCGTTGTAACAAATCTCTCTCTCTCTCTCTCTCTCTCTATATATATATATATATATTAACAGTTAATTAAGTGTGTATCTGCCAAGACTTGCCAGCAAAGAAAATTGTATAGGAAGTAAAAATTCTGCTTATTGGTCGAATCAATGACATGAACTCATCAACAGTAAGGTTAGTATGACAAATTATTAACTGGGAAACCACCAATTAGAATGTGAAAAATTCAAAATCCTCATCAATTTTTACCTTTTCATAAAGAATCATGCAAATAATAAACAAGGCAATTAATGAGTGAATTGCATGAAGGTGGCATTAGAGGCATATATTCAAACTTGGATGGAGATCTTTTGTCTCCATTTTTATGTTCATCGTTGATATAGTATAAAATCATTTTAAAACATTAGCAAAGGAATAAAAAAATTGAGTAAAAAAAAAAAAAAAAAAAAAACAAAAAAGCTTTTTTTTTTCCTTTTAAATTGAAGTGGAATTCTATTACTGATCGAATAGAAAAATGAAGATTGATCTCCATCATTCAAACTTAACTGTGAATGGTTTAGTATATCTATTTTGTTGCAAGCGGAACCAAGAATTACGACAGTTGTTTAAAGCATGTTTATATAATTCGAGAGCAACGAACAATGCTGGTAAAACGAAACAAAAGAAGGAAAGAAAGAATAGAATTGGACCTGCTGCATTGCTGACAAAAGCGCTGTGGAAGGCCCGCGACGATGACAGCAGGTGCCTTGAAGTGAAACTCACAGACCTTGTGGCGGCGATGGTAGCGTTTGGCATCACTCAGATCAGCACCACACCTCTCTGCTTGACAACCAACACCACCACCACCACCACCACACCCTCTCCTCGTAGCTGCCACTCCAGTTGCTGGTTTCTTCTTTTTCTGATCGTTCACTGCAAAGCTCGACTGATCACCACCATCACCACCAAAACCAAATGTTTGATCTTCTTCCTGATCAGACAGATCATCTTCGAGTACCTGATCTTCATGATCTCTGTTGCTTGCTGCTCTTTCTTTCCAACCTTGCCTGCCAGCACCTTCATATAATAATTTCTTAGCTCCAGCCTCCATGATATGGGGTATAGAGAGCTAGAGCTAGCTTGGGAAGAAGAGACTAAACTTAGGGTTAGTGGAAGATCGATATGGAATATATATTAGTGGGGAACTTGAAAGGGTACTAACGAAATGAAGGCGATGAGAGTCGAGGAAATAAAAAGATGGAAAAGAGGAGGAGGACCACAACACAAAGCTTCATTGCTTTTTGTGTAAGAGAGCATACGTGTCATCAGTTTGGAACCGTAGAATCTAATAGTGAATTTTCATTGGTTTAACATAAGTTTGAATGTTATTAATTTGGGTTTTGGCTAGTAACAGTAATTATTGTAAGAGTACTACTAAAATCTCAAGTACATTTTCTATATATATCTATATATATATACACCACAATTTCGAAGTAGATAATATATGATTCATAAGTTTTTTGGGATATGGAGTTCTTACAGCTAGCAAATGGTCGAGTCATATTGTGTATATAAAGATCAGTATATATGAGTAAGTTTTTTTAGTTAAGTATATTTATGTGACAAATGTTAATCGGTTGAATAGAATATCAATTGTTATTTGAATTTAAATTAAAAAGATATAGCAATTTTTAACATTTATTTTTAAAAAAAATTAATTTAATAAAATCATAGATTTTGAATTCTTGTGTGTGTGTGTGTGTGTGTGTATTGCTTTTAGCTTATGTCAAGGTTGTTCAAGTTGCTGGGATTGAGAGGGACACATGTCGTTTTTGATGGACAATGTAATATATACTTTTATGGTCAATGAACATATTAAATCAGTATAAAACGCTAAGTGTATGGTTAACTAGAAAGTAAAAACATGCAGTACGAAAAGAGGAGTACAGTTCTTGCTTTAATTGATTATCCAACTGCATGCCCTGGCTTTTTCCTTTCTATTGCAATTTCAACTTTTACAATCAATGGGAAAGTGCTGAAGTAGCCATACAAAATAGTGTTATATCAATCATTAATTTTAAATTAAAAATTTTGAAAGTGAAGAAATGACAGTATCTTTAGCACTTATCAATATTAACATATATATCATAGGCTTGCATGGAAAAATTATCATGTGAGTCGCCTTGAAAAGTACTTACCTTGTATTGTATTATAATTTTTACCACGACTTTAAATCTTAGGATTGGCACGTAAAGTTCATGCATACAAGGTGAATAATATCAAATAATCAAAAATCTATTGACGAATATCTGTGTGCTCATAGCTCTACTTGAAGACCATGTGGAAGATGGAAAATACGTGGATTAAATCAGTAGACAAATATCAAATATTGTTAAATCCCGATTCACTTCTCTCTTTACTATTTGCTACATATAATTTTCATATGTAATGATGTACATTACTATTCCCTTATTACTTTACTCTTTATTCTTTTTTTCATTTATTATTCATTGTAAAATGTAACCCTAAAGCTTTTAGCATAGAATGTCAAGATTATTCAATCATATTTATATCTTTATTTTTTATATAATATATTTTTTATACTGTTCGATTATATGTAACTTATGAAATATTTCATTTTAAATTACATGTAAATTAGACTAATTAAACAAATAAAAACATAAGTTGTGGAATATCACTCGATAGAATATTTTTCTATGTGTATAAAAAAAATGAAAAAGGGAGGACCACAGTGGTCCAATATTCTTACATGAGTTTCACTAGCTTCCGCGTCGCCTTTGTTTTATTAATCTGGAAATAATGTATGTAACTTTCTCACATTTCAGGCATGAGTTGGGTTTTGGTCCCAAAATTAATGCTTTTTTCCTTGGATTCCTCTCGTCTCTTTGCTACAATCTACCCAGCAAAGCCAAATATATTGTAATTTCAAGATTTAATTCCCCAAATTAACTAATTAATCTCTCTAATTTTATTTTTAATGCAGTTTAATTTTATCCAAAATAATATGATATAATTAAAAAAAGAAAAAGAAAAAAAACAATATGTGGACAAACAACCGTATCTCTACTTTTGTGATTCTATAATGATTGGTGATATCAGATATAGAAATAAAGCAGAAAGAATACGAATAAACTGAGGAAGTATAAATATATTAACATATAGCGTTAGAAATTAAGGAGCAGTTGCTGTCTATATATAAGAAAAGAACGACAAACAGGTTGTTCTCAACCAATATGTATATATGATGTTGAATATGTATCGGTCCCCAACACTTGACAAATCTGTATATCTGTAATCAATTGTTCCATACACAAGTCCTTTTCTTAAAACAAAAAAAAAAAAAAAAAAAAAGGAGAGAAAAATCTAATTATATTGGCTCTTTCCCAGCTCCCTTTATATCGCATTTTTTTTTTTTCAATCGTCTTCCTCTTTACATTTCATAGAACCATTTTTTTTTTTTTTTTTCAATTGTGTTTTTTAACATGTCAATTTTTGGCAAGCTAGCTAGCGGTATCAGATTCTTCACAGCTCCGATATTTTTCCGCATGCTAAGTCCCACAAACAAACAGAGCATCTTCTACGAACGTACAATTATAATCCAACATTTGACAGTCTTGAAAACGCGTACACATACATATATCATTACCATCGTATACATATATACCTGCAGTTTGTTTGTTTATTATTATTATTATTATTATTTTCACTATATATCTTTTTGAGCCCACTATATAATATAATATATTGTCAAAATATATGATTCAATTCCAATTCACCTCTTGCAAATTCTCAAATCATTTAGAAAAGTGATAATATATTATAAAGCAATCCCATCCATGATTTACAAATTTAAACTTTTTTGAAGTGTATGATTTTGGACTATGCTTTTCAATATATAAAAAGGGACTTTAAAAAAAATATATATATATATATATATATATATATATATATATATATATATATATATATATATATATATATATATATATATATATATATATATATATATATTTATGAAATTGGACTTATGGAACTTTTTTGTTGAGCAAAATTAAAAGGTACTAAGTGTAGATAATCCAAACAACAAAAGCAATATTAGTAAAAGTAGTCGTTATAGTTTGATCCTATCATCCCTTGGATGATCATGACCATCATCTGCACGATGGGTTATGTCTTCAATGGCTCTGTACTCTGATGTATCAACAACATTCTCATCAGCCTCAGCGACCAATGTGTCTTCAACCTTTTGGGTGGTGTTTTTGGCAGAGTCCCATGCAGTATCCATGGCTTCCTTAGCCATTTCACTAAGCTTCTCTTCCATCTCCGTTGCTTTTACCGTTCCTTGTAATATTGCTGTATCTGTAACGAAGCCTCTCACCCCACTCATATATTCTATATATTTGCCTTCTCCATCTGTTTGGCTACCCTGAAAATTCAAAACCCACCAATTCAAATATGTATCACAATTAAATTTCCAACAGTTTGAATTAATATCTTAATTATCCATCTTTTTCATTTTCCTTTCAATTTCTTGACACCCTTTTTAGTTTATAGCCATTAACAACTAACCAAAAAAAAAAAAAAAAAAAACAAACACGTATCAATAAAAGGCAATTGACATTAATATATATATATATATATATATATCTATAGAAGATCCAATATCAATAGATCGATAGATATATATACCTGGGGTGCAGGTTTATAAGCAGTGGAAAAGCGATTAGCAATGGTGGAGAAAGTAGTGACAGATTGAATACAAGCATTAGGCATAGCTTTCAAGGCAGTACCAAAGAAAACAGCTCTCTTTGTCAAAATTGACATTGTCCAATATTCAACTGATGATGTTGATGATTGAAATTTGTTCGGCTTTAATGATGGAACTTGTGTGGAATATGGTTTTGATCAATATTGAACTCATCTCTCTCTCTCTCTCTCTCTATATATATATATATATATATATGTGATACATAAAATTAATTAGGACAAACATAAAATGGGCAGGTCTCAAGATTGTTCTGACACGTAATAGAGATTTTGGACACGTTTTGAGCTAGTTGGGCATGTTCCCACATTCCCACATTATCAAAATGATATCACTGCTTGACACATAGATATGTGTTTTTTAAATCTTTCTCTAACATTGTTATATATTATAGATATAATATTTGGTCATGATATTGTACGTGTAATGTACGTAGTACAATTTAAAGCCTTTTTTTTTCATATGTATATATATATATATATATATGTGTATATATAAAGTAAAATATTCAAAGAGAATAAATGAAAAAGAAGTGTGTGGTTGGAGTTTTGGACCAATAAACCTTATCTAGTATCGTACAGACTGGATGGAGCAAGGTTGAGGTGAACATGCACCGATCGATGACCGACTGACTTTTGTTTTGACCCCGCAGTCCACTGCCTCATCGGCCTCAGAAAGTCTCAACACGTACATACAACTGTACTTCTTTTGCGACCCACGAGCACTGGGAATCTCTTTTTCTTTTGGATTGGATGATGCATCCCTATCCAAATCCCCTCTCACCAAAAAACGATTATATATATATACAGTATTAACAATGATTTTTAAAAAAATTATCATCAATTTTATCATATAAAGATGAATATCACTAATGATTTTTTTTAAAATTATTGTTTTTTAAATGGTTCGCATTATAACATGATAGAGATCATCCATATCGTAAAATTTCACCATATATATATATATATATATATAAAACAAAAACTCAACCCCAAATGTACCAAATCCCACTGTTTAATTAGATTGCAATATAACCAATTTATTAAAATTATTACTTGGAAAAATTTCTATTTCGAAATTATAATTCTACATTCATATATAAATTTTGGTTATTATGATCACGACCATGACCTTGAACAATTTATAGTGAGAAACATGTCATACCATATCGATATTTAAATGGCATGTATTTATTTAGATGATATCGGTTTATACATCTTTACCATATCAAATCTCCATAATTTTGTTATATAAATAAGAAATTTTACTTGTAGGCATAGCAAGTTTATATAAAGCTGTGTGTTATATAAACTAAGATATTTTGACCAAGAGTTTTTCTTAAATTATATTGGCCCACTAGGCACATTTAAGGGTGCATATAAACAATAAAAAGTTTTATCAAACAATGGAAATTTATATAGTCTTTTTTTTCTTTAATAAGAAATTTATATACAATTGAATATATTATACAAGAGTTACCAAAACTATGTGTCAAAAATATTTATCAAATATGTTAATACATAAAATCAATCCCATTTCGAAAATGTAGCATGGTGATTAGTTAATTTATCTCAATCACATCAATAAACCGAGGCCAACAGATTCTCCATTAAGTCCGATCCAGGTTTGATCGATAAAACATTGTTTATATAGGCCACATTTTATTCCAAGTTCTGTATTCTCAATGTGGTTTGTAATTTGTTAGAAATACTACTTGTTTTTGTATATAATACACTAAAATTTCTTTTTGAATTAATTATTATTTTGATTTTTTATTTGGATACATCCAATTCCATTCTAGGTTGAGTATAGGGAGGTGTCACTTTGTTTTAGCAAAAGCCCAAATTATGGATATATATCCTTTATCTCTGTATAAATGGAGAATTTGGCCCAATACCCTCATAGGACCGAGGTTAATGATTTTTGCCCCCTCACTTGATATCTTTTTTGTTCTACCCTTCAATATCCATTGTAACCTTCAAACAAAAAAAAATTACTTACATATCCTATTATATTTTAAACCATGTCTGTGTTTGGATGCACTTCCTACAACCAATATGAATCTGAAAAGTGGTGGAGATCTGGTTTTGCAGACGAATTATAACAGTTCAATGGGGAAGAAGCATACCGTGAAGCCTACTGGGTCTTTGGAGTTGAGCAGTTCCTTCATTGATTCTGGACATGATAGGCGGCTCTCAGTCAAAGCTCTTCCTCGTATTGCCAGTCGGAGTTTGAGGAAGCAGAGAAAGAATCGGAGGCTTAAGATTGTCAATGAATTTGCTGGGCAGTATGAAGACAGCTTTGACGATGTGAAAACTGTGAGATACAAATTTCATAAACGTATCTCAAATTTTGCAAAAAAATTGGATGACTGTACACCCTCGGTAATTACCGACGAAACTGTCCGTAATTTTTCCAGAGGGTATGTGGTTGGTTACCGACGGTTTCCTCGGGAATTACCGAGGGGGTACAGTCATCCAATTTTTTTGCAAAATTTGAGACACGTTTATGAAATTTTGGGATTTTCTCTCCTTAGTATAATTTTACAATCCCTATTTTGCATGTTTTTGCATTCAACACACGTTATGGGACTTGTGGGGCCCAAAAAATTGGTAAAATGTGATGGACTGTACGCCCTCGGTAATTACCGACGAAACCGTCGGTAATTTTTCCAAAGGGTATGTGTTGGTTATCGACAATTTCCTCGGGAATTACCGAGGGTGAACAGTCATCCAATTTTTTTGCAAAATTTGGGACACTTTTATGAAATTTTGGGATTTTCTCTCCTTAGTATAATTTTAGAATCCCTATTTTTCATGTTTTTGCATTCAACACACGTTATGGGACTTGTGGGGCCCAAAAAATTGGTAAAATGTGATAGACTGTACATCTTCAGTAATTACCGATGAAACCGTCGGTAATTTTTCCAGAGGGTATGTGGTTGGTTACCGACAGTTTCCTCAGGAATTACCGAGGGGGTACAGTTATCCAATTTTTTTGCAAAATTTGAGACACGTTTATGAAATTTTGGGATTTTCTCTCCTTAGTATAATTTTACAATCCCTATTTTGCATGTTTTTGCATTCAACACACGTTATGGGACTTGTGGGGCCCAAAAAATTGGTAAAATGTGATGGACTGTACACCCTCGGTAATTACCGACGAAATCGTCGGTAATTTTTCCAAAGGGTATGTGTTGGTTACCGACGATTTCCTCGGGAATTACCGAGGGTGAACAGTCATCCAATTTTTTTGCAAAATTTGGGACACTTTTATGAAATTTTGGAATTTTCTCTCCTTAGTATAATTTTAGAATCCCTATTTTTCATGTTTTTGCATTCAACACACGTTATGGGACTTGTGGGGCCCAAAAAATTGGTAAAATGTGATAGACTGTACATCCTCGGTAATTACCGACGAAACCGTCGGTAATTTTTCCAGAGGGTATGTGGTTGGTTACTGACGGTTTCCTCAGGAATTACCGAGGGGGTACAGTCATCCAATTTTTTTGCAAAATTTGAGACACGTTTATGAAATTTTGGGATTTTCTCTCCTTAGTATAATTTTACAATCCCTATTTTGCATGTTTTTGCATTCAACACACGTTATGGGACTTGTGGGGGTCAAAAAATTGGTAAAATGTGATGGACTGTACACCCTTGGTAATTACCGACGAAACCGTCGGTAATTTTTCCAAAGGGTATGTGTTGGTTACCGACGATTTTCTCGGGAATTACCGAGGGTGAACAGTCATCCAATTTTTTTGCAAAATTTGGGATACTTTTATGAAATTTTGGGATTTTCTCTCCTTAGTATAATTTTAGAATCCCTATTTTTCATGTTTTTGCATTCAACACACGTTATGGGACTTGTGGAGCCCAAAAAATTGGTAAAATGTGATAGACTGTACACCCTCGGTAATTACCGACGAAACCGTCGGTAATTTTTCCAGAGGGTATTTGTTGGTTACCGACGGTTTCCTCGGGAATTACCGATCGTGTACAGTCATCGTATTTTTTTAGAAAATTTGAGAACTTTTTAAACAATTTTGGGATTTTCTCTCCTTAGGATAATTTTAGAATCCATATTTTTCATTTTTTTGCATTCAACACACCTTATGGGGCCCAAAAAATTGGTAAAATGTAATTGCCATAGGATTTCGGTAATTACCGACGAAACCTTCGGTAATTTTTGAATCAAAAACAAATTGAACGTTTTCATTTTTTAATGCCGTTTGATCACTTACTTTGCCAGAATTTATCATTAATAATGCTACATTTAGCATGTTATTGGTTGGAACGCACATGATTGAAGTTGCCGGATGGAATTGTTGTGAGTCTTTTACGAAGGTGTACAAATGTCAATTACCGATGATGCATTGGTCATTACCATTGGGCAGTAATATCATCCATGCAATAGTAAGAAACATACAAACAACTGAACCAAAAACTGAAGACGGAATGATGTGTTATCAAAACAATACGACAGATGAATTTGACAATAAAAGAACACATAAAGCCAACGTCTCTTACGCCAAAACACATGTTACGCGGTTGACCAACTAATTGCATTCCTGACTACATTTCATACACACGCATACCACATAACATGGCCTCATTGTCTGAATATAGCATCATGCGATTGATGGGCGTTCGGGTGTACCATTTTCCAGGGAATCATGAAAAGGAAACTCCATATGAATGATAAACTTTCTATGTACTTTCATGATTTTCTTCATTTGGAAAATTCTCCTTCCCTGTATCAGACTTCTTATCTGCAGAAACCTATATGAACAACATAAAATAAAAGTGAAAAATATAATGAGCACTGGGAAATAAAAACCACCATAGCTGAATATATTACCCTCGGTAGAAATGGAGGTTTCTGTTAACGTATATAATGTGCAACCATGGAGTTTAAACAGTAAATTTCCCTTATGATTCTCATGTTGATAATGAAGTAAATGCAATAACTGACAGTTTACATTAAACATTAAGGAAAACAAGAATTATACATGACAACAATAACTGATAACAACGAAAGCAGTTATATTTAATCACCAACAACAATTATAGTAATAAAATAACTATAACTACAATTATATTGAAACACAAATAAGCGTGCAGACAATTAAATTTAATAAATAAGCAGCATTCAATAATGGAAAACACACAAGACTCTCATAGGAATAATAATAATATAAAACACACAATTACCATCTTTAGAATAACCTCCACAGCACATTTGCCATCACCAAGAGCTCCATCTATTTCATCAATCACCTAGAGAAAAAGTAGTAACTTGTTTCTTCTGCATACATTCTAGAATAAGAAGGGTAACCATAAAAAATAATACCAACCAAGCACTTTGGCCTCGAGTCAACAGTGACAGAGTTCATCTGCACTACATCAAGAATTTTTGCTTCAATTGTTGATGATGACCGATCATCACTAGCATTAACCTACAGAGTAAAAAACACTTGAGGGAAAGATAAAGGAAATAGAAATAACAGACTAGAAGAGATAACAATGAAACTAAAAAGTAAAGTGTTAAAAAGAAAAAAAAAATGAAAAACAAAATGTAGGGCAAAAATAATGTATGGGCTCATGTTTATGGACTCTACTAACATAAGTTAATAACATAGACACACACAAATATAAAATCAAGAGAAACAATTACTGCATACATCAATCAGTCATATACAAGTCAAAGAAACATGGGAAATGTAAATAGGATTCCACTATAGTGGAAATCTTGTTTTCCAGTTCCTTGTTATACAAAGGATATTTCAATTAAACTTGGGGATTTAACGGTGAGCAAAAGAAGAAAAAAAAATTTCACCAATTATTGCAAATCAGAGCTCCTTTTCCCTTAATTTTTATACAGATCAATCTTCAAAGCAGTTACTTTCTTTTCCAAGTACTTAAGCTAAGATTTCCACATTCATTGTTAGCTACTGTGACTTAGCAACAATCTGCGGCTTGCTTATTGGAGACACAACATCCTCAACATCTTCACTTTAAGAAACCGTTTTGAGAAAACCATTCATTCGTCCATTAATACAGGCTACTTAACAACTATCCCAAATAAATAAAGGACCAGTTGGTTTTCTTCTTGATGAACTCTCCTTTGCTAGTTTTTTATATATAACATTGAGGTGATCATCAACATTATATGAGAGAGATGAAAGAGAAATATATATGAGAGTATAGAATCAACAAATCCAAATGGCTAGGGTATTTCATAGTATATTTGCAAACTGGCAAACCTAATCAAGGCAATTTTTATTGTGCAAATAGTATGTGTCCTTGATATTATACAGGAAGCCTTGAGAATGGTGAACATGAGAGCTAATGATAGAATAAAATTATCAAAAGATTGAAAACAAAATATCAGTAAATCAACTAAACCAAAACCAAAAAAAGATTATTCAGCAAAAAATTCCACAAGACAAAAGAAAGGTTATTCAGCAAAAAATTACACAAAGGAGAAAAATGCCACCAGGACTTCTGGGATGCTACCCAAAAAGCACTTCCTAAGCAATTGAAAATATCAAATATTTGGAACGTGGTCAATGCTTCCTCATAGTAAATGTGACTGGCATGTGGCAAGCACCTATCAGAAACATCTTTTTACATGTTTGATTTTACAGCATCTAGTACCGATACAGAAGAAAATCATTACTAATAACATAATAATTTCATCTTATGTTTTGAAGAATGCACAGATCGATAAGATGCATATTAAACAGGACAAAAATATGATGAAAAAAATCTCACCTTCTGTTCTGGTGGACCTGTAGACCTTGATTTTTTGTTCCACAAGTCTTGAACACCTTTCGCACCAATATCTTTATGGTCCAAAGCATTAGAATGACTAAAATCTTCCTTATTCCATCTTGATCCTCTGTTCTTCCTTGGAAAATTAGAATCCAGAGATTTTCGATGTTGAGAAATTGAAGAATGTCATCTTAAAGCAGATAGAACATCATTTGGGGTACTCCATCCAGCATCATATCATCATACACATCTCTCAGCAAGAAATGCCTACCACCATCGTTATTAAAAAAAAAAAAAAAAAAGAACACAACTTTCACAATTTTTCCCCATAAAAAAAAAAAATCCCAAAACCACAAAAAGAAAATCAAAATTAGAATCTACCTTCTCTGCGCGGTGAGAGAACCGATAACAGTGTTATACTCAGAGACATTGCTTGCGTAGTTCCTCCTTGCGTATTCCTCTGTTGAAATCGCACTGAAGTATTGCCGTTCCACCTCTCGCAGCACTGAATGACGCTACCCTGAATTGTAACAATCTAAAATATATTATTTATTTTTAAAAAAAAAAAACAATTTCATTATTAGCGAACAAGTAAGAAAATGTTTGGAGAAAAGCTTAAGAATTTGAAAATGGAGAGGAGAAGATTACTAGTGATTGATAGAATGAGCCTCATGCTTTCCTACTTCACTGTTGCCTACCTGTTGCTTCTGCTTTTGCTCCTAGGGCTCTCTAAAACCCTGCAGTTTTCTCTCTGAGTCGCCTCTTCACCATCTCCTTCAAAACGTACAGTCTCCACGCTTACAATCCGGCCGATGCGAAAGGAGACAGAGGGCTCCTAATGGTCTGGTTATGGATAAAGAGATGGAGGAGAAAAGTCGGATGAAAAAGGAAAGAAAAAAAACATATAAAAAAAAACATAAGGGTATTTTGGGATTATAAAAAATTGAAGGGGTAGAACAAAAAAGATATAAATGAGAGGGCAAAAATCATTCACCTCGGTCTTATGAGGATATTGGGCCAAATTCCCCCTGTATAAATGCTTAAAAGTACATAAATTTAAGATCATGAATGGGTTGGCCTCTTCCATGGAAGCCATATTTAAGTGGGCCTCATTTGGATAGCCCATCTTTCAGGTAGGGTTTTTTTATTTTGTTTTTTGGTTTTTTTTTTTTTTTTGGGTAAATGATTAAATATAAAACATTGTCCAAATTAAAAGAGTTTTCCAAAGTATACATTATAAATTCATGAGCTAAATTAGTACACAAAAAAGAAGAAACCGGCAAACGGATAACTTGAAATTAAAAACAAACAAAACACATAAACTAATAAGCAAGGCTAAAGAATTAGCATATGATCAAAGTCCCTGAATTCAATGATCACCAAGATCATATCCTCCAGCACGCCTTCTCAAATCCTCAACACCAGAATCTTGTACATTCCCTTTGTTAGGGCCTTCATTCTCATCACTTTCTCCAATAATTGCTTCTTTGATGTTTTTGGTGGTATCTCTGGCTGCTTTCCAAGCACCATCCATGGTCTTCTTAGCGGTTTCTTTCACATTGTCTGCCATCTCTGCTGGTTTGGTTGGTCCATCTCTTGCTGCTGCATCGTTTGTCATGTCTAATCCTTGTTGTTTGGCTTCGTATAGGCCTTCTTTCACGGTCTCCTTGGGTGTGTAAGACAACCCCGATGTGCCACCTCCATTCTTACCCTCTCTTGCTACTCCTACTGCATTGCTTCCCTGAAACCCCAAAAAAAAAAACCAAAAAAAAAAAAAAAAAAATTTGATTCCCAAATTTGATCAAATCAATCAGCATTTGATCAGCTTTTATGTTATAATCAAATTAAATTAATAATTAATTACCTCTGCACGTTCATAGGCTGAAGAGAAGCAAATCCTGGAGAATTTGATGGGAGGTGGGGAATAGTAGTGAGGCAAAGTCTTTTTGATAGCTTTCATTGTTTCAATTCCACTTGCTGATCACTGTATTTTTGTCTGTCACTGTCTAATTACTATGTCTTCCTCTTAGATTGCTAATGGTGGTTATATATACATATTATATATGGTATTATATAGGTGTCAAATATGGCAAGGTGGCTCATCAAGGTGAGGGACACATGGAGGGACATTGGGACACGTTTTAGGCTCAGGACAAAAGGAAGAATACCCAGTTTGGTGATTGAGCAGCCAAACTAGTTTTCCTTTTTTTGGTAAATTTTAATGAGAATATGGCCAAGACATATTGATTTGATTGTTGCAATGTTTTCCATGATTATATTATTAAGAACAGGATAAATATATAATAAATATATTCTACCTATCAGAGTTTTGAAGACCCACCATATCTGAATAATTATAAACAAAATGCATGCTTATTGGATTTTTTTTTTCCTTGCAAATCATTTTTTAGTTTGGACATGATCTTAAGTTTATAATGACAATGTGTCACCCTAGTTTGGCCTTTTGGAAACATTAAAATAAATCATATACAACGAATAGAAATTCAAGTGATTATTCTTTGGAAAAAGCAGTGTGAAATGAAATATATATGGACATAATCAAAAAAGAACCTCTTTTGTTATTGATTTAACGCATTGTTCTTGGAATTTAGCAACTTAACACATGAAAGATTGACAAATTTTGTTGAAAATTTACTAAAACGTTTTATTTCAGCCATTCACGGATTTAGTTTTCAACCAAAAGAGTCCCATGCCTTTTAACAAAGTCTCTTTTGGGTTTTCTAATTCAATGCAGAAATATGCAATAATATAGTTTGTCAAAATTTATATAGAACGTGAATGCATGCCCATGGTGGTGGGATTTCACATCAGGATATTTCTTCCATTTTTCCTACCTGATAAGTTTTCATGAGGAGCTCAGCCAATGTGAAGGAGGTCAAAAAGATAGAATCTCCTTGTATAAAAACCCTCTTAAGAGCTTGGCAGCTAAGCAACTCTTCCTCTTTTGGCCCACTTCCCCATAAAAATAAGCATTTTCTTTCAAAACTTCTTTAAGTCCCCATTCAACCCAGAAAAAGTTTAATCATCTTTCGGCTGGGAGGGTCAAATTCCAATATCTACTTAATAAAATCACGGCCTGTATTAAACTGTATAAGATGTGCGATTCTACATGGCATCACAATTATGGAACATTATAATTATAAATATATAATACACTATATCTGTATCTTTTTTATTTAAAGAGTAATCTGAATTTATTTTTACAAAAATCAAATGATACAAAATTTGGAATAAAAGGATTCAAAAAATATATAAATAGTAGACGAATCAATATATATATATATATATATATATATTTGAAAAGATTAGAACATATTAATTAACAAGATTTTTTTATTATTTTTAAAATCTATATTTAATTGCCTGTATCACAATTAAATATGATTAAGACAACCCAACTATATAATAATGTATAGCAAATATAGAAAATTATTAAGTGAAGAAAAAAATAGATATTTTAGTCAGATTAAACTAATTTAACACCAAAAATAGATGAAAATATATAAAAATAGCTTTTTGGAAGAAACTTGTATTTATACATACACGTATATATATATATATATATATATATTGAAAAAAAAAAAAAAAGCACCTTTTTAAATTTTGTACAGGCATTTTAAATTTCAGGACACACCCGGTATCGAATAGCCTGTATGCGGTGTATGGAACCACTTAAGGAGCAGAACAAACTTTGCTTATGTTTCAAGCATTGCATACACAAACACAGGAAAAAGAAATTGATAGGACTTGGTCGATACAGAGCGGCCAAACGACTCGATGATCAGAATGTAGGGGATGCAGAGCAAACCCAGAAAGTTTTCATCAGTATATGTAAAGATGATGACCAAGTATTGGAAATCATTTCCAAAGATGCATTTAGTATACCTCTTAAACTGCCATGTATCATGTTTGTCATGCACAAATTAACATTTCATTAGTGTAGAAGACCATAAATGCCCATAATTCTGAAAATAAATTATTACCAAAATGTACACATTCTATAGAGCTCTTCCTTTATATAGGTAAAAACAAGTGGCCATAAAATAGCCTCTGTATACAAAATTTAAATCTGTCAGTATGAAGCACCAAGAGAATTGCTCTTCTATAAGAAAAACCAAAGTCACTTTTAATCAATACTACTCCAACCTTAGACTTGCAATACCGTTGCTTTACAAGTATACCCCTTCCATTTTTGAGAGATCCTAAAAGAACCTCATCAGTTACATAAACAAGAGAAATGCAAGAAATTTATCATTGACAACTCTCATATCCAACAGCATGTAGCCATGAAACAACTTCTTCAATAGAGGGTCTCTGCCTTGGATCCTGGTGTATGCATTTACAAGCAATACCAAGAACCTCTAGAAGCTGCTTCTCAAGATCCTTATTCCAAATTGATGGATCTATGATCTCTTCCTCTTTCCTTTGAGATTTCATCTGAAAGACCCAAGACACCAAGTCCCTGCAGTTTTTCCCTTTGCAAACTTCAACTGGCCTCCTACGGGTAAGAAGCTCCAGGAGAACAACACCGAAACTGTATACGTCACCCCTGAAAGTTGCAGTTAATGTTTGACTATACTCGGGAGGAATGTAGCCCAAAGTCCCAACCAAATCTGTTGTGACATGAGTATCATAAGGCCGAAGTAGCCTTGACAGACCAAAATCGGCCAAATGAGCTTCAAATCTTTCATCTAAAAGTATGTTGCTAGATTTTATGTCCCGATGAACTATGTTCGGCTGGCAACCCCTGTGCAAGTAAGCTAATCCACGAGCAGCACCTTGAGCTATCTTGAGTCTTACATCCCATTTCAGAAGTGAACCTCCATCAACACTCTCATGCAGCCAGTAATCCAAGCTTCCATTCTCCATGTAAGAGTAGATCAACAACCTGTCACTGCCATGCCGGCAATAACCCTGAAGAGAAACGAGGTTTTTGTGCTGAGCTCTTGAGAGGGCTTCAACTTCAGCTTGAAATTCACGTTCCATCTGACCGCAGTCCCCAGAAAGTCTCTTGATTGCAGCTTTTGTGCCACTGGGAAGATTGGCCTTGTAAACCAAACCAAAACCTCCGCAACCAATTATGTTGGCTTGGTTGAAATTGTTCGTAGATTTTAACAAGTCTGCAACTGTGAGATCCTTGCAATCTGAATTCTGGAAAAGCACCAACTTCGAAGAGGCAAGTGCTTCAGATAACCTGCGTGGGCGGCTGATTTCCTCATCAAAAGGATCAGCTGGATCCTCCGCCTCCCTCCTCGACATTTTGAGTAGACCAATTGCAAGAAGCAAGGCAATCCCAACTCCTATACTGACTGTTATGCAAAGAATGCTGCCTCGACCTAATCTACTGTTTGATGAGCCGGCGTGGATTAAAGGCTTTAGACCTCTACTCCCATTTATGCCACATGGAGTATCAATTTGCCAACAAAGTCCTGGGTTACCCTCAAAGCTCGAGCTGGGAAAGCTTAAGAATTGTCCTTCCTTTGGAATGTCTCCTTGCAAGTGATTATATGCCACACTAAACTTTGACAGGAATGTGAGCTTGCTGAATGATGGAGGGATAAAACCATATAGATTATTGTACGATAAATCTAATGTTTCCAAGTTCTCCATCTCTGAAATGGATCTCGGTATGGTTCCAGTTATGTTGTTCCTGCTCAAATCTAAAACATGCAGCTGTTTCAATCGCCCAATTTCAGGCCAAATTTCTCCACTTATTCTATTATTGCTCAAGTAGATTGATGGCGGAAAATTTGAGGCCTGGTTGTATTGCAGACCACTAGCACTCTTATTTCGCTTTACATATAGTGGAATGCCGGTAGAAGCAGGAATATTCGACGAAGTACAGTTTGCAGAAATGAGGGTCTTTAGCTCCGTCAAACTTCTTGGAATGTCTCCGGTGAGAGAGTTGTTCGAGAAATCCAAATAAAACAAGTTCTCCATCTCACCAATCCAAGAAGGTATCATGCCATCTAAATGGTTCCACGACAAATCAAGGACTTCCAACTTCCTGCAGCTCAACAACCACATTGGAATTTTTCCTTTAAGAGCACAATTCCCAATTGCCAGAACCATCAAGCTCTCAAACCCACTCACATTGTTTGGAATTTCCTCACCAATGAAATTCTTTGTCAGGATAAGAGTGGTCAAGTTTTTGCATTGCTGAAGCACGGAAAGCGCACCAGATAAATCCACAAAACTGTTGTTTGACAATGAGAGAAACAAAAGGGACCTGAGGTTTGCAAAGTCCTCAGGGATTGGACCACTTAATTCATTCCTGGCAAGGCTTAAGATTTTCAACTCACTGGAATAAGACAGTGAAGTCGGAAGGGGCCCGGAAAAATGATTAGTAGCAAGATCAAGTGTGCAGAGATTAGGGAGTCCAGTGAAATTTAGATCAATAGGACCACTTAGTGAATTGTTCCGGAGATCAAGCACTCTAAGCTTTGAGCAAAGTGCCAAGGTTGAAGGCAATGGCCCAGATAAGAAATTTGAATGTGCGACTAACAATTCTAGTTGTGTAAGATTACCAAACACATTTGGAATTTCGCCAAAAAGCTGATTTCCAAAAACAACAAAGGCCTTAAGGCTAGAGAGCTTACTCAAATTCTGGCTTATCTTGCCGGAGAAATTGTTCCCAGAAACAGAGAGTCGCTGCAATGCCGGCATCAAATACAAGGATTCAGGCAGATGCCCTGAAAACTTATTGTTATCAGCATGAAATTGTTGGAGAGTTGAGCTGCAATTGTCTAAGCCTTCAAGATTTCCCACCAGACGGTTCCAGGATACATCAAGAACCCGAATCACACTAGAAGAGCTGCAAATTTGAGAAACAAACTGACCAGTGAATGAATTGTTGCTTATGTTGAATGCAGCAAGATGTGGAAACCCTCCTTCGAGCTCTGACAAACTGCCATTGAATAAATTGCTTGAAACGTTCAGAACTTTAATGGACTTCAAACCAGCAAGTGCCACGGAAGCTGCTCCTGTCAGCCTGTTATGGCTTAAATCAACAACTTCCAGCTGCTTCAAGTTTGAGAGCTCAGCAGGCAATCCACCTTCAAGATAATTGCATGAAAGATCAAGCAATTTCAGTTCATGTAATTGACCCAAAGAACTTGAAATCGTTCCTCTGAGACCCATATTTGGCAGAATCAACTTGGTCACTCTGCTAGAGAAAGACCCATTATTTACATTCTCACAGAAAACACCAATCCAGTGACAACAAAGGGATTCCTGAGACCAAGCTGTGATAATAGACCCATTCGTGAGGTTTGTAGCAAACTCTTTCAATGCCTTGGAATCATTTGGATGACAGGATTGGGTTCGGGTATTGAGACCCAAAGATGAAGAGAGAAAGCAGGCCAAGAATAACCATTTGAGAAATGTGACTGGGATAAAGCTAAGCACCACCATTACTGGAACACAAGGAGATTTCACCAACTCAACTCAAGGCTTACTGCACTTCCATAAACTCAGATGTATCTGAGAGATCATTGGCATGCACTGGCACTTTCAGGAGTAAGAAAAGAAAAAGCCAAATGAAAGTAACCTTCACACTCCCACTTCCCAAAAGACCTCTACTAAGTTTCAAACTTGCAAATTAAGCAACAGACTACTACCAAAACCAATGAGTTTCACCAATCCCGACTTAGAAATCAGATCCCCAGAACAAAAAATTTAGGAAGGCCCAAGAATCCAAATTCAATATGAAAAATGTTTAGGCAAACAGTAACCCCCCCTCCCTTATAGAAGAAAAAGAGAAAGACGCACAAAAGGAGGAAACTTCTAAATTACCCCTATCCCAAAAAAAACGCCTCAGAAACCACAAAAAAGGGACAAACTAACAACAACTTGCAAGCTAAGCAATTCACACTGACAATTTATTAAAAAAGCGAAAACTGTAATCAACACTAGTAGAAACCAATGAAAGCCCCTTAGTCCCCACCCATGAAAAATGAAAAACCCATGACCAAAAAATTAAGGAACCACAAAAAACCCTAATAACACAGAGAGAGAGAGAGAGAGAGAGAGAGAGAAAAAAAAAAAAAAAAAAACCTAAGCGTAGAAACTTGAAAACTCGAATCTCAAAACCACAAAACAGAGCCCAAAAAAAAAGAACAAACAACAAAATTTACAAGCCAAGAAGAGCAATTAGCTTAATCCCAGATCAAACTCATGCTCCACAAGGAGAAACCAGAGGAGAGAAGCATAAGAAAGGAGGGTGAGAACTTTTTTGTTTTTTTTGGTTTTTTTATTTGCTAGCCCACCACCACACTCATAAGCCAAAACCCCACAATGCAAAAGAAAAGCTTTTTAAGCTATCACAGGCACTCCAATCACTTGCAAGTTAAGCAACACTTCCCCCCTATGAACCCCTACAGGATCAAATGGCCAATGTTTCCACAGATGGGTCTACTTTGTTCTTCTTCTTCTTTAATTTTCAAAGCCAGAGGCCTGGCTTACTTTTCTTTTTTCCACTCTAATTTTTCAAACACAATGACAAAGATGACAGAATCTAGAGGACTTAAGAAAGAGAGAGAGAGAGAGAGAGAGAGAGAGAGAAAAAGGGAGGCAGATATTTCAAATCAAATAAACAGTGGAAAACAACACCCACATATACAGTAAGCAGCAGCAGCAGTACTTGGTTAGCAGTGCAGTACAGAAAAGGAAACTTCTTTCTCTATCTTGAGAATCTTTATTTTATTGGGCAGCAAAAATAAATAAATAAATAAAAAACACTTGGGCAAGTAAGCAAAGTGATTTGAATCCGAGACAAAAACATCCAAAGAGCTGACTTTTTGGACAAATTTCTTTTGGTTTTTTACTTGCTTTGAAAAATTTTTAGTAAGTCCCACTGATTTTTCAATACCTAATTACCAAACCTTTGTCTGCTTCCTTCTTCTTCCTTCTATTTCTCTCTGTGCTCTGCTAAAGTCTAATCACTTCCTAACAAAAACAAAATTGTTTAGTGTTTGGTGGTGTATGGACCCCATTTTGATGTGATGAGGTTGGACATGTTTTGGTGCGGTCTAACGAGGACTAAAACAGATCTCCTTGTACCAAACTCACTCTTCTTCATTACGCGCCTCAATGCCTGTGTTTTTCAAATATTTATTTGAAGGCTTTCCTTTATTTATCTTTATATATGTATACCTATATTATATATATACATATATATATGTTCAAAGGTCCTTTTGCTTTTTGCAGCTTTGACATATAAAATAAAGTGATTCTTAACTTTAGCATATCATTTTTAAACACTGTTCCAAAACTTATGGTTAGCAGAAGAAAAAAAAAAATTTGAAATATAGAATTGGAACTACACATGTCCAATTAATTTATTTGTTAGAGGATTCAAAAGAAATATATATATATATATTTTTTTAAAAAAAGGTAATATGTCTTTTTTGTTTTTTCAAAATTATGTTTATTTTGAATTTGAGTATAAATTACTCAATGTTTTATTTTATTTTATGTGAAACATATAATTTATAATGAAATGTGTAACTGCACGCGCTCCAAGGGCGGTTGGGGAATAAAATAGGTAGTGGGGAAAAAAGAGTCAAAGAGGCGAAAAAGATAGGCACGAGAATTGACCGGATAAGGCCGGTGAAATGAGCTGCGGTAGGCGGACGTCGCGGGTTAATGCCGGTGATCTAAAAAGTGAGAAATTTCCTGAGCCACCGGTTTGTCGGGTCAACTACTTTTTATCTACTCACACGTGAACTCACCCAACCCACCTCTCCCTTTTTCCACTTTTTTCTTCAATTGTTTTGTTTTTATCCGTTTTTTATTTATTTATTTGTTTTGCTTTTCTTCTTTTCTTCTTCTTTTTTAATTAATTAACTAAAAAATGATTCAATGTCTCATGTTTAAAAATATTTTTATATTTAAAAAAAAAAATTGTTTACTCCGTGTCCAATATAAAAAAGCAAACTAAAATCCACATATTTTAGTTAGTTTAAAATAATAATAATAATAATCAATTTCCGTTAATTTAATATCCACACTGGTCGAAGATAAAGGTTATAACCTTTTTGGAAGGTTAAATATAATATAAAATCATATAGGTTTTCTCACATTTAGGATTATTAGATATAGTGGTTTTGTTATTATTATTATTATTATTACTATTCACCAAAAAAAAATTAAAAAGATATTGTAGTTTTTTCATAAGAAATGCTATAACTACTACTATTAAGGTTTTATAAGTTTTAGTAGATTACCATATGTAAATGATGACAAGTTTTGGCAATATGAGAAAGTGTTCACAGTCATTATTTTATTTTGGCAGATTACTACTACTTTAATTTCTGTTTTCATACTACTTTTTGCTTTTTCAATAATACATATTTTATAATATATATGTGTGTGTATATATATATATATATATATCTTTTTGTGGAACTTTTGTGATGATTAAACTCCATAAGCAAGATTACAAAAAACCAAAGACTTAATCCTCAAATTGATGGCTTTTGTTTACCCACAGGAAGAACATTATTGATTAACCAGTAATTATTGATGCATGGGACTGCTTTTTAAGTCGTTGACAAATTAAAGTTTTTTTTTTTTTGGGTAAATGTTGACACATTAAAGTTTGTATATATTATGTCCATCGACATACTCCAACCTTCGTGATCATGCAAAATTTGGACCTGTTTGTTTCTATCTCCTTCTCATTTTTTCTGATCTTATCCTTTTGTACTTAGATATGTTTTTCTTGTTATTTCCCCCCCATTAACCAAATGTACTATATATACACTAAATATGGAAGCGCTAAGCCTTCAAATCCAACAAGGTGAAGCATATTTCATGATTTTTTTTTTCCACAGTATTTTTGGCTTTCCAAAAAATACACATCCATAAATCAAAATCAAATCCATAAACAAAAAATGACATGCACAGTTTTGTTATTATGATTCAATTTTCCGTAATTAATATATACGAATCATTTTTAATTATTATTAGAACATAAAATTTTCAGAGATTTCAATTCATAACATAATTTTAAAATGAGATGATATTTTGCAATTCCATAAATACAGTAAAATTAAACTCGATTCTCTTATTCAACTAAATGTTGAACAATTATATTTTCCAGAAAAAATAGAGTATGGGTGTTGACCTATGTAAATATTAATATCAGGTTCAGTGTATTTAGACATACACACACATTGTTATCAATATATATATAGATGTGTGTGTGTGCGTGTGTGTGTTTATAGTTTATTTTTTCTCCCATTTAGAATATTTTGTCCAGAATTAATTTGTCGAGCACAATGTGTATCCAATATGTGTAAATTTTTTTACGTGCCTAACCATTTAAAGATAAATATAATCTCGGATAAAATTGTCCCTGCTAAAAATATTTCAGCATACATACATATACATATATATATATATATATATATATATATATATATATATATATATATATATATATATATATATATATATATATATATATATATATATATATATATATAATTATGATATGGCATGATTAAATTGGAGTGCTCAAACATGCATGAGATGTGCGAAGCAATGTTATTGTTGCGAGTGTGTCACGCTCTTCATGATTGCATTGCATGCAGTGTGACCTTCCCAAGTAATACTGCAATTATAGGGCTTTATGCTTATGTCCCTCTTTATTTCCACAGTAGAAAATTATTGTTGTTGTTGTATTTTTTTTTTTTTGGTGAAAGCAATAAATAGGGGTGTGTAAAAAAACCTACCAATTAATTCAATTCAATCCAATTTGAGTGTATCGATTTTTTTTTTTTATTGTAGTGTAATCAGATTAAATCGGTTTTGAAATTTAAAAATAAACTATCAGTTAGTTTGGTTAGATTTTCATTTATCAAAATGAAAATCTAATAAAATTGATATAAACCAAACTGATTAACAATATAATTGATAAAATTATATATATATATATATATATATTTAAATTTTATGTTAGTTTTATTTATCAGTTATATGATTATAACATGATATATAAAGCTTTAACTTAGTATTAAGCTTCAAGTTATGGTTCTTTTTCTTTTTCTTCCAATATTTATGTTTTATTTTTTTTAATTTTTTTTTTCATTTAGACAATCTATACATTTAAAAAAAAAAATAAGTATTTTGCATAATGAAAAACTCTAAAATCAAAAGTTGTTGTCTAAATTTTAAAATTCAAAAACCCCAAAAATTAGGGAAAAAAAACTTAAGTTCAAAATCGATCATCTAAATTGATTATTAATTGGATTGGTTGAAATTGAATTTCATATATAAATTGATTCGATTTGAATTGAAAAATATCAAATTGATTAATTATATTGGTTATTTATTAATTAAATCGATTTCGATGAACACCCTAATGGTAGAAACTAAAAAATTGGTTCAACAACTAGAAAGCCAGACAGAAAGGCTCAGTCAAGTTGCACTAAATTATTTCACATATAAAGAGTTATACAAATATATATATATAAAAGCTGCCAAGGCCTCACCACAAAGTCATGGTCACCTCCTATTCAGCCTAGCATTTGTCATTGTTTTTGCCCTTGAGGCCCAGCATTCCTACAGCCCATAGTGGAGTTGGTCAAGTTCTTGGGCCATCAAGAAATCATATTGCTAAGTCATCTGATGACGCGGAGTATAGATTCTCTCAGTTGTTTTTGACTATTTGACTTTGAAGTCAACCAAAACTGAAAAGAAACCTCCTTCTCCGCTTAGTCAAAGGTTCATCAACACCACAAACATTGAATCCAGAAATTCTCCTGCTCATCTTAAAGAATAGCCCAAACTCATCGAATATTTTGAACCCGGAAGAATATATATATATATATATATATATATAGATGGCTCAAAATCGAATATTGGCACTAGTTTATTATCTTTGATGTTCTTTAAAAATGAGTTTTTGAGGCCTTTTTTTGACATGATTTTCTAAAACTTAGTCTCACTTCTTAGAAGAAGATCAAGAGGAGGGAAGATTGAAGATGGTGGTCTGGAAAAATTTATTAAAAGTTTTGGAAGTCTAAAACTTTTTTACACTTCTTGTTGAAAAGCAAGCGATTCCAAGTCTAAACTCTGTTACACTTGTTGAAAAGGAAGCGATTGGATGTCAATACCACGCCTGCAATGCTGACATGGCATATCCTATCTTGGATAAGCTTCAGACACATTTCCCAAAGACCCAGTTTCCAATTTTAGCAAAAATAAAAAATAAAATTAGTGTAGAATAAGAATAAGAAGAAGAAGAAGAGGACCCATTCATTTCAATCTAATAAGACCCAGCAGCAGTGATCAAGATTAGATTAGATTTGATGATGGGGGAAATCAAAACAATCGGAGTGGTGGGCAGCGGCCAAATGGGGTCAGGAATAGCTCAACTGGGTGCCGTTCATGGTCTCGATGTTTGGCTCCTCGATACCGATCCCGGAGCTCTCTCCAGAGCCACCAAATCCATATCTGCCTCCATCCACCGCATGGTTTCTAAAGGCCATCTCTCCCAGGTCACCAACCTCTTGACTTATTTTATCTATATGAATTGTCTGGTGTATTTGTATTTATTTATTTATTTTTTTGACAACCTCTGAAATCTGAATTAGGAAGTTGTATAGATTCTGACTCTGGCCGAATATGGTTCAGCTTTTTTGTCGAGTACTACTGTACTAGCTTTTTACTGATTTTTGTGGCTTAACTGGATTTCTCAATCTCAAGGTTTAATTGTACCTGGCTCTTCGAGAATTTTAGGTTTTTTATTTATTTTGGTCAACGTTTAGTTGTACCTTTTTAAACCCTATATAGACCCAAACGAAGGAAATGAAGTATTACTAGTTATCTTTGCTGTGCAATATGATGATAATGTGAGCAAAGCTATGTGTCCTGCTGAAGTGGTGTCACACTCTTTTCCTTTTTAAACTGTAAGAAACCGAAACTTGAAATGAGAAAAATATGCACATATATATATATATATATATATATATATATATGTGCATATATGTGGAATGAAAAACACGTGTTTTTCTCATGGTTGAATAGAAGCATAACTAGTTATTTTGATGTTGTCGACAAAAATAAAAAAACCTTGGCTCTTAGAGATTCTTCTTATTTGTATTTGTATTTTTATTTTTATGACAAGTATATACGGTTCTTGTCTATTCATGCAACTTATACTGCTTAACTGACAACAATGTGAGATATTTTTGTTTCAAAACTCAACAGGCTGCTGGTACTGATGCTTTGGGACGTCTGAAGTGTACCTCAAATCTGGAAGAGCTTTCGACTGCGGATTTTGTTATTGAAGCTATCGTAGAATCTGAAGACGTGAAGAAAAAGTTATTTGTTCAATTAGATAAGATCACAAAACGTTCTGCCATTTTGGCATCAAATACAAGTTCCATATCCATTACACGTCTAGCATCAGCAGTTAGCAGACCACTCCAGGTTGATTTCACAATTGCTTTATTTTCTGTTGGTTTTCTTGTTGTTGACAATCTAATCATGTCCATTACATTAATAGGTATCTAACAATGTGAATTTAACATGCCATGTTAGGTGATTGGCATGCATTTTATGAATCCTCCCCCTATTATGAAGCTAGTTGAGATTATACGAGGTGCGGACACATCAGATGAGACCTATAACGAAACAAAAGCCTTGGCAGAGAGGTGATTGGTTTGAATATCTCTTGCTGCTACACAAAATGAATAAAAGCATTTTTGTTTTACAAACAGAATTTGTTTTTAAGGTCCACAGATAAGTAGTAAGCACATTTCCATTCAAGCATGCAATTTGGCAATAATATCATAATATCTTGATCTACCATCATTTTAACTTCTAGCCTGCTGAATTTCAGGCTTGGCAAGATAGTCATATGCTCTCAGGATTATGCGGGCTTCATTGTAAACAGAATTTTGATGCCAATGATAAATGAAGCATTCTTTACGCTATACACCGGTGTTGCAACAAAAGAAGACATTGATACGGGAATGAAGCTAGGAACAAATCATCCAATGGGTCCATTACAGCTTGCAGATTTCATTGGATTGGATGTTTGCTTGTCAATCATGAAAGTTCTTCATGCTGGTCTGGGAGACGGTAAATACGCCCCCTGTCCTCTTCTTGTACAGTATGTTGATGCAGGTCGCCTTGGCAGGAAACGAGGTATTGGGGTATACAACTACAGTAAAGTACCTGAAACTGTGAAAAAACCATCACCACGTCTCTGAAAGTCTTCATCATCTGGCAATAAAATTAACCTCTCAATATAGATTGTGTCTCTGAAGATTGTTCGTGGCTTTTCTGTTGGTCAAGATGATTCTTAGACAAATATGCAGTGTATCCTAAAATGGTTTTCAGTTCTGTGCACTTTGAACTCGTGAGACTGTTAGACTTCAATCCTGCTCTACAAAGAGTCAATGCTTTAAAATTTAGGTCTTAGATTCTTTTCATTTTTATTTCCTTTCAGCTGCAAAGTCATTGATCAGGGATTCAGGCTGATATTAGCTTTAACGATCACTCGCTTATTGTTTGATTGTCTATTACACACGACCCTGATGGAACATGTAAATTTCCACATCGAATTCTGCAACTTGGAAATCGTACCCATGAGAAAGGATGCACTAGTTATCCTACTGTACCACTTCTGTGCCACCTTCCCGAGCTAAAACCATTTCTTCACTCTCAGTTTTCTGTCTTTTCCCTAGTTTTAATTACTTTTTTTGGCTAAAATGACGGAACGATTTTTAAATAATTTTTATGATTTTGGCTAGGATTTTGCTGTCTTCCACCCACATGGTTGTGTCACTCTCAGTACACCTAGAAAAAATAAGTTAAAAGGAATAGTCTTCTGAAAAATGATACTTGTTATTATCAGTCTATTATATGTATCAGAGGGTATGTTTATGATATATAAACTTAGCTCAGTTCAAGGTATTTGAGAAAAACCTTAGGGGAAGGTTATGATAAATATTGCCTAAAAAATTGATAAGTTTCTCAGCTTGAACAGATACATTATTCCATGTAGGTGGTGGGTGATGCAAGAGCAGCCAAGAAACACACCCATAGGGAGTGTAATGACAGTCACATGGGCTTGCTTAGCCTTTTGTAAAAAGAGTAGAGCAATTGGATACCAAATTGTCAAACCCTATTTATTGTTTTATTGTTTTATAGGTTATAGTTGATACAAAAGATCATGAGGTACAGCAAAAGAGTAAAGGTTTTCATAACAATTGATATGATGATATTATAATTTATTATAACTCCACCAAGAAAATTCATTGATAGCTTAAGCTTATCCAATCAAGTATTTCTTCCATTCATCGGATGGCTGAGAATATGTACACTCTTTCTTAGTCCTCTTAAAAATTCCTAAAAGTTCCCCACTAATCTAATAAACAAAGGGTGACATTTTTAACCGTGTTAACGTAAAAAAAGGGCCTTTTTTTGACTACTGCATGCCAGCTTTGGAATCTTTTGCGCTAGACAAGGAAATGTAAAAGGCACTTTTTTCCCCTTCATGACCCACAAAAGGTGAGCCTATATAGACCATGAACCATCTTCTTGATCATGGTCTGCCCCACAGCCCCACCTAAGGATTGGCATGGTTAGGCTGGCATGTTCTTCATTGATTGTGATTGTAGTGGAATCCAATGGGTAAATTGAAAAAAATGGAAAAAGCATAGGTACATCAATTATTGGATAGAAAAGAAGATAAAAGGGAATGCGAAATCCAACACTTCTTTTGTTTTTTTTTTTTTTTTTTTTCCATACATAAGGTTAAATTTTTGGGAACATTGTGAGAGTAGAGAGGAAGTGAGAGCAAAAGAAAATGAAATTCTTATTTCAGTGTCCGTGTTGCTCTTGTTTTTGCTTCATGAAGCCAAGAGCTGGACGAGCAAAGGTGAAGGAAGCTGCCAAGGAAGAGAAGAAAGAAGCCAAAGTAGAGAAGAAAGAAGAAGCTAAGGAAGAGAAGAAAGAGTGAAGAGGAATATGAAGAACCACCAGTAGACAATGAATGCATGTAAAAATGTACTTGAATTTGCTGATATTAATTTTTCTTTCCTCTTGAATTTCTTTTGTTTTTGATATTGTTGCTATATTGCCCTTTTCAAGTGCGCACAAGAAATTGTGTTTAGCATATATATCTTGGTCCAAGGTCAAGTTAATTCACATGAAAAAAACAATGCCAAGCTTCATATTCTAATAAAAATGGCCGATTTGCACCATTTCAAATGCTGCTATACATATGAATGAAATTGGAAAACTTAATAAATATAGTCATTCATTAAATTTATTCTTTTTCATTTGGTTTAAGTCCAAGTGCTTGTATTGTATGATGAAAGGGAGGGAGCTAGAGAGCAAAATTTTGGAAATTACCTGCTTAATCCAAAATAAAACTTTATTTAGCAATGCAAATAATCTCTCTCTCTCTCTCTCTCACGTACACACAATTACTTCAACTTCAGGCAAAATCTCTCTTAGAAAATCAAGTCCAAAAAGCAAGCTTGAAAATTTAGTAAAGCAATAAAGCAGATATTGGATTTCTTTCCTTCGTGGCTGCCAACCTCTTATTCTAGGTTGTAAGTCGTCTGAATACAAAAACAATCTAACCGACTCCAGCAATTAGAAGTAAACTAAATTATTTACCCTTTTTTAAAAATATCATAAAATTTCTTTCATATATGTATGTATAACTAAACAAACATACTAAATATAATAGGGAAAAAAAAAGAGATTAATTAACATAAAATAGATCGAATCCATTGAGATGCTACTAGAATTTTATTATTAATCTTTAATCAACAACAAATATGGTTTGAATTTTTTTTTTTATACAAATTACTCAAAATTTTCAAAATCTTACGTATTTCATGTAATTCGAACTTGAACTCTTATGGACACAAATATTTCATGTAATTCGAACTTGAACTCTTATGGGCACAAATAGAGATGCTTAACAATACAATTGAAATTTTTTTTTTAATATAAATTACCTATTTATAAATTACTCAAAAATCTTCCATATTTTATGAGATTGAATTTAAATTCTTACAGATACAAATAAAGATATTCAAAATAAAGATATTCAACTATTGAAACTTCATCAATATAATTTGAATTTGAACTGTAGAATTAATTTAATAGGACAAAGCACAAAATAAAAGAAAAAAAATTATATACTATATCATAATGAATAACAATTGATATAATCATAAGCAATATAAACCAAATTAAAATGAAACATCCAAATAAAACATTTAAGCATAAATTATTAAATATTGAGTAACTTGTTCAACCATATCATCAGTACGACACTCATTATGCACCTCTCTTCCTAGTACAGAATGGCCACGAAGGTCAGAAAATTGCAGTGGTAATGGTAATGTTTCCAAAGTTTGGTTCCGTGTAGATCAGTCTCACTCCCGCAAACTGACAAATCCAGCCAACAAACGTTGTGTCACGTTCACACCCACGCAACACAAGTCAGAAAACTTCTTTTCTTTCGGTTTGCCTTCCTCAAAACGATGATATATATTCAAGTAACTATATGTAGATGTGCCTCCACTCACTATGCACTGCGAAATTTGATACGTCCGGACAAATTTTATGTATTTTTTGAATAATAAAGAAGAAATTTTTTCATTTACACCCTTTTTCGATTTTACCATAACTATAGTTTTTTTTTTTGTTTTTTTAATGAAAGATATTAATTTTGACAGTTAAATATTACAATTGTATTTTTACTTTTAATCATATAATAATGATTTTTAATAATAACTTTTTCAAAAAAGTGGATTTACGTATAATTATGATAAAATTAAAAAGGGTTTAAATTAAACTCACCCTAAAACAAAAATTCTTTTGTAATAATAATAGAAATGAAGTTGTTAATTGGTATTTGAATATTTCAAGAAATGTAGAATTTTTATCCGCGGTGATAGCAATAGAATTGGGGAAGCCAGAGTTTTAACAATAATATTAAAAGCACAAACTTGTTTATTAATTTTTTTACCATAAACTAATTTGATGACTGATATGTTCATATTTAATTGGGCACAAATTTGTTTGTTAATTTTATTTACCAATAAAACTTATTGATAAATGATATGTGTTAATATTTAATTGTTTTATATTATATTTTGCTTTCTATTTAAAATTTTACTTATTTATATTTAGTTTATATCATTTTTTTAAACCAACAATATTTATAATTTTTTTTGAAAAACCATTTTCAACCAATAATATGTTGGTACAATATTATTTTTTATATTAATTAGTAAACGAATTTGGTACTTGTACCATTATTCAATTTTTTAAAGGGAAAAGAAAGACCATTGTAATTTCTATTCTCTATGTCTCTGTCTCCTATTTTTTTTTTTTTATTTTGTTTATTTTCTCAAAATTGATTTACATTATTAAAAAAATATATATAATATTTGAATAGATTAAGTAGATATTTTATTTTAAATTTGAAGAGATGAATAGGGAGAGTAGGATTTTTAAGTTTAGTCATATTCGAATTGGGCTTTAGTCTATGAGGAGCATGGATATGATCAACTGGGCGTGTCAGGTTCGTGCACCCATAAAGCAAAAAGTTTTAGAATTCGTTTGGAATATAGTAAACAGATAATGTACAAGAAAAACAAAAACTTGTGAAGTCGATAAGAATTGGCACACATAGATCACGATACATTTGAATAAGGCTCTCTTATTTTTTGTGTGTTTGTATTTTGTCAATAATTATCTTTAAATTTAAACGGTATTCAATATTTGGAACATGTGATGTGAGAGAACTTTTGCAAATTAGTACATAATGAAAATCCAACACCCAGTAGGATAACATTCAAGTGGTCCCACCAGGATCTAACTATTTGATGCAACCGATATGTTGTCTAATTTTAATATTAAATATACATTTAGATTTGATATCGTAGTAAGAGTATTTCTAACTACCACCAAGAATAAAAAGTATTAAATGTACATAGATGGAGATTATGATATTCACGGAAAAAAAAAAAAATTATGATGCATATAAAGGTGACAAGATATGGAAATTTGACACTACGCATATACAAAAAAGTGTTTTTTTTTTTTTTCACCGTTGTCTCCTAAGTGTTATTATAATTATTATTATTTTATACTTTTTTTTATGCACTTTAGTCTGCTATATATATATATATATATATATATATTTCCACAAAATTTATTGAACTTCATAAATTGTGCATTTTTGTAGTCCTCAATTTTTAAAGGCACATCTTTTGCCCCTTAATTTTTTATTTTTTTTTTAATTTTTTGTGAAACACATCTTCTGCATTTGAATTGCTGAGATAAGGCAAATTAGTTTAAACTGCACATGATGGGTAAAGTAAACAAAGTAGAGTACACGTTAAGCTTTCAATGCAATATTAGTTGTTTTTTGGTGATTATAATTGTTGTCATTGGAATTTGGTTTGCTATTTGGATCTGTTCAAACAATACTTCCTTCGTTAGGTTGATAGAGAAAATGAATAAAGCCTTCACAACTCCTTTGATAGCTCAAAACGAACTTAATGGAAAATGAGCTTTTCATTTAATATATATTTTTCTCCAACAGGTACAAACCCTTGGACGCTAAGTTAGGTCAGAACCCGATTAGAAATCTCCCTATGCTTGAGTTGCAGAGGAGCTATAGAGATATGTTTCTTAGAGAGGAAGAAGTTACCTTAAGGAGGAGCTCGATCCAAAACCTTTTATTTGCCTTAAAGGGTTTACAGGTGGATGCTACGTGGGTTAGGAGATCTTGGATGATAGTCAACTGGACCTTCCTTCGACTTCTTAAATCTTCTTTGCCAGGTGGTTTTGTTCTTAGCCTGTAATATTTGCTCAGCTGAAATTTATGACGAGCTTTGTCTGCCCTGGATATCTTACCTTAGCAATCTATGTCGGGGTGGCATTGCTATTTATTTTTTTTGCCCCTTAAGTTGGGGATTTCACATGCTCCACACCTGCCAGGAGAAGCCTTCTCTGGGATGTGACCATTGCCGTATTTGGTTTCCATCCTGATCGTTCCCCTTGGATGGTTTTAAAGTCTATTTAAATGAGATGGGTTAAAAATCCACCGACAATAATAATATAGTTGATTCAAAACAATCAAGGCCCGATTTATTATATAATGCATTAATAGTTTTTGTTTTTGTTCTAGGAAAATAATAACAATATATAATAATAATAGATATTCCCTTTTTTATATTAAAATTTGAAGTCAACTAACAAATTGTTAATTTACATTTATCTGTCCTACATGACATAAATAACATATTGAAACGATGGCCATTCTCACAATTAATTTAATTAAAAAATTTTTTTTGTCTGTTTTTCTACACTTGTAACACCAAAAAAGTACAACAAAATAAAACATAATAAAAAAATATCATACCATATTTATCCCAAAAAAGAAAAAAGAAAAAAGAAAAGAGATTATATTTATTTTAATAAATAAATAAATAAAGTACTACTTAAATATTTGAGAACGACAAGAAATACGACTATCTGCATCCTGTGTGATGTGTCCACGTCGGACTCAGAAGCTGTTGGACCAAAAATAAATGTTATTCGTACGGAGACCATTGAAGAAACAGTAATATTTTCCAGCGCCTGCCTCTTATGGTTCATAAAACACTTCTTTTCCCGGAAAAAAAAAAAGAAAAAAAGGAAAAAAGAAAGTCATATGTGAAGAATTAGAATTAATATTCCTAGGAAGAAATTAATTATAATTGTAGAAGAAAACAGGGAAGCAAAAATAAAAATTCAGCGATATGATGGCAAACACGAGCATAGTTACTACAAATACTAGTAATTCTGATCCGTTGTTAGAGGAAGATGGAGGGGAAGAAGAAGAAGAAAACAGAGGAATTAGGTGGTGGAACAGAGTATTGGATATGAAGGAAGCTAAGAAACAAGTTTGGTTCTCGATGCCGATGATAATAACCAATCTTTTCTATTACTTGATAACTCTCGTCTCGGTTATGTTCGCCGGTCACCTCGGAAACCTTCAGCTCGCCGGTGCAACCCTTGCCAATTCTTGGGCTACTGTCACTGGCTTTGCTTTCATGGTAATACCTTTTTTATGTATATATATATATGTATCCATTTCTCTTTCTAACTTTTTCTTTTTATATATATTTACATTTTCATGATGTGCCCTTTTCAAGAAATTGAGAGAGAGAGAGAGAGAGAGAAATGGGTGATTTGGAATCTAATTCAAGTGGTTTATGAATGTGGAACTGCTATTAATGTGCTGCTGACTAATGTTTAACATGTATGATTGGAATTGGGCAAACCTTGCTGAATGTAATGGAGCAAATATAAATGATCACACTTGTTTTTTTGAAAGGAGAAGCGGTGCATGTTCCATGTGTGCGTATATATAATTGTTCGCTTGCGAAATTTTTTTCAACAAAATTAATTGTTTAATTTTTTTAAAATAAAAATAGTTGATGGTGGTGACAATGATGACAATTACAATTAATGGTACATGAGGATCGAGTTTAATTTGCTAATTCTTCATGATGGTGAGACCAAGAATTTCTTCCTCAGTTGTTTCGTGTGTTATTATTCCTTGAATATTGCAGACAATTTTCATTTTATGGCGGTACTATCATCATTTTACGTCAATCAAGATACAATCACTTGTCATCCTAATTGTACATGCCATGCATAAGACCGACAATTCTGATTTCTAGTACTTTAATCATTGAAAACTTTTCTGAAACTACTTTTTCTGCTCCTTTGAGCTAAACGTAATTCACGTATTTCAAGAGCTTTATATTGTTTTCAAGTTCATTTCTGTTCTTGTTTCAGGTTGGGTTAAGTGGAGCTCTTGAGACGCTTTGTGGGCAAGGATTTGGTGCAAAGCTATACAGAATGCTGGGGATTTATCTCCAAGCATCTAGCATCATATCCTTCATCTTCTCTGTCATCATCTCCATCTTCTGGTTCTATACAGAACCAATACTGGTTTTACTTCAACAAGACCCTCAAATTTCTAAAACAGCCGCGCTCTATACGAGGTTTCTGATTCCAGGAATATTTGCATTTGGGTTTATGCAAAACATCTTGAGGTTTCTTCAGACACAATCTGTTGTTTTGCCTTTGGTTTTCCTTTCAATGCTTCCTATGCTCTTTCATATTGGCATTGCATATAGTTTGGTAAATTGGACAGCACTTGGATTCAAGGGAGCTCCACTGGCAGCTTCAATTTCATTGTGGATTTCACTCCTTGCGTTAGCCATGTATGTGGCTTTTGCAAAGGAGTTCAAACATACATGGACTGGATTTTCAATGGAATCCTTCCACTACATTTTTACAATCTTGAAACTTGCCCTGCCCTCTGCTGCTATGGTGTGGTAAGTCAGTGAACTCGATTCTTGTTTTCGTTTACAGTTTAGATGAATTGGAAACATATTTACCCTTTAGGGAACTAGGCCTGCAAGTACCAATGGATAACTATTATTGAACCGAAAGACTATGTAACCAAATTCTAATGCAGTTATTAATGTAACCTGATCATCAGTATTAGTTGAACAAAAGGACATATGATATTAATCAACATAAGATTTTTAGTTTGGGATAGAAATTATATCACATGAATCTCACGTTTATGATTTTGTCCAGTTTGGAGTACTGGGCGTTTGAGATTCTGGTGTTCTTGGCCGGATTGATGCCAAATTCAACAGAAACCACTTCACTAATTGCAATTTGGTAAGCTTCACAAAGTCATGGATTTGATCAGTTTTAACCTTGTATTTTTGCCAGTTCACTACTCCTAAAAGGCTCTGTGGTCTATATTTTCAGTGTGAGTACAGAAACAATTGCTTATATGATCACATACGGTCTAAGTGCTGCTGCTAGGTTGGTATAATAAACTAACTATGTGATTTCAAGTTCCTCCATTTTTTGCATTCTGTATTGTACATTAACACATCTTGGTGTGACAGCACAAGGGTGTCAAATGAGTTAGGAGCAGGAAATCCTGAGCAAGCTAAGAAAGCTATGGCAGTAACCCTGAAACTCTCCCTGCTTCTTGCTCTGGCTATGGTATTGGCTCTAGCTTTTGGTCATAATATATGGGCTGGTTTCTTCAGTGACAGTTCTGCAATAATAACAGAATTTGCATCCATGACACCCCTGCTTTCAATTTCAATAATAACTGATTCTATTCAAGGTGTCTTATCAGGTAGGGATCCCCCAATTTTCAATTTTTATTTTTTTATTTTTTTTTTTTTCCTTTTATATTTCCTTGTTACTGTTCATGAAAATGAGTTTGACAATGCAGGTGTGGCCAGAGGATGTGGTTGGCAGCAAATAGTTGTATATGTCAACTTGGTTACATTCTATGTCGTCGGCATGACTATTGCAGTCCTTCTCGGATTCAAGTTAAATCTATATGTCAAGGTGAAGAAGAAATATCTTGCTTCCTGTTTTTCATAACAGACATTTAATTTTGACATACTAATTGTAAAAGCTTGACATTCCTAATGGATCAGCTGGTTGATTTGTGTGTTCATTAGTTTCGATTTCCATTAATTTTTGGTGTTTCATTTTGCTACAGGGGTTGTGGATTGGATTGATCTGTGGTCTGTCATGTCAAACTGCCACACTTTTGGTCATAACATTGCGCACAAAATGGACCAAACTGAATCTGTCTGAAAATGGAGATAAAGAAAACCCACTTCTGGTTTAATTCAGGCTTTTTAGATTAGATAATTGTGGTTTCCTTGAAAATTAACCCTCATATTGACAGTGAATTCTAGCAATTTTATTTTATTTTATTTTTTTCCCTTAGTCTTTCTCAACTCATCTTGTCTCTCTTCCTGAGAAGCAATTAGTCTCCAAACTGAATGACTATTGAATTTGAAGTAGATGTGCAAGTGGTGTGGAGTGGACCTCCTGTTATACACTTTGCTAGTTGTAGTAATTCCTCTGTTTCTTGAGGATAAAACAAAGAAATGTTTTCCTTTCCGAATTCAATTGCATGACTATATTTTCTGTTTCTTGTTTTCTAAATACAATCTTTATATCCTCTTGTGCAAATCGAATCACACAAACTCACATATTAAAAGTGTTGGAAAAAATTAAAAAGAAAAAAAAATACAAAATAATGAGAGAACAAGAATTAAAATGTTAACCCTTTTTTTTTTTTTTTTAATCATAGCATTTTGTTAAAAAAAAAAAATACACGACAGTATATGCAAAAAAAGAATAAATTATGCAAGATGTTTACTCAATTTATCCATATCTTAATAGTACTTCTTTAAAAAAAAAAAAAAATTATAAGTTTAATAGTATATTTTTCCCCTAAAAATTATTCATGTGTTATAACAAAAGTAGCTTTCTTTTCCTGAAATGGTTGGCAACTAAAGCAATGGTGTAAAAGTTACTTGAAAACACAAATATATATATATATATATATATATATATATATATAAAATAAAATAATGGTAATTCGTTAAGATGGATTTAAGAAATACAAAAGTTTGTTAAAGTTTTTTATAGCACTTGTGTATGTTGGTGTACCTGATTGGATGAAATAGTTTAAGTTGTAGTAGCGTTGTAGCACCTCATGGCTCAGGCTGTTTATATCAATGCACCTCCTCTTCTAGATATTCTGCTTAAACTTTTCATAAATCCCTTTCAAACATTTCCATATTTCAATGTATGAACGGTTTCTGCAGCAAAATCCACTTTGATTTAGCACCTGATTGGATGAACGGTTTCTGTTGCTTCCTATTATTGGGACTTATATATACACATATATATATATATATATATATATGTATATGAATTACAAAATATGAGATAATCTCTTTATCCTAAATTATTTGGTGAATCCAAGATTTTTTAATCCCGTCAACTATTGGCCCAAACGTGGGATTCAGATTATTTCATTTCAATTTCAATCTCTATCCCATTTGCAGTTCTGGATTTGTTATTTCTATCCGTAATTCTTGTCAAATGTGGGATAGCGGATTATTTTAATCCAATCCCATGTGCCAAACATGCCCACATATCCTACCTACCTACCTACACAAAAAAGAACTTTATATTAAAGGATTTAACATCTATGTTAAAGAAAAAAAATTTAAATGATAGTTTCTGTATAATGTTCTCGGTCTAACTATTATAAAATTTCTACTTCATCCATTGAGTCAAATCCAGGTCCATGACAGTTCATTCACTTTTACTTCATTTATTTTAGTTCATTATTACACACCTTGCACACCTTCAGTCAGTGCAACCCTTGCCGATTCCAGGGACTGTCACTGGATTTGCTTCCATGGTAATTTTCTATTTTTTAAAATTTTTATATCTCTCTCCGTCATGTTATATTTATACAGTTTTCAAGAGATGCACAGAGAGAGAGAGAGAGATGGATGATCTTGGAAGATTTAATTAACCCAAGTAATTTAAGAATGTGGAACTGCTATATAGTAATGTACTGCTGATTAATGTTTGCCGCTATCCCATCTCAAGGACTATTGAAGTATATATTCTTTGAAGTTTCTGTGTCTTTTGAGGACAAAAACAAAGAAATCTTTTCCTTTCTGCTCTGATTCTGAATGTTTTTTTGTCCCCTCTAAATAAAAGAATAAAAGGAGCCTTTCGATTCAATTGTAGAATTGATGTTTCGAAAATATAGTCAAATTTCATTTAAAAAAAGAAAAAGAAAATAGTAAAATTAGCTTTTTTTTTTTTTTTCCCCTAAATTCATTTAGAACAGCGTGATTTAAATATATATATATATATATATATATTTTTTTTTGTCATTAGTTCCAAGACAATATTGAATTAAAGGCTCACATTCTATATATAATTGTCTTGTAATTTTGTTTTCCAATAAAAGATAATATATATATATATATATATATATATATGTATACTATGATGCATATCGTATATGCACCATAACTTTCATACTTAATGTCGAGGAACATACATATTTGGTATCCACCATAATAAAGCTGTATATATATATATATATATATATATATAATAAAACAGCATGATCTGAGACTGCATAATGGACAAACATGTCAATGTTTGAGGAAGAATTAAGCTGTCATGAATATGAACGCATAAAAGCCTCTAAAAGCGATATTTCCTTCATTGTTGATCATCATCAACTATATATAATATCAATATGATTAGCCTACCTCTGTCTAAAGGTTTTGTTATATTCACAAATGCACTTATTCAAAGCAAAAAACTATAATGTCTTAAAAGAGACATCAATCCCTTGGTGGTACATTCCCAAACAATACAAGAGCTTCATCAAAATGCCATGGATCACCATTAAGGATTTGTTGCTTAGATCATCTTCGATGAATATAAATTATTTTCTACGAGACATAAAAATTTATATTGCTTAAATTTAATTGGCATAAATATACAGTTAAATATAAATTATTTTCTAACGGTATTATGCAAAAAAGCTATTTATAGTTTGCTAGAAAATTTTAGGCTTTTGATAACAGGTGTTTGCATAAAAAATAACCCTAACAGCGAATTCTCAACTTTTTTTCCCTCTGCACTTTTTATCTCATCTCAATTTTCTTAGTCTTGAACTCAATAACTATTGAGGTAGATCGAACGGTGTGCAAGTGGTTGTGTAAGTTGATGTGCGTGTTACATGTACATAAGTGGTGCAATAAACGTATGTGGAACTTCAAACAAGTCTTTATTGGCTGAATGGAAGTTGACTTGGTCATAGTACCGGACTTGGTCTCGGCTAGTTAAAGTAGTTCATCTGTTTCTTGAAGATTAAGCAAAGAAATCTTTTGCTTTTGCTCTAAATGGGTCGAGTTAGTAATCTCAGTTTGTCTATATGAAAGGACAAATGCAGCTTTTTGAATCAATTTGAAGAATTCATTTTATGAAAGTACTTCAATTTTGTTTTCTGTTTCTTTTTTCTGAATTGAAGTATAATAATGAGATTTATATTGTCCGTCATTGGGGGAAAAATAAAAAATAAATCTTGATATCTTCTCCATCCGACCTAGTCACACAAACTCATATCATATTATAAAGGACTCATAGGAGTCACAAAAAAAGAAAATTAAAATAATAATATGAAAGAATGAGAGAAAAAGAATCAAGTTACCCTTTTTTTTTTTTTTTGTGCTCAGTGAATTAAGAACTAAGAATATTAACTCTATATTGATGAAGATTTCTACAAAAAGGCGAAATGACTCTTGGAAATTCAACACTAATGATCATATGCATATACTGAATGCACATGATGAGGGTAAAAAATTGGTCTTCCTTTAAAGTACATTCTGGAAATGAGAATTATATTATATATACTGCTGTAAATATAATATGAAAGTATACTTAAGCATTTTTTTTTTTTTTAACCCATATATGTATATGTATATATATATATATATATATATATATATATGGGGGTGTAGAAATTGGAATATAATTGTAACATTGTCTTTAGGGATGAAGTATAGGTAATACAATTTCTCATGAAGCAAGTAGGGAACAGAAACGAAAGTCATACATAATGAAAGATTCTTGCGCCTTCTTCAATGCATCCTCACTAACGCTACATTCTTTTTAGCTTATTTCATCTTTTGCTTTATGTTGTTTTTTATTTTTTATTTATTTTTACATCCACCCATCTTAGTTTATATATACCCTTCGTGTACGCTGATTTTATACTTTTTTCTTTTTTTAAAAGACAACTTTTCATTTCAAATCAGACTACTGCAACACACAATATCTATCCAGTCATTATATCTATATATAATAATATTATATATACATATAAATGTATGTGTGTCTATCCATTCAATAATGCATTTTAGATATCTTGAAAATGGTCCGACAGGTTAGTGGAGATGGAGAAGATCAAGGAAGCCAAGGAAGATGGTGTGAGAGAGTGTTGGACTTGGAAGAAGCAAAGAAACAGCTGGTTTTCTCCCTGCCAATGATACTTACCAATGCTTTCTATTACTTGATAACTCTGATTTGTGTCATGTTTGCTGGCCATCTATCTAGGTGAGCTTCAGCTTGCCGGTGCTACTCTTTCCAATTCTTGGGCTACTGTCACTGGCTTTTGTTTCATGGTGATTATCTCCCACTCTTTTTTCTGCCATTTGAAGAATCCACTCTTTTTCTGCCATCATAATTGTGGAAAATGATGATGCTGTTGAAAGAAAGGGAAAAAATTTTTTTTGAAGGAGACATTGATGATGATAGTAATGGTGTGTATGAAGTATTGATCCATTTAACTTGGAGACAAATTAATTATAGTGAATAGTGTCAGGAAAGCAACAGTGAGGATTGAACTTTTCTTACCTGGCCTACATGTTTGGGAGCATTAGGATATCTTTCTTTTCTTGATGGACCAATTTTATGGCAGTACCTTCATCCTTTTACTTCATTCAAGATACTGAGATACTTTGCTTTTCTAACTGTACATACCATGCATAGCTTATGAAACACCAATTATCTACTTATGTTTTTAATACTTCTCTCTGAAGTAGTATACTTTTCCTGCTTCTTTGAGCTAATCCTAATTCATTGTTTTATCCTGTATTAGTTACCTTACTGTTCTTGTTTCAGATTGGTTTAAGTGGAGCTCTTGAGACCCTTTGTGGACAGGATTTGGTGCAAAGCTATACAGAATGTTAGGAATTTATCTGCAAGCATCTAGTATCATATCCTTCTTCTTCTCTATCATCATCTCCATCCTCTGGTTTTATACAGAGCCTCAAATTTCTAAAACTGCTGCTCTCTATGCTGAACTTCTGATTCCTGGCTTATTTGCCTTTGGTTTCCTGCATAACATCTTGAGGTTTTTTCAGACACAATCAGTAGTCATGCCTCTTGTTGTCTTCTCAGTGATCCCTTTGCTTTTTGATGTTGGCCTCACATATAGTTTGGTGCATTGGACATCACTTGGCTTCAAGGGTGCTCCACTAGCGGCTTCAGTTTCATTGTGGTTATCAATCCTTGTATTGGCTGCGTATGTGGCTTTTGCAAAGGAGTTCAAGCATACATGGACAGGATTTTCATTGGAATCCTTTCATTACATTTTAACCAACTTGAGACTTGCCCTGCCCTCTGCAGATATGGTATGCTAAGTGTCCGCGGTTCTTGTTTGTTTTTTAATCTCTAGACAAATTGAAATTTTATTCACCTGTATAAACAAGACTACAACAAGAAGCTACCAAGACATTCAAACAACATACGCAGACAATATCTATCACATAATGTGCAATGCAATCTCAAACTCAGAAAATATTGGACGCTATCAGTCACAACTGAAAAAAAAATACATGGGACTTTTTTGTTCTAAAAACGCATTTGCCATTTGAAGGACTTCATTAGTTTTTTCAAGGTGAGTTAATGAAGTTCTCCATCTTTAACTCATTGGAAATGGCTAAACGGATCCATGATGGAGAATGCAGTGCATACCAACAGCTCAACACAAGGACACATGACATCTCTACTAGGTGCTTAAAGAATTGAATCAAATGCTGCATAAAATCTATTACTTTGACTTGATTAACTACCATATCTCCATAAGATCATTCAGAAGCTCTAAGAGTATGAGAAAAAAATTATTGCACATAAATATCACATTCACATTTTTTCTTTTGCTGTTTTTTTCAGTTCGGAGTACTGGGCTTTTGAGATTCTGGTGTTCTTGTCTGGATTGATGCCGAACTCAAAAGAAACCACTTCACTAATTGCAATGTGGTAAGCTTCACAAAACCATGGTTTTTTGTCAGCTCTAACCTTCTATTTTCTGCAAGTTAACTCCTCCAGCCTTTTATTTGGTCCATATTTTCAGTGTGACTACAGAAACAATTGCTTACATGCTCACATGCGGTCTTAGCGCTGTTGCTAGGTTGGTATAAAATACCATCTACTTTTCTCCCTTTTCTGGTTTTTACATTGAAATTTACAAAGCAAACTTTACTATAATAGCACAAGGGCATCGAATGAGTTAGGAGCAGGCAATCTTAAGCAAGCTAAGAAAGCAATGGTTGTGACCCTCAAGCTCTCCATGCTTGTTGCTTTGGCAGTTGGATTGGCTCTTGTATTGGTCATGATATATGGGCTGGTTTCTTCAGTGACAGTTTTGCAATGAAAGAAAATTTTGCTTCCATAGCACCCCTGCTGGCACTTTCAATACTAGTCGATTCCATTCAAGGTGCTTTATCAGGTTGGCATTCCCCAAATTTTGCTTCCCTTTTTACTTTTTTTTTTTTTTCTTTATATTTATTTATGGATGTGAGTTTTGGTAAATACAGGAGTGGCTAGAGGATGTGGATGGCAGAAAATAGCGATGTGTGTAAACTTGGCAACATTCTATGTTATTGGCATGGCTATTGCAATCCTTCTTGGCTTCAAGTTAAAATTACATTCCAAGGTGTTGGAAAATTATAGCTTGTTGCTCGTTTATACAGGATTGTGGGGTTTTTTTTACTGCATTAAAATTCAATTTCCATTGATTTGATGTTTCATTTTGTTAAAGGGATTGTGGATTGGATTGATCTGTGGTCTTTCATGTCAAGCCGCAACACTTTTGTTTGTAACACTGCGAACAAAATGGACCAAATGGGAGATAAAGAAAACTCAGTTCCAGTTTAACAAAAATGTCTGTGTTTTGTGATTGGTTTTGTTGGAACTTTTTATTGTTTATTATTAAAATTCAATTTCCAATTATTGGTGTTTCATTTTGTTATATAGATTGTGGATTGGATTAACTTGTGGTCTTTCATATCAAGCTGCAACACTTTTGTTCATAAATCTGCCAACAAAAGGACCAAATTGGATTTAAAGAAAATCCAGTTTTGGTTTCAGCAAAACGTTTGTTTTGTGATTGGTTTTGTTGGAACTTTTATTTTTTATTAGAAAGATTCCCCAACTGTTGCAGATTGCATTATTTAACCATTTACCATATCATTTTGCTAACCAATAAAATGCCATTTCATTTTGCCACATCATTTAATAAAATATTTGGTGAACTTGGGAACTCTAGCATTGTTTTATTAATAATGATAGGAATAATAGTATGATTACTAGTCTCTCCTCTTCAAATAAGTTAACAGGTTTCTGGGGAAAAAAAAAAAAAAAATCCAACATTTTCTATTTGAAAAAAATTTCAAGAATCTAATTCATTCAATAAAAAGATTTGGAACAGTTGGGAGTAAATTAATGTTCATTGATCAGCTTCTGTGTAATTCTTTCTAATTATAAAAGGCGCAATCAACTTGTTGGTCTTATATATGGAAATCCAAACATATATATATTTCTTGAAACTTCAAATTACTAATTTGTTTCAAATAATTTACATTAAAATGGTGAATAATCATTAAATAAATTGATTATAAACATTTTGAATGGCGATATTCGAAGTAGAACTCGTAATCATTATTCTTTGATGATAGAACTCGTAATCATTATTCTTTGATAATACAGTAAATTATAAGATACACGTAAACAAAATAGTGTTTAATATATATCATATTAATCATCGTTATATTTCGAACCTTCTCAATTATAAAAACACCATCGCCTTGCATTTCAAGATCCAACTTCCTGTGAATTCTCAACACCATTAGAAATTTACTTCATGGATTTATCTTCAGCAACAATGGCTGGATATCGGATCTCTATGTCCTAGTTCGTCATTCCCGTTATATATTAAAAATGGTTGGTTATGGTTATGATCATAATGGTCCAGAAGTGATGTGAAGGGAAACAACTTCACCATTATTGTTTCCTTTGTCATCTTAGGGTTCGCTTTCACAGATATAATTTTCCGGCTTAATAAGTTTAATTTGGATATAATCACTAGAAAATTTCAATTCCAATTAAAGTGGAGCAAACATGTGTACCAGTTTGTTACCACGAAACCAAACCAATTTGATTATTAAAATGAAAATTAAAGTAAAAAATTTTGAATTGACTCATTGAGGGTAAAGTTGGATTCCACCAATTATTAGTTTTTATTAATAAAAAAATACTAAGAGGGATGTATTCAATTTAGAGTTTGATGGATTTAAAATGAATTATAGACTTTAAAGGATTTAATGGATTATTATGGAATTCTACAGACTTCATAAAGATTTTGTAAGAATCCAATGAAATCTTTGGATTTAAAGGTGAATTACATATTAACAATTTTCTTCACAATTTCTCTGTTAAAATCCTTTCAAATCCATTAAAATCCATCATTTTTTAAAGGCTTTTAAAATCAATGATTTTTTGAATACCACCAAATTTTAAAAAAATTCTATAAAGTCCTAATTGAATACATTTAGATTTTAATATACTTTTATAAAATCCATCAAAATCTGAATTGAATATCATTAGATTTGTATGGACTCTTTTAAAATCTAAATCGAATACCTCAAAACTTTAAAAGACTTTTAAAATCCTTCAAATTCTAAATTGAATACATCCCCTAAATTATTAGGGTCACATACTGCCACCAACACACTCTTTATTTAAAAAAAAAAAAAAAAGCGACTGCATAATTATCCGACATATATGTGTCACCTGATTTATGGTATTTCCAATCTAAGAGCATTTTTAAGAAGTTTTTTAAAATAAAATAAAATATTTTTTATAATAAATTATATTTTTTAAAATAACTAATAAAATTTAAAAATAATTTTTAATAAATTTTTTATTTTTATTTTTTCTATAAAAATTTATTATTTTATTTGTAATTTTTTTTTATACGAGTTATCTATTTTTTAAATATTATAATAGTGATATACAAAAACATATTAAATTTATATAATATTGAAATAAAAAATAATTTTGTTTTTGTACAAGTTAAATTAATTTTTCATATTAAAATCAAAATAAAAATTTATTTAATTTTTTTTAAATATTGTTTCTTTAAAGTAAAAAAAAAAAAATAACATATTTAAAGAATAATTGAGAATGCTCGAAATAGAGCAAATCAAAGGAGCCCCATCGACGCAATTCCACCAAACGAAAAGCTAACCACAAGTGTAAGATTGTATATAAAAAAGGTGAGTGATAACCAGATAGGTATACATGCACATAATATTTATAAACAATTATGCCAGTAACCCACCGGTTAACGTTGGCATACTGATCAATTACATGTAAATATAATTCGGCAGATATTATTAATGAATTATATATAGTTGATCGGATTTGTCTACTGTAATTTTGATATGCCCAGTATCATATATTATATTATCATAAGCCTACATAAAGACAAGGACCTTAGAATTTTAAAATAAGTTCTTTTTAGCGGCCTTTCTTTAGCACCTTCATTATTACTCTACTCCACATAGTATTTATTCTCATAGGCACCATGTAGTATTTATTAACCAGCTAGTGTAATAATATGTTTTCAGGGGAAAAAAAGAAAAGAAAAAAAAAAACAACTAGGGTAATAGTGTGCATGATGTTATATAAAACATAATTTAATGTGATGTAAAATAGAATATTTAATGCTAAAGCAAAGTTGTTTGATGGAAGTAGGGTACACCTTCTGATTGGTCACTTCTTTGACCTATTTATACACATCAACCATCAATGTATCAAAAAACCATCAATGTACGTTGTAGTTTTGGTTTTGTTTCTTTTGAAAGTTGCAACTTACTTACGTAACCGTTACCAAGTATATGTAGCTAAAAACCCAACTCAGCCTCATAGCATATTACATTTCAAAGCCGTTCTTTAAAAAAGATAATAATAATAATAATAACAATTTTATTATTGGATTTTTCTGTACGTTTTATCTCTTCATTAAAGAACCTGGGAATTTTTGTGAATTTAGTGACATTTTTTTTCATTTTTTTATTGTTTATTTTGGTGAAAGGTGACAAAGTTCTTTTAAAGACATAAAGAAGATAAGAAACAGAAAAAAGCAGTGAAGCAAAATTTCGATGTGGGAAAAGAATGGATAGGCCAAAGTAATCATATACGATTCCAATTGGTATTTTTGAGATAAAGGTGGAGACTTTAGGCATAAAAAAAGAAAAGCGTGGGTCGTAGAAACAACGATCATAAACTAAAACCCAATAAAAAGGGAAAAAGAAAAAAGTCGGAATTGGAAAAAATGCTTTATCTGGACGATGCTGATTTGGCTTTGGCTACACATACAGACATGGCATACATATATTCCAGATTTGTGAATTTCGCAAAATATTATAAATGTGGCATGATACTATTGGGTAGTCTATTGTCAATATCAAATATCTGTCTACCCAATTACAGGTCGTGAAAGGACAGAAGCTGTGACGTTCAAAAAGTTGTTTCATGCTTTTCTTTTTTGCAACAAGTTTCTCAATAATCCACATTTTAATAAATGCACATTTATACAGGTAGAGATACACTTCCCTTTTATCAAAAGCCACATCTTTTTTCCCCAACAAATAGTACTATATGTATTATATACATGTCATAATGAAGTTCACCGAAAAATTTAAAAAAAAAAAAATTTATAATAATAAAAGAAACAATGCAAATTTAGATATTTTTGCTTACCCAAAACATTAATGTTGGCTTGCCACCTTTCCGAGATTCATCTTGCTGGTGCTACCCTCGCCAATTCTTGGGCTTTCTGTCACCGGCTTTGCTTTCATGGTTTTATGATAATTCAAAATGTAGCAGGAGCTGGAACTTGATTTAATAATACTTCAATGTTTTGTAAAGTTAGTTAATTAGAATTTCTTTCTTAGTTGTTGGACCCAAATTGATTGCATTCCTAGGACATTATAAATAGGTTTTGGTTTTATAATAGCACTCCTTTTATCATTTTTCTTGGTTCAAAATTCTATCACTTTTTATGTTTAAAAAATAAAAAGATCAAAACCGGTCATTTCCTTTCCTAATTGTACATAAGACAAGATATTTGATTCTATTACTGTTTTTTACCACTTTTATTTTGTTCTAGGAGATAATCCTTATTCATTGTTCTTGTTGATACGTTTCACTCTGCATCATTTTAAGTTCATGATTAGCCTTTTCTTAGGCTGTATTTTGTTTTCAAGTAAGTGTCTGTACTGGTTTCAGATTGGATTAAATTCAATGCAAAAATGTTGGGGATTTATCTAATAAGCACCAAGCACCAAGCATCACATCCTTCATCTTTTTGTATTATTATCCCCATCCTCTGGTTCAATACAGAGTCCATTACGATTCTCCTTCAGCAAGATCCACAAATTTGTGAAATTGCTGCTTTCTACACAAAAACTAGAGGCATGACTACTGATTGTGTCTGGAAATATATCAATATGTTATGCAGGAAATCCATATGCAAACAAGCAGGAATGAAAAATTTTAGTTTAGACAGCAGCAGTTTTAGAAATCTTGTGGATTTGCTGAAAGAGAATCATTATGGACTCTGTACTGAACCAGAGGATAGAGATAAATGATAGAGAAGAGAAAGGAGACATGATGCCAGATGCTTGCAGACATATCCCCAACATTTTGCATAGATTTGCACCAAATCGTTGCAAGAGTGTAGCACCAACACGCTCAAGCTCCCCCAAGTTGGACGGTGAAACATAAGGGAAACCAGAGGGATGCCATGGTAGAAAACATTGGTAGTATCATTGGCAAAAGCAAATAACACCTTTTTCTTTCCTTATATTCCATGTCCAACATTCTTCTCCACCATCTTCCTCCTCTGCTTTCTTTCATCTCCATCACCACCACTAACCTGCTTGTTCATTATTCAAATATCTAAAATTATATAGATGCTTTGTGTTTTCTTGTTGAGATTTAAAAGACATGGATATGTAATTGTTCTGTGTATGTGTTGAAACAAGCGTAATGTGGGAAAAAAGAAAAATGAGGCTTTTGTAAAAGAGAACTAAGTCCCATTATGGATTAGAAGACCAACAGTTTTGTTCACAACACAGTGAACAAGTTGGAGATAAAGAATCGGTTTGAATGAAATATTATGTGTCATATTCACTTTATCGATCAATTATATCATCATACTCTTAAAACTTTTTTTGGATGTTGATAATAGTATTGATTAAATAGCGTCTAGACGCTTCAAATGAGTTAACAAGTTTTTCCTTTGAAAGATCTTCAAGCGATCTATAATTCATTCATCAAAAAGATTTGGAACAGTTGGTAGCAAATTAATTATAATTGATCAGCCTTGCATGTAAATTAATGGAACAGGTAAAATCAAGGTATTGATGTTATATATGCTACTCCAACATATTAATCATATAGTTATATTTCAAATTAATCCTCACAATTATAGCAACACCATCATCTCAACATTCAACTTCCTGTGAATTTTCTACACCATCAAAAACTCTCCATGGAATTATCCTTAACAATGTCTTGATGGATATTTGTTATAAATTAATTAAAAAGGTTGATGGATATCTGTTATATATTAATTAAAAAGGTTGGTGAAAGGTGATGGTTATGGTGGTCCAGTGGTTCTTGTGTGAAGGGGAACCAACTTCAGCACTATCAATTTCCTTTGTCATACTGGGATTTTGCTTCATATTATTTCCTGACTTGTTTAGTTTAATTTTTATTTAATCACCAGAAATTCCATTTCCAATTAAAACGTAGCAAACTAGTGTCATTTAGACTTAACAAGTAACAATAATACGCATTTATCAGGAATAAATAAATAAATAAAAAAAGTATGTATACCAATGGTACCACAAAACCAATTTGTTTAATAGAAATGAAAATCAGTGGAAATTGAAGTGAATTTGTCCGAATTGACTGATTGGAGGTAAAGTTGGATTGCATCAAAATTATTATTTATTAATAAAAATACACCAAATAATTAGGGTCGCAGACAGCTGTCACCACAAATAAAAAAAAAATATATATATATATATATATATAGAAAAGGAAAGTGCAAGATTATCCGACAAAGATGGGTTATAGAGATATGTGTCAGATTTTCAGTAAACATTAAAAAAAGAAAAAAATAAAAATAAAATAAAAAAAAGAAGGATACGGGTCACATGATTCAGATATAGTACCTTAAATTTTGAATATTATATTTAGCCTTTTTACGGATGAAATCTATCCATTAACCATTTTTTCTCTCCTACGTGGCACCTTAAATGTCAAAATTGACTTCTTTGACTTTTGTTTTTTTTTTTTTTTTTTTGGGGCTATGGCCCCAGGCTTCCTCGACTCCCACAAGCCTCGATCCAGCGTCCGTTGGCCGAGGCAGTGGTGTGCTCTGACCATTGAGCTCCCATGCAAATCTAATTGCCTTCTTTGACGTATAAACATAAATAAACTTCATTCACATCTAAAATCAACTTTAAACAAAATAAGCTATTATTAAATTAAAATTTTAAACTATACAAAATATATATATATATATATATATATATATTTTGCTCAAACTGGAAATTCATTGAGACCAAAAAGGATAAAAAAACATCAATGCTGGATTCAGGATGCTTCCTTAAATATGCATTCCTGGACCATTATCTCTGTATATGCACAAGGCAGCCAACTGTGATTATAGGACCTATAAGTGTTGTGCTACCACCCATTTACTAACGTTGTGGGCCAACCGGTTAGCTATTCTAGGGACCCAACTAAACTTAACAACCTGAAATAATTGTAATTTAATCAAAATATCAAGGAAGAGGCTTTCTGAAGCCCAGTGAAGATAAGTTATGTCCTTGTTTTGGAGAGCCTTAAACACTGACAGCGCATCTGTTTCGAAGATCACCTTTGGCCAACCACGAAATTGAGCTACCTGCATGGCTTTGACTATTGTGTCTAATTCAGCAACTTCGGGTATGGAGACTCGTGACTAGACGGTGTGGATAGCCAGCACTGTGCCTCTGTCGTTCCGAGCTATGATGGCTAGGAAACTGCCATTCGCCTTCAACGTCGCATCAGAATTTAGTTTTATGAAACCCTCCGGGGGAGGTCTCCATGAGTTGGGGGTTGGGCAGTTAAGATCCTCCTGGTTTAGTCTCATTCGAGTCTCACAGTTGTTTGCAATAAGCAGTTCATTAACCTTGCTATGGATTAAGTCTAGTGCTTGTTGTACAGCATTGACAATACCTTCCTGACCTTCATGATAAGCTTTGTTTCTAATTCGCCATAAGTATTCCAATGTGATAGCTCCGTATATGAAGAAAATCTCATTTGCTTCCGCTGGTATTGGTAGGAACTTTGAAGGGCTGGCCAAACAGTATAGAAAGGACGTGAGGTTGGTGAAGTGAAAGGATTCCCATCTTAAACCCCAAGGGCTAGCAAACCATATTCTTCGGGCTACTTCGCAATGAAAGAAGATATGAATTTCATCGTCGATACTACTGCAGCCATGAACACACTCCTTGTGATCAATAGACATTCCAAGAATTGATAAATTAGAAACGACAGGGAGACTGTAACACCCCGTCCCAAATCGCACCGGAATCTGTGCACGTTGACCGAGGTTGACCGTTGACCGTTGACCGAGCGGGTCAAAAGTTGACTTTTTGCTCCAGTTGGAATTTCCAGTTGACCAGGGTACCATGGCGAAGTGCATGATGCCCCGAGTTCGTAGACTAGTAGCACATCGAAAACGGAACTACGGTTTGAAAGTTATGAACAAAACAAGTTGAGGTCCAAACTGTCCAAGGGGTGCCAGAGTTGACTTTTTATTTATGGGGAAATGAGCTTTGACTTGTGCATGGTTGTGAAGTGCTTGTCGATACGAGTTCACAGACTAGCGGCACGCTTAAAACGGACATCCGGTTAAAAAGTTATGGACGTGTGAAGTTTGCCGGATACCGTAATATTTTAATGTTTTTGAGTCGATGAACAGTGAAATACCACGTGTCAGCTTCTGATTGTTCCACGTGGCATAACAGTGTCACACAGTGGCTTTTATTTGATAAAATTCTCGGGGAAGAGAGAGAAATAGAGAGAGGAGAGAGAAAGAGAGAGAGAATCCGACCAGCCGCCGGACTTTTTCAAATTTTCCGGCCGATCTACTGTACACGTGCCGGCCAGCAAGGTTCCCCTCCCCATTTCCGGAAAAACCTCAAATTTTCACGGCGATCGGCCGCCGGACGCGCCCGGATCGGACGTTTGAACATCGGCAGCGACTTTTTCCCTCCACCGCCGGCCACCGCCGATTGACCCATTTCCGGCCATTTTCCAGCCACACGCGCCAGACACCCTTGATCCCCTCCTCAAGTCCGGCCGACCCACCAAGTTTCACGGCCACCGGACCACCGACGCGCCGGGATCGGAGCGTTTTCCGGCGAGGGGTCGGAAATCTTCAAACCGTGATTTCTCCGCCGTCCGGCCTCCATTTGCCTCACCGCCGGTTCCATTGGATTGCTCTCCCCATGATCTACAAATCTGCAAAAAATCACAGCCAACGGCCACCGCACGCGCCGCCGGCGGTGACAGTTGCAGGTGACCGCCGCGGCTCGCCGGAAGTTACCGTTCCGGCGAGTACCCAGTTTCCTGGTCGGCTCCAGTCCACTGTGTTCGACCTCTTGAACCCAAATCCGGCATCCGTTTCCACCAATTCGTGACGGTTTGGGAGAATTGCGGAGCCGAAACCCGAAAAACTTTCCGGCGAGATTCCGACCCCGTCGGGTCCCATCACCGGAAAGTAAGACCAAATCCGTGATCCTCATCACGCGAGCTTCGATTCGGTATATAACTCGTAACCTTTAGATATCGTTTGGTGTTCGCTCCCCGGGTACACATTTGGGAATTACCCGAATAAAATATTAATATTTTTGATTGGTACACTGTGGTTGTTTAGGTGCGCGTACGAGTGGTGGGGTTGATCCCGAGGAGGATCTTAGTTGATTTACGCACTCAAGGTGAGTGACCCACCTTCAAAAATTATTTTGGGCAATTAATTATGTTTAATTGGTATTTAAATTGATATTTAAATTATGCTCATGTGGTGCGATTTAATTATGAATTTTATTGCGGTTTAATTTATTTATTATGCATGAGCAGAGTGTATTTCGGTAGTATTTGTACGTGGTTTTCAGTATTAATTTTTCGGGCATAATTGGGTTAAATATTTTACGAAAATATTTGTTTAAATTTTATAAATTATGCCAGCGGTATTTTTATGGTTTCATCTTGTATTTCGAGAAAATTGTGGTTTGTTGTTATCGTTGTTTCGTACCGGTTTATTAAATAAAAATATGTGGGATGGTAAGTGTAAGAATTTAATATATTTTCCACGGTAATTTTGGAAAACGGTATGGTTGGTTATTAATGTTTATTTTTAGACGCACTCATACAGTATTGGTGTTCTGGTGTATGGACACGTGGTAGCGCGCAGGTATTATGTGGTTTAGCGCGCGATTATTATTTCTCCCGTTGTTGCCATTGGATTGTGGGCAGGCAAGTTTGTTATTGGCCACAGCCGCCCCCCTCCTTGGCCGGGAGATGGTTTCAGCAGCGGTACTGTCGGGACGCCGAAGTGCCGTTGCAGGTTTCTCTCTTTAACCCCCCCCCCCCCCCCCCCGCCAGTCGGTGCTTGGGACGTTGGGTATCGGAGGGCATCACCGGTATATGGTGTGGTGCGTCAGGTGTAATTTGCAAATAATGTTTAAACCCCAAAGGTGTTCAAAAAATTAATTACTATAATTTATTATATTTTAATTATATATTGGGGTATGTATTTATTTATTTATTGTTTATCAAATGGTTTAATCCCTTGGTTTTCGGGAAATATGTTCATCGGGTTTTGTGAAATTGTTTTAAAAAGGGAACATTTCAAACGGAGTGATTGGTGAGAGTTTTGAGGGAAATTATTATTTCCAACAGTTATTATTTATTATTATTTATTTATTAATTGTTGGTATTTATTCAATTCCCTTAATTGTTATTATTATTATTTTATTATTATTAAAAGTGTTCAGTAGTTAGGGTCACTCATTGAGATGATTAGCATCTCACGTTTTTAAGTTCTGTTCCCTTAGGTGTAAGTGGTGGTAGACATTCTTGCGGAGCGAACCAAGTTTTCCGCTGCTGTTGTGTTTCGAGAAGTACTTCTGTACTCTTTTATTTCAGTGTATTATTTCTTTCATCCTTGTTGTATTTCTGTTGATTAGCACTTCTTAAAGCTCTGTATACTATTGGGATACTTATGTTTTACTTATGCACTGGACTGTTGTTGTTGTTGAGAAGTGCTGAAATTTGTGGAATAATTTGTAGTTTGCGGGAGGAATAAGGGGATGAGTATAGAAGTGTGTTTTCAGTGCAGGTAATTTGTGGTAAGTCCATCCCTTAGGGTAGGCTCTGCCGGATTTTCCATTGGAGGGTCCGGTAGGGTTTCCCTGGGATCAGGGCTTGTCTAGGGTTCTGGGGAGAAATTCTTGACGGGTCCTGACAGAGACCATAATTAGCTAATTTCCACATAAAGAATGTTGTTCTCTCATGGATTTTGCTTGTCCAAAGGATTTTCCACCACTTTTGTTCCTCGAAATGATCTTCTGCTTGGACTTGATATGCAGTTTTCAATCTGAATATCCCACTTTTCGTTTTTTACCAGATTAGTTTGTCTTCCTGGTTACTCTGAGCCAAAAACATTTCCTTTATTTTCTGAGCCGAGTCATGGTCGAACAGATGATTCAATTTGACATCATCCCAATCACCATTACTTTGTTTGAGGGAGTTGACCATGCCAAAAGAAATGATAGGAAGTTGTCGCGGATGGGGAATGAAATTTGGAATGTTGGGGACCCATGGGTGTTCCCAGAAGTTCACTGAATTTCCCTGTCCTATCTTATAGCAGAGGCCCTTGGCTAAAAGATTTCTGGTCTTGAGGACACCAGACCAGGAACAATGGGTTTTCTTCTTGCACTTCATGATGGAAGAGTGGGGGAAATATTTTGCCTTGAGGGCTTGCACCCAGAGAGCTTGATCATCTGTTGCTAAGCACCATCCGATTTTGGCAATGAGGGCTTTGTTGAAATTCCATAGGTGTTTAATGCCTAGGCCACCATTGAATTTTGATTGACACATCTTTCTCCAAGCGATAGGATTGAAGCCTCTCATGTTTGAAGTATCGTTTGTCCATAGAAAAGCTCTGGCTTTGCTTTGTATCCATTGGCACCAACTTTTAGGAAGTAAGAAAGTTGACATTGTATACACCGGAATGGAGGTAACCACGTGTTTGATAAGGGTAGCTCGGACTGCCAAGGAGAGAAGTTTCGATTTCCACCCTTGGATTCGAGTTTCCACTTCCCGTTGGAGATGCTGGAAAGTTTCAGATTTATTTTTAAGGAGAAATAAAGGTAAACCTAAGTGTTTGGTGTTTTTCTCGAGCTCTTTCATTCCTAAGATCTTTTTTATGTCCATTTTTCCTTTGCTGCTAACATTGCGAGAAAAGAAACATCCGAACTTTTCTCGATTGAAAGATTGTCCGGTCCACTTACAGTACAGTTGTAGACAGCGATGGACGTTGCGAGCTTCTTCAGTATTGGCACCACAGAAGATGATAACGTCATCTGCGAATAACAAGTGTCTCATCAACGGAGAGGAACAACCAAACTTCATGCTAGTTATCTTTCTATCAATTTCCCATTTGAATAACATTCGAGAGAGTAATTCCGCCATTAGGATAAAGAGAAAAGGAGACAGCAGATCTCCTTTCCGGAGCCCTCGTTCCATCGGAATTTTACTAAATATGCTTCCGTTCAGAAGCAATTCCATGGAAACAGAAGATATACAATTTAAGACCAATTTAGCCACTTTTTTGGAAAAGCCAAAAAGAATTAAAATTCTTAAAATAACGACCCAATCCACCCTATTGTAAGTTTTCTGCATGTCCACCTTAATGCCCATCATTCCTTTCATCCCTTTCTTGCGATTCATAAAGTGAAGCACTTTATTGGCCATGATGGCATTCTCTCCAATCCATCTCCCCGGAACGAACGCCAACTGGCTTGGAGAAATGATTTTCTTGATAACCTGCTTCAGTCTATCACTAGAATTTTTACGATGATCTTATAGGTGGTATTGCATAGACTTATGGGTCGAAGATGTTTAACTTCCGACACTCCTGTCACTTTCAGAATAAGGACCATAAAGGTGCGATTGATGTCCCTTGGTAGTAAACCAAAGCGGAAGACGTTTTGCACCATGTGGACCACATCTGGTCCAACGATGCTCCAATACTTTTGGAAGAAGATTGCTGACATTCCATCGGGTCCTAGAGCTTTCGTTGGGTTCATTTTCTGAACCACATTCCAAATCTCACTTTCTGGCGGGGATTGCTTCCAAAAAAAGATTATATGCACTTGTGACACAATTCTAAATAAATTCCCCCATGCGTTCACTTCTTCTAATATCAGCAGCTTAGAAAAGCTTTATGAATTCCTTGGTTAACAAATCTCCAATCTCTTCTCTAGATTCTCTCCAAATACCATGTCCATCCTTTAGAGCTGGGATAACGATTTTCCTCCGATTTGCTATAGTGGCCGTGTGGAAAAATTTGGTGTTTTTGTCTCCTGCCGAAAGCCACAACTCCCTCGATTTTTGTCTCCAAAGAATTTCTGTTCTTTTCCTCCATTCATTTAGTTCCCATTGGGTGTTCCTCTCTTCTGCCAGAATGTCCTTTGAAGGTTCCAGGCTTTGGAGCCATTGAATTTTGGCTTCTAATTCATCAATTCTAGTTTGACAAAAACAGAAAACATTTTTATTCCACTGCCTCAGAGCTATAGCCGTGCTGTGTAATTTGTATCTAATGGATGCAGGTCGGTCTCTGGTGTCTGCACTTCTCCACGCCGTCTCCACCATATCTCTGCATGTAATATCTCTTGTCCAGATTTCCAAGAAACGGAAAAGTCGAGCTTTGGAACTAAGATCGAAGGATAATTTAATTTGAATGGGAATATGATATGAGGTTGCGCTAGAAAGGTGTAGAA